>NC_139220.1:265721868-267133118 GCF_055691185.1 Crinia signifera | reverse complement strand
CCCCCTATACACCCCCTATACACCCATATACCCCCCATATACCCCCATATACACCCCATATACCCCCCATATACCCCCCATATCCCCCCCATATACCCCCTATATACCCCCATATACACCCCATATACCCCCATATACCCCCATATACACCCATATACACCCCCATACTCAGGAACATATTTATAAAAAGTACACAAAACATTGCTAAAAAACGCTGACATACTAGTAATCAAAACTTACATCGGGCAATATGGCGGCGAAGGGTGCTGAGAAAAACTGGCTGCCGCCGGCTCAGGTCTGACCAGCGCCGCTCAACCTGCCCCAGGCTTCTGCGGACGCCGGTCGTCGAGAATATCAGGCGGCGGGCAGCAGTATACGCCCGCCGCTTGTCCGCATTGCTTACATATGGGCCCCTGGGCCCCAGGTGACGGTCCATTACGTCAACCAGGGCCAACAGCTCAGGGGTGGAAAACGGCCTAGCTCTGTTACAAGTCATAGTGCCTATGGCGCAGTTAATAATTGCAGGTACATATATCACTTTTGGTGCTTGCTGATTGGTCGAAAAAATTGTTTGTTTGGTATTAACTTTATTAATCCCTCTTACATTAACAAACTGGATGCGAATAGAAACTTACGCGGACCGTTCCGATATACACACACCACAACCAACAGCATGCATTCAATGAAGAGAGAAGTACTGTATATACAGTGTGCGGAAAATAATACACGCAACCCTCTACTTATAACTACGCTGCTTAAAGGGGGCACGATACACCGATATCCATGGAGAGGAGTACTGTATATACAGTGTGCGGAAAATAATACACGCAACCCTCTACTTATAACTACGCTGCTTAAAGGGGGCACGATACACCGATATCCATGGAGAGGAGTACTGTATATACAGTGTGCGGAAAATAATACACGCAACCCTCTACTTATAACTACGCTGCTTAAAGGGGGCACGATACACCGATATCCATGGAGAGGAGTACTGTATATACAGTGTGCGGAAAATAATACACGCAACCATCAACTTATAACTACGCTGCCTAAAGGGCCACAATGCAACATGTTGCTGTATGACAATTTCATACACATTACATATGTAAGGAAAGCATTATAACGTGATGTTTTGAAATGTGACTCACAAAGCATACACGAACTCCAACAGATACCAGCTCACAACACTCGTCATTGGAATGACAGGTGCCCACATTTCACGATGTAGCACACAATGCTCCACAACCTGTGTATGTGCTTATACAGGTGTTTGATCAGGTGCGTTGAGACCTGCGTAATTTAAGCGGGAATTATCGGCGGGAAATATCGGCGTAAATTTGCATCTACATTGCGTGGAAAAATATACGCCCCCTTGTTCATGGCGGGAGATTAACATATAAATATTCAGTCAGATGCAGCCCACAATTGCTGCAAACATGTCTGACTCAGACGATTCCGCAGCTGAGGACGCTCTGCAGAGAGCTACAGCACAATCCCTGCTTGATGCACTGAACAAGAGGGAACAGGAGCGGAGAAGGAGGGCCCAAGAGAGGAGTAGCCTGCAAGATCAAGCGGGCCCCTCAGTAACAGGCCCTGTTGAACCTCCACCAGCTCCACAAGGGCCAAGCAACCAGCCAGAACAAGAGGTTGCATCTCTCCAAACAGGTGTGACCCAGCAGGTGCATGGTGAGAGAACTGGGGCCACCAGAAAACGAGCTGCAACATCTAGGGTGAGGACTGAGCAGGATACCACCACCAGAAAGAGAAACCCTGCATTTGTAGAGGCCGAAATGCGAATTCTAGTGCCCAGGGCACGCGAATGGATTGAATTGGCAACCAGGAAGCCTAGTGCCAGTGCAAGGAGAAACCTTTGGGAGAAGATCACAGAGGAAGTGAACCAGGTGGCACCAGTGGTCAGAAATTGGGACGCGGTGAAGAAAAGGTTAGTGTGTTTGTTAGGGCTATTTTTCAGCAGTCTCCAGCAGGAACTGAGGCCCTTATTCTAGTTCACTCTTTCTGCCCAAATATTTCTTAGATGGACAAAACCATGTGCACTGCAGGTGAGGCAGGTGTTACTTGTGCAGAGATAATCAGATTTGGGTGGGGTTTTACACCTGCCTCACCTGCAGTGCACATGGTTTTGTCCATCAAAGAAATATTTGGGCAGAAAGAGTGAACTAGAATAAGGGCCTCAGTTCCTGCTGGAGACTGCTGAAAAATTGCCCTGGTCTTTGTCCCCCTGATGTCATATGTGTGTACATATGTTACATGTATGTTTTGAGACTAATAGAAAGGTGTGTTTGTAGATAGTGCTACACTTCAATGTCACATGTGAACACAACCATGTCTAATAACCCACATTGATATCTGAAACATGCACCATTGGTGTGATGTGAGGTTATGGGCACAGTTCTGCTCATGTTAAGTATGTGATGGGACAAGAGAAAGTGTGTTTTTGAAAGAGTTGTTGTAACATGTTCCATATGATGCTACTGAAACAAGAATGACCAAACTGTGCACATGTAGCTGGTGAGAAACTACACATCCCAGTATGCCATTCCATAGTTAAATTACTCCATAATAACCACATTGTCAAGCTATGGTGGAATGTGTAGTTTCACACCAGGTGGAGGTGCCTAATTTGGCCATGGATGATGTCATTTCTGCATAGTGATGTATGTATGTGCATTTAGTGGCCTAATGAATGAGATGAGACACTGAAATGCCTCCTAATTGAGACATGAATGTGTGTGTGGGACACATATGGCAAAAAAACATAAGATCACCCACACTAGGAAATGTCACGTAGCTAGGGGTACCACATAGTCCCTTTAATTCCGGACACATATTAATTACACAGGTTCTGTGGCTGGCTGACTTCAAGACTCCACTTCACCTAATTTTAAACTGCCACAGAACCTGTGTAATTAACATGTGTCCGGAATTTAAGGGACTTGGTGGTAACCCTACACGTAGCACAGTGGTGCACATATCTCATGGTGATATTTGTATTTTTAAACTTGTAGGTGGACTGACTTCAAAAGTACACTGAAGAGGAAGATGACTGACCGGTACAACCACAGCATGTCCACCGGGAGAGGTCCTATGCCTGACCATTTGGAGTATACCCCCCTGGAGCAGGACTCCTTGGACGTGATTGATGTGGGGGAGGTCAGGGGGATCTCCAATATGGACAGTGAGCTCCCGGCGGAGGTCTTTGCTGCTGCTTTTGATAGTAAGTCACAGTAATGCATTGTATTTAGAAAGATATTTTTTATTGCGTATGTGATGGTGACATTGTTTTCAATTCTTATCCTAGAAGAAGCAGAAACCCAGGATGTACCGGCAGCATCTTCCTCTGCAGAGCCACAGGTGGAGCAAGTGGTCCATCCTCCACCAAGAAGACACCCCCAGCCCCAGCCACAGGAGACATGGGAAGAGAGCATGATGGTGACGCTGGAGAGGATCGAGCAGCAAGGGGTGGATGCTGCGATCCGTCAGCAGCAGGTGGCGGAATTTCTGGCGGAGTGGAAGGCCACAAACAGGCTGCAGTGTGAGGCCTTGACCCGCATTAACGACACTCTGGCGGCTGGCATAGTAAGCATTGGCCAACACCTCAGCCGCCAGAATGAACTTCTTGCGGAGCAGCTGTCCACCGCCAGGTCCCTAAGGGACAATCCCCCATCTGCTGCCCCACCCCAAGCTGCTCCCCAACCTTCCACCTCTGCTGACCCTCCTGTGTCGACTAGGGGAAGACGCCGCAAGGCAGCTGAGCCAAAGGCCCCTGTCCCCAAGGCCCCATCTAAAAGGGGGAAAAAAGGGCCCAAATAATGAGACCTGGTTCACTTCCTCTGTGGTTGGACCCCAAATGTTTAAATTGCACTGGACATCCGCTTCCTGAGTTGGCCATCTATCCATTTGCGTGCCATGGGCATGAAAGTTCGTATTTTGACCTCTACAAATGCAGGATAAATTTGTGGTGGTGTGTATCTTGCTTAGTATTCACCCTGGTTGTTGCAGTACGTATTCTGGTGTCCCCATTTCTTTCACCATTGCATTTGCAGGGTAACACATGTTTGGAGATATGCAACCTCTTGTTCTGGCTGTTTTATTATTTGTGTGTCTATTTTATTTGTTTATTTGATTTCTCACATTAAAGTGTGAAATAAGCTGTGATGCTGAACAGCAAATAAATTTATTTTACAAATTAAATCAAAATTGTGGTATGTGTCATTTCTTGTGTGAAACAAATACTAGATTTATGTGTACTTACTGACCAGGGTATTTTTGAACATTTGTGGAAGTGTGGTAGAAGTTTCCCATGTGTAACCCTCTCCATGGCCATTGCCATGTTCCTATCCAACTTTTCCCTGCTAATTAGTTTGTGTCAGCACATGTGCAGAGCAACTTAATAGGTGAGAAAGCAGTTTGTGTGCAGGTGAGGTAGCTCCTACAGTAGTAGGTAAAAGCAGGTCCAGAACAATGCTTTCCTCATGGAGTGGGTGAGGCAGACAAACAAGGGTGAAAAGGTACATTTGTGTAGGAATGCATATGTGTCCTCCCTAAAAAAAGATGTGTGAATGGGCCAAACATGATAAATTAGCTTGTGAACAAACATGCATAACTTTTTAAATATATATGATTTTACAGTGTCATAAGCAGGAATCCTTTGTTAGAGAGATGAGAGTGCAATAATGTGATTGGTGGCATCTTACATCCAGAGTGTAGTCAAATCCAAATCATAGCAGATGAGATAGTGGTACAGGTCATTATTTTGGGTACTATACAAAGATTGTGTGCAAAATAGTGGTCATGGGCTTAAAACATTGCTGAAACATCCTTTGTAGGTGTTAGATGTGGTTTATGTTATTGTATCCTAAATACAAAACCTATGTTAGTATTAGAGTGAACACGTTGACACATGTCGACTTGTGTAGATTGAGTGTGCTACTGCGTAAAGTCTATGAAAGCACGTAGTGAATGTGTCTAACTGTTTAGCAAATACCTACCTTAGCGTATATAAGCAGGTCTTAAAAAGATTCTTACCTTAAATTAAACAAACCTTTAAATGTGGAGAAGTATAGAAACATAAGCTTCCAATGTGTTTGCGTGCTGTGTGTGTGGCTTGCAGGCAGTGAAATAATGGTTTGGACTTAATAGACTGCAGCATTGCTTATTACATTCAGGTGTATGTGTTTGAGTAGTAATCAGCGTTAATTAGCAAACTCAGCCGCACGCTGGCATGCGGTATCTGTAGGGGTGGTCTGAGCTGGCGGTTGGCGGGCGCTTGTCTGGTGTCCGAAATGAACGGTGCTTTAGTCGATCGTGCGGTAGTAGCACCGCTCATTTTTGGTGCACACCCCCTTGTACGCCCATATTTACGCCCATTTTCCCTCATTATTTCGGCCGCTCCCCTCAACACGCCCCTATGCCGCCCCCAATACCCGTACACTCGCGTACAGGTTTTTTCGCACGTTGAGACCCGTCCGTAAGCGTTGTTCAGTGGTCGCGCCTGCGCATTAGCGAATCTGCACATGCGCAGATCATGAAAAACCCCGGAACGTACGCGTACGGCCCGGCCGCACCAACCAGAATAAGGCCCTTAGTGTATGTAGCAACAAATTTAAAATTAGGAGTCATTTTCAGCTACCAAAATTCCCTTGGAACGCAGGCAAGCGGATGCCTGCCGGGGTTGGGCAGCAGACTTCAGCGACCGCCCCCTCTTCGATGGACTCCGATGGAAATTATAGTCAGGTTAGACTTTCCTGAAGGGGAGAGAAATGATTTGATGGTTGGCGTAGAACCTCCGATGAAGTGATCTATGACACGCCTTAGAGTGCGGCTTCAGTAATGCTCGCTGCTTCTGCCCTGTCCGCTTCCTCTGGTGTCTGTTTTTGCTCGGGTCCGCGGCACGCTGCTCCTCACAAATGTGCCCTGGATCGCTGGTGGAGCTGTTGTGCCTGGTAAAATATTATTTTGGTACGAGCAGTCATTGGTTGTTGTGATATACTATGGATGTATCCATGAAAACATCTTTTATGGACACATCCAATATGGAGAGCCCCTCTCTCTCCTTATTTTAACAGATACCATTTGTTCCTGTGGATCATAGGAGCCCCTTGAGGGAGCTGCAGCTGGGATATATGGGACTTTAGTGACCTTTGCTGCCTATAACATAAACATTTTGTTTGCTGGACTATAACATAGGTGTAGCGCTTTAGCACCTTTTTTTTTAACTATTATATATATTTGTAATTGCTCACTGCACCTGAAGGAAGTCATGCTCTCTGTGCCACTGGGGAGGGTGTATGTGTTTGCTGTATCACTTGAAAGGTGAGTATACAGTATTCACTACCTTACTTGGTTATGCGTATGTGCTCACTGTGCATGGAAATGTGCTATGTCAGGAAGTACAGATGGGGTAGTCGCAGTTTGCATTACTGCCTCACAACATTTGGTTTTGACTGTCACCACAGCCTTAACTGTGTGTGGTTTATATATTATCCCTGTGCTTGTGTGGGTTTTCTCAGGGTACTCCGGTTTTCACCCACAGTCCAAAAATATAGTTGTAGGTTATGTTAATTGGCTCCTGACAAATATTCATTGTAGTGTGTAAGTGTGCATGTAAATGGGCAGAGTAGATGGGCCAAGTGGTTCTTATCCGATGTCATATACTACTGCATGTATCTTTCATCTGCCTCTCCCCATCACCCACTGCCTCTCCTACTCTTACTATCTCTGTCACCGAATGCTGCACCATCTGCTTCTCCCCTGCATCACAGTCTCTTTCCTGACACACACTGCCTCTCCAGAGCATCATCCGCTCCTGGCCATCCTCTGTTTCTCCTTGCCACCCACTCAGGAATGGATCGGATTGCTAAAAGTGGCCGTGGAAAACTTCTGGAAGTGGACTCATGTGGGCGGCACCAAATGAACAGTGGGTGGAGCCAGCTTAACAGTAGGCAGGATAACTACATCACTATACCTAGAGAAATTTGTGACAGGCCAGGCTAAAGCATAAATAATGTCTCAATATCAGATTCAATCAATATTAACTCATGTTGTGTTTGTTGGTGGGACTGTAAAATGTAAATGGACCCTGCATGGTTGCCTCACACTAACCTCACTGTACATACTCTCACCTTCAGGCTGATACAGATGGAGCTCCTCTCAGTCAGCGCTGGGAATCTCCAGATTCCTTGCGCTGGCGATTGCCAGCGGTCCATCTGATGGGGATGGCGCCAGGGAGCGCTTTCCCTGCCCGTCTCCACGTCAGGGAGGGCTCAGAGGGTATGAGGCGTGCAAGCGTCTCGTGCGTGCCCCCCCCCTTCCATCTGATGGCAGGTCCTGGCGGTTGGCGATAGAATTGGCAGGACCCGCAAGAATGAGAGGCACTCCATCTGTATGTTGATACTGGCTCTCTGTGTTAGGAGCCAGCAAACACAACATACACTCACCCGGATCACAGACAGTGGTACAAGTAAGGGGCTACGGAGGGGTACTGGTACCACTATGTGCCCCCTCTGTCATGAAGCACCACGGGTTGCTGCTGACGCTGCCGCTGAGAAGAATTTAAAGGCAGGCGCAGGGACGAGGCATACACTGCCAATTCTGTCCAGGAGAGCACAGGTGTCAGGTTACTCAGGCAGGGTAGAGGAGGGTCGCGCAGGTGCAGTAGACACCAAGAGTGTGCAAATTTGCCCAAACACACCCGAGCATGTGCACCCGAACCCCTGATTGCCCAAACTTGTCCGATTGCAAGAAAGCACCCTAACACCTGAGCTTGCAAACGCACATGAGCCAACTCCCAAATGCCCAACCGCACGATCGCTCCTGAGTGAACGAATATCCGAATGCCCGAGCACCCAAAACACCCGAGCGGCTGAGTGCCACAACGCACGAATGACTGAGTCCCACCTAAGTTTAGTTGTATCTTCTAATCATCCCTGCAGCAGGTAAGAAGATCCACATGAGTGCTCATCGGATTGCGATCATTCCTGACTGCAAAAGATTTGTATTTAAAACCAGAAGATTATCGGTCAATCGATCGAAAATCGGCTGAGCAGCTGAAAAATCGATGTAGTGTTGGCACCTTTACTCTCTCTCTGCACATGTTACATTTGAAGTGCACATGTTTTTGCACATTTGAAGAACAAATGTCTCCTGTGATCAGGTCTGAATTAGGCTCTTAGTGACATTAGTGCACCTACTGTGCCATGCTTCTTATGTACAGAGTCCTGGACCTGGCAATTCCCTTCAATTGGGAAAACTCAAGAACTCATTATGGTGGAAATTACCCCATTTAACTTGGCCAGACTGCTGCTGCCACTGTTTTTTTCAAAGTGTTACATCAAAGTCGCAACTGCTCTATATTACCTTCCTGTGATCATATGGAGGCCCTCTATGGTCCAAACCCAGAGGAAAAGACAGGCAAGGAAACCTAAAAATTAGAGGTAGAGAGAGAGAGAGAGAGAGAGAGAGAGAGAGCGATAAAAGGGAGAAGTTCCTCATAGAAATCCGTCAGCTTCTGGCATGGCATAGACTGCTAGATAAACTACAGATAAACCAAAAAAGCTGATTAATTGCTTTGGGAAACTTCACTTCACCTAATGTGTTCCCAAGGCTTGATACATCTACTCTCAATGCTTGATACCCAGAGGAAAAGACAGGCAAGGAAACCTAAAAATTAGAGGTAGAGAGAGAGAGAGAGAGAGAGAGAGAGAGAGAGCGATAAAAGGGAGAAGTTCCTCATAGAAATCCGTCAGCTTCTGGCATGGCATAGACTGCTAGATAAACTACAGATAAACCAAAAAAGCTGATTAATTGCTTTGGGAAACTTCACTTCACCTAATGTGTTCCCAAGGCTTGATACATCTACTCTCAATGCTTGATACATCTACTCTCAATGCTTGATACATCTACTCTCAATGCTTGATACATCTGTTACTCCCATACGCAGCACCACCATCTTCTACCTGGACATGTGAGCTGTATAGTTACTTATCCACACCAATGACACAGACAAATAATGGGGCAGATGTATTAAGCCTGGAGAATAGAGAAACTGGAGATAAAGGGGGTTATTCTGGTTGATTCGCAAGTCTGCGAATTCGCAGCCTTGCAAAGCCACCAAACCCCACCCTGCGAATGTTGGAAGGTACAGGCATATAAAAGTGACTTTCAAGTCACTTCCATATGCGTGCATGCTGGGGCGGTGATGTCAGCTGCCAGCCCACCGCACCCGCATCACCACCTCATTACCATGAGAACACCCATGGAACACTGGGTGTCCCATATGGTAATGGGGCAGCACGGCTCCCTTGTCCTTCTCCACCCCCGCACGCCATCTAGGGTGCGTGCACCCAGCAAACCGAAAGTATGGAGGACCGAATGAACTTGAATAACCCCCAAAGTGGAGATAAAGTGAATGGAGATAAAGCACCAGCCGATGAACTGTGTTTTAAAATGACATTTGGGAGTTGATTGGCTGGTGCGTTATCTCCACTTTATCTCCAGTTAATCTCTAGCCCAATAGGGGGTATTCAAATGTTTACTTTTGGGTGTCATATTTATCACACCTTTTAAATTCACGCATCTGACGTCTTTTGAAGTAATGGTCGGGTTTGCTATTCAAATGTTTTTCTAATCTGCTGTAGTTGTCTTATTTATCACGCCCATTTATTCTCCACTTTTAATCTCACGCCCATTTTATCCCTTTTTTTATATCACAGATTGCATATATTTTATTTGTGTGCCATTTTATTCATTTTTTATTCCCTCTTTTGTTTCACCCTGTTTCGCTCTGCCCTCTGCCCAGTCATACAAGTTTGTCTCCATTATAAGAGCACCCCTCACCCCGTTAAGCAGACACCATTTAATTTGCACGGCCCTTGCCCAACTACACCCTGATGTGTCCTGCACTGTGATTCTGAAAAGCAGATGTGCGAGCAGGCAAATGCCACATTCAGGGAGCTGCTGGGGAAGACAAAGAGCGTAGAACGTGTGCTGCAGCTTGAGGCCCACAGGAGAGAAGAGGAGCCACTGTGCTGTGCAGGAGAAGAAAGTTTCCAAGGAAGAATTCCAATGAAGTTTCAGGTGCTTGACAGGGGTTTTCTTTCTTTAATTTAGCTGCTGCTCGATATGGGGGATAGTCAGTCCCCACCGAAAAGAATATCAACAACACCAATCACGCACTGGGCATGAGAGCAGCGCTAAGAAAAATTGTTAACACACAAATGTTTAGTACAATATATGAATTTTTTACTGAATAAAATCAAACATAAAATCAATCACAATAATTATTCAAATACTGTCTGACATGTATATGTGTTCTTCACATCACAGGAACATATATATGTGCATGCGATGCAATGCTATGCTAGAAAAAGCTAGTACAAAAAGTATGTGCAGCACATACTTTTTGTACTGTGCGATGAGGTGCCGCGGGAGCGCGCACCCCATCGTATAGCATTGCACCGCCGGAATCGGTGAGTGTGTGGGCACCTTTACCAATATCTCTGAATTCTATTATCATGTAGTGTTCAAGATTGGTTACTAATACCACTCAGTGAGCTGGGGGAAAAAAGGTCTTGTTTACTTACTCAGTATTAACCCCTCCCTCATGCACCTGAGTAATATTACTGAACCAATTGAGCATCTACCACTATCTGTATGTAGGGAGACAACCTTGAAAGTAGATAATTAGACTTCAAAAGGAAATTAATTGTTGCTTGCATTGGCCCGGCTTGTGAGAGTGAATAAAAACAAAAGTTCTGGTCCTGATATATTTTTTTTTGTCCCTTAGGTAGATGTGGCAAAGCTAAACTGGTTATTGTGATTCTAATATATCGATGTGCCTAAACCTGTGGTTGGACTGCCATTTATTTATTTTATTTATTACCAGTTTCTGATATAGCGCACACATATTCCGCATCACTTTACAGATAATATTTGAACATTCACATCATACTAGGGTTATTTTTTGTTAGTAGCCAAATAACTTACTAGTATATTTTTGGAATGTGGGAGGAAACCGGAGTATCCGAAGGAAACCCAGGCAAGCACTGGGAGAATATACAAACTCCGCACAGTTAGGGCCATGGTGGGAATCAAACCCATGACCTCAGTGCTGTGAGGCAGTAATGCTAACCATTATACCATCCATACTGCCATAGTCGTCTTTGTTTGGTCACAAGCAACCACTGGAAGGTCTTCTTATGTTTTGTCATGGTGGACGAGGAAGAGGTGTCTGTGAGATTATATCTGAGATGTTTGATTGAAGTTTGTGTTAAACTTGAAAAAAGCAGAACTGAAACTCATGAAACGTTATGGCAAGCATATACTATACAATGGAGAAACAATTAGCCGATCTTCCACCCGCTGTGACCAAACATAGAAGACTGTGACAGTTAAGACACATCGATGTACTGTATGAGCTCCACAATAACCGGCATAGAGTTGTCATGTCTCCCTATGGGACAGAGAAACAGAGGGAGCCTCATTACTTCCCAATCAGCCCTCGTGTGTCACCGTAATGTGAAAAGAGTTCTCGGATGGTGCCGTTACTTCTACTGAACAATATTTCTGGCTTCTTTTTGTACTTGCAGTGAAATGATCTCAGGAAACTATGGTAATCCCCACCCAGAGTTCAATGTTTGCTGCAGGGAAAATATATCCCATTAACTCAATTCAATGTTTATATCAGTAATCTGTATTATGTTGTATTTTTCAGAGAGTCTATGAGATGAGAAAGCCCGTTTGTTTATCATGAATCACATCATTTCATTACACTGCTTGCTCTTTTCTTTGGCCCTTTTCTCTAAAACAAGATATGTTTCATCGAGATAAACACAAGATTGCCTGCCGCACCTGAGATTATAACACTTAGCACGCTCTGCTGTGCTGTCCCTACATTGCTTTCCTCCACTACTAATTCTGACGTGGCTTCAACCTCACATCTTTGGCAAGAGATCAATAAATCCAGCAGATACCTGGTTACACAAGGAAGATGTAAGCTGTACAGTGGCAGGTGTCATTTCTATACATTATTAGCTGTTTGGCAGTCTGTCATTGTCTAAATAATATTTAAAAAATGTTGTCTTAAACAATTGTAATTCTCTTTGCTTGTAATAAAGCACCGTATCCATTAGATGGCAGCAGCACACTGGCTGTTGAAGACTACGAAAAGCGCTATTAACTGCCATTAACTTCCATTTCTATTCCAGAAACACTTCAGTTTAGGAGCACATATTATCACCTGGGCGTTGAAACTAACAAACACTTTGCCCATTTACTGACTGGCATGAACACTTGCGGAGTGCTATTTAAAGCCTTTTCATAAGGCCATTACCTAGCTGAAAAGTTTTGCTGAGCCTATACCCAATTAGCATGATAAACTGAAAAGGGAGCCTTGTTTATGAAGCAAACAAAATATGGTATAGTTAACAGGCTTTAAACAATGGGGCTTACAGGAACCGATAATTGTATGTTGATGCTGGCTGAGTGTTAGCGATGGAATAAATGATAAACAATTCAGTTTACTTGCAAATGCAAATTACTCACTGTGTCTGTTTACTTGTGTGTGTTTATTGCCGAACTGCGGAGACAGCGGATTTTCCTTAATGAAACTAGAGGATTTAGGAATGAGAGTTCACAGTTCTAACAGGCACTTGAACTTTTATTTAGAACATGTTATACTTCAGATGTAGGAAAATCACACATTTACCTGACTCTGTATTAGCTACTTTTCATTATAATTTTGTATTCTGTTTATAATCTGGGCCAAATAAAAAAAAATGTAATGGAATGCACAGGCATACACTCAGTGATGATATTCAGGGGCAATATACAAAAGGTCTCATTTCTAAGCATTGAGGGTGCTATTCAGTGGTGTGACAACAGCCCCCCAGACCCCACGGTGGCGGGGAGGCACTGAGTTCAGTTTGGGCGCCGGGGGTCTTACCCCTCTTTTTGCTGCCGCCGGGACCCGCAGATTTACTTGCCTTAGGTCCCGGTGCTCCTCCTTGCTCTTGCAAATGAAAATGACCATCACAAAATGGCTGCCCCCTTACTACAGGCACTTTTTGAGGATGCTAGAGGAGGCAGCAAGCCTCAAAAAGTGTCAAGAAATGGTCTGCTGTTAGGGGGCAGCCATTATGTGATGGTCATTTTCATTATCAGTAGTAGTAGTAGTTTGTTTATTTATAGCAGGAGCCAGGAGGAGCGCCGGCCCGGGGCCACAGACAAGTAAATCTGTGGGTCCCGGCGGCTGCAAAAAGAGGGTAAAGGCAGGGTTGCGGGGGCATTCCGCATTTTATAGTTATAGTGGGCAGTAGACACGAACATGTTGGAGCACTTTGAAAACATATGGGGTTCAGTGCTGGATTACCAAGTAGGCATAGTAGGCACCGGTTTATGGGCCCTGCACCTTTTAGGGGACCAGCGACACAAAAAATACTGGAATGTACCCATTGACAACGTAAAGTACATAAACCTGAGACCTCAGGTTCACTTTAGAGTTTCCAGATCACAGACTGTTGGTTGGTTGTTGTCCCAATATAGGGTATGTCCTGCAGCTCTGACATTAACAACTTTTAAGTCCTTTTGATAGCTGGTACAGTATGTGCCACGTAACTTAATGATCAGTAACTGAGAACACCTGAAAATGATATGCGCTGTAATTCACAGATTTTATTAGGAGAGGAGTTTTGGTGCGGCACCACAAGCTCGAGACATGTCTCTTCAGGACTGTGTACACCAGCAGCGTTTTAAGACAGGAGAGGACCCGCGTGCAGCCTCCATTGTGGGTCCCTTCCTCTCTGAGGGCTGGTAGACTAAGGGCGGTATTCAATGAGGCTGATTCACCATGTTTTTATGGTGATTTTGTGCTGTAAGGCGAATTTTTGACTAAAATGGTGAATCACCCTATTCAATGACCAGATGGCGAATACATTTCAAGGTTTTTTCGCCATGATTCACCGAGTAGCAATCGCTATCTTTTTATGGTGAAGTGGAATGTGAACTTTTAAAATAAAGTGTTTTGTTTTTTACATTTGGTGTAAAAAAATCAGAAAATTTATTCTGAGGAGGGGCATGCTATTTTTATTCATGTGCTGTAAGCACATGAATATATATTTAATAATAATAAAAAAAAAAAAAAATATATATATATATATTTTTTTTACACAGACCAGCCAGCAGGGGGCCGGGAGCCGAGCTGCTCATTAGATATTCATATATTCATGATCGGGTGTAGTGAATATACCCGGTCCCCTGTTGGCTATCCCGGGGGGTAGCCTGTGCTGCCTGGCTCCCGTGGAGCCCACCTCCCCCCCACAAACGTTCTGGGGCAGGCAGGGAGACTTCCATCTCCCTGCCTGCCGCCGTCCTCAGGCTCCCTGCGGCATCGCCGCAGGAGTTAAAATTCGCCGGTCAGGGGCAGCGAGCCCCTGACTCGTTGAATGCTGGAGCCGGCGAGGCTCCGGAACGCGGCGAGCAGTGGCGAATGTGCAGCGAATCCTAAACAGGATTCGCTGCACATCGCCAAAATGCTCATTGAATACTGCCCTCTGTCTTCATGCCAGAGTATACTGAGCATGCGCCAGGACATCTCCATTGGGCATGTGCAAGCCATTCAGAAAAGTGCGCGACGGCCATTTTCCGAGTTATTTGAGTCTGCAATGAAGTTTTAGCGGGACACCAGAGAGGTAAACATAATATATGAGTGCTATTTGGCCCCCCTGGATGCAGGAGCACCACACACTGCACCCATTATAGAAATGCCTATGGTGTACGCCCAGAATCCACATGGCAACAGTGAACAGTGACATCTTCCCAATTTTACAGTGGTGCACACAAGTTATCTCAGTTTACCGGAGCAATGTTTGAGGACATGATAGCCTACCTCCTGGGATGTTATGATTACGGGGCCCTGAAATAAGAAAGAGGGCATATTTTGTTCTGATTCTGCATTCATTAATGCTGTTGGTATGTGATAAGGTATTTATATACACTGTATAGTAAATATATAGAATAGAATGGATCAAACTGAACAGCACATAATGTACCAGACAATGACAGCTTATTATGCAGAGATGCTGTAGGAAAGAAAGGACTTTGCTGCAGACTACAGTACATCCATGGCTGACAGCTATGTAATGTATGTAGAAGTTATAATATATGCATGCTGTAAACACAGAAACAATTCAGTATAGCACTGCAATATGAGGGGTTTGTAAACTTCTGCCTGTAATCAGAGCCGGCAAGAGAGCTCCTGGGGCACCATACACTGATATTTCTAGGGGCCCCCACCCCCTTAAAAACTATCAAACCACCCCCTCCCCCCCCCACACACACACACCTCTATGCTGGAACATAAACTGGATGCCTAAGTTCCATCACACTGACACACTCCCTCACCCTGTGACCTGTGCCCTGTCACACTGACACACTCCCTCACCCTGTGACATGTGCCCTGACACACTGACACACTCCCTCACCCTGCAGTCTACGTTCTGTCACACTGACGCACTCCCTCACCCTGCGGTCTAAGTTCTATCACACTGATGTGCTCCCTCACCCTGCGACCTGTGCCCTGTCACATTGACACACTTCCTCACCCTGCGGTCTACGTTCTATCACACTGACGCACTCCCTCACCCTGTGACCTGTGCCCTGTCACACTGACACACTCCCTCACCCTGCGGTCTACGTTCTATCACACTGACGTGCTCCCTCACCCTGCGACCTGTGCCCTGTCACACTGACACACTCCCTCACCCTGCGGTCTACGTTCTATCACACTGACGCACTCCCTCACCCTGTGACCTGTGCTCTGTCACACTGACACACTCCCTCACCCTGCGGTCTACATTCTATCACACTGACGCACTCCCTCACTCTGTGAACCTGTGCCTTGTCACACTGACACATTCCCTCACCCTGCGGTCTAAATTCTATCACACTGACGCACTCCCTCACCCTGTGACCTGTGCCCTGTCACACTGACACACTCCCTCACCCTGCGGTCTACGTTCTATCACACTGACGTGCTCCCTCACCCTGCGACCTGTGTTCTGTCACACTGATGCACTCCCTCAACCTGTGGCCTGCGCTCTATTACACTGACACGCTCCTTTACCCTGTGGCCTAGGCTCTATCACACTGACACACTACTTTATCCTGCGGCTTGTGCTCTTTCACACTAATGTTCTCCCTCACCCTACAGCCCACATTAATGCCTCTAACGAACGATGCCCACAGTATAATGTCCACAGTAATGTCCCTTACCCGTAATGAGCCTCAATATGATTGAGTTACCCACCTCCCAATGGTACACACTACCCACCCTCCCCTGAGACTCAATTACCCCCTTCCCCATAGTACATAGTTATTTCCCCTTCCACATATTCCACAGTTCCCTCCACCCCATGGTACAGTTACATTTTACACAGAGACTCACTGTTCTGATAGCATGAACTTCTGCTGTACACTGCTCAGGGCTCCAGGGGAAGCTCAAGGTCTCAGGGGGCAGTATACAAAGTGTCCTCCCGCACCTGTTGCCTGCACCAGTGCCGCAGCTCTTCTTGCCTCCTCCATCCACCCAGTGGTCACAGCGCTGACTCTGGGAGGAGACTTTCCCTGGCCACTGCATCCCCAGACAGTACCCAGCTCCCGCTGTGGACCTCCTCTCCTCCCAGCCACAATTACGGAGGAATACACACCTCCAAAGCCGTTAATCCCAGACCAGCGGTGCTGGGGCTGCAACCAATCAGTAGATGTTATGGGGGCAGACTTTGAGGGACTATATTTTACCACTTCTAAATCTGCACCTGATCATCGGAGGCCCCTCAGACCCTCGAGGCCCGTCACGGGTGTCCCCCTTGACCCCCTCCTGTCGCCGGGCCTGTAATTTATTTTAGCCCTACAACACATGAATGCTTATGGATTTGCTGCTAATCAATGATCAAACAAATTTTTGCAGGCTGTTGGAAAATGCAGGATTTAGAAGGGGGGGGGGGGGGGGGGTGTTCCAAAAAATCAGTTACAGAACCAATAAAAACTGCCAACCCCCATAGATAGACAGCACAGCCCCCCCATAGATAGTCAGCACAGCCCTCCCATAAATAGTCAGCATAGCCCCATAGATAGAACAGCCCTCTCATAGAAAACATTGCCCCCCATAGATAGAACAGTCCCCTCATAGAAAGCATAGCCCCTCATAGACAGAACAACCCCCACATAGATAGTCAGCACAGCCCCCAGTGCCAGATTAAGGTCTAAATGGGCCAATAATAGGGGTTGTAGCCAGAACCAAATAATGTGGGATGCGTGACCATACTTTCAACTAATTATATATGCCTGGAAAAGGCAGGGGCTGGCATAGGAAAAATGCAGGGAGATATATTGGCGGGTGCCCTCCAAAGGTGCACCTGCAGGATGCTGATGTCCTAAAATACTCGAGAGGTGAGGCGGCACTCCAGTCATAAAAAAAATTCTGAAAGCCAAAACTTGGTAGACATCATTTCAGCACCTTTTTTGTGGTCACCTAAGTTTACCACACCATATACCCCTTATACAGTACAAATCATGCAACCCAGTAGTAACCCCCTTATACTGTACTTGCCTCTTACACATTATGCCACATGCAATGAGCCAAAATTCACAGTGACTGAGCCAAAATTCACATTTTGCCACATGGATTGAGCCAAAATACACACTATACCAAACAGATTGATCAATAATGCACAATATGCTTCATAAACAGGGGCATTGCAAGTCAAAGGAGCTCATTAAAAATTTACACTGTAATGCCCATTACATGTTAAGCCACACACCATAATGTCCATTACATATTATGCCAAACACCATAATGCCCAATAAAAATTATGCTGCATAAGTGCTGCTTACCTACATGTTCATTGCCAGGGGTCCCATGCTCATTGCCAGGGGTTCCATGCTCGTTGCCGTGTGGGATTACATGCTCATTGCCAAGGGGGAATAAATTCTCTCGGTAACTGCGGGACAGCCACCGCCGGGCAGAAATGACAGCCATTGACAATCAGAGCAGGGGGCTGCTGGGCTGTATCCAGAGCACTGCAGGTCCCAGCTATTTGAAATAATACCCCTTTCACATCAGAAAATGCTGGGATTTATCCGGGAATATGGTCCCAGGATCATGCAGGGACATTCCCAGGCTGGCCCCTTTTACACAGCCTACTCCCCCTGTCCGGTGTGAGGGGGAGAGAAACCCCCCTTTAAACAACCAGCTACAGATGAAGCTCTCTTTGCAGGGGCTGGCGATTCTATCGCCAGCCCCCGCAAGTGGCCGGCTACCAGTGGCGCGCGCGCACAAGACTGCTGCCGGTCCCTGCCACCTCCCCCGCCGTCACCGCCGGTCCCCCTCACCGCCCCCCCCCCCCCCCAAACTGGGCAGTGTCTCCCTGGAGCGGAGAGGGGCAGGGAGACACTGCCCAGCCACTGTGATACTGGGATGCACGTGCGCATGAGACCCAGTCCCTATCGCCGGCGCTCACCAGTGAAGGGGATCTGGCGGGCGACGGCAATGGATGGAGCCGGCTCCATCTGTACATCTTTGGAACCAACTGACCCATTTACATGTGGGCTTCGAATGATTTTGGTCCCGTGAAACTGGGCTGTTTGGTTCCAGAGAAATCTGTCCTCAAACAACATGAACAGCCATGAAATTACATTTCAGAAATGAAAAAAAAAAAAAAAAAGGATTACCTACAATATCTCTAGAAACAATGAACCCATATGGACCAACCTGGTATCAGATTGAAGGCCCAGCGATTTGGGTTTCATTGAGCTTCTGTGATGCCGGAGAGGGAACTGGCAGTCGTTGGAACGGGGTGGGGGTTGGAATTAGCGGGTCCCATGTTATCATATAGGAGGAAAACATTCCAGGTTTGCCTGGCGGTATCTCTGGTTCCAGGGGGGCAAGCGATGCAGGGCTTGGCTCGTTGGAAAGCCCTGGCCCTCAGCCTATTTGGAGAGTGGGGCCTGTAGCTGTAGCTCCATCAGGCCCATTGTTAATCTGGCCTTGACAGCCCCCCCATAGACAGCACAGCTCCCCATAGTCAGCACAGCTCCTGTAAGACACAACAGCCCATCATGAAGAGAACAGTCCCCCACATATAGCACAGCCCCCCATATATATTCAGAACAGTCCCCCAAAGATAGAATATACAACCACAAATGCGTGAGATCAGCCTGAGAGGAGCTGCTCCTTCTGCCTGCAAGTGGCTGCCTCTCGTCCTCACAGAGACTGCAGCTGCTGAGGGAGCCACAGACACACTGCCTTAGCTCTGACATTGGACTACAGGAAGGGAAAATAATAATAATTAAACCAAAAAATCAAAACACCACTGCATGATACATCGGTGGTAAAGGGGGTTTCTATGTATCTTTGTTTAGACAATGAAGTGGCTGACGCTCTTTCCCATTTTGATTGGGCTCTGTTTCATCATGTTGCGCATAATGCCGCAGCTGTTGGTAATTAGTGTCACTCTTACAGTATGTATGGTTATCTGGCACATATGGAGAGTCTAGTCCAACAGTCTTTGGCGCCAGCTTCACTCATGTCCTATCTGTCTGCCTGGGACCAGTGGAGCTGATTCATTATCACTAGGGGCAACAAAGGTAAGAGTTTAAGGGCCAGATGTACTAAGCTTCAAAAGTGATAAAATGGAGAGTGATAAACAGCCAGCCAATCAGCTCCTACCTGCTATGCCACAGGCTGTGTTTGAAAAGTGTCAGGCAGGAGCTGATTGGCTGGCTGTTTATAACTCTCCATTTTATCACTTTTGAAGCTTAGAACATCTGGCCCTCAACCAGTAAATTATTGCTTTTGATTGTCATTTTTATATGGCGGGAAGATCACAGGCATACGTTGGGAAGGTTCTTGCAGGTGTTTCCCCTTCATGGGGATAAGAACATCACTAAGTCCTTTTGCAGGTACTGAAGGGATGTGCCAGGGTTGATCCATATTCTTCTGATGCCAGACATCCTATCAACTGTCTTATATGGCAGAGCTTGGTAAAAGCTCTTAGACAGGTTTGCTCTCCGAGGTATGAGACTTACCTTTTTAAGGTGGCCCTTGCTATGGCATATCAAGGGACATTTAGGGTAGGTGAGCTGGTGTCCACCTTCAGGACAGCGGTTTCTCCTTTACTGGCTTACCATGTTATTGTGCGTTCAGATGGCATTTAGTGCACAGTGCAACACTCCAAGACCGATGTGGTTGCCATGGCCCTAGGTTACCCGGGGGGTGTGATTCAAATGGATGGTTTGACAGTCACTCGTTATCAATTCGGTTGGGTTTTGAAATGTTGCGTCTTGCCATTGTGTCTTTCTCCAGTGAATTAAGGTGCCCATTTTTTCCGCATTGGTGCTGCTGCAGCTGCTGCGGGTTGGTCGATTAGTTGACAATATAAATATATATGTGTCAGATGGATTGGCCGTAGAGGCATAAGGTGGGAAGGTTTTGGGGAACTGTAGTCCTATATGCTGGACTATTTTGTTTCCCTATCTTTCTTATAGTGCATTTAGGGGAGTAACATTTGTTTTTGGTCCTCCAGTGTGAGTCATCAGCATCTGTTGCAGTTGAAAAGGCCTGTTGCAGGATTATTCCGATGAGCTCTTGGCTTGATGATGTTAGGTCAGGTGCCATTAACCTGGTTTTTGGAAGGGTGAACTTGGTTCTGGGTAGAGCTATTCAGGAGCAGGGAGATTTTGTAATTAGACACAACGGTATATCTTACCGTGAGGCTCAGCTATATACACCTATCAAAAGAAGGTATAGCTCTGTTTGTGGAGGACTTGGTTCGGGCCTAGAGGCAGGTTTAGGTTGAGTTTGTTTTTCTATGGTGGCATTGCTGGTTCATTGGGAACCAGGCAGTTGACCGGTTTCAGAATGTACAGTTGTTTGTTATTTTTCCCTGGGGAGCAGTTCCTTCTAGGAAAGCAGGTTTTTCTTTTAGGGCACCATCGGAGCAGGTGAATCCCCATGCCACCTTAGTTGGGCTGTCACCTCAGGTTGAGGATAGGAAGGCAGATGGCCTCATTGTGCTTTTGGTAGGTCCCTGTAGGGGCAGGGTGAGTAGCTCTGCTCTTATGAATTGTGCCTGTGATAAGGATAGCGGCAGTTGGCCCATACCTGTTTATAAGGGCAGTTGGCCCTTCAGAGTGTTTTCTTTTAGATTTTTTTTTAATATAGTTGGCCATTTTAATTATCCCATTCTTCTCCTCACACCATAATTAGAGGAGATTATTTTTCTCATAAAAGTTTTAAATAGGCTTTACTCTTAATTTCATCGCCAATACAGTTGTCGTTGTCTTTATTTTAGGTTAAGTTGGAGTGAATGGGGTGTTGTTGCATTTTTGCTGTGGAGAGTTTATGTTCTTCCCCAGTGGGACTATAGCTGTTTAACCTACATAGTATGAGTGCATGCATGGAGGGAAGGAATATAATTGGTTATGATTTCCTTTCATTTTTACATCACCAGTACCAACATATCCCTTGAACAAGTGTTAATGTCTAGTTCTATAGTATATGTGTGTCAGATGCCACATAAGCTGGCCCCGCTACCAATGCTTGAATATACCAGTTATATTATATTTGCCCTGGTGAAAAGATGTGGGTTGTCTTTGAGAATAGCTACCTCTTAGTTCTAGTCCTCTTAGGTCTTTCTATAACATAATACATTGTTTATAATCATATCTTTTGTTACAGGTATGTTCACCGGCTCTATTCATTGGTGCGTCTACCTTCATGGAAGTATATTAATTTCCCAATTCCAGTGTTCTCAATTTACTGTATCCATGTAGCTGACAGAACATATAATATCACATTAATAAGGTATAGCCCCACTTCTAATTAAATGTCCTCATCCCCTCTGACACCAGTTATTCCTTCAGAGTAATGGTGTCTGAGTTTTGTCAGCAGATACATTAGTGCCATCATATAATTGTCCTGGGTACTCTTTACCTAGAACGGCGCCCATCGCGACCATCGCGACCATCGAATGCACTAAAAAACGGGTGCGATGCGATGCCCGCGATGGCCGCGATTTCCCATAGGGATCAATGTTAAAAGTGAGATTGGACGCGATTTTAGTGTTCAATGCCTCAATGCCCGCGATTTTTCCATAGGAAACAATGTTAAATGGGCCACAGAGCCCAAATAGTCACCCTAAAGTCTGAAATGGCCCCCACAATTGTTAACGCCACCCCACGATCAACGTGAACCCGAAGCGTGGCGAGCGCAGCGACCCCACAAGGGGCGGCGGTACGCGTCCTCCGACCTTTTCATACCCCCATTATCCACGTCGGCGTGGAGTTGAGAATAGAATAGTGTGGCGAGCGCAGCGAGCCACCGTGCCCGAAGCGTGGCGAGCGGCCGCGAATACCTTCACAGGTAAACGCGTCCCTTCGCGGGCTTCACAGGTATCCGCGTCCGCTCGCCACGCTTCGGGCTCGGTGGATCGCTGCGCTCGCCACACTATTCTATTCTCAACTCCACGCCGACGTGGATAGTGGGGGTATGAAAAGGTCGGAGGACGCGTACCGCCGCCCCACGCGGGCTCGCTGCGTTCGCCACGCTTTGGGTTCACGTTGATCGTGGGGTGGCGTTAAAAATTGTGGGGGCCATTTAAGACTTCAGGGGGACTATTAAGGCTCTGTGGCCCATTTAACATTGATTCCTATGTAAAAATCGCGGGCATTGAGGCATTTAACAGTAAAATCGCGTCCAATCTCACTTTTAACATTGATCCCTATGGGAAAATTGCGGGCATCGCGTCGCACCCGTTTTTTATGTGCATGCGATGGCCGCGATGCCCGCGATTTTTTACCCCCGACGCCCGCGATGCCAATCGCGGGCGCCGTTCTAGGTAAAGAGTACCTTGTCCTGTCATAGAGCACATTAACCAGGACAGTCAGTGGGCAATGATTGAAGAATGGTCTTTATGGAATCCCAGTTAACAAATGGGCAATTGGCTGATTCACAATAGAGATGTTGCAACACACCTGGACTTACTCAGAGCTGCGAAAGCCATGAGGAGGAGGCTCCTCCCAACGGCCGTGCAACACCTGCATTTTCTGGGGCACTCCTACAAATTGCCGGTGTTCCACCCCCAGTGCCTGTTAATCCCCTTGCAAACTGCCAGTGAAGAATATACATATCTAGATAACCCCTTGCTGACTTCTACCTGTGCGTCATGGAGAGTTGCTCGGGCCAGGTTGGGGCTTTCCCCATCTAATTCAATATTCCTCTCAGCCCATTATAATATAAAAAACCAGGAACCTTTGATACAGAATAAAAAAACTGCCCAAAATTGGGAAAAGGGGAGCATTAGACTAATAGTGGATGTCTTGGACATAAAAAAGTTGTTGATGCTCCCCTATGAGGATTTAAAAGAGAAGTATATGGATATTAATATTTCCAAGTTTAGTTATTATAAATTAAGAAGCTACGAAACCAGTATAATGGCTAAATTAACAAATAAGGAAATATCAGGAGGGCTAGAGGTATTGACATGTCATGCTAAAAACAGGAGATGCACCGTGACCTCTCTCTTATATACGCAGATTAAAAGACAATTACAAGTAGGAAACATACAGACAGGGCTGGTAAAGTGGAACAGGGATCTTCCTGAAATAACTTTATAATCAATATTGTCGGCATTTGTCCGTATAAATAAGAACTTAGTGGGAGCATCATGTATGGAAATGCAATATAAATGATTGCACAGGGCACATTATACACCTAAAAGAAGGTTACAGATGGGAGCATTTGAGGATACTAATTGTTTTAAGTGTACAAATGTACAAAGATTTATATCACTGTTTGTAGACCTGCCCAGAAGTACAAAGACACTGGAGAACGGTGGTTTCATATATACAAAATACTTATAATATTAATATAGAGTTAACACCAGAATGGGCCCTGTGGGATATAAATACAACTTCTGTACAGAATAAGCTCTCGCATGGGCAACGCTTACTTGCAGCCAAAATAGCTGCAGCAACACGTAAAACTATCCTATCACAGTGGACAGCCATGAACACATTAGTTATTGCTTTATTGATACCTTGAATATCATTCCTATCCCAGATGGATTGGATAGAGATGTCCAAAGATAAAGATAAAAAAGCTAAACCCTTCTTTAATATATGGTTAGCACACGTTAGAACTTTATCTCCCTCAGTCAGAAATTTATTAAGGAAGATGGTCTCATTGACATCATGGTATAATATGGAGACAACTGTCAATGGAACTCATCCTTTTTGAAGAGGAAATGAAATATAACAACTGGGTATTGGAAGATAGGCAATGGTCAGCTGTTAAGGGTTTATATGATTGTAAAAATGAATACCGGATGGAGAAATGAAAAAGTGGTGTCTAAAATATAATTAATCGAAATGTAATTGTAATTTAATTCTTTTTGTCTCTTTTTATGTTTCAAAAAAATGTATGTTAAGTGATACATGTTATTGTTTTAACAGATACATTTTCTCAATAAAAATATAATTAAAAAAGAAGAATATACATATGCGTAGGCACAGTATTTCGATTATCAGACGGGCTGCAAATTCGCAGCCATCTCAATGGGTCTGAATCGGTCCTCTACTAACATAGTGAAGCACTGGACTCACCATACTTTCCCTCCAATAGTCAATTCATTGCAGTTGCCTCCACTTAACACTCGGGACTGCAGGACAGACCCCTCAAATCCAGTGTCCTATGGCCTATGCAGAATGGAGACCGCAATATTGTGGATTCAAACAATATTCATTACCTCCCAACTGTCCTGCTTTTGGAGGCCTGTGTCAATTTAATAGGGCTGTGGTCAGCATATTTGTCCTTATCGTGTCATTGAGTATTGTGTGTAGCACTAATATCACCAATCTCCATAAACAGGACACATTGATATAAGTCATTTGATAAGCAATGAACACTAATTATACACTTGTCACATTAAGATCACATGCCTGATATATACAGTAACTGATATATACTTGCAGTGGTGGTTTTTACCTATCAGGACTGCAGCCCCCCCCACCAGATAAAATCCGCCACTGTAGTGAAGCCAGATGCACTCTGTGAGACTGCTTTAGCTTCACTGTGACTGGCAGTGACTTACTATTGGAAGTCCAACCTGCCAGTCACCCAAGGCAGTCCCATTGGAGGTGCTCCCGTCCTCCTGAGCTGCCTCTTTGGCTTCTATGGGCTGTAGTCACAGCAACCCATAGAACCAGTGGCATGTGCATGCGCAGTACCTAGTTTGGTACTGCACATGCGCCGGTCCCGGTGCCTGTCATTTATATTGTACAGGCACCGGGATGGGATTTACCTTCTATGTACTGCAGCCGAAGTAGTCCATAGAAGGTAGGGGCCTGCGCAGTACAGAGATCGCGGCCGGCGGGGTCCCTGCAGTGAATAGAAAATAACTAGCGCTATGCCGCGCGCATAGCGCTAGTTATTTTCTATTCACTACAGGGACCCCGCCGGCCGCAGCCAGCTTTATACACATGACGGTGCCGCAGGTACCCCTGCGGCACGGACACCCCTGACCGCTCCAGCAGCACTGCAGGGATGCCGGGGCGCAAGTTTTTTACACAGTTCGCTGGGGGCGAGGGGCGAACTGCCGCCCTCCAGGTGCCGGCGCCCTAGGCAAATGCCTAGAGCTGCCTAGTGGTGGCGCCGGCCCTGCACACACACCTGTACAGTTAGGCTTGCTTTCATTCAACACCTGCTTTACTTTACAAATCAAAGTAAAGGCCCCCATACACTAGGTCAAAACAACGCAGGCTAGAATCGCCCCCGGCAAGTGACCTGGCCTTGTCCTGGTGGCTGGATCACATACAATATATCGTATGTGGTCCTTATGCATAAGATGTATCGTATGCAATCGCATTCACCACTCCTGAAGGCTTTCCCATACAACAGATCTTACGTGAATATCCGATCTCCAACTCAGATTCGATGCTCGTATCAGCATCGTATCAGAATCGGAGACAAAATACATACGATTTGCCACTTTTCATCCGATTTCTCAGCCCAAATCATCGGAATCAGATTAAAAGTCGCCAAATTGTATGGCCAGCTAAACTTATATTCCAGATACCCCTTCCCCCAACCTAGTCGGAAATTGAAGTCATTACAAATTTCACAACTTTATTTTTGCTTAATTTGGCCAAAATGATTTGCATGGTAACTCCATCCTTGATCCTCTTCAATCTAACTTTCACCTACTCCACTAAAACTGGTCAAAGTCACCAATGACCTGCTCTTTACTAAATCAGGGGTCACTTCTTTCTGCTGATCTTCTTGGACTACTCTGCTGCCTTTGACACCATGAGCCATACGCATCTCCTCACCACCCTCCAGACCATCGGCCTCTCTAGCACTGTCCTTGCCTAGTTCACCTCTTATCTCACTAACTATTCCTTCTCACTGTCTGCCCCTGGCTCCACTTAACGCTTCCATCTTCTCTATTGGCATCCCCCAGGGTTCTGTCCCCAGCCCCTTCTCTTATCACAGTACACCTCCTCCCTAAATGCATTCATAGTCTCCTTCGGCCTTCAATGCCACCTCTATGACACTGATACGTAACTATACCTGTCCTCTCCTGACCTCCCTCCCTCTTTCCTTTCTTGGGTATCCAGCTGCCTCCCTTCCATCTCCTCCTGGATGCCTGGGCACTCTCTAAAGCTCAATATGGACAAAACCAAAGTCATCTTTCCTCCATTCAGAGTCTCCACCAAACTCAATATTTCTATCACAGTTGACAACACTATAATCTCCCCGATCCCAATTCCATTGCTTGGGCATCACTCTTTACTCCTCCCTTTCCTTTGCCCTCCATGTTCTCAATCCTGTCGTCCCCAGCTATACAATTTTACTTGCCTCATAACTTTCCTCTCTCAGATTGTGACAGAACTTATCCACTCACTGGTGATCTCACAGCTAAACTATTGAAACATTCTCCTCACTGGACTCCCACACTCCCATCTCCTGTCCCTCCAATCTGTTCTAAACTCCACAGCCTGACTTATCTTCTCCTCTCACCGCTCCACATATGCCACTCCACTTTACCATAATATGTAAATTAGGGGTACTGTTTTGTATAACATTTACCAGAAGCCCTACAATGTGAAATATTGTGAAATTGGGCACTACTATGGTCAAAAATATTAACTTACTTTAAAGAATAAACTAGGAAACTATTATAGGGTATACAATGCACAACTTCTGCAGAGAGGTCTCTTTAGAAGCATTGTTACAGGGGACCTTGTAAAATGTTGCTATGGGGCCCACCCCTGGGCGCCTCCCATTTCTTGATACTTTGTGTGTTGGCCTCCATGTCATCCGGAACTGAAATTAAGTTTCTCATTTAGTGAACTGAACCAATAATAATAATAATAATACATCAATTCACTGAAAAGTATTCATATCAATATGGCAAGAGGTACTTTGTGCCCTTTAGCCCAGTGATTTCACCTGTCCCTAGACACTTTATAGACTGAATAATGCTGCAGCTAACTATATAGCTAACTCTAATTCCTTCAATCAACAGGCACACTTTAAAAACAAAATGTCATGGGCACGCTGTATGAATTCTGCACATGGTAATCAATGTAAGCATTATTGCCTCAAGCATTGGATTTACCTTTCAATATAACTGAACAGTCCTTTTTATACCTGTAAGACTTAATCATTTGCTGCTCTTAAGGCCTTGACAAGTGATCACTAGTCAAATAGAGGAGCCACAACATTATATTTATAGAAAAGCATTGGGATATTAAAAACAAAATAATTACTATGATTGTTGCCCATTTTCACTTCAGATTTGTTTTTCGAAAATGGTGTATATTTTATTATTAGTTGGCCTTGTCAGTTATTTCATTTTTATACGGTTATGATTCAGGTACGCTGGACTTACAATAACATTCTATACCACCATGAAGTAAGGAAGAGCACTAAAGATACCTTTATGAGAGTATCCATCCTCTAAGATTGTGAGTTTGGTACACTATAGTTTTTCATCAATTTCATTTCTCCTTCTACATAAACACTTTATTACTAATAATAGTACTAATAGTAATAAGACTGTATCACACATTATTTGTTACTCCATTCTTTTATGACCCCAAGCCACCATGAGAACAAGTGGCATAGGAATTTTGGAATGAAGAATTAACACCACATGTGGACTATGACATATGAGAGTACAGTGTAACACCTAAATATCTTTCTTTTAACTTTTTTGTGTGGTACATGAATCATGAATGTTAACATGTTTCATTATCAGTTCTTTCCTACATATAGAGATACATATTTAGCGCCCTTGATCCACTACCTGCTATCGATAGAGTATAAAACAATATAATCCCTGGCGCAAGTAATGGCTGCACTTAACCAAACTGGGGGTTACCTTCCCAGTCAAAAATGGACAATAGTAAGTAGATAAACAGGAAAAAGCGCCCAATAGTTAGGTACAAAATGATGTGATCTTACTGATCATGTACAACGTCAAAAAAAGCCTCTTACAATCCCAATGTATGATTCAACAACGTCTTTTTCTTGTACTTTTCTCCATACGGGACATGGAACAAAAAATGCAAAAATACACAATGTGTAATCTCGTTTGTACAATAAATTGGTATGGGGATCCCCCAAGAAATAATAGTCCTTTATGTAGTTCCTCCTTCTCCCACCAGTGTTTGTTCGGATAAACAGTATAGATTCACCACGTGTCACCCAGAATGTAATATTCTTACATGTATGCTTACATGCAATAAACACCGTCTAAGCACAAAAAGGTTTCTTTTTTGGCATGGTTATGCGTACTTGTATGCTTACTTTCAAAGTAAGTGACTCCTCCTATCAAGGTTTCTTTACACAAATTTCTCAGACAGGATAATGGTCCCAAATGTTTATTAATAAAAAAGTATATTTTTTTTCCAAAAAAAAACCAGTTACAATAGTCCAAATGAATAAAACAGGAACCTAGACTACACCCACCGGCACTTTCACTGGGAAACTCAGATGTACTTAGAGGCCTCAAGATGCTCACCAGGTCCAGTAGTCAGGGGGTAGACATAGGGTCTGAGTCAAAAAAGGTAACAGCACCGCACCTGGTGCTGGACTATTGTAACTGTTTTTTATGGAAAAAAAAAAGAAAAAAAATATACTTTTTTATTAATAAATTACATTTTGGACCATTATCCTGTCTGAGAAGTTTGTGTAAAGAAACCTTGATAGGAGGAGTCACGCACTTTGTTTATCTACTTACTACAGTACCTACTATCGTTTTAGCCACAGTTCTGTATTCGGATTGGGAAGGATAAGCTCTTTGGATTGGGCAGTCATCAGTTGCGCCATAATTCTCCCATTTCGAATATATTTAAATGCACAAATCGTGTCTGAATTTAGTCGATAAGTGGTTAATACAGCTGAATAGCTTATAGTGTCAGAGGCAAGAAGAGGCTGAAAAATGCTCTGAGGCAAATCATCTTTCAAATTCCTCTCCAGCCCTGCAATGTATTAAATGGCTGACAGAGAGGAATCGCAGGCGATAACGTGTTACTCAGACAAGGAATGAGTCTCACAGATAGAGGGGTGAGCGCCAGTCACAGTCTTTCCATCCCACCCCTGCAGGTTCCACAAAGGCAGACACGGACTTGATGAGTGATGGTCTGACACACAGAAGAGTAATGCTGCGTTAGGCTGGAACTGAAACAAAAACGCTTTGTGCTCAGAAGTCAGTTAGCAGATACGGCTTTCCGTCCTCACTCCTGTCAGCATTGTTTATGTGTATTTAAGTAAAGAAAAAAAATCTTAAAGGGATAATAATAATATCCAGGCTAGAGAGGCCACTGAGAGAAAAGATTCATTGCTTTCCATAGGTCAAGAAAGCCATGATCAGGATTAAACTAAGGGCCTATAGGTAGCGATATTTTCATGGTACAAACTGCATGTACAGTATAAGGAAGGACAGTGGTGTCCTAAGGTACTGGGGCCCGAAAATTTGTCATGGAAACCTTGGAACAGGATATTGACAGCTGATTATGATTAGTTGTTTAATAGATTCCTATTGAACAAATGATGATGTTTGTTGAAAATCAATTAAAAAATATAGAAAAGGTTTTTCTCCCCAGCTATTAGCTAAAATGTATTCTATAAACTGATAGAATTGCCATGGGCAACATCTTTTTTTTTAAAACACTGCAACTCCCGGCTTTTAATTTTTAAAAATACTCCCTAGACAATGTTGACTGAAAAATATGTCAGAAATTGTAGACAGTCCAGTCAATCAATTACACAATTGGTTGTGGGTGCATCGACATGTGTCTGCATGGAAGGAAAACTCCCCGAGGCTCAGCACCAGGTATCCCAGCAACTGTAGCCGGACACAGCAGTCAGCGCCCCCCTTTTGTGTCTGACTTAGTTTTGCCAAGTAAATCATTTCAATAAACGGCTGACCAATTTTTGGTGAGTGAAAGTGTCTATGGGCCTAATTCAGACCAGATCGCACAGCCTTTAATTTGAACGGCCAGCGACCAGTTTAGCCTCTGCCCCGCTCCAGTGAAACCATGACTTGCGATTGAATATGCGCGCTATGTGAATGGATGTATACGGCTGCACGTTCATTTGTAAATGAGCATATATGTCCAAATACAAATACACTGGGCACCAGTCATCGCAGCCGGCATACAGCCCAGGAAATATGTCCAAATCCAAATACACTGGGCACCAGTTCATAGCCCAGGACTTACTCTTTTTGGCTGCGATGAATACAGGCACATCAGGGCTGCTACTATCGTCAAACACCATCCCCTAACAGGCTTTGGCACGCCTGCATTTTACCGGACACGCCCAGCAGGTCAGGTAAAACGCAGGCGCGTTTTACATGACACGCCCAGCCCATGGAGTAGCACCCCCTGCTTTCTTGTTGCCACTCCCATGAAACAGTCGGTCCCCACCCCTACACACCCACTCCCTGTCAATCACTGTGCATCTGGCCAGCAAACAGAAAAAATAACAGGAATTCATTGCAGCCAAGCATCGCGCACACGCATTGCGGCCCACATGCATGGGCAGTACATCGATAATCGACCCCTGTGCAAAGTTGCAGCTGTGCGATCAGGTGTGAATCAGGCCCTATGTCTTTTTATGGGTCCAGTTTGGTCATTTACACACAGGGGGGTAGTCAATACTGGACATCAGTATTCAATCCCGGACAAAAAAAGTTGAATCTGCATTGGCTGGTGGATTGTCGAAACCTGCGTCTGTTTTCGACAATTGGCAGCCGTTTGCCCTGATTGTGGAATAATGGACCTGACATTGAATAGGTTGAATGTAAATTCGCCACAATCTTGTCGAAAACAGACAATATTTCTGCCTGTCGGAAATATTGTATAGTATTCAATGATCTGCTTGATACGGCATTTTCTGTACCTATGGTAAAGATTTTCATTTAGGTACTGTCAGGAACCCTGGTAGTTGGCTCACTTGTAGAGTGATATGAGTCAGTTGGGTCTAATCCAGGCAGTTTGCACAAACACAGTCACGTATGGCCAGATAAATGCTGTCATGCCCATGGGTCTTCTAAATCTAAGGTAATTGGTAAACATAGCATTTTTTTTTCCATCAGCCTAGAATAAAATTATTTTCTTGCAGGATTTGCATTTGCGGAAATAACATGCCTGCTCCCAATGCTCTTCAAGACTCTTCAATAATTAGTTTCAAGGGCTGTATCTTAACGAAGTACATTTTGCAGATTGCGAGAAGATCATCCAAATAACTTGATTGAAAACATTAGTTGCTCAGACTGAGCTGTCATCTGATCATTGGGACATTTAGCATATAATCCTGTGTGTAATATATCACGCCACAACAAGCCCTTTTGACAAGTTAGTCATCAGGGTACAAGACATTTTATGTAGATATATTTTAACCATCACTAACGCACTGTAATGTAGAGCCTGCTCTTTCATTGTCTGCCTGCAAGATACATTATGTAATGCTCAAAGTGTTTATTCTAGAATCCTGCATCTTCCAAAACCTGCGCAGTTCCTCTTCACTGCCTGGGGTGTCACTATTCTGATCCATCGCGCAGTTCCTCTTCCCTGGCTAGGGTGTCGCAATTCTGATCCGATGTGCAGTTCCAGGCATATCAGATCGGATCTGGAGGCTGCCATGGCTGCAACAAGGATTTTTAGGATCGTATGCAAAATGATGTATCCTATGCCACGCAGCCTCCGGGGAGCCTTGTGACTCCCCAGCAGGTAGTTTCCAGGTTATCGCATTTGAGGTTCGCATATCAGACCTCGCAGTATTGTATGGGGGGCTTAAGCCTTGGACCTCAATGAGTAATTTACTCTCTCTGATCATACACGAGGACTGCAGATTTTGTCCTGGGCATAACATATGTCAAAAGTGTAATTCAAGTGCAGTCTAGAACCTGATGTTTGAGGAGGAAGTGGGCCTCCCAAGCATCGGGACCCCCTGTGCTGTTTCCCTGTGAGCCAGTCCAAACCTATAAGCCCCAAACAATAATATTACACCATATTATACCCCACACAGTAAAGTCCCTGACACAATGGCCCTTATTCTGATCGGTGCGGCCAGATCCGATTATGCGGCCAGGACCGTGCGTGCGAAACCCCGCCTTCCATACGGATCGCAAACTCCGTCCGTACGCGGTAAGAAGCTGGCCGAACGGACCGCACGTGTATTTTACACGGAATACGCCTCCTCCATCTAAGGGAACCTCCTCCATCATTTGATGGTCGCAGACCATCTAATGCAGGACCGAGTGCTCCACCAGCTCCCGCAACCTCAGACCACACGGACATTTTTCCGTGCAAAAGCAGGGATCTGGGCGGGCAGCTGACATCCGGCGCTGTCATATGTCCGCCCCCTACACGTGCGTCACGGCAGCATTACCATACGTACGCCCAGCGTTTGCATGGGAACGCCCATAAAACGCGGGGCGTATGCATATGGTAATGAGCCCAAATAGCCCTTCACGCCCCTCTCCACCCACTGTTCGGAGTGTTCACATATCATGCGGGATTTAGCCGTACGCCCCGCTCGCACATGCGCAGAGACGCCTCTGCACATACGCAGACACAAAACATCGGCGGCCCGAACGCACGCGGATATATCCGCACCGACCAGAATAAGGGACATTATTATGCCTCTGACACCTATTATGCCTCACATAGTAATGCCCCTTCCAAATGATGACACACCATCTGCTCCTTTTTAAGGGGATTCATGATGCGCAGGATCTGAAGCCCTTCTCCAGCAGTTCAGCGATCCTGCCATTTCCGGGAGCTGCTGCTCGTTCCTGCCTCCTTTAACCTTTAGTACAGATGCAGCGCCCCTGGTCCTTGCCCAGGGATCCCCAGCATGCCTGCGCTGGCGATCGCCGGCGCAGAGGCGCTCCATCTGACTGGGACGCGTGTGTCATCCCAGTTCATATGTTATCATATTGAAATGGTGTATGGAGGATTATATAATGAACCGAGATTGCTTTAGACCAGGGCTGGGCAATTGCGGCCCTCCATATGTTGATGAACTACACATCCCAGGATGCTTTGCATTAGTTTTGCTATGTGGCCATGCTGAAACTGATGCAAGGCATGCTGGGATGTGTAGTTCATCAACATCTGGAGGGCCGCAATTGCCCAGCCCTGCTTTAGACGGAACATTTTCCCGTGACAATAGGGTATCCAATGTGTTATTATAATCCTCGGTTATAGCACCCTGGAGAGACCAACCACATAATGATGGACTTGGAGTATTGCTATTGGAAAAGACTGTACAATTGGAATTGTATTCACAATTTGTGTAAATGTCAAAGGTTTATGAGATTCTCTATCAACAAACTGTCCTACATTATTAATCCTATGGCACTAAATGGCTAATGTGCAAGACCATGTTGAAACTTCGGGTTCCTTCAACTTTAATGTGACCTTGAAGTAAACATGCTTTTATTGGAAAGACTATAGATATTTTTATTATTATTGTTGTTATTATTATTATTATTATTATTATTATCATCTGTTGCTACAGAGTGGCAGCGGTATGATTGAAGTCAGCCCACATGATGAATAACTTAACCAGGTTGTGGTTTATTAACTAGACAGGACAGGCTGCAGAATATCACAGGGTTAATACAGTAGGCATACAATGTACACAAAAGATACGGTTGCGGTGAAGTGCTAAGCTCAGATCAAAGGCAAATAAAAAATATTGATACATACACTGGGTGAAATATACTAAGGCAAATATGCCTAAAAAAAATTGTATTTCTATAGTAAAATACAATTTTTTTAGATATATACGTATTTTCAGGATTTATTCTCCTGAAAATACATAAATTCGTAGTCTTAGTAAATTTCCCCCACTGTGTTTTAGAGAATTAAAAGCAAGGTTTAATCTGATACATAAATAAAACAATTTGACTGTCAACAGTATAAAATGAATGATACACTTGCAAAGAAAGTATCCAACAACAGGTATTAGATATCCTCTGAAATCGTGAAAACAGTGTCCACATAAATACAAAGAAGATCAATTGTCTCTGGAATATGCAAAGTTTATCAAAAAATGTTTGATACATTAATGAAGCACAAGAGAGCTGTGGGTAGCAAGTCCAACAGATTCCGCTAGGAACATGTGGGGGTTAATACAGGTGGTGTATAGTGAGACACACACACACACACACCTGTATTAGTACACAGTGCTGGCGGTGACGCATACAGTGTAGCTAGCAGTGGTGACCCAGTAGCACTTGCAGTATCTCTGGTATTACTCACCCTCTTCACACAGAAGAGACACACACATGGGGCCAGATTCTCTAAACTTCAAAAGTGATAAAATAGAGAGTGATAAACAGCCAGCCAATCAGCTCCTGCCTGACATTTTTCAAACACAGTCTGCGACATTGCAGGTAGGAGCTGATTGGTTGGCTGTTTATCACTCTCCATGTTATCACTTTTGAAGCTTAGGGAATCTGGCTCAGGGAAACATCCCTCCACAATGGAGGACAAAGCTGGAAACCATGATATCTCGGTTGGCCGTGTCGGATGTCAAGCTGTGATGGACTTCAGCAGTAAAGGGCACTGGCGGCATAAAGAAGACAGTACAGAGCTCTCTCCTACCACACAAAAGTCATTAGCATACACATGCCAGCATTGTAAGTGAATGTGATCATTTTCATTTTATTTGAGATTTCCTTGCATGTTTCTTGGTTTTCTCAAAACATCAATGGAATGACATTGTTTAAAAGTACCACACCAAAGTTGATGTCAACTGATCATTGAGGCTACCTACAGAAGCTTCAGGAATTTCAGTCAGGATGAGGTCACACCATACATGTGACGTCCAAATTCTGTACTCCTCACTTGTCTGGGCTATTGGGTAGGGTAGCAAGAAAGAAGCTAATTCCCCTCAAAGAGGAACATGCACGCTCTTCCAAACTGTGCAAAAATAAAAATCCATTGAATCATCACAGACCATGCTGGAAAATGTGTAGTGGTCTGATTAGAGTTAAAAGGTTTTGCTTTAATTCCTAATTATATGATAGAAATAAAGACAAACACAGCTCATTAGGCAATGAGCTGCTCACCTTCTGTAACGCGTCTGATAAGAGATGTCCTTTGCATTGTGAGGACATGTGCGATCATTAGATACTTCTCAGGGGGACTCTGCATTAAGAAATAAATATGCTTCTATAGGCATTCAGAAAGGAAGGATCAAATCTTGGCATAAGCCAATCAGTGCCAAGGTCAGAAATCAATAGAAGGCATAGCATGATGTAAAGAGGTTGCTGGCACAGGTGATCCTCTTATAGGATGTCAAAATCCCAACTCTCAGAATATGAGTGGTGGGATCCTGACGGCTGAAGATGGGGAAAACTTTAAACGGTAAGTACAGTACAAGGGTTAGGCTGCGGGAAGTGGGATATAGGGCTAGGCTGCAGGAGGGAAGGTTTGGCTGAATGCAGAGGGGGTGTAGGGTTAGGCTGCAGGAATGGATGGCTATGGATAGGCTGTAGTAATGTATGGCTAGGCTTATGCTAGGTACACACCAGGACGACTAGGGCCCGATCCCCTCAATCTAGATCCAATTCCGACCAATTGGATGTAGATTGTGTGGTAATTGGGCCCTTTTCTGTCCTGGTGTGGACCGATACCGATCCGATGCGCGGTCCCGCGGGTCGGTCGTTATTAAGATCCTACCTGCTGCAGGTAGGATCTGAATAACGACCATACTGCCGGGTGCGGGTCGCCATTGGATCGGACCCGCTCACGGTGCACATCGTGAGCCGGTCGTGCCCCCCGCGTCACCGTGAGTGGGTTGGACGAGACACTGATGACCCGCTCACGATGTGCATCGTGAGCGGGTCGTCGTGGTGTGTACCCTGCATTAGGCTGTGGTCAGGGTGAGCTGAAAAATACTTAACACAAATTGCATGCATCTTACAGTCAAGATCCTGCTGCCAGCATCATGACCTTCAGGATTCTAATTATTGTACAGTGTCATAGAACTTTTTTGCAGGGAAGATAGAAATATAAATTCCATGTAAACAAGGTTGACAGAGTATGCAAAGAGTTTCAATGCTATAAAATCCCCCATCAAAAAAAAATTAAAAATGCTTCCACAAAGTTTTTAGTTGTGAAGACTTATGCAGCCAGGGTATTTTAGGGTTTTCCTTTTCACTGCCTTTTTTTCTAAAAACCAAACAAAAACCAACAACAATTTTTATTTTATTTTTCACTTGGAGTCACATTAGAGGTGTACAAACGTCTGATATGACTGTCTTGATTTAATCCCAAAAACCTGTAATTCCAATATGGCTGGTTACCTTCTCAGTAGCTTTTAGGTAGTTATTTTTTTTTATGATCAATAGGAGATTTATTTTGGTTTACAAAAAACCAGTAGTGTATTTTCTTATTTTTAATACAGGCAAAAATTAGAATTTAAAAAAATATATTTTTGTAAATTATATTAAATCATTTTGAGTAACTATAAAAGAAATGTACTTAAAATTTTAACTTCTATTTCTATGATTTGTTTTGATACCTGACATGTTTATGGAAAGTTACAGCTTCTCAACATGAGTATTTTTTAAAACTTTATTTAAAAAAAAATGCTTTCTATAGACGTAAACATTTTGGTATTAGATTCAAGGCCATTCCAATAAAGCTTTGTGTTTTATTCACTTCTGTACTCAGTCTGTACACTCGATATAAGGCAAAACTGTGGCAGCGAGTTTATTCAATGTCTCAGAAGTTACAGATTTCTGGCCCATTCACACACTGTACATTCACAGGGAAAATGTGAAATGATGCCTGAAGCAGTGTGCCACAGGGGCAGATGTGCTAAACCTTAGAGAGTGATAACGTGGAGAGAAAATACGAATCAGCCCCATAACTCTCATTTTTCAGACACAGCCTATACCATGTCAGTTGGGAGCTGATTGGCAGGCACTTTATCTCTCTTTGGGTAGATGTTTGAATCAGTGATAAGGAAGGAGAAGTGATAAATGCCTGGTACTTTAGCACCAACCTTATCAGCTCCTGACTGTTAAGTTAGAGGCTGGGTTTACAAAGGGGCAGTTAGGAGCTGATTGGCCGGTGATAAAGTACCAGGCAATTTATCACTTCACCTCCCTTATCACTGCGTCATACATCTACCCCATAATTTCTAAAAAATAATAGATAGAATCTTCAACTTCAATCGAACTTCTACTGTATCTTAGGAAATTTGCCTTTAAGGCCCCCATACACTAATCTGCCCACTCTCTGGTGGCTGGACCGCATACAATAAGTTGTATGTGGCCCTCTAGCATACAATGTATCTTATTCAGCCCATTATCAAGTGGTTCCATATCCTGCCAGATCCATCAAATCTTATGTGCAGCACTTGTGATCTCGGGACCTGTGCAGCATATCAGAATCCGATGTTAGGTATATACTATTTTGACACTTTGTGCCTGATTTCTCGGCCCGATCCATCAGAATCAGATGAAAAGGGCCCAAATCACATAAGTGTAGGGCAGCTTTAGTGCTGCATTTTGGCCCTTATTCTGGTCCACTCACAAACTCAAATTCCTTCTCAAATTGACAAAACCATGAGCACTGCAGGGGGGGGGGGGGGGGGGGGGGCAGATGTAACATGTGCAGAGAGAGTTACATTTGGGTGAGTTATTTTGTTTCTGTGCAGGGAAAATACTGACTGCTTTATTTTTACACTGCAATATGCTGTAGATCAGTAAAACCCCACCCAAATCTATTTCTCTCTGCACAAGTTACATCTGTCCCACCTGCAATGCACATGGTTTTGTCCATTTGAGAAGGAATTTGGGTACTTATGTAATATCTGGACTCCCGTTTTTCTTATGAGACCGCGTCCCCTCGCGGGGCTCGCTACGCTCGCCATGCTTCGGGCACGGTGGCTCGCTGCGCTCGCCACACTATATAAAATCAACTCCATGCATACTTGGATAGTAGGGGTATGAAAAAATGGGGTGCATTTAACATGGGAGCCCAGATAATACATAAGTACCGGAATTTGCCTTTGCGAGTGAACAAGAATAAGGGCCTTTGTTGCTTTAAGTGTCAAAGGCACCATTAGCAGTAACCTATCAAACTCAAAAAGATGTTTATAGGAATTAGAGTTACAAATATGTACTTGTAGATAATATAACTGTGCGCATCTTTGTTTAGATGTATCGCCAGGGCTTAGTAGAACAAAAGCATCTAAAAGATCATAAACATGTAAAAAAAATAACATTTAAATGAGTACGTTCCCAGCTGATTTGTTTTGCCAAATAAATTAGGATGGTTTTGCTCTGAACTGATGCCCAGATTTTAAAGTGTTTATTTGACAAAGAAGAGCAGAGCGTAATATTAACAAAAAGCAACTAAAGAAATAACTATAAAAATTTCATTATGGAAATTCACAGCTCTTTATTTCATTAAATTATTTCTGTGCAGTTGACCAGATGACAATAATTAAAGAGGACATATAGCCATGCACAACATTTATTTTCATGTTGGTTCAGGATAGTATAATTTAATACAATTTATCAAAACAGCCAGAGGAAGGGACCTATCTATAATGTTTGATACTCTACAGCTAGTGTTATTTTACTCTACAAACTAATGCTGTCTTTCCTAGCCATGAGGTGTCAGGTTGTACACTATGCAGGATAACAACAAGGGTTCCAAAAGCAGGGGTGGCGCTATACTGTAAGGTACCAGGATTTGGGCCCCTCTGATGGATGTTCTCCCCCTCACTCTGGTTCTACACAGGGCCCCCGAAGGTCATAGTCAAGCTGCCACACACAGTGGTGCAACTATAGATGGTGCAGCTGCTATGGGGCCCAGCGGCTTGTGGGGCCCCAAGGTAATCCACTGCACCCTTTAAAAAAAAAATACTGTTTTACACAGGGGCATAACTAGATATTCTAGGCCCCACAGCAAAAGTTTGTAAGGGCCCCCTATTTAGTGACTGATGGGGATAAATGTATGTAAAACATATTACTTAGACAGTAAAGATGGGCCCCCTTCAGCTCTGGGCCCCATAGCAGCTGCACCCCTTGCACCTATGGTAGTTACGTGCTTGGTTGTGCAGGAACATTGGGGGTTATTATGGTTCACTCCTTCTGGCAAATTCCTTCTCAAATGGACAAAACCATGTGCACTGCAGGTGGGGTAGATGTTACTTGTCCAGGGAGCGTTAGATATGGGTGGGGTTTTACTTCAAAGTGAGATCTATATTGCAGTGTAAAAATAAAGCAGCCAGTATTTACCCTGCACAGAAACAAAATAACTCACCCAAATCTAATTCTTCACATTTTACATCTGCCCCTAGGGTTACCACCTAGTCCCTTTAATTCCGGACACATATTAATTACACAGGTTCTGTGGCTGGCTGACTTCAAGACTCCACTTCAACTGATTTTAAACTGCCACAGAACCTGTGTAATTAACATGTGTCCGGAATTAAAGGGACTAGGTGGTAACCCTATCTGCCCCCCTGCAGTGCACATGGTTTTGTCTATCTAAGAAGGCATTTGCCAGAAGAAGTGAACCAGAATAAACCCCATTGTCTCCTTCCCCACTTAAGTGCCTGCAGCACTGGAGAGAGGGAGACAGAAATCCCTTGCCGGTGAGAGGGAGCCAGAGACCCGCACCTGTGATCGGTACACCAGGTGCCACATAGAGGCAGCCTTGCGCTACCTCTGATAGTGGTCTGGAGCAAGAGACCCAGCCATGGAGAGAGGGAGCCAGGGGCGTAACTAGTACTTTGTGAACACCATAGCAAAATCTTGAAAGCCCCTCCACCCCCACCATTGTCAATACAATGCCTCTCCTTGGGATAGAAGAGACAGTGAGGGGAGTGAAAGACAAAGGGAGCTCCCGGTTCTTTCCAAATCATCACGCTATGTCAGAAAGTGCCGGTACTCACAGGTGTTTAGTCACAAGTACTGGCATTCTATGACTAAACTTTAGCAGCTTTACAATGGGAGCTACATGTGTATTAGTCTAGGGCACTTTTAATGAAGGTTATACAACTGGTATGTAGGTTTAATGCTTTAATCAGACCCTGATAAAACCTGACTTGTCAGCTGGTGCAGTTTCAGAGCAGATCCAAGAAAATATTGGGATAGAGAACAATGAGGAGATGCAGTCCATAGAAGCTGGGGTTTGGCACATGCGCAGTTGAGACAGGCCATATACGCCTGCCAGACCAATTTCACAGGAACTGGGACCTGAGGCTGGCTGTTTCTTCTTCGGGCATTTGGATAGCGGCAGTCCCGCGACTACAATTATGTAGGAGCTGCTCCCGCTAATATGGCGCAATGGGACTGGTTCATATTGGTAGGTAATGCAAAGTTTTTTTATAAAAAATTGAGAATTTCATCTGGCGCTGTTTCTAATCCTTGGTGACCTTCATAAACCAATTTTAGATTTTTGTCAAGAAGTGCTCTTCCAACGATGTTTATTCAGGTCTCCCCACAGACAATTGCAACTGACCTTTTAATAAGGCCCTATTTTCATATTAAAGGTTTCTTCAAGCTGAAGACCACCACAAATCTCCTTACTCCGCCCACTTCTGATTCCAAACTATACCTCTTAGTTGAATACTGACCTCATATATAGGCCCTATTTTCATACAAAGGTTTCTTTTCTCGTCTCAGGACACAGAGAACCAACACAAGGATACTTCTCAATACCGCATCAATGTTGGGGCAACAACTCACCTCTAGCATAGGCCCTATATACACCAAAAGGTTTCTTTGCGCTTCCTTCTTAAGCAGGATAACAGATTCTTAGGAGGCATCCATCCTTAAAAAGCAGGTTTTAATCCATAACACAGACAGAGATTACAGTGTATCAGGTACAAAAATAAAAAAAACCACAAATAAAAACAATGATGACCATTAACAGCCAGAGTCAACCACCTCCACTCCAAATCCGGATAGGAATGGAAATGGTAACAGTTGGAAAAGGTAAGACTACTTACGTGTTATGGCTCCTCTCCACGGACAGACATGTTTTGGGCTGTAATAGCCCTTTTTCAAGGTGTCTGTAGAGGGTTTTGGTAACACCAGGAGGACTTCATTTGGCTGCAGTTAAGGGGGTGCTCTTCCCCCTCCTACACCCTTTTTTTCTTGTTATTTGTCAGGTAATGCAAAGAAGCAAGCAAGTGGGCAATACAATGTTGCACCTCAGGTGGGGCAGATGTAACAAGTGCAGAGAGTAGTAACAGTGGCTTTTCCCAAGCCAACACCCACAGATTGTATTTAATGTGAGGGGAATGTATACCTAACTGGGTGTCACCAACCCTGGTGTCGCATCTGCTTCCAGGACTATGCTGTCAAATATTATACAACCAAGAAGAGAAAATAAATTATTATAAGAATGAAAGCCTGAAAGAGCCAGCAGGTATTAGGTATAGTAGATTTTATAAACCATGGAAACAAGTGAAAGGCTAAAGCTAAACATGACACAGTCTTTCACCATCTTTCATAGATCCATCCTTTGTTATTAGGCATGGGTATAACTGGAACATATCTTCTACAAACAGATGCACATTGGCTTCAGAACCATAACAATTTTAATTATTCAACACTGCTTGCTGTACAAAATGTCCTATGAGTGGGGGAGAAAAATACAAAACATAAAAATACCAGCACATCAGTAACAATCACTTGAGATAAAAAGCTGCCTAGATTTGTCAAAGAGAAGTAAATCATCATGACTTTCAGCATTGGTATCTGGTGTCTACTGTATGCAGCGCTGCAGAGCCACATACAGTGATAAGACATATTTACACTGTGCTAGAATATTTATTACAAACACACAGTATTCAGATGGATTTCTGAGCACATTTAGAAAAGTCCATGTATTACAGTAAAAGCATATCTATCTATCTATCTATCTATCTATCTATCTAAATTATAGTTCCACAGTGTCTAGGTCGACATTCAGTAGATTTACACCATACTTTTGATATGCACATGGTCTATATAGACCAGGGGTGGGGAACCACAGGTCCGGGGGCTGTATGCAAACCTGGTCGTTTTGAGTATAGCCATGTCAGATTTGTGTCGACTTGTGGACTTGTAGTTGGTCGCAAGAGAAGTTCCTTGAGATTAGGTCCCTTTTTATAGGCTACCATCGGTGGGCCATATTGTTGTAATTTTAGCGACTGATCCGATGCCAAGATTGGCCAGTGTTTCCTCAGACTGGTCTGGATTTTGGTGGAAGTGTGGTCATATTTATTGACGAAAACCATCCTTGGTGGTTTAGGCGTCTGGGTCTCGGAGTCAGGGGGGTTCATCTTCTTCCTCGCCTTGGATAAGCATCGCTTGAGGGTAGTCTCGGAATAACCCCGCTGTTTGAACCGGTCAGTCATCTCGTCCAGTTGGGTATCCATTGTATCGTCGTCTGTATTGTTGCGCATAACTCTCATATATTGTGAGATAGGCAAATGTTCTTTCAGGGTTGGTGGGTGCTGACTTGTGGTGAGGAGAAGAGTGTTCCTGTCAGTGGATTTTCGGTAGAGGCTGGTGTGGAGTTTGCCATTGGATAGGCGAACGTTGATGTCTAGGAAGTTTATCGACTCTTCATTGGTGAGATGTGTGAACTTAATGGGATGGTCCTTGGTATTAAGCAAGTTTACCATGTTGGTGAATTCTTCTGACGAGCCTGCCCAGATGAGGAACACATCGTCAATGTATCTCTTGTAGAATATGATCTTGTCCTTGTAGTGTGGTAGGATGTACCGGTGTTCATAATCAAGCATGTAAGTACACGCGTAGGAGGGTGCCAGGTTAGACCCCATCGCGGTCCCAGACACCTGGACGTAGTAGTTCTTCTGGTACATAAAGTGGTTGTAACGGAGTATCACCTCAGCCAGTTCAACCAGAAAATCTGTTGAGGGGATAAGTGTTGGGCGTTCATCCAGTCTTTTGCGAAGTGTCCGTAGGCCTTCCGTGTGGGGAATCACAGTGTATAAGGAGTTCACATCCATCGTGGCTAGGAGTACGTTTTGTGAAGAGATGTTAACTGATTTAAGTTGTTCGATGAAATCAGCAGTGTCCCTGATGTAGGTATCGCTAGAGGTGACGAGAGGCTGGAGATGGCTGTCAACGTATATGGCCAACGGTTGTAGTAGGGACCCACGTGCCGAGATGATAGGTCTGCCAGGCGGGTGAGAGTGGGATTTGTGGACCTTGGGCAAGGTATAAATGATCGGGCAGATCGGGAAATCTACCGTCAAATATTCAGATGTTTCTTTAGAGATATAGTTACTGGTCAGTCCCCTCTGTAGAATCTTGTCAATAATTCTTTTGAACTCTGGTATGGGGTTTTGTTGGACAGGTTTATAGGTATTAGTGTCTTCTAACTGTCGGACCACTTCAGAGTGGTAGTCAGACCAGTTTTGCACCACCACCGCACCCCCTTTGTCCGCTGGTCTAATAACTATGTTAGGGTTCCCTTTTAGGTCTCTGAGTGCTTCCCGTTCGGTCTTGGTCAGGTTGTCAAACCTTGGTTTGGCGGGTGATTGTTTTGTGTCCATCTCAACAAGTCTTGTGAACGTTTTGATGCTGGGGTTGGTAGACATGGGGTCAAACACAGAAGGTTTGTGGAATTTGGATCTGGGGGTACCGGGACAACTGTCGGCGAACTGTTCTTGTAACCTCAGTTTGCGCCCAAACTTGTAAATGTCTATGGTAGTGTCAAAGCCGTCGTGGGGGTGGGTAGGAACAAAAGACAGTCCTTTGGAAAGGAGTGATGTCATGGCAGGTGTCAGTTCGGAGTCGGAGAGATTGAATACTAGTTCTGCACCTGCTTGCGTATTCTTTTGCCGGAGACGACCGCAGCGAGGGTGTGGGCGCCGCCCCTGCCTCTGGGGGGTTTTCCCGGTTTTGTGCTGCTTGGGCCTGCGTCTAAAAAATCAGACTGGGGTTCTGACTGTTCGGTCTCAGACGCTGAGGTAGAGGAACCGGTGTTAAACTGGTAGGGGTTTCTCTGTCGTCTCTGGCGGTAGGGTCGTTGTGGGCGGGCAGATCCTGACTCACCCACCAACCACCTATAGACGGTGTGGTTACGGTAGTCCGATGTGACTACTGCTAATTTATTATGTTTAAAGGAAAGCAAGTCCTGTCTATAAGACTCTATCTGAGTTTTAATTTTATCGATCAGGTTAGTGGTTTTGTCAGTTTTTATGGTAGCCAGATGGGCGTTCCCAAACTCTTCTATGTCCTGTTTGACTTTTTTGAGTTCTACTCCTACCTCCTCGACCACAAGGAGCATGAGGTCGAAGGAGCATTTATTAAGAACCCCACACCAGCGACTGCAGAATGTGGGGTTCCGTCTCCCAATGGTAGGTACGTTGGAGACCCTGAAGCCCCTTGGTATAAATTTCTTTCGGTAGTACTCCGAAAGGAAGTGTCCGTGTAAGGACAAGTCGACTTCGCGTTTTTTTAGTTTTAGAAGCCTCTGGTAGAGGTCGGTTGGTGACTCATTGGGTAGTGAGTCAAAGTCGGAAGCGTCGAATAAGACCTTGTCGGCGTCGTCGTCGGTGAGTGAGACTATGCCGTGTTCGGCCTGTGAGAGGAGGAGGTCGTCTAGGAAACCCCCTGTGGCCATACTAGACGGGACACACGTCAGGCAAATTAATACACAGAAATGGAGAGACAGTACAAACATACACGTGGACAGGGGTGGGGGGAAAAGGGGGGTATTTTTGTACCCTGGTAGATACAGTAGTGGGCAGCAGTTCAGGGTGCTGTCACCTGGTCCTATAGTACCAGGTCAAGTGTGGGTGTCAGGTCAAGAGGTCAGAGCCTCAAAATCTAAAGAGAATGGAAATGACCGCACTCTCACCCAAATGGAGACAGCAGTGGGGTGCCCGGCAAAGGTACATGTAACAGCATGCCCTAATTAAATAGACAGGGTTTTCCACACCAATAGGTATGGAAGCAGAGCACTCTCCTTTAATCACAATTCAGCCATGTGATAAAACGAAAAACAGTTTTTAATTCCAGCTGGGTCAACACAGCAGTAGGCAATCAAAGTATACAAGCCCCGACGTTTCGGTCCCAGTATGGACCTTTATCAAGGAGCCTACAAGTATACAAAAAATACAAGCAGTTGGTACATGTAATGCTGAATCCAAAAACATGTACAAATAGACAAGCAAAGACATAGTTACGTTTTGTAGTGAGGCAGCATACAGTCAGCGGCGCAGGAGCATCCTGGACAGGGACAGGGTCAGCCAGCTGATCTGACTGCCCTCCCGTCCGGCTATTTATACCATAAGCGGGTAAGGAGCTGGGAGGCGCCACAGATTCACATCTGTGATGCGCTATCGTACTTCCGGTAAAACCGGAAGTGCGTCGGCCGGAAGCCGGCGCTGGAACGCAGCTCTGAAGCGCACAGCTTCCTGGAATATACCGGGGCTGTGCGTAACTATGGCAATGGAATGTAGCAAGCACGGTGTAGTCAAGGCAACGCGGGCAATCAAGGTTATAGTCATAGTAAAGCAATGATATTGGGTTGAAAGAAGCCGTGCTTAGTCGTTGTAATAACGTGGTATAAAGCCGGGGGGTTTTTTGTACATACCAGGGTAAGTGAAGAAAGGTATAACGCGGGTCTTGGTGGAAATAAGTTACGCTACGGTACAAGAGTTATGACAGGTCCTCAACCGTGGTTCTCAAAATAGGACACCATAGTGCGTGTTAGGGGGTTAATAAGAGAGTAATAGGGTGTACACCAGAAGGTGAGATGTTGTGAGGGGTCATGTGTATAGCCCGTGTCACGTTCGGGATGCGCTAGATAGGTATAGTGCAGGGTTTAACACCAAGTGTAGCTAAACTGGTGAGGAGTAGGGAGAGAGTGATAGAAATAAAGGGGATACATGGGGGAGTGGTCAGTGGTGTTTGGAGTCACACTGGGTATGTGAAAGTCTCTCCAGGTCAGTGCTCTATTCGCCTAGAGGGCACTGGTGGTATGGGGCTGGGAATCATGATTATAACTATTTCTGTGGGTGAAGCCGGGGGCACATATAGACTGTCCATAGGGTATACAGGAAATATACACAGAATAAATATATAAGCAAATGTACTAAAGATATACAAAGATTATATACAAAAATTATATACATTGGTGTTAAACCCTGCACTATACCTATCTAGCGCATCCCGAACGTGACACGGGCTATACACATGACCCCTCACAACATCTCACCTTCTGGTGTACACCCTATTACTCTCTTATTAACCCCCTAACACGCACTATGGTGTCCTATTTTGAGAACCACGGTTGAGGACCTGTCATAACTCTTGTACCGTAGCGTAACTTATTTCCACCAAGACCCGCGTTATACCTTTCTTCACTTACCCTGGTATGTACAAAAAACCCCCCGGCTTTATACCACGTTATTACAACGACTAAGCACGGCTTCTTTCAACCCAATATCATTGCTTTACTATGACTATAACCTTGATTGCCCGCGTTGCCTTGACTACACCGTGCTTGCTACATTCCATTGCCATAGTTACGCACAGCCCCGGTATATTCCAGGAAGCTGTGCGCTTCAGAGCTGCGTTCCAGCGCCGGCTTCCGGCCGACGCACTTCCGGTTTTACCGGAAGTACGATAGCGCATCACAGATGTGAATCTGTGGCGCCTCCCAGCTCCTTACCCGCTTATGGTATAAATAGCCGGACGGGAGGGCAGTCAGATCAGCTGGCTGACCCTGTCCCTGTCCAGGATGCTCCTGCGCCGCTGACTGTATGCTGCCTCACTACAAAACGTAACTATGTCTTTGCTTGTCTATTTGTACATGTTTTTGGATTCAGCATTACATGTACCAACTGCTTGTATTTTTTGTATACTTGTAGGCTCCTTGATAAAGGTCCATACTGGGACCGAAACGTCGGGGCTTGTATACTTTGATTGCCTACTGCTGTGTTGACCCAGCTGGAATTAAAAACTGTTTTTCGTTTTATCACATGGCTGAATTGTGATTAAAGGAGAGTGCTCTGCTTCCATACCTATTGGTGTGGAAAACCCTGTCTATTTAATTAGGGCATGCTGTTACATGTACCTTTGCCGGGCACCCCACTGCTGTCTCCATTTGGGTGAGAGTGCGGTCATTTCCATTCTCTTTATATATATATATATATATATATATATATAAAGGGTTTATTTTCAAACAATCAGAGAAAGGATTATAACAACAGACAATACATAACATGGGATAGGAACTATCGCCTAGACTAGATTAAAAAAGTTAGAAAAATATATGCTGATATATTAAAAAAGGTGGTGTATGTCGATAAGAGCACAACATATAAGATAAAGTTTTCAAGTAAAAACAAGTTATAAATAGAATAGCTTAGTTTAGTGCAGGAGAAAAGGTCTAATGCTGTGTACACACGGGGGAGATAGGTGCTATAATCGCTGGGAATATGGTCGCAGGCGACCATATTGCCAGTGATTGGGAGTGTGCCCCGGCGATAATTCGCCGGGTGCGCGCTCCCGTTTTCTGCCCCATTGTAATCGCTGGTCGCAGGAGCTTGCTCCTGCGACCAGCTAATTACCTCTGCGGCACCGCCAGCAGAGGTTCGTTTTCAACAGCGACCATCTCTGGTCGCTTGTTGAAAAAGAGACACTGGGCAATATATTGCTCAGCAATATATTGCAAGCAATATATTGCTAGCAATATATCTCCCCCGTGTGTACGCACCCTTAGAAGCTTCCCGACATGTTTCGCCACCTAGGGCTTTCTCAGGGGGTGGGGACAGACTGGTTGGAGCTGCTATTTATCAGAGGGGCAGACCTACATCACTTCCTGTCACTAATTAATCTGATAAAAATGAATAGACACAAATGTAATGGTTTAAAAGGATGCTCCTCTATATTTTGAGGATGGTTGCCATTACCGCAGTATAACTATAATTTACAGTGTACAGGCAAGTAGAACAATAATGCATAAAGAGGTGTAAAGATTTATTTGGCATCTGGGGGGCGGGAGAGTGGGGTGCAACGTCACTTCCGCCCCACTTCCCCCCGCATCTGATGTCATTGTAGTCTTAGTGCGCCTGTGTGTGTGGCATCTTTTCACAGAGCTGGGAGATGGACTTGCTTGAGACACGGCACTTCCTGGAAAGGGGCCGGTCCTGCACGTCGCCTGTTTCCCCTGTTTGGACTGCAAAAGAGCCGCACTTCTCTGCTTATAGCAACATGTAGGATGGTGTAAGCGGAGGGGGTCCGTTCAAAGTGTTTATAGGTAGTAGGCGTCCATTCATGCAATACTCGGATATCTTTCCATTTCTTGAGGTGGCTGCTATCATAGTGTATATAGTGTATATATATGAAAAGGTCAACATGCATTTTTCGCTTTTTCATACTTTACCATCCACGTGGACTATGATTGAGAATGGTAAAGACCTTTTCATTTATTGACTTTTTCTGTATTTTGGTCAACACCTATTGACTATTGACCAAAATACTGTCATCACTATGAACCATACCCTATTTATCTATCTATCTACAGATGGAGCCACCGTGATTTGTGGTGCCAACATGCAGACACGATCCATCTCGGCGCGCTGATTACCGGGACAGGGACGTACGAGCGTCTCACATGTCCATTGCCGCAAATGGGGTGGGCGATCATCTCTCATGCACACGCGCGCCTCAGTCGCGCCAGCGAGTGCTGAATGGCACACCGGGAGCCGCTCAGATCAGAGCGGCTGCATCTGTATCTATCTATCTTTGAACTAGTCATTTCCTATTTGTCTCTCTGTTAATCCAACTCATATATCTTTCTATTGCAATGGAAACATTTTCCTTCAACACATTCCCCAATTAAATGAGGAATCTTAGACTTTGTTATGGACTCTGTGTGACAAATGTCTGTAATGTTTAACCTGCTCTTGTAAATTTCTTTATCAATAAACAGCCATAGAATGGTTTTAGCCCTAGGAAAAAAAGCACTTTCTTGTCATTAACAATCATAACCTCAACCTTCGTCTTGAGTTTCATCTGTTTTATTAAATCCAGAATCAATAAAAAATATTTAAAAGTTAATTCCGTGTTAATGTCCTTTCATGGTGACATATTGCATAAACAAGACGAGAACTGCCGGGCTGCTTGTATGATAATCTTGACTGAAGATATTTAATAAACTGCAATATTTTTTAAAAACCATCTTGCATAGTACAATTCCTTCTAGGCTTCAATGTAATTTTCTCTCTTTGTTTTCTTCACCTTGTCTAAACTTAAAATATATTGGAGATGAATAATAATAAAAAAGGCATAGAAAATAAAATACTTTATAACAAAATTCAGTAAATTTCTCATGAAGGGTATTGTGGTGTACCAAGATCCATCATCTGTACCGTACCATACTGTACGTGACACATTTAGATGCCCTGATCGGTAACACGGTGTCTCTGGAATTATAACACTGTGAAAAAGGATCTAGGTATACAGCTATTTATAGAGCACATCTGGCTACGCAGAACCTCATTTACATAATTACCAGGTGTCTCCAACCGGGAGTAAATTACAATTAAGGAAATAAGGAGTTTTTAGTACATAGGATTTGTTACACACTTAATATTGTCTCCGTCTGGAAGAGATTACAGTCTAATAAAGTCTAATAAGTCTAAAAACAACAACAACAACAACAGCAAATGATTACAATATATTTGTTTTACAGAACTAAAGGTAGCAATGCTATTTTACATGAAATCTCTCATTATCCCGTGATTGTTTTAAAGTCTTATCTCATAATGTTTTCATGGCTGCATTCAATTTTTTTTATCACTGCCACATTAGTGTCACTCAGATCTCAGCAAAACGTGTAAATCCCTCTACAATGGGGCGCAAAAAGGGTCTCAACGTCTACAACATTGAGGTAATTGAGCGGAAAAAATATTTTCAAGATAAATAATTGAAAGGAGCTTGACACACACGCTTGCTATTAAATAAAGTAGAGAAGCATGGAAATTAGACAAATTATTGATTTGCAACAAGCTATAATATTATTTATAAACACAGGGGAAAGAGGGAGGACTATGTATAACTGTGTACTGGGAGCACAGAGAGGGTTGCTCAGGTGTTAGGGCTCTGGGGGTATCCCCGCCAACCCCTGACTCCATTGCCTCAGACTGGGGTTGATGGACACGTGCAGAGCTAGTCTTCACCTTTAACTGCCTCGGCTGCAAGGGCGAATTAGGTCCGCCCAGACTCCATTGCAGTCAGGTCTTATGTTTTGACAACGCGTCCGTCAAGGCCAGAAGATAGCAAAGGGACAAGCTAACTAAAACCCCGCAAGAGACGGGGAAATCCCAGAAGCCCCAGGGGAGTAACAATACTCAAGAGATGACACACAAATGAAATAGGACACACTGGTGATTAGGATGGGATAAGGCGCAACAATGCACAGTGATGAAATAAATATAAATCTGCCCCTAACGACCCCACACTGAAGTAAACAACCACCAAACAGTGTGGGACCACTAGCACAACAAAGCGGGTAAAACAACTGCTACAGGGCAAAAGACTGCAGGGAGAACCCTGACTTATCTGGGAGGGATGGTGAATTACAGATAAAGACAGGATTCAGCAGCACTGATGATCAGGAATCACAGAGATCTATAACAGGAGAATCCAGGGACCAGGACAGACTCTGGATATCAGGCACAGCTAGGACCAGGAGACCAAATGCTTCCACAAACAGGCGAGCTGGAACAAGGCAGGAACCAGGAGCTATGATTGACAAGCATGCACACAGCACAGGACTATGAGCTCAGACTATGAGACTATAACTGGCAGGGCTAAGCAGGTGAGGATGCCTGGCGGGCCCCCGGCATCAGACTCGCTCAGCGGACACCCGGCATCAGACTCGCCTTGTGGACCCCCGGCACCTGAGTCACCCAGCAAGCCCCCGGCACCAGAGTCGCCCGGCGGGTCCCAGGCACCTGAGTCACACGGCGGGCCCCCGGCACCTGAGTCGCTCCGCGGGCCCCCGGAATTGGGCTCGCTCAGCAATGGAGTCGCCCACGGGGACCGGGAGACTGGGTACCAATCCGGAACCTCCAACATAGAAAGCAACTCCGGGACCCCCAACATCGGAAGCAACTCCGGGACCCCCAACATCGGAAGCAACTCCGGGACCCCCAACATCGGAAGCAACTCCGTGACCTCCAACATCAGAACCAACTCCGGGACCTCCAACATCGGAAGCAACGCCACTAAACATGCCACCTGAACCTATCACCTGGGCTTTCCCCTTAGGGATTTGCAACTCTGATTTTACAGAACAAGAAATCACAGCATGTGAGGAGCACCTCTGATCAGCACTGACGATCAGGAATCACAGATATCTCTAACAGGAGAATCCAGGGACCAGGACAGACTCTAGAGATTAGGCACAGTTAGGACCAGGAGACCAACCGCTTCCACAAACAGGCGAGCTGGAACAAGGCAGGAACCAGGAGCTATGACTGACAAGCATGCACACAGCACAGGACTATGAGCTCAGACTAGGAGACTATAACTGGCAGGGCTAAGCAGGTGAGGATGCCTTAAGAAGGCCTCAGGTGATTAGGGCCAGCTGTGCACCATTCAGGCCAGCAGGCTGATGAAAACACACTTGTGCATACTTAATACACAAATGACTAGGCTGAAATAGCACAGGCTGACCACTGGAGGCCACCAGAGAGTCAATTCCCAAAACAGGCAGAAATAACCCATGACAGGCAAGACAGACAGGAGTCATAACCAGGGACGTGCAGTCAGGGGAGGCAGGGGAGGCAGAGCCTCACCTGTCATAAATCATAAAAAAAATACAAAGATGATATTTACAAACATATACTGTTCTAAATATCCTATTTGTAGTTTTAATTTTTATAATTTATGGTTTGAGAGAGGCTGTGTGAGCGTTGGGAAGCAGTGGTAGCTGTGCCTCCAGCTGACAGTTTAAAACTGTCAGCAGCGGGGGGCAGGGCTAAGTTGCGGGCACAAGCAGATGCTGAAAAGCCCATTGAAAAAGTATGGCGAAACGGCACCTACTCCTCTGACTCAGTGACAGGGACGTGCCTTCAGAGCACTCCCCTGTCACTGAGACAGATGTCATTGGACAGCGGATCAGTCTGTCACACACTGACAGACTGATCCGCTGTCACACGTGGCTGGGTAGGAGGCTGCTGGACCCATTAACGGCAGTCGAGCTAGCCCAGGACCTGGCTGCCAAGATCGCGCTGGTGTTGGGGCAGAAGCATGGCCTGGAGCGGAGCCTGCTTTGCTCGCTCAGCATCGCCAGCATAACCTGCAGCCTGGGAGCGCAGGGCGCCCGGGGATCTGGTGCGGGACAGGCTGTCAGGACAGAGGTGTATTTGCTGCAGTGGAACAGAGAGGGGGAGGAGCGGGTACAGTTTCCCCGACATGGTACGGTGGCCCAGCTAACCTCCCTTCTCCTACCCCTGCCTCAACCTTCTCTCTTCGTATGCTGCGGCATGGCTCCCCTCACTCCTCCAGCTACCGCTCCCCGCTCTCTTCAAGATGACACTGTAGCGGCTGTATATCGGGTCCCCCGCTGTGAGACCTGGCTCTCATCCTTCCTCCTGCTCCTGCAGCCTGTATCATCCCCTCCGCTGGGCCACACGGCTGTACTCCCTCATCCCGCTGCTAATGCCGCTGGAGCCCTGGTAGGCTTAAAAAGTAAGTGATTCAGTCCTATGCCCCCGCTGTCACTCTCCCCACTGTCACTCTCCCCCATCCCCCACTCTCACTATCCCCGCTGTCACTCCCCCATCTCCCGCTGTCACTTTCCCCACTGTCACCCTCCCCCATCCTCTACTGTCACTCTCCCCATCCCCCGCTGTCACTCTCCCCCATCCCCCACTGTCACTCTCCCCACATACCCCTCTGTCACTGTTCATAAAAGCTCCTGCCTCACCTAACACTAACCTCACCGCACGTCACTGGTCATAACTGATGACTCCTAACATCAGGTCTACATACTTTATATAAATTCCTTGTCTTTATGAATCAGTATGGGGGAAATGTATCAAGCTTTTGACAGAAATAAAGTACCAACCAGTGAGTCATTGGTACGACCTCATCTAGAATACTGTGTCCAGTTCTGGAAGCCATAATTCGAGATGGATATATATAGATTAGAGATGATACAAAGTAGTGCAACTAAAATGGCGCTTGGCCTACAGTACATCAAAAACTTACCCAGAAAGACTAAAAAAATTGCAATATGTATAGTTTGGAGCACAGAAGGGGGGGTGGGGGGGACATGATAAAAACTTTCAAATATATCAAGGGTTTTATCAAGGTCCAGAAGGGAAACATTGTTCAAATAAAGACAATTATTAGAACATGGAGACATAAACTGACACTGGAGGAAGGGTTCATGGGAAATCTGAGGAAAAAAATCCAAACAGAAAGGGTAGTGGACAAGTGGAATAGCCTCCTCTTACCAAATCTCTCACTTTCTGATTCTGTCACCCTATACCTCTGACTGACAACGCAATTTACGTTACCTACACTAATTCTGTAAGCACAGTTAGGCTAAATGCGTAAAAGCCACCAACATACAAGTACCAAATTAACTAATGAAATCGCATCGCACGCATCGCACGGCACTATAACGGGACATGCAATGCGATTTCAGTACGCTAGCATACATATGCTAATTGGGCGCCGTGCTAATACACAAGTACCCAATATTTATCTTATTTTAAAGCACACCTGAAAATGTGTGTGTCTGTGACTGACAGGTGCAAATAGTGTCTACAGATGGGGCCATTCTCTCCCTTGCTGGCAGCGCTCCAGATTTTCGGTATCTGGCAGCAGCTGGCGGAGGGCAGGCCGGTGGATGTGAATATGCGATTGTCTCACACTCGCGTGTCCATTGCTGAGAATGGAGTGCGCAAGGGTCTCCGATGCATGCGTGCCCTGTTCGCCGGCTGGCGATAATGCAGGTTGGTGGATGGTGCGATGGGAGCCAGTTAGATGAGAGCGGCTCAATCTGTAATTTCAAAGATGTGGAATCATGGCATAATTATAGTGGGTGCAAGGGGTGCCATTGCCATAGGCCCCAAAGGCTTAGGGCCTGGGGGTCCGGGTCCCAGATACTATAATTGCTCAATATGCCTGCTAAGCAATTAATTGGGTCAGATCTATTGCCCAGTCTGAACTGTGTGACATTTTTAGTGTGTAATGCATGCTATAAGGGTAAAGGAGCAATGGCATGTGGCATAATTTGACCTACAGGCCACTGTAATGTGTCATAAACTGATCTGCTCATTGTAATGTGGAGTATACTAATGTTACATACAGTACTGTAATAAGAACTGGACCACTTTGTTGTGGCACAGTATGACATGGAGGCACCATAGTGTGGCATAATATTACTTGAGCACTCTGAAGTGGTACAATATGAATAGGGAGCAATATAGTGTGGCATAATATAAACTAGGGACTAGGGACCGATTCATATTGTGAATCGGTGGTACTGTGTGGAATAATGGGCACTGGTCACCCTACAATGTAAGCTAGGGCACTACTATGGTTCTAGGGCACTACTATGGTACTAGGGCACTACTATGGTTCTAGGGCACTACTATGGTACTAGGGCACTACTATGGTACTAGTGTACTATTTATATTTTTTGTATTTTACTTTAATAATAATTTTTGCGGTTTCAAACAGCCGCACATCATACATTTTTGTGATTTTCTTTTAGATGGAATTACAGTTGCCTTTTCTGGTTGCCTAATAAACCATTCATTATATTACTCACTGCACAATCTTTTTTTTTTTTTACTGTTTGGAAATCTGGTCACAAGAACGAAAACCTGGCGATACTGCTTAATATTTCTAGAGTGATTATTTTGCAGAAACCTTTGACAATATTGGTTCCCCTGTTCTCCTTCATTTTGCTGATGCGTGTGATTATTAAAACCAATGCTCTGCATTTTATCTGAAAGACCTTGTGCATATAAAGTTGTCTCTACTGGGAACCCATAGCACACCAAGTGCAGAAAGATTATTCTAATAAAGAATATTAACTAGATTTCATGGAAAGTAATATGAACTTATATCTCCCCTCAGGCTCAGTGGTTGAGTATCGGGGTGTTAAAATCAAGGTTTGGCCATGATGCTTAAAAAAGGAAAAAGAAAGAAAAAAAGGGAGAGTAATAAAAAAAAATACAGGAAGGCTAAATCTCATCTCAAAAAGAGCGTAAATTAGATTTTGATTAAAATCACTCACACATACAATTTTAGGTAAACTAATTTTGTGAGAGAGAATATATAGTTTTTAGGTTCCTCCTCCAGCAACCACATTCAAAACCTGATCAGGGATAGAGATTCTGAAATGATAGCAATTATTGTAGCAGTCCAAAACTTCTTAAACATTACAAATTTAGCACAGGCCTAAAAGTATCTACCAGGGGAACTTCATCAAAAAATGTTTTATTTCACTTCCCACAACAAATACCATAAAAAAATACATAATTGTCAAGATTGGTATTGACATTGACATTTGGGTGAAATGTATTAGGGTGAGAGATTTAAAACAAAACAAAAAAAAAGTTTTTTTAAAAGCAGCAATCATTTTCACTGCAAAATTAAACTGGTTTCACAGTGTAAATGATTGCAGCTTAAAAATAACTGGAGATTTCCTACCAATTCTCTCACTTGATGATTCTGTCACCCTATTTCATTTCACCCATGATCAATGTCAATCCATGGACTCTATTTCATGAACACTTCAATCCTTGGAGAGAGAAGACCAATCAGAGGCTGTATGTAACAACACATCATGGTGCAGATGTCGTAAGCCTGGAGAAGAGATAAACTGGAGATAAAGTGGAGATAAAGTGAAAGGAGATAATGCACCAGCCAATCAACTGCCAACTGTCATTTTCAAACACAGTTGATTGGTTGGTGCATTATCTCCTTTCACTTTATCTCCACTTTATCTCTAGTTTATCTCTTCTCCAGGCTTAATACATCCGTCACATTACACGCTGCACTACAATGGCAGTTGGGAGCCAATTGGTTGGCCATTTATCTCTGACCACTTTATAACTCTCCACGGTTTAGTACATCTGGACCTTTTTCAGCAATGTATATTAATATTACCTCCATAGTTGACTGTACTGGGCTCTTCATGGAATGCCAGCTGAATAATATTTACCATCTCTGGATGTAATAATGTGCCTCTCAGAAAATAACTAAAATTACCGTGCCATGAAGGAACACTATAACGCTCCAGGAATTTTAAGAACAAAATCACTCTATAGAATTATATATATATATATATATAAGAACGTCATTTTTCAATCCACTTTAGCAGAAAGGATTTACACGTATAGTGACTGTAAGTGCAGTGAATCTGTTTCAGCAAATCACGTTACAACGAGAACCGGCTAATGCAGAATAAGTAGCAAAAAAATGGATGTTCTTATATTAAAAGAAAAGTAAATACAAATTATTTTTAAATAAAAAAAAAAAAAAAGAAGCAATAATGGGTGAAATTGGTTTAAGTGCCTGTTTGAAAGCATGTTTACGCCTTCATCAGATTACACTGTGGTATACCAAGTCCCACAGGGAGAAAATTGCATTTAAAAGTTCGAGCGCCAGGCCCAGATGTGTATCTCCTGTAATTTCATGCTTAGGCTTCCATAGGCTGCTACACGTCTCCCTGCAGCTCCCTTTGCCAACCGTCACCAACGGCATTATTAGTACAAGGAGTTTTGTAAATGTTAATGAGGTTTGAAACGATCAGCTTTAGGTCTGCAAGAAATAGCAGCTGCAGGTAATTTGAAAGGGTGTGCAGACAGGAAATTAAAGCCACGTAAAGAAATAGCTGGAAAATTGTAAATTAGTTAACAAGCAAGATTTAAAATCCCTCTTAACCTGGCAATGCCAAAAATATGTTCTGAGTAACGCTTCACAAAGATATCTGTTAATAAGGCTATAATTCTGTAACCTTCCACTTTCATAGCAGGGAGAGGAAAGCAATCAGACACGTGTCTCAATAAATAGCCCAATTTAGTTTATATGTTCTAAAAAACGTAGTATGGTCGTGGAAGAATCCGTTTCTTGATGAACTAGTTTTTTGTTGTAAGGGGTGAAATTACTAAAGCTTCTAGCAGCAGTGACGTGCAGTGAGGTGGTTAATACCTGGGGAGGCACTAAATATATATTGAATCACCCCCCATTCCCTTAACAGCCTGCCTGCTGGGCTCCCTGCAGCCCCCAGCCCTCCACCTGTGTGTATATTGGGGAGCAGGAGTGGTAACAGTGCTGCCCAGGACTGTACAGAGGAGGGGGGAGAAGCAGCCGCGCTTATCAAGTGCAGGTTCCGGGTCTGGCATCCAATAATGCTTTTCTTCAATGGGGAAGTATTGCCTATGGAACAGCCCTGCCTCTAGTTCCAGATAGTTTCTAAATGAAAGGGGAGGCTGATCTGTCCCTGCCTCACATCTGCTCTCCCTGTCATACTCTAATGATTAAAGCAGATTTTTTTATCATTTATAACAAAGACTTTTCAGATATTTTCAAAAATATATCACTGATTATTCAAAAAAACTGTTCTTTTCAGCCTCCCCTGACTGCACTTCCCTGACCAGCAGAACGCATGTAAATGTGCGCAAATACTATGAGACTTCTCCGAGGGTGAGAAGTCTCATATGCTCCACCTTGAACCGCCTGGCATGATCACATATGATCATAGGCGAATCTAGGGGGTGGTCCGGAGGTGCATTAGCCCATTTTGTAGCTCAGGGATGGGGCTTTCCAACGAGCCCAGCCCCGTGTCTCTAGCCCCCTGGGAACCAGAGATACTGCCAGGCAAACCTGGAATGTTTTCCCTATAGGATAACATTGGACCCGCCAATTGCGACCCCCACCCAGTTCAACGGCTGCCAGTTCCCTCTTCGGCATCACTGAAGCTCGAGGTTGATCTCAGTTGAACCCAAATCGCTGGGCCTTCAATCTGATACCAGGCTGGATCCATATGGGTTAATTGGTTTCAGGGATATTGAGGTTAAACCGTTTTTCTTTCATTTCTTAAATGTAATTTCATGACTGTTTATGTTCTTTGAGGGCAGATTTATCTGAAACCAAACAGCCCAGTTTCAAGGGACCAAAATCATTCAAAGCCAACTCAAAAGTTCTTCAATATGATACTGGTCTCAAGTAAATGGGTCCGTTGGTTCCGAAGATATAGCTGGTTGGTTAAAGGGGGGTAGGGAGAGGGGAGTGGTTGTCTCTCCCCCTCACACCAGAAAATGCAATGGGAAAATGGGAATGTCCCTGCATGATCCTGGGACCATATTCCCGGGTAAATCCCTGCATTTTCTGTTGTGAAAGGGGTATAAGCCGTGACCTGCAGTGCTCTGAATACAGCCGGGCAGCCCCCTGCTCTCTGCCCAGCTGTCAATGACTGTCACCCCTGCAGCTTCCGCTCCAATTCTTCTCCCCGCTTTCACCTCAGCCCGCCCCCCCTTTAATCATGTGGTGCCGGTGCCCGGCGTGCTCCCCCGACGTCACGCAACAACAGGGCGCACAATATTTCAAATGTCCACTCAGCTAGAGGGGACACCAGGAGGGGTGTGGGAGCGTGCTCTGCGCTGGACTCTGCTCCTCTCCCCATAGAAGCAGCTGCACCGCTCTCCATCTCTCCCTGCAGCAGCAGCGAAGGCTCATATAAAAATTTACAGTAAGTGGCAGTTTTGGGGGCATTGCTTAAGGGACGCTACAAGTGGCGGTATGTGGGGGCATTACCCATAATGTGTGGCTTAATGTGTAAGGGGCATTACGGTGTGCAGCATCATGTGTAAGGGGCATTACGGTGTGCAGCATCATGTGTAAGGGGCATTATGTGTGCAGCATCTTGTGTAATGGGTACTATGGTGCGCGGCATCATGTGTAATGGGTACTATGGTGTGCGGCATCATGTGTAATGGGTACTATGGTGTTCGGCATCATGTGTAATGGGTAATATGGTGTGCGGCATCATGTATAATGGGTACTATGGTGCCATCAAGCAAGAACCCCCTAGCAATGAGCACGTACTGTAGGTAAGCAGCACTTATGTGGCAAATATGTAATGGGCATTACGGTTTTTTATATAGTATGTAATGGGCATAATGATGTGTGGCACAATGTGTAATGGGCATTATGGTGTGTGGCCTTATGTGTAATTGGCATTATGGCGTGTGGCTTTTTTGTGTAATGGGTATTACGGAGTTTGCTAAAATGTGTAATACCACACCCCTTTTTGTGATGCCACGCCTCCTTCCCATGAGGTCACGCCCCCTTTTTACGCCGTGCAAAGGTCCTCCTGCTTTATGTCTAGATCTGGGACCACCCATTACCATAATTCTAGATTTGCCTATGCATATGATACATTGTATGTGGTCCTTCTGCATACAATGCATCGTATGGGATCCCAGCAAGGGCTTTGGGATCCAATATATCTATGGTGCAGGCCTTGCAATCTTTGGCTCGGTTTCATTGTGCATGGGACCGAGCATTGGATTTGAATCAGAGGTGAAACACTTCCGATTTTACACTTTCCTCTGATTTATCAGCCTGATCTGTCAGAATCAGATGAAAAGTGCAGAGATCGCACTAGTGTATGGGAACATGCAGCCTTGACCATAGTGAACTACATACTGGCTGCTGTGTGATCTGGAATCACAATTTTATTTGAGAGATTGAGCACCTTCAGCCTGGACTTAATTATGTAGAGCAGGGGTTCTCGAACTTGCTCCTCAGGACCCCACACAGCTCACATTTTCCAGGTCACCCTGCAGCTGCACAGGTTCATTCATTACTGACTGGCACATTTTAAAACAGTGGTTCTCACCCTCGGTCCTCTATGGGAAACGGTCATCTGTCAGACCAGACTTAGGTCGACAGTCATTAGGTCGACCCCGGAAGGTTGACTGGCCCCAAGGTCGACAGGGTTAAAGGTCAACATGGCTCAATGTCGACATGGTTTTAGGTCAACAGTCATTAGGTCGACATGAGTTTTTACTGTTTTTTGAGCCAGCATGTGCCGACAGGCGGTATTTCATTCTCTACCATCCACTAGGGCACGGTGGGAGAATAAAATAGTGTGCCGAGCGTAGCGAGGCACCGTGCCCGAAGCATAGCGAGCGAAGCGAGGGGCTGCAGTTCAAATCCAACTGTGTCCATGTCGACGGTGTCGACATTCGGGTAAAAAAACAGTGAAAAACTCATGTCGACCTAATGACCTTGGGGCCAGTCGACCTCTGGGGTCAAACTAATGACTGTAGACCTAAGTCTGGTCTGACAGATGTACCGATTCCTCCTCAAGGACCCCCAACAGTGCATGTTTTCCAGGTCTCCACACAGAATCACAGGTGAAATAATCAGTTACACCTGTGATCTTTTAAAATGTTTCAGTGAATAACGAGTGCACCTGTGCACCTGCCAGGTGACCAGCAAAACGTGCACTTTTGGGGCTCCTTGAGGACCAAGGCTGAGAACCACTGTTTTAAAAGATCCACAGGTGGAGCTAATTATTTCACTTGTGATTTTGTAAAGGGGGACCTGCAAAACATGCACTGCGTGGGGTCCTGAGGACCGACTTTGAGAACCTGTGATGTAGAGGGATGGTAATCAGGTAGAATATCTAAGGGACGATACTATCAGTATCAGGAATTTTATGAGCGTTGCTGAAGAGAAGAGTTTTAGGGTTTGAAGGCTAGGGTGACATTTTATAAGGAAGAGAGTTCTACAGTGTAGGTACAGCCATGTATAGGCCTGTAACTAGGAATGGAATTAAGTTAAACTTTAGGATTAAAGTCCCATTTCTTAGGCAGAGCAGAGGGTTATTTGAGTCAAGGTTGAGATGTACATTATATAGGCACAGATTTTTATGGGCTCCACATGTTAGTAGAATTATTAAACTCCACACAGACATAGGCATTCATCCACACTCACACCACTTATCTAAGAAATAAAGACGCGTACAACTGAATTGGGCTTAAAGGGGACGGCTTATTTATTTTGAGCAGGGGCAGCCTATTTGAATCTAACTGAAATTTACGTCCCTGCTCTAACTAAGGTGGCGGGCAAAGAACGGCATGCAATAAATCACATCGCTGGTAAAAAATAACAAAGTAATAAAAATAATAAACTCCGGATCCAAGGGCCTCCTGCCCTTATTTGCCTAGGACCGGCCACCTGCCAGCGTCCATGACAACGGCACAAATTTCTATGCAGACTTTTCAAAGGGGCCACTTGCCCTTAAGGTCAGGGGGTTGACCTTCTGCCTCTGCCCCTGACCTCGCATATCACTAAGGCAGAGCTCACCACTCTGCCCGAGCCAGAAAAAATGTGGCCACCTGCCCTAACTTACAAATGTCCGCAACAATTAACCCTATCCGAAGTAAATGATTGTTAAGGTCCAGATGTGGGCCCACCTGGATCGGTGATGCCCACATCTCGACATCAACCACCAGCTAAATGTAAATACGGCTCTAATTTAAACTACCGTTCTTTCCGCCTTACCAAATAAGCCGACAACAACTAAACAGATAACTTGCAAACAAATCTTAAAGTAAATTCGAACTAACAATTGGGGCGGGAGGGAGGGCAACGATTCCTGAAGCAAGAGGCAGAATCTTCTGGAAGCAGGATCATCACCCCATCAATCCCCACCTCTAACTTCAAAACAGCCTATCCAGGATCACCATTCAAATCAGCCACCCGTCAATCAAAACAAGCCGAACCCCCGAGCCTAGATCCAGTGTGTGAGCTAAGGATTCCTGCCAATAGCCAGGTGAGTTTATGCTGTTTTCAGCCAGACAAGCTGGCTTCTACAGTCTTTCATAATACATTTGGTAAACTATTGACAGGCCAGGCAGGTAGTACAAAGCATTAGTAAAAGAAAGTTCTGTAATAAAAACCAATGTAAGAAATACAGGTAAACAGCATGAGTACAAATTATTTAGCATGCATATTCTGGACATGTTTGTAAGATAAATGATACAAGAATTGGAAACAGCTTGGATGGGACCACAAAAGGACAGTTCTTAGACAAGGATGAGGCATCGTCAGCAAGTTTTAGGATTATGATTTGCTGTTTTGTTGTCAACCGAAATAGAGATGTCAGGAAGGCGGCTTCTGACTGGGTGGCTGATGACATCTACATTTACTAAATGCAAAGCTCAGCATTTCTTTAGTTCTAGGAGATGGCTCTGTTCTTATGCCCTCACACACACATTATGAAGTATAGCATATGACAAATCATTCACTTCAACAGGAAGTTATCTTTTGTGACCGAAGTGAATGTTTTAGAACCCGCAAAATAAGACTATGGGTTTGTTGACAACTTCTCATCAACCTCATCAATGTCAGCACAAATGTCAAGATAATTGGTCAGTATAACAGGCACATTAGCTGTTTTGTCCCCTTACAGTCTCCTAATGGTAACAAGTTCATAATAGGTGTCCAGAGGTTAGGGGACAAGTGATGTGCCAGCAATCCTGTCAGTTGTGGATAATCTCTAGCCACCTCCCCTAAATTCTCTTCAGCATCATCCCCCCTTCTGTCTCTCTAGCCTCACTCCTCAGTTTTTCTGCAGCTTTATTCCCCCAGTGACTATCCAGTCCTCCAGTGCTCTCCAGCTCCAGTGTCTCCTCATCCAGCCTCCTTCCGTCTCTCCAGCCAATCTCTCCAAGCAACCCCCTTTTGTCTCTCCAGCCAGTCCCCCTAGCTTTATCCTCCAGCTCTAGTGCACAGAATCTTAGTTTCTTCCGTGCCTCCTGGCTGCTGCTCCTCTTCATACTATGGGCAGTATTCAATGAGGATAGTTCGCCCTGTTTCACAGCAAATTTGTTTTATTTTCGCGTTGGAAGGTGATTTTTTGGGTCAGAAAGCGAATCAACCTATTCAACGTGCACTTCTCGCCGTCTTTCTAAGTGATTTTCCCCGTGTGTTGCCGTGTAGCAAATCGCCATCTTTTCATGGTGAAGTGGAAAGTGAACTTTTAAAATAAAGTTGTTGTTTTACATTAGGTGTTTAAAAATCAGGAATTTTATTCTGAGAAGGGGCATGCTATTTGTATTCATGTGCTTGTAGCACATGAATATATATATTTAATTAAAAAGAGCAGCCGGGGGGCCGGGAGCCGAGAGCCGCTCATTCATATATTCACTGCACCCGATCATTACATATGCACGATTGGGTGCAGTGAATACCTGGTCCCCTGTTGACTCTCCCAGGGGGCAGCCTGTGCTGCCTGGCTCCCGGTGAGCCCACCTCCCCCCCACATACGTTCTGGGGCAGACAGAGAGACTTCCATCTCCCTGCCTGCCACCGTCCTCAGGCTCTCTGCGGCATCCGCCGCAGGGGTTCACACTCGCCGTCAGGGGCAGCGAGCCCCTGCAACGTTGAATAGGGGGGACAGCGAGGCTCCGGAACACGGCGGGCAGTGGCGAGTGTGCAGCGAATCCTAAACAGGATTCGCTGCACGCCGTCAATATTCTCATTGAATACGGCCCTATGACTCCTCTGTTTCTGAGCGATGCAACATGGTGTGTTGCAATACAAATATAAAACATGATTGCAAGAGCCGCTTGACTTTTTCTATCTTTGAGCCGTGTTCCCTGGCACTAAACAGATAATCAATTTTATACTTTTGACGAGAGATAAAGGGAACAAATTGTCTTCAACAGAAGGGTTTTAATGTTCTCATTAGACATGCAGTCACCCAATATTCACTGTGTGCCTCACTATCATGCATACTTGCCAACATTTATAGAGGAGAAGCCCGGATAGGAGACTTTTAGCAGCCATTAGGGGGCGGGACAGAGCCCTACATCATCAAACCCACCCCATTGCAAAAATATCATGCGATTCTTGGGTGTACACAGAGGGGGTTGGGTTAAAATAGAGCAAATTGTGAATTTCAGGGATTTTACAGGAGACCTAAGGGCTCCTGCATGCAGGTGACAATGAAACTTCTAGGGTGCATCATGTATCAAGCAACATTGCTTCCCATCCAAAGTCTGCCCAATATATCAGACGTCCTGGGCTGGACTATGATTTCAGATTCTGAGGTACTTGTGTATTTTGGCGGCACCCATCGCATCGCATACCATAAGGCATACGATGGTATGCGATGCGACGCAATATCGCGCAATATTTTACAATGCCATACAATTTTAAAATTGTATGACATTGTATATGGCATACAATGCCATACAATGCGATGCAATGCGATTAAACATTGTATAAGCACCCTAATGGGTGCTTACAATGTTAAATGCACCCCCCCGCCACCCCCCACTATAAACGTGAACCCGAAGCGTGGCGAGCGCAGCGAGCCTGCGAGGGGTGGCGGTACGCGTCCTCCGACCTTTTCATACCCCCACTATCCACGTCGGCGTGGAGTTGAGAATAGAAAGTGTGGCGAGCGCAGCGTGCCACCGAGCCCGAAGCGTGGCGAGCGCAGCGAGCCCCGCGAGGGGAAGCAGATACCTGTGAAGGCCGCGAGGGGACTCCGATACCTGTGAAGGTATCCGCGTCCCCTCGCGGGGCACGCTGCGCTCTCCACTTTCTATTCTCAACTCCACGCCGACGTGGATAGTGGGGGTATAAAAAGGTCGGAGGACGCGTACCGCCGCCCCTCGCGGGCTTGCTGCGCTTGCCACGCTTCGGGTTCACGTTTATAGTGAGGGGGTGGCGTGCGGGTGCATTTAACATTGTAAGCACCCATTACGGTGCTTAAAAGCACCCAATCGTTCATCGTATAGGGGGCAAAAATCGCGTCGCATTGCATCGCATGCCATCGGGTGCATGGCATGCGATGCGATGCGATTAAAACATCGCGCGATGGAAATTGGGGGCGCCCTGCTATAATACACAAGTACCGATTCTGATTTGTCCTCTCAGACTTCCACACCTCCCACCATAGTGTTACAGAAAACCAACGTTTTTAGATAGGACTCTCAGATAAATAGTGCGTCCTATGGTGTACCACCACTTCCTAGTGAGTTGTGTCCGGATGGACTATGCTGTAATACGCTAATCTCTGCACATCTCAGCATCATTTCCCTCCCCTTCTACAAAATGGCTTAACTTGAGGCATTGTGTTTCCTGTAGCTACATCCATCTCTCCTGCAGGAGGTCTCTCAGAGGAATATGTTAAATATTGGTAATATGGCTTGGGATGTACATGACTCAAAGGAAACAGATGCAGGAAAGCAGGCTACACCTGGGCCGGACATGTAGCTCTTAATGCTCATGACACACTCATTGTCAAAGATTTATATGCTCATAGAAATGAAGGGTTAATAACCTTTTCAGTGTACTTAGGTGCACAAACAACTTCCCGAGTTTTAATGCAAGGTCGCCCTGGGACATACAGTACTATAACCATCCCGAACAGTTATACTCTAAACTAATAAAGGACATGCCTTTCAGTTAGCCTGTCATAAATAACCAACAATACATACAAGTGCACGAGTCCTTGTAAAATGGACAAAACAACCTGAGTACTAGCATATAAAACTGTCCCTTGTCTCAGCCGGTTTTTGCACTACACAGTATATCACACATCTATGGCACATCCATATTATTGCAGAATCTATAAAAGCAGCCCCTGTACATTGGTGGTACAATTAAAATGATTTTATTTGGGATTTTTACTGTGTCCCTAATAGGCCATTTTAACGGCATTCATAAAGAAATACAGTATCCATCTGCAGGAATAGCACAGTAGAATGGGATATAAAGGATATAGTAGGTTCTTCCAATGTGAATAAAGGTAACTATAATTGTATTTACTGTACGAAGAATAAATGTTAATGAGTGAAATGCCTCACATGGTAATGTCTGGTCAAGGTCTGTCCTGGACAACCTGTGGGTCTCTGACTGCTGTGAAACTGCAAGTCTCAGAACTCACCGGTAGCCATCAACCAAAGGCAAAGCATGCTGGGGCTTGTAGTTACAGCTAGTAAGCCATAGTTTTGCCCGGGTGGGTTTTGATCAGATATTTTTTAAATATTTTTCTCTGAGATCCCATGATTACAAGAACCCAGCAAGTTCAGCAGAATGTCCGCCACACGTGTGTTCAGCAGTCCACACACATACCTCCCAACTTTGTCAGCTCAGCATGTGGGACGCGTGGCCTAATTTGGGTGCGTGGCCAGGGCTGCCAAGAGAAATCCTGGGCCCCGGTACAACAGCGTCACGGGGCCCCCCTGGAGTGGCGAGCAACAGAAAAGAGGTGTGGCCATTAAAGGATATAGGGGTGTGTACCACACCATATACCCTTTATGCAACACAATAGTAGACCCCTTATACTTGCCCCTTACACATTATGCTACACAGAATGAGCCAAAATTCAAATCGATTACTTGCCGCCCCGTTCGTATGCAGCAGTGTGGACAGAAGCGTGGGGTGGTGGATATGGGTTGCGCCCATGGGAGTAAGGGGTCGTGGCCACGGATGGGCAGATAGCGGCAGGGTCCCTGCGGAGGATGGGAACTAGGTAATAGCTCCCATCCTCCGCAAGGACCCCACTGCTGTCTGCCCATCCGTCACAGGGACCCTCTGCCCCCCTGCGCTGCCCAGACCCCTATGCCATACAGCAGGGGTGGCCAGCCCACGGCTCCTCTCCCCAAGATCTGTGACTGGCACGATCATCCCTATTTGAAGCGCCGCCTCTGGAGTATAAGGATCCCAAGCTCACACACGCAGCAGGGAAAGCGGCAACAGTTCTGGCAAGAAGCAGCAGATGCCACTACTTGCAGTATCGCCGAGCTGAGCTGCCGGTATCTGCTGTGTCCCCCAAAGCTACAGATCCGGCACCAAGAGCAGCTGCATTGTGATGGCCAGCGGTATGTGCACCTGGAGGGAGAGGGGGATTGTGTCCATTAAACCTCTTGGTACTTCTTTACTATGCTGGCGCCGTGCTACTTCCGGCTGTTACGCTCGCCACAATCTATCACATATAGACATACATACATACATACATACATAGCCTGTTACACACACACACACACACACACACACACATAGCCTGTTACAAACACATATATACATACACAGCCTGTTACACACACACATATACATACATACAAAGCCTGTCACACACACACACACACACACACACACACACAAACACACACACACACACACACATATACAAAGCCTGTTACATACACACACACACACACACACACATACCCTGTTACACATACACACACACACACATATATACATATATACAAAGCCTGTTACACACACACACACACACACACACACACACACACACACACACACACAGCCTGTCACACACACATATATCCATACATACACAGCCTGTTACACACACACACACACACACACACACACACACACACGCTTTTTGTCTGTTCCCCCTGTCCATAGCCATGCATTGCGGGCGGCATTACCTTTTGAAACAGGAACTTGTAGCAGGAGCAGGACAGCCATCGCTGACCGGGCTTAACTCGGGGGCGTGGCCTAATCGCGGACCCGTGGCCACGCCCCTTTTTTTAATGTGTCGGGACCCGGGCCCCCCTGGCAGGCCCGGGCCCAGGTAAAATGTACCCGCCCCCCCTGCCTCTCGGCGGCCCTGTGCGTGGCCTATACTCGCGGCTTCCCCGCGAGGCCACGCCCCCATTTTGCCGCTATGGGGGCATGACCCAGAGGCTCTGTGAGCCTCTAGCCATGCCCCCAGCCCCCTGGCTGTTTATTCCCCGCTGCTTAGCAGCTGACAGGGGGGACTCCCAACAGCCCGCCCACACCGCGGGACACTGCCGCCCGCGGGTGGGACAGCGGGACAGGCCCTGATAATCGGGACTGTCCCGCTAAAATCGGGACTGTTGGGAGGTATGCACACATGCACAGCAGAATTGCAGAGGCACAAAACAGCAACGTAGTGACCGCTAATCCAATCACTACAAAATTGCAGAGACTAGCTCCTACCGGGGTCCCTGCCCTGCATGTGTTTTATATATTTACATTAATGTTAAAGCTTAAACCTGCTGGGAAGGCTTTGGGGATAGCAGGGAGGCAATGCATGACAGGGGGAGACAGGAGGAGACTGCGCAGACAGACAATGACAGGGGGAGGCAGAGGATAGCAGAAAGTATGCCGCATGACTCCTCAGATCTATAAGCCATTGATGTGAGGAGTCTGCAGTAACAGACAATTCAACTGATTTTTCAGAATCCCTGGGTCACTGACTGAGAGATCAGAGAGAAGTCATCAGCAAAATGGAGTTGCAACCCCAGGAGGAGATGGTTGTGACCCACTTTCCCGGCCCTATCCTATGCCTAGCTCTGGTCAGCAATGCCAGCTCTGTCTCAAAGCACCAATCTTTTGCCTGCCTCTGCCCTGTGCCCAGCTCTATCCCGCTGCAACAATTATTTCCACCCTCTGTCCTGTGCTCGGCTTGGTTCTGCTTTGCCCAAGCATTTCCTAAATGTGTCACTCACAGCTCATTCCTGTCTCCAGAAGCTCTGTAGCTCCATAAGTAGCATCAGTGTTAGGGCTAGATCCTCTGGAATGAGGTAAATAAAGGTCTGGACAACAAGTGGGGGTGTTTTAGATGCTCTCAGGGACATTGCTGCAACATGCAGTCCTATGGGTGGGCCAGATGAGAAGTGGGGGCGGACCTGATGAGTGGGTGGACCTGATGATAAGTAGGGGCGGACCTTATGATGAGTGGGGGTGGGGCTCAAAAGACTAATGCAGATGATACTGTAAATATTGAGCCAATTGAGATGTACAGCATGTTGAAGCCTTTCAAATAATTAAATAAGATTCAAATTAAATTAAATGTAATTCACAGTTATAAATTGATTCTTAAAACTCTCAAATCATGAGATTAAAACAACATCTGAAAATACACAATAAAAATGCCCATACATGGTACAATTATTGTATGCAATTTGGACTAGATCAAATCGCATACGTTTTGCAATGCAATGAGATGCCATCTAGAACAAAAAGTATGTGCAGCACATACATTTTAGCTGTGCGATAGGATGTGTGCGGCAGCGTGCATCTCACTGCACCCAGTAATTGTACAGTGTATGGGCACCTTAAGTCTATTTAGTACATAAAGTACTGTATATACAATAATGAATTAAATAAAATAGGCAATAACTAAAGAAAAAAAGTCATAAACTCACCATCGGGTATCCTCCCGGTTTACACCTTGTCTGTTAACAAACCTAAACACAACCTTAACTTTAAACTTACATAACTTAACCTAAAATAAGACACGGACACAAAGTGCTGGCGTTTCAAAAGAATGTCAAATTTTGACAACTAAAACTATGACTATAAATGGTGGCGGCACTAAAGAACGGTCACTATAGGAAAGGTGGGGTTAAAGATCACTATGCATACATACATCGCTAGTGATCACTCTCCCTGGTCAGCCACCCGGCCTGGTGGTGTGGCCATCCCCCGTACAGAAGCATGGCCCATGACAATCGATGTCGAGGGAGAGTGCACCCCACTACCTACACACACACACAGAGTTCTTAAAGAATGACCGTTCTTTACCGCCGCCGGAGAAGAAGAGAAAAAGGGCAGGGTGGGTGGGGCTTCTTCAGACAGAGGGTTGTCACTATAACTCGTGATCCCTTCCTACCCTGTCTAAAACCCTCCCCCTGCTCTGATAGGCCTTGTGCCCATACTCATTAACATACATGTGACCAACAGCACTGTGTAACCTGTGAAGAACCCTCAGTGGTTTATGCCCCTTTAGGCTTAATCAGCCCTCTGTGTTTCTATCAGGAACACATAAAATAATCCTAACATTGGTACATCTTATAAGATATGGGGGACAGTATATGTCCCCCAGTATACTTTATACATACCCTCCGACTGTACCGCTTTTGCCGGTACAGTACCGGCAAAAATCAAAGTGTACCGATGTACCGATTTCCAGCAATCGGCCCCAGCAGGTATTACCATCGGTGCAGCGCGTGCGTCGCGCTGACGTCAGGCGGCTTCGGCATGGACCAGTCCCAGTCCGCCCTCCTCCTTGTCTGCCCGGATCAAACTCCATGCCACCCCGCGCGGCACTGTGGGAAATGTAGTCTTTGGTCACTGATGTCACTGAGCAAGCGGCTGTGCTTGAGTGAGTGACGGGACTACATCTCCCAGGCACCAATGCAGTCACACTGTAAAACGCTCCTTCCTGTGTCTGTGGGGACTGGGAGCGGGTAGACGGCGATGCTGTTGCTGTGTGACTGTGCTGGCTGTTAAGCAAGCGGCTCCCATACACTGCCCCATGCCTGTAACATGGCAGGACTTGGCTGGCACTTTATCTGCAGCTGGCGGGGAGCGCGGTTCAGCGGCACACAGTGAGTGGGCACATATATATATATATATATATATTGTGTTGATTGGCTACGTGTTTATTCAAAAATGCCTACACATTCGGAAAGGGGATGACCACGCCCCCTTTACTGTAACCACGCCCACGTTGCCATTGGCCACGCCCCTTTTTGGGTAGTGTACCGAATTCTACCTTTCAGAAGTTGGAGGGTATGCTTTATATCACCCATACAGAGGGAGGAACAATTTAGATTTATATTTACAATGGCTGAGCAAAGATACGTTGACTTCCCAAAATATATTTTTCTCAAATGTAATATAGAAACATTCTGCAACAAGCATTTAGGCATAGACACACCCATTTGTGGAGCTAGACTCAACATTTGGGAAGAATATAACATGCCCCCTCCACTGTGTGCCAAGGATCTCCCTGATTCTAGTTTTCAAAAAGAGGCAAGTATGCCCTAAATGGTTTGGCCTACATTATTGTTAATCCATATGTTTTTACCGCAAGTCTGTACATATCTGCTATGTTATATACTGTAGTCACTCTATTAGGCAAAGTTCTCTGCAGTGGTTGTAACCCTTCTCTGGCATTCAGCCAAAGTAGGAGTTGTCCCACACAGAAAGTGTCACACAACAAGGGGCAAATACAGAATTTGCTGCAAGGGGGTGGCATACATCCCAACTTTTGTTATAATGGAATTGGGTCCTGCTGAGCCGAAGGCTGACTCAAAAAGGGGGTGGAGCCACGAGGCAAGTGGGCGTGACCAATACTGGAGGAGCATGGCCTAGCACCACAGTTTCCCCATTTATGTCACTTTGGGGGTGTGCCCAGTGCTAGCCCTGCTCTCACTCCCTCCCTGCACATCAGCAATCACTGGCTGCTCACTGGCTCCCCCCCCCCCACATGGGACATTGCTACCAGTGAGAGGGACTGTTTCTAATTAGCGTCACTGTTTTGTTGTAATCGGGACCATTGGGAGGTATGGGGTAGGGCTTATCAACATCATGCCCGGTCTCTTTCCTCTGTCAGAGGGGGTTTCTGGGTACTCAGACTCCCCCCCCCCCCTTTGTGCACTATTGACAGCAGTGCACCCCTGCATGAAATATGGAGGAGCTACATGTATAAAATAGGGTACTTGTGTATTTTCACAGCACCCGATATATTGGATTTGATATCGGATGATACATCGATGCGATCCGAAGTGATTTTTGACCTGTTCATAATGATTTTATATAGTGTGGCGAGCGCAGTAATTTACGTCCCCTCACGGGGCTCGCTACGCTCGCCAGGCTTCGGGCTCAGTGGCGAACGCAGCGAGCCACACTATGTAAAATCAACTCCATGCGTAGTGGATAGTGGGGTTACGAACAGGTCAAACATCGCTTCGGATCGCATCGATATATATGCGCGATATCGCATCCGATATATCGCCGATATCGCATCTGATGTATCGGTCGCCGTGAAACTACACAAGTACCTAAAATAGTTCTGTGTACAAGAAGAATTTGTGGCTGCCTCTATGACCAAAGCAAGATAAGAATTCCACAACATTTTCTCCAGAACAGTACAATAACATACTTACTGTGAATCAAGCACAGATTGGCGCCTGCAGCTGGGTACCATATGCAGAGGTAGGAGGAACAAGACAGATGCTGCAATGCTTTGTGCTCTCTCCGTGTAACTATCAGGTACTAAAATCTCTCTGCAGTCTCTTTCTTGTAATGAAAAGTTACAATTATGGTGATGTTCCCCTTTGAAAGAAGCTTTTACCTGTCAGAAGATGCCATAAATACCTTAATAATGCTATCTATATGGAAATGTTGATTTCCAAAGTATTCAGTCCAGCAATAATCACATCCACTTAAATGATCCTGCATTATGAAGTTAATATAAGCTGATGTTGCTAAAGAAGGGAACTATGAGCCGTGAGGAGGGAGATTTATAAAATGTACTACACAAGTTTATTTTCTTCACTATGTTAGAAGATAATTTTATTTCCAATATGTCAGTAAAAAATGGTAGAAGCAGCAAGTTATCATTTCAGGCTCTGCTTGGAGCCGTTTACAGAAATACATAAACAGTGTTGCACAGCACATATTTATTAGGAAGATGAAAAATGATGAAGTCTTCCGAGGAGCTTCCTAGAAAGAAAGCGGGGACCGAGTATATCTCCTGTCGTCAGGCCAACACAACGTGTATGCAGTCCTCGTGCATAAGTGGGATTCAGGCAGTGCAGCCATGACTATGCGTGTTCTACTTCTGACAGAAAGTAATGCGCTTTGATGATAGCTTGAAAGGCAGAATCTCCAAGTCAAATAATTATATTATTGTTATTATTATTAGTGTTAAAGAATCAGCCAACCAGCTCCTGCAATATTTCAAAAACAGCCTATAACATGGCTGTTAGGAGCTGATTGGCTGGTTCTTTATCTCTGCCCACTTTGGGCCTGATTCAGACCTGTTCAAGGGGCTTCTTATACTCGCAGCATATCTAACAGGTAAGCACCGCCCACCGCCCCGCTGAACGTCTGCCCCCTTTCTCCCCCCGCACTGGCCAAATCACCTTCGCTAGCATGCGAGAGGATGTGTACGCGAGCGCATCCCCTCACATGCGGCCATCCGGGAGTCATTCTATGGACGCTGACCATCGAATGATTTCTGTAGCCTTCGGCCAATTCTTACTTACAGATGGCACTGCAGTCCGAATTAGGGGCGGGTGCTGACGTCATGTGACGTCAGCCCCAGGCAGGCATCGACACACCTCGGGAACGGCCAGCATTTATATGGGGACTCCCATTAAACAATGGGTGTTCCCCTGCTACCGTCCCTGGCTCTCCCCTTACTGTGCAAACGCCTCAGCGAGTGTGATTCAATGTCCTGCCTGCTGATTGGCGAAAAGGGGGCGTGTCTACATAAACAGCCGTGGAATGTTGAGATCTGCCCGTGATTGCGGCAATTTGTTTAAGACAGCATTGAATAGGCGCCCGCCGCTATTTCCCCCATTGGAAATAGCGGCAGGGATTGAATACCCCCTTAAGCTTTAAAGTAATTTGTTTCTATATACAAAAGGGTGAATGCATAGCCTACTATTGATGGTAATTTAGTTGTTGCATTACATTTACCTAGTAACAAAGTTAGGGTAAGCTCTAGATTGTAGCAAATATAAAATATTTGTATTCTTACATATTTGTATGATGTATATGTTATTGTGTTAAAATTTGTGTTATTACTGTGGTTTTGCGCTTAAAACCCCAGAAACAGTAGAAGTGTTCCTGATAAATAAATTAAACATTTTTTGATATTTACTGAGTTAAGTTTGGGGAACCACCTATCTCTCTGCTGGGGGCATGCAAAGGGGTATATTAAATCCCGGGGGAGAACTGTGACAGTGAGCAGGGGTGCCTGCTCACTGTCCCAGCTCGCCTTGTCAGTATTCAACTGACCCCCCCCCCCCCCCAGCATACGCCGATTCCCACTCGCTCTGTTTTTGGAATGAGGGGGAATCGGTGTGTGCGGCCACAGAAACAGCGAGACCTGTGGCTAAATGTCTGCATTAGCCGCAAGCCTTGCTGTTTGGGGGAATATTCGCCTTCCTGTGACAGCGAGGTGTTCCTGGGAACATAGAATAGGGTGAGCGGCCGGCGAGGGGGTTAAACAGTGAGATCGCTGGTTTTCTGCAACCCCCGTCATTTTACCCCCTCACCGGCCGCATTGAACACGGTCCAAAGTTTTGAAGAAGCCCCAGGAATTAACAGTTAGAAAATCATACTAGCCAGTTCTCCAAAACACACATAGCCCACTAGTAGAGGGGTTGCTTCGTTAGTTCCAGAGCTTATCCAGTTTTCTGGTGCTCCTGACCATTTGGCACTGTTCTCTGAACTTAGTGATGAAATCTTCCTCTTTATTTATCATCCTTACAGTATGTGTTCCTAATTTAGCAATACTGTTTTTAGAAAATCATCCCCTTCCTACCTGAAAATACAGTATATACTGTACTATATGCTGTGCTATTTGGCCGTATTACCATAAAGCTAGGACAATGGACAATCTCTGTTCTCCTGAGTAGAGCTGTGGAGGAAGGATTTAGTTCAATCACTTAAATATCATGAGCTTATTTTCATGACATCTCTATAGGTAAAGCATCCTGGCCAAGATCAGCTCAGTGGTAAATGGCTGGCATTTATCAAAGCTAATTAAGGTCGACATGAGAATAAAGGTTTCTTCCACACACTGTTCTACGCTTTGCAGTTTTCTGTATCACATTTATCTATAAGTAAATAGAACACCAATCCTAACAAAGGTATAGAGCAACATTCAGTAGCACATATATATATATATATATATATATATATATATATATATATATATATCTACACAAGAAAATATATACTGAACATTCCAGCAGTCTGGATGCAAAGTGTATAAAATTGAGAACAATTTGCTCACCCAGCATTGAATACACACAGCTGCTGTGTTAGATTACTCAGCCTCGTTCTTCTTCCACAGAATAGACTGCTAATTAATTGGCTAACTATTAAATTTCACTTAGCAGATACCGTGCAGCTTATATCTAGAGTAATTAGTCTTTGGATCTGTTAATATCCTCGTTTTTCCGCACACACTTTTGGAGGGCGATTGAAGGCTCGTGGCCCTTTGCCTGATTAAAACCGGTGGCTGGTTCTTTATTCATTTTGTACACAATGGTCATTAACTCGATAACAAGAGAAATTGGTACAGGTGAATATAACAGCTAGTTTATTACTCTTAACCAATTGACTTTAGTCCAGGAAATAATTAATGAGTCCTGTAGTAATCAGCAGATGAGTGCAAGTGACTAATTAAAGAACATCTGTAGCTAAATTAGGAGGAGATCTTACAGACCAAGGTAATACCTTTGTGGTGATAAGTTTTTGTTAAATGACAAACTAAAAAAATAACAATTGACAGGTGATTGTATTTTTTTAGAAGGAATTAGTAAATGATTTGCATTAAGTATTCATATTTAACATCATGAATTGCTAAAATAATCACAATATCCTTTAAATGGGTCGTCAAATACCTACCGTAGGTAGTAATTTAAGGGGCATCTAGAATAATTAGTCAGGCATGGCCATGCCCCTTTGTTTGCGGTACCTGAGTCACTGGTGGACTGCTTGAGGGGAGAACGCTACTACAACTTGGGAGTGTGGCTGCAGCTCTCTGGCAGACCAGTGCTGAGTACTTTGTATCCTCCACCTCAAACTTCTTCCGGGAGTGGGTCTTACGCTGTATGTCTACAATATGGGTAACTCACTATGGGGCATATTTAGCCATCATTTTTGGAGGGGAATTTACAAAAAATATTTTTCTCCATACTTTATTTGCATACCTGGGATGCTGATTTCTGCTTAAATAGGTTAATTTAGCAAAGGGTGATGAGACTTCTTTTCCTACCACTCAATACATCCAAAATCCAATAACACCAGCCAACAGTAACCCCATATAAGTAGTATATTGGTGGCACTTCAAAACATAAAGGGATTTAGGTGAGGATGTATTAAGCCTTGGGGCAAGGTCACTTTAAGAGAGGAGGAGGCCCATGTGCTGCCTCCTCCGTTTCAGCCTGCTCCTCTCTGCTGGCCGCAGTGCCACACCGCCCTGTGCACTAGAGCATGGTGGCCATTTTTCCAGATATTCCGGCAAGACTCAGAAGGGTAAGTATTAAAAAATGGGTGCGGTGTGGGCCCCTCTGGGACTCCGGGGCCTGTGTGCACTGCAAACCCACTATAAATATGCCACTGCTTTGGGGCAGGATGCATCAATGTCGGTAATGCAGCTAAACCTACAAAATTTGCATTTATGGAGGTTGGACTGCTTACCACATATGAACCAAGTCTCAACATGTGATAGATTATGGGACTTGGTTTCTATAGAAGCCAAAGATCATCTGCATTTTTTCACTGAGAGGGATCCAGTTGGATCCCTCCCCCGGCACCTAATGAAATGCATTCACAGTTAGACCTCTGGGTCATAAACACAGAAGTCTTTTCATCACAAAGGACAGTTCTTACCACAGTTCTTATCCTTTTTGATTTTCTTCAAGCATATGACATTACTAAATGCGGTTAGTGACGTAATCCATTGTAAGCAAAATGCAATGTTTACCCTTGAAGAGTGTTAAAGTGGAGAGAGGTAAAGTACCAGGCAGTCAGCCCCTAACTTATTTTTCAAACCCAGGCGGCAGATTTATTAACAATGAGTGCTATCACTCGTTACAAAAGTTACATTGGGCTCCACTTTAACCAATGAACTCTGACCTATCATTTTATGAACACATGGCAGTTGGGAGCTGTTTGACTTTAGGTGCTTATTTATATTTTTACACTGATAGCCCAAAGCCCAAACTCTGCCCCGTTCCCGATGGTCAAGGTTTGTGCATGCGCCGAGCCATTCACTAGAGTAGGGATAGGAAGGGAGCGGGCAGGGGGCAGCAGCAGGGGAACTCCCAAAGTTTAATGGGCATACCCATAAATATGCTGGGCGTTCCCCTGCAGACGTGGATGTGGCGATGCCTGCTTGGAGCTGGTGCCTGGCGTCACATGGGAAGGAGAGTTCCACCACCTCTCCATGACCACTTTAAGCACTGGTCAATTGATTATTTATTTGTGTCCTTATTTCCAGAAACAAGAGAAATAGGCCCCTACATTACTAGCTATAAAGGTAGCGCAGCATGTGTTTAGGAAACAAATTGCTACAGTAACAGCAACAAAGTTCCCCATTAACGTGTGAATTCCAGATGCTCCTTTCTCTTCCGTATTTCTTGGAGACGCACTAACTCACTTTATGCATGAGAAAGAGAGACACTGAAAGGAACTATTATTTTAATGAATAGACATTAATTAATACAAATAAGTTACATTTTGGACTAGTGCTCCCAGTGGAGATGAACACATAGAGCAATCAGATTTATTAAGCCTTGATGATGTCTAATGGAGTGTGGTAAGGCAAGTATAAAGGAGGAAATCTGTTTGGCGGATATGCTGCGGAGGACAGGAACTGCTCTGCGGTGAAAGGGATATGATGCAGTAAGGTAACGTCAGCAATATCAGGGACAAGTCTCCAGGGTTGTTTGCTAATTAGAAACATGCCTAGCACAACATTAAAGGAAAATTATCCATATGGAATGAAATGTTCGCTTGCAAGGCAGATGGGAAGTCTCAGGTTTGAGTTGTTTTGCATATTTCATGAGAGCGGAAACTCATGGCGGGATGCCGTAAAGTGATTATGCCGTAAAAACCCTGCTTTCAGGGATTTTCCTGCATTTTCATACGCACTAAAGCCCCACCAGGGCACAGGGCACAGCTGTGTAAAAGCTGGCGATACCCTATTGAAGCATATAAGTTTCTCTCTGCTGCACTGTGTGAGGGATCTGTCACAGATCCCTCTCCGCATGCTCCGCGACCAGCTCCGGGGTTCAGACCCGGAAGTCCAGCACCGGAGCCACATCACTAATGGAAGCTCTTATCGCAAGAGCTTTCCATTGCATTAATAACCACATACGCTAGTGCATATGCGGTAAGCGGCAATGTGGGGCGGACGATTTTAATACACCACCCCTCAGTATTTGACTCATATAACCTGTAAGCTTCAGAATTACTGTATAATGTATGTTCTATTTGCTAAGAGAACAGAGCAGACACTTTTGGGCCTATTTATCAGAACACCTGAGCTCTTAAATCCCGTGAATGTGGCAATTTTGGCAGGATTAGAGCTATTTTTTTTATTACTGTGATTTAACAATACTATAATGCTGGAAATATTGGATTTCTGTTGCATTCAGGAAAAAATCAATCACAGCAGCTGTCCCCATAGTTATCTATGGGGAAGGTGAAATGAGACTATTTAACAAGTTCTGAAAAACTTAGATGGTGATAACAGCTCCGATAAGTAGTTACAGGCAGCCCAGCCCATGTTGGCTCTTCTGATCCCTTCCCAGAAGGCTGCCTGCTCATTTATCCCACTCCAAAATAGATGGAGACAACTCCTGTAAATAAATAGTAATATTTATCATTTTACCACAGATTTTTTTTTTTCTAGGACTATCTTATGTTCAGTCCCAGTTTGGGATTCTTGTTAGATTACAGTGAGCAGTAATGTCATAAAATTCAGCATCGGGTATCTTTCATGCATGACACTTCAAAATAACTTAACACTTTAAGATACTCAACCACTAAAGAGAAGGCACGGACACAAGTGCTGGCGTTTCAAAAGTAATGTCAAATTTATTCATTGACAAGTTGACTATATTTAGATCTGACTATAAATGGTGGGGGCACTAAAGAGCAGTCGGTACTTGTGGATTATCACAGCTCCCACGATGGCCATCGTATGCGAAAAAATCGCATCCCATGCGATCGCATATGATGTTTCACTGAAAAGCATCCTAATGCATTGGAATTAGTATGAAACATGTTCAATGGCCCCCAAATGGCATTTTTGAGGCTGTACCACCCCCACTATCAACGCGAACCCGAAGCGTGGCGAGCGCAGCGAGCCCGCGAGGGGCGGTGGTACGCGTCCTACAACCTTTTCATACCCCCACTATCCACATCGGCGTGGAGTTGAGAATAGAAAGTGTGGCAAGCGCAGCGAGCCACCGAGCCCGAAGCATGGCGATCGCAGCGAGCCCCGCGAGGGGACGCGGATACCTTCACAGGTATCCGCGTCCCCTCACAGGCTTCACAGGTGTCCGCGGCCCCTCGCCACGCTTCGGGCTCGGTGGCTCGCTGCGCTCGCCACACTTTCTATTCTCGACTCCCCGCTGACGTGGATAGTGGGGGTATGAAAAGGTCGTAGGACGCTTCCGCCGTCGCTCGCCACGCTTCGGGTTCGCGTTGATAGTGGGGGTGGTACAGCCTCAAAAATGCCATTTGGGGGCCATTGAACATGTTTCATACTAATTCCAATGCATTTGGATGCTTTTCAGTGAAAAATCGTATGCGATCGCATGCGATGCAATTGCATGCGATTTTGACAAAAACTGCAAAAAACGGTAAAAATCGCATCGCATCGCATTCCATCGCATGCCACTATATATGGCATGCGATGGTAGCCGTGATAATCCACAAGTAACGAGCAGTCAAGAGAACATAAACACACACATATAACAAACAGCCACTTGTGATCAACTCTCCAACTGGCAACCCACCCTTGCAAGTGGTATAACCCATCTCCCATCCAGGATGATGGGTTAAACGACATATGCCAATGTTGGGAGAGCGCACCCACTAACTACTTAAAAGGAATACATGTAAACAAGCGACCGTTCCTTACTTGTAGCCGAACATACAAATAAAAGGTAAACGCACAAAGAGGGCTGTTAGATCACTTCCACTTTCTCACTGCCAGCTCCTCCCCTCTTGCACCCTATTGGCTAAAGCCACAACACCAGATCACAGTAAAATACCCACTAGCTACTGAAAGTGACAGCATTGCCAGAAAAATTTAGTGGTTTATGTAACATTTGTGCTGTATGGAAAAAGTAGATCCCCACATTGAGGAGAGTCGGCCGTACCAACACACAGGAAATCATCTAGGTAATGAGCCTCCCCGCTCTCTTTTGTCTCAGCCACCACACACCAATGTAAATAAGTGCTAAATCACTCAAAATTTGCGCATGAAATCGAGCAGCCCATGGGCAGGCATTTATCCACATAGACATGCAGCGGAAGCAATCGAAATGCTGATTCTACATCTATTTTTGCCAAAAAAGAACCATCGCCAGACTCCCATATGAGTGTCAATGCTTGGTCAAATGATTGATGACGCACCCAACATAATTCCATGGGAATAGAGTCATTCACAGAAGATCCAAGATGGAAGGACAAATGCTGAATCAGGCGGTATTTGCCTGCCTCCTTTTGGGGGCCACCTTCACCGGGGAAAGCACGAGACCCTTGATGGAAGGGGCAGAGAAAAGGTCAGTCATTGTAGCTAAATTAACCTCCTTAGTCACCTTATCCAATACAACCTGAGGCATCTCAAATGCAGACTTGAGGTTCTTACCACAGCGGACACCTCCCCATGGATAGGGAGGCGAAATCCAAACCTAAAATCAGTCTAGATAAACTGCATCCTCCCTGTGTAGATAACCTGCATCCTTCCTGGACAGCTTGGCAGGAGGTCCGCAGTGGCTGCGCGATATCACATGAAGCTGCTGCAACCCCAAATATGGGCTACATGCAACATAAGCTGCAGAGCCAGGGGGCAGCCGGTGATGTGTGAGTGCTCTATAATGATGCGCCTACAATTTTTTGCGGGCACATCGCAGAGTGGGACCCAGCATGCGTGGTGTCCTTACGGTCCCCTTCCAGCCTACAACCATCCAGTCGATGCAGACTGGGGACTCAGCTTTACTTAGGACCCACCCAGGTGGAGGCCTGGGAGTATTACCTCCCATCCTGGGCTGGAGGCACTTCTTAGCTGGATGGGAGCCCCAACAGCACAGACATGCGTGTCAAAACCTACAACATGCACCCGCTGAGCAATCAGCTTTGTTGAAGGAATAGCACCTACCCGTGGCCCCAGGCACAAAACTGCCCTGAAAGGGGGTGGGGCCTGCCATGGGAGGGTTCCTAACAACCGGGGAAGCTGATCGCTTTAACCCCATCCATATCTCCACGTCTTTACATCTGAAGTCAATGACAGCAGAATTGAACTGTTTACATCAGAATTCAGCGTCATATGACCTTCATGACCTCCATGAAGTATCGCCATCTGAAAGAGACATTGCATGCATCATATGCATGTAGTGAACGATGTTCATGCGCTCCTGGGGCCTGGTCTCTAAATAGCAGGCAGCGAACATGAACAGACCTGTCTGCCACTTGTGATATGTGCAATACGCCTCCTCACTAATCCCCCCCCACAGCGTTTTGCCGCTCTATAGTCCTTTTCAGACCAGGCCATCATAGTAAAGATGTTTTTGTATCCCCCCCCCCACAAATTCTGTCCTTAATGCTATGACGCAGCCCCCGTAGAATGGCTGTGTTCTCGTAATGAACTACATTCCCTTTGGGAAACAACAGAGTGCCGGAGCTACCATAAGTGGACTGGGATCGATGACTTTTCTCTCGGCCGAGGGAAGAGGCAGCTGTGTGGAGGCAGCTGTGTGGAGGCAGCTGTGTGGAGCTTGTGTGGAGCTTGTGCTTCTGCGCATGAGAGGAGGACCCACCTGAAGGACCTTTGGCTTCACCAGCCACACCAGCCGACACAGCAGTGTCTTTGGACATGACGACAGGAACAGGCCTCTGGGGAAACAGTCAAATTTGGAGCAGACGGCGCAACAAAAATTAAGGACAGTAGGGACGACTGACAAACACTTGGCCGGGGAGACAGCAGCAGGGGTCTGGAGGTCCAGCACTGTCAGGACCTACTGTATGCTGCAACTGCACCTAACAGGACCTGTGCAGTGCAGTGGCGCCACCGGGGTACCAGAACCCTGAGGTTGCGGGAAAAGCTGGCTCAGCAAAGGAGCCAAAATTGCTTCCAATTGATGTACAGCCTGCCACATGGATGAGGCTCTGGAGGGCCAGGTGTCTGCAGGAGGCTACAGTGGCTGCGCGATATCACATGAAGCTGCTGCAACCCCAAATATGGGCGACATGCAACATGAGCTGCAGAGCCAGGGGGCAGCCGGTGATGTGTGAGTGCTCTGTAATGATGCACCTGCAATTTTTTGCGGGCACATCGCAGAGTGGGACCCAGCATGCGTGGCGTCCTTATGGTCCCCCTGCAGCCTACAGTCAGCAGTTGTTATTTTGCGATCCTCGCTTCACTACCCCTGGGTCTGAGTCATGCGCTTAGATTGAAGTCACAGAGTTAATATTACTTTTATCTGAGTTTTGCTTGTGATTTTTAATTAGGTGTTGCAAACAGTAATAATAAGCAGTGCAGGGCCTGATTCTGAGCCGGAAGCACAGTCCAAATGTGGATGGATCCTATGTGGATATCTGCAAGTCAGTCTCAGGAAATGCTATGCATATGCACATGGTTGGAGATTGAAAGCGCAGATGTTTTGATCCTTCCATTGTTGGATCAGTTATTCTGTGAAATGGGCTTTTCTGGGCAACTACTATGTAACTACATGGAACTGATCTGTCTAATAAGTCATGGGAGTGTCATGTCATATAGGCTGTTTCATGGCATGTGGAACACTGATGGGACACCGATTTTTGATTATACAACATAGTGTAAGACCTGGTTGTAAGGGAAATGTCTGATGATGGAAAAACAGTAGCTGGACCGCCCCCCAACTGATGAATAGATGGATACTCACATAGACAAGAAGATTAGGCCAACCCATGGTATATTACATAGGATTGCTGCTACAGATAAAAGCAAAACTAATCAAATCGAAGGAGGCCCGGTTGATCATGAAGTCAACCGATAGAGTGACAAGAAGTAAGAGTAATTGGAACATGGCCCAACAATGGCCTAGTGTCGCATCATAGGGTAGAATGGAAGCATTTGTGTAACTGATGATCTGATACCAAATCAAGAATCCCAGATATGAAAGCGTTTTAGTGCTCTAAATCTTTTTTAAAACATTCTTTTTTGGGGGACTGCGAATCATAGGATCAAAAGGAATTAAGTCAACAGTGTCTACGTCGACCTCAAGAAGGTCAACCAGAGGAAAAGGTCGACACTTGTAAACGTCAACATTTTCAATTTCTGTGTGTCAATTTGTAGACTACAGCACGTGGACCTCAATTTAGTGTACCACGTATCCTTGCATGGTTTGTCTCGGTCTCCATGCTTCTGGTCAGGTGCCTAGCCCCGCGACCACTGCACTTGGCGCATTTGCTGTTACCAATTGTAGTCCATGGGGATGGTAAAAGTATGAAAAAGTAAAAAAAAATAAAAATTGTGAAAACATTGTAAAAAACAGTCGTTGATGACCTTGTTGTTCTTTTGCTTGTGTCGAACTATTGTCCATGTCAACCTAAAACACCCAAAGAGGACGACCTATTTACTGTTGACTATGTTTTAGATGTGACATTACGCCGGTTCTGGATATGATGTTTTACAGCATATAACAATGAGGTAGACAGGCGGTGCATAGCAAATGTGGTCTAGAAGGGTCACCTTTTAGTTAATGAGCACTAAACTGCAGCATCTACAGATGCTTAAAACAGGTGAAGCCCAATAGAAAACACAAGAGGAACCGAGCACAGGCAAAGCATTTAAAATGATTGAGATGCTCCCCGCTCACATTTGTGAGAACATTTTCTTAATCTCTGGTCTACCAAGGATCATTGAACATCAGAGATGTGAGCCACAGCTGATCGTCTGCTAAGCGGACAAGAGTTCCAGGGATATCTGATTGATACAAACTCCCTTACATTGCCAGTTAGGTTCCTGAGAAACTAGACGACCAAGTGTTCCGTAACTTATACTCTTGCAGGCTAATAGTCCACTTACATGAATAAAATGCCCATTTGGTATTTCTTCATGTAGAAACACAGACACAAAATACAAGGTGACAAAGAAGTGACTCATAACACTCCCAATCTGTCATCCATCTGGCATGGCAGTGTCTCTTTTCACCAGCGACAAATAATTTGACTCCGTTAAATGAAATTACAGGTGTATGGATTTGTTCCAGGCAGAAGCATACACTCATTGCACACAATCAGGATCCTATCCTTTATTTGTGAGCAATAGTCATAAAACCAGTGTTTAGTTAAATGCGCTCCTTTGTTCCGGTACATTAAGTGAGCTTCAAACTACTGTAGATGTGTGTGTATGCCATTTATTTCTCTTCAGTAGCACAGGATTGCACAGCTACATCGATGTAACCTTTTCCCTTCTCAATCCTGTCTCTGCGGACTAATAGAGACAATGCTGTCAGCAAGCGATTTCAGAACACGCTCTACCGGTTATTAAATTGTAACTTAAATGCATGTTACCTTTACATGAAATAAGACATTATAATATGTACACATATATACAAGAGCTTTGTGACTTTTACAAATATTGGAAACTTTATTTGTTATTAACAAAATGTAATCTATCTTTGTGCGTATGGTTGTGGCACAGGTGAGTAGATCAGTAGTTTTTCAAGAGCCGTGCTGAACATATGTTAATAGCATTTTAGGTCTTTGGAAAATGATTTATTGATTTAAAAATGTTTTTATTTTGTAAAGCTCTCCTCAATGAATAGGGGTATTGGACCGGGTTGCAAGCTGTTGTGCCCAGTGATGCCCAGGTTGTTTCTTACCCTCTTGCCTACTTTCCCTACTTATTTATTTATTTATGTACAGTTTCTTATATAGCGCAGCAGATTCTGTTGCGCTTTACAATAGTAGACAGTGATAAAACAAACTGGGTAACAACAGACAGATTTGGGGGTTAGAGGGCCCTGCTGCAAGCTTACAATCTATAGGGATATTTGAGGGAAACACAAGGACAGGCACCAGTAATAGCATAGCAGTACCACCAAGTTGCAGGTCCAGAAGAAAAGCTACATACAAGTGCCTCAGAGGGTTATGCGCATAGGCGCCGAAACCTCCGGGGCCCGAGCACCCACGGAAAGTGAGGAGCACCACGGCACGGGCCATGGTAGCGGGGGTCCCTGCGGTGGATGGGAACTAGTAGGTCCGAAGGGACCCTGCTGCTGACAGCATATCCGCTGCTGGGACCCCGCTGCGGCGCTGCCAGGATCCTCCCGACGGCGAGCAGCGGGTGAGTCCCGGTGGGGGTGTGTGATAGCCTGGGTGGGGGGGAGGGGTGTGTGTGTGATAGTCTGGGGGGGGAGCACCCACCAGAAAAATCGTAAATCGGCGCCCCTGGTTATGCGTGTGGTACTTATATATGATAGGCTTGCCTGAAGAGGTGAGTTTTCAGGGAAGCCTTGAAAGTTTGGAGACTGGTGGAGAGTCTTATTGTGCATAGAAGGGCATTCCATAGGATGGGAGCATCCCGATGAAAGTCCAGTTACCCTATTCCTCCAGTCCCTCTTTCCTATCACTTTCTCTTTTTCAATCTCATTGTATTCCTTCTGTTCATATCCCTATAGCCCACTCCCTCTCCCACATTCCTCCATCCCTCGCTCCATCCTTCGCCCCCCCCCCCCCCCCACAGCTTACCCTGATCCTCTGGTCCCTCTCACCTTATCCCTCTCTCTCTCTTTCCCCCAAATCCCCCTATTCCTTCTTTCCATCTTTGACCCATATCTCTATTCCTTCCAGAATTCCTCTATTTCTCTCCTGCCTCCTCCTATTCTTTAACTACTCTTTTTATCTTCCATTGATGATTATTTCTCCCATCTTTCTATACACTTTTCAAAAGTAAACGGCACAAGATTCCTCTGGAACCCTCCCTGCAGTGGTGACTAGACTGTGCATGTGCAGAACAGCCCTGTAACAAGCTTTTCCAGCACCCTGTGCTGGCCTCGCCTACTTTGTTTGACATCATGCACAGGGGGTGGGGTAACCAACACCCAGAAACTACAGAAGTCTCTGGAGCACAATATGGCGGGTGATGGGGCACCCACAAAGTCACTGCATCGCTCGCCCACTCCTAGTTATGGCGCTGGTGTAGAAGCCTATATTCACTAGATACAAAGGATCGCAGCTCCTCATTGCAGGGCCCTCGCCAGCTGTCGGAAGGGGGCGCGTGCGCGCAGGACACGCTTGTGTGCCCCGTTCTGAAGGAGGTCGCCGCCGTCCGCCAGCAGGGTCTCGCCACCCAGCTACCGAGTGACTGGGATGCACGTGCGTGTGAGATGCACGCTCGTCACAGTCTGATGGAGTCCCTCTCCGCCAGTGCTGGCCAGCGGGGAGGTTCTGGCGAGCGCTGAGAGTGAATGAGAGGGGCTCCATCTGGACATGTCGCAGGGGTGGGCTCCTTTCAGAGCCTTAGTCCTGCAGTTACAGTATAAAGTGATACAACTGGAAGGAATATTCACCATACTGCAATGCAATTTTGGGTACTAATATGTCGACCATATGGCACTGAGTTGCAGTTATTGATAAATAAACCCTTTACTCACTTATTGCCATTCTGCTTCACTTGATTCCTGTTTGAGTTATCTTAGATTGTAGACTGTTTTAGTGCAGTCCCAACTTCAGATGCGTTAGATGGATGTTTTGAGTATTAGGATTTTGGGTTCTATATATTATGTCTTAGAGAGAGATATAGAGGATGGAGATAAAGTAACAGTCAATTAAATCCTAACTGTCGTGTTCCAGGCAACCACTCATGGTTTGTGTTTGGGTGAAGCCATTTATTGCCAAACAACTGTGTTTACTCTTTTTAAATCATAATGACAACAGAAACTACCCAAATGACCCTGATCAAAAGTTTACATACCCCAGTTCTTAATACCGTGTATTGCCTCCTTTAACATCAAATGACAGCTTAAAGTCTTTTTTGGTAGTTGTGGATGAGGCTCTTTATATTCTCAGATGGTAAAGCTGCCCATTCTTCTTGGCAAAAAGCCTTCAGTTCCTGTAAGTTCTTGGGCTGAATTGTATGAACTACATGTATGAGATCTCCCCAGAGTGGCTCAATGATATTGAGGTCAGGAGACTGAGATGGCCCCTCCAGAACCTTCACTTTATTCTGCTGTAGCCAATGACAGGTCGACTTGGCCTTGCGTTTTGGATCATTGGCATGTTGGAACGTCCAAGTACATCCCATGCTCAACTTCCGGGCTGATGAGTGCAAATTTTCCTCCAGTACTTTCTGATAACATGCTGCATACATATTGCCATCAATTTTGACCAATTTTCCAATGCCTTTGTAGCTCACACATCTTCAAAACATCAGCGATCCACCTCCGTGTTTCACAGTAGGAATGGTTTACCTTTCATCATAGGCCTTGTTGACTCCTTTCCAAATGTAACGTTTAAGGTTGTGGCCAAAAAGTTCAATTTTGGTCTCATCACTCCAAATGACTTTGTTCCAGAAGTTTTGAGGTTTGTCTCTGTGCTGTTTGGAGTATTGTAAGATGCTTTGTGGCATTCGTGTAGTAATGGCTTTCTTCTGGCAACTCGACTATGCAGCCCATTTTTCTTCAAATGCTCATTGTGCATCTTGAAACAACCACACCACTTTTTTTCAGAGAGTCCTGTATTTCAGCTGTTATTTGTGAATTTTTCTTTGCATCCCAAAAAATGTTCCTGGCAGTTGTGGCTGAAATTTTTGTTGACTGAAAATGGTCTTTTAACACTGCGCTCTGCCTATGTGGTGTCCTATCCTGAATTCAGGTGCCGCTTTTCCTTAAGGGTATCCCTGTCCCTTTTTGCTTATAGTGAAAAGAAATTTGGAGATGGGAAAAGCGCTATCCTGATGGTGTTGAAAAGGGTTGATAGTTGAGGGTGTAGAGAGAAGGAAAATGAGTCAGATAGTGTGAAGGTAAAATTAAGGTATTTATTGATATTTGAATAATAATATGCAAATACTATGTGCGAGCCAGACTTTGTATGACCAGGGGGGGGGGGGGGGGGTTTGCTGCGGGGAATAATGTTCGGCAGTTCTGGGTGGTGTTGCAGCCTTGTTACCCTAGGGGTAATGGGTACCCTTAATGGGTGTAAATGGTGTTTCAATACACCTAATCGGGGTCCCCAGTATGTTGGGAATTTTCCTGCACAAGTGTCGCCAGGGGAGAGTTCCCAAAGGGTTTTCAGTTAGTCTGTTCTAGACTACTTTAGCTACCGTGGGTCCTGAGCCCAGGACCTACGGCCTCTCCTGACGATTTGTGTGGGAAATGAACAGTTTGGAATGTGACAGTCTGGCTTTAGTGGAGTGTGCAGAGAAGTGCCTCAAAGGGCTTCAGGCGATTCCTGCAGGAACCCCCTTACAATCACATAGGTAAATACCTATGCCCTCTCTGCTTCCTCACTTGGTGCAGTGTCCGTGGTGTGTCCTCACAGGTTGCTGCTGGCGGCGTCCCGCATCGCAGTGTGTGTAGACATTCACTCACGGTTTGCTGGGCGTCTGAGGAGGATGTCCAAATGGGAGATTCTCCGTCCGGAGCGGGTCCCAGGGCTCCCCTCGCTCTTTTCTGAGTCAGCGTGTCTTCCGGGTCTCTGTTGCCGCGAGACTTCCGGACTGGCGGTGTTGCGCAGCGCCTGCTGCTGGATCTGCAAAAGCGATGTTTTTCTTTCTGCAGGAGAAAAGTAGCACAAAGTCTAAGAATGCTTGTGTGGGTGTCCTTGTCCTATGTTGAAATTTTTGTTGGCCTACCTGAACATGATTTGGTTTCCACAGAATCCCTAATTTTCCACTTCTTAGTTAGAGTTTGAACACTGCTGATTGGCATTCTCAATATCCTGGATATCTTTTTATATCCCTTTCCTGTTTTATACAGTTCAATTACCTTTTCCCGCAGATCCTTTGATAATTCTTTTGCTTTCCCCATGACTCAGAATCCAGAGTGGGCAGTGCAGCACTGGATGAAAGATGCAAGGGTCTTTCAGGAGACCAGAAACTCACTGACCTGATTACAAGCAAACAGATCACAGATGAGGATGGTTACCTTTAGTAGCCATTCAAACCTGTTTGTGTCAACTTGTGTGCATGTTATCAGGCCAAAATCTCCAGGGTATGTAAACTTGATCAGGGTCATTTGGGTAGTTTCTGTTGTCATTATGATTTAAAAAGAGTAAACACAGATGTTTGACAATAAATGGCTTCACCCAACCACTAACCATGAGTGAAAGAGAAGTTTGTGAGTTATCATTCATATTCTCTGACAAATGGCCAGGAAATCACAAATTCTGCTAGGGTATGTAAACTTATGAGCACAACTGTATCTCTTTACTTGGTACTTGTGTAATAGCATGGCGCTCGATGCATAGTTAGCGTAGTGTCCCTGTCAGAATCAGCGTAGTGTTCGCGCGGCCAGCGTAGTTAGCGTAGACAGTCAGAAGTAGTGTAGTGTTCCCGCTAGTGTAGTAAGCGTAGTCAGCGTCCCTGTCAGATATGTGTTCCTGAAACACCCGCACTATCCACGCATTACGCATCCCCCCCGACCTGTTCATACCCCCACTATCCACATCAGCGTGGAGTTGATTTTATAAAGTGTGGTGAGCGCAGCGAGCCACCGAGCCCGAAGCGTGGCGAGCTCAGTGCGCCCCGCAAGAGGACATGAAATATATGTAAAGTAATCTGCGTCCCCTAGCGGGACTCGATTCACTTGCCATGCTTCACTCGCCACGCTTCGGGCTTGGTGGCTCGCTGCAATCGCCACATTTTGTAAAAACAACTCCACACCAATGTGGATAGTGGGGGTATAAACAGGTCGGGATGTGTCCCCTCGCAGGGCTCGCCACACTTTGGGCTGGCGTGGATAGTGGTGGTTATTAAAGGAGGCTCTCCATGAAGCGGACATGAAGCGGACATGAAGCGGACACGGGCAGGGTTGCCATACCCTGCCGCAATAATACTGAGACGCAGGAGCGTTTGAGATGCATCTGCGTCTCAGACAGATGGAGCGCCTCTCCGCCGGCGCCCGCATGATCCCCACTTCGCCGGCATCCGCCACCCAAGGGGATCTGGCGGTTACCGGCGCTGTGTGAGAGGCGCTCACTAGGCTTGCCATGGATGCCGGGGACAGAGCCGGGCTGCCGCCGAGTCACTACGCTAAGTACACTTAGCCTATGCTGAAAACATAGCATAGCCAGGCGCCGTGCCATTACACAAGTACCGTTTACTTTACACAAAATATCTCCCAACTCGACCACTCTGCTCTGCACAAGATCTGCGGCTCTCTTCTGCATGGATCACTAGCTCCCATTCACTGTTACAGGACTTTCATTGGGCTGCCCCCACCCTATGGAAAGCCCTTCCATGCACAATAAGACTCTCTACTAGCCTCCAAGCTTTCCAGCGTTCCCTGAAAACTCATCTCTTCAGGCAAGCATGTATAACCTTCTGAGGCACTTATGTATTATATAGCTTCCCTTCTGGACTTGCAACTTGGTGGGCCTGCTATGCTATTACTAGTGCCTGTTCTTGTTTCCCTCCTATGTCCCTATGGGATACGGTCTTATTGTCTACAGCGCTTAGGTCGACACCGTTGGGTCGACAGGTGGGAAGGTCGACAGGGTTCTAGGTCGACATGGGTCAAAGTCAACAGGTGTCTAGGTCGACATGGGACAAGGTCGACATGGGTTTAGGTCGACATATGCGTTAGGTCGACATGGGTAAGGTCGTCAGGTCACTGTTTTTTTAGCTGACATGTGCCGACAGGCGGTATTTCATGCCCTACCATCCACTAGGGCGTGGTGTGAGAACAAAATAGTGTGCTGAGTGCAGCGTGGCACCATGCCCGAAGCATTGCGAGCGAAGCGAGCGATGCGAGAGGCTGCAGTTGACCTCCAACTGTGTCCATGTCGACTGTGTCGACATTCGGGTAAAAAAACAGTGAAAAAACCCATGTCGACCTAACGACCTCTCAACCTAACCCATGTCGTACTAACTCATATGTCGACCTAAACCCATGTCGACCTTGTCCCATGTGGACCTAGACACCTGTAGACCTTGACCCATGTCGACCAGAACCCTAACGACCTTCCCACCTGTTGACCCAATGGTGTCGACTTAATGACTGTCGACCTAACTGCGGTAAATAAAATGATCCACACCCATCCCTATAGATTGTAAGCTTGCAGCAGGGCCCTCTTACCTCCAAGTCTGTCTGTTGTAACCCAGTTTGTTTTATCACTGTCAACAATTGTATTGCGCAATGGAATCTGCTTAGCTATATAACAAACTGTAAATAAATAAATAAATAAATAAAATGATTTTGAGGACAGACAGGTTTAATATTTAGCACCCTTTTTTACTCATATCTGGATTTAGACAATTCAGATGTTGGAGAATTGTGCAGCGTTAAACCACTACATGTCATAATGACAATACTGTAGTAGGACAATGAGTTCTGTTCAGGTTTGTGGTAAATCTGTAAGAAGTTACATATCATACTTCTGCCTTGTTCTTAACCATCTCTGGTATATTAGTCCTGATTGTTCCTGTCCCTGAGTACCTGTTATTGTTCTGTCACCTAACATTATTGTACAGAATACAATGACAGCGCGTACGAGCTGTTTATTTAGCCATGGTTTCAAGAAAACAGCTGATTTAATGGACATCGTTACATTAAACGACATTGGACTGATACTGTATCTGATGACTGAGGACTGGTCATGCAAATGTCTAAATATAGGGATTTACATACAGATTTCAATACCTGGCTAATGTTATGCCGCATAAAGAAAAGGATCAAATATCCACCGAAACCTACATAAAACTTTCATAGTCCTGCAATAATTGCTCCATAATGTTTGGAACAGCACAACCTACTGTACTGTAACTGTAACGTTAGTATTTTTAGCTGAATTTCTCTTACAGCAGGCAGGCAATGGAGATAGTTGAAACGCTGACCAGAGAAAATTACAAGATAATTGCGAGACAAATCCAACAGTTCTACTCCAAAAAGTATGATGAAAAGATGCGCCTGTCAAAAGATTTAAAAGACATGTAGGGAACAGAAATGGAAGTACAGATAGGAAAACAATGTCTTTTATTATCAATATTATTATGATGTTACTGTTCAGGGTAGTGATGTTTCTTTCCTTTTTCTCCCCCTGCTGTGCTTTGATTGCTGTTAACACTTGCAGAAACTGTCACTGAGAAACACAATGCCACTTTACTTATACATATACACCTTTATATACCAGCGCAAACGACATAGGCCCTTATTCTGGTTGGTGCGGCCAGAGCCGCACACGGGGCTCCGGCCGCACAAACCAATCCCCGCCCACCCTACGGATCGCCACGGCCGTCCGTACACGGACGGCTGGCGATCCGCATAAAAATGGTGGAGGCTACGCCTCCACCATGGTGGGAGCTGCCCCCTGCATTCGATGGTCGTCGACCATCGAAGGCAGGTCCGCACGCCGCGGCAGCTCCCGCAAGCTGAGACCACACGGACAATCGTCCGTGTGGTAGCTTGTATGGGGGCTGAAAGCTGACATCCGGCGACGTCAGCTTTCCGCCCCCATGAGTTGCGTCATGGCCTCATTACCATGCATACGCCCCGCGTTTGCATGGGAACGCCCATGAAACGCGGGGCGTACACATAGGGAAATGAGGGCATGATGCCTCTCACGCCCCTATACGCCCCCTTTGCGGCGGACGAAATACGTCTGCGGCGAAGGGGGCTGCACATGCGCAGATTCACCTCTGCGCATGTGCAGAGTAAAAACATCGGCGGTACGGCCGCACGCGGGCCGTACCGATCCGATTAGAATAAGGGCCATAATCTTCTGTACTGCATAAGAAAGGGGACAGTGTTAGAGCAATCATGATTATTATTTATTTCTGTAGCATCACAATGCTCAACAGCGCATATTTAACTGTTAATTATTTTCAGATCTACAATATAACATTGTCTTTCAGTTTAACAGTTCCATTGGAACCTTTTGTCATTTTGTTTTGTCCTACCACAGTATATTGGGGCCGATTCATTGGAGTAAGTACGGGAGTCTGGGGCAATGGTTAAAAGCCCTGAATATTGGTCTTTTTATACACTGGATACTGTATGGAATATATTATTAATATTTAACAGTACAGCTGGTCTATAGTTCCTATAGTTCGGGCTGTTTCAAACATTTAAATAATGGGTCAGGAAAGGGTAAACATAAAAAATACACAGACATAATAGTAGAAACAGTACTGCACTTTCTAAGCTCACAATCTCCCAATTCATGGTAAGGCTCCTGTCTCTTCCTCCTGGCAGCTGCTCTCTGGTCCAGTGCAATGTTTGAGAGCTCAGATCCACACATACAGTAAATGTGGTAGAAGAAGCTGGTACACTAGGCATGTGCAGCAGCTCTGCTCTGTCCCTTACACTGTATAATGTGACGGCAGTTCTAATAATCATATTATATACCAGTGCTACTGTTGTCATCATTTAAGGCACTTGCTAAGAGGAGGGGGGGTTTCTGGGCAACCAGAAACCCCCCTGCGTTTGCCTATGGTCCTGTATTCAGCGATCAGCTGTGGAAATAAAAGTCAGTTTAGACTAACTTTTATTTATGAAGGGTACAGAAATCATTTAATGGTCAGTGACCATTGAATGATTTCTCTCCCCTTCGGCCGCATGCGAGGGGATGTGTTCTTGTTCACATCCCCTCGCATGATAGAGAGGGGATGCGGGTGGTGGGGGGGGGAGGTAGGAATTATTCTGAGTGATGCTAATCTGTTTGCTAGGCAGCGAGTATATGCAACTTACCGAACAGGCCTGAATCAGGCCCATTGACATGGCAACTGCACAAGTCTATCCTGATAGCCCTTCATTTTCATATTACAAGATACACAGGGGTTTATTTACTAAGATGGGAATTCTATTGAAGATGGGATTTTGTTATGGCCAATCAGAGTCTACCTATAATCTTCTTAAACGTGCTAAATAGATAAGAAGATTCTGATTGGTTGTTATGGGCAAAATCTCATCTTCAATAGAACTCCTACAGTATATTGGTAAATAACCTCCCCAGCACCTGTAGTACCAGGAGCACTAAAGCTGGCTGACACAAAGCATTGTACACAGGGCAGCTGAAGACCGGAGTGGTCCTTTGTGTAAAGTTTGCTCTGCCCCAATCTTGCTGACACAGTTGCCCACTATGGCACTGTGTGTATAATACACATCCACAGATCTCTGGATAAAGATGTCCGATCCATGATCCCAGTGTTTTCTCTATTGCTCATGTGCACATCTTTGGGGAAAATGGGTATGACGTATGAGCCTCCCTTGACCAAGGATCCCAGGTACACTGCACCCCCTTCCCCATTATAGATGCGCCTATAAATGCACAGTATTAGGGACAACAGGGTGGCAGGTGTGGACTCCTGACTAATAACATCGGTAGACTTCTATGATAGCTGTGAATTTCAGGTTGGCTGGTTCAGATATCAGCAACCAATATAATGCCCCATAATAATACGGTTTGTATTATCAACCGGATCTATTCTGGGAAGTGTAAGGGGCATACACACGGGGAGATTTTCTCCCCTTTTCTAAGCGATCTGACTAGATATATATATATTATACCATTAATTGTATATCTTATTGCATTATATTAATTAATAAATAATACATATTGTTTGTTACTATTTAACCAATTGATCCATTATTTAGCGCTCCACCTTGTTTTTTAGTTATTTGCATCTTCTCCAGGGGTTTGATGCCCCCTAGTAGGAGCAGCTTTACAAACCACCCTATTAGGCTCACGCTAACCTTTGGCCGCAAGGCTAATAGTTAATCCTTTTTGCTTCTTTCATTTTTAGACACACAACATCATGATGTCCCATGTGCTGGGATGCAAAACAACCAAAAACAACTTTATTTTATGGTAAAAGTGGGCCTTCCCCTCACTATAGTGCACAAAAACCGTAGTGGTAAATAGTAATGAGCTGGTGGGCGGTAGTAGTGAGTTGGAATGTAGTACATATGGGCATGCAGTAGGGGTGGGCTGCCCTGCCTCTGTCTCAGTGTCGGGGCCTGGGACTACATTCCTGGCAGTCCACCCCAGATGGAGGCCCAGCCGGTGAGTTTTAATGAGGCATATGTGTTATTATTTGATGAAGGTGGCATATATTATTATTATTATTAGACACTGGGATGCTGTCTGCGTTGTCTGGTAGCCATATTATAGACCCATCATGGGGTTTAGAGGTGGATCAAAGCTTCATTTTTGAAGGGACACAAGGATATTTTACCACCTGGGCCCACCCCTGGCAAGTTCTTGTCACTGATAAAGATAAAGTATGTTCTTAAAGATATTGCATTGATATAACAACCAGTTTTAAATCATTTGCAGCTCCACCGTGATTCCTCAGAATGTAATACCACAACAGGGTATACCGTACTATTTCCATCATGATATGTTGGCTCAACTTGTTCAGGAAAACAGGAACATGTTCAGGGAAAAGAAGTTCTAGAAAAACATCTTACATTCTTGGCTGTCTCAGTAAATTAGGGAAGGTTGGCAACATTGCACTTCAGCACAGCTAATTTTAGTTTAGTCCACTCAACGAGGTTTCTGTTGTAATGCTCAGAACTGTACGACAATATAGCAGTTGCCAGCATGATAAATCTTAAAGTAGCTCCCAGCCATTAGATAGCGCAGTAAATACAAGAAGTAAAGCATTGATTTTAGTCCACGGTTTATCCTAATGCTCATAGACTATGACAAATATCTTTACAAGAGTAGAGGTTTCCTGTTGGTACAGAAAATAATGAAGTAAGAGCCTTTTTAAAGCTATGTAACTCACATGCCCTTAGTTGAGGTTATCTCTCGCATACACCCTCACAGAAACTCCAAAAATGACTAAACTAATCTAAAAACGAAAAGGAAGTATTTAAATCTCTCCTTAGAATTTTTAGGCTGAAACATGCAAATGTTCTCTCTGTGCCTTTAAGTCGACTGTGGAAATTAAAGATCTCCATATTAGTAAAAATGGAGTGAAAACCATTGTGAAAGAGATGCTATTGTTCCCATTATTAAAGTTATGTTCAACTGCAAAGTTGAAGAGCCAAAAATAGCGCACAATTCCGTGATCATCGGCTCATTACCTCTTACCGGCAGTAGTTACAAGACGTACTTTTAAATTGTCGACTGCTTACAGGCTTTGATGACTGGAGTCGGGGACCCCTGCCGAGTACTAAGCAGTGATATTTTTGTCTGCTGGAGGGTTTCATGATCCAGTATGACCCTCCGTGCTTGAAGTTACAGCATACGGAAGCAGGGTCATAAAAAATGAAAACGTGCTCCAGTCTGAGGAGATTAGCCCTTAAAATGTCATTGTGCCAGACATATATATATATTGATCTTGTTGAAGAATACCGGTGTTCGGGAGTAAAAGAAATTGCACATCAGTTTTCATGCATACTTGCACAGTATTTGTTATGTGTCTGATTTATTTATAAGTCTGCCAGACTGATCACATAGTTGTTAAAATAATGTGTGATATATTTTTACTGGTGTTCCTGACTTAGGCTTACATTCTGCAGACCTTTTATTTTTCTGGAAGATCTGCTTAGTTATAATGGAGGAAAATAACATTAACTATGATAAAATCTGTACTATGTGACATTGGGAAAATGGTGATGAACATATGTAACAAGAGAAGGGAAGGGAAACGTGCATACTGTATATAACGGAATATGTGTACGCTGTAGAAATAACTGTTAATAACTAATCAATATATATAACATTTCATTGATCCGTTTCATTGATCCGTTTGTGAAACTGTAAAAAGTAGTGGTAAGGACGCTAACCACCTCGGAACATCCTCTACTATACGTCACCTGCTGCACATTTATCATAAATCATTGTCAAGTTCAGAAACTTTGGCTAATAGCGTAAGCAGTCCAGTGACACCTAAATATATTTTTTTTCTGTTGTAGCCATGCGCTTGCAATCCACACCACCAGCATCATCAATTTCCTCAGCAATCAGGATTGGAAGTACAGTAGTCCTGCAGACTGAATCACTGGCATGCCTGACTCCTTTCCTATCCCGGACTTCTTCAGAAGATCCCTAAATGCTGTGCCTACTGCTGCCGCTGCTGTTTCTGCTGCTAGGAGTCAAACGTCATCCCAGACAGGGAGTCAGAACACCACTTCTATTACTTTAAATAAGCAATTGACTGTACAACAGTCCTTTGCGAGGAAGATAAAGTATGACGGCAGGAATCCTGTTGCAAAGAGGATTACTGAAGCCATAATAACTACTGTATGCTAGTGTTAGACGTGTGTCCAATATCTGCCATTAGTGCAGTGGGATTTAGGCAGTTGATAGACGTGTTCCCGGTACCAAATCCATCTAGATTCCACTTCACTAGGCAAGGGATGAGCAGACCATACAGGGACATTAATAAAAGTGCCCTTAGTGTCCTCAAAAATGCTGAGGTACCCACTGTCCCCTTAACTACGGTCATGTGGACAAGTGGAACAGGACAAACTAAGGACTATATGACTGTGACAGCCCACTGGGTAGATGTATTCCCTTACGCAGCAGCATCTCACAAACGTCAACTTGTTCCTAGGCAGGCTATGCTGTATATCACACCACTGCACACCACTGAGAACCTCTAAGAGAAACTCAGGGAAATCATCGCACAATAGCTAACCCCACTTAGACTCTCCTGGGCACATGTGATATATCTGACAATGTCAGCAATGATGTGCGAGTATTACATCAGGGAAAATTCCAGCATGTCCCATGATTTGCTCATACAATTCATTTGGTGGTGCAAAACTCTTTTAAAAATGACAAGGGTGTGCGGGAGATACTGTCAGTGGCCGAAAAATTTGAGGCCATTTTCGACATTCAGCGACTGCGTGTTGAAGGCTGGAGCACCAGCAAACACTCCTAAACTTTCCCTGCCATCACCTGAATATGGAGGTGGAATTCTACCCTAACCTCTATCTGCTTTGGGAGGTTGGCAGATAGAGAAGCCATTCACAGTGGCAAACGCAGGATTTTCAGAAGGGGGTTTCCAGAGGGGCGGAGCAAAGCACGGAGATGGACACTTAGGTGACCCAGTATATGCCGGGTCAGTTAAAGTATTATAGATAGACCAAATGTATATAAATAATAATAATAATGAAAAAAATATATACATATATATACAGGGGCGTCAACAGCAGTGTAGACCCCTGGGCATAGCAATGTATTGGGGCACCTACCGATCCTCCAGCGGTAGGGGTGGGGGAAGCTTTGATGTCCCGCGGGTGGTAGGGGGTATTATATCAACCGCTCAGCATGTAGGGCCTGGATCAGTAATTTCCACTAATTACCCCTTTACTGCACAGATGGTTAGAGATGAGGTGGGAGAAAGGGGCATTGGGCTGAATGAAGGGGCCCTGATACATAACTTCCAGGGTGGTAGAGGATGTTTAATATGCAGAGGAGGGGTGTATAGTGGAGTGGGCTTATTATTCATAATTTTCTGGTGGGAGGACAGCTTGCTTGACTGCAGATATCTCCAGTTCCCAGAAATAGATTTCTTAGATTTTAATGGAATTAAAAACTAGAGGATTCCACCTACCAAATGGTACTGGGGACTAGTATCCCTCAAAGAGGGAGAGTCCCAGCTTTTGGAATATACCCTCAGAAAAACTCTAAGCCAGACAGAACCTGAAATATCTGACTGGGAAGAGCAATTAACAGGCTTGGATGGGGACCACTGCTTTGAAGTCAGATATCTCCGGTTCCCAAGGGCCGATTTTTAAAATTATTGTACCCATGGAAAGAGGGGACCCTCAGCTTTAAGCCTAGGGCCCTTAGACTCCTGGGGGGTTTCTGGGTACTCAGAAACCCCCCTGCGTGCGCTACTGATTCAAGCCTATACATCCACCTATGACACAGGCAAAGGAGGGGGAATGCACCTCACTCAATCGCAGTGGAAAATTCTTCAACCCTTCAAACCTGCCACAAGTGAAGTCAGTTGAGACACAGCCAGCTTGAGCCGGTTATTCCACCTTTTGTCTGTCAACCTTTCCTATCTTGAACATATGTCAACCCTTTTTCGGTTTCGACCTAGTCACTGTTGACTGTGTACTGCGCCTAGTATAATAAACAGTTTTGCAACCACTGTGCTGTGAGACCATCCAGGAGATTGGCATTTTCAGATAGCTTTAGTTTCACTGATAGTGCATGTTATCCCTTTAATTGTTGAATATTTCAATCTACTACTTTCTTTCAGGTATAATACTTCTAACACAACAAAAAACGGTTTTAATCCCAGCATAAAATGGATTACTGTACAAAAGATACACTCATCTCTTTCATCACCCAGGGCATGTAACATCATAACTCTACAGCCGAGATGCTGAAATTAGATTCCAAGTTCTTTGAGGCAGATAATAAGATGATTAAAAAATATTATATTGTGAAGTGTTTACAAATCACTTGCATTACAGTATGTCGTGCTTTTAGACAGATCTTAAGAACTCACTATTCAGTAATAACTGTGAGTATATGGCTGGATAAATGGACGTAGGCAGGACACGTGAAGAGATTTGTTGCTTTGAGGAAGAGCTGAGCAGCAATCCTCAGTGTAGTCTTGATACTGCAGGTATTAATTCATGGGCACCATTTACTTTACAAGTGGAGCAGGCATACCGCGGTGATACAGTGTGAGCAGTGGAGTATTGGTGCCAGGGAGAACCTGCATGCAGCAGCCATCCCATCTGTGCAATGGTCCTCCATACCTCCCCACACACAGTGTCCTCCCAGAATCGGGACACATGTGAGGCACCGGAAAGGAGGCATGGCCTTGTCAAAAGGGGCTGTGGTTTTGCAAGAATTTGGTGATCTTGAGCCACGCCCCCATTTGCAGTAATTGTGTGCTCAGCTGAGTGACAGGGGGATATCCCCACTGCAACCACCACCACCATGGCACACTGCTGTAGGACAGTCCCAAAAAATGGGACTGTCCCACAAAAATAAGGGCAATTGGGAGGTATGATCCTAATGATAAAAACATAATAAAGTGAATACATCACTTTTCTCACAGTGCAACAAATGATTACTGTCAGGTTTATATGGCAATCCATTCCTATGGCAACCACCAAGTAAAAGTTACTATCCACATACAGAATATAGAGTATGGAAATCCTGTAATAGGTGAATGGTCCCCTTAAGGGGATAGTTACAGCAGTGGCACCGATAGACGTGTTCATCCTGAACAGTCCGTGTGGCGAATGTACAAATTTTTTAACACTTGAACAGGTCCATTGATGAAACATAGCAATGAGTGGATACGTAGCGGCTGGTCCGGAATGTCAGCGATCAATTTGCTAGATCATCTGACAGAGAAGTGGTGATGGCAGTGAGCTCCTAGGTCAACATCAGTTTTCACTTTTTTTGTGCCAATGTCGACATGGACCCCCATTTAGTGTAGCGTGTACCATCTCATGACTTGCTTTATTTTACCCTTTTTAATCATAGTCCACATGGATTGTAAAGCATAAAAAATACTTTTCAACCATTGCTACATTGACCTTTTGCTTCTGTCAATCTTTCGTCAAGGTAGATTGAGTACATTTTGACCTTTTGTCAATGTCCTCATAATACATGTTGACCTTTTGGTGTCGAATTAGACACTGTAGATCAGTGCAAATCTCTCACCTGGATACCTTCAGTGTGATGCAAGGTTCTGGGAATCGCCATCTCCCCCGCCGCCGTATCCCCTCGAAACTATGCGAGAGGATGTGTCATGAAGCTGCTACATCTATGCCTCTGCACCTTGGCACTAGAACACTTTCCACTGGACGCACTTTATTTGGATGTACCTGCACTTTATTGACCTGGGACTTTACTCACCAAAAGCCAACTGCAGTGGTGCTGCAGACTTGTCCACCAAGCATAGCCCACCGCAGTGCCTCAACATGGTGAGATACCTTGAGGTTTATTGAGTACACCCAGGATCAGAGCATATCATCCAAGTATCGTTTGTATCCACTAATACCTTTTTCCCACCTTTGCCTGTCTGAGAGCCTGCCGGGTTCTCCATCATATCCGGTATTATCCATCCTTTTTGTCTTTCCTGGGATTCATTGTTGTGTTTATTTTATCCCTGTATTTTAAATAAAAGGTTTTGCACTATACATCTTTCTTTCTCTCGAGTTCACCGTTTCATGAATGAGAGTGAGTGACTTCAGGAGACAGTGCTGAGAGCCTGGACTGGGAGTGCACCTCCGCTTAAGCTATCTGTATTGGAGAAGAGGAGTCGCATACTAATCCTAAGGGATGTATGGTAGATATTATTGAGCAAGCACTGGTGTGAGATTCTACCCCAGGGCTGGGCAATTGCGGCCCTCCAGATGTTGAGGAACTACACATCCCAGCATGCCTTGCATCAGTTTCAGCATGGCCACATAGCAAAACTAATGCAAAGCATCCTGGGATGTGTAGTTCCTCAACATCTGGAGGGCCGCAATTGCCCAGCCCTGATCTACCCCATGTGTATCTTAGGATACAAATTTTACTTGCCTTTGTTACTTACCAGCTTGAGGAGGTCGGTTCTGTGGGTCAGAACCACACACTAGCAGCTATTGGAGTGGACTTAAGTTGCGCAGGACTATCTCAAAATTGCACTATCTATTTTTTTGGTATGCACGTCTGAGTCTGAGTGTTCATGAATTGCTAAAACATCCCGCATAATGCTATTCTGCAATGTACTGTATTTTTAAATTCACAGCTGGGACGTTGCCTGTCAGTTCGTCCTGCTGTCAGGTGTGTTTGGCATAGGACTGGGAACACTTACAGTATGGCCACATTCCATTGGTAATATTTATAAAACTTTGATGCCAATTGTGCAATGAGGCAAATTTTCCATGGAACAGTTTTGAAAATGTTGTTCAACTTACCTGCAGACCAGATGGAAAATGTGTTTGCATCATAAAGCTTAGACCAATTCTTACACAACCTGTAAACAGCCTACTGCACAGGCTTTTTACAGTATTTTCATACTACAAATATAGAATTATTTTTAAAGATGTGCTATGAGAGTTGTGATATAAGAATGCTCAAGAGAACAAATAAGGAACCGCTTTATTTGCACGTACTCTATATGATTAGTAAATAAATTGCACATATATCTTATTCCATATACAATGTGTCTTATTGCATCTTTGCTTCATACGCATAATGCACGGAGAGTGGTAAATCGGAGAGAAGTTCCAGCCAATCAGCTTCTAAATGTTACGTTAAAGGCTTTGTTTGAAAAATGGCAGTTGGGGACTAGTTAGCAGATAATTTATCTCTCTCCACTTTATGTCTTTCCAAAGCTATACCTGGTTACACACTAGACATTGTAACCGATTTTGCAGAATCCGACGTTTTGGAATGTTAAAATATGAATATTGTCGAGTGTGTATGCACTATGGGCCTAATTTAGACCTGAACGCAAAGAACCTTTTTCTCAAATAGACAAAAATGCTGCACTGCAGGTGGGGCAGATGTAACATGTGCAGAGATAGTTTGATTTGGGTGCGTTATATTGTTTCTGTGCAGGGTAAATACCGTCTGCTTTATTTTGACACTGCAATTTAGATTTCATTTTGAACACACCACACCCATATCTCTCTCTGCACATGTTACATCTGCCCCACCTGCAGATATATTTTTACACCCTTTTGGTCCGAGTGCTGCAGTAGCCGGTGGCCCGACTCTGGACTCTGTGCTCCACTGAATTAGTAGCCAGCCCAGCCTTTCCGTGTGCTGGTGTGGACAGCGTAGATATCCAGTGCACACAGTGGCTGACACACCTGCTTCCCGGCCGGCTGCCTGCGTGCACAGTATAGGCTTGAATGCCGCAAATCACTATCAGTCAGCTGGCATAAGTACCACAAGCTGCTGGTGCAGACAGCGGCTGCTGGACTCACTTCCCAGCCGGCTGTCTGTGTATGCAGTGGGGACCTGAATGCCGCAGATAAATATCAGTCAGGCGGCGGGCTGATGGTATCGGTGTAGCGCCCTACAGGTCCTCAACTGCTGATCCTCCTCTCTGGGCTCCTTAAAAACCTGCAGTGCAGCATGATCGTGTCCATTTGAGAAAAAAGGTGCTTTGCAATCAGGTCTGAATTAGGCCATATATCATTTGTCTGGAACACTGGGAAGTTCAAGGAGATCATCAGCCGACATCGTTTGCGGTGCATGTCATCTAGGGCCTTATTCTGGTCGATGCGTTAATTTCCGAATTCTTTCGGATGGCGTTTTTTAGCCGTCTGCGCATGCGTGGGCAATGCTATGCGCATGTGCCACGCACAGTCTCCGTACTCGTTCTCACTAATACAGTACAGAAATATGCACCGCATTCACTCGTGAAATATGGGCATAATATGGGCGTCATTTGGAAGTACACAGGGGCGTAGTTTCAAAGTGGGCTAAACTGGGCGTAAACATGGGCGTACACGAGGGAGTGCACTAATTCTGGTAGGCGTGCATTTGGATAGAACACCGACTGCAAACAAACCAACAGCCAGGAAATATGTGGTCTTCATAAGCAAGTTTCACTTTGCGGACACCACTCGGTCATGCGCTAGGCATTCAGATCGCCCAATTAGTACGGCCGCACCTGAACCAATGTCAGCTGAACACGATACAATCCACTCCTCTACTCATTTCTCATTAATTACACTCTTTTCATTGCTTCAATTGGAACCATTGCAGCCTAAATGGACCATTACTAAACACACAAATATATGCTGAAAGCACGGCTGCATTTTTTACACACATTTACACTGCAAGCAATGGACAGAACTTGGTATCTATATAATAAGTTGAAGAATCTGTGTGCGTGTGTGTGTGTGTGTGTGTGTGCGTGTCCGGCGCATTGCGGACACACCGTGGCACTCAGAGACACCAAATTCAGCAACAAGATACCTCTGGACCCGGTGGTGTGCACCTCGAAGCCGTTTTTGGGAAATTTCACTTAGAAATTTAAAAAACACCAATTTGTAATTTACCTTCATTGATGTTCTGGGGAAAAGATCGATGATCTGGGAAACCGTTTGCAAAGGAACAACTCCACACCTGATTTCATTGCTGTCATTGAGTATGAATGACACATTCTAACATTATGGTGAAGGCTTTTAACAATTAGGAAATAATTGAGGATATACATAGACCACACAACACACACACATACACATTGTACACGCACACACACACACACACAGTACACCACATACGCACACATAGCACACAACACACACATTTATACGTAGAGCACCTCACACACTTACACATTGGACAGATACACACACACACACAACACACCACATGCAGTACAATACAAATCCATACACACTACAACACACACCCAAAAACAGTACAACACAAACACACAGAACACACACACACTTAAACATTGCCAGGATACGCAAAGCACACTACACACACATATATACGTAGCACAGATCACAAACTTACACATTCGGCAGATACACACAACACTTACAGTACAACACACACCCACATTCACTACAACACACACCCAAAAACAGTACAATACACAAAACACACACTTAAACATTGCACAGATACACACAGCACACTACACACACACAGATTTATACATAGCACACCTTACGCACTTACACATAGGGCAGATACACACAACACACACACATAACATACCTCTAACAGCACAACACACACACACATTCACCACACACACCCAAAAAACAGTACGACACAAACTTAAACATTGCACAGATACACAAAGACACAACAAACACATACTGTATACACGTAGCACACCACACACACTTACGCATTGGACAGATACATACAATACAACACACACAACCACATACACTACAACACACACACAAAAACAGTACAACACACACAAGCACACAGAACACATAAAAAAGAATTTGCCGTTTATTTAACCGTCTGTACCGGCAAATAAAAACTGTACCTAATGTACCGTTTCTACTTTGTTCCCCATATCCGTCTCCCCAGTCCTCCAGCCTGTCACTGCGCTCCCCGGCCAGTTGCACTGAGAAATCTTTGTCCTGGCCAATGCACCCATTGATCAATACAAAGTGGGTACACTGCACTCACCCTGTTAGTCAGTTGGATATCAGGCACAGCTCTGCCTTAAGGGTTTCTCAGACTCTTTTGGTTCATAGATAATGTTTGGTCGATGGGCATGAGCGCTGCATGCATTTGTTTGAATGTTATGAGTGTAAGAAGTTGAAGAATAAGACTGAGATGAAGATTTGTCACGTTATAGTGTACAATCTCCTATATATTTGGCTACATCTGTCACTCAAAGTGGGTGTCTGTGTCTATAACGCTCTGTTCCTGGACTTTCCTCTTAATGTGTGATTGCCTTCATCTGTGCTGAACACCTTTCTGAGAAATTAACCTGTTTAAAACAGGTGATGGCAATCATACATTAAGGGGAAGTCTAGAAACAAGAGCATTGTGTCCCTCCTGGAGAGGGTCATGTTGGGAGGTATTGGACAGAGAACCAGCCCAGTGAGCCCACAGACAGTGCCAGACACCCACTGCCTTCCCATGTTGCCCAGCACTGCTACTCCACAGCCACCAGGTGAGCGCCCCCCTCCCGCGATTTGCGGCAAAACCTCCCCCCCCCCCCGCGCGCCCACCCCCCCTCCCGCGATTCGCGGCAAAAACACCCCCGCGACCCCCCCTCCCGCGATTCGCTGCAAAAAGAACCCCCCACGACCCCTCCCGCAATTCGCGGCATAACCACCACCCCGCGACCCCCCCCTCCCGCGAATCGCGGCAAACCCTCCCCCGTGACCCCCCCCGATTCGCGGAAAAAACACCCCCCCCCGCGACCTCCCTCCCGCGATTCGCGGCAAAAAGAACCCCCCCGCGACCCCCCCTTGCACGATTGGCGGCACCCCCCTGCGACCACCCTCCCGCGATTCGCGGTACCCCCCCCCCCCGCAATTCGCAGCAGGCCCAGGATTAAATGGCACATGCAAAACACTGACATGGCTATGGTCGACAATGAAAAAGTTGACATGAGTTTTTGAAGATTTATTTTTAATTTTTTTAATTTTTTCATATTCATTGTCATGTGTCGACATGGACACCAATGAAGTGGCACACTTATGTCAACATTTACATGTGTTGACCTTTCTGTGTTGATTTTTTCTTGTGGCGATTCGCGTCACACCCCCCCCGCAACCCCCCCTCCCGTGATTCGCGGCACCCCCCGTGACCCCCCACCTCCCGCAATTCGCGGCAACCCCCCACTGGAACCCCTGTGAACCCCGCCCTCCCGCGATTCGTGGCACCCACCCCCGCGACCCCCCCTTCCGCAATTCGCGGCACCCCCCCCCCCCCCGTGATTCGCGGCAGCTCCAGATTAAAATTGCACATGGAAAACACTGACATGGCTATGGTCGACAATGAAAAAGGTTGACATGAGTTTTTGTCATTTTTTTGTCATTTTTTGAATATTTTCATATTCATTCTCATGTGTCGACATGGACACCAATGAAGTGCCACACTTATGTCAACATTTACATGTGTTCACCTTTCTGTGTTGATTTTTTTCTTGTGGCGATTCGCGTCACACCCCCCGCAACCCCCCCTCCGGCGATTCCCGGCACCCCCCACGCGACCCCCCCCTCCCGCAATTCGCGGCAACCCCCCACCGGAACCCCCATGAACCCGGCTCTGCCGCGATTCGCAGCACCCACCCCCCGCAACCCCCCCCTCCCGCAAATCGCAGCACCCCCCGCGATTCGCGGCAGCCCCAGGATTAAATGGCACATGCAAAACACTGGCACGGCTATGGTCGACAATGAAAAAGGTTGACATGAGTTTTTGAAGATTTATTTCATTTTTTGAATGTTTTCATATTCATTGTCATGTGTCAACATGGACACCAATGAAGTGGCACACTTATGTCAACATTTACATGTGTTGACCTTTCTGTGTTGATTTTTTCTTGTGGCGATTCGCGTCACACCCCCCGCAACCACCCCTCCCGCGATTCGTGGCACCCCCCGTGACCCCCCACCTCCCGCAATTCGCGGCAACCCCCCACCGGAACCCCTGTGAACCCCGCCCTCCCGCGATTCGTGGCACCCAACCCCGCGACCCCCCTCCCGCAATTCGCGGCACCCCCCCGCGATTCGCGGCAGCTCCAGAATTAAATTGCACATGGAAAACACTGACATGGCTATGGTCGACAATGAAAAAGGTTGACATGAGTTTTTGAATTTTTTTTTTTCATTTTTTGAATGTTTTCATATTCATTCTCATGTGTCGACATGGACACCAATGAAGTGCCACACTTATGACAACATTTACATGTGTTGACCTTTCTGTGTTGATTTTTTCTTGTGGCGATTCGCGTCACACCCCCCCACCCCCCCCCCGCAACCCCCACTCCCGCGATTCACGGCACACACACCCCCACGATTCTCGGCACCCCACCCCGTGACCCCCCCTCCCGTGATCCACGGCACACCCCCCGCGACCCCCCTTACCATGATTCGCCGCAACCCCCGCCCCCGTAACCCCCCTCCCATGATTTGCGGCAACCCACCCCGCGACCCCCCTCCCGTGATTCTCTGCAATCCCTCCCGCGATTCGCAGCATCCACCCCCCACAACCCCCCCCCCTCCTGCAATTCGCGGCACCCCCCGCGACCCCCCCTCCTGCAATTCGCGGCACCCTCCCGCGATTCGCGGACACCTAAGTTGCAATACAGGGCATCTTTCATACAATTCTAACCATATTTCTCATATACAAACGTTCACAAATTAAGGGGGCGCAGCCCCTTACGACGGTGTGAAGAGCGCCCGTAGGGCGCGATAAATCACCTAGTTTACTCAATAAATGGTGAAAAAAATATGTGTACATAGAAGTACAGTACAATCAAGAAATGAAAGTAGGATTAAAAAATTAATTCTGATTCAAACTGATAATTATTTGGATGGTAGTGGTTTGCGAAACAAATCTATAGGTGGAGGGGGTATGGAGATTGTGGGCATAATTGGTGTTTGGTACACCTACAGGGGGTCCCCAGTTGATGAGAAATTCTCACTACAGTGTCACCGTAGGGGGATTTCCAATTGGGGTTCAGGTGGTCTTTTAGGGACCCCTTTACAATCCCGTTGGTCTCTTCTCCTGGAGCCTACAGTCTCCCTCAGTGATTGACTATCATTAAGGGAGACTGTAAGCTCAAGGAGAAAAGACCTACAGGATTGTAAAGGGTCCCAAAAGACCACCTGGACCCCAATTGGGAATCCCCCTATGGTGACACTGTGACCGTGACACTGTAGTGAAAATCCCATCAATTGAGGGCCCCCTGTAGGTGTAACAAACACCAATTATGCCCACAATATCCATACCCTCACCTATAGATTTGTTTCACAACCCAACCCATCCAAACAATTATCAGTTTGAATCAGAACTTATTTTTTAATCCTACTTTCATTTCTTGATTGTACTTCTATGTACACTTACATTTTTTTCATGATTTATTGAGTAAATTGTACACTTTGTAACATGGCAATTCTTTTTCTCAGTCTTATTCTTCAACTTCTTAAACTCCAAACCTTATCAATGCATCCATTGATGATTGTGATGGCTGGATCAGTGGATTGGCCCGGAGGGTGTAGGGAAGAATTTTGCCCATTGCACCCATTCCCAGTGGTGCATTACAGTGGTGCGGATAGTGTGCATCGCGTCATGACATCATTTGGCCAGGCCCGCGGACCTGCTCCCACACTCAGGGGCTGCCCCACTGTTTGGTAGAGATGCTCGGTGCATGTGCTTTACAGATCCCCAGACCTCAGAGACTGCTGCAGGCAGGTTCGGTGAGTGGCAGGGAGCAGTGAATTTTTAATTAATAATGGCGCGGTAAGTAATGCCCACCCCGGACCCCACGCACTCAGTGCCTGTAATTACACACCCTAGAAACTGTACCATTGAAAGTATAGAAATTGAGGTGTGGACATGTCCCTTTCTGATTTTGTACCGATTTCTGACCCTCAGAAGGTAGGTGCTAAATCTCAGGAGTGGATGTGGATGTGGGTGCTAAATCTCAGGAGTGGATGTGGAATTCATCAACACATACAAGTTTTCAACTCAGGAGCGTTGTGTTTCAAACAACAACACCACACCTGATTTCATTGCCATCATTGAGTATCAATGCAAACACATTCTAACATTATGGTCGAATCTATAACAAATTACAATCTTAGGTCTTTGTCACAGCATACTGTAAGATGACATTTTTCAGCAATTTTGGAAATAAAGAAACCCCAAGGTTTTCCCGGGCAACGCCGGGCGGGTCAGCTAGTCACTAATATAAATATACATGTCCCTTTAACATTCAGCAATAACACCACACATTTGGGGATCAAATGAAAAATTTAATTACTAACAAACACTTTTTAATGAGGTTGCCTAATTGCATAAGTGTGTCATGTGACCGAATTATGAGTTCAGATAATAGTCGTGAGTTTTGTGTTAATACACCGCATCGGTGCGTACGGGCAGGTTCCCGTCCGTTCTGCCGCTGTAAGACCGTGCAGACGCTGTAAGACCGTGCAGAATATGTGTGTGTCCACCGCACACGCAAGGTTTGGATGTCGTCCGTAAACACGCCCTGTTCTTAAAGAGTGAGTCCGTCCGAATGCGGAGGACCGGTGGGCGTTTCTTCGTACGATGTCCGCACAACGTGGCATGCGGTCCGCTCCGAAAGAATTCGGAAATTTACGCACCAACCAGAATAACCTCCCTATTGTGAATGCAACTTAAGCCTTGAAAAGTGATAAAGTGAAGAGTGATAAAGTAACAGCCAATCAGCTGGTTAAATGGTGATAAAGTGGAGAGTGATAAAGTAACAGCCAATCAGCTGGTTAAATGGTTGCTCCCTGTGCAGATGCACCCATGGCGAACTTTCGGGGGGCGGGGGGCGGAGAAGGGCAAGTGGCGCCGGGCAGCCCCATTACAATATGGGAATGCCCAGCGTTTCATGGATGTTCCCATGGTAATGAGGCTATGACGTGGGTGCGGGGGGCAGGCAGCTGACCGGATTCAGCTGCCCGCCCATATCTGCCCCATGCACGCATATGGAAGTGTACCTTCCACATCTTTCGATGGTCTGCCACGATTGAAAGATGTGGGAGGTTACCCAAAGAATACGAATGGATGTTTATGCTAAACATCCATTCACAGCCTGTGCAGGCAAACCCGCATTGCGAGGGGGGCAGACATTCGCAGGGTGGGGTTTGGTGGAATTGCAAGGCTGCAAATTCACAGCCTTGCGAATTAACCAGAATAACCCCCATGTGTGTGGAAGTAGGGATGGAGAGTGTGGTTGATGAGATGTCAACCAGGAGTGTGATATGATTCATAAAAGTGTGGCAGCCCCTGAGCTAGATGTATAAAAAACACTTTTGCAAATCTGTGTTAAGTTAACACAAGTTAAGCTTGAATTATTGGTTTAATTTGTGATCACAATTTTTATGCTTGAAACATTACAGATATTGTATGCCAACCCCAAAAAGCCCAGAGACTTCTGGATATAATATTATGGGGCCTATTCATCATCACTGATGGGCCTGTTACAGGGCCAGATGCACTACGCATTTTTCAAAAACAGGGCCAGATGCACTAAGCTTCAAAAGTGATAAAGTGGACAGTGATAAACAGCCAGCCAATCAGCTCCTGCCTGCCATGTCATAGACTGTGTTTGAAAAATGTCAGGCAGGAGCTGATTGGCTGTTACTTTATCACTCTTCACTTTATCACATTTTGAATCTTAGTAGACATGGCCCACAGTTTGAAATAACTTCTCTAACTATGGAAAGACATGAGAGATACCTCTCAACTCCCTGAGGGCCAGGGTCCTAAATGCAGCCATGCTGTGCATTCCAAAGAAAAGGGTTGTGGCCTCATCGGAATACCCGCAATCGCCGCCATACCCCTGTTTTGCCGCTGTGGGGGCATGGCAACTGCTCCCCATAAAACAAGACAGTTGGGAGGTATAATTTCAAGCTGTGGAAATGGGTCTAATGAACAGTCTATGGTGTTATTTTCGTTCACTCCTTTTGGCAAATTCCTTCTTAGATTTACAAAACCATGTGCACTGCAGGTGGGGTAGATGTTACTTGTGCAGAGAGAGTTAGATTTGGGTGGGGTTTTACTTCAAAGTGAGATCTATATTGCAGTGTAAAAATAAAGCAGTCAGTATTTACCCTGCACAGAAACAAAATAACTCACCCAAATCTAAATCTGCACCTGTTACATCTGCCCCCCTGCAGTGCACATGTTTTTTTTGCATCTAGAAAGGAATTTGCCAGAAGGAGCGAACAAGAATAAGGCCCTATACCTCAACCTAATGAGAAACGCTTTTGCTGCCTGTTGAGTATTTCTTGAGAAGCTGTTCTTGAGGTGCCATGTGTTAATTTCTTTCTGTAGTAGCTCCTCTTTGTTGCTATTGTGTGCTGTTATCCAGCTGTTAATCCTCTATGTCATGAAGTATTTCTGAACTGGTCACAGTAAAGATTATCCATTATTCTACTGTGCATTTTTAAAGCTTGAACAAAAAAGCATATTCTGCATAAACCCATCCTTTCCCCTTTTATTGTACTGCTGGACTTCTTTTCACTGTTTATAAAACCTGCCCTGGGTCACTGAGTGCAATCTCTGCTGAGTGCTAATGAGTTGAACGTACTGTACATTATTTCTTACTGTGAGGAGCCATTTTAAATATTAAAATCTTTTTTTTTCTGTGTCTTCTGTGTAATGAGGCTGCAGTGGAAATTCAGGGAATGCATTAATTCCTAACACCAGTAGACACCTAAAGGCTATGAAATATCTGTAAGACAGTGGGCCTGTTTCAAAGGTGGACATAATGCTTTATGTATCCACAGATGCCAACAAGTTCATACAGTAGGTACGTGGTGGATGTGAGCAATAAGGTTTGTTCACACGTTGATTCCAAACCAGTGTAGGTTTCATTGAACATAACAGGATACAGGTGAAAGATAAACAGGAGCTAATACTATAAGATATTAATCTCTCCTCTGTTAAGTACTGTGATGCTCCAATAACACAGTGAAAAGCTTGGGCATATTCAGACTCTTCTGTAGAGACAAGTAAACAACATGGCTGAAAAGCTAAGTATAATAACACTCAGTTAAAAGACAGCTGGCAATGTTTAACCTTTTAACTACATGTCAACATTATGTCTGTGAATGCATCCGAATGGTTAGCTTTCGGAGACGTAGATCAAATTGTAACCTAGGGAGAGTAGTATTCTGTGAGCATTCCTGGGAGGTAACAAGAGAGCGTCAAGCAGACTACAGCACGAAGTGTACGAAGATGCTGATCTGCTCATGATGCCATATTAAGCTGGAGAAACTGCCAGCCATAGAGCTGTTGCAAATTTCTATGTTATACCGAGACAGATTTCAACAACTGCGAGGGACAGGGCCGGTGCTAGGGTGTCTGGCGCCCTCCTGCAAACTAGAATTTTGCGCCCTCCCGCAAACTAAAATTTTGAGCCCTCCCTTAATTTGTGCTACAAAACAAGGTTTTGTTAGAGTACCTCTTCCCGTTTGATTTTTTTTTTTGTTAGAGTACCCTTCCCCAGGATTGCAATGGAAATCCACTCCCATATTAAATAAATGAATATAGGAAGGCAGATATATAAATAATAAAAATAACAAGTTGATAAACCTAGGTGCGCTCACAGGAGCAGCTACAATACACTAAATCGAGTATGTTTCACCTAACACATATATCCTAAATACAAAAATCTCATGAACTCCCTCCCAGTGCTCACTTATTTATCAAAAATGGGAAAGCAGGAAAGTTACTTCAAACAATGAACCTTAAATATTGGTGGTGATAATTCCACATGCATTGACAGGTGTCACAGTGTATCGTATACATAAGACTTGTGCTGCCCGGATGGGAACAATATACTCCTACTGTATATCTTAAGTAACTGAAATAAAACAGAAATACATAGTGCAATACAATAAAGTAAAAAAAAAGGTGGACTGGTGAATACTATTGCCCTATCACCCTTAGCTGGTTGAAATTAGGCCTTAAGGCCCCCATACACTATGCGATTTTGGTCCGATTTCATCCGATTTCGGCCCAAAATCGTATGTGTGTGATGTCTGATCCGATCCGATACGCGGTCCCGTGCGCATCGGACCGGATCAGGGAGGTCGGACGGTCTGTACATACGATCACGTCCGACCTCCCTGTATGCATATGCCTGCCACCTGACAGGCATATGCATGCAGACACCGGGCGGGCAGCGGGTCCCTGAGCACCGGCTGACTGACCTGGCCGGGCGGTGGTGCGAGCGGGCAGCGGTGGTGGGGGCGGGCGGCGGGTGCGGTGAGCGCTGCTGACCTGGCCGGACAGTGTACTTACTTACATAGCAGCAGCGGGGACGGGCAGCGCAGTGGCGGCTATTATATTTTGAAAATACTTGTCAAATGACCGGCCGCTCTCTGATTGGCTGAGAGCTCTCCGGCCAATCAGAGAGCGGCCGGTCATTTCACAAGTATTTTCAAAATATAATAGCCGCCACTGCGCTGCCCGTCCCCGCTGCTGCTATGTAAGTAAGTACACTGCCCGGCCAGGTCAGCAGCGCTCACCGCACCCGCCGCCCGCCCCCACCACCGCTGGCCGCCCGCCCGCCCCCACCACCACCGCTGGCCGCCCCCCACCACCGCTGGCCGCCCCCACCACCGCAGCCGCCGCTGCCCGCCCCCGCTGCCCGCCCCCACTACTGCCGCTGCCCGCCCCCACTACTCCTCACCGCCCTGCAGCTCCCCGGGTTTTTTTTAACATGGGATAAATCGCATGCGATTTATCCCATGTAAAAAATGGCACATCAAGTGCCAAATTGTATGTGAGCCTCCCGGGGAGCTGCCGGGCGGCTCGCAGGTAAATTGGGTCCGACTTGTCCCTAGGACAAGTCGGCCTAATGTATGGGGGCCTTTAAAGGTGTATCTTCCCAATCTGATGTACGGCGTGAATTGGAACCACATGATAGGAGACACTGCCAGAGGGATCTCCTAAAAGATACACCTTTAAGGTCTATTTTCACCTAGCTAAGGGTGATTGCAATAGTGTTCACCAGTCCATTTTTTTTACTTTACTGTATTGCACTATACAGTATATTTCTATTTTATTTCAGTTACTTAAGATATATGTGAGTATATTTTTAGCATCCGGGCAGCACAGGTCTTATCACCACCAATATTTGTTTAATTGTTTACATAACCTTCCTGTTTTCCGCTTTTTTTTAAAAATAACTGAGCACTATTGCCACCCATACACGGTGCGGCAAGATTTGTGCTCCCCCGCACATCACATGGCACAAGTATGTGCTGCAGGTACTTTTTGAACCATTGCATCTAGTTCAAAACGTGCAGCACATTGTATGCGTTTTGAAATAGATGCAAAGTAATATAGTTTAAAATGCATGGTGCACATCGCACCGTGTATGGGCGGCATATGAGGGGGGTTCATCAGAAAGTTAAATAAACAGACTGACAGATATTAGACAGATAGACATACAGAGATAGATATTAGGCAGAGAGAGAGATGATAGAGAGATAGATAGATAGAAAACACAGACAGACAGACAGACAAAGATAGATATAGACAGAGAGAGTGAGATGATAGATAGACAGATAGACAGAGATAAAGATATATGGGGAGAGAGAGAGACACACACACACACACACATAGACACTAACATAGACAGACAGACAGACAGACAGACAGACAGACAGAGATAAAGATATATGGGGAGAGAGAGACACACACAGACACTGACATAGATAGATAGATAGATATAGACACACACAAATGAAAACAAACTCACTCAGCCAGCTCCTCTGTAGGCTCCCGGGCCATCCCTCTCATGCACAGCTCCACACTGAGATGGGGGCATCTAGTGGCTCCTGCCAGTACTGCAGTTAGCAGTAACCCCGGAGCTTTATCTGCCTCCTCCGACGCTCACCATTCCCCGCGTGCAGGGCGGTACTTCATGTTGCCGACGCCGCTGTCTGTCAGGCAGTGTCACAGGCAGCGGCAGCCGACAGGAGCAGGGTGCAGAGCAGGGAGAGCGCCTCTGCTGGCTGGCGCCTCCCTGCTTTGCATCCCTTGCTGAGCGGGTTCCGCCGGCCCTGGCGAGGGAGTCTTACATTGAACAGAATTAGCATAAAGAGACCCAGATATGGCTATGGCTAAGGATTCAACAGTGGCCAACTCAGAACCAACCCCAGTGCATTATGTGAAATGATACTGGTCCAAACTGTATGGGTTAAATGCAATAGCCAGGCTACTACATTTACATTTGAGACTACAATTCTTTGAGATGAATTCCTTGATTGGCCTCATGTGTGATTCCACTTATATACAGTGTATATCAGCAAACTTGCCTCTCACTGGGCCAGATGCACTAAGCTTCAAAAATTATAAAATGGAGTGATAAACAGCCAACTAGGGATGCCAATCCCGGGGCATTTTTTCAATCCCGGATTCCGGGATTGAAAAATGCTCAATCCCGGGATTCTCGGGATCCCGGGATTGGCATCCCTAAAAGAAAAACACACCCTGTCCACCCCTATATGGGCGGGCAGGTGCGTGGCAGCCGGGAGCGGGGCAGAGCAGCGCTGCGGGGGTGCAGATTTACTTACAGGCTGGCGGGAGCGGGGCAGACAGCGGCGCTGCGGTGATGCTTGCCTGCATTCAGGCAGGTAGCGGCGGCACCAGAAGCAGGAGGGGAGGCTAGGAGTCGGCCAGGAGCGGTCCTCTGTAGCAGGACGCTGGCCTGCGCAGCGTGACGGTCAGAGGTCACGCTGCGCAGGCCGCACGCCGAGGTCGGGAACTGCCGGGCAGCTTCTGAGCGGGTGCTCAGAAGCTGCCCGGCATTAGACTGCTCATGCGCAGTCTAATCCCAAAATCCCGGGATTGGATACTCCAATCCCGGGATTGAAATCCCAGACATTTTGGGGCCAAATCCCGGGATCCCGCCGATCCCGATCCCGGGATTGGCCACCCTACAGCCAACCAATCAGCTCCTACCTGCCATGTCACAAACTGTGTTTAGAAAAAATCAGGCAGAGCTGATTGGCTGGTTGTTTATCACTTTCTATTTTATCACTTTTGAAGCTTAGTGCATCTGGCTGTGACTGATACCCTGCCCCTTCTATGGCATGGCGAGGACACTTCCAGGAAGTGTCCAACGTCCCCCTGCTGAGTCTGGACTCACCAGCCCACCTGGCAAAGGGGGTAGGGGCAATACCGCACAGCTACCACCTGACACCTCACCTGACCTTTGGTCAAGAGCGCCTTCTCGCCACAGCACAGGTTCCAAAACACCCCTCAGGGTAACCATGCGGAACCAAGACCCGCCACCCTAAACAAAACCTATAATACACTAACCTACCCTAAGCTAGAAAAAAGGTCCTGCAGAAAAATTGGACCCGTTCGGCTTGCAAAAACTGGGGGTTCCCCTGACAAGAGCAGGATGCTTTACTGCCCTGCCGCCCAACCAGCTTAGAAACCACATGGTTCACCTTCCGCATGGCCCCATCTATGGCTGCCACATCACTACAGCCCTGCCAGTGAAATCGGGGCACTATGTCGGACCATATCACCTGCAACCCTGGCCAGCGTTAAACCAAACGGGACAAATCAGCCTCAATCTGTAGAATGCGGCTGATGCTGATCCAGCTGACCAAAACGTTACCACCAAGGCAGAGGCGGAACTAGCGAGTTGTGGGCCCATGTGCAAAAATATGCTTCGGGCCCCCCCACTGCAGAACCCATTACACATTATGCTGCACACTGTAGTGGCCATTACACATTATGCTGCACACTGTAGTGGCCATTACACATTTTCCTGCACACCGTCATGTTCATTACACATTGCAACACACTGTAATGCCCATTAAACATTGCTGCACACTGTATTGCCTATTAACATTATGCCACACACCGTAATGCCCATTACATTATGCCACACATCATAATGTCTATTACACATTATGCCACACATGTTATTTCCATTACATATTATGTCCCCAGTAATGTTTACACATAATCCCCCCAAGTAGTGCCCCTTAAACATTGCTCACATTAGTGCCATATAAGATGGGAGTAGAGAGCTCACCTGTGTGGTGTGTGCTCAGCTCCTATGCTGCTGAGCGGCTCATACAATCGCTGATGGTCATTTGAAATATGGCACAGGGTAGTGAGCCAATTGGAGCTGACGGGCCGGCAGAGGTCCGCTAACTGCGGCTTCCAGTGCGTGAGCTCTGATAGGCTGGTGGGCAGGAGCCATTTTTCAAATGTCTGTCGGTGCTGGCTTGAGCCCCTCAGCAGCCAAGGAGCTGAGAGTACACCACACAGAGCAATGGTGATGGGCAGTGAGTGGCCATGTGCTGCTCCCCCCCAGGACCCAGCACTCTAGGATGCAGCCTGCCTGATCATCCAAATGGTTTATCAGGCCCTGGTCGCCTCCCTGTAGTATAATTATTATATATCAGCCCCCTCCCTGTAGTATAATCAACACCCCCTCCCCCATAGTATTATTAATAGTAACAGCCCCCATGTCCTCTATTTAAAATGTCTGCCCCCTCCCCCCCCACCCTTTATATACTTTATATATACATACTTACAGATAGCACCAGGTGGCAGGCCATGTCAAGGTGTTTTCACTGAAAGTACACTACACACAGCAGCCAGTCGTCATCAGAAGCAGCTCCAGACCAGTACCCAGAGTGATTACAGGCAGCCAGGCAGGGGGAGTGAGAGGATCCGGAACCTGAACCCCGCAGCTGGAGGAGCAGGGAGGATGCAGCATGGGACCACAGAGCCAGCATATGCCCGCCCACCAGCAGTGTGAAGACAAACAAGGGCCCGGGCTCCATTCCTCTGACATGTAACAGCGGGGGATCGGGCGGCTCACTGCACAGCAATCCGCAGCAGCTCCAGATCCCCGGGCGCACCCACATCAGCAATCCGCGGCAGCAGCTCCAGATCCCCGTGCGCACCCACGTCAGCATCTGCGGCAATCAGCCTCAGATGCTGTTGTGGGTGCACCTGGCATGGGATCTGTTGCCGTGGATTGCTGATGTGGATGCACCCGGGGATCTGGAGCTGCTGCGGATTGCTATGCAGTGAGCCACCCGATCCCCGCTGTTACATGTCAGAGGAAGGGAGCCCTGTGTGCGTCCACACTTCTGCTGGCGCCTGCTGATGCTAGGAGATGAGCATCCCCCACCCTGTCAACGGGTTTGGTGCGGCAGATCGGATCCACAATAGAGATCCGAACCGTCACACCTCCTCTGCCCGCACAACATTCTATACATCCGCCGTCACGTTTCCCCCTGCGGGCCCCCGCCCCCACGCTGCCAAACTTTAAGTAAAAAAAAATATGGAAATGACAGCATGCAGTGCAGGCGGCACGGGCCCCATGAACTACTTGGGCCCCGGTGCACTGCACTGTCTGCACCGGAAGTAGTTCCGCCCCTGCACCAAGGTTGATAACCAACACATCCAGGCAATTCCATTAAATCTGCTTTGGCAGTCAGCAACACCTACAACCCCTCCCAGTTAAGGCCCCTTATGCCAAACCAGTGAATGGCTTGACATCATAAAGTACATTGCATGAATTAGTAAAACACAACTTAAGGGTAATACCGTGAAAACTGCCCAAGTGAAGGTGAAAACCTTAAAAACCTCCAGTGAACTGTGGGGATAGCCAATTGTAATTAGCCCACAAACAAAGGAAAAAGTAAAAAATTCCCTTCACACCGTCAATTCCAGAACACTATTCGTTCCAGAACTGATTGTGAAAAATGTTTTTGGGCTGCACAACAGGCAATAAATTACAACTTATCTAACCCAACATAATTCTTATAAGCGGAAGACCTCCACCGTCCCAATGGCGGACAGAGGAAGCCCTGCCACTGCTCTGTATGTAGCCACACCGATACGGAACAAATGCATTCTGAAATCCCCGCCCCTTAACCCTGGGGCCACCAAACAACACCGAAACACAGCCTTAAACTGGAATCGAGTCAGAGGCAACTCATCCTCATGTGCCAAAAACTGACTGGCAGCCCCGGGTCTGCGGGAGACATAGTCCTTGGCAAGTAGGATTGGGCAGATCGCACCATTAGCGTGAGCTCTCAGATAGACCCAGCTGCCCTTGCCCAGTTTTAGACCGCCGGATCCTACACATCACTATCCTCTCACAGAAGACCATGTCCTCCCAGAGAAACCCCGACATGGAGGATCGCTAAACAAGGCAAACACAAACACAAATCTAAATAGGGCCACCTCAAAAGTGCTCTTGGTGACGGTGGGCAAATCTGCCACCAACTTGCACAGCATGCTCTCGTCAATGGGTATGCGGTAATCTGGCACGACAGGCTGCTCCCTGCCCCAACTCTGAAGAGCCTTTGCGAGTAGGAAAGCATGCTTGCCATGCGTGCGGGAACAAAATGAGATAGCAGCTAAAACAGCCACCATGGCTGAGTTAGACCTGGCCGTCTGATAGTTTTCCCACACAAAATCAAGTAAACGGTCATCGCCTGACTCACCACCAACCTCAGGGGAAGGCGGAAATGACAACCAGTCCCGCCCAGCAGCCGTATATGCTCTATGTGTGGAAATGGCCAAGGACGGCAATGCCAGCTCCTTCATGCCTGCTCTATAATCTGCCACACAGCAATGGTGACAACTGAGCCCCTGGGGTCACGCATCAGTGGCCAATTCACAAATTGGAACCGCGACAGAGCGTCAGAGATGCCGCTATCTAACCCCGGGATGAGCCTCGCCCTAAACTGGCTGTTGCATCGCAAGCAATGCAATACCAGGTGCCCGAGCAGTCTAAGGGCCTGCGGGGAAGAAGACCTCTGGTTGTTGATGGTGTGAACCATCCCTAGGTTGTTGCACCAGAACCCAATGTTCTGCTCCATCAACTGTGTGGACCCTAACTCTGCTGCGACTATGATTGGAAACAACTCCCAAAGCAGCAGGTTGGCCGTGAAACCATGGTCAATTCACGACTGAGGCGATGGGGAGGCGCACCACTCGCCCTGACAATATGCCCCAACACTTTATATGCCATAACGGAAACGGCACTTTGGGCCCCTGACGCACTTGCGATCATTAAGTAAAAGCACTTGCTTTTGTTGCCAGCGTATGTGCCAGCCCTCCACCCCTGAAAGGGCTTCCTGGTAGGGGCGTCAGTGTAGGGTCAGCTCTTGCCAATGATGTCCAGCCAAATCTCCTTGCTTACACCCCACAGGAATGACCTTGGACCTCCGGGTCAGAGGAAACTTTTCATCCTAATCCCGCCATGTCTCGTTTAACAGGGACAGGTAATGCACGTTGTTCATGTGCTCTTCCGGCCTGGTGCTCAAATAATGGGAGGCAAATATCAAAACCCCCTTAAGCCAATGTTGAAAACTCGTATGCAATTTCACCCTTGCCTGCAGACTTCTTAGCCTTGCAAAGTCTTTTTTATGTCTGCGGTTAGCATAAAATGTCTACGAATTTGCCCCACCTGAATTTGTCTGTTATATCCTTGTGTAGACCCCGGGAGACTGCCGTGTTGGAGCCATGCACCATATCTGCAGAGGGCAGTGCCTACACTGGAGCCCCATTCTTCCTAGCATGGCCCTACCCACTTTCTTCACCACTGCACGTGCAAGCAGCTTAGTGAACTTGCACGGGCGCTCGGGGGAACCTGACTCATCACTGCTAGCAGAAGAATGAGATTAAGAGGATTTTGAAAAAGAGAAACCAGTATGCTCACCACCGCCAGACAGCTTCCCAGGCTCAGGAGCCTCTCGTTCCCGCGGTTGCCACATCAGGAGCAGCAGTTGTTGCCACCAAGCCAGAGGGGTGGAGCTGCGTTGCTTCCTCAAGGCTGGGACTGGAGTGTTCCTCCCGTTTGCCGCGTATGTGGTGGGTGTTGTCTGCACCCTCACGTGCCCAAACCAGTACCTGCAGAGAGCACCACTGGACAGTTCCCCGGGCTAGACTGACTCCTGTTCCCAAGACGTTGCTTCAGGAGCAGCTGACAAAGCCACAGGGCCGGGGTGCTGAGGGGTGGAAGCTTGTAGTTCCCTTGATGCCAGAGCTTGGGGGTCACTCCCACTAGCCATGTCCGGTGCTTACCCCAACTGACTCTGTCACGATAAGTAGAACATCCCGCTCATCTTCTTGTGAGGACCTCGTTGACATAACCTCAATACCAGATGGACCGCTGGACTCCAGAGTCCCCTGCTCTTGAGATGTCCCAGCCACAGCACCGGAATCAATGAACACACCTAATATCCCATCGGAGTGCCTTTCAGTGGTGACGGCCCAGCCGCAGAGGAAATACGACCCACACCAACTGTAACCTTGGACGAAACACAGGCATGAGACATCACAGCATTAAACACCCTGGGAAACAACATGGTGGGAGGTCGCCTTGACTGACCCACAGCCCTCGGCGGGGGGGCACATTGGGAAACTAGGGGAATGTGTAGAGACCCTAGCTGCAGGGAAACTAGCCAGGAAAAGCTTGAGAATGCGACAGGCTACCAAACGGGGGACTGCAGCTGGGATGCGCCAGCCTACGACGCACCATGTAACCCCTTGTAAGGGACGTATTTCTGATATGCAGCCTGCTGCTATGGAAAAGCCTGGAAACCAAACTACTGTAGGCCTGTATAAACAACTAGGTGCCCAGCAGTCTAAGGTGAGGTAAACGACCATATATTCTGCAAACTGATGACCCACCAGCAACAAAAACATCGCTGGTAAACTCATGGTAAAATTAAGAGGCATAAGGCCCTGTAAGCAAGGCTGCCCAGACTAGGGCCCTGCTATGCCAGTAGGCAGGGAGGCCACAAGGACTGAGCCTTGATTAGCTAACAGAGAGGGCAGAAATGGTGGGCCAACTATAACAGGCATGGCTGACTGAGACTGCACCACCCCAAGAGAGGCAGGGAGCCCACAGACAGAAGGCCTTGTGCCTCAAAGACACCCCCCCCCCATATTAAATGCCACAAGTGGAATCAAACCTACAGTAGTAACCAGGGCGCCAGCAGGTGGTGCTGCAGCACCACCATTGCCAGCATGGAAATCCCCAGCCCTGACACTGTCTACATGTGGCTGTGATCCAGGACAGGGTATTTTGTGCAAGAGGGAGCAGATAAAGTACACAGACAGAAAAAGCAAGCTATATGTGTTACCCCACTTCTGAGGTACCCCTGTTTGTGTGTTTAAACTTGGACTGCAGCCAAATGCTTCTTATGGAGCCCTTATGGACTGGGACTGCAGGGGTTAACTGCCCTTCCTGGTGGTCTGGTAACAGGAGCAGCCAAAAGAGAGAGCATCTGTAGAGCACTAGGACCCAGGGGAGTTGTCAGAATCCCTGAGCGAGAGGGAAACAGAGCTGTGCTGCTGTTGGGCAGAGGTCAGAGAAGTGAAGTTTGAGTTGAGACAGAGAGTGAGGAGAGCAGCAGCATGACATGGCTGCAGAGTGAGAAGCAGTGTGGCAAGTGAGGACAGGACCACATGTGAAGAGGACACAGCTTGGCATGCTGTGCAGAACAGAGACAGCATCTGCAGACAGTGTGTGCCTGTGTCCCACAAGTGGGAAGTGATTGGAGCCAGAAACTGACCACTATGCTCAATGACGTCCATTGCTGCACTGGCGCCTGTATCTCCACCGCCTGTATCTCCCCCCCTCCGCCCGGCCGCTGCTGAATATCCCCGCCACTCACCCCGCCACTCTTGATCCCGGATGCAGTAAGTGAAGCCCCCCCTCTGCCCACCCACCTGTGAATCCCCGCCGCCCGTCACATAGTAGCCGGGTGCCCAGCAATGGCTACGCTGACAATGTAGCCAAAGCTACGTTGTCAGCATAGCATAGCTGGGCACCCGGCTAATACATAAGTACCAAGCAGCATTATATAAAGCATCAGTATCAGAACTGTGTCAATGACAAAGACATTTCTCTTTTGTCCAGTCCGGTGACACAGCTAACCTTGGGATGTAGGAGGGTCCGCAGGAGCCAAGTCACCTATAGCTGCCATCTTTGGAGGGCTTACAGCCCGAAATCCCTCCGGGGAGGTGAAGGCTGTTACAGGTGTCCGGGGCGCCGGATGACTCCATGTGATCCCAACAGGGGAAGGCACGAGGAGGTGAGGAGACTTGCTTGGGGGAGCGACTAAAGGGGGTTTGTTCGCCAATTCAGGCTTCCCACCCCGCTGAAGCAGGGACTTGGTCCCTTCCCACTTCTGTGCGGGTGCCATTTTCTTTCTCAGCAGAGTGAGGGAAGCTGGCTTATCAGTGCTGCGCAAGAAGATGGAGTCTCCTGAAAGCGCTACCCCCCTCTGAACGCTGAAGAATCGCTGACAGCACAGACAGCTAAGTGCAGCAGGATATACTGTTTTTTACATTGCCTGACATTTTGCACCATGAGTTAAGCATGACTGACACAGGTGATGAGGCTGTTGCTGTAGGGGGGGGGGGGGGGGGGAGCGCAGGACATGTCTTTTAACTGCAGTTTTTGCAGGGTAGAAATTTAATGTGAACAGATGGACCAAGGGGTACCTTGCCCTGCTTGTAAGCCTGTGCCGAGCACCTCACAGGCCCAGGGGGCTGAGCGAGAACCAGCGTGGGCTGCAGCCTTGGGGAGGTCTATGAAGGCCCTGGTTGAGGCACTTAATAGACAGAGGGACAGTTTGATCAGGTCTCCTGGCCCCAGTTTTTCCTCTCAAGGGTCCATTGCTCCCGTGCAAGGGGACCCCATGTTGTTGCAGGTCATGCAGGACACTGCGCAAGGGGTGCTTAAAATGAATGCACTCATGGAAAAGTTTGCTAAAGCCCCTGATAGTCCGAAATCCTCTAGACAGCCATCAGTTACACAGCCTATGCTATTGGTTAATTCAGACGATGATGGTGTGTGTGCAGACGATTTGTCTGGTGACCTTAGGGAAGAGGCTGAGGCTTCTCTCCCAGGAATTGAGGATCTCATCCTGGCTGTTAGACAGGCTTTGGAGGCTTTCAGAGGAAGACAAAATTCAGACTCAGTGCATTTTTAAACAAATGTGCAGAGAAGCCGTTACTTTCCCTTCAGACCCTGGTATGGTCTCATTGTTAGGGGAGGCTTGGAAAGTCCCTGACAAGAAAGTTTCCATGTCCAAGAGGTGGGGCGTGGCTTGGCCAAGCATGTGAGAAGCAGCATTCTCACTGAGCTCCCCATATATCCTCCAAAAATCCTGTATCCTGAGCCTTCCTGCTAATTTGGGTGCCCCCTATCCTCTCCATATCCCCCCTGGAACCTGCGGCCGCAGTTTGGTGCACTTTGGGGCTGTGGTTACCCGTTGTTTGGTGCCTCCGGATCTCTGCCCCACTCGCTGGATGCCGCGGCCCCCGCCATCTTGGAGGACGGGGTGGCCGGAGTTCGTGCCTGCTGGGACTCTCCTCCATGGGCGCACTGTGATCCGGCAGCCTGATCTACCTCGCCGCTGCCCGCCCTGCTCCTTGACTAAGTGCCAAAGCTCCGGCGCACGGCTCTGACGCAAGCCCGCGGCCTCATCCCCCGCCCGGCACTTGGTGCCTGGAGGCGGCTGGCTGGATGCGGGGACTCGGCTCCTCCCAGCCCAACATCCATCGGGAGGCAGCGGTCCCCCCCAGAGGCTGAAATAAGGGTGAGTCAGGCCGGTGTGCCCGGCAGAACAGTTGGCGCCATTCGGGCGCAAGGCGGAGGAGGACGGCGCCATCTTTAATAAGTCTGCACTACCTGGCTGGGGACGGGAATCGCAGCCTGCCCCCTCACTACTGCTTCATTGTCACCTCTGTACCCCCTATGCCCACCACTGGATAGATACATCTGAATCTGCCACCCATTGTTGCGCACTGCCGTCCGGGCTGCGAGGCACCCGGACGGACGGCGGATGCTGCATGCTGTGACGCAGCCGGGGACGTTGCCCGGCAGCGTCTCAAGCCTCCTTCTGACGGGGAGCGTCGGGACGTTGCTAGGCAACGTTCCCGAGCATCCGCCCGGCGGCAGGTGACGCGCCCGCCTGACGTCAGTCAGGCGGCGCGAAAGTTCAAATAAATAGCTGGCGTCTGCTGGGCACAGACGCCGGTTATAGCGTTAGCTAAGTGTAGCTGCTAGCTCTCTGCCCTGTTGGCAGATAGCTTGTGCTTCCGGTCCCCGTGGCTTCCAAGCCCATTTACCTGCATTCCGCTCCTGGTCCCCTTCTTTGCCTTGTTCTTCCAGCCTTCCCTGGTGTGTCCTGTCTGTCACCTGCTTCTGCCAGTAAACCAGCTTCAGCCTGAGCCTGCGTTTGGCCCACTGTCTCCATCATTTCGTGGGTCACGTAAGTGCTCCAGTGGAGCCTCGGTCTTTCTTTCTTTCTCCAGTGGCCCGCCGTGGCCGTGCCCCTCCGTGGGTTCTGTATTCCCTTTTCATTCAGCTCCTGTGGCCCGCCGTGGACGTACCCCTCCGTGGGTTCAGTATTCCCTTTTCATTCTGCTCCTGTGGTCCGCCGTGGCCGTGCCCTTCAGAGGGTTCATTCTTTATCTTCTTTTTTGTATCTTTCTGTCTTTATTAACATCTGTCAGGCAGGGAGTGTCCTCTTGTCCTATCCTGGTTTTGAGGAGTCACTGTCCCTGGAGCATAGCCTGCTGGAGACTCCTCTTCCCATTCATCTGTGTCTGCGACTTGGTCGCTTCCCGGTTTGGCCTGGTGCCGGCAGTCAGGGGTCAACTCCCAGCTAGGCCCAGTAGTTAGAAGTCCTCTTGGGTGCCCTGTTGCGATCGTTTATCCCTTATCCTCACATAAGACCTGGCTGCATCAGGGTCGGAGCGGGCCTAACTCGCTCCTTCGGACGCGGCGGCCACAGGTGAAGCCTAGCTCTGCAGGGGTTTACCATCTGCCTCAGGGACTCAATAGAGTCAGAGTAGGATCCGCTGTGGCTGTCCTAACCGGCGGTCCCGGCTGACCACCTGCTTAAATCCCGTAGGCATCGTAACACCCATTACATCCCTATATTGCTTCTGACACAGTGCCTTTATCCCCTCTGCTCCCCCTGAGACCCTGTCATCTAAAGCCAGCAGACACCTGCATAACTGCCCTTTGACATAGTGGCTTAGTGCTCTTTGATATTGCTCTTGTGACTCTCCCATCTGCTGCAGCTAACACCTGAAGGGTTAACCTCTGACTCAGTGACTCTGGAGCTTTTTGATATTGCATACGTGACACTATCATTCACTGTGGCTAACACCTGAAGGGTTAACCCCTGCCACAGTGACCTGGGTTCTCTCTGATATTGCTTCTGGGACTCTGCTGCCCTTCATGACTGGCATCTGTTGGGTTACTCTGGGATAAAGTGCCCTCTGGACGGGTGTTACTGACCCCTTGGCCCTGCCCTCCGCCAGATTCAGCCGTTGGTGATTGACACTGTGCCGCAGTAACATTGCAACCCCATACCAGTGCTGCTGTCACTCCAGTACAAATTCTCCCCGGCACTTGCTGGTTAACCCTCCAACCCCCATCACCCTGAGACATGGGGAAAACTGGAACTGCATCCGCTGCGACCAGGCTGGAGAAGTATGCCCGCGGCTCCCAACCTCCTCCCCCAGCGCAGCCCACACAACACTCTAGCCCCCCGCAGACCCCGTATGAGGGAGAGGACTCCCCTCCTGTTGAAAACCCTGACCAGTCCACCCAGCAGATTCTCATGGCCATCTCAGCTACCGAACAGAAAATTATGGACAAAATAGGTCAGGTGCAATCTGACATCTCTCTTATCCGCCATGATATGCAAAAAGTCAGAGAGCGGGTGGGGGAGGCCGAACACCGGATATCCGACTTGGAAGATTTAACTAACCCCCTAAAAGCAGCGGTGGCTGAACTAACCACACAAATGGCAGCTGTCAAATCCAAAATATCAGATATGGAGGGGCGTTTACGCCGTAATAATGTGCGCTTTGTTGGTCTGCCTCAGAGGGCGGAGGGCTCCTCCCCCGAGAAATTCCTTGAGAGATGGCTTCTGGAGATGTTTTCCCCTGACAACTTCAGCCGCCAATTTACCATGGAGAGGGCCCACCGTCTGCCCACTGGAGCCCAGCCACCTAGAGCTCCCCCTTTATTGCCCGCTTCCTACATTACAAAGACAGAGATGCTGTTCTCAGGCTGGCCCGTGAACGCGGCCCGCTTAAAGTCGACAACCAGGTGGTGGCAGCATACCCGGACTTTGCAGCGGACATCCAGAAGACCCGGGTCCAGTTCCTGCAGCTTAAACGGAAGCTACGCGACCGTCAAGTACAGTATTCCATGCTATTCCCGGCATGCTTTCGAGTGGTGGCAGATGGCAACACCCACTTCTTCAATTCCCCCCCAGAGGCTGAACAGTGGTTGGATCGCAGGCCGCAGCGACCGAACTGACATCCCTTTCGTGAGCATAATGGTTCTAGTCTCTCACAAGTGGGGCATCTGACCCATCTGTTTTGATTAGCTCAGGATATTTAGTACTTAAAGGAGCTCGATGTAAGGAAATAGCTTTTTCTATAGGTGACCACTGGTCTCTATACCCCTTGGTTTACACAGTTAATATGCTGGTTGGGTAAATTTAGTTTGTTAGCTGTTGACGGGGATCCAAAGTGTATCTAATGTTCGATAGGTATGCCGGGTGGGATTGGGAGATAGGGTTCTTTCTCTTGTTTATGTTTCTACTATGTTTTATTTTTTTATTTTTCCTAAATGCAATGATGTGTAAGTGGGCAATGTACTATGCCTTCGTAAAATGTATTTACACTGACCGATGTGACCTATTGATCAGGGAGGGGGGCCGTAGTTCCTCTTTTAACAAATGCTACTTGGGTGATGCTTGGAAGAACAGGGTCTCCTTTAAATGTAAACATCCATCACTCCTTATACTCCCCTATCAGCCTGGGATCTGTCTAATCACCTGCTACCTCGATGGTGATCGTCTCCCCTCCCTTCTTCCCTGTCCCTTTCCTTTCCTATGTTTCCCCCTAATGGTGTAGCGGGGCTCCGAATACTCGGCTGGAATGTTAGGGGTCTCAACGATCGGGTTAAACGCTCCCTCGTCCTCTCTGAGATAAAAAAAACATGGAGCAGATATTGCCTGTCTCTCAGAGACTCACTTGATGGGAACTAAAACAATGTCACTCAAAAACCCCTGGGTGGGACATATGTTTCACTCCACCTTCTCCAATAATGCCCGAGGGGTAACGATCTTGATAAAAAAAAAAAACATCAACTTCCACCTCACCCATCATCAAATAGACCAATATGGACGATATCTTTTCCTTAAAGCCTATGTTAATCACATAACTATGAATATTCTTGCGTTATACATACCTCCCCCCTATAATAACGATATCCTTAAGAAAGCTGTGACGTTTATTGCCTCCTTCCCATTGGCTCCTACAGTTTGCATCGGGGACTTTAACAATATCCTTGACAGATCTCTTTCTACCTCGCCCACTCCGTTTGTCAAACTAATAAATGAACTGGATCTGATTGATGCCTGGAGACATAGGCATCCTAACCAGAGGCAATTCTCCTGCTTCTCTCCAGGCCATCAATCATTCTCTAGAATAGACCTCGCACTGGTATCCCCTGATTTGATACCCAAAACTCTGGCGGTGGAGTATCTCCGGAGGGGGATATCAGACCATTCCCCCATGTCTATCACGCTGGACCTGATGCCCTCTCGAGGCGCCAGCACCTGGAGGCTTAACCCCTTCTGGCTGACCCTATTGACAGACAGCGATGCGCTTCCTGGGGAGTGGTCTGGTTTCCACGAGGACAATGCTTCGTGCCATAACCTGGCTATCAAACATGAGACATTTAAGACGGTTATCTGTGGCTCCCTCCTTAAGAGAATTGCTAATATCAAGAGATCTGGCAGGGAGGAGGAGGTCGAGCTGGAGGGTGCGTGTTCACGATGTGAGGGCACGTACTTGAGCTCTGGACTCCCTGAGGACAAATTAAAGTGGGATGTGGAGCGTAAACTCTGGACCGACCATTTATTTGATAAGTCTAAACGTAGGCTCCTCTTCTCAGCCCACACCCGGTACTCCCAATCAGATGTGGGGGGTAGTTTCATGGCGTATCTCGCCCGAAATGAGAGATCTTCCAGCTCATTCAAAAAATTTGTGATCCGCAAGGAGTGGAATATTACACCACACCGGAGATTGCACAAATCTTTCTGTCCTTCTACTCATTGCTGTACTCGTCCCGGGCGACATATACCTCGCACCAGTTAAAACAGTACCTCTCACGGGTTAATATACCCCCCCTGTCTCAACAATCTGTTGCCCTCTTGGAGGCAGACATATCTCCCTCCGAGATTGAGTCCGCTATTGCCTCTTTTCCCAATAAAAAAACTCCAGGCTGCGACGGCATACCGATAGAGGTGTATAAAAAGTATAGGGACTACTTTGTGCCTTATCTCCTCCAGTTATATGCTGATCTAAAAAGGGAGGGTACCCTACCCCCATCCACGGCGGAGGCAATCATTGTTGTGATCCCTAAGCCTGGGAAGGATCCCTCTGTCCTGGACTGCTATGATCCCATATCACTCCTCTCGACGGATGTGAAAATACTTGCTAAAATCTTGGCTGCCAGGCTTAACGCGGTGGTCACCTCAGTTATACACGAAGACCAATCTGGCTTTATGCTAGGCCACTCCACCACTCAAAATCTCAGGAGGCTCTTCTGTCACCTGCAGGGGGTGTGGGGGCTGGGTCGGGCGCAGTGGTGGTGTCTCTGGATGCTGCCAAGGCCTTCGACTCAGTAGAGTGGGACTACCTGTGGGAGGTTTTACGCCGCTTTGCCTTTGGCCCCAACTTCATACACTGGGTCCGCCTGCTATACTCTTCGCCTGTGGCCCGCATTTCGGTTAATGGGTTTGTGACCTCGGCATTTCCACTTGGTAGAGGCACCAGACAGGGCTGTCCACTGTCACCTGCCCTCTTTGCCCTTGCCATTGAACCCATGGCCATTATGCTACGTGACTCCCCAACTGTCCGAGGCATCCCCTTGGGTGGACGGGAGGACGTTGTTGCCCTATATGCCGATGACACCCTTCTATTTCTTAACGATGCTGAGGCCTCCCTTGAGGAGATGCTGCAGATAGTTGAATCCTTTGGGACCTTCTCGGGTTTGCTTGTTAACTGGGGAAAATCCAGTATCCTTCCCCTGTCAGGTAGGATACCAGACAGGTTGCCGTCCGCTTCTCCACTCCAGTGGGTCCTTAGGTTTAAATATTTGGGGGTCTGGATCACTCCTAAAATCACAGATTTTGTACCCCTTAACATCAATGTGGTCACTAAGGAACTTAAAAACAAAATACACCATCTCCAAGAGGTATGCGAATATGTATTCCATGCCCGAGGAACATATTCAATTGTGGGAGAAAGTCCCATTGGTGGATGCACTGGTTGCTAGACTGTCCAAGGCCACAGCATTACCAGTCCAAGGTGGTGCAGCCTTTAAGGATCCGGTGGATAAGAAAGTGGAAGGATCTAATTTAAGAAAGCCCTGGAAACTTTGAAGTTTAAAGGGGAGTTGCTTTTTGGCTCTGAACTAGAAGCCATTATTAAACAGGACATGGGGGGTAAAAGTACCTTCTTGCCTACCACCACTAAGGCCTCAGGTTCTAAGTTTGGGGCGTTTAAACCTACTTTTCGCTCTTCCTTTCATGGAGGAGCTTCCAGTAAAGGACAGACGGGAAGAGGTAGATTCGCGGCAGGTAAAATTAAGGTGTCTAAAGGAGAGGATAAGTCTTTCGCATGGCGGGGTTACAGGCTCCTAGTTCTGGGATCAGAGTGGGGGGTCGCCTCCTGCAGTATCGGGACAGATGGAACCTTCCATCAACCGACCAGTGGGTTCTGTCCATAGTATCTACAGGTTATCGGATAAATTTCAGGGGAAATCCCCCAAAGAGGTTTCTAGAAACCCCTTTGCCTCGAGAGGCCAGGGCACGCACGGAAGTGGCCTTGTCTCTCAGGGAGAAGGGCGTTGTGGTCCCGGTCCCTCAGGAGGAACACAAGAAGGGTTTTTATTCAATACTCTTTTTGGTACCCAAACCAGACGGGTCTGTCAGACCCATTCAAAATCTGAAATTATTAAATCAACACCTATGGGTGGATCATTTTTCGAATGGAGTCTCTCCGCTCAGTGATTGGCAGCATAGAGCAAGGGGAATTTTTAGCATCCGTGGACATCCAGGATGCATATCTGCATATACCGATATGCAAGGAACATCAGTCTCTTCTTCGCTTCGCAATAGGGGAGACCCATTTGCAATTCCAGGCCCTACCCTTTGGTCTGGTATTGGTGCCAAGGGTATTTACGAAGGTGATGGCAGTTATGGCTGCGTCCCTGAGACTCAGGGGGATAGTAATCATCCCTTACTTAGAAAATCGGCTATTCATGCAGAGTCAGAGACAAAGTTGTTGGAAAACCTGTCCATAGCAACACAGTTTTTGCAGGACATGGGATGGGTTTTGAACATGTCCAAATCCCATTTAATTCCATCTCAGAAATTGCTCTTTCTGGGGGTGATATTGGACACCCATTTACTCAGGGTTTTCCTTCCAGAATCCAAAGCAAAGGACATCCGTCAGCTAGTCCTATTGTTACTGCAGGCTCACAGACCTACAGTTTGGCAAGGGGTGAGGCTTCTGGGCAAGATGGTGTCAACTTTCGAGATGCTCCAATTTGCCAGGTTTCATTCCAAAAGTTTGCAGTGGACCATTCTGTCTTGCTGGTCGGGAAACGCAAAGACCATGAAACAGGAAAGTTTGCTGCTCTCGCAAGAGACAAAGGAGTCTTTACTTTGGTGGACGGACATAGAGACGTTGCAGCTGGGGTGGTCCCTTCGCTCTTGGGACTGGGTGGTGATAACGACTGACGCCAGTCTCAGGGGTTGGAGGGGCAGTTGCCCTTCACCATCAGTTACAGGGTCTTTGGTCCAAACAGGAATCCAGACTTCCAATAAATATATTGGAGCTTCGTGCAGTTTGGATGACTCTTCAACAGACTGAGGAGAGTTTGAAAGGCCTTCCTATCCGAGTGCAGTCGGACAATGCCATGGATGTGTCCTACCTGAATCATCAGGGTGGGACTCGCAACAGGATGGCAATGCAGGAAGTCTCACGGATTCTTGCCTGGGCAGAAAACAATGTTCCGGTTCTGTCTGCTGTCTTCATTCCGGGAATCTGGAATGTAGAGGCGGATTTCCTCAGCAGGGAGGATCTGCTGGAGGGGAAATGGTCCTTGCATACAGAGGTATTACAGGAACTTGTGAATCGCTGGGGACTCCCAGAGGTGGACTTAATGGCCTCCATGGCAATATCACCTAGTATATATCTTCCCTCCGTTCGCTATGATACCGAGGGTGTTGAAACGAATGAGGTCTCAGCAGGTGCAAACCATTCTGATAGCACCGAACTGGCCCAAGAGGTCGTGGTTCTTGGACATTCTGAGGTTATCAGTGGAGTCTTGGCCTCTGCCTCTTCATCAAGACCTGTTAAGACAGGGACCGTTTCTTCACCAGAACCTTGCTCGGCTCAGTTTGACGGCTTGGCTTTTGAGACCGCCTTATTAAAAAAGAAAGGTCTTTCTGATGCAGTGATTCATACTATGCTACGGGCTCGTAAGCCAGTATTAGCTGCTAATTATCACAGAGTTTGGAAGATTTACATCAGGTGGTGTGAGCACCAGAAAGTACACACCTTCAGATTCAAGGTATCCAGGTTATTGGAGTACTTACAGGATGGCTTTTCATCAGGACTGAGTTTACAGTCTTTAAAAGTACAGCTTTCTGCCTTATCTATTTTTTTCCAGAAAATGATAGCTTTTCTGCCTGAGGTTCAGACCTTTTTACAGGGTGTTACCAGGCTAAAACCACCGTATAGACAACCGGTGGCACCATGGGACTTATCTTTAGTTCTGAGAAAAAAAATTAGCGCTATCATGTTAAAGAAGAGAGAAGGCTGTAATAAATATGAGAAGGGAGAAAGATAAGGAAAACTTGAAATAAGCGATAATGAATAAAAAATAGAGAGTTGTATTGGAATGAAGATAATAGGAGAGATTGAAAGCAGGAAGGCACCTGTAAAAGAAACGGTTCATGAAATAATGTTTACGCTCCTTTATAGGAGTGTTTGTATAAGAAGTCCGTGGGGAGCCCTGTAGCTATCCCTACCTCTATCCAGATGTCTGTCTGTACTTCAGAGTCCTCCTTTTGAACCTTTAAGGTCAGCAGACCTTAAGTACAGTATGTGTCTTGGAAATTGGCGTGTTTGTTAGCCATTGCTTCAGCAAGGCGTGTTTCGGAGTTAGGAGCATTGTCCTGTAAATCTCCGCATTTAGTTTTTCATGAGGATAGGGCTGTGCTTCGAACAGTACCTAAGTTTTTACCAAAAGTGGTTTCCTATTTTCATTTGAACCAGGAGATTGTGCTCCCGGTATTTTCCCCTCCTGAAGGGGCTAAACATAGGGACAAATTAAGAAAGTTGGACGTAGTTCGCGCCTTGCGAATTTTTGTGGACATGGTAAAGGAGTTCCGCAAAACAGATCTTTTGTTGGTTCTTTATGATGTGCATAAAAGAGGTTGGCCTGCGTCTAAGCAGACCATTGCCAGGTGGCTTAGGTCAGTGATTGCCTTTTGCTTATACCAAGGTGGGTAGACCTGTTCCTTCTCGGATTAATGCACATACCACCAGGTCAGTAGCTTCCTCTTGGGCTGTGCGTCATGGGGCTACAGCAGAGCAGTTGTGCAGGGCTGCCACTTGGTCCTCTGTTCACACCTTTACCAAATTTTACAGGTTCCATGAGTTCACATCGGAGGATGCTTCATTCGGACAGGCAGTGATGAGAACTGGCAGTCTGAGTGTACCCTCCCATAGTACCGGTTCGTGAACGTCCCAAGGATAGCTGTGTCACCGGACTGGACGAAAGAGAAAGGGGATTTTTGTAAGAACTTACCGTTCGAACCCCTTTCTCTGAGTCCAGTCTGGTGACACAGCGATCCCTCCTCTATGCTCAGTAAGTCATGCCGTGCATGTGTGTCATGTTATGGTAATATGATTGTGCATATAAGATGTTGGGCATTGTGCTGAGTTGTGTATCCTAGTGTGCTTTTTAAGATTGAACTGGAGCATGCTGGGGATGCAGAAGGGGAGGAGTCTGCAGCCAGAGGAAAAGCTTCAGCTATAGGTGCCTTGGCTCCTATGGACCCTCCTATATCCCAAGGTTAGCTGTGTCACCGGACTGGACTCAGGTAAAGGGGTTCGAACGGTAAGTTCTTACCAAAATCCCCTTATAGAAAGCTTAGATTAGCCTTTAGGACATGTTTCTCACGGCACATCTCTGTTTTGGTTTCTGTAATTTTGGAGGTTGGCAACCCTCCTACGTGGTGGCTGCTGGGCATCGAGTTACATCACAGTCATCCCCAGCGCCTAAGGCAAATTTCTCTTGCATTTTTTTGTTCTTTGGCCTAGCCTGGGCAGCGGAGATAACTGTGGTGCAAAAAGATGAATTTTACATGTTTTGCGGACAGACTACAGAGAAGGCAGGATATACTGCGTAATTATGAAAGTGGCAAAATCACTTTAAATACCCCACATGAGGAGTTTTTGGAACACTCAGGCCGCCTGGAAGAATTACTAAAGTCTGAATGCAGACATTGGTGGGACAAAATGTCCCTAACCAAGTACATAGAAAATGGAAAAATTCCACGCGGACTGAGGATTTTTAAAACCCTATCTTTTTATGATGACCCCAAACTGTTGGAACAATGGGAAGGTCTTTTAGACAAATGTTCTTTGTCTCTGATGCAACTTTTGGTTGACTATAGGGAGAATAAATTAAGGGAGATTGAAAAGGAGATTAAATTGACACAGGATGCTATATTTAAATTTAAAGATGAACCCTATTATAAGGAGAAAGAGACAGTCATCAATACTAGATTGGAACAATATGAGAGGGAGATTGTAGCGAGGAAGGAGAAGAAGTTTAGTAGGGACCTTAATGATTACAATACTAATCAAGTTAGAGACTATAATAAAAAAAGAAAAGAAGGGGAGAACAACAGGGTGCCCTTAAGAGAATCTGGAGGTAGGCGTGACATGGTACGAGAGCAACCAAAACAACGCAGACCCTCCAGGAATAGGGACTATCGCACTGAGGGGACACGTTTTGGGGATCATCCTAATGAATCCCCAAGGAGGAAGTATGATGAGACCCCCCCAAATTGGAGACAAGTAAACTATAGGAGGAATAGGAGAAGGAGCTCAAATAGGTATGACCACCAAAATGAGCAATATCAGCAAAAACATTTTTTAGAGAGAGGAAGAAGAATGGAGAGACCCCCAGAAACTCAGTACAGTCAGTATTCACATCCCAACCGGTACGAGACCCTAACAAGGACCCCAAAAAGAGCAAGGGATCTAGACCAAGAGGGAAACGGGGAGGAAAAGGGAAACTCAAACAAAAACCAGAGGTTCAAGTAGAACCGGCTGGTGTCTTTAACCTCTCTTCTAAACAATTGACAGATGTAGAATTGGGAATCCTTTCGAAAGGTATGAAATTTGCCCCTACCTCAACCCCTAATTATTTCGAGTTATTCATAGAGCTCAATAGGTTTGTTCGAGCCTTATGCAGAACCAGGTATTTTGCTATCAACAAGAAAAATGCAAATGATACAACTGACATTATATTGGAGGATTCGGATGAGATAGGGGTACAAATGCTCAATGAATTACTGATAGAAAATACCAATCACACACCTGAAGATGTGATGACAGAAACGCAAATTTATAATACTAACAGAAAAATCTTTAAAAGAAAATCCCAGTTCTTCCCCACACAATACAAATCATGTGCCATAGACACATTTTATCAAACAACCCTGGAGGAGTTTAAAAGTTTGTGCGAATTGAGGACTCATCCAGGGCAGTTTAACTTGGGGGCCGAAGAAAGACAAGCTTTAAAAAGACTATCGAGCGACCCCACCCTTGTCATCAAGCCGGCTGACAAGGGTGGGGGAGTTGTGGTCCAGGACTATGAAGAATATGTGAAAGAGGCTAGACGCCAGCTAGCAGATGAGGCGTTTTATAAAACCCTCCAACATGATCCCACGTCTGTGTTCAAAAATGAGTTGGTCGAAATGCTACAGGGAGCATTAGAAAACAATGCCATAAATAAAAATGAATTTGATTTTTTACTTTCTCCTTATCCCGTCACCCCTATCTTTTATCACCTCCCCAAAATCCACAAAACACTGCATGATCCACCTGGGAGACCTATTATTTCTGGGATTGGGGGTTTGACATCTAATTTATCACAATTTGTAGATAGTTTTTTACAGCCACACGCCTCTTCCCTGAAATCACATATACGGGATACCACTGGCTTTATCCAGTTGGTTGAAGGCCTTCAATGGGAGCCTGGATATCAGTTTGTCACCTGCGATGTCCAGGCCCTGTACACCAACATTCCACACCAAAAAGGTGTGGAGGTGGTCTCAGGCTATCTACTCACAGATGAGGACATTTCAGGGGAGAGGCGGAAATTTGTTTTGGACTCCATTAAATTTATTTTAACTCACAATTATTTTCTGTTTGATCACAATTTCTATCTACAGGTCCTCGGTACAGCGATGGGGACCAGGTTCGCGCCTAGCTTCGCAAATTTATATATGGGTGCGTTTGAACACAAATTGGTTTGGGAAGGAAGCTATGCGTCGAACCTGGTCCTCTATGGTCGCTATATCGACGACCTGTTCTTTATTTGGCACGGAGACACTTCATCCATCACAAATTTTGTTGATTATCTAAACACTAATGATTTTGGTTTATCCTTCACCTGTACACATCACCCGACACAGATTAATTTTCTGGATATTATGGTGGAGGTGATAGACGGAAAAGTGGCAGTTTCCAGCTACAAAAAACCGGTAGATGTGTGTAGTTTTATCCCTTATTCTAGTAATCATAAAAAAAGCTGGCTTAACAATGTTCCGAGAAGCCAACTGCATAGGATCCGAAGGAATTGCACTTTGAATACCCAATTCAAAGAACAGGCAAATAATCTATTAGAAGAATTTAAAAATCGGGGTTACCCACAAAAAGTGCTGGAGGAAGCCTCCAACTATGCAGAAGATCTTAATAGAGAAGAAATACTTAAGAATAAGAAAAAGAAATTTAAAATGGATAAAAAACCACAAAAAAACAGCTTTGAAAATAAGACTCCCTTTTTTGTATCCACACATAACATAGCTGCTGGAAAAATTACATCTATTATTAAACGAAACTATAAACTTCTCAGTACAGATCCAATACTTAAAAGTAACTTGGATACGCAACCACCTATAATCTTTAAAAAGGCCCGCAATCTCAAAAACATCCTGGCCCCAAGTCAGCTTAAAGACAATAAGCAAAATGGGAGAAATCTGACACAAAGAACCCTGATTGGTCCCGAAGTACGGGGTTTCTTTAGGTGTAACCATACGAGATGTATCACCTGCGAATATGTCAGCAATAAAAAACAGGTGGTAGAGGCATCGACTTCAGGTAAAAAATTTGAGATAGAGACATTCATTAACTGTGCCACACAATACGTGATTTATCTCTTAATATGCCCATGTCACATGTATTATGTTGGACGCACCACGCGACAACTTAAAAACAGAGTGACAGAACACCGAAGGAACATCCTGAATAGATGCACTAACCATAGCATCCCAAGGCACTACTCTGAGATGCATAATAGCGATCCTAAAGGGATGATGGTGATAGGATTGGAGCACATCAAAACAACAAGTCGGGGTGGGGACCGTTTCAGGACCCTGTGCAAGCAGGAGGCGGCATGGATCCTGAAACTACAATCCCTTAAACCCCAAGGCTTGAATGAAAACATAGATCTAGAGTTCATTTGAGCTAGTATCCACCATTGGGCTTACCATCTGAACCAACCATGGGTCTCCTATTTTGATATGCATCCTCTGAAATGTTCTGCCCGGTTTTGAACTCCTTCTCTTTTCCATACAACTTCCTTCTCCCGAGTTCACCCAATTACTAAATTTATATCAAAGACCAGTATACTGTATGAATTTATTTATTTATGTATTAATTTAGATAGTATAAAATCATTCTTGTGGTCCCATATATTCTCCTCTTCATCAGCATGTGCCCCTATATGTGAGTGTGTATGATATGTAAGCACACACATGTACGGGCATAATAGCTGAGATATTAGATGAGTAAAGAACTATACACATGTCACTTGAACATACTAGTGATTGGTTCCCTCTCCCCTTATTTAGGTAAGGTGAGATTTGCATACATTTAATCTTATTTCACCTGCTATATTTGTCTATCTGTTCTTATTATATGCTTAGATGTACAATAATATTTGTTTACCTCTCATTTTAATGGATTATCTTGTAACAACCAGACGCGACTCATTGCGTATATATAGTGGGTTTTTTTTCCCTTAAAGAAGTAATGTCCTTGATTAATTGTGGACATGCAGTCTGTCGACACTATAAGAATGTAGATGGACTGCAAACACAAGATATATTGATTCATTTGGTTTCACATAAGGATGTACATGTATGTATTTAGATAAGGGAACACCACATGTCTGTCCGCAAAAGCTAAAGGAAAGAAAAGCCGATAAAGCGGCTTATGCAAGAAGTACCAACTATATGTTGGTTCCAGAAATTGAACTATTTAATTCGGCATGTGTATAAATTTTTATAAAAAATATGTTTTACACTATACATAATCTATTTTCATTTATTATTATTATTATTTATTATTTTTTATACATTTATTCTTTATCTATTCATATATATTTTTTTCTAATTTCTAGTGTTTATTATTTACATTTATAGATTATACTTTATTTTTATTTTTATTTTTATTTTTATTTTTATCCTTATTTTTATGTTATTGTTATTTTTATTTTTATTTATCTATTTTTCATTATTTATTATTCACTGTTTATCTTAAGGAATTGCTTATTTTATGTACTGTCACAACTATTAGTCCAATAATACTGAAAAACCGCACTTGCTACTAATGGGATACAAAATTTCACCCATAAGAAACAATACTATGCACTCCTAATGGGAGAAATACAGCTTGAGAAACCACACAGGTGATTAGACAATGAGAGACACCTGAGCTGAATTAAGAGACCAGCATTTAAACAGACCTGTGAGGATACACCTCACACTTGGTTGACAAAGCCGCCCAGTGCGCGGCGAAACGCGTTCCAGTATTACCCAGGAAAGACGCTCTCATCTCCACAGTACCTGCTTGATGCTGAGCCGACTGCTGACACCCCCTCCAAGCCGCCGATTACATCACTGTCCACGGACGCTGTGGCAGAGCGCCGTGTGATTTCTCAAGCGGAGAAAGAGGCAGGAGAAAGCGGGCACTGCCGGATACCACTTCTAGCTGACCGGCGTTACACACCTTAAAGCCGAGCGGAGGACGGAGAGAGCGGGCGCTGTAGTGTTGAGTTTCCCACTCAGCGCAAAATTGAAAAATACGCCAGCTGATCAACCACTGGTAAGAGCTTGAAAGGGGACAGGACGGACACTGTTTCACATGCAACAATAACAAACAGAAGTCCTTGCTCCCAATCTCGCTTCATTTGTATCATTGCTTTGCAAAGTTAAGTTTGATGAATACTGAGTGTGCACACTAGCGATATATACAAAACCGGTCTCAATTAAACAACTGGACTTATAAATCTTTACAAGGAACTGCATCCAGTAGATTTTCACATATATCTACCTGCCAGACCCTACCAAAGGGTAAAGGAGATCAAATCCACATTGGTGGATTGCGCTAAGTTATCAATTGCACCTTAAAAAGTTGGATGTACTGACATCTATTAACTGCAAAGTCCAATCTTAAATTTATTATTTATTCTGCAATTCTTTTTTATTCATTAGTTTTAATTTATTATTTTTTCATTTTTTATTTTATTATTTTTTAAGCTTTATTTTTATTTTTATTTTCATTTTATTTTTATTTTTATTCATATGTTTAGAGTTATTTAGTACCATTTGGTATGTGTTTTCCATGCATTATTGTGTAATAAATTTGTGATACTTTTTAAACATTGTGTTGATTTAACTTTCTTTCATCCCGATACCCAAGAGCGCCCCACATCTCTGTTTTGGTTTCTGTAATTTTGGAGGTTGGCAACCCTCCTACGTGGTGGCTGCTGGGCATCGAGTTACATCACAGTCATCCCCAGCGCCTAAGGCAAATTTCTCTTGCATGTTTCTCACGGCAGCCTGACACGTAAACTGTGGAACTGTGGTATTCATTATATTTAGTGGGTTTTAGGAGAGGTGTTATTGCCTCTTTGCTGAAGCTCCCTGGCAGATCTCCTCTGCTTATGGGCTTCTACTTATAACAGTTAATGCACCATCGCAGGAAGCCAGTCCAACCTCATTAGCACTGCATCAGCGTTCTTCTGAGCAGTTTATTGAACGGAAGGCTTGATGAAAACTAGATGGATATAATTATATTAGACTGAAGCTTTTGCACACCGATAACGCTGCAACTTGGCAGCTCATTTTCTGCCATACTCACTTCCCCTGTCTTTACGTTGAGAAATGTTAATTGGCATCCAGATCAGTTGTGGCTCATAAACATTCACACATCAATGCTGGAGTAGAAAGGAAAAAAAAAGGTACAAAAAATAAAAAACAGTCCCTTGATCAGCTAATAGCGATCAGCTTGGACAATTTCCAGGAGAGAGTTGTTTTGAGAAGCATTTCCTTCTCCAACACTACTTATTATTGCTCCGAGCCCCTGCACTAAGCACATACAATGATGTAGATGGGACTTTGCTGGCTGACACTAATGCTCTGAATTCCGCTCCACACGCTAATTAGGACATTTCTGCAGCCTGTGAAATATTTTCACTTGCTTAAAAGCAAGGTGGACAAAGGCTCAAAAAAGAAAACATTTTGTAACACATCTGCAAAAAGCTATCTGGCCATGACATCTATGGGAATACAGGTTGAGTATCCCTTATCCAAAATGCTCGGGACCGCAAGCATTTCGGAAAGGGGATTTTTTTAAACATACTTAGCTGGTCCCCTGGTGGTGCTCCAATGGTCCCCCGGTGTCCACTGTGCCCCCGGCGTCCACGGCGAGCTTCAGGATCCTCTTTGGCGGTCCCAGGGGTGCATTGCGCGAGTTTGCAGCCACGCCGGTGACGTCACCCGTGGATGCCAGAGGATGTGGTAAGTATCAAAAAAGGGCAGGGGGCAGGGGGGGGGGATACACAAAAAAAACCAAAATATTCAGAAAATCTACGGTTTTTGGAATATTTCGGTTTTTGGATATTCAGATACGGGATACTCAACCTGTACTACAGGAGTGAGAAGAGGTGATGGATACAGAGGGCCTTATTCTAGTTCACTCTTTCTGACAAAATCTTTCTTAGATGGACAAAACCATGTGCACTGCAGGGGGGCAGATGTAACATGTGCAGAGAGAGTTAGATTCGGGTGAGTTATTTTGTTTCTGTGCAGGGTAAATACTGGCTGCTTTATTTTTACACTGCAATATAGATCTCACTTTGAAGTAAATCCACACCCAAATCTAACTCTCTCTGCACATGTTACATCTGCCCCACCTGCAGTGCACATGGTTTTGTCCATCATAAGGTGCGTATACACGTACAGATTTTCTGTCTGATCTATCTGGTGGGAACAAAAACCTGGAAATGTATGAGAGCATATGACAATCAAAAATGTCCACTCAAATGCAGGAAAACAGAAAAAAAGATATGCTTTGATAAATTTGTCATATCAGAATGATTTTAACCCCTTCCTGACAGAGCCAGTTTTTGCGTTCCTGACAGAGCCCTTTTTTTCAAATCTGACATGTCTCACTTAAGTGGGGATAACTTTTTTTTGCTTTTACTTATCCCAGTGATTTTGAGATTGTTTTTTCGTGACACATTGTACTTCAAATTAGTGGTAAATTTGGGTCGATACAGTCTGTGTTTTTTTGTGAAAAATACCAAAATATCGTGAAAAAATGGAAAATTTAGCGATTTGCAAAATGTTAAATTTTCTGCTTGTGAGACAAATAATCTTACCACTCAAAATAGTGAATAACTAACATAGACCATATGTCTACTTTATGTTGACATCATTATTTCAACTTCCTTTTAATTTTTTGGGACACTAGGAGGCTTACAATATGAATAGCAAATTCTCAAATTTTCAAGAAAATTTCAAACACTGATTTTTTTAGGGACCAGTTCAGTTCTGATGTAACTTTGAGGGACTTGTATGTGAGACACCCCCATAAATGATGCCATTTCAAAAACTGCACCCCTCACAGTATTCAAAACAGCATTTTGGAAGTTTGTTAACCCTTTAGGTGTTTCACAGGAATTAAAACAAAGTGTAGGTGAAATTTCAAAATTTCTTTTTTTTTGCAGATTTGCAATTTTAATACATTTTTATAAGGAACACAGTACATTTTACTAGAGAAATGTGACTAAAAATTGATTCCCCCAATTCTTTTGTTTTCATAAATATCCTATATGTGGCCCTAGTGTGCACGGTGACCAAACCACAGGCTTCATAATAGAAGGAGCACCTACTTGATTTTGGAGCCTCCTTTTTATGAGATTATTTTTTAGGCACCATGTAGGTTTCAAGGCACCATAAGATGCTAAAAGTTAGGAACCCCCCCACAAGTGACCCCATTTTGCAAACTACACCCCTCAGGGAATTCATCTAGGGGTATAGTGTACATTTCAAACCCCCAGGGGTTTCACCAATTGTGGTACAACTGGGCAGTGAAAATGAAAAATTATTTTTTTTACACAAAAATGCAGTTCTGGCTCCAAATTTGTCATTTTCAGAAGGTATGAAGGAGACAAAGCACCCCAAAATCTGTGCCCCAATTTCTCCCGAGTACGGCAATGCCTCACATGTGACCAAAAAATACCAGTTGGGTGCATGGCAGGACTCAGAACGGAAGGAGTGATTTTTGGATTTTGCAGCTCAGATTCTGGTGGAATTTTGGTGGGTGCTATGTCGCATTAGCAAGACCCCCCAAGCACCAATACAGTGGAACCCCCCCACAAGTCACCCCATTTTGCAAACTACACCCCTCAGGGAATTCATCTAGGGGTATAGTGTACATTTCAAACCCCCAGGGGTTTCACCAATTTTGATACAAGTGGGCAGTGAAAATGAAAAATTACATTTTTTTACACAAAAATGCAGTTCTGGCTCAAAATTTTTCATTTTCAGAAGGTATGAAGGAGAAAAAGCACCCCAAAATCTGTGCCCCAATTTCTCCCGAGTACGGCAATGCCTCACATGTGACCAAAAAATACCAGTTGGGTGCATGGCAGGACTCAGAAGGGAAGGAGTGATTTTTGGATTTTGCAGCACAGATTCTGGTGGAATGAATGGTGGGTGCTATGTTGCACCAATACAGTGGAACCCCCCCACAAGTCACCCCATTTTGCAAAGTACACCCCTCAGGGAATTCATCTAGGGGTATAGTGTACATTTCAAACCCCCAGGGGTTTCACCAATTTTGATACAAGTGGGCAGTGAAAATGAAAAATTACATTTTTTTACACAAAAATGCAGTTCTGGCTCAAAATTTTTCATTTTCAGAAGGTATGAAGGAGAAAAAGCACCCCAAAATATGTGCCCCAATTTCTCCCGAGTACGGAAATGCCTCACATGTGACCAAAAAATACCAGTTGGGTGCATGGCAGGACTCAGAACGGAAGGAGTGATTTTTGGATTTTGCGGCTCAGATTCTGGTGGAATTTTGGTGGGTGCTATGTCGCATTAGCAAGACCCCCCAAGCACCAATACAGTGGAACCCCCCCACAAGTCACCCCATTTTGAAAACTACACCCCTCAGGGAATTCATCTAGGGGTATAGTGTACGTTTCAAACCCCCAGGGGTTTCACCAATTTTGATACAAGTGGGCAGTGAAATTGAAAAATTACATTTTTTACACAAAAATGCAGTTCTGGCTCGAAATTTTTCATTTTCAGAAGGTATGAAGGAGAAAAAGCACCCCAAAATCTGTGCCCCAATTTCTCCCGAGTACGGCAATGCCTCACATGTGACCAAAAAATACCAGTTGGGTGCATGGCAGGACTCAGAACGGAAGGAGTGATTTTTGGATTTTGCAGCTCAAATTCTGGTGGAATTTTGGTGGGTGCTATGTCGCATTAGCAAGACCCCCCAAGCACCAATACAGTGGAACCCCCCCACAAGTCACCCCATTTTGAAAACTACACCCCTCAGGGAATTCATCTAGGGGTATAGTGTACGTTTCAAACCCCCAGGGGTTTCACCAATTTTGATACAAGTGGGCAGTGAAAATGAAAAATTACATTTTTTTACACAAAAATGCAGTTCTGGCTCAAAATTTTTCATTTTCAGAAGGTATGAAGGAGAAAAAGCACCCCAAAATCTGTGCCCCAATTTCTCCCGAGTACGGCAATGCCTCACATGTGACCAAAAAATACCAGTTGGGTGCATGGCAGGACTCAGAAGGGAAGGAGTGATTTTTGGATTTTGCAGCACAGATTCTGGTGGAATGAATGGTGGGTGCTATGTTGCACCAATACAGTGGAACCCCCCCACAAGTCACCCCATTTTGCAAAGTACACCCCTCAGGGAATTCATCTAGGGGTATAGTGTACATTTCAAACCCCCAGGGGTTTCACCAATTTTGATACAAGTGGGCAGTGAAAATGAAAAATTACATTTTTTTACACAAAAATGCAGTTCTGGCTCAAAATTTTTCATTTTCAGAAGGTATGAAGGAGAAAAAGCACCCCAAAATATGTGCCCCAATTTCTCCCGAGTACGGAAATGCCTCACATGTGACCAAAAAATACCAGTTGGGTGCATGGCAGGACTCAGAACGGAAGGAGTGATTTTTGGATTTTGCGGCTCAGATTCTGGTGGAATTTTGGTGGGTGCTATGTCGCATTAGCAAGACCCCCCAAGCACCAATACAGTGGAACCCCCCCACAAGTCACCCCATTTTGAAAACTACACCCCTCAGGGAATTCATCTAGGGGTATAGTGTACGTTTCAAACCCCCAGGGGTTTCACCAATTTTGATACAAGTGGGCAGTGAAATTGAAAAATTACATTTTTTACACAAAAATGCAGTTCTGGCTCGAAATTTTTCATTTTCAGAAGGTATGAAGGAGAAAAAGCACCCCAAAATCTGTGCCCCAATTTCTCCCGAGTACGGCAATGCCTCACATGTGACCAAAAAATACCAGTTGGGTGCATGGCAGGACTCAGAACGGAAGGAGTGATTTTTGGATTTTGCAGCTCAGATTCTGGTGGAATTTTGGTGGGTGCTATGTCGCATTAGCAAGACCCCCCAAGCACCAATACAGTGGAACCCCCCCACAAGTCACCCCATTTTGAAAACTACACCCCTCAGGGAATTCATCTAGGGGTATAGTGTACGTTTCAAACCCCCAGGGGTTTCACCAATTTTGATACAAGTGGGCAGTGAAAATGAAAAATTACATTTTTTTACACAAAAATGCAGTTCTGGCTCAAAATTTTTCATTTTCAGAAGGAATGAAGGAGACAAAGCACCCCAAAATCTGTGCCCCAATTTCTCCCGAGTACGGCAATGCCTCATGTGTGACCAAAAAGTGGCAGGACTCAGAAGGGAAGGAGTGATATTTGGATTTTGCAGCACAAATTCTGGTGGAATGATGGTGGGTGCTATGTCGCATTAGCAAGACCCCCAAAGCACCAATACAGTGGAACCCCCCCACAAGTGACCCCATTTTGCAAACTACACCCCTCAGGGAATTCATCTAGGGGTATAGTGTACATTTCAAACCCCCAGGGGTTTCACCAATTTTGATACAAGTGGGCAGTGAACATGAAAAATTACATTTTTTTACACAAAAATGCAGTTCTGGCTCAAAATTTTTCATTTTCACAAGGAATGAAGGAGACAAAGCACCCCAAAATATGTGCCCCAATTTCTCCCGAGTACGGCAATGCCTCACATGTGACCAAAAAATACCAGTTGGGTGCATGGCAGGACTCAGAAGGGAAGGAGTGATTTTTGGATTTTGCGGCTCAGATTCTGGTGGAATGAATGGTGGGTGCTATGTGGCATTAGCAAGACCCCCGAAGCACGGTGAAATTATGAACCTAATATTCCATAGATGTGTGGTATATTTTAAAACACTCCTTTATACATAGGCCGGGTTTGTCGGGGCAAGTGTCACACTGGAAAATAGTTTGCTTTCTTATTCCCTTTTTATAGCAAACTTTGCACCTTTTTTGTGTCCTGCCCTTTTTTCCAGTGGAGGGGATTTCATCAGGAAAATGCTGCCCTGGTACAATACGGGGGCCAGTACTAGAAGTACTGGGGCCCTCTGCCTGCTGGTTCCCAAATATTAGGCCCTTTATGACTTCCTCTTGAAAGTGCATAAATGTCCCCCTCTGGCCGGTAGAACGGAATAGCACGTAAGCGTTATACAGTGCCATCTGGATGATATACACGGCCACCTTCTTGTACCAGATTTTTGTTTTCCGCAGGGCACTGTACGGCTTCAGTACCTGATCTGAAAGATCCACTCCGCCCATGTACCTATTGTAATCCAGGATACAATTAGGTTTTGAGGTGTGGGTACTGGTACCTCGTACAGGGACGGAGGTGGTACTGTCTCCGTGAATTGTTGTCAGTATAAGGACATCCCTCTTGTCCTTATATTTGACCAACAACATATTTTCGGTGCATATTCCCCTGCTTTCACCCCTTCTCATTACTTGGGCAATGTGCGTTTTTGGGAGGCCTCTTTGGTTCTTGCGCACAGTACCGCAAGCTGCTGTACCTCTTGAACCAAGGGCCTTAAACAGGGGGATGCTGGTGTAAAAGTTATCCACATAGAGGTGATAACCTTTATCCAGGAAGGGGTGCACTAAATCCCAGACAATTTTCCCACTAACACCTATGAGGGAGGGGGGGCATTCTGGCGGTTCAATTCTTGAATCCTTCCCTTCATAAACCCTAAACCTGTGGGTGTACCCTGAGGTGCTTTCACACAGTTTGTACATTTTTATGCCATACCTTGCCCTCTTACTGGGAAGGTACTGGCGGAATTTAACCCTTCCTTTAAAATGTATAAGGGACTCGTCGATACAAATAAATTTTTCAGGGATGTACACCTCTTCAAATTTGGCACTGAAATGATCAATGACCGGCCTGACTTTGAATAGCCGGTCAAAGGTGGGATCATCTCTGGGTGGGCACTGTGCATTATCGGTGTAATGTATAAATTTAAGGATCGTCTCAAATCGAGCCCGGGGCATGGCCATACGGTAAAATGGAGTACTGTACAGAACATCTGTACTCCAATATTGCCTAATTTCTGGCTTTTTTACTATGCCCATATGAAACACCAGACCCCAAAACGTCATCATCTCTACTGCATCTACAGGGGTCCACCTAGCAAATGATGACGTGGGGTTTTGAGCAATAAACTGCTGGGCATATAAATTAGTTTGGTCCACCATTAAATTTATAAAATCATCAGAGAAAAATAATTTGAAAAAGTCAATTTCTCTGAGACCTGTGGAATCAAATTGGATTCCTGGCATGGCCAAAAACTCAGGAACCTGGGGCTCAAAATTGTCTGGTGGTGGGGTCCATACGAGATCAATTATTGGGGGGGGGGGTCTCAGCTGCTCTACGGGGGCGTCTTTGAGGGGGTCCCTCATCACCAGAGGAGGAAGAGGAGCTTAAGGCGAATCCTTCAAATTCCCCGCTTGCATCACTGGCTGTGTCAGAGTCAGAAGCAAGCAGGGCATATGCCTCCTCCGCTGAATACATTCTCCTGGATGACTGGGAGGACATTTGGGAGGACATTTGGGAGGACATTTGGGATGCCATTTTTATTTTTGTGTTACTGGTAGTGAAATGTTTCAACACGTGTATAGTGTAGGGGGGGGTACAAACTTTATTTCAATCCGGGGGGTATGTAGTGTGTAGTGTGTATGTGGTGCAGAAAAAAAAAATACTTTATACCAATAAAAAAAAAAAAAATGAAGGGGTTAAAAATAAAAAATTTAAGGGGTTAAAAAAAAAAAAAGGTCCTGCGCCAAAAATTGAGCACAGATGTTGGTCAGTAACGTCTGTCACTGAACAGCGCTCAAAGGCAACAGGAATTTGATCAAAAAAAAAAATATATAGATCAACCCTGTGCCGAAAAAGATGATCAGTGATGTACGTCACTGATCAGCGCACAGCGGCCACAGGACACCCACAAAATCACAGTGTGTGTAAAAAAAAAATTAAAAAAAGACCCCACAGCACACACACAAAAAAAAAAAAGGTGATCAGTGATGCGACACTGATTACCAGTGAGGTGCAGCAGGTGCACAACCTTTGGTGCAACTGACAGGTATATATAAAAAAAAAAAAACCTCTGTACCCCCAAAAAAGTTGCAGATCACCTCAGATATAGTGATCAGCACAAAAGGCGGGGGCAGCAGACACAAAATTTAGCACTCTATCACTCTCTGTCACTATCTCTCTCTATCTCTCTATCTCTCACTATCTATCACTCTATGACACTGCAGCAGCAGCAGTGACAGGTATATCTATATATAAAAAAAAACCTGCGCCCCCAAAAAGTTGCTGATCAGTTAATTTATACTGATCAGCACAAAAGGAGGGGGCAGCAGTCAGTTATATCAAAAATATATAGCACAATCTGTCACTATCTCTCTCGATCTCTCTCTCTCTCTATCTCTCTCTATCTCTCTATAACTATCACACTGCAGCAGCACAAAATATAGCACTCTGTCACTAGGCCTCTCTATCTATCTATCTCTCTCTCTCTATCTCTCTCTATCTATAACTATATCACACTGCAGCAGCACAAAATATAGCACTCTCTGACACTATCTCTCTCTATCTCTCTCTATAACTATCACACTGCAGCAGCACAAAATATAGCACTCTCTGACACTATCTCTCTCTCTATCTCTCTCTATCTCTCTCTATCTCTCTCTATCTCTCTATCTATCTCTCTCTCTATCTCTCTCTCTCTCTATCTAGCTAGTACACTGCAGCAGCACAATTTCACAGGAAGGCACAAGTAGTAGTAACAGGATCCAGGAAGCAGTGATGAAGCAGCGATCAGGTAAGTATGGAGCAAGCTATGGAGCAAAGTTCTGGTCAGTATGGCGGCAGGGAGGTACGGTGACCGCACTGCACGCTATTCCAGACCGGAATGGCGTCTGCAGTGCAGTCACCGTTAGTTTAAATCCCCCTCCTTGGCTGTGATTGGTCCGTCGGTCCGACGAACCAATCACGGCCTTTGGGGGCGGGCGGGGTGCGGTGGGGTGACACCAGTGTCACCCTTACACCCCGCGGTGATTGGTGCTGTACTTTACAGCACCAATCACCTCTGATCCCGTGTCACCGGCGAACGTTATTCGCCGGTGACACAGGAAAACGCTGTAATTGGCTGTTCACACTGAACAGCCAATCACAGCGATCGCCGACGGGGGGGCGGCATCGCAGCCCCCCCTGGGCATGCACGGACATGTCTGCTGTCAGGGACAGCAGACATGTTGAAACTGTCACCGCGTCTATAGACGCGGTGACAGTTAAATGCCATGACGTACATTTACGCCATGTGTCGGGAAGTGCTTCCCGACCATGACGTAAATGTACGTCAATTGTCGGGAAGGGGTTAAAAAAAATTGTCTGACTGATCACTGTCTGTTCTCAAGTGTTGGAAACAATTTTTTGATTATCATTTGCTCCAATACATTTCCATGTTTTTGTTCCCGCTAAATAGATCTGACAGAAAATCTGCATTTATTCACAGCTACTCCGCAACTGACAGGGGGGACACCCAACTGCACCCCCCCCCCCCCCCCCCCCGGCCGAGGGACACTGCCGGCTGCAGGAGGGACGCGGGAACATCCCCGAAAACAGTGACTTTCCCACGGTAATTGGGACAGTTAGGAGGTATGTCCAGCTGTAATTGGGATAGTTGGGAGGTATGTCCAGCTGTAATTGGGATAGTTGGGAGGTATGTCCAGCTGTAATTGGGATAGCTGGGAGCTATGTACAAGTCATGTACTATCACATTTACAAACACACACATTTGCTTTCAGACTGCATGTTATGTGATACTCCTTCGTTCTCCTTTCTTATCATTCCAACAAACCTATTTAGACATTAGGCATAACTGTGAGATGCACACTTCTGCTAAGGCTACTTTTGCGGCTATAATTATAATGCATGTGTTTTCATTTCTCTCTCTGTAACATGTGGATAAGAATCAATATTAATAATGTTTATAGGGATATTGGAATATGTGTCCCAATGACTTCTGCTAACAATCTAAATATGCTCCTGTAGCATTTTGAAGTAGACTACACTTCCATGAAATATTAATTAGGAACCCCCTTGCTCCATGTTCAGTGTAATAAGCAGATCTACCAAGAGTAAATTTCAGCCAGATTATTGTGTGTTAAATTCCAATTTAAAATAAAAATGTACAAGGCCAATGTTTCACAAGGCTTTAGGTCAGTGGTTCCCAAACTGTGTGCCGTGGCACCCTTGGGTGCATAAAAATTCTGATACTTTAGGGCATCGTGATTCAAAAAGGTTTGGCAACCACTGCTTTAAGAGAAGGAGCTGACCTCTTCAGGACAACTGATGTATAACGAGATCCTCGTGGTGATTCAAACTGGGACCCCCAAAGTGGGTCCCGACCTTCTCAGCATGGGGTCCTGACTCCCTGTTACTGATCATCAGGCTGATGACTTTTCTCATCTCAGTCAGTGATTCAAGGAGTCTGAATAATGGAGTCTGTTGAATTATCTGTTAGTTTAGATTTCTCAGTAAATGTTCTGCCACCACAATGCTGCCATGTACAGATGGAGCGTGTCCCATCTTTGGCCGGCGCTCGCCAGATCCCTTGCACTGGCGAGCTCCGGCGATAGAGACTGGGACGCGCGTGCGTCTCACATGCACGTGCGTCCCAGTTTCCCGTCGGCGCGGGGACGGGAACCCTGTCCATCTCCGCTTCAGGGAGATGGACAGGGTTAGGGGGGGGGGGGTGCGGCAAGGCGGCGGGGACCCAGGGTGACCGTCAGCGAGGCGGCGGGGTCCCAGGGGGAGCCCCGCTGTAAGGGAACGTGCGCGCATCTCTTGCGCGCATGTCCCCTTACGGCGGCTGGCGGGGGATGGCGGCTGGCGAATCTTCCGCCATCCCCTGCAAAGATGGGACACACTCCATCTGTATGTGCTGTCTGTGATGTGATGTGATGACATTCTGCAGTAAGTTGCTGGGGCCATTAATTATTTTTATTGTCATATGAGGACCCAGAGCAAAATAGTATGAGTACCCCTGACCTATGGAATTTGTCTTATTGTTATGAGTAATAATAGGTAAAGAATAATTCCTGAATTTAAAAACACATGAACTGTGAAAATAGTAAATTTCTACATTTTTTACAACTTTTGTTTTATAAAATCTAAACTAAGACAATACTCAACTTTTACAAATAAATACTCATTTTATTCTCACACAATTAAATTTCTTACACTTTTTCAGTTTTTAATTAGCAACTTTCAAAAGGGATGAGTGATGAGTAATTTTGAATGCATAGAAATAGCATTTAATTAGCTCTGGTATAGTGTAGGTACCAGAGTGTGCTCATATAAGACGTATGTAGTTTGTGCCCATAGCCTTGTGCCCTGCAAGAAGGCATAGAGGCAACTTAATTGCTTTAAATAATTCTATACGTATATTGGAAGGTATTGTTGTGTCTGCTCTTTCATCTTTTAGTATAACACTTAATAAGACAAAGTAATGAAAAGCCAATAAAAATTGTGGAAGGCATTTGTTAGTTATGTGGTCCAAGGTGAGAAGATCCGGGGGAAGGATGGGGGGAAGGGGGGGTATGGGGTGGGGAAGGGGGATATTATTTATGAATTTATGGGAAGTGGAACACCTGATGGCCCACAGGAACACTTGAGGTTAAGTCCCCCATACGCAGGTCCAGTTTGGCCTATTTCATCCGATTTTGACGAATCAGATAAAAACTGTCCAAATCCAATGAGTTTTGACATTCAATCCGATGCAGCCCCCCATGCGCATCAGATCAAATCCATGGTGCACATATGATCTTTGGATTCCACCCCCCCCTCCCGGTGGTGGGGAACGTAGTTGTATGCGATAGATCGCAGGTGAAGAGACTGCATGCGTTGTAACGCATATGATCCTGCTGCCCGGGAAGGTACCAGGTGGCTCAAAGGGACATACACTGATGCGAGCCAATGTTACTGTTGATTTTAGGTCATTGTTAAATGGTACAGTGAGGAAGACGGTTACTGTGGGGATTTATCAAAGCCTGGAGAGAGATAACGCACCAACCAGCTCTTGTCATTTTTCAAACAGAGCCTGTAACATGGCAGTAAGGAGCTGATTGGTTTACACTTTATCTCTGTCCAATGCTTAAAACATCACCTCTTATGTTTAAAGAAGTGAACTTGGTAGGCTATATATCCAGATTACTGAGTTGGTATCTCCCAAAATGTATCTTTCAGCTGGAATAACTTCAAGCGTTATTAGTTCTCTTGAAATACGTATTTACTGGTTTTCTATAATAAGCACTTGAATTATTTTTTAATTATTGTTGTTCAAGAAATGAGTGTGGATTATAAGCCAGACAGCGTCTACATCATCAGCCAATAGGTTGACAACAAAAAGTCCACATGCAATTGGGCGACAGGGTCAAAATGTCAATAGGGTCAAAAGGTTGGCATGGGAAAGTGCGACATGGTAAACATGTCGGCATGAAAAAGGTAGACATGAAAAAGGGTCAACATGAGTTTTTCACATTTTTTGGGTCTCAATGACGACAATTATGGACATAGACCCCCAATTAGTGTGAAGCATGCCCTTGCTTGGCTCACTTTACTCACAATGGTTCAGTCTCAATGCCTCGCTATGCTGGGCACACTATTATATTATCCCCCTATGCCGACATTCATGATCAAGTGATCAAGTGAGAACAAAAGAACAAGCTGGTTTAAGAAAAAAATCAGCTGTGTATTGAAAACACAATTCAAACACCGTGGAAGTATCCGTACACCAATGAAAAGACAGCAAAGTTGTTTGTTCTCCCCACTGTAGTATAATATCTAGTGGGCTAGAGAGTAATCGTTTCATCTGTTCCGATGTGAGAGAGGTACTGTAGTATATAAATCGCCAATACTGTACATACAAGCAGTAGATCAAGACTAAAAATAATCAAACTGTTTTATCATTTATCTGCCTCACTGTTAGTTTTGTTAGAACTTGAAGTGATATAGAAGCTTGTGGATCATGGTAAAGTACAACAAGTTGGCGGATATTTATACCAAAAATGGTCAATCCATAGGGGCAATTACAATAATTAACTTGTTATTTTCTGAAATACTGTATATTCCAGTGAGTCCTGGGCAACATTTGGGGTGGCAGTTGGTGTGGCTTCCCTGTTTGAATTTTGGACAATGCAGGCCCATCTCTCCACCTGCCACTGCTATGGAGTTAAGAAGATATTTTCCTTCTTTCACTACAGTATGTCACTGTGTAGAGGAACAAGATAGTGGCAGTCATACTGTACATAGTATTATCCAGAAGCAGCCCTAATGTTGTCAGTTGAGAGGGGTAGGGTCATTCAAGGGGGCAGGATCCCACCTCATACCGCCTCATTCTTACTTGGAGGCAGTGGTGGCCCTCCTTGTGTCTTTTGCTGTAATTGAATCTGTAACTTTGTGGTAATGCAATTACAAGGCCCTTACTTGGTGAACATGCATGTACTGTATCTGAAAGTTCAAGGACTGAGACATCCACTTGTCTACAGACACTGCAATCATACTTTGTGTGTCTTTAGATTGGTCGCATCACTGAACATTTTACCAGCCGTATGCTACTGTTTGTGCAGATCATAATGATGTGAGCAATCTCTGTACACAATACTTTCAACAACTTGCCCATGTCACTAAAAACGTATCCATAATAAATGTGAATATTATACAACACACTGTTCTAATGCACTTATTTGTGTGTGTGCATCCTAGTCTGTACTGCAACTCTATGCAAACACCATCTGGATGAATGCATGGTGCAACTCAGACATTGCACAAGGAAAAAATAAAATACATTGACCTTCGCATTATGTGCCTCAGGCCCACAGAAGACTGACCTGTGGTGCTGCAGGGTGAATCAGGCCAGAACCAATTGGCTTGCAAGCAACAGCCAGCTTACAGGCCATCATTATAGAGGTACTGCATGGCTCTCAGGTTGTCCATCTGCCAACTGCCACTGTGCCCGCTGGCCAGAACAATTGTCAGCTACCTGGAACGCAAATCCTGTAAGCACAGCAGGTCACAGCCAGTATAGATCAGACTGTTTGGGTGATAGGTGTGGGGGGCATGGGCTGTGGCAACCCACTTAGTGGAGTATGGGATCATCCCAGCAGAAAATGTCTCATGCTGCTGGTGGCCCAATCCGTCCACTGAAATATTTTTATTTGCCCTTTTTTAACAGCAACTAACATCCAATCAGCCTCATAGTCAGTACACTTCTATAGCACTATAAAGCATACTTGCCTACCTTCCCGGAATGGTCGGGAAGGTCTAGAAGTCTAGAAAATTGGGTCCCCCTGCCAGCCCCCCCCCCCCCCCCCCGTCAAATACCGGCATTTTCACATTTATTGAGGCCCACATTTAGCAGGGCCCCAACACCAGCCCCTGCACCCCCCCCCCTACCTTAGTGATGGCAAGCCCTACCCCCATCCCCAGAAAAGTTGCAGAGAGTCTCCTCTCTGTCCCCTCTATTGATCAGATTATAGACCAGCTATTGTTGTCACAATTTAAGGCACTTGTCAAAAGGAGGGGGTTTCTGGACAACCAGAAACAACCCCCCGCATTTGCCTATGCAACTGGGTACAGGTTGTGATCGGATCGGATTCAGATCGTGTGCCGATTGTACATTCGTCTTACGATCTGCTCACGATCTGCATCGTTCTGGTGTGTACCTAGCATAGTTTTAGATCCGATTCCGATCCAATTCCCTGCTGGTCATTTGGTCATTTTTCAGATCCTACATGCTGCAGTCAGGATTTGAAAACGATCCCTTCAAATGGGTACAAATCGGGATCTGATCAGAATCAGATTGGATGCAGATCGTGTCCTCCAGCAGATCGTGCGACCATCGTATGGTCTGCTCATGATCGTTCTGGTGTATACCCAGCATTACTCACTTACTATCATTTTACTATAATTTTACAGGCTGTGATTGATAAATGACAGAAGCTAATTGGTTGTTACTTTATCTCTCTCCACTTTATATTTTTTCAAGCAGTGATATATCTCCCCCCATGACTTCAACAAACAGAGTTCACGTACAGGGAAAAATCAGCATTTTCTAAGAGAGCTAACATCGTTCAGTATTAAAATCAGTTGATCTCTATTTTAACAGCCATTGAGCATAACTCAGACTAATCATAACCTAAGCTCACAGCAAGTGTTCCTGTCTGCGTAACCTGAGGGAATCAATACTGTCTTTTGTCAGTATTTTAATTACATTTATTTATGTGTGCCTATAAAAGCACTTTCCTGTATAATATGAAATGGGTTTTATATACATATTAAACTTCTGTTATGTATAGATAATGTTTTATATACTAATTTAAATTGCAAGCTTGTGCTGATTTCACCATTAATTCAACTGCAACTTTACTTTGCCAATTTATCTAAATTGATTGAACACAATTAACATGAGCAGAAATGAGTCAAATTTTTCCAAGGAATTGATTTGTTGGATGGGTCACGTGGGTTAGATATATAAAGGTTATATCGCACATGTATATCACTGCAGTTAATGTTTTAGAAGAACGATCACATTTTTTACAGTACACGCATTGTACTTGATGCGCTTTTTACGTGGGATGTTTATAATGTGGGATTTAGAGGATGAAAGTCACATTTGCAAACTTGTAATCGCTCAATTATATGCATTGTTGTAACATATTTCCTAAGCAGCACTTACAGCCGCATACGCAATGCACTGTAGATAAGGCAGTGATAATAACTGTATCACTTCTGTTAGTTACGCAAATTATGAGTTAACAAATGCACACTTGTTTTGTATTGCAAAAACAACACTCAGCATCATTAATGACCATAGGAATACTTCAGATGTGCATTGTTGTTACGGAGATGATCATTTGTTTTTCTGTTATAACATTTTTATATATTCTAAATGCCTTTATCCTACCTCCCAACATTTAAGTGCTGGGAGGAGGGACAGTGCGCGCGGCAAAGTCACCCACCAAAATTTTGTGAGAGTGGCCTAGCGGTAAGGGGGTATGGACTGTACTCGCAACATTACTGTGAGGCGACACCCCCGTTTTTGACGCGGTTGAGGCAGCTCTGTGAGCTGCTGGCTATGCCCCCAGCCCTTCAGATATAGATGCTGTACTCATGTCTATTCATGGGTGACAGGGGGGACTCCCAACTGCCCCCCCCCCCCCCCTGCCTGCAGGACATTGCCAGCCCTGGACGGGTCGCGGGAGCGTCCCAAAAAAGGAAGTTACAGCGAAAAGTTGCGACAGTTGGGAGGTGTGGCCTTTATTTAAGCATCTGTTATTTCCATAAAGTCAGATGATATATTGGCAAAGTGGGAATGCTCAGCATCATTTAAAAAAGAGTAAAAGCCTCCACACAATATGTGAGTTGGGCCAGATTTCATCCGATTCCACTGGGTCTGGCCGAGAAATCGGGCCCATATAGCATGTGTGTGACATCCGATCCGATGTGCGGTCATGTGCGCATCGGATCGGAGCCGGAGATTATACACGCTGCACCTAAGATCTCCGGGTTGGACCCCCTCCCGGTGGCAGGGAAAGGGGATTGAATGCAATATATCGCAAGCAGAAGTACCGCATGTAGAAGTAACCCGGGCAGCTGAATGGGAATTGGATGTGACTTCTTAGAGGGGAGATAGCGTATTGTTACCTTAAGAGGTATATTTTCATTATTTTACATTTTAAAATGATATACAACTTTGTGGTGGTTCAGGTGCTAAAAACACACATTTATTGACAGATGCTTTTTGACAAAGGGCCTAATTCAGCATGGATCGCGAATCAGAGGATTAGCAGTTGCCTGCGATCCAAAATTAGAGATGCATTCCCAGATACATTTGCAAAAGCTAAACCATTGAATAGTTTTTTCCAAATGTGACAGTCTAGGGCTTCCATTAATGACCAGGCTAGAAGTGGTCATCGGTGATGGTTACAAACACACCAGAAAATGCCATGTTTCTGCCAATGAAACTGCCCGCTGCCAATGGATATTTATTCACTAATTGCCGCCACGGATGCGCAATGCGAACACAGGGCTCATGCAGTCGTTTTAATAATCAAACTGATTGCAAATGCTCTAATTAGCGATCCATGCTGAATTAGGCTCATAGATTTTCTAAATGTTAGTAAATATGTGTTTTAGCCCCTGGAACGCCATCGATTTAGATTAAATTAGGTCAATGTAATCTCAATGATAATGGAAAAGAATTGACCTTTTGTAAATGACCTTTAGTAAATATAACCTTAATTGTTAAGAGAAGCATACATCAGCAATCAAAAGAAAAAAAAAAAAAGATTTACACATTTTTCTGCCTGATTTAACAATCTCTTAATTCCACCACTGATATGTGCCCATAAGATATTTTATGTAATTTGCAGATCATTTTCATCTAGGGATGCCAATCCCGAAGCCTTTTTTCAATCCCTGAATTCCCGGCGTCCTGGGATTGGCATTCCTATTTTTTTTAAATACCCCCCCAAACGACACCCAAGCACAATTACACGGGTGGTGCAGCGGTGCTGCACTGAGTGGGCAGGCAGGCGGCAGCAGCGTCATTAGGTCATGCTACACAGAGCCGCACACCAGGTCGGGAACAGCCAGGCAGTGTCTGAGCACTAGCGAATGCGCAGTTTAATCCTGAAATCCCGGAATTGGAGACTCCAATCCTGGGAATGAAATCTCTGAGATTTTGTGGCCAAATCCCGGGATCCCACCGATCCCGATCCTCCCGATCCTCTGATTGGCCACACTCTCTTCATCCAAAGATCATGAAAGTGAAATGATTTACAGATTCTGATCACTTCATCAATTCAGTTCTGCACATGTACAGTATGGGCTCCATGCTGTCGGGTGCAGTAAGGCCACAGTAAGGCTGCATTTTCTTGACAGCCTATAGATGTTCTGGGACAGACAGGGCCGGTGCCACCACTAGGCAGCTTTAGGCATTTGCCTGGGGGCACCGGCCACTGGAGGGCAGCACTCGGTAATCGGGAGCAGTCCCCCCCCCCCCGTGGAGCTAGGTGAGTGGTGGCTGCACCCCCCCCCCCCCCCACGACGTAGAGTGGGTGAGGAGTGGTGGGGCCGGTCTGATATCCCCCCCCAGCGGCACCCCCCCTCCAAGTAAGCGGCAGCGGGACACATGACATTTCAGCGTTTAAGGTGACGGTAGTCAAAAGACCTGCTATCCCACATCACAGAGTCCCATCATAGGCTCCATAGCCCTATAACCCTCTCCTCCAAACCACCTCATCCTAACTCTTCCTTATAGCAGCCTAACCGTAACCCCCCACTCAGCCACAATCTGTAACCCTCCCCACTTGTGCCTTACCCTAACCCCCCGCACCCTGCTGCATTAACCTATTCCCCTTCCATGCAGCCTAACCCCCACCTTGTATGTGCCTAAGCCTAACCTTTCCACCTCACAACTTAACCCTAAGTCCCCCCACTAGTGCTTACACCTAACCACCCCATCACCAGCCACCTGCTCTCACTCCCCCCATCCTTACCAAATGGGATGCTGGCTTCCAATATCCCGACATCAGCATCCTGACCGCCGGAATGTTGCCTGCATCCTGCAGCAGCCATGCTGTTTCCATACACACCTAAATCATCCCCAGTGTAATGAAACTTAATATGCCTGTTCCTAGGTGTAAGGAAAACTCATTCCTATGCTACTGTATACTTATTATTATTAATTCTGTATTTTTCTTGCTAAAACATACACAGTTCCAAACTGATAGGTGCAAGGTCATAAATAGAATTGATAATTACCAGATATATTCACAGCTGGGTTTGTAAATGTCCCTTAACATATTACAGTACAGTACTTTGTCACATATCTGTCTCAGTGATATTATCATATCTTGCGGACAAGTACATTACACGTCGATTAATATCTAGCCTACTGAACTTTTGCTGCCATTTATTTATTTATTAACAGTTTCTTACATAGCGCACACATATTCCACAGCGCTTTACAGAGAATATTTGAACACTCACATCAGTCCCTGCCCCAGTGGAGCTTACAGTCTATATTCCCTACCACATTTACATGCACACACACACACACACACACACACACAGACATTCTAGGGTTAATTTTGTTGGAAGCCAATTAACCTATCAGTATATTTTTGGATTGTGGGAGGAAACTGGAGTACCCGGAGGAAACCCACGCAAGTACAGGGAGAATATACAAACTCCGCACAGTTAGGGCCATGGTGGGATTCAAACCCATGACCTCAGCGCTGTGAGGCAGTAATGCTAACCATTACACCGTCCATACTGCCATGGGAAAACAAACAAATATGAATGTCAACTGCTGCAACGCTGTTTCTGATGCACAGGAAGGAGATCCTTTACCACACAGACTGACAGTAAGGTGAATGAATAAATGACCTGTGTAAAATATATTAAAGCAATTCTTTAAGAAGTGTAATGACAGTAATGAATATCACGCTTTATAAATACCATTATAAATACCAAGCCTGTGCCACGAGCAGCTAATGGGATTTCTCGCTCTACAATTATATAAAGCGATTTCCCAGCCAAAATTCCTCAGTGCAGGCAGTAAAGCAAAATGACACTGGACAGGAACAAACTGGAACAGCCTCTACGGATAACAGGATTGTGATTACAGCCATCTTCATTTCCACTTTATTAATTGAAAAATCTTTGGGACATGTGGCTGGGAGAGGCAGGAAAGATGGATGCTCAAAGTGATTGTTTTCAGAGCCGATATGTCATTGACCCATCCTTGCAGATGACTGTGTGCTGATATCTTAACAAGAAAATCTGGGAATGGAAATGCAGACAATTAATGGGTGCACGTCTGGCTGTTGTAACCTCTGATATATGACTGGAGACTTAATATACCAGATGGGATTCCTTCGTTCTGTACACCAGCAGCATGTTGGAGATTGCACTGACAATGGTTCTAGGAGAGAGGATCCTGATATTGTCTGGGGACATTCTATTACAGCTGATAATGTGTTGTTAACGTCAGCAGGCAAGAAGTAGTTAAACCAATCAAGCTCTTTTCAGCTCTAACAAATGTTACATGGGGCACAGAGGTCAGTTACTGATAACCTGTATTCTTATAATGTATTCCAAAGTGTTTGGAAAGCATGGGCCTTAAGCTGATTTATTTTCTTAGGAGCATGTAGTTCAATTCATTTGATAAAACCAACAAGAGCTAAGCACCATTTTACAGGTTGCTGTACATGTCCCTCTGGGACCAAGTTAGTCCCTTTTTCATATCTATCAAAGAACAGCTGTTTAGTCTACAGTTGCTGAAATACATGTGTAATCAATGATCGCCCGGTACAAGTACAACCGCCTTCAAACAACCTCGTTAACTGTCAAAGGCAAACAAACATTATTACAACTTGTTGGGGAGAAGACTTTACAGGACATAGTTTTAACCCTTTCATTGTGAGGATCAGTGGTACTAGGGGGGTGATTCTGATCACCGTGATCCCCTGCCTGTTCGCGCAGGGGTGCGATGGTGAGCGACTGCACATGCCCATATACTTTTATGTGCATGTGCAGCCGCTTCGTGTGAGCGCGCATGGTGGACTGCTTGTTCGCCATCCCGTTCATACTTAGCAGTGCGGGCTGGGGCGGCGGCGAGGGGCTGGACCCATGGGGACGCCCAATGTTTCAGGGGCATCCCATCATAATGCTGGGCGTTCCCATGTAAATTCGCCCCTCATGCGAGTACATTTGCATTGTTAGCCCCGCCCCGCATTTTACACAGCATTATTTTTACACTGCAATGTGCATTTCCATTTGGACACACCCCACCCACATCTAACTCTCTCTGGACTTGTTACATCTACACAGTGGTCTATCTGCTGCAGGCCAGAGCAGATAGACCACAGCTTCCCCTTATGGCCATTAGACTGTGCCTCAAATCTAGATTCCAGTGGAGTGTGGGAAATTCTGGAAATCTGTGAAAATGCTAGGAAATTGATGGAAAGCGTCCGTGAATTCGACAATCAACAGCCGTTTCTGACAAAACAGATCCGACTTTAAAAAATCCAGATCTGACATCCTTCAATGCTATCTGTAACGGCAGCATTGAATAGGCCGGTAGTGATATTTCCCCTGTCGGGAAATATTGGCAGAGATTGAGTACCCCCACTGTCCTTACATCAGTTGTAACATAGTGGGGCTGGCATGAATATGGTCAAACATTGGGGTGCGCAGTGTATTTAGATTTCTGTGTCTAAAGGGCACAGCAGCAGCTGAAAATGTATACCGTACTAGTATAATGGTTCTTTATTATAGGGAATGAACACAGTAGAAAAACAAGACTGGGTATACACAACCAGATGTAGTTGTGCAATTTTTTATATCTTACATTCTATGAATATGTTAGGTGTAGACAGTTGCTGGTTTGCACTAAACAGCAAAGAAAAAAAATCATCATAGCAGCAAAAAACTGATTATTATCAGAGTTTAAAAGTGAAAAGAAGCGTCTTGTTGATATACTGGGTGACAATTAATGGGATGAGATATTTCACCGCTCCTTATTGGCTGGTGGGTGGGACTAGCCCCCAGTATGTGGTAGAAGCCGCGCATGCAAACTAAATTCTGACTTTTCTCACAGGGGAACTGGCAGCCGCAGAAGAGTGTGTTTGATCCGGGCATCTGGATAGTATGATTTCTCTTAACAGGTACTTGTTGAGATTCTACATGGACAAGCAGACAGGCCTACGATGGAAGCCATAGGTAACGTATGTGTGAAATTATGTAGTATGTAATAAAGCTATACTTTTGGCTTATTGTCTGTACACTAATTTACGCTTACTGGACCTGATGAAAAGACCCCTATTGGTCTTGAAACATTGTCCCATGTTTTTCATTATGCACTAAAATATTTTCTCAAAGTCCGTGGAGTGCCGCCTCTATCTCAGTGCCCTTTGGGGATGTATGGTGGGTGCTTTTGCTTATATTATCTACAACTGGAAGGCATCACGGCATTAGTTTACTAATCTGGAGTGCCGATTACCTGCTCGATGAATATATTTATATATATTTACTTTGTGGAGGTAGGTCAGCACTCTGGTTGACAGAGTCCAAGTACCACGTTGCCTTCCCTAAATGGTGATACACAAACTAGGAAGAAGGAGGGCAGCACTCACGGATTTAAAGTGAAGAAAACCTTAGCGAAAAGGTGTCACAAGGTCCGACGTTTCACGGCAAATAGGCCTCTTTTTTAAGGAGTGAAAAAGAGGCCTAATAGCCTTGAAACGTTGGACCTTGTGACTCCTTTTCACTAAAGTTTTCTTCACTTTAAACCTGTGAGTGCCGCCCTCCTTCTTCCTAGTTTGTATATATATATATATATATATATATATGTGTGTGTGTGTATATGTATAGTGTGACATGGTCACAAGAATGGGGTGAGCAGCCCCCAGAATGTATAAATACATATTTGTGCATGGTTATGTAGGCATATAATGCCATACGAGTTAGCCTTAATATAAGGTACATAGTTGTTGTAAAATACCATCCCCATAGGGGACATCAAAAGTTGTGCAGTATATGTATAAATGCCTTCACAGAAGGCAAAACGAGACTTTCATGGAAAGCAAGAAGGACTGACTCTATTATTAACCCATACTGAATTCCCCCGGAGGGGAGTTGGACGGAGCCACTTTCAAGGAAAAACAGCACAGGACCTCTCCATGTGTCCCGTTGGAAGGGGTACTCCCATTCATGACAGTTGGCACCAAATACATATACTAATAAAGCTAGACAGCTCGCGCGGTGAGCGGGCAAGTTGGCAGCGCGAGGAGGAGATTATAAAAGTGACAGACGGTAACGGCTGGGAGCAGTTCCTGAGAGGATTACTAAAAAGCAGAGCTGCGCAGCAGGCAGGACGGAGAGCGATGCTGAGGGGTTTTACCGGGAGCCAGACGTGTAGAGAAGAGTCCCCGGCTGCCCCGACATCCAGCGCTGACAGGCGGCATTGATTTATCCTCGTGGACGGACTGGCAGACGATCCCGGCGGCGAGTCCCGGAGGCGGCATTGTCGAGAGGAGGCGGGCCGCATCGTCATCTAGAGGGCGGCATCCTGGAGGCGGAGACCGGTGACGCAGCAGCCGATGACTGACGGGCCCAGTCAGGACTACCACAGAGATAGATCGAGGCAGGCGGCGGCCGCGTCAGCACTGGGCGGGTACTGAGGTGGAGTCCGGGCGGCAGCTAACGGAGCAGACGATAGTACAGGGGAGTGGTGAGTGTGCAATCCACCCCAAAGGGAGACTCGCAAGCCGGCCCCTAGGCAGTCTATAACACCTTAGCACCGCCCTTCAGCACATACTGATCCCACAGTGAATACAGACTGTATGTGAACAGTTCTGCCAGCGGTCTACACTTAGTAAAACAAAACCCAGACTGCGCAGCAACCGGTAGAATAGATCTAATCTGGGAAAGTAATCACGCAGTACTGAATTAACAAGTAATGTCAGAAATAGGGTGACAGGGCTGCTAGAGAAGAACAGAGAGTAAGTGGCAGAGAGCCTGTATCCCGTACTCCTCTATAGGGGGGTATCATGAGAGAGAACTTTATGTAAACCTATTCACCGCTCAAGCTGCAACATAATACACTGACAAAGAGGACCCTATCCCGCCTCACTGAAGCTAAAGTGAAACCCCTTAACCCCTTGCAGGCTGAAATAGTTTCCACAGGAATGGAGGGCTAAACCCGGCCAAAAGCCTGGGGACGCCTCACCAACACAGCCAGCAAGGAAAGGAATAGTTGCATTGTCAGGCGGAGCTATAGTTTACTGCAGACTAACCCTGAGAATAGTTAAACCCAGTCGCCATAGCCAGAAGACACTAGTTACAGTCAAGTGAAGCAATAAAGAACTCTGGTACCTTACAGTTTGTTTCAGGAGGGTTACGAGTAACCTGTGCAATACCGTATGCCTACTGTCCTTACATTTTCCTGGAAGTAATTATTCTTTTAGTTGTCGCTAGGAAAGGCTTAACGTTTCCACTGAAACTACCCAACATTTCCCATCTTTGGAAAACATTTCCTGCTAGTTAGAAACTACTCCTGGAGATTAATTACAGTCAGCAGAAGGGAACTAATTCCATCCCGGGAATCTAAAGTGTATGAGCTCCCATTCAGTGTCTATACTAGAGCTTTAATAAGGAAAAGAACGGAATAAAATTAACTTTCTTCAAGCCTTTATTCCTACGCTAGTTAGACTACTCACCTGTTCTGAAGTAGGAAAGACTCCAGTCATTTCAGTAGAGACTCAGAGAGGGTATTCCACCTGTATAAACCAAGGACAGAGCAAGTGCTTACAAAAAGGGTCTGGTTTTAAACTGCAGTTAGGAAAATACTTAATGCATTAAGTAACCTCAGGTAATTTTTGAGGTCGTTAAAAGTGATTGTTGATGTTATATTGTTTTTGTGGCTGCTAAAACAATCCCATTGTTAAAGTATAGCTACTCTGTTCTGTTCATTTAATGTATTGTTTGTGTGTCATTAACCGTGATTCTCCATAGCCGAGAAGAAGCAGAGTTCCTGCAAAATAAAATATCAGACCTTTATTTATGGTGTGAATTACTGTGTTGAATTGTAACTTTATTGTAATTTGGAAGTACCGGTGAAAGGAAAGGGATAGAAAGAACCATACTTACCGGTAGGTCACAATAGTATATATATTAATCCCCCCCTGCAGTTACCCATTGACTAATTGACCCATTGACTAAGTATATACTGCCTTTGCTCTGTGTTTTGACAGTGTAATATTCTCCCATGCACTTTGCAGTCAGTAATGACAAGTGGGAAGAGAGCCTCTCTCCCATCTAAAGTAATTCGGCCCTGCATACATTTTAAATGCATGTGTTAGTATTAAATGCAGAAGTTGATTTACATCTTTAAATACATTATTATGTTGAGTGCAAATAACATCATGTGATCAACTACACTAAAGAGAACAATGCCTTACATTTATTAGATTAAAAATAAATACAAATCAAATTCATCAGGTGTTTACCCTTCTTTTACCAGTTAAACAGAAATCATCTACCCTGCAGCAGTCCATACTTAATCCAGAGTGAAATATTGTGAACAGATAGTCACTAATTCATTTAATACCACTGTTAGTCATTGATCCTAGCACCAGAGGGAAATACATGAGGGAAAGGGAGGACATGATAGAAACTTTCAAATATATCAAGGGTTTTAAGAATGGTACAGGTGGGAGACATTCTTCACAGGAAGAGGAGCATCAGAACACGAGGACATGCACTGACACTAGAGGGAGGATGATTCAGGGGAAATGTGAGGAAGAATTACTTCACAGAAAGAGTAGTAGATAAGTGGAATAGCCTACCATCAGAGGTGGTAGACGCAAATACAGTAGTACAATTTAAACATGCTTGGGATAAGCATATTGATATCCTTACAAAAAAATAAGGATCAAATATGGTTTGAGGTGACATGTTTGAAAAAAGGGGCAGACTAGATGGGCCAAGTGGTTCTTATCTGCAGTCAAATTCTATGTTTCTACGTTTCTATGATGTCACATAAGGTGGACGGGACTAGCGGCCACAGAAAGCAGAAGGTTTCCCAGGAGTCTCTGCACATTGCAGAGTGCATGTTCGAAGCATCCTTTGTATCTTCTGAGCATCACAGCAGGAGCACAACTGGTCACAAGCTGCTGTTCCAGGCACCCAGCTAACCAGATGCAAGGGGCTTGAAGCCTTCGTCGGGGCCAAGCCATCCTTGGAGATGGCACCACATGCACACTCCTCTGCCCGGCCCTGATTTACACCCTGCTTTAAACACTAACAAATGTATGCATTTCTGAAAGGTGTATTGTGTGATGGCCATAGAGTACACAGTATCCCAGTGACTGCATACAGTACAATGGACATTCCAGTGACTTCCATAACGTACACTGAGCATCCCAATAGAGCATCCATGTGTAATCGAGAAGCAATAATGCACGCATGAGATTACTATACTAATATCTACTTGTTCCCCTTCTTCAAGTGGAAGGAGTAGTAAGTCCAATGTGACTCTTCTATTGGAGTGGGCAGTTTGCTAAACAAAACACAGGTCAAGAATTACCACAGGTTGCAATTTGCTCCTTTTGAATCTACGCCAAATGAGACAACAGATCTTTTTATAGAGGTTAACTATTGGAGCTACTCCTACAAATTGAGCATCATGTTCTCTGCTATGTCTTTCAATTCATCTTGCCACTTTGCAAAACCCCTATATGTTTCTATGGTCAGCACTATGCCAGCAAGATAAGGGCCAATTAGGAAAAGAGAATTGAGAGGGATGAAGAGAAAAGGTGAGGCTGCTTTGAGGAACATAAAATGAAGCAAATTAAGCCCGGAGGATGAGCTCTGTCTGGCAGGATTTGTCATTCTCCTGAGGCCCAGTGTCCATTTTCATATTGATGAAATGTCAGATGTGAAAATGACACAGAATTTTTCCTTCCAGTCATTAGGACACAGCTTAACTCTTCTATGTCTGTTGGCATGGCTTGTAATAGGCGGCATATGCTGAGGCCTTGCTTTATTCATTAGGTGGATTACTTACAATTCAGTGCCTTTGCATATGGGAGTCTACAGTGCATACAGTATCTGCTAAATGTCCTTTTCTAGATGACTGAGGACAGTGGACAAGTAGAATTTCCTTCATGAAGAAAAAGGAGAAATAAGGGGCTCACTAAACTGATATATTATATCATTATACATTACAATAATATTTGTATTTATTGGAATTGTAGCTTATATTATATCGTATATAGTTCAGAAAACTCCAAACATTTGGCAGAACAATATTAAAAGATTTAAGTTCCACATTCCAGATATTTAACACATAATATTGTCTTTCCTGCGTATAAAGGATTATTTATGTGTGGTTTAAGGAACAAAACTCATATAACATATTTTAGCCCTTTATGACCCACTGAGGTGACGGTACTGTACCTTATTTTTATTATATTTCAGTTATGTTTAATGCATAGGTGTGAGTGCAGGGTATTAGGACCCTTGACACTGGGCTGCAAATTGAAAGGTTTTGATTAAAAGATGAGCCAATACCTCGTACTTCTGTTGTGTGAGATACATACAGAACGTTACTGTTAAAACAAGGCACTGACAAAATAAAAACAAGTTTCATTTTGCATATTCCCATAGTCCTTCTGTTCAGGATTGCACAGTTAGATGCGTCTTTTGGAGGTGGTCTGTCTGTGACAGAGCCATCCCCTGCGTACATCCATGCATATTATTGTCCAATGACTGAGATGCCAATTTTGATCTGTAGATCGGGTGTGGGTATAGATACCTCCATTGAAACTTGCAACAGCGCTATGGCGGATGCACATTTTCTGGGTATGGTCTGAAATGCGAACAATTAAGCATATGTGTATTTATATTTATTTATTAACAGTTCCTTATATACTGTAGCGCAGCATATTCCGTTGCGCTTTACAATAGGAGACAGTGATACAACAAATTGGGTCTTGACAGACAGTCAAAGGGGGGCCCTGCTCGCAAGCTTACAATCTATAGGGAAATAGGATAGATATTCTATGCATACATTCATGTGACACCACCATAACATGCCCATAAGGTCAACCATCTATGTGTGTCTGATTAGCTATCTCCCAGTCACCGCCCAGGAATACTCTGCACATTTCGGGTACCGCACAATGTGGAAGGCGGAGCTGTAGGAGTTGATAAACCATGGATATGGCAGGGAGTCAGGCCCTCGGTCTGGATTGATAGGACTTGGTGGGTTTTAGGCAGATTGTGGCTTGAGGGCTGGACAGATTGGAGGTATGCCAGCTTTGAGAGGATACTCACACAATGATCTGGGCACAGTCTTGGTGATCAAACCACAAAGATGGGTTAAAACTGTGGAATAGTGGGATTAACATTTTGGTACTTGACCTTTATAAATATAACCAAAAAGAAGGGGCTTAACTAAAATGGGTTTAGGGGCTCCATTGTTATAGGGACATGGCCACATCCAAGGTCCACCTCAACTGCACCCACTTCACATCCTATGTCTTTTGGGTCCACACCAGTTAGCAATGGGCAGACAACTTTGACGTGAATTCCTACAGAAAAACATTAAATATGAACCTCTACTGCACATTCCAAAGGTTTAAGGTTTCTTATACAAAACAATTGTTTTAGCTACTGTACTTATATGTAAAATAACCATTTAAGAATTCAGGATAATGGTATTATTGTTACTCTGTGTGACATAATGTTAACAGGGGGCACTGTGGTGTAATGTGAATTAAGGCTCTATGGGCCCAATTCAGTCTGCATATATCCATTGCCTCATCGAATCTCCGCTACACGATGTGACAGATCCTCTCTTAGTAGATAAATTTAAACCTGGACATACTTTTATCCTGGCTGTTCTTCTGCAAATGTGTGAGTGTCATGTGACATCATTTGTCCACCCCAAGCAGACAGGAGCACTTCATGAAAGGCTGGGTGGACCCCAGCGACCACTCCGTGTCTGTCAATCAGTTTGCGAATGCTCCGGGGAGTGAAAAACTAGCCAAAGGTGTCCGCTCCGTGGGTTTGGGCATGCGCATGAGTGACCATGCACATGCACACACCACGACCATCGGTAATGAAGCCAAATTCGCTGCTCAACAAGCAGGTCTGAATCGGCCTCTATGTCAAAGTATAAACAGGTAGGAGCAGCAGATGTCTAGATGTACAGCTGCAGTAGGCCCAGATGGATATAGGCACACCAAGCAGAGGCTGGTAGGTTGGCACACTGTCGCGTTTTGCCAGGCTGGCTTTTTCAAAGATGGTCTATTGTTGTCAATGAATCCATATTTGTACTTTATCCAATATGGCTGTTGATTGATGGCAGCTGGGAAGCCACATGGTTATTATCTTTAATTTCCTCAAAAACAGTTTAAAAACATGTCCCTGATGCTTGCCCCCACCTCCCCGCTCCCCCCCCCCCCCCACTAACCCTGCTCGTCTCCCTGATGCAAAGACGGGCAGGGTTTGCATCCTCTGCCGCATGGTAACTCACACGTCCAAGTCAGATGGAGTGCTATCTCGCCTGTGGGGGTAAGGGGGTAATCTGGCGAGCCCCGGCGCTGGCTGAAAGTCACTCCATCTGTACATTAAGGGTAAAAAATTGGACAAGGATTGACCCAAACCAGACCCCAGGACCCATGTTCTTACACAGACCCACCAGCTACATCCATATCGGGTATAAGAACTCCCTCCGATAAAGAATCTCCACTCCAGAAACTCTAGCTGAGCCAACTACCAACAAGATCTGCTTATAGTGAGTATACAAGACTTTGCAAACTAAGGGGAATGCTATAAGGTCAAGAGGTCATTCAATGTGAGAGACTGTATACCTATTACGCCAATATCCGTGGTTACAATACTTGTTTTCATTTTATGATTTCCATTATTATTGTTGCTTTATTAATAGTTTTTAAATAAATGTCAATATTATATTTCAAACATCCCATGGCATTTTTATTTGTTCTCTCCTCAAAATAAGCACTGTTTTTCTTTGCACTTTAATTTTACTGATACAGCTCAATAAAATGTATACATCCAATACTTAGAAAAATAAATTTACCTACATAAAAGTAGGGATTCTTATTGAAAGTAGGCTGTTTGCATGCAAAGCCTTTGCCCATTATAAAGCATTGGCAGTATGCGAGAAAGCCTATTTAATGGCTGGAGCGTTATACTGTATATATTTTTCTTACTGCTTAACACGTGAAGTTCTCTATTTGGAGAGTTAAATTAAAATGTACTGTATGGACAGATTATAAGTAGGGAGGAATGCGCATTTTAGGCCTACTGAAAATAACAGTGTAGGCATAAAGCCGCTCAGTGTTTTTGTGCTACATGTAACAAGTAGTATTTTTCTAGCTTGTAAGAATAGCAGATTGCATTTTTACCCTTTGCAGCACAACATGATTTTTAATCCCTTAGATAGATTTGGTCCTAATGCTAAATAAGAAAGTATTTTCTATTAAAAACAGCCACGTTTTGCCTTCCATGTGCTTTTCATTTTTATTTATTTCTGTGTTGTTTTTTTTTATTATTTTTCTATTTTTCTAAGCTTATTTTTTATTTAAAATTTTTGATATATTTTATTTTGCATTATACTGTAATAATATTTTGTGATGATTGTGCTTTGCAGAAAAATGCAGGTCCTTACACTATTGCTCAAAGTTATTACAATACACATAGCTATCACATTAATGTTTGATTTCAGGCATGCTATCTGGCCTAATGCTCACAGCAGACTATGCTTTTAAAGGTGATGCATTTACCAACACACCTGTTTGCAAAGCACCTAGGGAAATAGTTAACATAAGATATGAAAAATAAGTTAAAACAGGGTGCATGAGAAAATGTAATAAATATGTCCATTGGTTTATTAGTTGATATTGATTAATTGATATTAGTGCGGATGCAGTGGCATAAGTCAAGATATATACTGGTGCCCCCCAATTAGCTCAATCGGTAAGGTGTCTGTCTTCAGAAAGACAGGTCTTGGGTTCTAATGCAGGGTGACACTTGCAAAACTGATGTTAGGAGGGGGAGTCAGCCTCAGAAGTGATATTTATGGCTTTCAATTAACTGATTCAAACTTGCAGGTGCCCCCTTGAGAGCAGGAGCCCGGCGGCAGATGACTCCATTGCCTCACAGAGTCACGCCTATGTGCGGATGTTAAGTTACATTTTCCTCCTAATGTTAGATTTAGTATTAGTTCATAGCATTTCTGAAGTCCTTGGTGTATATTACTGATGCTCATAGTCACACTTCCATGTGGGAATGCTCCTCGAAACCTTAAAAAGTTAATTGGTATAATTATATGGTTATTAACACCTTCACTGGCAATCCCAGAAATTTTCCTGGCTATGCTTCAGTGGTAACACTGGCATTCCTGGAAATTTTCCTTGGCACAGGGCAACACCGCTGTCCTGAGCTAGAGATGAGCTCAGCTAAAAAACACCAGTGAAGGGGTTAACGCACTCACTTTGGGATAAAGGGGTTCAGTATGATTTCCCAATGGTCAAAATAATGACAAGCATTGGTAGAAAATCAAAATAGCGACATGTTCAAAATGTCAACATTTATTATGCGGACATGGTCAAAACTGCCAACATGGACAAAATGCTTACATTCAAAAAGTTGACAAAAGGTCAAAGAATCATCACCTTTTTTGTGTCCCTGTTGACAAAGGGCTCCGTATGAGTGTATAGTGTCCCCTCATATGACTCACTGCACTAAACACGTTGTTTTGAAAGAAACAAAACATGAAAAACTCATGTCGACATTTTAAGTAGCAGCTTTTTGACCATGTTGGCATAATAAATGTCGGCATTCTGAACATGTTGGAATTTTGACTGTCTACCAATATTTGTCGACATGTATGTATTTTGACTGGAGGTAATCCCAAAGGCAGCTGAATCTAGAATGTGTCTGTTATTTTTGGTTACATTTTTGTGTATGGGTGTGTTAGTGTGTGCATGTGTGTGTGTGTATGTGTGGGAGGTGGTCAACCAACAATATGGTTCATCATCATTTATTTGATAATGGCTACACATTTGGATGATGTATTCTACTGTACTAACAATTTAGATAGTCATGACAGAGTGAACTAAGGATAGCTACAGTATATTATCTTATAATGTTCAATAATACTCTGTAGGACTTTACAACTGGAAACAAACACATTGGTAAAAAAGATTGGCTATTAACCAAGATGTAAGAGAACCACACATTCATACAATCTGTATGCATGGGTGTTATTATTATTCTCATTATTAATAATACAAATTATTTATGTGATACACAACTATACCCTCCATTCCTTTGCCACCATTTAGATCCAGGTGCTTATCACACATGGGAGTCTATATATTTGCACACTACAAAATCATTACCAGAAAAACATTATCATAGACGAACTCTAAAGAAACCATAATTTGTTTGAAGAAATGGCAATGATTGGTTTTATTTGAACCTAACCCTGAGAAATCTTGTTGACATGGAGAAACGTGAAGCCGACTGTTTGTTTGGACTTTTTCTTATTATTAAGGCTGAGACACTGGAAGTCTTGTTATCCAATTTCTATAACTTGTCACTTTGTTATGTTTCTGTTGCTGGTTAATAACATTTTCCGTATTATATAGATTTTTTACAATTACTTAGTACTGCCAGCAATCGCCTCTTGGATCTTCATTACGTTCCATAAGATACAACTATTCTTTCTATCAACACTTGGACAATTATTATATAGTGATACATAAGAATGTTTGGTACTTGTTTCCTAGCACGGCGCCCATCTCGTTGATTGTATGCCTTAACTTTAAGGTACTTAAGGCATACAATCAACGCGATGGACCCGATTTTCTGTCAATCACCAGCTAATTTGCCGGTGAAAGAGAAAATCACGTTGATCGCGTCCGACGCAATTTTTCCATAGACTTTAATGTTAAATTATTTTTAAAGTGAAAATCGGGTTGATCACGTCGGTCGCGGGCCATTATAATTATAGGATCAATGCGATTATACATAGGTGACAATGTGAAATGGGCCAATATGGCCCATTTCACATTGAATATAGTTGTAAAGTATGTTTAATGCCCCCGTCATTATTAACACCACCCCGCTATTGACGCCAACCCAAAGTGTGGAGAGCCCGCGAGGGGCGGCTAACATGAGGGGGGGTTTGGTATTGAAATTGGGTGTTTTGGGGCTTTTTACATTGAAATCAATGTAAAATCGGGTCTCAGGGACCATTTTACATTGATTCCAATGTAAAAATTGGGTCGATCACGTTGATCGCATCGCATGTGATTTGGTCTGCATGCGATGCGATCGACGCGATTTTTCCGACCCGATGGATACAATCAAAATAGGTGGTGCCGTGCTAGGAAACAAGTACCGAATGTTTACTCAAAAGTATGATACGTATATGTTTTAGGACAATTATTACTTCATAATTGAATAATTAGTACTATTGTTGGAGAGCAAGACAACTGTGAACTAAATAGTTTAAATTATGATGCACTGCCAACAACCAACCTTAAAACACTAATATAGTAACAATCAAATATAAATTCCCAGGACACAATCTGTTACGGGCGGCAGAAGGACAGGGTGACGCGTCCGTTCAGCCGCCTGTCCTTCCGGGTCTGACGTCCGGTTGCTAGGCAACCAGGGACGCCGGAGGACGCGGCGGCAGGATGCAAGGCCCGCCCTTCAACCCAGTGTCTCCCAGCAACCTGGGACGCTGTCAGCCGCCGGAGAGACTTCCTGCTCACGGCGGCGCCGTTCCTTAGCAACGGATGATGCCGCCGGACAGAGTAATAGGGCGGCCTCTATTCGGCCTAATCACAAACGGACCACAGGTGTCCGGAGGGGGCAATTAATGTAGGTGGGGCTGGACTCCCCGTTCTCATTGGTCCCTCAGGGTCATTTAAGGGAGCCAGCCCAGCAGTACCCCGCCGGTGATAGCTTCTGCCTGACTCTATCCACCTGCCGGTGTTCTTCTCTGTGTTCCTTGTGGATCTTCCCCGTGGAACGCTGTTCCCTCGATACCCCTGGTTTCATGAGTTACCCCAGCAGGGGGTTATCCTTAGTTCCTGTATTCATTCCTTGCATTGCTATTTATTCGCAGCCGGTCAGGCTAGTCTTGTTTATTTTTCGGGCCTAGCAGGCTTTACTGTGTTTTTGCTGTTTGGTTATTGTGTTTGCGACAGGTATCGCAAAGTCGTAGCGACTTTTGCCGTGGCTGTCCTGAACAGCAGTCCCGGCTGCGGCGTAACACCCGATACCTAACACAATCATCCATTACTGTACAATCATAGTAATCATAGTAAATTACTCATTACTGTAATCATAGTAAATTAAAATGTAAATAATTGATTTTTAAGTATTGATTGTAATTTTAAGTTGACATTAATTTATTTACTATTCTATTTTTACGGTATGTATTTGGTTTGACACCACATACAACTATTGATATGCATGTATTGATAGGTGGAAGTGCCGTCCTCTTATATAAATGATTTGCAATTTAACTGCGGTCTAGTGACACCATCTATATAAAAAAGCGCAGCATCCATAGGAGTACCATATATAAGATATATAATTTATTATTAATTTAAATAGTTTAGATGTTACAATATATTTCGACATATATAATATTTGTAAGGTGATATGAATGAATATTGTGACAAGAAGTAATTATTTGATTATTAACCCCTTCCCGCCGCAGCCTGTTTTTGCCTTCCTGACAGAGCCCTTTTTTTCAAATCTGAAAGGTATCACTTAAGTGGGGATAACTTTTTTTTGCTTTTACTTATCCCAGTGATTTTGAGATTGTTTTCTCGTGACACATTGTACTTCAAGTTAGTGGTAAATTTGGGTCGATACAGTCTGTGTTTTTTTGTGAAAAATACCAAAATGTCGTAAAAAAATGGAAAATTTAGCAATTTTCAAAATGTTAAATTTTCTGCTTGTGAGACAAATAATCATACCACTCAAAATAGTTAATAACTAACATAGACCATATGTCTACTTTATGTTTCCATCATTATTTCAACATCCTTTTAATTTTTTTGGACACTAGGAGGCTTAAAATATGAATAGCAAATTCTCAAATTTTCAAGAAAATTTCAAACACTGATTTTTTTAGGGACCAGTTCAGTTCTGATGTGACTTTGAGGGACTTGTATGTGAGACACCCCCATAAATGATGCCATTTCAAAAACTGCACCCATCACAGTATTCAAAACAGCATTTTGGAAGTTTGTTAACCCTTTAGGTGTTTCACAGGAATTAAAACAAAGTGTAGGTGAAATTTCAAAATTTCATTTTTTTTGCAGATTTGCAATTTTAATACATTTTTCTAAGGAACACAGTAGATTTTACTAGAGAAATGTGACTAAAAATTGATTCCCCCAATTCTTTTGTTTTCATAAATATCCTATATGTGGCCCTAGTGTTCACGTTGACCAAACCACAGGCTTCATAATAGAAGGAGCACCTACTTGATTTTGGAGCCTCATTTTTATGAGATTATTTTTTAGGCACCATGTAGGTTTCTAGGCACCATAAGATGCTAAAAGTTAGGAACCCCCCCACAAGTGACCCCATTTTGCAAACTACACCCCTCAGGGAATTCATCTAGGGGTATAGTGTACATTTCAAACCCCCAGGGGTTTCACCAATTGTGGTACAACTGGGCAGTGAAAATGAAAAATTAAATTTTTTTACACAAAAATGCAGTTCTGGCTCAAAATTTTTCATTTTCACAAGGAATGAAGGAGACAATGCACCCCAAAATATGTGCCCCAATTTCTCCCGAGTACGGCAATGCCTCACATGTGGCCAAAAAATACCATTTGGGTGCATGGCAGGACTCAGAAGGGAAGGAGTGATATTTGGATTTTGCAGCACAGATTCTGGTGGAATGTTGGTGGGTGCTATGTCGCATTAGCAAGACCCCCGAAGCACCAATACAGTGGAACCCCCCCACAAGTGACCCCATTTTGCAAACTAAACCCCTCAGGGAATTCATCTAGGGGTATAGTGTACATTTCAAACCCCCAGGGGTTTCACCAATTGTGGTACAACTGGGCAGTGAAAATGAAAAATTAAATTTTTTACACAAAAATGCAGTTCTGGCTCAAAATTTTTCATTTTCACAAGGAATGAAGGAGACAAAGCACCCCAAAATCTGTGCCCCAATTTCTCCCGAGTACGGCAATGCCTCACATGTGACCAAAAAATACCATTTGGGTGCATGGCAGGACTCAGAAGGGAAGGAGTGATATTTGGATTTTGCAGCACAGATTCTGGTGGAATGTTGGTGGGTGCTATGTCGCATTAGCAAGACCCCCGAAGCACCAATACAGTGGAACCCCCCCACAAGTGACCCCATTTTGCAAACTACACACCTCAGGGAATTCATCTAGGGGTATAGTGTACATTTCAAACCCCCAGGGGTTTCACCAATTGTGGTACAACTGGGCAGTGAAAATGAAAAATTAAATTTTTTTACACAAAAATGCAGTTCTGGCTCAAAATTTTTCATTTTCACAAGGAATGAAGGAGACAATGCACCCCAAAATATGTGCCCCAATTTATCCCGAGTACGGCAATGCCTCACATGTGGCCAAAAAATACCATTTGGGTGCATGGCAGGACTCAGAAGGGAAGGAGTGATATTTGGATTTTGCAGCACAGATTCTGGTGGAATGTTGGTGGGTGCTATGTCGCATTAGCAAGACCCCCGAAGCACCAATACAGTGGAACCCCCCCACAAGTGACCCCATTTTGCAAACTACACCCCTCAGGGAATTCATCTAGGGGTATAGTGTACATTTCAAACCCCCAGGGGTTTCACCAATTGTGGTACAACTGGGCAGTGAAAATGAAAAATTAAATTTTTTACACAAAAATGCAGTTCTGGCTCAAAATTTTTCATTTTCACAAGGAATGAAGGAGACAAAGCACCCCAAAATATGTGCCCCAATTTCTCCCGAGTACGGCAATGCCTCACATGTGGCCAAAAAATACCATTTGGGTGCATGGCAGGACTCAGAAGGGAAGGAGTGATATTTGGATTCTGCAGCACAGATTCTGGTGGAATGTTGGTGGGTGCTATGTCGCATTAGCAAGACCCCCGAAGCACCAATACAGTGGAACCCCCCCACAAGTGACCCCATTTTGCAAACTACACCCCTCAGGGAATTCATCTAGGGGTATAGTGTACATTTCAAACCCCCAGGGGTTTCACCAATTTTGGTACAACTGGGCAGTAAAAATGAAAAATTAAATTTTTTACACAAAAATGCAGTTCTGGCTCCAAATTTTTCATTTTCACAAGGAATGAAGGAGACAAAGCACCCCAAAATCTGTGCCCCAATTTCTCCCGAGTACGGCAATGCCTCACATGTGACCAAAAAATACCATTTGGGTGCATGGCAGGACTCAGAAGGGAAGGAGTGATTTTTGGATTTTGCAGCTCAGATTCTGGTGGAATGTTGGTGGGTGCTATGTCGCATTAGCAAGACCCCCGAAGCACCAATACAGTGGAACCCCCCCACAAGTGACCCCATTTTGCAAACTACACCCCTCAGGGAATTCATCTAGGGGTATAGTGTACATTTCAAACCCCCAGGGGTTTCACCAATTTTGATACAACTGGGCTGTGCAAATGAAAAATTACATTTTTTACACAAAAATGCAGTTCTGGCTCAAAATTTTTCATTTTCACAAGGAATGAAGGAGACAAAGCACCCCAAAATCTGTGCCCCAATTTCTCCCGAGTACGACAATGCCTCATGTGTGACCAAAAAATGGCAGGACTCAGAAGGGAAGGAGTGATATTTGGATTTTGCAGCACAGATTCTGGTGGAATGTTGGTGGGTGCTATGTCGCATTAGCAAGAACCCCGAAGCACCAATACAGTGGAACCCCCCCACAAGTGACCCCATTTTGCAAACTACACCCCTCAGGGAATTCATCTAGGGGTATAGTGTACATTTCAAACCCCCAGGGGTTTCACCAATTGTGGTACAACTGGGCAGTGAAAATGAAAAATTAAATTTTTTTACACAAAAATGCAGTTCTGGCTCAAAATTTTTCATTTTCACAAGGAATGAAGGAGACAATGCACCCCAAAATATGTGCCCCAATTTCTCCCGAGTACGGCAATGCCTCACATGTGGCCAAAAAATACCATTTGGGTGCATGGCAGGACTCAGAAGGGAAGGAGTGATATTTGGATTTTGCAGCACAGATTCTGGTGGAATGTTGGTGGGTGCTATGTCGCATTAGCAAGACCCCCGAAGCACCAATACAGTGGAACCCCCCCACAAGTGACCCCATTTTGCAAACTAAACCCCTCAGGGAATTCATCTAGGGGTATAGTGTACATTTCAAACCCCCAGGGGTTTCACCAATTGTGGTACAACTGGGCAGTGAAAATGAAAAATTAAATTTTTTACACAAAAATGCAGTTCTGGCTCAAAATTTTTCATTTTCACAAGGAATGAAGGAGACAAAGCACCCCAAAATCTGTGCCCCAATTTCTCCCGAGTACGGCAATGCCTCACATGTGACCAAAAAATACCATTTGGGTGCATGGCAGGACTCAGAAGGGAAGGAGTGATATTTGGATTTTGCAGCACAGATTCTGGTGGAATGTTGGTGGGTGCTATGTCGCATTAGCAAGACCCCCGAAGCACCAATACAGTGGAACCCCCCCACAAGTGACCCCATTTTGCAAACTACACACCTCAGGGAATTCATCTAGGGGTATAGTGTACATTTCAAACCCCCAGGGGTTTCACCAATTGTGGTACAACTGGGCAGTGAAAATGAAAAATTAAATTTTTTTACACAAAAATGCAGTTCTGGCTCAAAATTTTTCATTTTCACAAGGAATGAAGGAGACAATGCACCCCAAAATATGTGCCCCAATTTATCCCGAGTACGGCAATGCCTCACATGTGGCCAAAAAATACCATTTGGGTGCATGGCAGGACTCAGAAGGGAAGGAGTGATATTTGGATTTTGCAGCACAGATTCTGGTGGAATGTTGGTGGGTGCTATGTCGCATTAGCAAGACCCCCGAAGCACCAATACAGTGGAACCCCCCCACAAGTGACCCCATTTTGCAAACTACACCCCTCAGGGAATTCATCTAGGGGTATAGTGTACATTTCAAACCCCCAGGGGTTTCACCAATTGTGGTACAACTGGGCAGTGAAAATGAAAAATTAAATTTTTTACACAAAAATGCAGTTCTGGCTCAAAATTTTTCATTTTCACAAGGAATGAAGGAGACAAAGCACCCCAAAATATGTGCCCCAATTTCTCCCGAGTACGGCAATGCCTCACATGTGGCCAAAAAATACCATTTGGGTGCATGGCAGGACTCAGAAGGGAAGGAGTGATATTTGGATTCTGCAGCACAGATTCTGGTGGAATGTTGGTGGGTGCTATGTCGCATTAGCAAGACCCCCGAAGCACCAATACAGTGGAACCCCCCCACAAGTGACCCCATTTTGCAAACTACACCCCTCAGGGAATTCATCTAGGGGTATAGTGTACATTTCAAACCCCCAGGGGTTTCACCAATTTTGGTACAACTGGGCAGTAAAAATGAAAAATTAAATTTTTTACACAAAAATGCAGTTCTGGCTCCAAATTTTTCATTTTCACAAGGAATGAAGGAGACAAAGCACCCCAAAATCTGTGCCCCAATTTCTCCCGAGTACGGCAATGCCTCACATGTGACCAAAAAATACCATTTGGGTGCATGGCAGGACTCAGAAGGGAAGGAGTGATTTTTGGATTTTGCAGCTCAGATTCTGGTGGAATGTTGGTGGGTGCTATGTCGCATTAGCAAGACCCCCGAAGCACCAATACAGTGGAACCCCCCCACAAGTGACCCCATTTTGCAAACTACACCCCTCAGGGAATTCATCTAGGGGTATAGTGTACATTTCAAACCCCCAGGGGTTTCACCAATTTTGATACAACTGGGCTGTGCAAATGAAAAATTACATTTTTTACACAAAAATGCAGTTCTGGCTCAAAATTTTTCATTTTCACAAGGAATGAAGGAGACAAAGCACCCCAAAATCTGTGCCCCAATTTCTCCCGAGTACGACAATGCCTCATGTGTGACCAAAAAATGGCAGGACTCAGAAGGGAAGGAGTGATATTTGGATTTTGCAGCACAGATTCTGGTGGAATGTTGGTGGGTGCTATGTCGCATTAGCAAGAACCCCGAAGCACCAATACAGTGGAACCCCCCCACAAGTGACCCCATTTTGCAAACTACACCCCTCAGGGAATTCATCTAGGGGTATAGTGTACATTTCAAACCCCCAGGGGTTTCACCAATTTTGATACAACTGGGCTGTGCAAATGAAAAATTACATTTTTTACACAAAAATGCAGTTCTGGCTCCAAATTTTTCATTTTCACAAGGAATGAAGGAGACAAAGCACCCTAAAATCTGTTCCCCAATTTCTCCCGAGTATGGCAATGCCTCATATGTGACCAAAAAATACCAGTTGGGTGCATGGCAGGACTCAGAAGGGAAGGAGTGATTTTTGGATTTTGCAGCTCAGATTCTGGTGGAATGAATGGTGGGTGCTATGTGGCATTAGCAAGACCCCCGAAGCACGGTGAAATGATGAACCTAATAATCCATAGATGTGTGGTATATTTTAAAACACTCCTTTATACATAGGCCGGGTTTGTCGGGGCAAGTTTCACAGTGGAAAATAGTATCCTTTCTTATTCCCTTTTTATAGCAAACTTTGCACCTTTTTTGTGTCCTGCCCTTTCTTGCAGTGGAGGGGATTTCGTTAGGAAAATGCTGCCCTGGTACAATACGGGGGCCAGTACTAGAAGTACTGGGGCCCTCTGCCTGCTGGTTCCCAAATATTAGGCCCTTTATGACTTCCTCTTGAAAGTGCATAAATGTCTCCCTCTGGCTGGTAGAACGGAATAGCACGTAAGCGTTATACAGTGCCATCTGGATGATATACACGGCCAGCTTCTTGTACCAGATTTTTGTTTTCCGCAGGGGACTGTACGGCTTCAGTACCTGATCTGAAAGATCCACTCCGCCCATGTACTTATTGTAATCTAGGATATAATTAGGTTTTGAGGTGTGGGTGCTGGTACCTCGTACAGGGATGGAGGTGGTACTGTCTCCATGAATTGTTGTCAGTATAAGGACATCCCTCTTGTCCTTATATTTGACCAACAACATATTTTCGGTGGATTTTGCCCTGCTTTCACCCCTTCTCAGTACTTGGGCAATGTGCGTTTTTGGGAGGCCTCTTTGGTTCTTGCGCACAGTACCGCAAGCTGCTGTACCTCTTGAACCAAGGGCCTTAAACAGGGGGATGCTAGTGTAAAAGTTATCCACATAGAGGTGATAACCTTTATCCAGGAAGGGGTGCACTAAATCCCAGACAATTTTTCCACTAACACCTACGAGGGAGGGGGGGCATTCTGGCGGTTCAATTCTTGAATCCTTCCCTTCATATACCCTAAACCTGTGGGTGTACCCTGAGGTGTATTCACACAGTTTATACATTTTTATGCCATACCTTGCCCTCTTACTGGGAAGGTACTGGCGGAATTTAACCCTTCCTTTAAAATGTATAAGGGACTCGTCGATACAAATAAATTTTTCAGGGATGTACATCTCTGCAAATTTGGCACTGAAATGATCAATGACCGGCCTGACTTTGAATAGCCGGTCAAAGGTGGGATCATCTCTGGGTGGGCACTGTGCATTATCGGTGTAATGTAAAAATTTAAGGATTATCTCAAAACGAGTCCGAGTCATGGCCATACGGTAAAGTGGGGTGCTGTACAGAACATCTGTACTCCAATATTGCCTAATTTCTGGCTTTTTTACTATGCCCATATGTAACACCAGACCCCAAAACGTCATCATCTCTACTGCATCTACAGGGGTCCACCTAGCAAATGATGACGTGTGGTTTTGAGCAATAAACTGCTGGGCATATAAATTACTTTGGTCCACCATTAAATTTATAAAATCATCAGAGAAAAATAATTTGAAAAAGTCAATTTCTCTGAGACCTGTTGAATCAAATTGGATTCCTGGGATGGCCAAAAACTCAGGAACCTGGGGCTCAAAATTGTCTGGTGGTGGGGTCCATACGGGATCAATCATTTGGGGGGGGGTCTCAGCTGCTCTACGGGGGCGTCTTTGAGGGGGTCCCTCATCACTAGAGGAGGAAGAGGAGCTTAAGACGAATCCTTCAAATTCCCCGCTTGCATCACTGGCTGTGTCAGAGTCAGAGGCAAGCATGGCATATGCCTCCTCCGCTGAATACATTCTTTTGGATGACTGGGATGACATTTGGGATGCCATTTGGGATGCCATTTGGGATGCCATTTTTATTTTTGTGTTTCTGTAAGTGTAATGTTTCAACACGTGTATAGTGTAGGGGGGTACAAACTTTATTTCAACACGGGGGGTATGTAGTGTGTAGTGTGTATGTAGTGCAGAAAAAAAAATACTTTATACAGGAATTTGATCCCAATAAAAAAAATTGAAGGGGTTAAAAAAAAAAAAAAAAGGTCCTGCGCCAAAAATTGAGCACAGATGTTGGTCAGTAACGTCCGTCACTGAACAGCGCTCAAAGGCAACAGGACACCCACAAAAGCAATGTGGGTGTAAAAACACTAAAAAAAAAAATAAACCACAGCACTCTCCAGAATTTTTTTTTTTTTTAAATACTGCAGAAAAAAAATGATATCAACCCTGTGCCAAAAATGCTGTTCAGTGATGTACGTCACTGATCAGTGGCCACAGGACACCCACAAAAGCAACGTGGGTGTAATAAACCACAGCACTCTCCAAAAAAAAAAAAACAATTTAAAAAAACTGCAGAAAAAAAATGATATCAACCCTGTGCCAAAAATGCTGTTCAGTGATGTACGTCACTGATCAGCGGCCACAGGACACCCACAAAAGCAACGTGGGTGTAATAAACCACAGCACTCTCCAAAAAAAAAAACAATTTAAAAAAACTGCAGAAAAAAAATGATATCAACCCTGTGCCAAAAATGCTGTTCAGTGATGTACGTCACTGATCAGCGGCCACAGGACACCCACAAAAGCACCCACAAAAGCAACGTGGGTGTAAAAACAAAACCCCACTGCAATCCCCCCCCCCCCCCAAAAAAAAAAACTGCAGATCAGTGATGCAGTGATGCGACACTGATTAGCAGTGAGGGGCAGCAGGCAGACAACTGTGGGTGCAACCTGACAGTGTATATATATATAAAAAAAAAAAACCTGGACCCCCAAAAAGTTGCTGATCAGTTAATTAATTTAAACTGATCAGCACAAAAGGGGGGGCAGCAGTCAGTTGCACAGGCAGCACAACCTTTGGTGCAAAAAAAAAAAAAAAAAGTTGCTGATCAGCACAGATATACTGATCAGCACAAAAGGGGTGCAGCAGACACAAAATATAGCACTCTCTATCACTCTCTATCACTCTCTATCACTCTCTGTCACTCTCTGTCACTATCTGTCACTATCTCTCACGATCTGTGACTCTATGACACTGCAGCAGCAGGACACAGGAAGTCACAAGATCCAGGAAGCATCCAGCTGCTGGCAGCACGCTACCAGCGGTGATCAGCGGTGATCAGGTAAGTATCAGGCAAGGTTCAGGTATGTATATCACGACAGAGTGGCCGGTGACCGCTCTGCACGCAATTCCAGACCGGAATGGCGTCTGCAGCGCAGTCACCGTTAGTTTAAATGACGCGCCTTGGCTGTGATTGGTCCGTCGGTCCGACGGACCAATCACAGCCTTGGGGGCAGGTGGGGTGAGGTGGGGTGAGGTGTGGTCATCACCGGTGACCCCTTCATGCCCCCTCACACCCGGCGGTGATTGACACCTGTGTTACCGAGCGTCTGATTCGCCGGTAACACAGGAAAACGCTGCGACTGGCTGTTCACATTGAACAGCCAATCACAGCGATCGCCGACGGGGGGGAGGCATCGCCACCCCCCCTGGGCATGCAGGGACATGTCTGCTGTCAGGGACAGCAGACATGTTTAAACTGTCACCGCGTCTATAGACACGGGGACAGTTTAAAGTCATGACGTATATATACGTCATGTGTCGGGAAGTACATCCCGGCCATGACGTATATATACGTCAAATGTCGGGAAGGGGTTAATTGATGTGATGGCTTTTGCTTTTAAATATAATTTTTTTTATCAAGCCAGTACTAAAATTCTGCATATATTTATATTTAAGAATACGAATCAAGAAACAGCTATTATGAATTGGAACAAGTTCACCACAAAATTATATCAAATAAGACAGGTCATATATAAAACTTGAAGGTGTGTCAAAATAACTCAACGAAAGTCAATGTGTAAATGATACAGCTACAGGCACTAAAAACATTATTATAGATACTACATAGGCATTATCTTCTATTTTATAATGTTGATGAAATAACTGAGCTTTGTACGGTATAGTCTGGGGTTGCTAAATGTGCGGCCTTCCAAGCTGGAAAATAGATGCTGGACCCAAGTAGGTGCTCAACGTTTCAATACCCTTTATTTGGTATTTTTTCAGGATTAAGAAAATATAATGATAGAACATTACATAACTTTATACCCCCAACCAGTGCATAGGACACGAGAGGCCCAAAGTGGTATATCCGGTCCCAATCATCAAGTCCAATGTCAGTCACACCTCAGTTTATCCATCACCATGGTAACTACAAATACAATGGTACAATTAAAAACAAATATCCAGGGGTTACCTAATCAGTCAGATATCATTAAATCTATACACCCAGAATTTGTATGCGCTATATAGTAAGAAACTGTAAACAGATAAATAATAAAATAAATATTGTGCATCAAACACAAATCTAGTAGTACACCAACTGCTTAAGGTAGCGGCATGAATATATATTATCATCTATGTTCAACAACACTGATTGAGCAGCTTACCAATAAAAGTGTTGAACACTGCATACCATCAACAGAATCTAGTAGAGCAGTGGTTCCTTACCCCACAGTGGGTCCCGACCTTCTCAGTACTGGGTTGCGACTCCATGTTGCTGACCATCAGGCTGATGACTTTTCTAATCTCAGTCAGTGATTCAAGGAATCTGAAAAATCTGTTGAATTGTCTCTTATTTTAGATTCTTCCCATCAATTTGTGCCTCCACAATGCTGCCATGAATGTGCTGTCTGCTGACTACACATGTGATGTAATAACCTTCTGCAGTAAATGGGGTCCTGTAATTATTTTTATTGTGTTATGGGGTCCCAGAGCAAAATAGTTTGAGGACCCCTGTAGTAGAGCTAAGGAGATATCCACATGATTGCAGAACAAAACCTAGCTGAAAGGTGAGGGACTGCCTGGGATATAATTTAGCGTGTTAAGCACTTAGGGCCAGATGAAGTAAACTTGAAAAGTGATCAAATGGAGAATGATAAACCACCAGCCAATCAGCTCCTAACTGCCATGTCACAGACTATGTTTGAAAAAAGACAGCTAGGAGCTGATTGGTTGCTGGTTTATTACTCTCCATTTTATCACTTTTCATGACTTAGAACATCTCGCCCTATAGACCTAAAGTCTTGTTAAACCTCTTGGATGCAAGGGTATCTAAACGTTCTATCTATTATGCCTTGAAATAATTTAAGTCCACAATTCCCCTCTCTAATATTAGGGGGTATGTGGTCTTTCATACAGTACTTTAAATATGGAAATGGATGTTTATAGCTACAAAGTGGTGTGCCACAGGCTGATTGCTATGCCCAAGTTTTCAGAGAAGCTTTGTGTACAGACAAATACTGGCAGAAGCTTAATCAATTTAGTGAAATCACTCAGTTCTTGAATCAGAGGGGTAATACTGGCTCTATACTAGTTAATAATAGATCCAGGTTTAGATTAGAATTGCATTCTTAACATTGTAATATTTATAGCAGTGAATGTCAGTGTGAGGTAAAAGTTGTTGTAACTTTTTTAAAAAAGCAACGAAATTCCATAAACAAAAAAATCTTACGGTTTAAAGTGACCCATTAGGCTTCTTAGACATGATCTGAAATTTCACACAACTACTGAATTTCTACCACTCAAACTAAAAACACGATGATATTAATATCATTAAGGCATTACATGTTAATTGCGTAATACAGGTATGGTATGCCATCACACCCTGTGGTTAACTACAGAGTGAGATTGCTGTCACTCACACAATGGTGGATATGTTATTTCACAGAATTGTGTGCTCCTTTGAGTACTCAATGGGTTTTATCCTCACCTCTACAACTCCCATTTATGCTTATAGGTAAGTATAAAGTGAAAAACCTATATTTTTAGTATAGGGTCTTGTGAATATTATGAAATGCAAAACACCCTTTACAACAGTGAAAATGTAGACAATTAAAGGGATTTCAACCTGGGATCATTGTGGTGAAAAGGTGTCAAGATGGGTCATTTAACCCGGGTATACGTTATGACTGATTAAAATTTTTTATGGATGATTTTAGAAGATTATTAGTATATTTGGAATAATAAACTGTACTTGTTTCCTAGCACGGCCACACCGATCTCCATCGGGGTGGTTGTGTCGGAAAAATCGCGTCGGTCCCATCGCATGCGATTTGGTCGCATTCGATGCGATCGACCCGATTTTTTAATTGAATCAAATGTGAATAGGGTCCCTGGGACCCGATTTTACATAGGATTCAATGTAAAATATTCCCTACACCCCAAATTTAACACCGTAAACCCCAACCCACGATTGATGTGAACCCGAAGCGTGGCGAGCACAGCGAGCCCGCGAGGGGCGGCGGTGTGCGTCCTCCGACCTTTTCTTTCCCCTACTTTCCACATCGGTGTGGAGTTTAGAATATAAAGTGTGGCGAGCGCAGCGAGCCACCGAGCCCGAAGCGTGGCGAGTGTAGCGAGCCCCGTGAGGGGACGCGTATAACTTCACAGGTATACGCGTCCGCTCGCCACGCTTTGGGCTCGGTGGCTCGCTGCGCTTGCCACACTTTATATTCTCAACTCCACGCCGACGTGGATAGTAGGGGAATGAAAAGGTCGGAGGACGCGCACCGCCGCCCCTCGCGGGCTCGCTGCGCTCGCCACTCTTCGGGTTCACGTCAATTGTGGGGTGATGACGGGGACATATATAATGTGCAATGGGTCATATTGGCCCATTTCACATTTTTTACTATGTGAGATGGACTTAATCAAGTCCATCTCACCTTGTGCCATTATAATGGCACAAGACCGACGCGATGCTCCCGATTTCAATGTTAAAAAATATTTTAACATTGAAGCCTATGGCAAAATCGGGGGCATCGCGTCGGTCGCGTCGGGGCCAATGTTAAAGGTCGCGACCGACGCAATGCCCGCAATTTTCCCTTTGCCGGCAAAATGGACCTGATTTCAAAGGAAATCGGGTCCATCGTGGGCATCGTGTACCTTAACTTAAAGGTACACGATGCCAAAGATTGTGGCCGTGCTAGGAAACAAGTACCTAATAAACTATTAAATGAATTATTGAAAATAAACATCATAGAGAATATATGAGGAACTCTTTTTTTTTTTTTGCATTTCTATGTACGGTAGTCTTCAAATCTCTAAAACTAAAACAATATGAAAACAAAAATAGTTTTACAACTAATCAGTTTCATCCAATTTAACACTGCAAGAAATTGTTCAAACTGACATTGAGGTTGGTCATAATAACTTTTCTGGAGTTTGTGCCTGTCTAGGTCTCTGTGCTGATGCTGACTGACTGAGTGGCAGTGGGCAATGGGTAGGGAGGGTCTAAAGTCTAAATACTGAGTGGTTGGCAACATTCTATAACTAACCAAAAAAGATACAGGTACAGTAATTTAAAATGCCCCAGATCATTATGACCCAAATTCAATGATGCCGGGTTAAATGTTCATTTAATTGATAAGAATCATTTCAGCTCCCTGTACATGACTCTATGGATTCTTGTGCAAAATACATAACTCTTAAAATATAATAGAAGATTCAAGACACATTTAGGTCCATTAAATAAAATGACAGTATTCTGCAACAAGAAAAACTGAACATTTGTGCCAAGTTACAGTATAAAAATATAATTGGGTGAAAGTAATAAAAAACTACTGCATTGGAAAGAATACGAAAATACATAGTAACATTCAAGACACCTTTATTGAGTAACACAATGTATTAGCAGCTTACACACTGTTCCACAGTGGTGCTTTTGTCAGATAGGACCTGGAGCTTTTGGGTGAAGCATTGCTGCTTGTCTCCTGTAACAGGTTCAGGCTATGAAATTGCCTACTCCTCCCACATTAGAAAAAGTATGAGAGTTTTAAGAGTACCATCAACAAGGAAAGACATGGAGGTACAGTAGAAAACAGACAAACAAAAAACAGTTACTCAGTTGAAGATAATGACATCAGACATTACCGGATGTCAGCTGCCCTCCCACTTCCTTCTTGACGTGCACGCATGTGTAAGGGTGCCTCAGCGCACCCTTACTTATGCGTGCACTGTCCACATCATTCGATGGTTGCCGACTATTGAATGATGTGGGTGTTCCCCTGCACGCTGCGAATGGCTGTTCATGTAAAACATCCATTTGCAGCCAATGCCTTGTAGGTTGACTCACAAAGATGTAAATACGCATCTGAGCAAATCAACCAGAATAACCCCCCAAGTCCATTTATGTGGCATAGTGCATTCTGTACATTGATGACACCTGCTTAGAACAATCGAGATTATTTTAGAATGAGAACCTGATAAACCTATATAATAAAAGGCTACCATTGCTCCTCACCTCTAAAGGGGAGATTTATGTATTTTGGCCACTAGATAAGAATGGAGCAGTATTTGAATTGCTACATCGGAGGCATAGTCACCGGCACATACCGGTACATTACTGTTATGTTGTACCGTCAATTTTACTGGCTGGTAACTAGTATACAGTAAATATAAAACAGATTTAACTCAATTTAGTATAATTTAAATAGTTTTGCTAAAACTTGCTTTTAAATCCAATCAGATAATTGCATACATTTCTATATAATATAGTTTAATAGTGCTTAGAGATGTCAATGGATGGGTTTGCCTCAATAATTGTTTCTAAATTAAACACTGTTCAACTTCACAGCAAAAATGACTGTTCTACGGTACACTTAATACAATTCTCAGTCTCTCGTCTTACTTTCTGGTCTTTGACAGGTAATATCTATTAATGGACCAGTGTTTAAAATGCAGAACTCTTAATTATAGCCACATTCTGAATACATGGTGGGAGCTATAGTTCCCATAAGTACTGGACTTGGAGACTATGCTACATCCTGGCAATTATTTTAACATTTTTAGTATGAAAGTATGAAGTTTGAAAATGTGTATTTACAGCATAATGGCTATCATTTCCATTTTCTGTTAATTTTTCCGACCTCAGCTTTTTTCAGACCAGCGTTGGATTGAACATCACTGTAATAATTCTTATGTTTTGTAGAAAATTGGCCTTATACGAGTTTAGAACACATCATCATTTTTTTCTTACGTTACTTTTTGCTGCAGGTGGTCAAGACTTCTGTTGGCAAATGAAAAGCAACAATCATTTAAGGTACTTAAAGCAATAGAAAGCACTTATCTATATTTTGTAGTAATAGTGTTCTGCATTGTACTTATAAACATTCAATTTTACCTAATTTTTGTTCCTTTAGTAAATGACGGTATCAGAACAATTTGAGAAATGTTCAGTATGTCATCAGTGAACACGAGTAGTTGTTCAATTATAGAAAAGTTGTTATGGGTTATCCCTGGTATCTTAAGTATATCATAAAGTAGAGAACACAATTGTCAGTTACTTGCTGTAAATTTTGACAATATTAGTTTCATATAACAAAAAAGACATCTTGCTTAAAGGGACATTACTTTGAAATACTACATATTACAAACACAATAGAATCAATTTACTATGAGATGCAGACTTTTTACTCTTGATTTAGACCTAGGGTTATATTTACTAAGGCTTCTAAAAATGAAAAGAGGTAATGTGGCCCAAAGCAACCAATCAGATTCTGGGCCAGATGCACTAAGCTTCAAAATGGAGAGTGATAAACAAACAACCAATCAGCTCCTACTTGACATTTTGCCATTGGCTGGCTGTTTCTCACTTTCCATTTGATCACTTTTGAAGCTTAGTGCATCTGGCCGTCTGTCTTTCATTTTCTCAGATGCAATATATTAAGGTCGACATGCGCCAGTGAAGGTCAACAGTGCTTTGGTCGACACCTGAAATAGGACAACAATGCTAAGGTCGACAGGGTCAGAAGGTCGACACAAGGATTAGGTCGACAATGGGAAGGACAGGCAAAATGTTTACATGAGATTTTCACATATTTTTGGAGCCGACATGTTCCGACAGGCTGTATTTCATGCCCTGCCATCCACTATGGCGTAGTGAGAGAATAGAACAGTGTGTCGAGTGCAGCATGGTGAAGCGTGGCAAGCACATTGAGGGCGGGATTCTCTAAACTAAAAATGCAGTAAAACCCCAATTATCTGGGTTTTTACCGCATTGACAGAGGGCATTGCCATCCTATGGGCTTCTATCACGACCCACCGCCGCCCCGAACAGACCCCTGCCGCCCCGCACGGACCCCCACCGACCCCCTCACCTGTGTCCGTGCAGCACAGTGCTGTGCTGTATGGACCTGTGACCTCCTCCCTGCACTGTAAATCCTCTCTGGGTACAGGGAGGAGGAAGAGAGCCCACCCACAGCAGCAGCACATAAGCCGGCTAAGAGAGGGAGGGGGGAGCCACCGGGACCTGCTGTGCATCGCTGGCTCACCGCAGAGGACAGCTCTTAACGCAAGAGCTGTCCTTTGCCATAATTAACGCATATGTTAGAGCATATGCGATAATTATGTCAGTGGTAGCTGGCGATGTGCGGTGGACGGGGGCATGGATATTAGCGAATCCCGCGCAGTGTCTTCTGTAGGGACTAAGTCGATATTCGGGACAAAAAAACCCACAAAAAATACATGTGGACCTTTCGACTGTTGACCTTCCCATTGTTGACCTAATGCTTATGTCGATCTTAGCCATGTCAACCTATTTCAGTTGTCAAACTAAGCCCTGTTGACCTTCAGTTGTCGACCTAATGCAAGTCGACCCTTTAACTCATACCCCCCCAAAAAAAGTGCTTTGGGCCACATCACCTCTTTTAATTTTTAGAAGTTTTAGTCAATTTACAGATGGATGTTGTCGATTTCAGCTGAGGCTTTGCATACATCAGATATGTCATACTCTCGCTCACGCTCAGGGCTTAAAGTGGTCATGCAGAGGTGGGGGAAATCATTTCTCTATGCCACCTAATTACCCCCCCCCCTCCCCTCCCCCTATTCGGCAGAGACAGGGACAGTGGTAGGGTTTTTGGCACCCCCTGCAAACTAGAATGCTTTTCTGTGAGAATTACTGTGCAGGGCCAATGCGGAGGTTAAAATGCTCCGCCTCACCATTAGAGGTGGTGGAACCCAGTTCCACCCCATTCCCCCTCACTTTAACCCCTGCTCACGCTAATGGATTCATCTATCTCTAAGAAGTGGGCCTTTCTGATGATAACTGGGTGGCAAACCATGCATTTGACTGCCGCTACTTATGAGACTGTCCTGGGACTCTTGTGTGCATGTAAGCTGACTGCCATGAGCAATCATTCTACCAGAAATGTCCCACCTGTATCTCACAGATCTTTTCCACCTAGTACGGGGTGAGTGCAAGTCCAGGTTCTAATGACGACAGCTGCAGATTTAAAAACAATGGGCGGGCTACAGTAGGCTTCCACATAAAGACATACTTGGGTGGTTTCACTTTTTCATGAATAATTTTGGCATTACGTGAGAGCATAACTAAAAAGTATAATCCATGGTGTTTTTAAAGAGCATAACTAAAAAGTTTAATCTAATGTAAGATGTTCTAAATATATTGGATTAAATATTTGGTACCTTAGATGTGGTACCTATGACTACGCCCCCTTCCCCTCTGATTTGTACCCTTGGCCCCCCTTGCGCTATGAACCTAAGATGCCCCATACATAAACCTATATCTGTCTTTAGATTACCCCGTTAATTGCTGCACCCTATGCAGTACTTGCGTGCAGGCACGGCCAATCTTTTAAACTTTATTTTTAGTTCACATTAGAGACACGATCACATTCCCAGTAACCCACATGTATCGATTCGACCAATGTGGTCCTTAAGATTTGTAATGCTTCCACCCCACAGGTTTTTCCATTTATGTACATATATGTTGACATGTCTCCACTTTATTTCTGTATTTTCAGCAGCACGAGAGCGCCGCGTCTTCACAGCCGCTCGGTTACTATGACAACCCCGGCAGCTTGCGTTCCAAGCACTCCGGCTGTCAGCGGTCCACACACAGACCTCCGTCAATGGCACTTCCGGCTATGACCTCTTCCGCCGGCGCTGGTCGCGGCGCCCCCGTGCAGCTGATCCTCGTGTGCCAGTCACTTCACCTCCTATATAGGTAAGAACTGTTTTATGCGTTATTGTTATACACACCTTGACAAAGGGGTACTACGGTCCCCGAAACGTTGGTTTTGCTCGTTTTGAATACACTTCTGAAAAGTTCCTGAAGAGTGCCGCTGTTGTGAGTTATTTCTAACTATCTTCTGCGTCCGGAAGGCACCCAGGCAGGTGTACCCCGTTGGGTGAGTGCCAGGCCGCCAAACAAGTATATTGGATTAAATATATTGGACTCACTTTGCAAACCTAAGGCTATATTTACTAAAGGTTGATTTTTATTGATTTTAAATTGATCTCAACAATAATGTTGTGGTTCAGGGGCTTAACACACATTTACCAACATTTAAAAATCAATATGAAAAATAGCCAGATAGTAAATGTGTTTTTTTAGCACCTGAAACACAACATCAATTTAGATTGATCTAAAACCAATAAAAATGTTTTTGACCTTAAATAAATGTACGCCCTGAATGTATATTTAAATGTTCTTGGCCAACCATCTAGAAGTACATGGTGCTAAGTCAGTGCCTTTTGATGTGCATATCGAGGGAGCTTTGTACGTTAGATCCCACGCGTACTCCTGAAAAAAAAATCACTTTATAACTATAAAAAAATTTATGCTTAGACTGAAATATTATCTTTCCAATAGTCCTTCTGTATAATTATAAAAAAAAAAATCGATTTTATGTTGCAAAAATTGTTGTCATCACTGTTCCCCATATATATATGCCACTGCACTTTCCTCCCATCTACAGATGTAGCCATGCTCATTGTGGCTGTTCGTGTCCATTTGGCGCAACAAGTCACACCTGTGACTCAGGGGGATGGCCTGCACCAGGCCGTGGTCAAATGTATTGTCAAGGGCAATTTTGATGCACATGCATGGCGGTGTGCATTCGTGTTACGCCACACATGTCACACCCGTGGAGGCTAGAGGAGGATGACTACATCTTTACCTAAAGTAAAAGATTACCTACTACATCAGGCTGGATACATTTATAGAACATCAGGAGCTAGTGTCAGATGTTAGAAGCCAGGAATTTTGCAATGACAATTTTCCTTGACATAATTTGAATTGGGGTACAGGTATTGGTCAGTACGCCATAATCATATGATCCCCTTATACACAAACTCGTTATGCTGCACCCCTCTCATAATATCAGACTGTGGGCTAGATTTATTAAGCTCGGTGAAGTGATAAATTGTCTGTTTTTTTTTATCACCGGCCAATCAGCTCCTACCCGTCATTTTTCAAACCAGGCCTGTAACTTCACAGTTAGAAGCTGATTGGCCGGTGATAAAAAACAGACACTTTATCACTTCACCAACTTAATAAATCTTTCCCTGTGCTTCTAATACACATACCAGCTTAAATTTCATCACACACTAGTCTGTGCTGCATCACATACCAGCTTGTGCTCCCTTTGAACACCTTAGGCTTATACTGTATGAGAGAGCAAAGAGAAAAAGGGAGACATTTACTAAGATGGGAGTTCTATTACACATGGGATGTTGCTATGAACAACCAATAAGATTCTGTCTATTATCTTATAGAAGGTGCTAAATAAATATGAAATAGCTTCTGGTTGGTTGCCCATAGCAACAAACCATCTGAAATAAAACTCCCATCTTAGTAAATTTACCCCAAGGAATCTAGTAGGGGGCAATCTTTGGTACTTGTTTCCTAGCACGGCCACACCGATTTCCATCGGGGTGGTCGTGTCGGAAAAATCGCGTCGATCGCATCGCATGCGATTTGGTCGCATGCGATGCGATCGACGCGACCGACCCGATTTTTTAATTGAATCACATGTGAATAGGGTCCCTGGGACCCGATTTTACATTGGATTCAATGTAAAATATTCGCTAGACCCCCAAATTTTACTACGTAAACCCCACCCCACGATAGACGCCAACCCGAAGCGTGGCGGCGGTGCGCGTCCTCCGACCTTTTCATTCCCCTACTATCCACGTCGGCGTGGAGTTGAGAATATATAGTGTGGCGAGCGCAGCGAGCCTCCGAGCCAGAAGCGTGGCGAGCGTAGCGAGCCCCGCGAGGGGACGCGTATAACTTCACAGGTATACGCGTCCACTCGCCACGCTTCGGGCTCGGTGGCTCGCTGCGCTCGCCACACTATATATTCTCAACTCCACGCCGACGTGGATAGTAGGGGAATGAAAAGGTTGGAGGACGCGCACCGCCGCCCCTCGCGGGCTCGCTGCGCTCGCCACGCTTCGGGTTGGCGTCTATCATGGGGTGACGACGGGGCCATATATAATGTGAAATGGGTCATATTGGCCCATTTCACATTTTTCACATTTTTTCCTATGTGAGAAGGACTTAATCAAGTCCATCTCATCTTGTGCCATTATAATGGCACAAGACCGACGCGATGCTCCCAATTTCAATGTTAAAAAATATTTTAACATTGAAGCCTATGGCAAAATCGGGGGCATTGCGTCGGTCGCGTCGGGACCAATGTTAATGGTCCCGACCGACGCGATGCCCCCGATTTTTCCTTTGCCGGCAAAATGGACCTGATTTCAAAGGAAATCGGGTCCATCGCGGGGATCGTGTACCTTAACTTAAAGGTACACGATCCCAACGATTGTGGCCGTGCTAGGAAACAAGTACCCAATCTTTCACCTCAGAGAAATATGACTGAATAGCAATTGCTAAAATATAACCTTTATTATAACATCTGAGAAAAAGCAACGTGGATAATCTCTTACAGGTAATATCAAATAATATCAGTGAAAGTGTAGCTAAAATATTGTGGTTATACACAAGTAACTTGCTGAATTGCAAATAATTGGGTGCTAATACACCATAGACTAGCTAATATACTAATAGCCAGCTACAATTTTGCCTTGACTTGATAGGACAGATTGACCTTCATATGCCCTGCAATATTGCCAAATGTGATGGTATATACAGTTCTTAAATCATTGGTCATTCCTGTTCAAGGCCACTGTAGGGAAGATATCTCTTATAATAGTCATCTGAATATAGTGTTCGGATGTGAGTCAATATCCACAAGGAATGGCAAGTAGAGATATACTGTATGCAGAGCTTGCGTCCTAATAACGTGTCGCTTCTGCTTCTTGATGACAGACGTTGGACAGCTAAATGATACAGTGTCTAGTCGCGTCAAGCTGAATGGCTAAATAAGTTTGCCAGGACTCCAAGTGGGTGTCGTCTGGTTCTGTATTGCAGTGCAGACTGGGCCAGAGCTATATTGGCTGAAGGTGTGAGGAGAATATTGGCACTAGAGGCCAGAGGAGGGTATCCACTTGGGTCCACTTGGGTCTAATGACACATCACTTCTATTGTTCTCCCGTCTTATATAAAATAGCAGATGAAGAATGAGAGGGCGCTGTGCCAGCGTCAGGATTGATTGACAGATTCAGTAGTGAAAATCAGGCACTGTGCCCCTATGAATGACCTCTGGTGTCAATTGCCAGTGCAGAGTAGTCATAAATCTCTATTGGTTTTGGCAATAGTCACTAAAAATGACAGGAAACCCGCCCTACAAACTACAGTATAATGCTTTTCTGATAGATTTACATGGGCCAAGGTGGTGGTACTCAGTACATGAGGTGGTACTCAGTTCCACATGATCACCCCAACTTTAACCCCTGTCAAATCTGATAATCAATAGGTCAACACCATATATTAGACATGCACAAGGTCGAATAAGACAAAAAGATTGACGCAAGCAAAAGGGCGAAATGGGCAGTGGTCAACACATAAATGAGTGACACGAGTTTTTCAAGAGTTATTTTCATATTTTGAACTTTTGCCTACTGTATGTACTATGACAGTAAAGTATGCTGAGTGTAGGCACTTGGCCCAAGACGCAGTGCAGTAACCGGGGGTCCATGTGATCAGGTGTTGTCATTGACGCCCCAAAAAACATGAAAAACACATACTGACCCTTTCAAGTGTTAACCCTTTCTGTGTCGATCCTTTTCCCAGTGCTAACATTGTTCATGTCAACTTTTTGGTGTCGACCTATTGACTGTTGACCTAGACACTGTCGACCCTATCCATATCCTGGAAATACCATGCCGGGTGGTCTTTTATAATTGTACAAGGGATGGGCAGTTCTTTCAATATACTGGGATGCTCGGGCACCCCTCTATTGCAGGCCCCATAAAATCCATAAGGACTATGATCCTAGTGATTACTAGGACAAAGTTGTCCGGTACAAATGAGTAGAAGGAAATGAGTACGGTAAATGTGGATATTTGTTTTAAGAGTAAAACTGAAAAAAAAAAATCAAACATATCAAACTTTATCCTGCTCCCGTTACCTTAAATATAAAAACATGATACAGTATAATGACATGTAAAACATCAGTACTAAGGGAAGTAAATTTTCTCAGAAGGATACAGTATGTAGGTGGTCATACTGTACGTGTCCCTCATAATAGCAATGGGTGCTGCCAACCAGCAACAGAGATGCTCCTTAATGCATATAACCCTCAGGTTATATTATTGTGAAATAAAATGAAAATGAGCCCTACTCACAGATTTTCTGCAACATAAGAGTGTGATGCCTTGAAGCCGTCGGCTTATGCTGGCCTGGGGTGGGGGTTGGGGAATCCTGTGTCCTAGACTTAAAACTGAGTGTTGGCGACCCTCCAGATGAGGCCATCTGGTCGCAGTTTGTGGGCCAATATTTGTCCCAAAATTATGCTAGGCACTTCAACTTCAAGCCCTAATGTACTATGGATTGTAAAAGTGACTGACAGCTTAGTTTCCCGATAATCTGGAAACTGTGCACATGCTTATCATATGCGACCCTAACTGAATCAGCCCCATTCTTTGTTATACTGCAGAGTTCATTATACTTTTGTTATTCTGATTAGCAGTGTTTAATATTTAGAGAGTGCAAATGCATTTTCCTTTTTTTTTTTTGGAACCGCAAGTTCCCCATACTTATTGCAACACTATTCTTACTTCGAAAATACGTTTACAGTGAATAGACTCATTTAAATAGCGTTTCACATTTCTTTAAATGTAGTCCATCCAATGACGTAATACAGTTGTTATCTGACTGTGCCAAAGACAAAAGCAACTCACTTCCAGTTATATAATGCTGTACTGTGAGTATTATTTAACTCCCCTAAACTGGTTGTGCTTTGTTGATGTGCGTTATATACAGTCCTTCTGGCTTTAGACCAGAAGCAAAAATCAATCTGTGTGTTCCCATGTGTTTTGTAGTGAATAACAATCAGGACTACGGTCAGCTCCCAATGCTTCTTTTTCTTCTATGTCCCACTAAAATGAAATGACTACATTATGATTAATGCAGCAAAAACCATAAAGCAAATCAACCTACTTTGAGGAAGATTTAACCCTGAATACACATTTTGTATGAATCAACTAATCAGCTGTGTTCCAAAATGCTTTGCACACTGGATAAATTTCCAGAGGTCACTACCAGACAGTCTAGTTGGTCAGTTCCTTCTCTAACCTGTCTTGTGCACCATGTACCTGCGTGCAACCTCCGAGCCACCTGCCCTGGTTTACCAATGATGTCTGTGTCTAGGGGGCCGATGAATGTCAAGGAACCGGGCTGGGAAGATTGATAACTTGTACACTTGGCTCTCTGAGCAAGCTGCAGGGGCAAAGGGTACAGGAAATTGAATTGTCAGTCCCCACTTAGTTCTGATATGACTTGACGGGTAGCTGGGCAATACAATTTGCAATGTAATCAGAATAAATGCTAGCCTAATATCATTCTGTGGTGGCCAGGATCCAGACTCCAAAAGCAGCAAAAAAAGAGAGAAAAGTTCCCTTCAGCAAACAATTATTCTATTAACTCTCTCCAGGTAGCAGAAATGTACAAGTAAAGGACAACAGAACACAACCAACTGGGTAAATGGGAGAACTTTAGTACAGTATACATAGTGCACATGCTAAAATAAGTTACCGTATATACTCGAGTATAAGTCGACCCGAATATAAGCCGAGGCACCTAATTTTACAACAAAAAAACTGGGAAAACTTATTGACTCAAGTGGGACCCTCACTCGAGTATAAGCCGAGGGGGGCTTTTTCAGCATAAAAAATGTTCTGAAAAAGTAGGCTTACAGTATACTCAAGTATATATGGTATATCGCTGATGTCTTATTTAATAATACAGTATGGTAACTTATCATATCTATATTATCAACCCCCCCAAGTGGTGCATTGCACACTTGGAAAATTACAATAAATATGAAACACTGTAATCTGCTGTGAATTGTTTTATATTCAGGACTACAGTAGTGTGACAGTTAATGAAAGAATGGGGTAAACCGGCAGATACAGTATGAAATTCTGACAGCATAGTGGTGTTCGTCTGGCTGGATTTAACTCAATTGATTTACATTGATTGTGGCAGTAAAACTGCCACAATCCTGCAGAGATGAGAATTTTTTGAATAAAATTCACCATCCAAATTTTGGTCAATTAAAAGCTTACAAACACTGGATTCACTAGGTATTCAGGTGCATTTCTGCGCTTGTGCATACGCTGGGTGCGTGTGGCCATGGCAAACAGACTGTTTGCCAGGTGTACACACCCATGACTGTGGGCAGGGGTGTTAATGGTGGCAGATAGTCGTGCCTATGGGAACGCCTCACATAGGTGTTCCCATGAAAATGCTGGTAGTTCCCACAGTAGTTGACCCGTGACGTGGGTGAATCCCCGGATGTCAGCTGCCTGCCCACTTCCTGCCGAATGTCCACGCATAACTAAGGTTAGTGTTCCCCCACAGCCTGCGAATGGATGTTTTGTTAAACATTCATTTGCAGAATGTACGTGCGAGGGGGGTGGGCATACCGGCATTTGGCGGGAGGCATATGGTCGACTCGCAAGGCTGCGAATTAGCAGCCTTACGAATCAACCAGAATAATCTCCTGTGTGTATAATATACATAAAGCATATATACACACAATGCCCAATGATGAAGTAATATATTAATTTTTTTACACATTATTAAAACTAATCAAAAATAAATAAAATGAAATAATAATTGTAATCTTACTCGCTTTAGGTTTCATAATTTTTTCAGATAGAAACCTAACACACACACACACACACACACACACACACACACACACACACACACACACACACACACACACATAAATAAAGGAAATTATGGTACTGTATAATGGTCATGACATCATTTTTCTGCTGAGGTAAATATCGCAATGAGAATAATCCTTTTTTTAATTGATCACACACAATATTTACTAACAATTTCTACACGGACAATGTTATCTATAAAGGACTGTCCCTGTGAAATACCTCTTGACACATTGGCGGAGTCTGTCATGTTTTAGCAAGACTCCTGCGCAGTGACTGACACTGCACCATGTGCATCTCTTCAGTGCAGAACACAGACTGCAGGAGAGAAATCATGATAGCCTTTACCTCTGACAATGCCTCCATAGGTATAACGTGACTAGCACCATCAGAGCCAGATGTCCCTTTTTGGAGCTCATTCACAATAATGTGGACGGCAACTGACAGTTTACTTTGCGCTCTCACATGGGACCAATTCTGATGATTGTGGTGTGGAGTTTGTACATTCTTTCCATGTATTTGTGTTTCCTCTTGGTTCTTCCCAAAATCCAGAAATATGCTGAAGCAAGGACTGAGTGGGGTTGTAATACTAATGCAGTTTTTTTTAATGAGTCTTGTTGCTAGTTTTGTGTACATCTTATTATTATTGCTTGCCTGATCTGGTATAAAGTTCAGTCAGGGCCGGCTCTACCACTAGGCAGCTTTAGGCAGCTGCCTAGGGCACTGGGCGCCACCAAGTCTGAAAATATAAAAATCAAGGATATCTATGAGGATTCATGTTGTACTTAATGCAGATAAGGGCTGTAAAACTGCTAAGACCTCACCTCCATACTTTCTCTTAATACATATTTCCCTACTTTGCTGCCACCTCATCCTTGTACTCTGGTGTGGGTGGCACATGATTTAGTTATTTTTTTGATGTGGGGGTTGGGAGGGGAGTAGGTTGAAGTATTGCCTAGGGTGCTGAGAAGCCTTACACCGGCCCTGAGTTCAGTGACGTCACTCTGTCTCCTCTGAATCCTCCTGAGCTCCATGTGTCTCTGGCATTTGCTGTGTGAGTGACTGCTGCTGCTGCAGGGTGAGGTCTGTGTTCTGATTGTAGTTCAGTAGAATTTTTCAAAAGGTGGTTTTGTCCACTGTACTTTCTGGACAGCCATCCAAGCAAGTGGAATGAAACTGCGGCCCTCAAACAAGCTTGAGTTGTTTTCCAAGACTTCTTGGTTGTAAAAGATGCGGCAGAGCGAGGTGTTGCCCTGACTCAGGAGTACCTCATCAGATAAACAAGGAAATATACTTCCAAGACCTTCTTTTGGTTGCCCAATACATGTGACAAGTGAAAAAAAAACAATAACAAAGACGCTCTATCGGTAGACTTGTTTAAGTGATTTTAACGATTATCGTGATTGAAACATATTAGCTTTCAATTGTATCATTTTATCATTCTAGTCTGACTATGTATTTCAACCCTTGTCCTTTATGTTATTAGATACATTTTGGGATGAGTAAAACCTCAAATGCATCAAACTTCAGATGGTTTGTATTTTTCAAAAGTAATACAATTTTTGAGAATTTAGGCATTTTTTTTTAAGCGCTTTGGGGTGCTGGTTAAAGTTTTCAAATTGACTGCATATTTTGCGTGGGCTCTCAGAATATCCACAGGAAAAAAGTAGAGGGTGTCTCACGTTATACCTTCAAACTTACCCCAAATAAGGGCACCCTACCCTGCCCCCATAAATGATTTGTGGGTACCCTCCATAAGTGTTGGGAATAATCTGTTACTTTCCCCAGCATAAGGAAAAAAGATCTGTGGGTGTAGAGGGAGCTCCTAGGAGATCTCCACAATCCACAGAGCCCGGCGCTTAAGTGAACCAATTAAATACTCAGTAAGAATTATAATAAAAATATTCCAGGTTTGGCTGCAGCAAGGGCAAGTGAGTCTGCTGGTAACTCACTGAAAGTTTACAAAAAGAGTTGGTTTTGCACTTGCACTGCCCGATCTGGATTAATCACCTGCGAACCACACTGAACAAAAGGACACCTGGCCACGTTTCAAATAATGTAATTAGATTTTATATAAGAAGAAGCATATTATAAAGGTTCACATATACATAAAAAATATATAAATACACAGATAAAAGGCAAATACCATAAATCGAAGAAGTGGGTTACTCATATGTAGATGAGGCCCTGGGGTAAAAGATATGCTAGAATAGCCAACAACAGATGGGTCACGTATTAGATGGTAAAGCGTGGTTTCAAGAGCACAGTCAATGTCAGTAAGCGGTTAGCATCAGCCCGACTGTTAATAGCGGGGGGTGAATGGGTTAAAGGAATAGGAGAAGGTAGAAGCCAGAAGCACTTTATAAGCTGTTATGCAGGAGCTCAATGCGAATTGCCTGTTAAGTGCATGTAATGCCAGGTGGTAAGTGTCAGGTAGCGCATAGCGGATATGACGTTGACGCGTTTCGTTCCCTAGCAACGGGAACTTTTTCAAGACGGTTTCCAGGAACGAAACGCGTCGACGTCATATCCGCCTGAACGTCAAGCCACCTGTGAGGTCACGATCACGTGGTTACGGAGCGAGCATCACGGATTGTTTACCCCAGCTCAAATCGGAGCCTCCCCCAACTCGTATAGCCACAGACACCAGCCAGCCGGCTCCACGGCTTAACTGCCGCATCCCTCTGGAATACAAAATAAGGACGCCAGCAAACAACGTGCAGCGGGTCGAGCCACTTGTCTTAGGGCTCCCCGCCCCTCCATCTCTAACCATCAAGGAGGGTGAGCATATTCCTAAGGAGACTCTGCGCTACCTGACACCACCTGGCGTTACATGCGCTTAACAGGCAATTCGCATTGAGCTCCTGCATAACAGCTTATAAAGTGCTTCTGGCTTCTACCTTCTCCTATTCCTTTAACCCATTCACCCCCCCCGCTATTAACAGTCAGGCTGATGCTAACCGCTTACTGACATTGACTGTGCTCTTGAAACCACGCTTTACCATCTAATACGTGACCCATCTGTTGTTGGCTATTCTAGCATATCTTTTACCCCAGGGCCTCATCTGCATATGAGTAACCCACTTCTTCGATTTATGGTATTTGCCTTTTATCTGTGTATTTACATATTTTTTATGTATATGTGAACCTTTATAATATGCTTCTTCTTAAATAAAATCTAATTACATTATTTGAAACGTGCCCAGGTGTCCTTTTGTTCAGTGTGGTTCGCAGGTGAATAATCCAGATCTGGCAGCGCAAGTGCAAAACCAACACTTTCCCCAGCATCCCCACTTCACTAGGAGGTGGGAGGATGCTGGTGATATGTCCACTGTTCTGGGAGTGTGGGTGACTGCACAAAAAATCGTGGGTCTCCAGCAAGTTCCAGGAGAGTAGGGAAGTATGTTGCAAACTTATTACAGAATTTGAATTGTACTTTTCATTTATCAGGATTCACATGGATAATATACTGTATGTAGCAGCCATGCTTGTACAGGAAATCAGTACTTGCTTATTTTCCCAAGTTGCTCTGCCCTCCTGGCTGGGAGCCAACCAATCATGTGCTGGATTGTGCCTAATTACAGTATGTTAACAAAATAACTGATTGGCTAGCAATACTCTACAGTACTGTGAAATATCACTTGTGCTGCCTTTGTTTCATTACTGCCGCTAGCAATGATGTTATACAGTAGTTTTGCCACAGAGATATATTGTACGTGGGAAATAGTTGGTTTCCATGCTAGTTAATCTGTATTGCATGATGTAACAGTTCTAACGGTTATTTCATGTACAGCTGCCAGAGAATAAAGTGCCATTATATACAGCCCTCCCGCTATTCAGTAGGACAATGGCATTTGTGATGTTTGTACCCTCTCCTGCACGTGTCTAAGCATGGTCTGCTGAAAAAGTTTAAACGTTATTCACCTCATTAAACAGAATAATTACACATAATCTTTATTGCACCTAGACCTTTCCAGGGAACTATACTGACATTCCTGCGTTGTAAGGTCACTTGCCTGGTCCAAGCCAAGCAGAGTCCGTGCCTTTGGCTTCGGATCAGCTGCAATCTGCATTATCATTTGTCATCGGAGATAATTCTGCAGCATGTGGGACACAGCGTACAGATCTAGTCAGCATCGGCACATAGAGCTGTCATATTATATGTATACTTAGTTACTTTATTTCCCAGAAGTCAATAAATTACCAGGAATGTAAATTTAGAAACAGATGCTTAACGACTCATATCCCAAGGTATCATTGAGTGTATTATAATAAACACTTCTCTATAGGGATATGAGCCTGGGCCTACGTTTATCAATCTGTTTAAGTGTGTATTCAGTAGGCAACCTTTTAAGCCATCACTGAACTACAGCTGCTATCCTGCTATGTCTGGCTGCCACTGCAATTTTAACCTTAGCATAATGCAATTGTTGTTAGATATATATTCAGTCTTAGTAGTAGTGACATATTTGAGATGATGCGTTCCTAGGCATTGTGAATGAATATTACCTAAATTAGTAGTTGTACATGCCAGAAGCTCATGCACCTGCTCCTAACACTCACCCTCTATTATTTATACTGGGGGAGGGGGAATAGATTGCTAAATGCATATAAACAAAATAAAATGAAAATAAAAAGCAAATAAATGCGATCGTTGGATTATGGGGTCTATTTATCATCAATTAATCAGCCTCGAGCTTCCTGAAAATCGGGTGGACTTTCCAGCCCCCCCCCGGAGAAGTAGGTAAGTCTCTTGCATCCCCCAGACTGCCCGCAACCCCCCCCCCCTTGGCCACACACTTACAGATCACAATTGGGCAGACCTGATCATGTGATTGGAACTGAATTGTATCATCGTAGCCCTGCCCCCCACTACAGAATGCATGTTTAGATAGTGCTGTTTAGTGGGGGGTGGGGAATCTCCTTAATAGCCAGACACCCTAATGCCAACCATGCTGTACCCTTCTGGAAGAGGGGTCCCTTATGTCAATATGTATGCACTCAACTTATATATATATTCACCTACTATACTTTTGTATAAGTTTGGCATTCTTAAAAAAGGAGATACTGTAGTATAAATAACTCCTGAATAGCTTTCACATCCGATCTGGCCCTTTGTCTAAAATACACTAGTAAGGGGACCCAAATTCATGAAACTATTTTCTGAGCTTGGCTGCAGCAACATTTGCCATCTATACGAAGATGGCTTTTGTTCTCGTTGTGGTTGTGAAGAGGGATCTGTTTGTGTTAATTACATTTTGCAAACTTTATATTAAATTTGACAATTTTTTTTTATTTAAAGTTGTATGTTTCTCTCATACTTTGGAAATAAGATTGGGCGGTTCACTAATAGTGGCTTCACCATGTGCTCAATATTTTGTTCATCGGGAGGCTTGCAACCTAGCAACAGTTGGTGGGTTAGGCTGGCAAGCCCTCCGACGGTGTAGGAAATTAAAAAGTGAAACATTTTTCACTTACCTTTCGGGGCCTCGGGCATGTGCACGTGCCGCGCAAACACACTACTACACGCGCATGCTCCCCTGAGCGCCAGATCTCGCCCCCTAGCTTTCATTTTTTTCTACAGCGCTGACAGGATGGAGAACTCTGTGTCTGTCTTTGCAACAGACCCCCTTTACCTGTCCCCACCCATCAGCAAGTGGCCAAAAATGAACAGAAAGAGGAGGCCACATGAGTCTGAGGACATTTCCTCCTCAGAAGAAATAGTGGTACTTATGTATTATCTGGACTCCCATGTTAAATGCACCCCATTTTTTCATACCCCTACTATCCAACTACGCATGGAGTTGATTTTATATAGTGTGGCGAGCGCAGCGAGGGGACACGGTCTCATAAGAAAACCGGGAGCCCAGATATTACATAAGTACCGAAATAGTTATAAAGAGAAAAAAGAGCACAGTCCCTGGAGAGGGACAGCTCTCAGTCTGAGAGGGAGCCACCTGGTGGCCAGCAACAGTCTCCCTTAGTGTTTCCTCAGAAAAAGGTGAGGAAACACACCACTAAATAGAAACATACAGACAATGTTTCTCACAGAGACGCCCACATGGGAGAACACGTCTCTTTCCCAGGCATTGCTCATAGTCGGAATACCCAAATGGTGCGTTACATACCACCATCTTCTGTCCATGGCCGGCACAAATACACTGCCTTTGAACGGCAGCATTTGCTGACCAAGTCCCTTAAGGATTCCAGCATGCACTGCCTAAACCTCACGATTATAGTGAGCCAGAAACCCCTCAGGTAGACTGAGAGTCAGAGGAGGTTACTAGAACTTCTGCATCCTCCAAAAGAGGCGAGTAAAGCGACCTGCAGATGGCCAGGGTACAATTAGCGGGCAGAATGCCGCCTAATAAATTATACGCCTCTCTGTGGGCCCTTAACGAAAGCTCAGAGGTTTACAAATTTTCCCAATTAGCATTTAGAACCGCGCTCTTGAAAGAGGATGAGATGGTTCTAAGAAGTCATACCGGCATACCCAATATACCAGCCCTATTTGCTCCCGAAATTGACCTGGAACTTAGCTCATTGATTAGGGAAAGAACCCAAAGTGATGCTACTGATAAACTTCTAAGGAGGATACAGCTGAAAGTGTCAGAGGCAGCTGGTCCCTTCCTTTTTGTCTTAGATAAAGCTGAAAAGGAGGGAGAATGTGGTGGTTCTTTAGATTCCTTAATAGCATCTAAGAACGCTCTCCTTAAGGCTAATAGCAGAGCCACTTTAATGATTAGCCAAACTATTGAGTTCATATGAAATAACCGCAGAGTATGCTGGCTCGCAAAGGCAGGTTTAACTAACTTTGCCCCTAAGCCCGTTTAGGTACGCAACCTGGTAGATGCAGATCTGTTCAGTCCAGAATTCATCAATGAGGTTAAGATACGATATAAGGCTAGTAGATCTTTCTCAGATCTCAAGGGCCCGCAATCCTCAAGAAGACCCTTTCCCCAAGAGGATCGAGCTGCAACAGCCAGTGGTTTGGCCTCCTCTTGATCCTCTAGTGGCACCACTAGAGGATAAAGAGGAGGCTCCTACAGGACAAGACCCACAAGAGGTGGAACATCCTTCAACAGGAACCCCTCTAGGAGAGACGCAGGTTATGGTAAGTTCCTAACATATAACCCCCCCCCCCCCCCAACCTTGGCCTCTCTCAAGCCACAGCAGTTTGGAAAAAAATCTCCACAGACAGGTGGATTATAAAAATTATTGAGAAGGGGCTATCCCTACTTCTTATCCGTTTTCCGCGCCAAGCATTCCCCTGTACAAAAAAATTACAGCCCACTGCTAGACGACGTGTTGTTCATAGCACTATCACAGGGCAAGATAGAATTAGTGGAAAAAAAACAAAAAGGTTGGATCAGTCATCTTTCACCAATAAGGAAAACAGATGGCTCTTAAAGACCCGTCTTGAACGTCAAAGCCTTAAATAGGTTCATAAAAAGACACACATTCAGGATGGAGTGCTTACCAGAAGTCCCATTCCTACTTTCCTAAAACTACTATTGTATCAAGATAGACCTCAAAGAGGCCTTTCATTCAATAAGGGTCTGCAAAAATCAGAGAAGATTCCTAAGATTCTTCTGGAAATGCAATGGTCTTCGAACGCACCATACACATTTACTCACCTGATGAAAGTGGTAGTGACTCACCTTCATCAGAAGGGAATCCGTTGTCTAATATATATGGACGATCTACTAATAGTTCACCCAAACATAGAGACTCTCCTCTCACAATGGAATCTAATTACAACCCTTCTTCTCGATTTGGGTTTCCCCATAAACTACCCCAAATCGATCCTAGTCCCGTGTCTATCAAGAATATTTCTACGATTCCTAATAGACTCTGTCTCTTTCTCAATCGCAGTCCCACCAGAGAAATGGATGGAAGTACATTTCTCATACTCTCCCTTGCCAGCTATCGATGAGAGACTTAGCCAAACTCATAGGGAAAATGAGAGCTCTGGGTCCTGGATTTCTGCAAGTCCCTATCCTATGCAGATTTTCCCAGTTCCTCCTAGGAAATCTACTCAAAGAGTTTTTCCTGGAGGGAGAAAATCTGATTAACCTTTCCAGTTCGAACAGGAATGGAGAACTGGACAATTCTTCCTGGTCCAGTCAGGAATTCAGGTTCCATATAAATCTATTGGAGCTGAGGGTGGACAAACTAGCACTACACTACCTCATTCCTCCCCACACTCAGGGAATGCCAATACAGATCTGTTTAGACAACAGGAGGTCTCTGATCTAAACAGGATGGGAGGCACCAAATCTCTCCATCTCTGTGTAGAAGCAGTAGAGATTTGGAATTGGGCTGTACAGAGAAAAATTCTCCTCACAGCCGTTTATATACCGGGGGAGTTAAACGAACTGGCAGATTCTTTATCCCAAGAACATCTTTATCTTTAGTCAGAGTAAGCCTCAGACCACAGATTTTCCAGAACATTATCAAAACATTTGGAATTCCGGGGTTAGACCTTTTTGCGACCCCATCCAGTGCACAAGTTCCAACCTTTGTTTCCAGGGTATGGACGGAGGGAGCATAACACATGGATGCCATGTCATTCCCATGGACATATCTTCCCCTCCCATATGCATTTCCCCCTCGAGCTCTACTGCTAAAAGTCCTCCACAAAATCAGGCTAGACAAAGTAGCCCACCTAAACCTAGTCTACCTAGTGTGGCCCTCCAGGATTTGCTTCCCCTTAGTCAATCAATTGCGCAAGGGGACCAAGATTCCTCTAGGCCTCTCCAGGGACTGTTTCCAAGGGACCACAGACCTCCTCCAGAAACTTCCACAGTCCATGTGGATGGCTATATTACTCGGCTGTTAGCAAATTCCAACCTATCATCCGCATCAGTGACACTAATCAATGCCTCTCTGAGACCCAGAACAAGGGCCAGATACGGAGCTATCATTAACAAATATAGTACATGGATAGCTACTCAGTCACCGGCCTCTTCTTCCAATACCCTCAATTTAGCCTTAGTTTTCTTAGCAGCTAAGTTTGAAGCTGGCTTGGCATCTACCACCATATGCTCTTATGGCTCCGCCTTAACGTTATTGGTTCCCGGTCTTACAGAGAATAAACTCTACCTATGCCTGCTAAAAGGAGCTTTCCTCTCTAGACCATGTTTTCCCTGCTACTCTAGCACAACAAACACTGACCCACTTTTACAATTCCTGGCCTCCATAGACTCTAAAACAGATATGGATTTGCTATCTAAGAAACTAGCATCTCTGTTAGCCTTAGCCTTTGCTGCGAGAGGTGCTGAACTCAGCCTCATACACATACCAGACCCTTGGCTAACACAAATCCCACTAGGTTTTCTTATCATCCTTAAGGGTCACACGAAAACCAGTTCCCTAAACAACATGCTGGTAGAGTTCGACATACTAGAAGATGTTGATCTTTGTTTAGTTATATGGTTGTCACATTACCTTCAAATTACATCCTCTCTCCGGGGCGAGCATTCCCAACTCTTTATTACATGCCTTAAACCCTTCTGTCCTGCTAGAACATCTACTATCCATGGATGGATAGTAACTGCAATGAATCTTGCAGGAATAGACACTTCTGTCTTCAAATTCCATTCAATTAGAGGCCCAGCTGTCACTTCCGCTGCAGCCAAAGGCTTACCACTGCAATCTATAATGCAAGCTGCCAGTTGGCCATCCAGCTGTACCTTTGCTAAACATTACTGGAGACCCACTGATCCTCAAAGGATCTAATTTATTAGAGCAACCACCAGGTATGTGGTAGTCTACCCACCAGCGGTTGCTAGGTGTCAAGCCTCCCAACGAACAAACAGTAGTTTGCAGGAATCTATGACCTGAAAACTTTCTTTGTTCTAGGGAATAGGATTGCCACCTAACAACAGCTCCCACCCGACCCACCCTAGACCTTGCTAGGTCCGTTGGTTACTCTAATTCAATATTGTAATCCTTTTATGCCCTTTCAGGCGCACCAAAAGGCCTGAAGAAACAACAGGCACAACCAGCTAAGGAGAACAAGTAGATTTGTGTGGCTCACTCACCCAATCGTCCAAGTTGACCACTTGGTCCTCCTTATTGGACTCTGTCCTCTATAGACAGTATATCTTAGTTCTAGTTGGTCCTTACCAGCTCTTGTTCACTAAAATGGTTTAAGATTTAAGTAAAATCTTTATGTTGCACCTATCTCCTCTCTGTCATTATTCCTTAATAGTTTGACTAAGGTGTTTCATCCATATTGTTCTACTTTGGGATTGCAATCAGCTAGCTTCTGAAAAAAATTAAAGCTAGGGGGCAGGATCCGGCACTCAGTGGAGCGCAAGAGTGCATGTGACCAGCATGCGCGCACGCACCCGAGGCCCCGGACCCGCTACCTAGGTCTGTGGAAAGGTAAGTGAAAAATGTTTCACTTTTTCCTTTCCTGCGCCGTCGGGAGGCTTGCCCGCCTAACACACCAGCTGTTGCTAGGTGGCAATCCTATTCCCTAGAACAAAGAAAGTTTGCAGGTCATAGATTCCTGCAAACTACTGTATGTATTCACACAGCTATAAGACTGCAAAGCAGTGTCACAATAATCAATACTTTGCTTCAGTCTCTTATTGTGAATATTGATGCCATGGTTACTGAGGATAGGAATAAAATGTCACTGCGGAACCGTTATATCTACTTTATTTTAAAAATAATGGAAGTATTTTATCCTGGTTTTCTCTAAATCATTTCTGTTCTAATGAGTGTTGTTTATAACTACAAATTTGCACAATCTGGTAAATTAAGCGATTAGGTGCAAATAGCTCACGTCAGTTTTGTAACAACATTTGTAATTAATTGTCTGTAATATATTGGGACTAAAAGCAAATTAAGAACCAGTAACAATGAATCTGTGACTAAAAATGTGTACACATTTAAGAGCTCTAATGATAAATATTAGACATGTAAAATATCACTTTTCGTGGCATTGTGCTGTGAAATAGTTTTTTCTATATATTATAATGCTAGGACAGACTTGACACCCTGGCCCTTATTCTGGTTCGTGCGGTACGGCCCGCGTGCGGCCGTACCGCCGATGTTTTCCGTCTGCACATGCGCAGAGGTCAATCTGCGCATGTGCAGGCGAATTCGCCGCACATAACGTTAGTACGCCGCAAAGGGGGCGTATAGGGGCGTGAGGGGCTTCATGCCCTCATTTCCCTATGTATACGCCCCGCGTTTCATGGGCGTTCCCATGCAAACGCGGGGCGTACGCATGGTAATGAGGCCATGACGCAACTCATGGGGGCGGAAAGCTGACGTCGCCGGATGTCAGCTTTCAGCCCCCATACAAGCTACCACACGGACGATTGTCCGTGTGGTCTCAGCTTGCGGGAGCTGCCGCGGCGTGCGGACCTGCCTTCGATGGTCGACGACCATCGAATGCAGGGGGCAGCTCCCACCATGGTGGAGGCGTACGCCTCCACCATTTTCATGCGGATCGGCAGCCGTCCGTGTACGGACGGCCGTGCCGATCCGTCTTGTAGGCGGGGATTCGTCTGGTGCGGTCGGAGCCGCATATGCGGCTCGACCGCACCAACCAGAATAAGGGCCCCTGTGAGGTGAGGAGGATCCTGGAACATGGCTGTTTTGTGAATTTCCCTGAGATACAAAATAAATTATTATACATTATATCTCTTGCACACTGTGCTTGCACTGTTGCAGAGTACGTGCTGAGAGACCCAGCGGAGCATTAACCACTGCGGGAAGACATAACATGGCCTTATGTATTTTTGCAATTGTTTTGCATTGTGAAAGTATTGTGTTCTCTGTAAATTAAGTCCTCAGATCCCATTACAAGTTATAGCGCCAGAATTTCCAGGACAGCAGAGATCTGTTTCTCCACTGTTTTTACCAGGGCAGTCTATAGATTTGTTGAGAGATAAAGTGGACATGGAGATAACATACCAATCAGCTGTGCCTTGTTACAAGTGGCATTGAGAGGGGGACAATTACATTTTACCTGGTTCCGGGCCTTCTGGATGGGCCCGGGTCCTGCTCCTCCCGCTGCAGAGAACCGGGCAGTGGGAGTAGAATAGACTGGCAGCAGCACAGCCTCTCTCCCCAGTTTAGCACATGCTACTCAGTGCCTTGTCCTCTCTTTCCCTAAGCAAGTGTCCCACCCATCACACAGTTGGCCGCCTACACATGGACCACACCACCTGCTATTTCTTTTACAGGGGTGTGACCACGCCCCTTCCCATTGGCCATGCCACCTTTTTTACCCGCAGTGGCCCTGCCTGTTAAAGGGTGTGTTTGCAAAATTACTTTATCTTCATCCACTTTAATTCTCTCCAATGCTTCGTACTGTATATAGATGTCTGGGCAGTTGAGACGGCCATTTGGCCCGGGCTCTGAAGGAGGAAAGGCCAAATCTAGGTTGCATGGCCAAACCTTCTGCAGAAAAAAAAAGTAATGGTATATTCTATGCAGCATGACATATTTGTACCCCTCAGCAGCTAGCCTGGTCCCCTGTAACAGACCTGGGTAAATGATTGTGAAACAGGACAATTGTGCAGTATCTGTAAAAATGTGTCAGGGACTCCTCGGAAACAAACTACAGTAATCTGCTGATACAGTTGTAGGATGGCGCCTTGTGTGGTGGTCTTATAATTAGACCTACAAAGCCTTAGATCCTATTGTCCAGAAACATGAATCGGAAGTCCATAAAAAGTGCAGATATTTATTTATAAAAATCTCTTTTTCAAGTATTTGTTGTGATGCTCAAGCCCTCGTTCTTACAGTTTCTTTCCAGGAGCACATCTCCATAATGAGACAGGTCTCCCTGAGCTTTTGAATCTGTATAGATTTTATCTACATTTTATACTCCTAAGAGGCTGTTTATTTGGTTTGAGCGTTTTAAAGAGAAGGTCTCAAATAAACGTTTACTCACTCATTATCACACGGTTTAGACATCTCTAGACCCTAGTGGAATAGCTTTGCTTGATGCCAGAGCAGATATATAATTCAAGATCCCCTACAAAATACATGATTTTGTCTTCAGCATATAAGGTACTTTTGACACATTGTTATATGAAGATCTTGTGATCAAAGTTTGTGATTGTACTTACCTTGTGAAAACATCCTAAATTCTTTCTGAAAACCCCTTATGAAGTCTCATAAGAGATGAAACGCGTTGGGTTCTTCTGTTTGCTAATTCTACATGTACAAGTACTAAAAAGAACAACAACATTGCCTGGAGCATTGCAAAAAAATACTTGAAAAAAAAACTTTAAAAAAAATAAATATCTGCACTTTTTATGGACTTCCGATTCATGTTTCTGGGAACTGGTATCTAGTGCTTTCTACAGTAGGTCTAATTATAAGAGCACCACATGAGGCGCCATCCTACAACTGTATCATATGTTTTTGTTAGCTCCTTTCCAACAGGGGATTGTGTAGGTCAGGCAGCCACCAGGGGTTTGTCTATACAGTAATCTGATGTTAAGAAGATCATGAATCTGTAGTTAGTGATTACATACAGTATATGGAACTTGATCATTATTCTTGTTTGTTAATTGTTTGCTATTTGTGTAAAAAAGTGTTCATTTTTAGTCATTTGGTCACCCTCTTTAAAACTATTTCCTTTGATGAGAGGTAAAAAAGCGCACACAATACAAGATCCCTCAGTTATATGCCCTTCATTTGTGACCAATTGTTTTGCCTTAAAATCTGTTCCTCCTTTATACTGTATGTTTAATAATGCACATACCTGAGAAAAGTAGATGTTTCTATACAGAATGCTACAGTATATGGTGTCCATAATTGGCCATTGGGGATTTGCACTAGCTAAAGTATTTCCACAATACCGCATACATCGCTGTGTGACTCAGCGTCATTCACACTTACTGTAAAACCAGTGATATAATGCTACAGACTCATCAATCTTTCAAATTTAGAACAGACATAAATAGCGTTTGATCTTGTCTTTAAAAGGTGACGTTTCCACTAGACATGAGATCACATCTATCATTCAGTCTGTCTCATTTGCTAGACAATAACCCAGATGCCTTTTAAGTACAAACCGCAGTGGGTCATAGATGTGTTTCCCTGATCCAGAGAGATGGACGGATACATTAACCCTCCAATTCTTTGCATTTAACATAGCAATCATTCCAGTTAGCAAGGGGCAAACTTACTCCATATCAAGACCCTACGGACAAGAAGTTTATTAAGTTCAATTTCCTCTCTGAGGTGAGATCTTGGATAGATAATTACATGTCTTCTGCTTGTCAGTTTCTCTGAACCTCCTTGACAGGACTGATGCCAATTATATTGGCAGTATCTATCTTTAAAGGACCTTTGTTCCCCTCCAAGCCCCAACCCACAGCCATCACCTGCTGAAAATCTCATTAAAGGGCATTGGGAAAAGAGAAGATGGACACTTAGTACTTGTAGGTCCAAGTAAAAGTATTGTGCATCACCTATAAAAAAAAATCCAAGTATTCTGGATACTTTTTTTTGCTGTAACTTGTGCATACAGAATATTCTATTTATTTTCTATATGATTAACTTTACTGCTGGACATGACCCCATCCAAATCTAACTCTCTCTCTATACATGTTACAGCTGTCCAACCTGCAGTGCACATGGTTTTGTCCATTTAAGAAAGATTTGGCATTTACAATGAACTTTGTTCAGGTTCCTAAAACCAGTTTTGCTTAACCACAGTCTTAACACCTTCAGCAGCAAATTCTGAAAATATTTTCTTCTTCTATTTTACACAAAGGCATACAAGTATAAACCCTGAATGGCATTGACTATTAACAAGGCCTGGTCATTTCACACAAGGTGAATAATTAGTAGGGAGACCTATCCTGGGATCATCAGTATCCTGGGATTAAGTGATAAAAATGCCAGGATTTAAATCCCAGGATTGATGTGCACATAGGATTGATGTGCGCATGTTGCTGCCTGTGCTCTGCACTTACCATGATGGTTGTGAGGCATTGCTTTCTGCTGAAGTCACATGTCCTGGGCCTGACCTTACCTGCATTGCTTGCTATCCCGACCAAACACCATAGACCTATTAGATAGAAGATCCACTGCCTCCGCCGGCACCACAAGCTTTGCAAGGAACTGCTGGAGCCATGGCCGGGGCAGCATCTTCACTTCACGGGGCAGTGATAAGAAGAATGACTCCTAACCCAAACCAATAAACAAACCCTAAATCCTATCCCTTATACACTATACTATCCCTCAAACTAACAATAATACCATAGTACAAACTGCTAAAACAACCCCAATACCCTATTCCTAATATCCTCCTAACCCAATACAGTAACCTCACCCTAATACTCTAACCCAGGGGTACTGTAGTGAATTATTTCAGCTGGGGGCACTTAACATTTCCAGAAAATATTCAAGGGCCACACTCTGGAAAAGGGGGTGTGGCCAGTCAAAAGGGGGTGTAATCATGCACAATGGGGTGTTTCCTTGAGTGTAGTGTACCACACCATATTCACCTTAAATACAATATGCAACTTAATAGTAGACCCACTTATACTTGCTCCTTACACATTATGCCACACGGATTAAGCCAACATTCACAGGGAAGGAGTCAAAATTCACATTATGCCACACGGAATAAGCCAAAATTCACATTATGCCAAATGGAATAAAAAAATTCACACGGAAGAAGTAAAAATTCACATTATTCCACAGAGAATGATTAAAAATTCACATTATGCCACCAATTTCACATTATGCCACCCCGATTGAGCCAAAATTCACATTATGCCACACAGTATGAGTCAAAATTCACATTATGCCACACAGTATGAGTCAAAATTCACGTTATGCCACCCCTATTAAGCCAAAATTCACATTATAGAACACAGTATGAGCCAATATATTAACATTATGCCACACAGTATGAGCCACAATTTACATTATGCCACACAGTATGAGCCAACATTCACATGATTTAATCCAGTGATAAAAAAAGTTATGAAAACAAACCGCATCCAGTAACATGGTGTTATCAATCATATTCTCCCATCTCTCCCTGAGCACAGATAACAGTTCCCCTTTGTCCTCTTTCCCCTGGACCCTGATAGCAGTTTCTACCACCCTCTTCCATGGCACAGTTTTTACCCCTCCCTGGGCACAGATAGCAGCCTTAATGCCATATACTGTATATTGTGTTGTGATGTAGCCCAAGTAAGTGTTTATAAGTACTGTATTACTAGATTCTATTCTGTAAAACTTTTTAATCAGATACTTAGGCCCCTGTTATATTTAATTATCTCCATGTAGAGGGCTGACATTTCCCACACCTAACATATGCATCCATTCAGGGCACAGCAGCAACTCACCAGACAGGTCCCGCTGGCACCAGGTCTGTACCATTTACATTTGTTCCTAGGCGCTGATTTCTTTGTTCAAATTAGACCAGTTATTTGGCGTCATTGAGGGAAACCTTATTCCTGTCACTAGGGCAACCGGCTTGGATTTTCTTTGTGACATCAGACACTCAGTGGCATGGGGGTGGAACCAAAGAGCTACGCCACCCAGCATCTAACATCACAAAGGAAAGCCTGGCCAGCCACCTCCTGGCATGGACAAGGTTTCCTCAGTGATATCTCTCGGTCATTGCACACTGGTGGGGGGCAGTGGGCCAGACACGATCATGCGGGCCGCATGTTGGCCATCCCTACTCTAACCGCTAATCCTAAAGGGCAGACTGGATGGGCCTAATGGTTCCTTTCTGGGACCAGGACAGGATCTAGAGCTGCCTGACTGCCCGTTCCCTCAACCGCATACTGACTATTTGTAGTCATACAAATTAATACCAGGAATCCTGGGATAGAGATTTTGTATAATCCTGCATCCCAGGATAATAAGCATATGACTTCCTATGTGAAAATGTCCCAACTGTTTTCCTATGTAGAGCAACAAGAAAAAACTGGAACAACGCTGTATAGAATAATTGAAATATTTATTAAAATAATGACATAATACGGCCAACAACACAGACAAGACTTAAGGCCCATACACAATGGACGACTTTGAGCTGAAAGTCGCTCAAAACACCCAGTTTGAGCGGCTTTCAGCTCAAAGCCGCCCATTGTGTATGCCCCGGCGATGAGCGGTGAGCGCTGCTGCGCGCTCCCGCAACATCGCCGGGAAAGCCGTTCATCTGCTGGTTATACCAGGCATCATCTGTCACGACTGAAGGGCTGGATGAAGTCGTGTGGTGTGTAGCAACCGGAGACGGACCAGAGGAGGAGGGATTAAATCGTGCAGGTTTAATAATAGAATTCATAAATAGAACAATACACGCTGAATACTTTGTTAAGTGGCAGTTTAGCAGTAATAAGAATTGAGCCGGCACGGCACTTTGTAAAGAAGAAAAAGTTCATTTAAACAATGACAGTTCAGGCACTGCGGACTGCAGGCTGGGGTCTTGGGAAATGGAGAAATCCGGAAAGAGAATGTACTTGATGGTAATGAGAGATCCTTGAAGACTGAAAGAAGATGGATGATGACAGAAGAATGGGAAGTTGCTTGGAAGCAGACGACTTGAAGAACTTAGGCCAGGAAGCTCAGGGATGCAGGCAGAGACCAGACTGTGGAGAGATCTGGCAGCGATGGGGTTAAGCTGAATCGAGACCAACACAGAGCACTGAAGCAAGGCACCAAGTCAGGAGAGGTGAGTCAGAGAGCCGGAGTCAGCTGGGAGCTGTGAACGCCTCTGGAGACTCTTTGTACTGACACTGAACAGGCCTAGGCAGATCCCCTATATCCCTAGAGGGCGGCTGCCATTGGCTGTCAGGTCAGTATGGGCGGAAACCTCAGACAAGGACCAATCTGCTATTTGCCCTTAATCAAGATGGCGACGCCGGCCTCCCGGTGCCCCTACAGCACATACCGCTACACTTGCTGGCGTCCCACGCTGCCTGCTGCCCACCAGACTGCCGCTGCCTGCTGCCGCTGACCTGGAGACCACTACACGCTAGCCGACGGCGGGCGCGAACGGGTGAGTAGTAAGCCCGCCGCGCACCGCCGCGGCTGCGTGTGACAGTACCCCCCCCTTTCTGGGTGACCCCAGGGCACCTACGCACCTTGTGTGGATTTCTTTGAAAGAACTGTCTCACCAGACGAGGAGCATGAAGATCTGCAGCATCAACCCAGGAATTCTCTTCAGGACCGAATCCAAGCCACTCTACCAGATACTGAAGATGGGTATTGCGGCAACGTGAGTCGATAATGCGTCTCACCTCGAACTCTGTTTCTCTTTCCGAGCCAATCTTGGGCGGTTTAGGCACCTTCTTCTGATATAAGTTCAAACGCAAAGGTTTCAGAAGAGACACATGGAACGAATTTGATATTTTTAAGAATGGAGGGAGCTGTAGTCTGTAGGCCACCGGATTAATCACCTGAGTGATCGGGTACGGCCCGATGAACCGAGGAGCCAGCTTCATGGACGGTAACCGAAGGCGTATATGGCGGGTAGACAGCCATACTCGATCTCCGACCTTCAACTTAGGAGCCGCTCTTCTTTTCCTGTCCGCCATCCTTTTATATCGAGCGGATGCTTTGAGGAGAGCTGTATGGACGTCTGACCAGATCTTTGCAAACCGTTGTAGGGAAGAAGCAGCTGCAGGGACTTCGGACAATGATAGATCTGAGAACTCCGGAGATCGGGGATGCTTGCCAAAGACAGTGAAAAAGGGAGTGGTGCCAGAGGAAGAATGATAAGAATTGTTGTGCGCAAATTCCGCCCAAGGCAGAAGGTCTACCCAGTCGTCTTGAGAGGAAGAGACGAACAAACGAATGAAAGCCTCCAAGTCTTGGTTGACTCGTTCTGTCTGCCCGTTGGTTTGTGGGTGGAAAGCAGTGGAGAACTTGAGCTTGACTTGAACAGCAGAACAGAGGGCCCTCCAAAACTTTGCGACGAACTGCACGCCACGGTCAGAAATAATCTCTTTGGGCAACCCATGGAGTTTGAAGATGGTGGAAATGAAGAGCTGAGCCAACACTGGAGCAGATGGAAGACCTTTCAATGGGAAGAAGTGCACCATCTTTGAAAAGCGGTCGACCACCACCCAAATTACTGTATGCCCTTTGGAGGGAGGAAGTTCGCCGATAAAGTCCATAGACAGGTGGGACCATGGTTCTGTTGGTATGGCTAGAGGTAGAAGAGGACCGACAGGAGACGTTCTGGAGGACTTATGCTGAGCGCACTTTACACAGGAAGCGACAAAGGAGTTTACATCGCGACGGATGGTAGGCCACCAGTATGACCGCAACAGGAACATTAAGGTCTTCTGTGCCCCGGTATGCCCTGCGAAACGGGAAGCGTGTGCCCAGGACAGCACTCTCTTCCGGAGATTGAGAGGAACGAAGGTCTTGCCTGGTGGAGGTGAAGGCTGGACTGTTACTTGAGCAAAGACCAGAGGATCGAGGATGGGTCGAGGAGGAGTCTCAAGATCAGCGGAAGTTTCAAAAGAGCGTGAAAGGGCATCGGCCTTGGCATTCATCGTCCCGGGTCTGAATTTGATTTGAAAATCGAAGCGTTCGAAGAACATGGCCCAGCGGGCTTGACGAGCTGTAAGACATTGGGCCTGCTTGAGGAATGAGAGGTTCTTATGGTCGGAGTACACCGTAATTTTATGTCGTGCCCCCTCCAGGAGGTACCGCCACTCCTCCAACGCTGATTTGACTGCCAGTAACTCCTGCTCTCCAATGGGGTAATTCTTCTCCACTGGAAGAAACTTCTTGGAAAAGAAGGCACAGGGATGAAGCACCTGGTCCTCCCCTCTCTGCGACAAGATTGCCCCTACCCCCTCTGAGGATGCGTCCACCTCAAGAATAAAGGGTTTGTCGAGGTTTGGCTGGAGAAGGATTGGGGCGGAGACAAAAGCATCCTTTAGTTGTTGGAAGGCTTGAGAGGCTTCAGGTGACCACTGACTTGGATCAGAACCCTTACGGGTTAGAGCAGTAAGAGGTGCAGCAAGGGTAGAGAAGTTCCGGATGAAACGACGATAGTAATTTGAAAAGCCCAGGAACCTCTGGATGCCTTTGAGCGTGGTGGGCGCTGTCCAGTCTAAGATGGCTCTTACTTTCTCTGGATCCATCTCTATCCCAGTGCTGGAGAGGATGTGGCCAAGGAATGGAATGGAGGTAACCTCAAAGACGCACTTGTCTAGCTTGCAGAATAATTTATTTTGGCGAAGGCGCCGCAAGACCTCAGCTACTGTTTGCCGATGGAGATGGAGGTTCGATGAGAAGATGAGAATGTCATCGAGGTACACCACAATGGAATGATACAATAAATCTCGAAATATGTCATTTACAAATTGTTGGAAGACGGCTGGAGCATTGCAAAGACCAAAGGGCATCACCAGGTATTCATAGTGGCCGTCTCGGGTGTTGAACGCCGTCTTCCACTCATCTCCAGATCGTATACGGATCAAGTTGTACGCCCCTCTTAAATCCAGTTTAGTAAATATGGAAGCCCCTCGGATTTTGTCGAATAATTCAGTGATCAGAGGCAAAGGATAGCGGTTCTTGATCGTGATATCGTTCAGGCCCCTGTAGTCGATACACGGGCGGAGGGTTCCATCCTTTTTTTTCACAAAGAAAAACCCCGCTCCGGCTGGCGAAGTGGACGGGCGAATGAACCCCTTATCCAAGTTCTCTCGAATGTAGTCAGACATGACTTTGGTCTCTGGCAAAGACAAGGGGTAGATGCGACCCCGTGGTGGGAACTTCCCAGGTATCAACTCTATCGGACAGTCCCAGGAACGATGAGGCGGCAGGGTATCGGCACCTCCTTTGCTGAAGACGTCAGAAAAAGAAAGATATGGTGTGGGTAACGACAAGGGTGGAGCTGGTGAAGACGAAAGACTGGAACCTCCTACTTCTTGAGGATTAGTTTGATGGAGTGGAATGACACGAGGCATGCAAGTAGTTAGGCAGTTCGTACCCCAGGCTGTGATCTCCATACTGGTCCAATCAATATGAGGGTTGTGCTTAGTAAGCCATGGTAGGCCCAGGACTACCTGGTGTGAGGACTGAGGAAGGACAAAAAATTCTAGAGTCTCTTGATGTAAGGCACCGACGAGAACTGTCACTGGATCGGTTTGAAGGGTGATTTGCCCGCTGCTGATGCGACTCCCATCTACTGCAGTGAGAGCCAACGGATGGGCCAAAGGTTGCACCGTCAAGGAATGTTGAAGAACGAAAGAGGAAGAAAGGAAGTTCCCGGCTGCTCCGGAATCTAGTAGAGCCTGGACCTTGATTTTTCCCTGAGGGCACACAAGAGTAACGGGAATGGTGGGCACAGTTGAAGAGGGAGATGAAAGCAGAACTCCTAACCTGGCCTCCCTCGGGGAGGTTAGGAGCGGTCGTTTCCCGGGCGCAGTGGGCAGGAAGACAACAGATGAACGGAAGAACCGCAGTACATGCAAAGATTCTCACGACGTCTACGGGATTTTTCTTCAGAAGAAAGCCGAGAGCGGTTGATCTGCATGGGTTCGTCTGGTGGTGTGGTTGTGGAGGACCCAGGTCTAGGAACAGGAACAGCGTTGGTGGTGAGACGAGGGCGGAGACGGTCGGAGCGATTTCTCTCTAGTTGACGCTCCTGCATCCGTAGATCTACTTTGTTGCACAAGGAGATGAGTCCAGCCAAAGTAGCAGGAGAGTCACGGGTAGTTAATTCGTCCTTGATACGACCTGCCAGCCCATTCCAGAAGGCGGAGACGAGAGCCTCTTCGTTCCACTTTAGTTCCGAAGCCAGAGTCTGGAACTGCACAGCATATTGTCCCACTGAGCGACTACCCTGGCGAATTCTCAGGATCTCAGTAGCGGCAGACGACACTCTGCCAGGTTCGTCGAAGATGTGACGGAAAGAGGTAATAAAAGCTTCATAGTCATTGAGCAGGGGATCAGCACGTTCCCAGAGAGGGGACACCCAGTCCAAAGCTGACCCTGCTAGGAGAGACACAATATAAGCCACCTTTGCCTTGGAAGTAGGAAAGTGAGAAGACTGTAAGGTGAAATGCACATCGCATTGGTTCAGAAACCCACGGCATCCTTTCGGAGAACCATCATATTTGCTGGGGGTTGGTAATTGCATGTGATGAGGAACTATTGGTCCAGGTGTAGGAACAGGGACTGGAACCTCTGGAGCTGGAGCCACAGAAACTGAGGGAGCCGCCTGGGGCGGAGCCAAGACCTGAAGGAATTGGGCCACTTGACGTTGGGTAGCCTCCACTTGTTCCAGACGAGCCATGATGCTGTGAAGTGCGTCCGCCATGGAAGCCTGTTCTTCACCCGACTCCATCGGGTCAGTACAAACTGTCACGACTGAAGGGCTGGATGAAGTCGTGTGGTGTGTAGCAACCGGAGACGGACCAGAGGAGGAGGGATTAAATCGTGCAGGTTTAATAATAGAATTCATAAATAGAACAATACACGCTGAATACTTTGTTAAGTGGCAGTTTAGCAGTAATAAGAATTGAGCCGGCACGGCACTTTGTAAAGAAGAAAAAGTTCATTTAAACAATGACAGTTCAGGCACTGCGGACTGCAGGCTGGGGTCTTGGGAAATGGAGAAATCCGGAAAGAGAATGTACTTGATGGTAATGAGGGATCCTTGAAGACTGAAAGAAGATGGATGATGACAGAAGAATGGGAAGTTGCTTGGAAGCAGACGACTTGAAGAACTTAGGCCAGGAAGCTCAGGGATGCAGGCAGAGACCAGACTGTGGAGAGATCTGGCAGCGATGGGGTTAAGCTGAATCGAGACCAACACAGAGCACTGAAGCAAGGCACCAAGTCAGGAGAGGTGAGTCAGAGAGCCGGAGTCAGCTGGGAGCTGTGAACGCCTCTGGAGACTCTTTGTACTGACACTGAACAGGCCTAGGCAGATCCCCTATATCCCTAGAGGGCGGCTGCCATTGGCTGTCAGGTCAGTATGGGCGGAAACCTCAGACAAGGACCAATCTGCTATTTGCCCTTAATCAAGATGGCGACGCCGGCCTCCCGGTGCCCCTACAGCACATACCGCTACACTTGCTGGCGTCCCACGCTGCCTGCTGCCCACCAGACTGCCGCTGCCTGCTGCCGCTGACCTGGAGACCACTACACGCTAGCCGACGGCGGGCGCGAACGGGTGAGTAGTAAGCCCGCCGCGCACCGCCGCGGCTGCGTGTGACATCATCGCTGTCCATACACACTGGGCATAGTCGCCCAGTGTGTATGGACATTAACACACATTTAAAATTGAGTCATTCTCCAATTTCCCCCTACTCCTTTTAGAGTGGTTAGTAGATGCATGCACTTTTTCAAAGAAATAACCTTTGTTTGCAAACTGGTTAGTACGTTTAGCTACCTATGTGCACATATTAGTGGTATTTATACTCAAGTGAGTCCCAGAAATGTGGTGTGTATTCCGGCTTCCAGCCCCCACCGAGCTGCCCCTACTGCTGGTGCAGTCCTGCATTTGCAGTCTTATCAGGGAGTCGTCGCTGGTTCCGGTCTAGTTGCTGCCGATCAATATCCCCTTCTTCCTCTACGTGATTCTCCGCCTTAACAAAGCTCAGTGGCTTCCTCAGGAGGTGTACTGTATATGATTGTATATGCATATGTTTTCCTACGTCAATGCATTTTAAAACCAAAATTACTTATAACAAACCTCCCAACTTTTCAAAGTTCCAAATCAGGAACTGCCAAGCCGCTGCAAAAGAGGATGAGGATTTGGGCAGAGGAGGAGGTGGAGCATTGGGCAGAGGTTCATGGACTTGCAACAGATCCCCCACCATTCTCATTTTGGGGGCATGCTCAGCCCTCCATGAGCAGCTGGGCATCTTTCCACACTGTTTAGTGAAGACTGGTTGCTTTGAAGAACAGAGCAGTGGTGATCACAGGCTCCCCCAACTGTCCCCCTACCCGTGGCACACTACCTCCCACGGTTCTGACAGTGGGACAGTGTCCAAATAGCGGGACTGTCCCACTGGATTCGGGTCAATTAAGAGGTATGCTTATACATTCCTCATAAGTGCATTGTTCATGCGTTCCTATATTTCGATACCATACATAATTCAGCGATATATTGTGTTGTGCTGTAGACCAAATAAGTGTTTATACAAGTACTGCACTATGAGATTCTATTCTGTAAAACTTGTTAATCAGCTACTTTGGCCCCTGTAATATTTCATTATCTTCCTGTTTAGAGGGCTGACATTTCCCCAACCTAACATATGTATCCATTCAGACTTACGGTCTAGGTATTCGCTCAGTATTATCATGATTGATCATTGCGTTTATTAAGATAGTCTATTCTAATTATCGCATCCTCTTATATTCATTACTTCTTAATATATTTTGCCCTCACAATATAATATGCAGCTTTAATTATAAATTCATATAACATAAACTATGCTTTAATTTAATCACTTCAGATTTGCCTTTTTCAATTATAATAAGCAGCAAGAAGGAATATCAAACCTGGAAAATAAAGCAATATTCCCAAAGTTTTGTTTTTCACATTTCCTGGTGCTGCATACAGTAACTCAGTCATTTACTCATTCCGAGAAGCACAGTGTTCAATTGGCTATTTTCAGCTGGGCCTCTTCCTAAGATCATTGCTGGAGAGCAGACACAAGTATTTTGAAAGACACTGCAACACCAGCCAAGTGGTCAGACAGAAACTAACATAGAGATCAGCAGCGTGACAGGGCTAACGGGGAGAAAGTGCTGAATTACATTTTTCCATAATAGAAGTCGCTGCAGTACACAGAGCTATATCAACTCAGTGGAGACAGTTTTTGTTTTTTGATCTGCTCAGTTAGTGTAACGGTAGTCTAAACAAATGTTGCTGTCTCCCAGTTTCAAGTGAGAACAGGTAGAATCTTGCGTCTAGTGACCTGGGGTATTTTCTAGGGACACGAGCAAGGTTCTTAGTGAGTAAACCACAGGTGATGAGCAGGGGAAATGGCTCTTACCCAGGTTTTGGAACACGAGTAAATCCAAAAGCATCTTATTGGTCCTTCCAGGGCGATGGCTGCTGTAATCATCCAGAGATTTTGTGGAGGCGCGGGAACGCTCATGAGAGGCTGTGTTTATGAGAGCTGGCAGAGAGAAAGTGCAGAAGAGGGCAGAGAGGAGGGCAGAGAGCGAACTAGACAGCAGAACGCTGCAAACAGTCAGGAACTCTGGGCTACATATGTGTAACTCGTCAGCCATCATTTCTGCAATGCTTCGATAAGGCCTCACCCTTTCCGCTTTTGTTCTCTGTGTGACCTCATCTTGTGAGCCTGAATAAAGGCCATTCCTATTGACATCCACTGTATTTGCTGGTCTTACCCAACTTTTACAAAGTTCAATGGGAAAGGAGGCAACCTGTGAAAAAAATACAGTGCAGCAGAAATGGGGACAAGCCGAGTTCGACCCGGCAAAGTCCCAGGTGAAAAGGTCCTACCCAGGATATTGGTGGAAAAGCAGTATTAGAAGAACTGTGTATTATTATTATTATTATTAATATTATGAAAGTTCCGCACAGGGACTACCATGCATGTTAACTAGGACAATAACTAGTACTGTATCCATTACCCACACCTAGCCCTCACCACTGGAATGTGGCTTAGCAGAGCAGTGGTGATGGCCAGCAGCTCACAGAGCACTGGGCATGCCTCCATAGTGATGAAAACGAGGACATGGCCGGTGATCGCGATATTCCCATTAAGTCTCTCCACAAGGCCATGCCCCATTTTTGAGTACAGAATGTTACATAGAAACATAGAAACATAGAATTTGACGGCAGATAAGAACCACTTGGCCCATCTAGTCTGCCCCTTTTTTTAAACATGTTACCTCAAACCATATTTGATCCTTATTTTTTTGTAAGGATATCAATATGCTTATCCCAAGCATGTTTAAATTGTACTACTGTATTTGCGTCTACCACCTCTGTTGGGAGGCTATTCCACTTATCTACTACTCTTTCTGTGAAAAAAATTCTTCCTCGCATTTCCCCTGAATCTTCCTCCCTCTAGTTTCAGTGCATGTCCTCGTGTTCTGTTGCTCCTCTTCCTGTGAAGAATGTCTCCCACCTGTACCTTGTTAAAGCCCTTGATATATTTGAAAGTTTCTATCATGTCCCCCCTTTCCCTTCTCTGCTCTAAAGTATACATATTAAGATCTTTTAGTCTTTCCTGGTACGTTTTGTGATGTAGGCCATGCACCATTATAGTTGCTCTTCTTTGTACAGTCTCTAATGTATTTATATCCTTCTGGAGATATGGCCTCCAGAACTGAACACAATACTCTAGGTGAGGTCGTACCAATGACCTATACAGTGGCATTATTACTTCTTTCTTTCTACTGCTGATACCTCTCCCTATGCAACCAAGCATCTGACTTGCCTTCTTCATTGCTTTGTTACATTGCCTACCTGCTTTTAAGTCCCCTGAAATAGTGACACCTAGATCCCTCTCTTCCTCAGTAGTTTCCATTATAGTGCCATTTACAGTATACTATATTGAGTCTTTGGATTTCTGAGACTTAAGTGCATGATTTTGCATTTTTTGGCATTAAACTGTAGTTGCCATTCTCTTGACCATTTCTCTAATCTGCCTAGATCCTCAATCATTTGTTTTACCCCTCCTGGTGTGTCTACCCTGTTGCATACCTTTGTGTCATCTGCAAAAAGGCACATTTTACCCTCAATTCCATTTGCAATATCACCAATAAAGATATTAAAAAGCACCGGTCCAAGTACAGATCCCTGGGGTACTCCGCTTGTAACCTTTCCCTCCTTTGACTGTACTCCGTTTACTACAACTCTCTGTTTTCTGTCCTGCAACCACGCTCTTATCCATTCAACTATCTTAGAATCCAATCCCAAGCTTTCAAGTTTATTTAACAGTCTGCGATGTGGGACAGTGTCAAAAGCTTTACTAAAGTCTAGATAAGCTACATCTACAGCCCCACCTTGATCTATTACTTTAGTCACCCAGTCAAAAAAGTCAATAAGATTTGTTTGACATGATCTTCCCCCAGTAAACCCATGCTGTTTTGGATCCTGTAAATTGCTGGTTTTGAGATATTCTACAACTCTTTGTTTTAAGAGTGTTTCCATCAATTTCCCTACTACTGATGTAAGGCTCACTGGTCGATAGTTGCTTACCTCTTCCTTGCTTCCACTTTTGTGCAGTGGGACTACATTCGCTGTTTTCCAGTCCTCTGGGATTACTCCAGTAGCTAGTGACTGGTTGAATAATTCTGTTATTGGTTTTACCAGCTCCCCTTTAAGCTCTTTTAGTATCCTTGGATGTATCCCATCTGGCCCCATTGATTTATCCACTTTCAGTTTTGAGAGTTCTGTGAGGACTTTCTCCTCTGTAAATGTACTTGTCTCTCCCTCAGTTTTCTGACTATACTTGCAACTTAACTGTGGCCCCTTCCCCTCTCTTTCAGCAGTGAATACTGAGCAGAAATAATTATTAATATTATCTGCTATTACATTGTCCCCCTCAAGAAAACTTCCACTCTTTGTCTTCAGTCTAATTATTCCACTTTTTGTTTTTCTCCTTTCACTTATATACCTAAAAAAAGTTTTCCCCCCTTTACCCACTGACTGGGCCATTTTCTCTTCAGCCTGTGCTTTTGCACATCTGATTACCTTCTTAGCCTCCTTCTGTCTAACAAGATACACCTCTTTGTCCTTATTCTTCTGCGTCTGCTTAAATTTCTTAAAGGCCAACTTTTTTGCTTTCACAATACTTGCTACTTCTTTTGCAAACCACAATGGCTTCCTTTTTCGTGTGTTTTTCCTAACTCTTTTGACACAAAGTTCTGTTGCTTTTAGAATTGCACTTTTTAATTTTTCCCACTTATCCTGCACTCCTTCCTTGGGAGGTATGGTAAAGGATCCTGGATACTGTCACACAGCTATAACATCCGCCTTTCTCACAATATGCCAGGATAACACAAATATTAATTAATATCCTCACAATTAGTAATATTATGTTTATCTAAAAAGCACCATAATGTTCCTTACACACATATGCACATACACATAAAAAAATAGACAATGAATATGCAATACAGTTATATTATGAACAAACGAGTTAAACATCCATTCACAGCCGAGTAGGGAGGGACCACATCAACGACCATCGAATGATGTGGAACGTGCACGTAAAACAAAGACACTATCAGGTGTTCTAGCTTTGCGTGCGTCCAGTGCGAGGACAGGGCGGGCAGCTGATATACGGTGATGTCAGCTGCCCACCACCGGCAGCCACGTTGCTGCCACCATCTCTGGCCATTGATGAAAATGGGACACTGAGCAATATATTGTGGGGATCGCAGCAGAGGCCTCTATACACAGGGCGTGATGCGTCCTTCCCTGTCTCTGCAGACAGATTTCCCAGAGACCCGGACCCCTTTTCTATAATAAGAGGGGAAGTATTCCTCATGATGTATGTCCGTGCGAAAGTGATGATCCCTTTTTCTCCCTTCATACTTAACCAAAATCATTAAATGTGGTACCGTTTTAACAAAACAGGTGGAGCCGCTTTTGTTACAGTGGCTCCTGGCGATGTGATCGACAGCCACCAGTCCCCGCCAGCCTGCACCGCTCCCATCCTATCCAACAGAATGGGGTGCGCACGCACGAGATGCTCGCACGCCCCATTCTCGGCAATAAGACACGCGAGCACGTGAGATGCTTGCATGTCCCCGTCCATCCCCATCCACCAACCACTAGGGATATGTTGCACTGGTGGGTGCAATGAGAGAGGCTCCATGTGTAAGTTCTCTGCTGAACGCTTTAGCATCTTTCCGTGTGTAGGCCCTTTAAGATGATCCGATTTGCTCGGCTACTCGAAATGGCTACAAGTGACCCAGTTCTTCTTTAATTCTACTACAAACCACCAATCTCACTATAAAATGAATCGTATTTTATTTGCATGCAAAATTTTCACACAGGCCCCATAGTATATGTATAGATTGGAAAAGATGAACCCCGGACCTTCAATTTTGTATAACCACAAAAACTTCATTTTGTATACGAATTGTGATTGCCACTTTTTGCATCACTGGTGTACAGTACAGATTGTCTCCCCAGTACATCATTTACCATTAAGTCAGATGTGAACCTGCTGCCTAGTATTGACAGCAATGCCATTTATAGCATTGTTCTAGAAAGTTGGATTTACACTGACAGATAAAATGTATAAATATTCCTTAATGTTGATTCCTGAAATTGCATCACTGGGATTATTTCCAAGAAGTATACTCTCACTGGCCCCAGACGTTTTGCTATTTCAGGTAAATCAAAAACAAATGCAGATTGTAGACATAAGATATTTATTACACCTGTAAATGTATTTTTCTAAATTATTTATGGGGTTTAACTCCTCCGCAGCTGATGTGAGTCATTGCAGTTGCAGGAATTCACAATGAGCAAATTATAAAATATATTAATTACTAAAAATATGAAAATATTTTTGTCTGGAAATGTATTGTCCCAAATGTTCAACAGACATGTAAAATGAAAAGTGACAGTGGATGTTTAGAAACGGAGGGCCTAATTTAGACATGCAGGCAGTTGCATGCGCAGTTTCAATTTTGTTCGCAATGGACTTGAAAAAATATGCTAATGACTCAGTCGCTGCCTTGTCCACAGAGACACTCACTGCTGGTGTCTCACATCCACTGCTCGCATAAGTAGCACAACTAGACAGTAGGAGTGGCCTTCGCCGTGCCGGCACCGCTCCACCACTCTGCCGCCATTCCTAAGGTACGTTCCGTGGGGCCAGTGGCGTAACTTCGTAGGAGGTGCCCGGAGGCGGTATAGATAGTGGTAACCCCCTCCCCACCCCACATGCACACACACCATTTGTTGTTATCAAAATGCCATCTTATAAAAAAATATATATTTTATTACACACACACATATGGACCAGGGTTCCCGCCAGGACCCTCCAGCGAACCCAGGCTCGGGTAATTAGTACCCGCCCCCCCCCCTCTCGGTGGCCCTGGCAATAATGTACATATGCGTAACATGAGACTTTGGGCAGTATTCAATGATTTGTGTGAGCTGTGACAGTGAGCAGTGCTGCCTGCTCGCTGTCACTGCTCACAGGGTCAGTATTAATTGACCCCCTGTACACACCGCGAGGTTCGGTGGTCTTGGAGGGGTTCTAGCGGCAGCGGCCTGTGGGAGTTTTGTGTTTTGGTTTCTGAATATGGGCAAAATTGAGCAATGGAGATTCAGCCCTGTGTATATACAGTAAGCTGGCCTTTTTGAACTAGATGCTAGCAGTCCAAAGTGTCTCCTGAACTGTGCATTTCCTGGAGGGGCGGGCTGGGCCGGGGGGCAGAGTGCCATATGCCCCCCGGGCCGCTTATCCACCCACTGGCTGCGGGCCGTGCTGCGGCTGGATCAGCTTCTCCAGCCCTCCTGCACTGGCCGCGGCTTACAGAACACGGCCGCGGCTACAGGAAAATGGCCGCCGGCCCCCTGCACTGAGGACATGTTCTCAGTGCAGGAGGCCGGCGGCCATTTTCCTGTAGCCGCGGCCGTGTTCTGGAAGCCGCGGCCAGCGCAGGAGGGCTGGAGAAGCTGATCCAGCCGCAGCACGGCCCGCAGCTAGCGAGTGGGTAAGCGCTCTCCCCCCCCCTCCCTCACCCCAGCATATGTGTTTCTGTCACTGTGGGGGCATATCTGGCACTGTGTGGGGGCATATCTGGCACTGTGTGGGGGCATATCTGGCACTGTGTGGGGGCATATCTGGCACTGTGTGGGGGCATATGTGTATCTGGCACTGTGGGGGGCATATCTGGCACTGTGGGGGCATATATGTATTTGGCACTGTGGGGGCATATGTGTATCTGGCACAGTGGGGCATATGTGTATTTGGCACTGTGGGGGCATATGTGTATCTGGCACTGTGGGGGCATATGTGAATTTGGCACTGTGGGGGCATATGTGTATCTGGCACTGTGGGGCATATGTGTATTTGGCACTGTGGGGGCATATCTGGCACTGTGGGGGCATATGTGTATCTGGCACTGTGGGGGCATATGTGTATCTGGCACTGTGGGGACATATGTGTATCTGGCACTGTGGGGACATATGTGTATCTGGCACTGTGGGGGCATATGTGTCTGGCACTGTGGGGGCATATGTGTCTGGCACTGTGGGGGCATATGTGTATTTGGCACTGTGGGGGCATATGTGTATTTGGCACTGTGGGGGCATATGTGTCTCTGGCACTGTGGGGGCATATGTGAATTTGGCACTGTGGGGGCATATGTGTATCTGGCACTGTGGGGGCATATGTGTATCTGGCACTGTGGGGGCATATCTGGCACTGTGGGGGCATATGTGTATCTGGCACTGTGGGGGCATATGTGTATCTGGCACTGTGGGGACATATGTGTATCTGGCACTGTGGGGGCATATGTGTCTGGCACTGTGGGGGCATATGTGTATTTGGCACTGTGGGGGCATATGTGTCTCTGGCACTGTGGGGCATATGTGTATTTGGCACTGTGGGGGCATATCTGGCACTGTGGGGGCATATGTGTATCTGGCACTGTGGGGGCATATGTGTATCTGGCACTGTGGGGACATATGTGTATCTGGCACTGTGGGGGCATATGTGTATCTGGCACTGTGGGGGCATATCTGGCACTGTGGGGGCATATGTGTATCTGGCACTGTGGGGGCATATGTGTATCTGGCACTGTGGGGACATATGTGTATCTGGCACTGTGGGGGCATATGTGTCTGGCACTGTGGGGGCATATGTGTATTTGGCACTGTGGGGGCATATGTGTCTCTGGCACTGTGGGGCATATGTGTATTTGGCACTGTGGGGGCATATCTGGCACTGTGGGGGCATATGTGTATCTGGCACTGTGGGGGCATATGTGTATCTGGCACTGTGGGGACATATGTGTATCTGGCACTGTGGGGGCATATGTGTCTGGCACTGTGGGGGCATATGTGTATTTGGCACTGTGGGGGCATATGTGTCTCTGGCACTGTGGGGGCATATGTGTATCTGGCACTGTGGGGGCATATCTGGCACTGTGGGGGCATATGTGTATCTGGCACTGTGGGGGCATATGTGTATCTGGCACTGTGGGGACATATGTGTATCTGGCACTGTGGGGGCATATGTGTCTGGCACTGTGGGGGCATATGTGTCTGGCACTGTGGGGGCATATGTGTCTGGCACTGTGGGGGCATATGTGTATCTGGCACTGTGGGGACATATGTGTATCTGGCACTGTGGGGACATATGTGTATCTGGCACTGTGGGGGCATATGTGTCTGGCACTGTGGGGGCATATGTGTATTTGGCACTGTGGGGACATATGTGTATCTGGCACTGTGGGGGCATATGTGTATCTGGCACTGTGGGGGCATATCTGGCACTGTGGGGGCATATGTGTATCTGGCACTGTGGGGGCATATGTGTATCTGGCACCGTGGGGACATATGTGTATCTGGCACTGTGGGGGCATATGTGTCTGGCACTGTGGGGGCATATGTGTATTTGGCACTGTGGGGGGCATATGTGTCTCTGGCACTGTGGGGCATATGTGTATTTGGCACTGTGGGGGCATATCTGGCACTGTGGGGGCATATGTGTATCTGGCACTGTGGGGGCATATGTGTATCTGGCACTGTGGGGACATATGTGTATCTGGCACTGTGGGGGCATATGTGTATCTGGCACTGTGGGGGCATATCTGGCACTGTGGGGGCATATGTGTATCTGGCACTGTGGGGGCATATGTGTATCTGGCACTGTGGGGACATATGTGTATCTGGCACTGTGGGGACATATGTGTCTGGCACTGTGGGGGCATATGTGTATTTGGCACTGTGGGGGCATATGTGTCTCTGGCACTGTGGGGCATATGTGTATTTGGCACTGTGGGGGCATATCTGGCACTGTGGGGGCATATGTGTATCTGGCACTGTGGGGGCATATGTGTATCTGGCACTGTGGGGACATATGTGTATCTGGCACTGTGGGGGCATATGTGTCTGGCACTGTGGGGGCATATGTGTATTTGGCACTGTGGGGGCATATGTGTCTCTGGCACTGTGGGGGCATATGTGTCTCTGGCACTGTGGGGGCATATCTGGCACTGTGGGGGCATATGTGTCTTTGGCACTGTGGGGGAATATGTGTCTCTGGCACTGAGGGGGCATATGTGTCTCTGGCACTGTGGGGGCATATGTGTCTCTGGCACTGTGGGGGCATATCTGGCACTGTGGGGGCATATGTGTCTTTGGCACTGTGGGGGAATATGTGTCTCTGGCACTGTGGGGGCATATGTGTCTCTGGCACTGTGGGGGCATATGTGTCTCTGGCACTCTGGGGGCATATCTGGCACTGTGGAGGAATATGCGTATTTGGCACTGTGGCAGAATATCTGGCACTGTGGCGGCATTTGTGTCTGGCACTGTGGGGGCATATGTGTATTTGGTACTGTGGCGGAATATCTTGCACTGTGGGGGCATATCTGGCACTGTGGACATCCCATTGTGCGGTGTAATGGGCATCATGGTATGGGGCGTAATGGACATTACGGTGTGGGGAGCATTGGGTAATTGCCATCACAGTATGGGGTGTAATGGGCATCAAGGTGTGCAGCATAATGTGTAATTAGCATCACAGTGTGCGGTGTATTGAGTAATTAGCATCGCAGTGTTGGGCGTAATGTGTAACTGGCATCATGGTGTTCAGCATAATGTGTAATTGGCATTACGGCATGTGGCTTTATGTGTAATGGGTATTACAAGGTTCGCTAAAATGTGCAATCTGCAGGTACACAATACAATCATGGTACAGGCAACGCCCCTTATGATAGGCCACGCCCCTAATTTTTCGGCGCGCCTACGGCGCGCAAAAGCATTCCTTCCGACGGTGACTTGGCTGATTATGGGCCAGTGCTCTGGCCTTGCCCCCTAGGCTAAAAGTTGCCAGCCAGCCCCTGCCTGGAGCCTGCATATATCCTAGGCCTTCGGTGGTCACTCTGCTCAGCCTACCACAGATTCTTCCTGAGGTTTCCGATTCTGAAAAGCCTGCTGGTGATATTCTCTGCTCCTGTCGGTGTCAGCACCCACCTAGTACCGTGGACGACCCAATGCTACCTCCGTCCCTTTTGGATCCTTCACCTCCACTATTCTACTACTCGTCTGGACTCAGCTAAGACCTATTTCTTTATTATTCAAAGTCCAAGAAGTTATAGAGACTGTTATTATTCAAAGTCCAAGAAGATATTGAGATTTGTTATTCAAAGTCCAAGATGTTATAGAGACTGTTATCATTATTTCAAAGTCCAAGAAATTATTCAGATTATTATTATTCATAGTCCAAGAAGTTATAGAGACTATTATTCAAATTTCAAGAAGTCTTTGTCTTGAGTATTCTATTATTCTAAAGTTTGCCTTTCACTTTGCCTGTTATATTTATGAACAAGAATTTCATAAAACCTGCTCGCTTTACTCCTAAGTCGTCTGCCTCTATCTTTTCCGCTACACCTCCGACTCCATCAAACACCACAGTTGTGACAGTGCCTATGGAAATTGCTGCCGAGTTTGGCCGATGATCTATTGATTCATATATGTGTGTTCTGATGTGATTTTCATTCGTATTTGAGCAAATGCTGGAAACGCTGCTGATTTTTGTGTTTAGTAAATTTCGGGAATGGGATTTCCGGTCGCACACTGTGATAGCAAAATGAGTGCGGCCAATACAAAAGAAAAAAAGGTACTTGTGTAGTTTCACGGCGGCACTTACGTAGTCAGCGTAGCATCCCTGTCGGAATCAGTGTAATGTTCCTGCGGCCAGCGTAGTCAGCGTAATCAGCTTTCGTCTGCGACTGTGCGTACGTTTGCGCCTAACCGGAGCTTGCGCAGTTAGCATAGTCAGTCAGCTTTACACAGTTAGCGTAGTCAGTCAGCATTGTGTCAGCGCTTATCACATTGTGTGGGAACCATTGACCATTTTTAACCTGCCTGACATGACAGGTGTGAATGTGTTCCTGAAACACCCCCATTATCCATGTCAGCCCGAAGCGTGGCGAGTGCAGTGAGCCCCGCGACGGTACGCGGTACGAGTCCTCTTGACCTCTATCATACCCCCACTAACCACCTCGGCGTGGAGTTGATTTTATAAAGTACCCAAGCCCAGAGCATGGCGACCGCAGCGCACCCCACAAGGGGACGCACAAAACGAGCACGAAGCATAGCGAGGGGACGCGGGTTACTTGATGTGTCCCCGCACTGCGCTTGCCATGCTTCGGGCTCATTTTACGCATCCCCAACAACTCATACAGATGGAGTGCCTCTCCACCGGTGCCCACATGATAGCTTCTCTGCTGGCGTCCGCCAGCGCAGGGGATCTGGCAGTTACTGGCGCTGTGTGAGAGGTGCTCACTAGGCTTGCCAGGGACGCCGGGGACAGAGCTGCAGCTTGTGGGGACAGTAGGGTGACTATGCTGCCTGATGGGGACACTACGCTGACTACGCAGGACTGCCGTGTACTACGCTGACTGCGCTGACAACGTAACGTAGCGTGCCACCACCATCAAACTACACAAGTACAGAAAAAAAAGCATTGGCAAGAATAAAGTATACGCAGGACAAACATGAAGAAAATAGTTGGCAAGTTCTAATGAAGATAGTATTGCTTCTTCTCCATTTTTATTTAATTCATCCCCATTCACTTTTGTAAACAAGTTCATAGGCAAGCATAATACTTTGCCCACCCAACAGAAATCATGGGGGGGCAACTTCCATCTGTCCTTACCCTAGTTCAAACTCTCCTGCATGCACCTGTTACAGGCCAATAAATTTGAGCAACTGTATATAACTATTCTATGAGGCATGGGAGGAATCAGTAGCTGACAGATATACTGATTATTGTAGAGTTATTTTGGAGGATCTTGGGGTGCTTCCAGGTAAGTTGGCTTTCAATTTAGAAATACATAAATATATGCCCCAAAGTGTTGGTATTAACATGTAGCATTGGAGCACCAGAGATGAGATGCCTTTATGTGGCTTACCATATGTTTAGAAATATATGTGAGATCTCTACATTATTATTATTATTATTATTATTATTATTATTATTATTATTATTATCATCATCATGAAGGGTTTATATCTGTTTTCTATCTTTTATATTGTGCTGTGTTAATTTGTTTGTTTTTCTTGTTTAGATTCACCCCTCCCTTACACGAACCTTTGACAGGCCAGTATATTGATTTGAGCAACTTGCATTATGTGTATATCTGTTCAGTGAGGGATGTATGAAATTAGTAGCTGAAGGATATGCTGATCATTGGAATGCCATATTGGAAGATTTTAAGGTGTCTCGTGGTAAGTTAGTTCTCAACCTAGAAATATATATTTGACCCAAAGTAGTGCTATTATCAAGTAGTGTAGGGCCACCAGAGCAGAGACGTCTTGTCACGGTTGGTCTCTTATCATATATTTGTAAATGTATTATTATAAGGAATCACGTACACTGGATTGAAATAAAATCTGGTTCTTTGTTTGTAGAAGATAGACAGCATACCAGCTTAACAGCTGTCCAAGACTCAAGTTACAGCATGGCAGATTTTTCAGCACATACTGTAGGCTTCATAATGCGGGTGCACTCCAGAGATCCCTAGCGTAATCCCAACATTTCCCCAGCCTATTGTCCAGGCACCAAAAGGCATTGGGAACACTGACCCTCTGCTCTGGACAAAGATATAATAGAAAATCAAAGGTGTTGTTTTTTAGCACACCAGTGGCATAACAATAAATCATGCGCCCCCCCGCCAGGAAAAGACCCCCCCCCCCACCCTGCCTTACCTATCTGCGATGGCCTGCCGCCGCATCTGGCAGGGAGCCGGGACTTGCAGATTTCTAGCCTGGTCCTGGAGAAAATGTCCCTCACAAAATGGCTGTCCCCTAACAGCAAACCATTTTTGCGGATACTAGAGGAGGCTGCAGCCTCCTCTAGAATCCTCAAAAACTGTCTGCTTTGAGGGGGCAGCCATTTTGTAAGGGATATTTTTCATAAAGTGCCAGCCAGGAGGAGTGCTGGACCAGGCTAGTAAAACTGCGTGTCCACTCCCGGCGCAGCAGATGCGGCAGCAGGCAGGAGCATAGCAATAGCTCCCGCAGACCCCCCGGCGCTGGGTGCCCACACCTGGCCAGCGCTTCCCCGCCATCGTGGGGTCTGCAGCGCTATTGTTACACCAGTGTAGCAGACAGTGATCTATATTAGACACCAGAGAGTATCCTGTTGTTCCACATTACCTTCATGTGGGACAATGCTGCCACAGTAAAATAAAATCTCTGCATTAGTATTATTATGTAGGAAGTATGTCTATTTGACTGGCATATTGCAACATGCTGGGGGATTTGTTTTTTGTTCTCTTAAGTCTACAAGCAGCCCCTGCAGATCAGTCTGCAGATCTATTTTTCAACATCTAGTGCAAATAAAACTCCAAACATTTCTTACTAGTTCACATTTTGCAGAAAATTGCTCCTAGCCTAATTTGTTTTTGGTTAGTTTGTATTTTGTAAACATTTCTTTTACATTTTGCTGAAATTCACAGACTCAAAATGTTTCAAAGGGTTGTATTCATCAAACTACTTCAGAAACGGGGTTTATTCTAAAGACATTCTGAAAACATTTTAATTAAAATATGCTTTAAAATATTCTATAGTAGTTCTTTTATAACATTTTTCTTTCTAAAACAATTTCTGTAGGAAAGACAGTCGCTAACGTTTTTATTTTTTTTATTAATTTGTTTTAGTTTTTTCTACTTGATACTGTACATCCTACTGTACATTTTTTTGTTTCCAGAAGATTTTGTGATCCTGTAATATAAAATAATGTTTTGTAAAATTCAAAATGTAAAATAACAGTAATCTATTGGGGGTAAATTCGGGGGGGGGGGGGGGGGGGGGGTAAATCTCTAATTTGATCCGGTTTAACCCAATTTATTCTGGAATGTCTTTATGTTAAAATAAAATGAAATAATGCATTAGTTAGCTTGACTGAAAAAAGTATATTTTGTGATTTCTAGATTTAAAAAATAGTTTTTTACAATGTTTAGTGATTACAAATGTGCCCTAATTAAAGTGTAAAATTTGCCGAATAGAATGCACCAAAACAAATCTGCTCTAAGTAAGTCTGACTTTATAGAGCTGTTTTCTGTCTGATTTTCTAATTCAGCTCCCATTACAACCGCCGCGTTGTATGTTTAACATGGTGAAAACTTCTGGATCCGACTTTTTACATGCAGCTCTTATTTGTAGTCACCTATTTCCAACTATTAATGAACTTGGACAATGTTATATTGCTCGATTTTGTAAAATGTCTGATTTATTGTTGTGGTAAAATGGTAAAATCAGATATTTTTCCAAAATCGCACCAAAATATTCTCTCATTACATCCCGGCATATGTCTCTACCTTATGTACTGTATAGGCGAGCGCAGCAAGCCCTGCACGGGGATGCGGAATATATGTGAAGTAATCCGCATCCCCTTGCGGGGGTCACTGCGCTCGCCACACTATATAAAATCAACTCCACGCCGATGTGGATAGTGGGGGTATGAAAAGGTTGGAGGACGTGTACCGCCGCCCCTCGCGGGCTCGGTGCACTCGTCGCGCTTCGGGTTGGCGTTGATAGTGGGGTGGCGTTAACAATGGGGGGCCATCTAACATAGTAATTACCCATCATGGTGGGTGTTTAATAAAAAATTGGGTCTGGGGGGGCATTTAACATAGGAATCAGGCATCTGGGTGCCTGTACAATTAAAAATCGGGTCCAATTGCGTCGCATCCCATCGCATTGCATGCGATATGATTGCATGCGATGCGATGCGACCATATTTTTTGCCCTGCGATGAAAAAATCGGGCGCCCAGATAATACACAAGTACCGAATTATCTGTTTGCAGCATAATGCGGGAATTCAGGTGGTGCGGGGGGGGGGGGGGGGTGTGCATTCATTTACCTGCTTGTTTACCTGCTCGCTAGGCAGTGAATATACGCAGCCTAGCGAGCAGGTCTAAATCAGGCCTTTAAAAAAAAAAGCACATCCCCTTCGATGTGTCAGCGCTGTGTGCTGATCGATCTGTCAGGGTCAGTGTTCTCCAGTGAGAACACTGTCCCCAACACCGGCGATTATAGATTTGTCCAGTATGCTGGATATTAGTTGCCAGGCGATAGTGATGCGCATCGTTATCGCTATGGCCCCTACACACGGAGCAATGTAGGGGCATTTTCTAAGCGATGTAGTCAGATTGCGTAGAAAATGTCCTCTAATTGCCCCGTGTGTAGGCCCCATAAGTGACATCCTTTAAACCCAGTCCTCACGCAGCCCCTGCTCTGCTACTATAACGGAGGCTAGCTTGAGATAAGGAGAATAAGCAGAGTATAGCGGAAGCTTAGAATTGTTATATTTAAGCTTCTCAAACTGCTTATCTAGGACGTAGATAGGATTGTGCTCGTCAAACTGGCCTCTGCTTACATCGTACTCCATTCTTATTACACGACACACACACACATTTACTAAAAGATGACAATTTGGAGTTGGTGAGCCGCTCTAACTTTTCCTGCTATATAACACATTACTCATTTTATACAGTTTGCAAAATCCAGGTTCAACATATTGCGACTGAAGCACCAATCCCATCTGCTTCAGAGTCCCACTCTCCCAATACAGCAGCCCTGTTACAGTAATTACACTTACGCTGTACTATATAAAAACACGGCCCAATTTGCATGCATTCTCCCCCACAGGAGCAGGGAAATGAACCCATTGCATTCATAAGTAGTGATTGATTTACGCAGATAGATTTTCATGTTTTTCTCAAAGAGAAAAGACAAGGAAAACAACGGTTCGGGTCTTTTGATGATGAGACGGGGATCAATATCACAGACACAATTTAATGGGCTGTGTATTTTTAAATAAGAACGACAGAATTTCCAGGCAGAAAAGTACTCGATATAATGTCTGAAATAGTAGGCGGATGAAGGTCTTTTGTGTGTACTTGATTTACTTGTAATAAAATAAATCTCAGAACACGGGGAAGATTCTGATGTCTCCAATCAATTCTGTCTATATAGTTTTCTTCCCGGCTGAGCCCTGCCTGCTGTTGTATGGTTTGTATTTGTTGCATATTTTAGTACCATTACCCAAGTCCCCTACAGAGCTTTGTTACTCTTTAGGGCCTGTGAGTACGGAACATCATATGCAGAAGTCTTCACAAGTCAGCAGGCAGAGCAAGGCTTCATGTGTTTTCTCCGCAGCTATTGAATTAACAGCCGTATTTCTTCCTTTTAAGTTCTTAATATACAGTAAGCAGGAGTTTTAGCATCATGGATGCATTGATGTCTGCCACATACGCAGTAAAGGCAGCTATGGAGGAGCAAAGCAACTGAAGCGTGCACATTGTTCGATGCAGGCAAGCTATACGGCGATGCAATTGGTGGGAATTATTATTTATATTTTTGGATATACATAAAATATTTGGGGTATGGGTCATTGGGTCAACATATATTACATTCACATGCATTGGGTTGACCCCAGAAGGTACACAAGGTTGACACTTGAAATAGGTCGACATGACTAAGGTAGACAAGGGTTGGAAGGTTGACACAAGCATTAGGTCAACAATTGCTGGGTCGACAGTCAAAAGGTCAACATGACATTTTCCTATTTTTTGTTGTTGTCCTGACTGTCATCAAAGTGTACAGCTCGCCATGCTTCGGGCACGGTGCCTCGCTAAGCTAAGCAAACTATACTATTCCCCTTCCACGCTCTAGTGCAGTCGTGTCCAAACTATGACCCTTCAGCTGTTGTGAAACTACACATCCCATCATGCCTTGCCACAGCTTTGCTGTTAGGGAATGCTAAAACGATGGCAAGGCATGCTGGAATGTGTAGTTTCACAACAGCTGGAGGGCCACAGTTTGGTCATGCCTGCACTAGTGGATGGTAGGGCATGAAATACCACCTGTCGTCACAAGTCAGCTAAAAAGAAACTTGAAAAACAAATTATGTTTTTTGTAAACCGCCATTTGTATCTCAAAGAGAATGAGGAGTAGGGGGTGCACTGATTTCACCCACCTTAGGTATGTCTAATAGGGCCTAATATTTAGGGATATTTTCTAAGCGATCTGACTTAATTTGTCCAGATCGCTTAGAAAATGTACCAAAATCGCTACAGGTGTAGGGACCCTAGTGATGCACAGCTCCACGCATCGCTAACACTGGGTGATTAACCCCTTCCCGAAATTTGACGTACATTTACGTCATGGCCGGGATGTACTTCCCGACACATGGCATAAATGTACGTCATGACTTTAAACTGTCACTGCGTCTCGAGACGCAGTGACAGAGGGACGATGTCTGCTGTCCCTGACAGCAGACATGTCCCTGCATGCCCAGGGGGGGCTGCGATGTCGCCCCCCCGTCGGCGATCGCTGTGATTGGCTGTTCAGTGTGAACAGCCATTCACAGCGTTTTCCTGTGTTACCAGCGAATCAGACGCTCGGTAACACAGGTGTCAATCACCGCCGGGCGTCAGGGGGCATGAGGGGGTCATCGGTGACGATGACACCTCACCCCACCCTCACCCCACCTGCCCCCAAGGCTGTGATTGGTCCGTGGGACCCATGGACCAATCACAGCCAAGGCGCGACATTTAAACTACCGGTGACTGCGCTGCAGACGCCATTCCGGTCTGGAATAGCGTGCAGAGCGGTCACCGTGCCTATCTGCCGTGATACTGACCTGATCCTTGCTAATACTTACCTGATCCTTGCAAATACCTTACCTGATTACCTGATCACTGCTTGTAGCGTGCTGGACGCTTCCTGGATCTGACTTCTTGGGACTTCCTGCTGCTGCTGCAGTGTGATAGAGAGATAGAGAGATAGAGAGAGAGATAGAGAGAGATAGAGAGATAGTGACAGAGAGAGCTATATTTTGTGTCTGCTACCCCCCCTTTTTGGGGGTGCAGGTTTTTTTTATATATAAATAACTGTCAGTGCTGCTGCTGCAGTGTCATAGAGTGATAGATAGTGATAGATAGTGATAGATAGTGAGAGATAGTGAGAGATAGAGAGATTTGTGTCTGCTACCCCCCCCTTTTTGGGGGTGCAGGGTTTTTTTTTATATATATAACTGTCAGTGCTGCTGCTGCAGTGTCATAGAGTGATAGATAGTGATAGATAGTGAGAGATAGAGAGATAGAGAGAGATAGTGACAGAGTGATAGAGAGTGTATATTTTGTGTCTGCTACCCCCCCTTTTTGGGGGTGCAGGTTTTTTTTTATACATATAACTGTCAGTGCTGCTGCTGCAGTGTCCTAGAGTGATAGATAGTGATAGATAGTGATAGATAGTGAGAGATAGAGAGAGATAGAGAGAGATAGTGACAGAGAGTGATAGTGTATATTTTGTGTCTGCTACCCCCCCTTTTGTGCTGATCAGTATATCTGTGCTGATCAGCAACTTTTTGGGGGCGCAGGGTTTTTTTTTTTATATATATATACCTGTCAGTTGCTGCCAGTTGCACTGTCAGTTGCACCAAAGGTTGTGCACCTGCTGCCCCTCACTGGTAATCAGTGTCGCATCACTGATCACCTTTTTTTTTTTTGAGGCTGCTGTGGGTCTTTTTTTAATTTTTTTTTTACACACACTGTGATTTTGTGGGTGTCCTGTGGCCACTGTGCGCTGATCAGTGACGTACATCACTGATCAGCTTTTTCGGCACAGGGTTGATCTATTTTTTTTTTTTTTTTATCAAATTCCTGTTGCCTTTGAGCGCTGTTCAGTGACGGACGTTACTGACCAACATCTGTGCTCAATTTTTGGCGCAGGAGCTTTTTTTTTTTTTTTTTTAACCCCTTCAATTTTTTTTTTTTTAATTGGGTTCAAATTCCTGTATAAAGTATTTTTTTTTTCTGCACTACATACACACTACACACTACATACCCCCCGGGTTGAAATAAAGTTTGTACCCCCCCCCTACACTATACACGTGTTGAAACATTTCACTACCAGTAACACAAAAATAAAAATGGCATCCCAAATGTCATCCCAAATGTCATCCCAGTCATCCAGAAGAATGTATTCAGCGGAGGAGGCATATGCCATGCTTGCCTCTGATTCTGACACAGCCAGTGAGGCAAGCGGGGAATTTGAAGGATTCATCTTAAGCTCCTCTTCCTCCTCTAGTGATGAGGGACCCCCTCAAAGACGCCCCCGTAGAGCAGCTGAGACCCCCCCCCCCCAATAATTGATCTCGTATGGACCCCACCACCAGACAATTTTGAGCCCCAGGTTCCTGAGTTTTTGGCCATGCCAGGAATCCAATTTGATTCCACAGGTCTCAGAGAAATTAACTTTTTCAAATTATTTTTCTCTGATGATTTTATAAATTTAATTGTGGACCAAACTAATTTATATGCCCAGCAGTTTATTGCTCAAAACCCCACGTCATCATTTGCTAGGTGGACCCCTGTAGATGCAGTAGAGATGATGACGTTTTGGGGTCTGGTGTTTCATATGGGCATAGTAAAACAGCCAGAAATTAGGCAATATTGGAGTACAGATGTTCTGTACAGCACCCCATTTTACCGTATGGCCATGCCCCGGGCTCGATTTGAGACGATCCTTAAATTTTTGCATTACAACGATAATGCACAGTGCCCACCCAGAGATGATCCCACCTTTGACCGGCTATTCAAAGTCAGGCCGGTCATTGATCATTTCAGTGCCAAATTTGAAGAGATGTACATCCCAGATAAATTCATTTGCATAGACGAGTCCCTTATACATTTTAAAGGAAGGGTTAAATTCCGCCAGTACCTTCCCAGTAAGAGGGCAAGGTATGGCATAAAAATGTATAAGCTGTGTGAAAGCACCTCAGGGTACACCCACAGGTTTAGGGTATATGAAGGGAAGGATTCAAGAATTGAACCGCCAGAATGCCCCCCCTCCCTCGTAGGTGTTAGTGGAAAAATTGTCTGGGATTTAGTGCACCCCTTCCTGGATAAAGGTTATCACCTCTATGTGGATAACTTTTACACCAGCATCCCCCTGTTTAAGGCCCTTGGTTCAAGAGGTACAGCAGCTTGCGGTACTGTGCGCAAGAACCAAAGAGGCCTCCCAAAAACGCACATTGCCCAAGTAATGAGAAGGGGTGAAAGCAGGGGAATATGCACCGAAAATATGTTGTTGGTCAAATATAAGGACAAGAGGGATGTCCTTATACTGACAACAATTCACGGAGACAGTACCACCTCCGTCCCTGTACGAGGTACCAGTACCCACACCTCCAAACCTAATTGTATCCTGGATTACAATAGGTACATGGGCGGAGTGGATCTTTCAGATCAGGTACTGAAGCCGTACAGTGCCCTGCGGAAAACAAAAATCTGGTACAAGAAGCTGGCCGTGTATATCATCCAGATGGTACTGTATAACGCTTACGTGCTATTCCGTTCTACCGGCCAGAGGAGGACATTTATGCACTTTCAAGAGGAAGTCATAAAGGGCCTAGTATTTGGGAACCAGCAGGCAGAGGGCCCCAGTACTTCTAGTACTGGCCCCCGTATTGTACCAGGGCAGCATTTTCCTGATGAAATCCCCTCCACTGGAAAAAAGGGCAGGACACAAAAAAGGTGCAAAGTTTGCTATAAAAAGGGAATAAGAAAGCAAACTATTTTCCAGTGTGACACTTGCCCCGACAAACCCGGCCTATGTATAAAGGAGTGTTTTAAAATATACCACACATCTATGGATTTTTAGGTTCATCATTTCACCGTGCTTCGGGGGTCTTGCTAATGCCACATAGCACCCACCATTCATTCCACCAGAATCTGAGCCGCAAAATCCAAAAATCACTCCTTCCCTTCTGAGTCCTGCCATGCACCCAACTGGTATTTTTTGGTCACATGTGAGGCATTGCCGTACTCGGGAGAAATTGGGGCACAGATTTTGGGGTGCTTTTTCTCCTTCATTCCTTGTGAAAATGAAAAATTTTGAGCCAGAACTGCATTTTTGTGTAAAAAATGTAATTTTGCATTTGCACAGCCCAGTTGTATCAAAATTGGTGAAACCCCTGGGGATTTGAAATGTACACTATACCCCTAGATGAATTCCCTGAGGGGTGTAGTTTGCAAAATGGGGTCACTTGTGGGGGGGTTCCACTGTATTGGTGCTTGGGGGGTCTTGCTAATGCGACATAGCACCCACCAAAATTCCACCAGAATCTGAGCTGCAAAATCCAAAAATCACTCCTTCCCTTCTGAGTCCTGCCATGCGCCCAAATGGTATTTTTTGGTCACATGTGAGGCATTGCCGTACTCGGGAGAAATTGGGGCACAGATTTTGGGGTGCTTTTTCTCCTTCATACCTTCTGGAAATGAAAAATTTTGAGCCAGAACTGCATTTTTGTGTAAAAAAATGTAATTTTTCATTTTCACTGCCCAGTTGTATCAAAATTGGTGAAACCCCTGGGGGTTTGAAATGTACACTATACCCCTAGATGAATTCCCTGAGGGGTGTAGTTTGCAAAATGGGGTCACTTGCGGGGGGGTTCCACTGTATTGGTGCTTTGGGGGTCTTGCTAATGCGACATAGCACCCACCAACATTCCACCAGAATTTGTGCTGCAAAATCCAAATATCACTCCTTCCCTTCTGAGTCCTGACACTTTTTGGTCACATGTGAGGCATTGCCGTACTCGGGAGAAATTGGGGCACAGATTTTGGGGTGCTTTTTCTCCTTCATACCTTCTGAAAATGAAAAATTTTGAGCCAGAACTGCATTTTTGTGTAAAAAAATGTAATTTTTCATTTTCACTGCCCAGTTGTATCAAAATTGGTGAAACCCCTGGGGGTTTGAAATGTACACTATACCCCTAGATGAATTCCCTGAGGGGTGTAGTTTGCAAAATGGGGTCACTTGTGGGGGGGTTCCACTGTATTGGTGCTTGGGGGGTCTTGCTAATGCAACATAGCACCTACCAACATTCCACCAGAATCTGAGCTGCAAAATCCAAAAATCACTCCTTCCCTTCTGAGTCCTGCCATGCACCCAAATGGTATTTTTTGGTCACATGTGAGGCATTGCCGTACTCGGGAGAAATTGGGGCACAGATTTTGGGGTGCTTTGTCTCCTTCATTCCTTGTGAAAATGAAAAATTTTGAGCCAGAACTGCATTTTTGTGTAAAAAATGTAATTTTGCATTTGCACAGCCCAGTTGTATCAAAATTGGTGAAACCCCTGGGGATTTGAAATGTACACTATACCCCTAGATGAATTCCCTGAGGGGTGTAGTTTGCAAAATGGGGTCGCTTGTGGGGGGGTTCCACTGTATTGGTGCTTGGGGGGTCTTGCTAATGCGACATAGCACCCACCAAAATTCCACCAGAATCTGAGCTGCAAAATCCAAAAATCACTCCTTCCCTTCTGAGTCCTGCTATGCGCCCAAATGGTATTTTTTGGTCACATGTGAGGCATTGCCGTACTCGGGAGAAATTGGGGCACAGATTTTGGGGTGCTTTTTCTCCTTCATACCTTCTGAAAATGAAAAATTTTGAGCCAGAACTGCATTTTTGTGTAAAAAAATGTAATTTTTCATTTTCACTGCCCAGTTGTATCAAAATTGGTGAAACCCCTGGGGGTTTGAAATGTACACTATACCCCTAGATGAATTCCCTGAGGGGTGTAGTTTGCAAAATGGGGTCACTTGTGGGGGGGTTCCACTGTATTGGTGCTTTGGGGGTCTTGCTAATGCGACATAGCACCCACCAACATTCCACCACCAAAAATCACTCCTTCCCTTCTGAGTCCTGCCATGCACCCAACTGGTATTTTTTGGTCACATATGAGGCATTGCCATACTCGGGAGAAATTGGGGCACAGATTTTGGGGTGCTTTGTCTCCTTCATTCCTTGTGAAAATGAAAAATTTTGAGCCAGAACTGCATTTTTGTGTAAAAAAATGTAATTTTTCATTTTCACTGCCCAGTTGTATCAAAATTGGTGAAACCCCTGGGGGTTTGAAATGTACACTATACCCCTAGATGAATTCCCTGAGGGGTGTAGTTTGCAAAATGGGGTCACTTGTGGGGGGGTTCCACTGTATTGGTGCTTGGGGGGTCTTGCTAATGCAACATAGCACCCACCAACATTCCACCAGAATCTGAGCTGCAAAATCCAAAAATCACTCCTTCCCTTCTGAGTCCTGCCATGCACCCAAATGGTATTTTTTGGTCACATGTGAGGCATTGCCGTACTCGGGAGAAATTGGGGCACAGATTTTGGGGTGCTTTTTCTCCTTCTTACCTTCTGAAAATGAAAAATTTTGAGCCAGAACTGCATTTTTGTGTAAAAAATTTAATTTTTCATTTGCACAGCCCAGTTGTATCAAAATTGGTGAAACCCCTGGGGGTTTGAAATGTACACTATACCCCTAGATGAATTCCCTGAGGGGTGTAGTTTGCAAAATGGGGTCACTTGTGGGGGGGTTCCACTGTATTGGTGCTTTGGGGGTCTTGCTAATGCGACATAGCACCCACCAACATTCCACCACCAAAAATCACTCCTTCCCTTCTGAGTCCTGCCATGCACCCAACTGGTATTTTTTGGTCACATATGAGGCATTGCCATACTCGGGAGAAATTGGGGCACAGATTTTGGGGTGCTTTGTCTCCTTCATTCCTTGTGAAAATGAAAAATTTTGAGCCAGAACTGCATTTTTGTGTAAAAAAATGTAATTTTTCATTTTCACTGCCCAGTTGTATCAAAATTGGTGAAACCCCTGGGGGTTTGAAATGTACACTATACCCCTAGATGAATTCCCTGAGGGGTGTAGTTTGCAAAATGGGGTCACTTGTTGGGGGGTTCCACTGTATTGGTGCTTGGGGGGTCTTGCTAATGCAACATAGCACCCACCAACATTCCACCAGAATCTGAGCTGCAAAATCCAAAAATCACTCCTTCCCTTCTGAGTCCTGCCATGCACCCAAATGGTATTTTTTGGTCACATGTGAGGCATTGCCGTACTCGGGAGAAATTGGGGCACAGATTTTGGGGTGCTTTTTCTCCTTCTTACCTTCTGAAAATGAAAAATTTTGAGCCAGAACTGCATTTTTGTGTAAAAAATTTAATTTTTCATTTGCACAGCCCAGTTGTATCAAAATTGGTGAAACCCCTGGGGGTTTGAAATGTACACTATACCCCTAGATGAATTCCCTGAGGGGTGTAGTTTGCAAAATGGGGTCACTTGTGGGGGGGTTCCACTGTATTGGTGCTTTGGGGGTCTTGCTAATGCGACATAGCACCCACCAACATTCCACCAGAATCTGAGCTGCAAAATCCAAAAATCACTCCTTCCCTTCTGAGTCCTGCCATGCGCCCAAATGGTATTTTTTGGTCACATGTGAGGCATTGCCGTACTCGGGAGAAATTGGGGCACAGATTTTGGGGTGCTTTTTCTCCTTCATACCTTCTGAAAATGAAAAATTTTGAGCCAAAACTGCATTTTTGTGTAAAAAAATGTAATTTTTCATTTTCACTGCCCAGTTGTATCAAAATTGGTGAAACCCCTGGGGGTTTGAAATGTACACTATACCCCTAGATGAATTTCCTGAGGGGTGTAGTTTACAAAATGGGTTCACTTGTGGGGGGGTTCCACTGTATTGGTGCTTTGGGGGTCTTGCTAATGCGTCATAGCACCCACCAACATTCCACCACCAAAATTCACTCCTTCCCTTCTGAGTCCTGCCATGCACCCAACTGGTATTTTTTGGTCACATATGAGGCATTGCCATACTCGGGAGAAATTGGGGCACAGATTTTGGGGTGCTTTGTCTCCTTCATTCCTTGTGAAAATGAAAAATTTTGAGCCAGAACTGCATTTTTGTGTAAAAAAATGTAATTTTTCATTTTCACTGCCCAGTTGTATCAAAATTGGTGAAACCCCTGGGGGTTTGAAATGTACACTATACCCCTAGATGAATTCCCTGAGGGGTGTAGTTTGCAAAATGGGGTCACTTGTGGGGGGGGTTCCACTGTATTGGTGCTTGGGGGGTCTTGCTAATGCAACATAGCACCCACCAACATTCCACCAGAATCTGAGCTGCAAAATCCAAAAATCACTCCTTCCTTTCTGAGTCCTGCCATGCACCCAAATGGTATTTTTTGGTCACATGTGAGGCATTGCCGTATTCGGGAGAAATTGGGGCACAGATTTTGGGGTGCTTTTTCTCCTTCATACCTTCTGAAAATGAAAAATTTTGAGCCAGAACTGCATTTTTGTGTAAAAAATTAAATTTTTCATTTTCACTGCCCAGTTGTACCACAATTGGTGAAACCCCTGGGGGTTTGAAATGTACACTATACCCCTACATGAATTCCCTGAGGGGTGTAGTTTGCAAAATGGGGTCACTTGTGGGGGGGTTCCTAAATTTTAGCATCTTATGGTGCCTAGAAACCTACATGGTGCCTAAAAAATAATCTCATAAAAAGGAGGCTCCAAAATCAAGTAGGTGCTCCTTCTATTATGAAGCCTGTTGTTTGGTCAACGTGCACACTAGGGCCACATATAGGATATTTATGAAAACAAAAGAATTGGGGGAATCAATTTTTAGTCACATTTCTCTAGTAAAATGTACTGTGTTCCTTAGAAAAATGTATTAAAATTGCAAATCTGCAAAAAAAATGAAATTTTGAAATTTCACCTACACTTTGTTTTAATTCCTGTGAAACACCTAAAGGGTTAACAAACTTCCAAAATGCTGTTTTGAATACTGTGAGGGGTGCAGTTTTTGAAATGGTATCATTTATGGGGGTGTCTCACATACAAGTCCCTCAAAGTCACATGAGAACTGAACTGGTCCCTAAAAAAATCAGTGTTTGAAATTTTCTTGAAAATTTGAGAATTTGCTATTCATATTGTAAGCCTCCTAGTGTCCAAAAAAATTAAAAGGAAGTTGAAATAATGATGGAAACATAAAGTAGACATATGGTCTATGTTAGTTATTAACTATTTTGAGTGGTATGATTATTTGTCTCACAAGCAGAAAATTTAACATTTTGCAAATTGCAAAATTTTCCATTTTTTCACGACATTTTGGTATTTTTCACAAAAAAACACAGACTGTATCGACCCAAATTTACCACTAATTTGAAGTACAATGTGTCACGAAAAAACAATCTCAAAATCACTGGGATAAGTAAAAGCAAAAAAAAGTTATCCCCACTTAAGTGAGACATGTCAGATTTGAAAAAAAGGGCTCTGTCAGGAACGCAAAAACTGGCTCTGTCAGGAAGGGGTTAAGAATCAGCATGCTGGTTCTTAATCGTCAATGCCAGTGTTCTCTCACCGAAGAACACTGGCGCTGACTGATCACATCCGCATTCAGGAGCTGCCCTAAGTGTGCTTGCGCACTTCTGGGCACATGCAGGGCCAGATGAACAATGGGGTGGATGTGGTCCTTAATCCAGTCCTGGGCACATGCCAGATGCACAGAAGGTTTTGCACTTTGCTGCAGACATTTTGCAATTCTTATCCAGATCTCCAATGTTGTTTACTTCTAAAAGAACTGCACCCATTACAGCTGGTACAAAACACAGCTGCCAGGCTGTTAACAACCAGCCCCGTTCTAACCACATAACTCCCATTCTCTACTCCCTTCACGGGCTGCTTATAAAATGGTGAATCATCTACAAGATTCACTGGTACTTATGTAGTATCTGGGCTGCCGATTTTGTGATTGTATGCCTTACCTTAAGGCATACAATCAGATGCGATGCGATGCGATTCGATGCGATTTTGCATAGGATTCAATGTTAAGAAGGTCCTGTTCATTTCCCCACTATCCAAGTGGGCATAGAGTTGATTTTATATAGTGTGGCGAGCGCAGCGAGCCACCGAGCCCGAAGCGTGGCGAGCGCAGCGAGCCCCGCGAGGGGCCGCATATTTCTTAAAAAGTATTCTGTGTCCCCTCGCGGGGCTCGCTACGCTCGCCACGCTTCGGGCTCGGTGGCTCGCTACGCTCGCCACAGGTTTATATCCAACTCCATGCCCACTTGGATAGTGGGGAAAGGAAAAGGACCCCTTTTTCCCATTGAATTCTATGTTAAAATGGACTCAGACCATTTTAACATTGAATCCTATGGAAAAATCTTGACCATCGCATCGCATACGATTTGGTCGCATGCGATACGATGCGATGCGATGCGATCCGATCCGATCTGATTTCTAAATCGGCAGCCCAGATACTACATAAGTACCGATTCACTTACCGAATTTCAGAGCCCTACATGACCAAGGTACTGTACCTGAAGCAGCTTCTGATTTCATACAGTCCCAGCCGATTACTGCGATCTGTATATGAAGAACTTTTGGCAATACCTAATATCTCCTGTAATTTATCTGGGGGTTGAGCTTTCAACCATGAGGCTATGGAACTCACTTCCACACACAGTTTGAGAGGCCCCCACTCTAGAATCCTTCAAAAACAGTCACAAGACTTTCCTGTTCGCTCAAGCATTTCTGTAATTCCTTTATGTACAGTTTATGGAAAGCTTTTCTGTAATTTATTGTTACTGTACTGTATTACATTCATTCTAGCAGTTAAGCGCCTTGAGTCCTATTGGATAAAGAGCACTATATAATTATTATTATTATTATTATTATCTCAGTAGGAAACCACAAGACTTTTGTTTTTAGTTACCGACTAGATTGTAAACATTTTCAGTTGACTTCTCTAGGTTTTAGATTATTCTGCTTCTAAACATTGATATAATATTCTGTTCATTTTTATCGAAGTCATTTTTTTATCCCCTGGGAAAATACACATTTATTTGTGAATACACTAATATAAATATTACATACTGTATGTGCTATGATTATATGTTGAGTTAATGAATCACCCCACTGCGTGTAAAATCTCCCCAGCTAATGCTTGGATACATCTAATGTTTAGAAATAAATTAGTTTACAATGTACTAACGCATGTTAAATATTTGTAAAATGTATCTCATATAACTATAACATTTGAAATATTTAATTTGAAAAAATCTTTTTTATGACCACATGGTGGTTGCAATTATAGCACTATTCATCACGCTGGTGTCTTCTCTGTTTTAATGTAGATTTATTACACAAGGAGGGCAGCTTCAGTCCTGTATACAAATGCTGTTTCCCAGATTAAATATTTATGTGCAGATTGCATATTGTTAAAACAATAATGTGCTGGGCATATGACAATCAAGGGAACTACTGCTGCATCATTTGTGTATGACAAGGTACGCTTCCATCTACAGCCAGAGAAGCTGCTCTATCAATTCTAGAGTACTGTAGTAGTGCAGAATCTTGTTACAGATTTATAGTCTTCATACTATACACATAACAGAATGTAGCAAACCCTGTTTTATTTATCTCTGCCTCTTTTCTCTGCTTTATTAGTGTCTCAGCCTCTAAAGTTGTTCATGTTGTCTACAAAGTACTTGTATGCAGGGTTTAAAGTGAGGGGAACGGGTGGAACTGAGTTCCACCTTTACCACAGCCCTGAACAGTAATTCCAACAGAAAATCCTGTCCCAGCGGCTTCTTCTTCTGGCACGGTGCATGTGATGGCATGCCATCAATGCCGCTGAATTGAAGAAGAGCCACTAAGAGTAGCAATCTCTGTGCTTGCTGAAGAGAGGGTGAGAGGGGACTGGAGGGACACAGAGGTGAGGAAGCTGCATGGACAAGCATGTCTAAATAGTGAATAAATACATTATATCTTGAAAAATAATTCTATATATGTTTTATTTACATACATACATACATACATACATACATACATACACATAAAAGTGATACACACACAAATATACAAACATATAATCATACACATACATAAATTTGCAAACATGTATACAGTGCTCCTCCTTCCTTCCTCCCTCCCTCCCTCCCTCCCTCACACACACACACACACACACACACACACACACACACACGATACACTTACTGCATGTGACTGCTCCTCTATCCTCTCCTCCTATCTCTCCATGACTCTGGGCTGGCACTGACTGACTGAGTGCCATGTACATTAGCTTCGCCCCCATTGTTTAGACTCCGCTTCCTTTGCACTGCAGCTGTAATTAGTGGCCGGGGGACAGGAGTGACATGGACCCGGCTCTGGTACTGTATGGTTAGATGGCCGGTTTGATATGTCCGTCCATCCTCCTGGGCAGCACTGTGCATAGTGGGTCGAGTTGCATGGCATCGACATGACATTATTACGCGATCACGTCTCACGCACATCTCCACCCGCTATGCACAGTGCTGCCCCGGAAGCTTTGCTGCTGGAAAGGAATGTTGAATGAGTAGACAATCGAGCCCCGCAGCCCATGCAGCCATCGGCCCTTCTGGCATTTTCCAGAAGGGGCACCAATGTGCGATTTAATATGAATCAAAGGCACTACATGCGATGTAATGTGTATCTGATTGTGCTACTGTGTTATAATTTTAATTGGAATTATTATTGTGTGATCACACCCCTTCCTTGTAGGACCATTATCCCTTTATAGGAGGAAGGATGCAAATTCCCTGGCATTGGTCTAGGCTCTGCCTAATGAGAGGGGGGAGGGGGTAGGGGGTTGCTAGGGGAAAAGAGTTCTGAGTATACTGAAAATTCAAAACCAACACCAAAACATTGCGGTTGGCGCACATCTCTCCTTTATATTACTTGCAGAAACAATACTGATATAATAATTTCCTCATAGAAAATATAACAGTGGGGTTTGTACAGTAGACATACTGTAAACACAGATATTTGGAAGCCATTATCAGAATCTTTAACATCTCTTATATAATAGCCCAGAACTGTCACTCTGTGAGTGTGTGTATAACGCTGGGCGGAGTCATAGAGCTAAACTCCACCCAGCGTTATACACACAGATCTGGGCTAATCTTTAGGAGAGAAGAGATAAGCTATAGGAGGCAGTGGGACACAGCCTCCTATAGCTTATCTGTGCTCTCTACCCAGCACCTGCTACCGGCTAACTCCCCCGCCAGTGTCCCCAGCATCTCCTTCATCCCCCAGCATTATCTCCCCGCACTGTTACTAGCGCACCTCCCCATTTCCACCGACAGCATCCCCAGCCAGGTGCTGCCGCCCCCCCCCATACACACACCACCTAGGGCGCCCCTGCAGTAACATGACTCCTAAAACCACCGGCTGCCACGTACACTCCTCCACCTGCCTGCATTAATTCCCAGCCACTCTTCTCACCTACACAGCGCCCGGCGGCAGCATGAGAAGGAGGAGAGGATAGGAGAGCAACAGCAGCAGCATTCGGACATGGGTGGGGGGAGGCGCTCCCGTCAGCAACAGCACATACTTTAGAAAGTTGCTGTGGTGCCCCTGGACCATGATGCAGTGTGTGGCGGTGACATTTTTGGAGCAGTACCTGGTGGCCGACCAGGTGTGTGGCAGGCACGGGGGCCTATTTAGTTTGAGTCCATTGTTCAACTGCATCCCACTATGCTCGCTGGTGGATCAGGTACAGCTAGAGCCTGGGGGTGCAGTCTGCTGTGTTCTGTGTGTGGCAGTGTCCTGTCAAGGCCCCAGCCACACCACGCCGCCCCCCATCCCCTCTCCCACCAGACTCCCAGTGACCCCAGCGCAACTCCTCATTTCCCCAGCAGGGTCCACAGCCACCACCCCTTCCAAGGTCTAGAGATGGCCATCGTTGCCATTTCCATCTATGGTTGCCATCGATGGCAATTCTGCAACTGGCCATGACCATCAATATTTTTACATATCGATGGTCATCCATTGTGTTTGATTGCTTGGCCTGTGGGACAATCAAAGCACAGGGGACGGGGCTTCGCAGGTGTCGGGGGGCTCTGTGTCCCGGCTCTTTGAAAAAAAAAAAAAGCAAAACATTGTTTTGCTATTCCAGCGATGGAGGGAAACCATCTGGTTCTCCCCCATCGATGGCAAAAGTATTTGACATCATCCATGAACCATCAATGATTTTAAATCATTGATGGTCGATGGCCATCCATACCAAGGTCCCCCGCATTCCCCACGCAGCATCCCCAGCGCAACGACCCTCCCCCCCCCCCCATGCTCTCCCGGTCCTGTCACCTCATTCCCCCTGGCAGGTTCCACATCCCCCCACAGTGTCACCAGTCCACCTCCTCATTCCCCCGGCAGGTTCCCCAGCCCCATCACCTCCCCGCAATCCCCCCAGCAGCATCCCCTGTCCATCACCAACCCAACTACAGCACCCACACCACCCACAACACCCACATGCGTCCCTGCACCTAACCAAACCACACGGCCCAACCCCACAACTGGAACTCCACCACACACACAGGATCCAGAAACCCACCACTCACCCACGCACACCACCCCCAAGCACCTCTCCCACACCCTTAGCACCCCACCCAATACACGTGTTCACAGGTTAAGAGGGCGCAGCCCCTTATGACGGTGTGAAGAATCACCTAGTACAGAATATTTCACATACCATAAAATAAAATTCTCACAAACTGGCAGCTGCTTTTTTTCTGGAGATTCAAGAACGTTACACATAGGATATGTGAAGGCCTGGGACATATCATACCATTGAATTATTCATCCTTCCCCCATGCTCTGGTCTGTAACATAATGACAGATGACACTATTGACATTATCGAGCTACATGAGATGGATATATGTTTGTAGTAGACTTTGGGATGTGGCACGCTGTATTATTATTATTATTTATAGAGTGTTACATTATTCTACAGTGGGAATTAAGCATTATACCAAAAATGTAGCAGAGAGTAAGCAAAATATTGTAACCTAGAAAGAAACTGAAGTACAGTAAGTATGTTCTCGATGTCATCAGGGAGACCAGCAATAAAGAAAAAATCAGATGCTTTACACTTGGCACGTGCAGTGAGCAGGATCCTCAAGTCTAAAATAACTCTATGCATATAAATATACACATTTGGGGAAAATACTGTTTATGAACTATGGAGATTACATTTTTTTGCAGGAGACATCCACGTGAGCAAAGCCACGGGCTAACACTATTATATTATATTATATACCAGAAGCTTATACAATGATTGATGACAGGAAAAGTATGAATGGGAAGAGATAAGGATGACCCAGATCGCGTAAGTACAATGCAGAGTTGAGTGGTCATTATTGGCAGGCTGGTGCATGCAAAAAAGAAATACATAGTAAACTTTGATGAGGAGATGGGTATTATAGGAGCATTTAAAACTGATGGCATAGGCAAACGCAGGGGGGGGGGGGGGGGGTCTTGGCAAGTGCCTTAAATAATGAGATTGGCACTTGTATATAATATGATCAGTAGAGCTGCCACCATATCATGCAGTGTAAGGGACAGAGCAGAGCTGCTGCACATGCCCAGTGTACCAGCTTCTTCTACCACAATTACACTATGACCCTTATTCAGATATGATTGCAGTACAAATTTGTTTGGAAAATGGGCAAAACCATGTGCACTGCTTGTGAGGCAGATGTAACATGTGCAGAGAGAGTAACATTTGCGTGGGGTGTGTTGAAACTGAAATCTAAATTGCAGTGTAAAAATAATGCAGCCAGTGTTTACCCTGCACAGAAACAAAATAATTCACACAAATCTAACTCTCTCTGCACATGTTACATCTGCCCCACCTGCAGTGCACATAGTTTTGCCCATTTTCCAAACAAATTTGTACTGCAATCAGATCTGAATAAAGGCCTAAGTATGGATCTGAGCCCTCAAACATCACAATGGAGCAGAGAGTAGCTGCCAGGAGGAAGAGACAGGAGCCTTACCATGAAGTGGGAGATTCTGAGCTTAGTGCAGTACTGGTTCTATTATGTTTGTGTATTTATTTATTATGTGTAACCTTTTCCTGACCACTTATCTTATTTAAATGTTTGAAAGAGCCTATATTATAGACCATCTGTACTGTTAAATATTAAGACTGTATTCCAAATTGTATCCAGTACTGTATATAAAAAGACCAATTTTTGGGGCTGCTAAGGCTCTCCCAGACTCCCGTACTTTCTTCAATGCCCTGCAGAGTGGGCAATTTTGGATTACATTTGTAAACCCCCCTCTAAAAATCTTGCGTTTGCCACTGGATGGGGTAGAGTTTTGTTGTGATTTTGAGAACTTTCCTATAGATGGGAACAACGTGATATGGAGGAACATGGGATCAGTAGGATATCCAGTGGGAAATGGAGGTGCAGAAAATATATGGTAGAAGGGAATACAGAATATAACAGGATGGGTGATGGCATTGATGTAAGGAAATTCAAATTGGTGAAGAGTTTTAAGGGGGGGATGGGAGCCATTGTTTGTTGTGGTGTAGAGTGATAACATGTCATGGAAACAGGTTTAGGTTTTCTGCACTGCCTTTGATAATGGCAGGACAGGCGCTCAAGATGAGCAGCAAGCTGTCCGCACACACATATTTGATTCGATGGTGAGTTTGACTATATAAATCAGTGGTTCCCCAGGTCCTCCAGTACCTCCAACAGTTCACATTTTCCAGGTCACCTGTGGATTTTTCAAATGTGACAGTTGGTGATACACTGTGACCTTCTGGGTGATATGAAAACCAGAACTGTTAGGGGTACTTGAGAACTGAGCTTGGGAACCACAGAGATTAATAGAAAGATGATATACAAAGATATTTACTTGTAAATAATTCTAGTCATTTTTGCTAGAAAAAAAACGGCCTACCCTGACTGCAGGTCACGGGCAATGATGCCCTCTATAATCGGAGTTGTACGCAAACAATGGTCTTTGTGCACAATTCTGAATCAGGCCCAGTCATGTTATGTAGTGTGACCTATACGATAGATAGGGATCGATTTAAGTAGATTTGACAGAGCTTTCCTTTTTATTTTGAACATATCCCCAATTCCTAAGATGCTTTGCAATGTAATACTATTCAGTTTTCGGCTTCTGGAAAACTAATAATATATTTAGGTTGCTTCTAACACACTTGTGTGCTGGAGTTCCAGCTGACATGTATCAAATATGTGTGAAAAGACAGACATTTTAGCTTTCGCAGCTCTCTCCACTGGTTATTAACTACAATAGAAGTTGGCTAGCACCCAATACTACAGTTAGCTTCTATATTGTGGTGCTCTGAAAAAAAGTAAAAGAAAATATCCAATATGGGCTCCAATATACACTGGATAAGATGAAGTCTTGGTCTTTATTTTGTAGCAGGTAAACAGCACATCAGGCAATCAGAACAGGCAACGGATGCTTACAGCATTGCAGCATGCAGGTGTCACAGCATACTACAAACTCCTCAGTATTTTCCAGTGGTCCCTATCATAGTCCACATCCCAGGCTTAACACCTGGGCTGCTATTCTACTGTCAGGAACCATGACCTCCTGCCCTGGAAACATTTATATCAGAAAGCCACAGGTGCTGCTAATTAGCTCTACCCTGATCACATCAGTTAGGAAACCTGGACTGAATCATATTTTCCTGCTGCTGCTCTAAAACTTGGTCTGGATTTTTTACATTATCTCATGTGGAAATATGCTGTATTTGCCACAGGGTGTGTTCCTTTATGATCATTTTGGTGTTAAATACTGTATGTCAAATAAATATGTAGACTACATGTAAAAAGTCCCACATATGATTCCAGTGTTATAACTCTTACCTGGTTATATACAGTCTCAGGCAGGTATAGACAAGCCTTTGGCAGCACCAGGGCATTTAAGTTGTAGTACCCCCTAAAATAAAATGACCCCTCACCTAGCTCCCCCCCAGTATGGCCACAGTGCACCCCCTCCCCCGACACCCAGGGCCAGTGTAATGCTTCTTGGCACTCTAGGCAAAACTTTATCCTACTGCCCCCAACCCCTCTCCAAATTACCCACTTTCGAGTTCCTCAAGTAAAAATGTGGAGGGGGCATCTTAGAAGTTCCACAGCCACTTCTGCATTAAGTACAAGGATGTCTTTCTCACAGACATCCTTAATTTTGGGACTGGATTACTCGTGATGGCCCTTCAGATCCTGGAGCCCTAGGTAACCGCCTAAATGTTGAGCCAGTCCTACTGGCAACACAAAACTCCCATCCTTTTGACCCTTTGTGGAGGCCCTCTGAGTGTTGCCGGGTAACTGCCCTTGTCACCAACCCTCTCCCTAATCTGGCCCTGGTGTCGTGGGTTGATTCAGATTTTGACTTGCCCTCACTGGAATGTTCCATTAATACCCGGCAATGTTTTTTCAGCCACAGCTAGAGATGTTTTCTAAATTATAGAGAAACCAAAAAACAAAATTATTTTTGGGGCACACTTAAATAAAATGTTAGCAATAATAAAATATAAGTTTTAATATTTTATACTCACAAAAATGTGTTAAATCACATTTGTCTTTTTCAGTTCTACATAGGGCGGGATGTATTAACATACATCGCCGCCCTTCGCACGGCAGCCGCCGCGATGCTGCCGCATATGTACTAACATATGCGGCCAGCATCGGGTTGCGGTGACGGAGACCCCCGCGATACCTGTGATGTTGGCTGCGGGGGTCTCCGTCACCTCCCGGCGGCTGCCAGCGTCCCCCTGTGTCTCCTCCTCCCCCCTGAAGCCGGATGTCCTGCCGGCTGTCACACCAAGGGGAGGAGATGATCATCATCACAGGAGGATGGGAGGGGGTGGGCGCGCGTACGGCGGGTGGCGAAAGAAACCCATAGGCTTCTATAGGGTATCGCCACCCAGAGGTGGCGATACCCTGCCTAGCGAAAACGCTGCGGACGTTTATTGATACATAGGAAAATGCCGTAAAACGGGGGTTTTACGGCATTTTCCCTTTAGTAAATGTCGTCCTAGGTCTGTGTTACAATTGTCAGGCTAGAGCTGAATTGTGTGAGCAAAATAATGGTGTTCCCTTATATCTTAATTACATATCAAATTATAGTTCTCATTAATCCAGGCAAAACCAGCTGACCTTCTACATAAAACTGCTATTCATCCATGACAAAGAAAATTCTTGATTCCTAGACAATCTCTAATTACATTACATCATAGAAGTTCTGTAGTTTGTATCCCTCCTATCCACGCCAAGCGCGGTTGCAGTTGCCCTGGACAGATGCTATACCCTAGCTTCTATAGGAATGAGGAATATGTCATCTGCAAGGGATGGCTGCAAATTTTTATTCCCTGGGTGGTTACTTTAAAGAACTTTATATTAGGGATGTGCACCGGCCACAGTTACACAGCTACTGTTTCGTGAAATGTGTTTTGGATGTGTATCTCCTGCAGTGTTTTGGATCTGGATCTGTTCCAAAACACCACCCTTTAGTGTTTCGTGTTTCCTGTTTGGATCTGTATTTTTTTGGGGAAAAAACATAAAAATCACAAAAATCGCAGAATTTGGGGGTTTCTTGGCTCCTACACTGTTATTAACCTCAATAACATTAATTTCCATTCATTTCTAGTCTATCCTGAACACCTCACAATTTACAATGTTGATTTTAGGCCAAAAGGTTTCACAGAGGTAGCTGGATGACTATACTAAGCATCACAAGTGGGTGGCACAAACATGTGGCTCATCTAGGAGTGTCACTGCAGCAGCAGACAGGTTGGCAGTTTAAACAAACTAGGCCCCAAAGAGCACATAATGCCAAAAAAGAGGTGCTAGATGGAATTGTCCTTGGGCCCTCTCACCCACCCTTATGTTGTGTAAATAGGACATGCACACTGTCTTGAACAAACCAATCATTTCCGCAAAAGTTTCTGCAACACAACTGTGGCTGAAATGATTGATTTGTTTGGGCCCCCACAAAAAAAGAAGCAAGTCACCTCTCCCTGTACAAACCGGCTCTACATAGGCAAGATGTCCTTATTCTCCGATTCCTCACCCTCTTCAGTACATACATCCGATTCTTCACAGATTAACAATTTGTCCCCACTGAAATCCACCATTACAGGTCCCTCATTAGTCTCTGGAGGCAATTGCTGGTCTTTGTTGAAGTACTGATAATTAATTTTGATGAACATCATCTACTTCACATTTTGTGGAAGCAACCTCCTATGCCGCTTGCTGACCAGGTTCCTGGCTGCACTAAAAACTCTTTCGGAGTACACACTTGAGGGGGGGACAACTCAGGTAAAATAGAGCCAGTTTGTACATGGACCTCCAAACTGCTTTTTTTTCCTGCCAGTACAGGTACAGACTGTCTGCCATGCCTACTTATATGCTGTCACCAAAGTAACCCTCCACCATTTTTTCAATGGTGACAGCATTGCATGCAGTGACATTAGACATGTCAGCAATCGTTGCCAGGTCCTTAAGTCCGGACCAGATGTACAACTCACTCCTGCCTGCCCTGCATCACCACCAGAGGGTTGGATAAAAAATTTGAGCTGTTTCCTCGCAGCCACACGTGTAGAAGAAAATGAAGGAGGAGGTGTTGCTATGGCACAGTCTGCTTCAGATGAAAATCTTCTGACCAGCAGGTCTTTACACTGCTGTAGACTTGTGTCCTCAGAAACACAGATGCAATATACACTTTAAACCGAGGATTGAGCATGGTGACCAGAATGTATTCCTATGACTTTAATAGATTGACCACCCTCGTATCCTGGCAAAGTGTATGAAGGGCTTCATCCACAAGAGCTACATGCTTTGCAGAATCACAATGTTTTAGCTCCTCCTTCACTTTCTCCAGATGCTTCTGCAACAGCTTGATCAGGGGAATGACCTGACTCAAGCTGGCAGCATCGAAACTGACTTTGCGTGTGGCAAGTTCGCGGCTGGTGAACCTTGCACAACACAGTCTCCACTGCACTTCAGTCAGGTGCATCCCTGCTCCTTTGCCTATGTCGTAGGTGGCTGTGCAGGCTTGAATGGCCTTTTGCTGCTCCTCCATCCTCTGCAGCATATGGAGGGTGGAGATCCAGCGTGTCACAACCTCTTGTTTGAGGTGATGGCAGGGCAGGTTCAGGAGTTTTTGATGGTGCTCTAGTCTTTGGCAGGCAGTGGCAGAATGGCAAAAGTGTACCGCAATTTTGCGGGCCACCGCAAATATCTCCTGCATGCTTCTGTCACTTTTAAGGAAATCCTGCACCCCCAAATTTATTGTGTGGGCAAAACATGGCACATGTTGGAAATTGCCCATATGTAATGCCCGCACAATGTTACTGGCATTGTCCAATACAACAAATCCCCAGGAGAGTCTAAGAGGGGTAATCCACTTCACAATGATTTCCCTCAGTTTCTCTAAGAGGTTGTAGGTGCCTCTTACTGAAACTAGTGATAAACAGCATGCATTGGAAGGAGCTGGTGTTTCTGCGGAATGCGATGCATCTACCCACTGGGCTGTCACAGTCATATAGTCCTTAGTTTGTCTTGTCTCACTTGGCCACATGTTCGTGGTTTAGTGAACAGTGGGTACAACCACATTTTTCAGGGTGCTGAAGACACTTTTTCTGTTTATCCTGGGTAAAAGGGAATGCTAGTGATGTGGAATCTAGACAGGATTTGGTACCGGGGACACAATACCTCCGTCAATCATCTAAATCCCACTCCACAGATGGCGGACACTGAACGCACATCTAACACCAACATAGTAGCTGTCAAGACCACAGTTATCCGCTTTGCCATAGGATGACTGCTGTCATACTTTGTTCTCATCGCAAACAACTGTTGGACGGTCAATTGCTTAGTGAAAGACGTAGCAGTGTTCTGACTTCCCCTCTGGGATGATGAACGACTCCCAACAGCAGCAGTAGTAGACGTAGCGCTGCAGGATCCACCAGAGGAATCCCAGGTAACATGGCCTGACCTTCTATCCGGATCAACGAGGAAATTGTCAGGGAGTGACTTGCTGGTGTGGTTTTCAGGCGCTTGGATACAACAGTATCAAGGGATTTAGGTGTTCCTAGACTGTTAACAGTCCTAGCCACAGTTTTTGAACTAAACAGTTACTTATGAACAAACATCAGATGACGCATAAACGAGGATGTCCCTAGGTGGCCAACGGCCTTACTGCAGCGTTCTATAAGCTACATATGGCGAGACAATTGTTGTCCGGATCTGGATAAAAATAATTCCAGATCAAAGAGGTGGATTTTTTGGTCTTCTGCCCAGGCATGGTGACGCCCTTTTGCATTCCACAGACAACAACTCTCACTCGGTGCCTCTTTTAAGCAAACCACATCACCCTCAGCAGCATCCTCCTCATTAACTTCCTCCTCAACACTCATCAATATCCTCCTCCTGGTGTACAACATTGACACCTTCAATCTCAAATTCATTAACTGGACTGTGGGTGATCCTTCCGGCATATGCAGATGGTGTGCAAATAGTGTAAGGAGCCACCTCTTCCCATACAGTTATGGGAAGGTCAGGCAACGCAACCACCAACTTTAGAAGCCACAGCTGTGATTTTGATGACAGCTTAGCTCTCTTAAATTTTCTAGTGGGGGGAGGAGGGCTTAGATCGTTATGTGAAGCACACACAATCACCTCCTCACGTTGGAATGGACATTAATAAAGGACCAGCCAATGCTGATGAAGACCAGCATCGGCTGGTTGTAACGGCTGATAAGTATTCCCTTACATATTTAAATCTGTTACATAACCCATACACATGCATCTGAATGTGTTTTCTTGTTTAGTTTTAATTTCCCTTTAATATGATAATCATGTTCTTTATATAATAACTGTGTCACCCTTATGAATAATGTACAACTATTTATGAATGTTATATGAAAGATTTTTAACAACAAGCAATGTTTTTATCATTGAAATTTATGTATTTTTATATATTTATATCTGCATGACATTTCATTGGTATTTTATTCTCCTTATCAAAACAAACCATGCTTCAATACACAATTCTGAATATTTGATGACAAACATAAATTAATTGAGTAATTATTTTTAGTATCATATCACAAATTGCTATGTTTAAAAATAAATGCAATATACTTTCTCATATACACGTTTTATTTGTATTTTCCATAATTTTACATAATACATGTGAGAAGAGTCTTTTTACAAGCAGATACATCCATTAATCATTAGATTAACAAATTAATGAGATGTACTTGTTACCAGCCGTTTATTGGCGAATTTCAGCATAAAGTGTCAAGCAAATGATATCACCCAGAACTCACTCCTAGAAATGCATACCGATAGTATTGTATGTAGACAGACAGTGTAATGCTTAGCATTACTGCCTAACAGCACTGAGGTCATGGGTTTGATTTCCACCATGGCCCTAACTGTGCAGAGTTTGTATATTCTCCCTGTGCTTGCGTGGGTTTCCCCCGGGCACTCCGGTTTCCTCCCACACTCCAAAAATATACTGGTAGGTTATTTGGCTCCCAACAAAAATGAACCATAGATTAAATGTGTGTGCGTGTGCATGTGGTAGGGAATATGTAAGCACTACTGGGGCAGGGACTTGTCAACTGTGATATCTGGGTAGCAGATAACCTGGAGAGCACTACAGTAGGTATAACATGAGACCTTCCACAATGTTGCTAACTATTGAGCTGAAAGCCCTCAGAACCTGATTTACAACTTATCCACTCATATCCTCACCGACCCAGAACTTTCTGTATTGAATAAAGGACTTTCATTTGTCCCAACTAATCCCCATAATGATGTACAGTGGCAGATCGACCAACACAGGTTCCATCGCAACCTACGCCTGCGAGAATATTTTCAACATCATCCCGAACCCTCACCCAATTCGGTTACACAGGACTTCATCAGGTCATGTACAACATCCACCTTCGATCCGCCTTCAACCAACAAGTCTGTACCCACCTTCACACGTCTGGTGGCAGAATCTGTCATAAAGTATAATGCAGCAAAGCCCTCCATTCATCACAACCTATCCAGAGCCGAACAGAACGCGTTATCAACTTTGTCCAACTACCGCCATATCATTATCCGCCCGGCGGACAAAGGCGGAGCAATCGTGATACAAGATTTGCACGATTACAAACGTGAGTTGGAATCCCAATTGAGTATTTCCCAGACTTACCAACCTCTTGCAACGGATCCTACCCGTCTATACCAAAAAGAATTGGAAATTATCCTCCAGGAGGCAGTACAAAATCATGTCATCGACATTGATTTGGCACAAGCATTGTTTCAAAAACATCCTGTCACCCCCATCATATACACGGTCCCGAAAATCCACAAGTCGGTTGAGAATCCGCCGGGACGTCCAATCATTAGTGCCAACAACTCTTTGTACCAGCCTGTTTCGAAATTTCTGGATAATATCCTCCAACCATACATTCAAAGGCAACCTACATTCATAAAGGACACATCTGCTTTCCTGAAGCGGTTACAAGATCTTAGCGATATTCCATCCACTACAGTGTTAGTCACCCTAGACGTGAGCAGTCTTTACACCTCCATCCCACAAAGAGCGGGGGTGGAGGCAGTGGCTAGGTTCATGCATCAAAATAACATTACTGACTTGGACCATTCTTAGTTTTTGAAACTGCTATCCCTCACATTGGAGCGGAATTATTTTTTGCACAATGGAGCATACTATGTACAAACTAGCGGGTGTGCAATGGGGAGCCCGGTAGCCCCCAGTTTCGCGAATATTTATATGTTCGCGGAAGAATCCAACAGCTTCCTTAATCACCCCATATTCCAACGGTATGCCATATTATATGTTCGCTTCATAGACGACCTGTTTTGCCTGTGGTCGGGACCGACACAACTATTGGAAGAACATGTCAATTCCATCAACCAGAGTGATTCTCCAATAAAATACACCATGAACATCCAGAGCGAACACATCAATTATCTTGATGTATTGGTCTCCATTAAACAGGGCCATATATCCACGTCGGTGTTTTCGAAACCCACCGACCGAAATACCTTGCTGTTGGCCTCTAGCCACCATCCCAAGCCCCTTAAAAGAGGGCTTCCTAAGTCCCAACTGTTACGGGTGGCACGTATATCCAGTACTGAGGAAGCAGCCTTGGCCAGCACCAATCAAGTGGTCACCCGTTTTGCCACCAGGGGGTACGATCTATCTCAGCTCAGAAAGCAGCAAAGGGAGACGTTAGCTCTGCCTCGTCAATCGCTCTTAGTCCCTAAACCGCGTTCCAATACAGGTATTCTACCTTGGAAGCAGGAGTTCTCCACATCCAGCCCTGTGGTGCAGAGAGCCACAAAGGCCTTATGGCCCATAGTCAAAACTGATGGTACATTACCGTGTTTCAGGAATGTCAGACCGATGGCCTGCTACACTCGGGGAAGGAACATTAAGGACAGGGTGGTACATACTGATATCACCGGTTTTGATGCCCCACTTGGATCCTCCTCGTCCACATTTCTACAGAGAGCACCCGGTTGTTACCGATGCCTGCATTGTACAACATGCAAGAACATGGTAGTCTGTCGGAACTTCAAGAATCCCACCAATTCCACCGTTATACACATCAAGCATGTACTCACATGCTTAACAACTCACGTTGTGTATCTTATGTCCTGCCCGTGTAAATTACATTACACGGGTAAGACAGTGCGGACCATACGTGAACGTATGGCCATGCACCGGTCGTCCATCAACACAGCTCTGCGGACAAAGACGGCTGACCAGCCTGTTGCTAGGCACTGGTTGGAGGCTAATCACACGATCAGCGATATGCGCTTCATCCTGATCGATCATGTGTCCCCCCTCAAACATGGGGGTGATAGGGACGGACTATTATTAAAGCTGGAATCCAAATGGATTTATAAGTTGGGCACCTCTAAGCCGCAAGGTTTAAATGAGCGCCTCAATTGGAATGTTTTTTTGTAAATATGTTCCTTCCCCATCCTGCATGATCTGTGCCATTCACTAATATCCCGTGCTCGTTCTTGTTTACCAGTACACATTTATGTTATGCATGTGTAATGTAACCTGATGTTGCATGTTGTCTTTTTGCAGGTTTGTCCGGCTGCCGGGGACGGTATCTAGCGTCCTGAGCGTCACCTAGCAACGGGCGTGCATCGGATGCCGTCAGTGTTGGAGCGACGCCCACGTGATGGGGGAAGTCCTGACACACTCGGCGGCCGGGCGGACCTTCATGTGGTATCGTGAGTATAAATATGCTTATGTATATGTCTTCTTGTTGTTTGGCCACTCGCTGTCTTGAAGAAAATGCTTAGGCATTGAAACGTCGACACATAGCGTTGTGTCCACATGTTGTGATGCTACAATAAATTTTGATTTCCAAAGTCCTTTCGGAGTGACGCCGCTCTCTTCCCTGTGTTTATATATATATATAAATATATAATCGAGAACAGACTCCTGTTTCGCACCACAGAATAAATAGTTACTATGTGGAGGCTGCCTAACTTACAAGATCCCCTGTTGGATGGGGGATAGAGGAAGTATGGAGTACAGTCGTAAGATGGCGCCCCTTGTGTTGATCTTTGTTATTAGACCAACATAGCCTTATGATAATTTCTTAAAGCATATAAAATAAAGTCCATAAATCTTCAAATATTTATTAAAAAGTCTCTTGTTGTACTTTGTTGGTTTCAGGTACTTTAAAATAGCAAATGTGAACATCCAACGCATTTCGTCCCCTCGTGGGACTTCATCAAGGGTTTTGCAACAGATTGGGAATTATTTAGGACAGATTTCACAGGAGGAGTGTATTCACAATAAAGTAAGAGGGCCTTTTATAAAATTGAGGTGCTCTATCACTTTAAATTTCTCATTCGGATGATGAGTCAATGATTAGGGCCCATTACTTCTCATAAGTGGCCATATCCCTTGTATTAGAGTAACACTGGTAGCTTCATTTGGTCTCTGCAGACCCCATGTATGGTTCTTTTAAGAACCACAGAAATATTCCCAGTAACGTCTCTTAATTGGAATATAAATTGGTATATTCACTACTAAGGAAAGAAAAAACGCTTTTTGGGCGCACTCGTTTGTTTAAAGATGTAATATGATAATATTAAAACATAGCTTTTATTTTAGACTTTATTTAAAATAAATGGCACAAAAATAATTTGATATTTAAATATTAAAATGTAGTGTGATCCTTGGACTGGTTTAATTCCAGGGAAATTGGTAATTTAGTCACACACTTAATCTGTCATTCAAGTGTGTGACTAAATTACCAATTTCCCTGGAATTAAACCAGTCCAAGGATCACACTGCATTTTAATATTTAAATATCAAATTATTTTTGTGCCATTTATTTTAAATAAAGTCTAAAATAAAAGCTATGTTTTAATATGATCATATTACATCTTTAAACAAACGAGTGCGCCCAAAAAGCGTTTTTTCTTTCTTTTGTCGGACTCTTCCTCTGACGAAAAAAACCCCAGTGTTCACCATTGATTCTAAACGCTGGGCGCACCGCCAACCAAGCAACTACCAGAATTTGTCAAGTATAGTAGTTCATTAAGTTGGTACAAAAATCATTACACAGACTACAAGTCTGTGCGGATCTTTAACCCCTTTCTTACATATTCACTACTAAGTCAGGAATAGATCAGGAGGCAATTTCAGGACTCTGTGTGAATGAATTACTTTATTGTGAATACACTCCTCCTGTGAAATCTGTCCGAAATAATTCCCAATCTGTTGCAAAACCCTTGATGAAGTCCCACGAGGGGACGAAACGTGTTGGATGTTCACATTTGCTATTTTAAAGTACCTGAAACCAACAATGTACATCTTGTTATATTCTGGAACAACTGCTACCATTGTGTGGAACAAGAGACTTTTTAATAAATATTTAAAAATTTATGGACTTTATTTTATATGCTTTAAGAAATTATCATAAGGCTATGTTGGTCTAATAACAAAGATCAACACAAGTGGCGCCATCTTACGACTGTACTCCATATATATATATATATATATATATATATATATATATATATATATATATATGGTACTTATGTAATATCTGGGCTCCCGTTTTTCTTATGAGACCGTATCCCCTCGCGGGGCTCGCTGCGCTCGCCACGCTTCGGGCACGGTGGCTCGCTACGCTCGCCACACTATATAAAATCAACTCCATGCGTAGTTGGATAGTAGGGGTATGAAAAAATGGGGTGCATTTAACATGGGAGCCCAGATAATACATAAGTACCATATATATATATATATATATATATATATATATATATACATGAGTGTCTAGATATTTGTATTATGTACAAAATTACATGCAGGACATATTGTATTACTGCAGTTTGCCCCCAGGGATATCTAGAGAGCTATACTGTATGTATTGCAGTATACCACATAGAAGATGTCTAAGTAGTAGTAGTAGTAGTAGTAGTACGTTTATTTATAAGGCGCCGCAAAGTGTCTGCAGCGCCGTACATAGCAAACAAAAAAACAAATGACAAGGTAACGTACAGGGTGTGTTGAAAAATACAGTATAAATAGGGGTATAGCTGGTAGAACTAAAATCAGCATCAGTTAAGAAGTAGGTGTGGAAATTGTCGAGGAGACTGAAGATGAAGTAGAGGAAGGGAAGAACAGGACAGGAGCACAGGTGAGGTAAAGAGGTAGGGTGAGTACGTGAGGAAGGAGGACCCTACTCATAAGAGTTAACATACTAAAAATAGGTGGGTGGACAAATGAAATACAATAGGATAAGTAGGAACGGAGGGGGGATAAGTAGGAACGGAGGTCTAACACATTCTACGTCATGTCAAGCATTATTTTTATGCCATTCACTATACCTATAACTAGGGATGTGCACCGGCCACTTTTAGGGTTTTGGGTTCTGATTACCTTGAGGTTTTGGGTTCTAATGGGTATTGGCAAAACACCTCCTAAGTGTTTTGTGTTTGGATTTTTTGGGTTTTGGGTTCTGATTTTTTTGTTAAAAAAGCATAAAAACTGCTAAAATCGCAGAATATTTTTTTTTTATTTGCTCCTATGCTATATTTACCTCAATAACATTCATTTCCACTCATTTCCAGACTATTCTGAACACCTCACACCTCACAATATTGTTTTTAGGGCAAAAGGTTGCACCGAGGTAGCTGGATAACTATGCTAAGCCACACAAGTGTGCGGCACAAACACATGGCTCATGTAAGAGTGGCACTGCAGCGGTAGATACGGCAGTACCAGGCACGAGGCAGGTAGATACGGCAGTACTAGACACAAGACAGGTAGATAAGGCAGTACTAGGCAGTGGGCCCCAGACCAGACAGGTAGATACGGCAGTATTAGGCAGTGGGCCCCAGACCAGACAGGTAGATACGGCAGTATTAGGCAGTGAGCGCCAGACCAGACAGGTAGATATGGCAGTATTAGGCAGCGAGCCCCAGACCAGACGGTAGATACGGCAGTATTAGGCAGTGAGCCCCAGACCAGACAGGTAGATACGCCAGTATTAGGCAGTGAGCCTCAGACCAGATGGTAGATATGGCAGTACTAGGCACCAAACAGATAGATAAGACAGTACTAGGCACAAGACAGGTAGATATGTCAGAAATACTAGTATTGTGCACCAGCAGAATTTATAATAATTAATTTTATTATTAGGTACTGCTTGGCAGTGGCATTTAGTGGCACACATCAGTGCACAAGCAGCATGGAATTATTTTTTACAGTCCCACACAGCACAAGTATTATTTTTTTAATTAAATTAGATATAGCAGCCTAGTATGTACTAGGTAGGTACACTAGGTAGGCAGTAGCACTGCCAGTGGCAACAGTAGACTGAGTAACTAAATAATACTGGCAGATTCAGTGCAGGCAGCACCAGTGGACTATATATATAATATAATTAATTAATTATTAATATATAATATATAATATTACAGGCACAGCACAGCACCAGAGGTAGGCCCCAGCACAGAGGAGACAGTAGTACCACAGGTACACAGTTAGACTGTTCTCCTAAGCAGAGAGGAGAACAGAGTACACAGCAGCACTGAGGGAGACAGCCCCAGCGAATAAAATAATTACAGCACAGCACACCAGAGGTAGACCGCACAGAGGAGACAGTAGTACTACAAGTACACAGTTAGATTGTACTCCTTGCTAGGGTGATCTCACCACAAGCAGAGGAGAACAGAGTACACAGCAGCACTGAGAGACAGCCCCAGCGAATAAAATAATTAATTACAGCACAGCACACCAGAGGTAGACCGCACAGAGGCGACAGTAGTACTACAAGTACACAGTGAGACAACACAGCAGCGCTGAGAGACAGCCCCAGCGATTAAAAAATATTGCGTTCAAGGTCAAGCTCAAGTTTAAGCCCCAGCAGCAGCACCAACCCACTACTAGACTGGAGTGAAGATGGCGGGCGCAGCAGCCGCTTTTAAAGCCTCGCGAAATCCGGCGCCGGGAGATGACGTTCTGACCACGCGGACGGACCCGAGTCAGGTGGGAATCTCTGAGCGCTGCTCGGAACCGGGCTCGGAATGATGACGTCCGTGGGGGCTCGGATCTCCAGAATCCGAGTCTGCACATCTCTACCTATAACCAGCATTTCTCCCCAAAATCACCTCATATCATCATATCTCCCTCCCTTTACCTATATATGACTGGGCCAGCCAGTACCTGCTGGATTTCTGGCATTTTCTGGTTGCCATGGGAAACATCCCATCTTCAATAGAACTCCCATCTCAGTAAATAAACCCCTTAGAGGGTACACAGCTGAAACAGGAAGGCCTTAGTTACAATTACTTTGTATGCACAGGCTTTTACTTTGCATAAACCAGGCCCCAGTCAAATAGGACCAGACCCATGCTTGGTTTCATAGATATCATATTCATCAGTGTGCACTTCCAACAGCCTTTTTCCTGGTGCAAAACATCCATGTAAAGACAGGCATATATACGCACAACACAGCATACTGGAGCCAGCAAATTCCATCAGCATCTGAAATTTGCCTAAACAAGGATGTCCTGTCATTATTTAGATATAAACCTTCAGCCACAAATTTAGGCACAGCATACCTTGTCCTCATGGCAAGGGGTGTGTGGCCTATTGATGGTGTGGGGGCATGGCTAGCGGCTCTGGGAGCTGCTGGCTATGTCCCCAGCCTGTCAGGCTGCAGGAATAGACACTGTGCGCATGTGCACAGCGTCTATTCATGGGGGACAGGGGTGGACTCCCAACTGCCCCCCACCCCCCTTCCCCACAGTGGGACACTGCTGGCCCCAGGTGGGACACGGGAACATCCCCAAAAAATTGACGTTCACGTGATAAGAAGGACAGTATGACATTGCCCATAGATTGATATGCTCTACTTCACAGCAAGCACAGTGTCAAAACACAAAATATATGAATTGGGTTTAAAACACATTTAAAATGAAAAACAATGTTTGTATATCACCATAGTAACAATTGGAGACTACTGTATGCACAGTATATAAAAAAAAATGAGTTTACAGTATATTACCTTTACTAGGACATTGGAAACATGAACTTCAAACTAATATTTACAGTCTGAGCAAATGTTAGATTATGTATATGACTTGGTTTTATGATTCAAAATTCTGGGAGCAATAAAAGCAAAGTGCTAATAAATGTCACACATGTTCAGACCTCCAGTTACAGAAGTTATGCAAACTCGATGAATAGTGTTTCACAACAGACTAACGATGATCATTTTCATTGAATGTTTAGGATATGTACATTGCAGGAAGCAAGGTAAAGATTGCACGTTGCCCACTTCATAGACCAAAAAGATAGCATTTTACACTATGCCAAAGAGCAATTTTTGAAACTATTTCAAGGCAATTTTTGAAACTATTTCAAGGCAATTTTTGAAACTATTTCAAGGCTGCTGATCATTGCAGTTGTTGATAATCTCCAGCTACTTTCCCTTTTCTTTAAATCCTCATCTCCCAATGGTTGTTTGAGCCTCATTCTCCTGTGGCTCAGCAGCTCCACCCACTTTTAATTCCTCCAGCCTCACCCGATGACTCTCCACCCAGCCTCATCCCCCACCTGGATCCCTGAAACTCCAACACCCATTAGTGTATCTCCGGCTTTAGCTCCTTTCCATCTAACCAGCTCCCTGTTGTCTCTGCAGCACCTTTACAGTGTGTCATGTCAGACCCCAAATCCCTCCAGCTCCTATCACCAGTGGCCTTACCTTTTTCTCTGTCTCTTTTCACATCACAGTTCCTCTGCCTCTTTGCAGTGCAAAGTGACATTATGCAAAATTCGCCACAATGGACAAAATAAACTTTATTGCACCACTGTTAGAAGGGAAATGCTAAGTGACAAGGCTGCTGATCATTGCAGTGGTGAAGGCAGATGTTTATTGAAGCGAGATAGATTTATTTTGGAACCTCAGGGCCCAGGAACATGTGTGCCCTTTGTACCACCTAGTCACCGAGCATGTCAATTGACCTGGTGTGGTACAAGGCAGGGGCTGTGTTAGCCACTGATATGACATCAGCCACCCACTCCGAGCAGGCGGGTGCCGGACAGGGTACCGACAGTTGGGATCCTGACAGTCATTTACCCGATGTCGGGATCCTGACTGTTAAAATACCGACGCACGGGTTCCCGCCGGCCACCGGCTATTCTCCTTTGTGTGGTTCCACGACCCCCATAGAGGGAGAATAGAATAGGCGAGCGCAGCGAGCCCGCAAGGGGCTTTGTTGCGCTTGCTACGCTGTCTGAGTCCGGCCAGTTAGGATCCTGGCATCGGGCTAATGACTGTCGGGATCCCGACTGTCGGAACCCTGTACCACACCCAAGCAGGCATCACCATGCCTGCATTTGTAGAGGAGCGGGCAGAATTTTTATGGGCACTCCCATAAGTCACTGGGTGTTCCCCTGCTTGCCCTCAGCCCTCCCTTCCCGGAGCAAACAGCTCAGCGAATGTGAAACTCGCTCCTGGGGCTTGCACATGCGCACACCCCGAACATTGGGGACGAGGACGAATTCGGACCAAAATGAACATGTCTGAACTGGCCCCTTTATCACCCCTGCGTTTATCTATTTTTAAGGCTTAATACATCTGCCCCAATGAGTGGTAATGTATTGGTTGTATGTTGAATTTTGTTGTCTATAAGGGATGTGTGAGCCTATTTATTTTTGGAGTTTGAGTAGTCAGCCTATTCATTATTGGGGGTCAAAAAGACCATGATAACTATTCACCTCCCTCTAAATAGCAGCAATGGATAAAAAATCACCAGATCTTGAATCAATGAGTAAGCTGATAGAAGGACTTGCCAGTGCTTATGTGCATGCTTATACTTTCATGTTCATGCATGTGCTGCTTCAGATAGAGAAAGCAGAGCTGGAATGTAGGGATACAAAAAAAAAAAAGATCCTACTTTGCAACACAGGATTCATTTGGGTCTGGAAATCAGCGCCATTCAAAGATAGTGTAGGTTGCCACTGCCATGTGTGATGTCCCAGCTTTTGGCTGGGCTGCAGCCACTGCAGGGGTTAATTAAGTGAAAAGTTTTAGAGAAAGCTATGCAGACCCTGCCACATATAGGGGGGGGGGGGGGGGTAGGACAGGAAGTGAGGGGGTGTTTTAGGAGGAAGTTTGAAAACAAAGGAAAGAACAGGCCTGTAGTTCAGTGTTAGCTGAGGGGAGAATGGAACAGACAGGAGAGAAGTGTGTCCAGGACAGAGAAGCGAGGCCTGGGAATGTGGACATCCTCCCCGCTCCTTGGCATTATGCAGCAGCGTGTGGGTGCTGCTATGAAGAGAGGGAGAACCCGTGCCTGCATAGTATCATCGGAGCCAGCAACTGAGTGAGTGAGATTGCAGGGTAAAGGCAGCAGTAGCAGGAGTGGAAGAGAACCAGGAGGTGTGAGTCTTGCGAGAGGACAGTCATGGGTGAGTGGTAGGAAACCATGCATGGCGGAAAGCCACCATGTGAGAAGAGGCCAGAAGAGATCCCAGTGTATAGACTGTAGAGGTCCCCCAGCAAATAGGGAGGAGAACGCATTGAAAATAATCTCAGAATGCAACTGTCACACTACTGATTCCCAGAGAATGTGCAGGGTATATAATACTGTCATATTATGGTTTATGCTGTTGTTGCCATTGAAGTAATTGGAAAGGAAATACTTAACGATAAGAATATTGAGCTGGAGAGAGAAGGAGCTGTAATTGCAGTAACAACCCAGTTTGAACATTTAAATAAACTGCTGTGCTGTATGCGGAGAGAAGACCTGATGTCCCATTACGTACCTCCACTTTCATTTCATGTACCCCGGCGCCACCCAGGGGTATCACACATGCTCCATAAATGTAGTATTTTCAGAGCTTGATGATATTAGGTCCCTGTACTAGTGTATGGGGGCAGTAGGCCAGGCCAGGCTGAAAGGGAAGCAAGCGATATACAGTGTGTGATATCTCCTGGGTTAACTTAACAAGAAATGGCAACTTTTACACAAGTGAAAATGTGCATTTGTACCAACTTGTTATAGAAATAAAGGGATAATGAATAGATCCATAAAAAAGTTCTGCTAAAAAAGTATGGCGGTATTTTTAAAATGCAAGGAAAATTCATTTGTTTTACAATTAAAATAGACTGCAGCAGCCGTGGTGTCCCGAATACAGTATCTCCAAAGACGTTTTTGTTTCAGAACTAGAGTAGTATCAGAATCAAAAGCGAGAACTGTATTTAAAATGTGTTCAAATGCGATTTGAATGATTCATTAGTGAGTATTTCATAGCTTCCCCAGCTAGTGTTTCTTCACATTCAAACTCAATCAATAGCTCATCTGATATTAACTCCGCTGTTAAAACAATAGTCATTTAACTTGGAAAGAGGAAAAAGACAGACACTCTCAAGCTGAGAGAGATGAATCAATAAAACGCAAATTCTTCAGAAAATCAATCCTGTCCATTTTCCTGTCTTTTATTATGTTTTAAGGATTATCATAATGCTCTGCACTACATCACTATAAAATGAATTTCTCTGTACATTGGATTTGGAAAGTCATGATGGATCATTGCATTTTTGATGTCTTTCTTTATTGTTTAAAGGGAATGAGTGAGCCGCAAGTAGAGGAGATTTGAAACTCGAGACAGCAGGGGTACAATCTTTCTCTTTCATTCTTCAGACTCATGTACATAACCTCTGCTCCGCGATGCAATCATTCTACACTTTGAATTTCTCCTGATGACCTTTAAATCAATGGTGGAAAGTTAACACTGAGTGCAAAGGAGAGTGTACATGATAAACACCGAGCATAAAAAGTTTGACACTCTACTCTAGTCCCAGAATCTTTAGCCACTGGTCCAGTATTTGAAATACAGGTTGAGTATCCCTTATCCGAAATGCTTGGGACCACGAGCATTTCGGATAAAGGATTTTTCCAGTTTTTGGATAATTTTTTTTAACATACTTACCTGGTCCCCCTGTAGGTCCCCCAGCGTACCCCGGCATCCACGGTGTCCCCTGACATCCACAGCGGCCTTCAGGATGTTCTTCAGCGGTCCCAAGGGTGTATTGCACAAGTTTGCAGGCACACTGGTGACGTCCTGAAGCCCGCCATGGATGCTGGGGACGTAGTAAGTATCAAAAAAGGGGCGGGGGGAGAAGAAGACAAAAAAACAAAAATATATCCTGAAAACCAAGGTTTTTGAAATATATTGGTTTTTGGATATTCGGATACAGGATACTCAACCTGTACAGTACTACTATGCTAACATTCTGATTAAATAAATGCACACTAAACATAATTATCATATAATTAAAACAATGTATTCAAAATGATGTAAAACATGCTTATAGAAATATTTATGTACAGTAACTAACATTTGTGTTCTTTTTTAGTGGATATACAAAACCATAGCATATGGATTTGTGTTCCAGATCACTAGAACCAAGGGGTTTTCTCTCTACAGTAGCCTCTATGGGCTGCAGCCATAGCAGCCCATGGAGGCATCCTGGAGGGAGGAAACACCTCCCAATGGGACTGCCTTGGGTGACTGGCAGGTCAGACTTCCAATAGAAATTCAGTACCACACAGTGAAACCAGTATAGTATCACAGACTGGATCTGGCTTCACTTTATTGAGCAAACTAGTGGATTATACCTGCGGAGCTGCAGTACTGCAGCCCATAGCAAAAAAAATGTCATAATTAATGTGTAAAGATTAGTGATGTGCAAAACCACCCTCAGTATTTTGGTTTTAGTTTTTTGCCAAAACCACCCTCAAGTTTTTTTGGCTCGTATTTGGCTTTAACATTTAAAAAAACAGCTACAATCATGTAACATGGACCTGTTATTGAGCCTAATTCAAACCTGATCACAGGAACATGTGCACTGCAGGTGGGGCATATGTAACATGTGCAGAGAGTTAGATTTGGGTGAGTTATTTTGTTTCTGTGCAGGGTAAAAACTGGTTGTTTTATTTTTACACTGCAATTTGGATTTCGAACACACCTCACAAATATATAATACTCTCTATGAACATGTTACATCTGCCCCACCTGCAGCATGGTGTTGTGCATTTACAAAACAAATGTGTTCTGCAATCAGATCTAAATTAGGCCCATTGATCCTATAGTATAAATAACATCAATAACATTCATTTCTAGTCCTTTTTAGTCAGTTTTGACTACCTCATCATACATCTCCTGGGTGAAATGGCACCTGAAATGAAATACAAAACATAAGATCTGGTTCCAAAACTGGGATTGGATTCTTCACGGAATACCAAGTGATGCAAACCGGTACTTGGTTTCACGTGGAACCACAAAGTTCAGGTGTGCTCAGTTTTCAGCAAAACACAGAACTGCTCATCTCTAGTCAACAGAAGAAAAGCTGCTACAGGTTTGGTATTAATTTGTAACTTTGAGTGAGTCAGGGCTGCTATCAAAGATTGTCATGCTAAGTACAAATGCAAAATGCATGCCTCTTGGCCCAAAACTCTTTGGCACCCACCTACCCAACAATTCAGTTGGTGCAAGGGTGCAGTGTGTAGCACAGGTATTCAGACTAGGCTCATGATACCTTCCCGCAGTACTGAAGTTCAATTCATGTGCCACTGATCTCACATGCTCCTCAGACCTCTTCTCATCCCCAACAGACCTGCTTATGTGCCCTTACAGACCTCCCTACATACCTCAAACAATAACAAAAGTTGTGAAAACTTGTGAAGGTTTTTTTAAACAAAATATTTAAGTGAAAGAATAAACAATTTTCAATCAAAGTCGCTGTTCATGAATTTTAATGGAGCAAGTATTGATACCATAAATGTTAAGTTGGCATCCCCATGGAAAGAAAGTCTTATGACCAGCAAGGGTTACTACCTGCTAAAGCAATGTTATTATCGCCAATAACCCCCTGAATTGGGCTTTGGTTTATTCATCACTGTCTATTGTTCTACTTATAAATCCAGAAGAGACGCATGGAAAGGCATGATCTCGAAGACAAGGTGGGAGATGGTGTGGTGTAAGATGAAAAGTGAATGGTGAGAGCTGGGAGAAGATAGAATGAAACAGATGGGATGGGAGAAAGGAACAGTAGGGGGGGGGGGGGGGAGGGTCACTCCTGTCCCTTTATCAGAATTATGAACATGACTTTATACAGGTTTAGTATCCCGTATCCGAATATCCCTTATCCGAATTATTCCGAAAACCATACATTCCAGAAAGTGGGAAAAACATTTTTTTTTTGCTAAAAACTCACTAGGGACATTTGTAACAGCAGTACTGAGGACATGATATGTAACTGGCACTATATATGTGCAAGACAATGATTGCTTGGCATTCAAATTCAATATCTGAGATAGAACACAAATTTTGTTTCATGTTTTAAAACCTTGTTTTTTGAATAAATAAAATATATTTGTGTGCATTTCATGTGTTTGATGTGTTTATACAGCATAAATGCAAGATACTTCACAATACATTATTAGAAATATTAAAATATTACAAAATATTGAATAATCCGTTATCCAAAATTCTCCTGGTCCCGAGCATTTTGGATACGGGATACTCAACCTGTATACGATAGATGAGACCAAATCAACTGTAGTATGAGTCAACACTAATAGAGACTAAAAGTTATTTCCCTTAGCAGTGCAAAATAATAAATAAATTACAGTACCTCTATATGTCTGTACTCCAAAGTTAGAGCATCTTAGGGACATACAGTACAATACAGAGAGCATTCTATTGGTTGACACGTATAATATAGTATGCATCCTAGTGACTGCCATAGAATACAGGGGGTTATTCTAGTTCATTCTTTCTGACAAAATCCTTCTTAGATGGACAAAACCATGTGCACTGCGGGTGGGGCAGATGTAACTTGTGCAGAGAGAATTAGATTTGGGTGGGGTTTTTCTTCAAAGTAAGATCTATATTGCAGTGTAAAATAAAGCAGTCAGTATTTTTCCTGCACAGAAACAAAATAACTCACCCAAATCTAATTCTATCTGCACATGTTACATCTGCCCCCCTGCAGTGCACATGGTTTTGTCCATCTAAGAAGGATTTTGTCAGAAAGAATGAACTAGAATAAACCCCACAGAGAGGATTCTAGTAATAATCATTCACTACAGAGAGCCTCCGTTTGACCACCCCACAGTACAGAGAGCATACTATTACCCACTATTCAATGCAGTGGGCATCTTAGTGACATGCATAGAATGCAGAGAGCATCATGGTGACTTTTATAAAATATAGAGAGCATTCTAGTAAAAGCCATGCAACAGTAAAGGTGCTCACACACAAATAGATATAATGTACAATACAATGTCTATCCAATTTCCCTTGAAATCCAGAAAACTTCTGATCATGTTCACACACAGAACAATTAAGTAAACAATCAGCACATAAAGATGGGTCATTTAATGACTGCGAACCATATACCACATCATTGCCACTTCATTCTCCATGCCCACACACTGAACGATGTGGTCAAATAATGCACGACCGGTCACCAGGTTTGTTGAACGACTGGTGGGCACCCGCATTGGATCGTTATCATGCTCACACACAGAAAGGTTTTAAATAGCTGGTCATTCCGATTGGTTGGAAACGGACATATCTTTTATTAAGTCTTACTTAAATATACACTACAAATCCCAATTTCAGACATTTTAGCCCCCACAACTCTGAATCATACCCTATAATCTTGCTTTGGTATTCCAGTACTTGGGCCTGTATTATCATAACACAGACGTTTTTTATATTTCTTCTCACTGTAAATCTAATCAAAATGATAAAAAAAAAAAAATTGCATAGCTATTGCATACTTACTGTATGCCCTTTTCTTCAAGTAGCTGGAGACTCACATTCTTTTGGGCTATCCTCCGTACCCATGGAATAGAGGCTGAATAACCTGGAGAGGAGTCCATAGACGAAGGTATGTGCTGTTGTTGTTAACTTGACTGTTTTTACTCTAACAGCACAAACTGTTCTCAATCCTGGGCCCAGACAGGTAAGGTACCCATCCCTGTAAATGTTGTCATTTCACCAGCTCATTTTAGCTGGCACACAGGCAAGCAGTCATGGGGAAAGTGCTGGAGACAAGCCAATTGGAGCTTGCGGACCAGAAGCCAATCAGGAACTGCCAGAAGAGTGCCCTGACTATTACATCAGTTCCAGGCAACACCATGTCTGATTGCAGCCCTGGCTGTACTAATTGAAACTGGCCATTAAAATAAATTGAGAAATATAAATGGAGTACAGTTATTTAGACAAGTATTGTGATTGGTGCTTATCATGAAACATGTTTATACATCTACTGTGCACATCTCTTTTTATATAAATGGCCAACACAGTGCAAAAGACCCAGCATATTGTATTAAGTATAACATGCTCCGGATTGTGCTTTGCTTCTTAAGGTTATCTATCTTTAGTGATCAACAGCATTTAAAATGGTCATGGACAAGACATTTCTGTGGCTTCAATTATTTTTGGTTCATTGTGATTAGCATTAAGGGTGTAAAGGAGTCTACCTGCTTTTATTCATATGACCTAATCAGCCCCTTTCATTTATCTTTTTGAGGATTAAACTACAGAAGAACTGTACCTTCAGTCATTTAATTGAAGTTCACAAGTGATCCACACGTTTGTAGTGGCTGGTTTTCTATGGGCTGATCTACAAATGAGCTGCATTGCATCACCATTGCTATTAAACATGAAATGCCACAATTAAATTACATTACCAAGTTTAAGTGATTAAATGTGTCTATTGACCATAATAGATAATAAAATAACCCTCCCTTCATGACATTTTTCTAAACAATATGGACAGGAAATGTTATTTCTACTTGTGCATTGAAATTTCTGATATTTGCAAAAAGCGATTCTTTGTGCAAGTAGCATAATTTAGTACAGTGCTTTTGAATCAATGTTACTAATAGTGCTTTTGATGTGATTCATCTCATGGGATTAATATTCACATGCATACAATAGTTAAGGTTGACTTTGAATGTTTTGGTAAGGCACCAACACCCTTTGCAGGGAACTATTAAACGTGTTGTTTTTCTGCACAATAATGTGCACTTAATCTTAATAAACTGTGTGAAAACATTTGGGCACCATGAAGGTCAACACTTAGTTACACCCCCTGTGTCAGAAATTACAGCTTCAAAAGCTTGAGTTGAAACTAAAGACTGATAGGAATATATATTTAAGTGCCTTGATTGAGACCTGGTACGTACATGTTAATTTTAATTAATAAATCAATCAATCAATCAACCATGCTGGTGTTCTGTAATGGCCTTTTCGCTCCTAAGATGCTAAAAAATATTCCTTATTTAAAAATGACATGTACAGTTTAACCAATCAAGCACTTCAGCAAGAGGGACTGACAATTTTTTATACTGAAGTGCTTGCTTTGTTTGGGCCCCACTAAACTTTTTTTTATTAAAGGACTACCTCCTGTCACTTATGAGGAGGTTGATGATGAGGGTTTAATTACAACAAATTATTAAAATTTTGTAATATAAATGTTATAAACTCACTGCTAATGGCATAACAAGATGGTGCGTAGATGGTTAACGTCACTACCTCTACTAACTTTGGCTTTACAAGTGTATCAGATGCCCTCATAAATGTTTTCAGGATATGGGTAATAATAATCTCACACCCAAAATGTTTTTTTTTGGTCTTATGCCCAGGCATCACAATGCTGAGTTCCATGCCACTGCCACTGATGGTCTGATCCTACCTCCTTCCCTGCCAGGTGTGTATCGCCCATTGGGTGGGTGCCAACATCAGGTGTGTATTGCCAGGTGTGTATTGGTGGGTGCCGCAGCATTGGGTGGGTGCCGCCGCCAGGTGCCGATGAAGGGGGGGTGTGCGCCGCCTCTGGGGGCGACCTATGCCACGTTCTGACCCTCTGGAGGTTGATGTCGTGGCCGAGCTGTGCGCCGGGGCCTGAACTGGTGCCTGTGGCCAATCCTGTGCTGCATCCAATGCCTTTAAAGCCTGGCCCAGTCCCTTTTGTGGCCAACAGCATGTCCTTCCTTGGCTTGATCCATAAAGCAAACAGAAAATGTAGGTAAGATCTCCCTCCACTGTCAGTCACTTCGACTCCTCATGTCCTTATTTGAATAGCCCCCTCTCAAAAGGTTTGATTTCTTCACTGTACAGTATGTCTTATTATTGTATTCTACAGAATCCCCTACTCCTAAATACGAGTTGCAATGTGAAGCTGATCTCGGGTTTCCCCCAAGGAGGAATCCTGATCTGTAATTCCTGAAAGAATCTCCAACTCATTCATCTGTACACAATTTAAGGAAAAATGCCTATGGTAGGAGGTCTATTTTTGTTGGTAAATTTGGCCTGCCAGATTGAAGAGGATATTTCAGTCTACATCTCCACTCTGTTGGAGGGGTTGCGGTGGGACTGTTACTTTCATTCATTTTTGGGACTAGGTGGCAGCCTCTGTGGGTAAGGTGACAAACTATGTGCTCATTAGAAATCCATGGTCCTTTCTTTTGGGGCTCCCTGTAGCTTCTTTAGATACAGTATCAGTTAATTTGTTTCTCAGATCCTCAAGGCAGCCCATTTCTTTATAGCTTTTTATTGAAAACATTATGACTCTCCCTCCCTCCAAGCAATAGTTAATAAGATTTGGCACATTGCCACTATAGCAAAAAAATAACGGCTTATCTCAAAAACAAATCACCTAGATTTATCCATACTGTATATGGAGTCCTTGGTTTGCCCTTAACCATCCCTGTCCTGTCTCAATGCCATTGAAGACCTTGCAAAGACAAAAGATTTTGACTAAAAATATTGTGCGCTAAATTAGCAGCCCCAAAACCACATCCAAGAATTTGGAGAACCACTCCAAAAGACAGTTACATACAATACCAGACAAGATTTGGCAGGTGTTCAGGGTGCTTACAAATAATTCAGGATGAGACCCAAAAAAGAAAAGAAAAAAAAACACAATGGTGTGATATTGTTTCAACAATGCAGAATTTTTCAAATGGTAATGGAGTTAACTCCTACCAAATACTTTGGTCTACATGTGGAGTAGACAATAGTGCATAGGGGGGAGGGACAATGCTCGTCACAATGGAACCAAGGACTCCTCTCACTCTCCTTCAATGCAGATTATGTCTCAAACGGATAAGAGAAACATCATGGTGCAATAAAAACGTGCTTTTAATGACACACAGATAAAAACAAGATACAATGTTTGGGATCTCAGGACTCTCACCATTCGAATATGTCCACAAGTGATTGCAGACACATAAGCACAAGATTTGTTTTTCCAAAACAGGCATCCCTGGATAGTGGATGTAAGGTAGAAAGTCTGTCTTGTCCCCTACAAAGTTCTTTCAAGTAACTACGTCAACCGGTTTCGATACCTTGCGGTATCTTTCTCAAGGCATATAGAAAGTGGTCACCAGAAGGAGTATTTATACTTCCTGTTTACAAATGTAAAGTAACACCTAATGCCAGACATAGATCTCCTAACTACTATGCACATAATACATTTCATGAGTAAAGCAAGATGATCCGTCTCGGGTCTTTGTGAAGGCTGTAGTCATCTCCTAATTCGACACACCACGCTGAGTGTGTTCAGCCCGTGTTTTGAGTTGTGGCGCGTCATTTCCGGTACTTCTGGTTTTCAACTTCCGCTTTGGTGGAACGCAGAAGTGACGTTTGCGGGTCACTGCGATGATTTCCGGCTTTTGCCTTCGGGAAATTATGTTTCAACATTAGGGAAGTATTTGGTAGGAGTTAACTCCATTACCATTTAAAAATTTCTGCATTGTTGAAACAATATCACACCATTGTGGTTTTTTCTTTTCTTTTTTGGGTCTCATCCTGAATTATTTGTAAGCGCCCTGAACACCTGCCAAATCTTGTCTGGTATTATATTGAAGACCTTGTTTCTCTTTATATAAGGATAAACAATCTAGTTTTCTGTATATACTGTTTTGGTTTATCTGTAGGAATTTAAAAATGTACATTTGGCAGCACGGAAGGCACTGAGGTCATTGGTTCGATTCCCACCATGGCCCTAACTGTGTGGAGTCTGTATATTCTCCCTGTGCTTGCCTGGGTTTCCTCTGGGTATTCTGGTTTCCCCCCACAATCCCAAAATATACTGGTAGGTTAATTGGCTCCCAACAAAATTAACCCTAGATGAATGTGTGCGCGTGTGTACATGTGGTAGGGAATATAGATTGTAAGCTCCACTGGGGCAGGGACTGATGTGAATATTCAAATTTTCTCTGTAGAGAGCTGCAGAATATGTGTGCGCTATAAAAATAACTGGTAATAAATAAATATTATTGAAAAATGAGTGGTGGAAACTTAGTATCACCTTATGACTGATCTTACCATTTTTTGCTTTTCCCTTGCATATGTTTGCTATCTTATTGTGGTTTTTCATAAAATGTTATTCAAAACATATTTTATGGATTCATGAAGTATGGGTTATATTTACCAATTGTGCATTGTGATGCATTTGCTTAAAAAGTAAATACATAAAAAAATATAGGTAAGCATGACTTTATCCAAGCTTCTAAACATAATCAATTGAAAAAAAAAAACCTCACTACTATGGTTCTTATCTGCAATGTCTCCATAGCATGTACTCATTTCAGACCAGATCCCTGTGCTTCTACACAGTTCCTATCCCAAATGCATAAGCAATAACCATAATACATAAACTATAGTATCTTTATATAAATAAAGCCATAAGACAGAAGTATAGTTGAATATTATTACACTATAACAGTATGTTGGCAGAAGAAGAATAGCCAGGTGATTAGTCAAGGTACTTGATTTACTTTAGTTCACTTTGAACATCTCCATGGTCCAACTGCCCCGACAACAACCACAGAGAATTTACAGTTCTATGACTACCATAATAATAACACATGCCATGCCCACCAGGCTGGATGGTTCTGCTGATGCAGGGCCGGATTAATGAGCCTGGAGCTGGAAATGTTCAAGGGCCTATTATGAGTAGTGGAGGAGGTGAGTCCAATACCACATACTGTAGGCATGTAGAACCAATACAATATGCACCCATAACTGTGTAAAATAGAAACTCAATATTAATACTTATGATTTATGGCCAATCATATGGCCATGTGGTCTCTCCCTGGTGATCATCATGCTGCCATGATGTTGGGTCTATTTTTATGTGGAGGCTTGGAACTGCAGCTCTGTCTGCCCCATTTTTAGTCGGGCCCTGCGCTGTCCCCAGGAGAGTGAGATTAGCCTGCCTAGTATATTGAAGGGAAACACACCTCATCAGTGCAGCAGGACACCTCATCAATGCAGCAGCATTGCTAATGGACTGCCATTCTTTTCCACTAAACACTCATAAAGCTGAGAATGATGCATGCCAAAAAATTGAGGGTTGGGATAATATTAAGGAAACAAAGAGGCTGACATCCAGATATCTAATTAATGTAAAGTACAGCATGTCACGGCTGGGTCATCTTCTCTGCAGTGCAGCGGTCTGATGAGGAGATGCCACACCGAGCTCAAAGCCCTGCCCTCTGCGCTCTTCCAGGTGGATGAGGTCTGTATTATCTGGCATGCATACACCATGCTGTCCATCAAGCTCCGCCATTTTCCTGGAGCCCGTCAATAAGAATGGTCCAATCACACTCTGCACCAATCAGCGCAGTGTGGGAGGGCTAAAACAGGTGTCCAGGCCCAAGACAGATGCCAGTTCTTCGTTTGTCTTTCACTAGGAAGGATCTCATATTCAGCCAAGCTGAACATATTTCTTCCAGTATTCTTTTCAAAGTCCGGTCCAGCATCCTGGTTAATTCTTACGGCTCCAGTGTCCTTCAAGTCCAGTCCAGTCCAGTCCAGCATCCTGGTTAATTCTCCTGGCTCCAGTCTTCTTCTGCTATTCTTCAAGCCCTGTACGGTGTCTTGGTAAACTCTTACGGCTCCAGTCTTCTTCTGCTATTCTTCAAGTCCAGTGTCTTGGTAAACTCTTATGGCTCCAGTCTTCTTCTGCTATTCTTCAAGTCCATAAAAAAAAAGTTTTGTGTCAGCGCCTGCTGTCTTAATAATTCTTAACACGGTTCTCTTAAAAATATATAAATTTTTTAATTAAGGTCAGCTGCCTTTAATTGCGCAACACACACCTATTTAAACTTTTTTATTCTTCAAGTCCAGTCCAGTGTCCTGGTGAATTCTTCTGGCTCCATTCTTGTTTTGCTATTATTCAAGCCTGGTCCAGTGTCCTGGTAAAGTCTTCCACCTCCAGTGTCACAACCTGAATTTCCTGTGAATAATATTGGGATTCTTCAAGTCCAGACTGGGATTCTTGCTATTCTTCAAGTTCTTGCTATTCTTAAAGTCCAGTGCAGTGTCCTGGTTAATTCTTCTGTCTCCAGTTTTCTTCTGTTATTCTCCCTGCATAAAAAGAATAGATGTGTAAGATGTCATCATCTGTAATATGCCAGGGGGTGTGGCTTCATGGTGTGCATGAGAAGACAACAATGGCGCATTGGGTGACACCAAACCTAGTGACAAGTAGTGCCGAGAATGAGGGGAGGGTACACTTTACCTGGGCCTAAATACAGATGGAGCGCCCCTTGTCCTTGCCCGGCACCTGCCAGAACACCCCTTCTGGCGAGTGCCAGTGGACAGGGACTCCATTAAACTGGGACGCACATGCATCTCACACGCACGCATGTCCCAGTCTCTTGGTGGCTGGGTGCCAGGACCCTGCCCATCTCCACTTCAGGGAGACAGGCAGGGTTAGGGGGGGATGCGGGGAGGTTGGGGGAAGCCCCGGAATGGGGCGGCGAGGCGGCGGGGACCTGGGGGGGGAGCTCCTGGTGGGAGCTGGTGGCTGGCAGGGCTGGTAATTTCGCCAGCCCCTGCATGAACAAGGGGCTTTCCGACTGTATGTTAGAAGGGCTGGGGGCCCACTAGTTCCATCCCTCACCCATTACAGAGAGCCGGGCACACAGAGAAAGACAGACTACTAACTGCAGCTGCAGCAGCCCCTCTCCCCAGCCCAGCACATGCTGCTGAGTGCAGTGTGCTGAGCTGGGGAAAGAGGCAGCTGCAACGGAAGCCTGTCCTCTCTCTCCCAATCCCACCCGCACTCAGCCCCCCCACCGGTTTAGACATCGGCATCCCTGTTTTTTTTAACAGGGGCATGACCACGTGCTTCCTGTTGACCATGCCCTTTCCTGTTGGGCATGCTCCCTCATTTTACCGGGAACAGGCAGAATTGTCGACGACCCTTCTAGAGACGTTGCTGCATCCACCAAAAAATGGGGACTACAAAGTCAACACGACATTGCACACACTACCAGTCCCAGCCTTGTTGTTTAAAGGTCATCAGGCTTACAGTACTTCATCCATTGTTATTTATACATGTAAATGGTGTACAGATTTCATTATTGAACAAATAAAATAATTAGCAGAGGCTGTCACATATTATCATACTGTATATTCCTTACCTTAATATTTCCATTCTCTAAATGCAAGTAAAGAGTGTTTTCTAAGCCAACATCTAATATCAGCCCAGATTTCCAATGATTAATATTTCCCATGAGAACAGCCTGTCTGACTATCACAGGTATTAATCTGTCTTTAAAGAAAAACATGTAGTGCTTATTTTTACTACCACTCACCACATAAGCTCTGCTTAATTCTACAAAAGTAGCTGCCCATTAGCATCTAAATCAATGAAATCTTGTACATTTAAATCAAACTCTTTTAATTAAATTTTCCTCCCCCTGTGTCCCCCTCGCCGCCTCCCTCTTCTTCTGTGTTGCTAATATTACACATTTATTTAACAAAATGGGTTCTCATTAGAAATGCATTTACACTTGGAAAAACTTAAAAAGATTAATCAGCTGCATCTCTAATTTCCATATGGCAGATTAATGTGCATTGTGAAGGGGTCCTGATCATTGCACGGATTACTAGGAGATGCTGTACTTGCAGTAGATGCAGACCAGAGCGTGGAAGCTAATTGCTATGGGACGTGATTTAAAAGATACTTACACAGTTTAAAGGGTAGATTACATTTTGCATTTTTTGTCATACATTCTGTTAATTTCACTTTTATATTAACTCCATGTTCCAAAGAAATGCAGCTACTTCAATTTGGTGGTATGTGCAGACAGACAAGTGTGTACATAAAATGTTGACACATGCTAGTAGGTGTTAAACATCATCGGCAGGGTGCTGTTATGATAACTGGTGGATTTGGAGGATCAGAATCAGGTATCAGTTGGTTCAGTTAGCCCAGAACATAGGCACAAAGTCTAATCTGTCAGGGGGTGGTCCCCAATGAACCTGGCAAGGGTATATAGGCTTCAGTGCCCCAGCATGCAGAGCACATCCTCCTGCCCTGGGTCACCTGACACTGAATAAACTTTGACGCAGAGATGACAAGCAGGTATTAAATAGCACTGAGAATACAGACTGAGCCAGCAGCTGGGAGGTTCAGGCAGGGATTATGGGTGCAGATGCAACAGTTTGTAATATACTGGAAGAATGCAGGCCAGCAATAATACAGATATAGATGCCGGAGCTGGGAGAATGCAGGCCAGTCCTTAGGGTAATTCCTGTTGAGATGCTGTAAGATTGACTGTGGCATCACCCTGCTGGCTGGTGGAACCCAGTTCTGGTTCTAAAACCGGGACACATTACATTTGCAATGTTAATGTTTTCAATGGGAAAAAAAAACACCTGGATGCGATTTTAGCAGGGCAATATTTTGCTCACCGTAGAACAGGTGATTTTTATCGCATATCGCACACTATGACATTTGCGATTTTGAGCAAAAAATCACACATTACTAAAAATTGCACCCTATTAAATCTAGCCTTTTGTTTTTTTTTAGGCTCTGCATTCTTTGTGAGCAAGAGAGACCTCATGAGTCCCTTATCTTTATACACTGCCTGAAAGGGTATACGCATATAATGTGTTGACACTTTAACATATAGCTCCACACCAGGGCCAATGGTTTGGATTGTCACCTTAATCTGTATGTCCATAGTAAACTTCTTTGTAACATAATTCTGTTGACCTCTTACAGTAGTTTTATGAAGGTCATGCTAGCTGATGCACAGAGGGAACACAAAGGGGATTCAGACAGGGCCTGATCAACCAATACGCTAATCAGGCTGCAGCCTAGAGTGCCGGCCAGGAAAAGTGACAAACAAAACAGATCCAAACAGTTGGACTTGATGACCGACAAATTTTTGCAAAAGGGATATAACAGCACCCTGCTCCATGAAGCAAGACAGAAAGCGCCGGCAACCTTACAAACAGACACAGCCTTGCAAACGGGTTTAGGTGGTATGGCACTATACATTGTGATGTCAGAACGCAGCCCTCTGCTGACCAAAAAGAAGAGCAACACCCACTCTTTTTGGATTTCAAAGGACAGAAAGGTGGCCTGCAGGAGTGGCGCACAGGACTCACAATTAATATGTAAAATATAAAGAATAAATCTGGACCCCCTGGGGGATGTATTTACCAGATAAAATTTATTGACATAATAATTCAGATTAGAGAATATATCAGAATAAAATTCAGAATTACAATTACACATAAAGTGCAAGTGCAAACCGTACAATAGATGCAATGGTACTTGTTTCCTAGAACGGCCACAATCGTGAGTGATCGTGGCTCTTAATTAAGGGACACGATTCTCACGATGTGGCCGATTTTTTACAATTTTTTCCATTTGATTGACAGAAATCGGGTCAATCGGTCGGTCGCGACCAATTAAAATCGGCCGCGATGCGACCGACCGATTGACCCGATTTTTCCATAGACTTCAATGTTAAAAAATCTTTTAACATTGAAATCGGTCGGTCTTGTGCCATTATAATGGCACAAGATGAGATGGGCTTGATTAAGTCCATCTCACATAGGGAAAAATGATAAAAAAGGTGAAATGGGCCAATATGACCCATTTCACATTTTTTATGTGCCCGCCATGACCCCACGATAGACGTCAACCCGAAGCGTGGCGAGCGCAGCGAGCCCGCGAGGGGCGGCGGTGCGCGTCCTCCGACCTTTTCATTCCCCTACTATCCACTAGGGCGTGGAGTGAGAATAGAATAGTGTGGCGAGCGCAGCGAGCCACCGAGCCCGAAGCGTGGCGAGCGCACGCGTATACCTGTGAAGTTATACGCGTCCCCTCGCGGGGCTCGCTGCGCTCGCCACGCTTCGGGCTCGGTGGCTCGCTGCGCTCGCCACACTATTCTATTCTCACTCCACGCCCTAGTGGATAGTAGGGGAATGAAAAGGTCGGAGGACGCGCACCGCCGCCCCTCGCGGGCTCGCTGCGCTCGCCACGCTTCGGGTTGACGTCTATCGTGGGGTCTAGCCCACTTAGTAACATTTGGGGGGGCAATTGAAAATAATCATGTGAAAAAAAAAAAATAATCGGGTGAAAAATCGGTCGGTCGGATCGGTCGCATCGCATGCGACCAAATCGCATGCGATGCGATCGATCCGATTTTTTATCTTACGACCACAACGATCTAAATCGTTGTGGCCGTTCTAGGAAACAAGTACCGATGCAATGTAATGCATGTATACAGACAAAGATGGGGGTTAACAACGCTTATCTCACCATAGGTGGAGGGTGCGGTGGGCTAGGTGCTCAGATGGTAAATCCCGGGTAGCAAAATGATGCACCACCGCACAGGCTTGAATAAATGTGATGCTGTAGGTAACCTCCCGTCAGTGTGATGGCATCCTCATAATATGTTTCGGAATGATCCACATCTGATGAAGGATTTATTCCGAAACAATTGGGGATGCCATCACACTGATGGGGAGTCATTACTCTTGCAAAGAAAAATCTAAATATACAAATTACTTTGTCAATATCTGATCCTAAAGGCAGATATTTAATTCTCTGTGCTAATATAGAAAATAGAAAAGTTACAATTTGCAATTTATATGCCCCAACACAACATAAAAAATCATTTTTTACTTTACTTTCTCTACTTCATAGTTATGATCCATCTACCCTGATGCTCTGTGGAGACTTCAATTTGATCTCATCCCATACCTTAGACCAGGCATAGGGAACCTTTTTTTGTGCCAAGGGCCCTTTTTATGGGGGAAAAATCCTTCTGGGGCTATATGTAAAAAAAATTCTTACAAATTGTCCTGCTGCAGCCGTCCTGTGCTCTGGTGGTTTCTGCTGAATAGGACTGACAGTCTCCGGCTGCTGTTGATCAAGAGGAATCTCGTGAGAACTCCTGACCTCTACCAAGAATTCGCCTGTGCTTGACTCCCGGCAAAGCTGCCAGATGGGTGGGCGGGCCACTCAGACTGGCTACGGGGGCCACATAAGGCCCCCGGGCCTGAGGCTCCCCACCCCTGGCTTAGACAGATACCCTCCACTGAAACATCCGACATCACTCCCAAAAATAATTTTGGTCAAGAATTGATTATATTTTGTTAGCAGAATCATTATTCCCAAAAATTATATCTACCAGATTTCTCCCTCCTATCCTTTCTGACCATGGATTAATTACTCTGACATGAAATATAGATCATCAAAATACTGGTAAACCAAATTGGAGATTTCCCTCTCACCAATCCCAATCACAAGATCTTAGAAATAAATTATTTGGCGTTTGGAATGATTATTGCACTGCAAATGCCACCTTTAAACAATCAAAACCCGATACATACTGGCAAGCAGCTAAAGCTGTGATGCGTGGCGAGTTAATAGCTTATGTCACAAAACTTAAACAAACAACATAATTCAACTTATATAGACTTACAAACAAAATTAACACTTACCTATCAGATATTTAAAGCTGACCCATCACCACTGAATAAGAATAACTATCTTTCCGCCCAAACTTTTTAATGAATATTTGCAATTGCATGGTGATAATTATCTTTTTAATATAGATTCCAAATTTTACATATTTGGAAATAAAGTTGGAAAACTTTTAACCAATTTATTAAAGGGATCAAGATCATCTAGCACTATCCACCCTCTGAAAAGTGCGGATGGAACCATGGAGAGCTCTGACACACAAATAGTCGAGGAAATGAGACATTACTCTGAACAGTGGCGGCTCCTGCCATAGGGCTGCAGGACTGCAGCCCCTCCAGTTAAAATCACAACACCAGAGACACAGACAGACAGCACCAGAGCTCCGATGCTCCCCCCCCCTCCCACCCCCTCCCCCCACCCCCTGCAGCTATGGTGCTGGCTGTCTGTGTCTCTGACACGCTGGTAACCTCCTTTCACCCGGCTCCAGGAAGCAGCAGGGCAGACACAGCAACAGCCCAACCATGTGGGGAGGAGTTCAGCATGTAGTAGATTCCTATTGGAAGCTGCTACTGCTCATCCAGCGGTGTAGCTAGGTGCCACAGTGCCTGGAGCAAGGGCATACTTTGCGCCCCCCCATTTGTAGGCCGCCCCCCCCTATTACATTATTATATATCAATGGCAAACACAGGATTTTCATTAGGGGGTTTCCACACACACACACACACACACACACACACGCACACACACACATATGTATACATACATACATACACACACACACACACACACACAGATATACATACATACACACGCACACACTTGATTTGACTGTGGAGGTGGATTACACACTGGGCTATTATGCTTATTTTACATGCATGAACACAGCATATACACACGCACACATAGCATGCATACATGCATATAGCATACCTGCACACATACATATTTACACACATACAAAGCATACACACAGTACACACAGTACACACAGCATACATGCACACACCCCACCTCAATAACACAAAGCAAAGACATCCCCTCCCTGCCCCTGCACATCCACATGCTGCTCACCTCACAAAACGACACTACATAGGCAGTGTGCCACTGTCCTCCTCCCTCCGGTCCACAGAGCGACCTTTCTTCCGGATGTGTAACCAGGGAGCAGCCTGGTTACATCCTGCCTCCGGCTCCTGCAGCCCCAGCACAGCAGGCCACTGACTGTGCTGCACCACATCCCTGCGAACCCTATGGCGCCGGCCCCCAGCTTCACACAGGCACACACACACCCTGTCTCCCCTGCACTTGCCAGCCGCTGCCGCCGTCAACATTCCGCTGCTGCTGCTTCCGAGTGAGCGGGCGGGTGGGCAAGCGAGCGGGAGGGCAGTATACAGCAGGGCAGGGTAGCGATGCCATTTGCGGTGCGTGGCTCCGGCGCCATGTCAACTTACTGCGCCCGGAGCTCACGCTCCGCTGGCTCCGCCCTAGCTACGCCTCTGTGCTCATCATACACAGAGCTGGAAACTCCTCCCCCTCTTGGGCTGCCAGTACATGGAGTGAATCGCCAGAGCTACAGTGCTTCTACGGGCTGCTGTCTGTGCAGACTTCAGTAAGTCACTCAGTGTGATGCAGCTGAAGGAAGGTATGCATTGCACCAGAGAGGTGCATGGAAGTTTATTTTATTTTAATTAATATTAAAGTTATTAAAAGTTTGTATTTTGCTCTGTACCTGTGTTTGTGTGCATATGTGTGCATATGAGTACTTCCTGTATTTATAGTACATGCATACAAGCACTAGTACAGTGCTAATAACTAAAAACCCGCAAATAATTAATGACTGTTTGCAATGAGCAGTACCCAGGAAATTGCAGCCCCCCCTTAAGTCTAAGGAGCCGCCACTGATTATGAAGCATTATACTCCTCACCACAGGTATCCCCGGGCGAGTCAATGACAGATCCACCCCCTCTGAATCCAATAACTCCTCCTTTTTCTTCTGTATTTTGGAATTCTTTGGAACTACCTTAAATACCAAGCTCAATGTTACATAATTTAACAAATCCAATCTCAGCAGAAGAAGTCAAGTGGGCAATAGGCAAACTGAAACTAGCCAAAGCTCCAGGCCCAGATGACTACTCTAATGATTTTTACAAGGTCATGGGCATAAGTATCTACCAACCTTTTTCTGATTGCTTTTGTGGTACACCAGAACCAGGAGTACCCCACTTTTCCCCTGTTTGCCCTTCTTTTTGCCCATAATAAAAATGGTGGTCTAACCGCCCCGCACTTGGATTGATGGCTAAAACCCCTGGGACTCTTTTCATTGGTGGCTCAGAGGGCGCCAAGTGTGTAGGGCCGTCCCAACCTGTTGCTGGGCAGAGGGATATGTTGCCAGCGCAGGAAAGGGGAGGAGGGGGGCGGTACCTGAGAAGGGCGCGAGAAGAGTGAGGGAAGCAGAGAGGAAGACACAGGAGAGCTGGGGCAGAGAGGGTGATCGATACGGAGACAGCCGCAGTCAGCAGGGAGTAGGAGAGTGGCGCTTCCCGGCGGGCGGACCGACAGAAGAGGGAGAGAGGGAGAGCCGCTACGAGTCCCCCGGCAGTGAGTGACGCGGCCGGAGAGGCGTCAGCAGCAGCAGGGTGACGCAAGCACTCCTCACCTGATGGAGAGCAGCGCCGCGATCCCCGCCGAGAGCAGAGGCCGGGGACAGAGCAGCGCGTCCAGCAGCCACAGCGGTCGGCGCCTGCCGGAGAAGACAAGAAGCACCAGGAAGGAGGGAGAGAGAGTCGGCGCAGCCACCCAGCGAGAGGCGACCCAGAGGCCCTAAACGTGACCAGCAGGAGCTGGCAGCCAGTAAGAGAATACAGGTACTGCACCCTCACCAGCGCCCTTCCACCTCCTAATCACCAACCTCCTAGTGCCTATCAAGTTAATCTCAGGACTCATGAGATATTGAGCTCCAGTTGCTTAGTGGCCCAAACACCCCTGCAGTTTCTCCCAGTGACCTGTATAGTGTGACAAGTGCCCAGCAGCGTGACAAGTGCCCAGCAGCGTGACAAGTGCCCAGCTGTGTGACAAGTGCCCAGCAGTGTGACAAGTGCCCAGCAGTGTGACAAGTGTCCAGCAGTGTGTCAAGCGCCCAGCAGTGTGACAAGCACCCAGCAGGGTTACAAGTGCCCAGCAGTGAGCCCTTGGTTCTGTAGTGACTGGCAGGAGCTGGCAACGGCACCAGTATCCCAGGTATCACTGAGTTACACTTCCTGGGCGCCTCGCCTTTTCCCCTGAGCCCACACTACCCCTTAACCCTGAGCTTCAGTGACCCTTTTTCTTATGGCCTCCTAGCTCAGGACACCAGGGGCCCATTACCTCCTCAGGCCCCCAACTACCAATCCCGCAGTGGAGACTTGGCCGCTGTTGCAATCAAGGCCTTACCACAGATTCCCTTGGTGACAGGCCACAGGAATCTCCATTCCCTCTAGATTTCCAGCAATTAACCCGGATTCATCAAGAGACTGTGCGGGCCAAAGCCTGCAAAACCCAGTGTTAGATTGCTATCCCCCACGTAGTAGTGGATTGGTGCACCTAGGCCAAAGATACCTAGATTTAAGGGTAAAACTGCGCAGTTTTCAGGGACATTGATACTGTAATTTATGTAGTGAGAAAGTTTGTTGTTGGCACTTCTTTGCACAGTGGGTTAACTGTATAGCAGTACTGTTGTCAGAGGGTACCGTGCGAATTGTGGCCTGTCAGTACCCTAGACGGCCCCATCGCGCACGATACCTTTCTTTATTGATTCTTATTATTATTCTTGCAAAAATTGCCAAAGGTTATTTATAGAAAACGGTGTATTGCATTTATTGTAGTGATGCTGCGCGAGTTGCGGCCTATGGTGCTTCAGTGACCCCATTGCGCACAGCAGCACCTAGGTGGAAATTTTCCCTAAATCTTAATGCACCATATGTGAATTGTCTTCATCCATTTTATTGCATTTCTTCATTGTTGTGAAATATTCTTTATCATTCCTCCAAGCGGTGATCCAGTTTCCTTGGAGCTAAATAAAATCCTTAATCACCGTCCTAATGTGTGGTGACCAGTTTGTGGGGTGTGTTGGGGTATTGTCTCCCTGGGGTGCTCTTGTCCCTCCGCCCTCTGAATTGCAGGCGAGTGAAATAGGCAGACAGCAGACGAGCAGTGCCGGAAGGGAGAACAGGAGTGTCAGGTAACGGGACCCCACGTATACATAGTCTGACGACATCACATTTGGCGTCCGCGAACAGGATTCAGCGATGTCAGACTCGGACCAAGCAGAGGCTCCCACGTCAACCAGAAGGAGGAGACGACTTCCTGCATCGCCTGGGGAAGGAAATCCAGCGGCAATGACTGCGGCACCAATCACCATGCCATACTACTTTGGAGCGCCCTGGGTACCGACTTATTCGGGAAACAACACCCCGGGGACACACACGTTGAAAGAATTCAAAAACAGGATACTCTCCATGACACAGCTATACCGGCTCGGCAACGAACAAGCAGTAGAAATACTGGTGGGGCAACTGAGAGGCCCAGCACTATGCGAAGTAAGAACGTGGGAAACCGATGAGATTTTCGAATCAAAGACAATAGCAGATCTGAAGAGCCGCCTGTACTCGAGAAAACAGCGGCCGAATGAACCACTGCGAGAGTATGCACTAAGCTTACAGGAAGCCATGAAGGCCATACAGTTGAAAGAAAAGAAACCAAAGGAACAAGTGGACGAGACGCTGACCAACCTGTTTATCGAAGGAGTGCAGGGGGAGGCGATCAAGTCCCAATAGCGTATGTGGAGACGCCAACAACCCGACAGTTCATTCGCCAAATTTAAAGAAACCGTCCTACAAATCCTGGGCCTGAACCAGAGCAGCCGGGATGAAGACGAGGACTCGATAGAAGGGGATGCCTGCTACCAGGCCCCAAAAGGGCAAATGGCAGACCCCTTATGCCCGAACAGAGCAGTCACTCAGCAGGCGCAAGCCCCCGTAGAACCAAACCCGATTGAAGTGTTAACTCGCCAGATGTCTGAACTGACGCGTAACATGACACGAGTGACACAAAAGTTGAAGGACCTAGACAAGAATCAAGGCAGAAGTCGGCAAGGAGAATGGTGGCAAGACCGCGTCCCCAGGAACCGCCCAAGATGGGAGGTTACCCGCGAGTTCGGCCGAAGATCCTCCGACCAATTCGACCAGCAGGGGCGGCCAATCTGCCGAAGGTGCCGACAGAGTGGGCATATTGAGAGAAACTGTCCAGAGGCGACTTTAAACGAGGGGATCCCGAGGCAAGGGACCGACCCTCGGGAGGAGACTCACTAACCGGTCCGGCACCACCGGCAGAATGGTGGCCCCGGTACGTCGGGGAATGCCCTCACCTAAATATCAGGGTGAATGGGGTCCAACTGACAGCCCTCCTGGATACAGGGTCGCAGGTGTCTACCATCAGGATCACAGATTTTCTGCAGCATTGGGTACAGACGGATGTTGTATCGCCCCCCACAACATGGCTACGCCTACTAGCCAGCAACGGCCAACCCATCACCTTCCAAGGATACTGGGAAGCTAATGTACAAGTGGGAAAGGCTGCCCTGAATCAACAGGGGTTCCTGGTCACCACTGACCCCAACGAACACTTGCCTCCTGTGATACTGGGCATGAATGTGCTAAGAAACTGCCCGGATGAAGTGGTGGAAGCGCTGCGGTGGGAAATGAGGACAGCCCCCCCCAGGAAAGGAAGGCTCTACAACAAACAGTGCGACTGATCACAGGTCAGCAGAAGTTTATCAACGACCAAGGGGAGGTGGGGAAGGCCCGAATCGCAGACTGCCGCCCGATTCTCCTGCGCCCAAATTCGGAACAAGTCGTCTGGTGTAGGGCCAGGATGGGCCCTGGAGGCAGAGACTATGAAGCCCTGATAGAATCCTGTGACCCTGAAGGCCGACAGCCATTCGCGGCAGCCAGAACTTTGGCGAAGGTGGTCCAAGGGAGAGTACCGGTGAGGCTGCTGAACCCGCACCCATATGCGGTCAAACTGTACAAGTACTGTCAGGTGGCCAGGATCAGCTGGGTGGACTTCAAGGACATCTTGGGGCAAAGCGTCACGGTGGCCCAAGAGGGGGTGGCGGACGAGGAGAGAGGTGACGAAGAGTCTCCCTGGTACACGGACATACAGATTGGAGACGAAGACACCCCGGCCGAAAAGCGAGAGGGGGTCCTCCGAGTCGTGAAACAAAATGCTGCCGCATTCAGTCAGCACCCTTGCGATTTTGTCAAAGCCGACAAAGTATAACACCGCATCCCTACAGGATCGACTCCCCCGATCAAGGAAAGACACAGACCCCTTCCACCGGCCACGTATCAACCCGTCAGGAAAATAATCACGGAAATGAAGGACGCTGGCGTCATCAGGGAAAGTCATAGCCCATGGGCGGCCCCGCTTGTTATCGTAAAAAAAAAAGATGGTAGTCTGCGCTTCTGCGTGGATTACCGCAAACTGAATGCCGCAACCCACAAAGACGCCTACCCACTCCCAAGAATCGAGGAGTCGCTGACGGCCTTGAAGACGGCTGAGTACTTCTCGACCCTTGACCTGACCAGCGGGTACAGGCAGGTCCAGATGGCCCCAGAAGACAGGGAAAAGACAGCCTTCACCACCCCAATGGGCCTGTTTGAGTTAGAAAGAATGCCGTTTGGACTCTGTAACGCCCCCGCCACTTTCCAACGTGTTATGGAACACTGCCTTGGGCAGCACAACTTTGAGATGGTCCTCCTCTATCTCGACGTTGTGATAATTTTCTCAAGGAGCTACGTCGACCACCTTCGGCACCTAGATGAGGTCTTCAAGCAATTGATCCAAAGCGGCCTGAGGCTAAAGCCCAGCAAGTGTCACCTGCTAAAACCCAGAGTACAGTACCTCGGACATGTGGTTAGCGCTGAAGGCGTGATGCCCGACCCAGAGAAGATCGCAGATGTCAAGGACTGGCCAGCTCCCAAGACCGTCAGAGAGGTCCGCAGTTACCTGGGATTTGTGGGATAGTATAGGCGATTCATCGAGAATTTTGCGAAGGTGGCATCCCCCCTGCATGAACTATTGAGGGGCCAGTCGGGCCATGAACGAAGGGGGCCAGCCTTAATCGCTTGGGGAGAAGAACAACAGCAGGCCTTCAATCAATTGAAGAGATCCTTGATAGACGCTCCATTGCTGGCCTACCCCGATTATGACAAACCATTCCAACTCTACACGGACGCCAGCAACCGCGGGCTCGGTGCTGTGCTCTCCCAAACTCAGAATGGGCATGAGCGAGTAATAGCGTATGCCAGCAGGGGCCTTCGTAAGACCGAGAGGAACTGCGAAAATTATAGTGCTTTCAAGCTAGAGATGCTCGCCCTGGTATGGGCAGTTACCGAGAAGTTTAAGCACTACCTGGCCGCCACCCCATTTGTAGTCATGACTGACAACAACCCGTTAGTGCACCTGCAGAATGCCAAACTTGGAGCCCTGGAACAGTGGTGGATGTCGCGCCTCGCCAGCTATCGGTTCACCACCAACTATCGTAGTGGCAAGGCCAACGCCCTCTCCAGACTGTCTGTGATCGATGCCCCCGAAGAGGAAAGGGACCCGAATGAGGATGTGGAAATGCCCATATTCAAGGCGTATAGAGCAAGAAACCTGGCAACCTTGGATCCCCTGTCCGTCACAGATTCACGCCTGCAGAAGGCCGACCTACTCGACACCCCTACAGTCGACTGGAGGAAAATTCAGCACCAAGATCCAGTGCTGAAGGAATTCCTGGTTCTGCTGAACCAACGCCGCCACTTGGACCGAAACCAACGCAAAGAAGCTGACCCCGAGCTTGTGAAGCTGTTGCGGCATCGCGACCGAGTTCGTCAGGAAAAAGGCATCCTGGTCCGTGACAGTGTGGATCCCGGCACAGACCACCCCGTGGTTCAGGTGGTTGTCCCAAGAAAACAGGCTCCATTACTCCTGGCCGCATACCACGACAAATCCAGCCACTTTGGTGTGCAGAAGACGGAAGCCATCCTGCGTACCCGGTACTTCTGGGTGGGTATGCGAGAAGACGTCGACAAATGGTGCCGCGACTGCATTCCCTGCAGTCGAAAGAGGGCTCCTGATGCCTCCCAGCGAGATCCCTTACACTCCATCAAGACCCAACGCCCGTTGCAGATCGTGGCCCTTGACCACGTCAAGCTCGAACCCAGCTCCAGTGGGCATCAATATGCCTTGACCATCACTGACCACTATAGCAAATTCCTCGTGGTCACCCCGGTTCGAGATCTCACCGCCAAGACCACCGCGGAACAGTTCCTCAAGCACTTTGCAAGACCCTACGGCTATCCTGACTGCATCCTCACGGACCAAGGACCCGCCTTTGAGTCCCAGCTCTTTCACGAGTTATGCTCCTTCTATGGCTGTCGGAAAATCCGGACCACGGCCTACCATCCCCAGGGAAACGGACTCTGCGAACAGTCTAACCAGACCATCATCGGCATGCTCCGCAGTCTGTCGGCAGAAGACCGGAACAAGTGGCCGACCTTACTTTCCGAACTGGCGTACCTCTATAATAATGCCGAACATTGCTCCACTGGCTTCACCCCGTACTACTTAATGTTTGGCCGCAAGGGCAAGTTATCGCAAGACTTGGAACTGTCTCCAATAGAAAGCCCACCAATCCAACCCCAGACCGACTGGGTCCGTGAGCATCAGCAGAGGATTGACACTGCTCGAGAAGTTGTTCTGCAGCGGATGGAGGGTGCCCAGCATCGGCAAGGAAAGGACTACAACTCTAACAACAGGCCCGAATCCCTGAAAGTTGGAGACCCCGTATGGAAGAAACGGAATCACCGCTCGAGTAAACTCGACGCCATGTGGAAAAGTGAACCGTACACAGTCGTCAGAACACCCGCGGGTGACCGATACACCTACGAGATCCGAAAGACCCCCGAAGGACCAGTCAACGTGGTGTCAAGGGACCAGCTCAAGCTTTGCACTGCCAAAGTCCCAGTAGAACCGAGAGTCTCGCCTGAGGTGGAGGGGCAGGGAACCTGGGGGGGCATGTCCTGGGACAACCCCACTGACCTGTTAGTCTTCATGAGTGCCCCAGTACCCTTCCTTCCATGGGTATCCCCCACTCCGGTGGCTAAGGAACCTCTGCCAGTGTCGGGCCATGATTCCCCTGAGGTCCATTCCCCAGTGGTTCAGACACGTAGGTCGGAACGCACAACCAAGGGTGTCCCACCCTTGAGGTATAGATTGTAAAGTGCCTTTCTTTAGTGTTATGGAACAATTGTAAAAAGGTCCTTTAAATTGTTCTTACTTGAATGTACAGTTAGTGTTTGTTCAGAAATACCAGAGGCCTTAAATGTTTTGTTTTTGACCAAGAGACTGCAACTGGACCACTGTCACTCCCGCCATAATGCCCGCGGACCGGCATTCTTCCAGCGTGGGAGCATGTGGTACCCCAGAACCAGGAATACCCCACTTTTCCCCTGTTTGCCCTTCTTTTTGCCCATAATCAAAATGGTGGTCTAACCGCCCCGCACTTGGATTGATGGATAAAACCCCTGGGACTCTTTTCATTGGTGGCTCAGAGGGCGCCAAGTGTGTAGGGCCGTCCCAACCTGTTGCTGGGCAGAGGGATATGTTGCCAGCGCAGGAAAGGGGAGGAGGGGGGCGGTACCTGAGAAGGGCGTGAGAAGAGTGAAGGAAGCAGAGAGGAAGACACAGGAGAGCTGGGGCGGAGAGGGTGATCGATCCGGAGACGGCCGCAGTCAGCAGGGAGCAGGAGAGTGGCGCTCCCCGGCGGGCGGACCGACAGAAGAGGGAGAGAGGGAGAGAGGGAGAGCCGCTACGAGTCCCCCGGCAGTGAGTGACGCGGCCGGAGAGGCGACGGCAGCAGCAGGGTGACGCAAGCACTCCTCACCTGACGGAGAGCAGCGCCGCGATCCCCGCCGAGAGCAGAGGCCGGGGACAGAGCAGCGCGTCCAGCAGCAGCAGCGGTCGGCGCCTGCCGGAGAAGACAAGAAGCACCAGGAAGGAGGGAGAGAGAGTCGGCGCAGCCACCCAGCGAGAGGCGACCCAGAGGCCCTAAACGTGACCAGCAGGAGCTGGCAGCCAGTAAGAGAATACAGGTACGGCACCCGCACCAGCGCCCTTCCACCTCCTAATCACCAACCTCCTAGTGCCTATCAAGTTAATCTCAGGACTCATGAGCTATTGAGCTCCAGTTGCTTAGTGGCCCAAACACCCCTGCAGTTTCTCCCAGTGACCTGTATAGTGTGACAAGTGCCCAGCAGCGTGACAAGTGCCCAGCAGCGTGACAAGTGCCCAGCAGTGTGACAAGTGTCCAGCAGTGTGTCAAGCGCCAAGAAGTGTGACAAGCACCCAGCAGGGTGACAAGTGCCCAGCAGTGAGCCCTTGGTTCTGTAGTGACTGGCAGAAGCTGGCAACGGCACCAGTATCCCAGGTATCACCGAGTTACACTTCCTGGGCGCCTCGCCTTTTCCCCTGAGCCCACACTACCCCTTAAACCTGAGCTTCAGTGACCCTTTTTCTTACGGCCTCCTAGCACAGGACACCAGGGGCCCATGCCCTGATTACCTCCTCAGGCCCCCAACTCCCAATCCCGCAGTGGAGACTTGGCCGCTGTTGCAATCAAGGCCTTACCACACATTCCCTTGGTGACAGGCCACAGGAATCTCCATTCCCCTTTGATTTCCAGCAATTAACCCGGATTCATCAAGAGACTGTGCGGGCCAAAGCCTGCAAAACCCAGTGTTAGATTGCTATCCCCCACGTAGTAGTTGATTGGTGCACCTAGGCCAAAGATACCTAGATTTAAGGGTAAAACTGCTCAGTTTTTAGGGACATTGATACTGTAATTTATGTAGTGAGAAAGTTTGTATTTTGCACTTCTTTGCACAGTGGGTTGACTGTATAGCGGTACTGTTGTCAGAGGGTACCGTGCGAATTGTGGCCTGTCAGTACCCTAGACGGCCCCATCGCGCACGATACCTTTCTTTATTGATTCTTATTATTATTCTTGCAAAATATGCCAAAGGTTATTTATAGAAAACGGTGTATTGCATTTATTGTAGTGATGCTGCGCGAGTTGCGGCCTATGGTGCTTCAGTGACCCCATTACGCACAGCAACACCTAGGTGGAAATTTTCCCTAAAGCTTAATGCACCATATGTGAATTGTCTTCATCCATTTTATTGCATTTCTTCATTGTTGTGAAATATTCTTTATCATTCCTCCAAGCGGTGATCCAGTTTCCTTGGAGCTAAATAAAATCCTTGATCACCGTCCTAACGTGTGGTGACCAGTTTGTGGGGTGTGTTGGGGTATTGTCTCCCTGGGGTGCCCTTGTCCCTCCGCCCTCTGAATTGCAGGCGAGTGAAATAGGCAGACAGCAGACAAGCAGTGCCGGAAGGGAGAACAGGAGTGTCAGGTAACGGGACCCCACGTATACATAGTCTGACGACATCACACTTTAATTATGTAATAAAGACAGGCAATATGCCTGCGCATTTCTCAGATGCAATCATAAAAGTTTTCCCTAAACCGGGTTGTGATCTGAGTATGCCGGGGTCTTATAGGCCACTCTCTCTGCTTAATATTGATTACAAGATTTTTACTAAAATATTGGCAGAGGGAGACTTCCAGTGGGCGGACCTGGGAGATGGCCGCATTTTTGGGAAGCTCTTCATGAAGATTACCCCAGACGCTCAAAACAGCTGAGATACGGGGTGAACAAAAACACTTACCCCATCCACGGGTGACGGAGATACCAGTGAGGAAGAGGACGCAGAGCCCAGCTTCTCACCGACCCTACAATCCCCGGAGTCCAGCGCTTAGAGAAGCGCGAAAGCGCCCAGCCGCCATCTTGGAACGGGAGAGGAGGCGACGGGAGAGACCTCCAGACCCCGGTACAACACGCAGCTCCTGACCGCGGCGAAGTGAAAACGGCAGCTGCGAGGCTGAGAGAGACGGGTGACTGGAACCAGCACCCGACGGGAGACGAGGAAGCAGGCCGGGCCCGAACGGTGAACGCTGATACACGCTGAACGCGTATACAGGTAATGACCCTGTCACCACTGACCCACCAGCCTCAACCACTCCCGGCATATTTGCAGCCCCACCAGTAAACAACCTGCTATAGCACACCAAATACCCCCCAGAGAAACCAGATCACCCCCGGTGGAGACCCCACAAACAGTTGCCAACTCGGGCACGGACTATACTACAGAGCCCTTCCATACACCCTGCTATACCAGACACAGGGGGAGGGAGGCACGCTCCGGCTCAACCCCACTCCGCAATTAAAAATAAATAAATAAATAAAATAGAGATCAACAGACTTGACTTCAATAAATCAGCTGTGACTCTGATCCCTGTGCTAGCCCAGCCACGCTGCTGGGAAATAGTCTTGCGTCTCATCGATTTCACTCCACCAACTAAACTCACCGATATAGGTGCACAGTGCAGGGAATCCCCAGGTGGGTTGCTGATTTGCATAGATACTAAACGGAACCACAGTAAATCCAGGGGCGAGCCTTCACTACTATGGAGAAGTATGTGGCCAAAGCGCAGAGAACCCAAAGAGGTTCACAACACAGCAAAGCAAAAGACAAGCAGCAGTCATCAAACCCCCCTGACTCGCCTCACTCCCCTAGCCCAACAGACCCGCTGGCGGACCTGGAGGCCTCACAAGCTTATAGTGCCGCATCTATCCAAAGAGCAAGAGAGATCTCGGACATAATATCGCCCTTACTAGATACTAAACTGGCTCCACTAACAGAGGCAATTAATTCGGCGGTGAGTCAACTAAAGCAGCACGCAACGAGACTAGATGAGGCGGAGGAAAGAAACTCCAATCTCGAAGACGAGCTACGGGAAGCCAAAAATCTCTTAGATGATCAGGTCTCCGCGGGGCTGGCAATGCAAGACAGACTGGAGGATTTGGAGAATCGAAATCGACGTAACAATCTACGACTGATTGGGGTCCCCAAATCAGTTCGACCTAAAGATCTTCTGCATCTGGTGACTACCTGGCTCCCTCAGGCCCTCAATATACGCACACAAGACACTCCTATCATCGTTGAAAGGGCCCACAGAATAGGCCCAGAGAACAGATCAACGCAACAACAAAGACGACCGAGACCTGTTATCTTTAAGTTGTTAAATTACCTGGACAAGCAGAGGATTCTGGAAGCATACAGGAAACAAAAGGAGTTGCTATATGAGGACTCCAGGCTTCTTCTTTTTCAAGACTTCTCGCTCCAAGTCTCGACCAGACGCAGAGAATTTACACTGATCTGCAAGGAACTCTTCACCCGAGGGATAAAATTTGCCCTTTTATATCCAGCGAAACTGCGAGTCATATACAATGATAAACCTGTGTATTTCGATAAAATCCAACCGGCAAGGAACTTCTTCCATTCTTTGCAATCACCGGATTCGGGCCCAACAAGAGGAGAAATGGGCTGAAATCGCAGACGTCTAAGGATGCCGTAAATATCTTATCTTCTATACTACTTCATAATGGGGAAGATACTAGGACAAAAATATGTTTTTTCATGCATGCGGTTATGGTTGTGGGGGTCTTTTGTTTTATTACCTAGACCGAGGTTAGTTTGTACACTTCACATAGTTATAGCATCTTATTTAGGCTGGAACTATTGTTATTGTTATGACAACAAGAGGGGCCCGATTGGTGCCTCATATTGGGTACAGAAACTGGAAAAACTGGTTGAAATGCATATACTATTCAATCTTATCTTCCTACATACATTCACTGTTTTTGAATGGTTATCAATCTATTACACAGTAGACTGCGTTCCAATAATAGATAATATACGTTTCTCCCCTGATGGCTGGGACAGGGGGAAATTACTCACATGTCTCATGTATTCGGTAAAACTTAGAGCAAACAGAGTTGGCATTGGGTAAATATGGCTACCTCACACAACACAGGAAATACATTTAAATCCAAAACACATGTCAAGTTTCTGACGTGGAATGTGGAAGGGCTAAACACACCGCTAAAAAGAAAGAAAGTCTTAAGACATCTGAGAACCTATAAACCTGATGTGGTATTTTTACAGGAGTCCCACTGGAAAGCAGGGGACCCTAATGTTCTAAGGGACAACTGGCTGAAAGAATTTAGATATGCCTCTTACAAATCCAAATCCAGAGGTGTGGTGATATTATTTAGTAAACATCTCACATATGAGGTCACTCAGGAATGGGCGGACCCAGAAGGTAGATTTTTATTCTTGAAGGTTAATTTGGAAGGAGAAAGGTTCACATTAGCATGCTTATACGCACCTAACAACTCGACCGACAGTTTCTTTGCTGACATCTTTACACATCTACAAGAATGGGCAGAGGGGCCGGTACTGATTGGGGGTGACCTTAACATAACAATAGACCCGACACTAGACACTACAGCCGGAAAATCTGGCGGTGGTGTAAGAAAGGGAACCCCACCCAGTTTAGCATTAACTATGGACACGCTCCAACTAATAGACCCCTGGAGATTCCACCACCCCACCGCTAGGGAATATACATTTTATTCTCATCCTCACAATTCATCATCCAGGCTGGACTACTGGCTTATCCCCAGATCGTTGTTACACAGAGTAGCCTCCTCCGCAGTGGGTGATATCTTAGTCTCGGACCACGCCCCTACCTGGTTCACCATTAAGTTACATACCCCTAAAGTGGTCTCTTCCAATTGGAGATTCCCAGATTATATGATTAATTCAGCTGACTTTAAGAGACACGTGAACCAATCCATTATTAACTATTTCAATGATAATAAAGAGCATAACCAAAATATAAATCTCTTATGGATGGCATGAAAACCAGTCATTAGAGGCCATATCATATCTTATATTACACACCAGAGGAAAAAACTCCTCGAAAAATTTACATTAGCCAGCGAGAAAGTGCGGGACACATACTCGACCCTGGTCAACATGCCCAATGATCACAATAGGACTCTATATAAAGAAGCTAAATTCCCCTTTATGATATGCTGTGTACAGAAAAAGCCCAGACAGACATCAACTTCCAAAAAAACAAATATTTCAGATGGGGCAATAAGTCCGGCAAATTATTAGCAACAATGTCAAAAAACGCCAAGGAGTTTAAACATATCACGTCATTTAAAACACAGAAAGGAACACTCACCCAAAAGAAATTGAACAGGCATTTCTTGACTATTTTAAATCCCTATACACACAGCCACCAGAGGACACACAGGATGGGGAATTGTTGCTGAAACAGATTGACCTTAAAAAACTGCTGCCGATAGACAGCGAACTACTAACAGCCCCTATAACAGAAACAGATATCACAATGGTCATCTCGTCCTTACCCGCAGGAAAGACCCCTGGTCCAGACGGATATTCAGCAGCGTACTATAAAATGTTTCCTGCACAGCTAACACCACACCTGATTACCCTATACAACTCCATACTAGATGGTAACACAGCTTCTGATCATTTCAACGAGGCCAGAATCACCCTAATCCCTAAACCCAATAAAGATCCAACAGATGTTTCTTCCTATAGGCCAATTTCATTACTAAACCAAGACTTCAAAATATTTTCGAAAATTATGGCACAAAGACTACAACTAATCCTTCCCAACATGCTTCATCCAACACAAACAGGCTTTGTTAGAAACAGGCACTCAGTGCATAACATTCGAACACTTATTGCAGCTATAACACATACTAAAACATCGGGAGGACAGGACGGTCTGGTTCTTAGTTGTGATGCGGACAAAGCGTTCGATAGGATATCATGGGCACACTTGAATAGGATATTCATACACCAGGAATTCGGTTTCAAATTCATACATGTCTTTAACATGCTATACAAGGACCCTGAAGCGTACCTTACTATAAACTCCAGGAACTCTCCACGCTTTTCCTTACACAGAGGGACTGGACAGGGGTGCCCACTTTCCCCCCTCCTTTTTGACTTGGCCCTGGATCCCATGCTTCGCTACTTTGACTCGCTGACAGATTGGAGGGGCATCAGCGTGGGCACTGATGTGCTCAAGTTCTCAGCCTTCGTGGATGACCTGACTTATATATCTCCAACCCAAAACAAGCCACTCCTGTACTATTAAAAGCATTGGAGAGGCTGGAAATCACGACAGGTTTTAAGCTCAACTACTCCAAGACGATGGCATTGGCACTGGGACCCCGGGCCAAGCAGGGCTGGGTAATTAATTTCCCGTTCACCTGGGTATCCACCTCAATGAAATATTTAGGTATAAACATCCACCCAGATATTAAGAAGCTGTACGAACTCAACTATGGTCCAATATTCAAAAAATGATACCAAGATTTTCAGAGATGGAAGAATCTACCCTTATCATATGTAGGCAGGTGCCATTTATATAAAATGATTACTTTCCCCAGAATACTATACCTAATCCAAATGTTGCCGCTAATGCCCACAAAACAAGATCTGAAACTTTTTAATAGAGCCCTTTCGCAGTTTATCTGGGAAGGGAAGAAACCAAGAATCTCCCTCCTCAAACTCCAACAGAAAAAGGAACTAGGAGGGTTAAATATACCGTGTATTAAAAGCTACGCTTTGGCAGCCAACTACAGAATAGCAATAGACTGGATAAAGGGTAAAGATATATATACTAAGAGATCCAGGGAACAAGCATTTAGCCCACAAAAAGACCTCATAATGCTACTGCACACTCACCCAAATCAGATTGAAAAAGAATTAAGGGAAAATATTTTACTAAACACCACATGTATGGCCTGGCGGACGGTAAGAGCCAATCAAGGCCTAAAAGCATGTTCCTCTATATTCATACCCTTATGGACTAACCCTCAGTTTACGCCATACACGACACACCCCTGCTTCTATGATTGGTATAAAAAGGGACTTAGATATATATATCAATTTATGGATTGTAATCAGCTGACTCCTTTCACTAAAACACAATTACAAGAGAAATTTCCAGACACTCATTTCCCAGACTTCCAATATGCCCAATTACATAGCTATATCACTAAGATTTTAAGGGACTTAACATCCGCTGATAAAAACAACATGTTGGACACCACAATTAGAAATATATCTACCACATTGGCTACATCTCATATTTATTTAAGGACCAGAAAAACACTAGACTTGACTTCCTCTAAGGTAGGACTTTTAACTAGTAGCTACAACATTTCTAGAAATGCATCAAAAGATACTCCACAGGTCTTATTACACCCCCAAATTAAAATACATAACAGGGAACTCACAGAACTCAAATTGTTTCAAATGTCAGGCCCAGGAGGCGGATATACTCCATTGCTTATGGGATTGTCCGATTGTGACAAACTTTTGGGAATCTATAAAAACATACATTAACACTCAACTAAAAATAAAATTTCAGATAACAAAGGAATGGGTGTTTTGGAATATGTATCCTGAACAAGAAACGACACGGACACCTAGACATACAAGATGCCTGTTAAGTTATACCACTTTCACATCGCCGACACGTTTTAAAAACCGGTATTTAAAACGGTAATTAAAACGGGTCAGAGCCTTAACATTGCCGCAGATTACCGTTTTAAATACCGGTTTATACCCCTTTCACATCGCACTTTTAAAACGGTAAATTGCCGTTTTTTTTTTCCCTTTTTAAAACGTTTAAGCCTGCACTGTGAATGCATAGCATTGTACACATTCACATTGCACAAAAAACGGCAAGGAACCGTGTAGGACTCTGCTTTTTACACGGTTCGAAATGCCAGTTAACTTTAAACGGTAAATCGGCTGTGGTGCATTCACAGTGCAGGCTTAAACGTTTTAAAAAGGGAAAAAAACGGCAATTTACCGTTTTAAAAGTGCGATGTGAAAGGGGTATAAAATAGCAGCCGCAGGGAAAAAAGCCATTCTCTCACAGTGGATAGACAAGACGCCAATACCAATTTCAATATTACACCCTAGAATTCAGTATTTATTCACAATAGACTGGACAGAGACATTAACAAATAAAGATAAGCTTGTGAGTAAATTTATTGCCACATGGCTACCTTATATACTAACATTAAGCCCCACTCTAAAAGACAATTTGAGAAATAACCTGAAGTCAACGACCTGGTATGACTTAGAGATGATAGCAAACGGCGCACTTCCTTTCTGAGAGAATGGTCAGGTGTAGACTTCATGTATGAGACGTTTTTTTTTCTCTTATTATATTGTATATTATATGTGAAATCACTATCGTACAATTGTATGGAAACGATAGACTGTAACACAAGGAACGTAGTGTACTACAATTGTTATTGCATGTTATTCTATTTTTGTGCATTGACCCAATAAAACTATTTAAAAAAAAAAAATATTGGCAGAGAGATTGAAACCTATTTTGCCAGAAATAATTCATAAAGGTTTTGGGGGGTATGCAATGTTGGTCGTGCTCCCGCAGCCATCTCCCGACGGGGGAGATGGCTGCGGGGCCCTATTCAATGCTGTCTTCCCCAACAGCATTGAACAGGGGTTCTCCGCAGAACGAGCCCGACATCACAAGCTGTCGGGCTCGTTTTGCCGAGAAAAGATGGAAATAGGCGAGCTCCCGGCCGGAGCTCGTCTATTTCCGTCCTCAACTCGCGGCCACGCCCCCTTCTCGCTGCTCGGCGGCCGGGACATTGAATCCCGACCGCCGAGCTCGTCGAGCAAAGCGAGAATGGGACAGGGGCACGGCTGTCGAGCAAGCTGACCCCTGACATTGAATACCCCCCTTTGTCTCAGGTAGACATGCAGTGGTTAATGTCCACAGAGTGTTGGCAGCCATTTAGCATTTGGTTGCCTTCTCTGCATCAGACGGGATACCAAATATGGTACTTGCATTGGATGCGGAGAAGGCATTCGACGTAGTATTATGGCCTCACCTGTTTCAAACTTTAAATAAATTTGGATTCCCCTCTAATTTTATAAACATAATCGGCATTTTATATTCTCCTAAATCAACGGTAATTTATAACGGGTTATATTCATCACACTTTCACTTTCATCACACGGCAGGGGTGTCCACTTTCCCCTCTATTTATTCAATATTGCTATAGAACGTTTAGCAGTAGCTATTAGAGCATCCCCTCTTGAACACAGGATTAAAATATGCAAATATAACCCTAATGTTTTGAGCTCATTAGATATTCCATTCGCCACAATTACATCACATTTTAAGTATCTTGGTATAAAGATAGCCTGTCAAGCCTGAGGTTGAGGACTGACCCTGGGAAGTCTCAGGCGTAGGGGTAGGCGTATTAACCTGGGAGCCCTTAAAGGGTTTTAGGCATCCACTCATACATGAAGGAGAGCCCGAAGGCGTAACCAGGACAACAAGATGAACTGATGATAATAAATAAGTCTTTATTGAAGAAAATACAAGACAGTAGTACTGGTAACGGGACTGCAGGTGCAGGCAACTGATAACGGGACTGCAGGTGCAGGCAACTGATAACGGGACTGCAGGTGCAGGCAACTGATAACGGGACTGCAGGTGCAGGCAACTGATAACGGGACTGCAGGTGCAGGCAACTGATAACGGGACTGCAGGTGCAGGCAACTGATAACGGGACTGCAGGTGCAGGCAACTGATAACGGGACTGCAGGTGCAGGCAACTGATAACGGGACTGCAGGTGCAGGCAGCACGGAGTAGAACCACTGGAGCGCAGGTGCTGGTAGCACGGAGTAGAACCACTGGAGCGCAGGTGCCGGAAGCACGGAGTAGGACCACTGGAGCGCAGGTGCCGAAAGCACGGAGTAGGACCACTGGAGCGCAGGTGCCGGAAGCACGGAGTAGGACCACTGGAGCGCAGGTGCCGGAAGCACGGAGTAGGACCACTGGAGCGCAGGTGCCGGAAGCACGGAGTAGGACCACTGGAACGCAGGTGCCGGAAGCACGGAGTAGGACCACTGGAGCGCAGGTGCCGGAAGCACGGAGTAGGACCACTGGAGCGCAGGTGCCGGAAGCATGGAGTGACAGCAACCGGGGCACAGGTGTGGATAGCTGAGATCTGCAGTGGTGAAGGTGGTCGCAGGTGCAGGAACTGAAGCAGGCAAGTGCAAGTGTTCACAGGTGCAGGAACTTGGAAGCACACAGGTGGATGCTGGTGCAGGGTCTTGGAATGTATGAATTGGAATGCAGGAACAGGTGAACACTGGTGAAGGAACTTGGAGGCACACAGGTGCAGGATGCAGGTGAAGTACAATAGGAATGGTAGCTGACGGGGACAGCTGGCTTGGAGACTGCCTTTAAGCAGCAGCAGACAGTGCCAGAGCACTGTAGCAGTCAGGCTCTGCAGGAGCTGGTATATAGCACTGGAACACAGGAACATCTAACCGGAGGGTTGGCAATGGAAGCTCTGACAAAGTGCAGGAGTCCTCCCAGCACTTTTATACCTGCAGGTGGGATGAGAATGGGCTCGCCAATACCCAGGAGGGAAACCGCAGTGGATTGGCTGGGAAAGTCTGTTTGCTTGCTGCATGGCTGAGGCCTATAATGAGAGCAGCTGTAGTGAGCTGAGGCATTAGGCAAGATTGCTTCACAGCTGCAGCATCAGGTAATCACTGGAGAGACTGAGGAATATGTGCTGTGATCTGTACACAACCCATCCTGAGGATATCCAGACTAAAGCTCCGTACACACGGGGGGAGATATATTGCTCAGCCATATGATGCTAGCAATATATGGCTGAGCAATATATTGCCCAGTGTCTCCTTTTCATCTGCGACCAGAGATGGTCGCTGATGAAAAGGAACCTCTGCTGGCGGTGCCGCAGAGGTAATTAGCTGGTCGCAGGAGCAAGCTCCTGCGACCAGCGATTGGAAAGGGGCTGAAAACGGGAGCGCGCACCCGGCGATTTATCGCCGGGGCACACTCCCAATCACTGGCAATATAGTCGCCAGCGACCATATTTCCAGCAATTTCAGCCCCCATCGCCCCCATGTGTACACCATACCTCCCAACTTTGGTAGGTCAGCAGGCCTAATTTGGGGGCATGGCCTATACTCGCGGCTCTCCTGCGAGGCCACGCCCCCATTTTGCCGCTATGGGGGCATTACCCAGAGGCTCTGTGAGCCTCTAGCCATGCCCCCAGCCCCCTGGCTGCGGGAATAGACGCTGTGCGCATGCGCACAGCGTTTATTCCTCGCTGCTTAGCAGCTGACAGGGGGGACTCCCAACAGCCCCCCCACACCGCGGGACACTGCCGCCCGCGGGTGGGACAGCGGGACAGGCCCTGACAATCGGGACTGTCCCGATAAAATCGGGACTGTTGGGAGGTATGTGTACACAGCTTTAGAGCACAGTGACAGTCTGGGGGGCCTGGATCGTGACATAGCCACTGATATATCTCGATTATACTCTTTGAATTATTCCTCCATAATATCGGATATTTCATTGAAATTAGAATCTTGGAGCGAATTACCAATTTCCTTATTAGGTAGACTTGCAGATATTCAAACAATAGTATTTCCGAAACTCCTTTACTGTATGCAAATGATTCCCTTAGCCTTAAAGAAAGCACCCCCAACTAACTAACTCAGTGCTGCAGTGCTCACACGCAGGGGCTGCAGTGCTGCTGAGTAGTACACTGTGTACAGGGGCTGCAGTAATACAAGGGGCTGTGTCCAGTGTGACGGCCTATATCTTATCCATTGTCCAGTGTCACGAGTCACTCACAACATATATCCTGTGTCCTGTCCTGTGTGATGACATATCCTGTGTCCAGTGTGACGACATATATTCTGTGTCCAGTGGGACGACATATATCCAGTGTCCAGTGTGACGACATATATCCAGTGTCCAGTGTGACATCATATATCCTGTGTCCAGTGTGACGACATATATCCTGTGTCCAGTGTGACGACATATATCCTGTGTCCAGTGTGACGACATATATCCTGTGTCCACTGTGACGACAAATATCCAGTGTCCAGTGTGACGACATATATCCTGTGTCCAGTGTGACGACATATATCCTGTGTCCAGTGTGACGACATATATCAAGTGGCCAGTGTGACATCTAACCATTGTGTGACGGCATATATCCAGTGTCCAGCGTGACATATAGCCATTGTCCAGTGTACAGGAGCTGTGTCCAGGGGCGGTGTCCAGAGGCTGTGTCCAGTGTGACGGCTGTGTCCATTGTCCAGGGGCTGTGTCCAGTGTGACGGCTGTGTCCAGTGTACAGGAGCTGTGTCCAGAGGCTGTGTCCATTGTCCAGGGGCTGTGTCCAGGGTGACAGGCTGTGTCCAGTGTCCAGGGGCAGTGTCCAGTGTCCAAGGGGCTGTGTCCAGTGTGACAGGCTGTGTCCAGTGTAAAGTAAGAAAAATAAATAAAAGTAATAAATAAAATAAAAACACATTTTTGGAGGATGATGGAGGAGGAAATAGTGGGAGTGCTGAAGCTGCTACCACCAGTCATGACAAGGCCGATACCTCTTTGTATTTGCTGTTTGGAGCATTTCTCTTTTTTTGGGATAGTTTATTAAACTGCCACCCTGTCTGCCCCTGCAGTGCCGCTCTGCCAGGTTGGAAGTGTAAGGTCCACATGTATGTGATGCCGACTGCTGTCGCTTAGCTTAGTCATCCAGCTACCTCAGTATACCCTTTTGGCCCAACTACAGTAAATTAAAACAATTTTGTAAGCTATGAAGTGATCAAAATTGACTAGAAATGAGTGGAAACTAATGTTATTGAGGTCAATAATACTTTAGGGGCAAAAACAGGCCCAAATTCTGTTATTTTAGCCATTTTTAGCATTTTTTCATAAAAATCCAGATCCAAAACCAAAACCCACAAGGGTGGTTTTGCCAAAACCAATCCAGATCCAAAACACGAAGGGAGATCCAGATCCAAAACCAAAACCCGAAAAAGTGGCCGCCGCACATCTCTTATATTATTTAAAGATACATATGCTATTTGGTGCAATATTAATAAATGTCCCCACATAGATCCATTTACATCTCATTTCATCCCTTTATGGGGAAATCCTTCTTTCTTATGCTCAATAGAAAATCCATGGTTTAATCTATGGAAAGAAAAAGCATTAGATACGTCATTTAAAGTTTTTGACCCCGGAGGCACTATTGCCTCATTTCAAGAACTGGCCACACGTTATACATTACCGTCTAGCCATAGATTTATGTATTTTCATGTCAGACATTTTTTTAACACAATTCAGACATCGGGCCCATTCCTTCACACTACATTACCCTTATCTCAAGAAACTACAATTGATTCACTATTAATATATTTAATGTCTCACTCATATAAACTACAATTCTTATACAAAATTCTGATAAAAAAGATATATGTAGGTCATGTCCGATGGAACTTGCTCTTAGACAAATGGAAAAGTGATATTCCTTCCATCAAAACTATGGATGATGTCGTAGCTCTCTAAGCTTTAACCAAGAAATCTTTAACATCAGCATATTTTCAAGAAGTTTATATTCGGACTGTTCCTAGAGCATATATAACTCCATATCGAAGAAGACACATGGTAGCTGAAGAGAAAGGATATTGTCTGAAATGCAATATAACTAAAGCGGACTTCTACCACTGTATGTGGAATTGTTACAAGCTGAAAAGGTTTTGGCATAAAATACTCATCTTTGCCTCAAATATGTTTAACTTTCTCGTTTGATCCAACAGCTCTCATGGGACTTAACTTTCACTCTTGGCCTATGGAAACCATTGAAAAATGTTCGATTCCATTGCTCATTTCTATACTAACTATGGCTAGGAAATGTGTCCTCTTACATTGGACCAAGAAAATGGCTCCTCAGTTGGAAATGGTTAAACAAAAACTCTTACGTGTTGTGTTTTTTGAATGGAAATATGCTAGACTTGCTCCTACCAATGGATCGATAAAGTTCTTTAAAAAAGGTACTTATTTATAGCCACTTTAGACAATCACACAAAAAAGCACTTTACATATGAAAGCACTTTATATATGAAAATGTAAAATGAGAAGGCCAATACCCAATGAGAGCTGATGGGATCTGATGAACTTAGACCACCTTATGATTGATGTATACCAGATGTTTACTCAATTGATCTTAACCTAGTCTAGTAAAAGATTTAATATCCAATTGTCCTCCTCTCCCTCATCCCGCCCCTTTCACCCCCACTTTCCTTACCCATTCCCTCTGTGTGCATTGTATTGCATTAATTGTATTTTATAGTATTTTATATCACATACTTAGTCAATTTGCTCCATGCTTGAAAGAGCAGTGGCAAATTATTTGAAGCACTATACCATAATGGAGCTACTATGTATCGTAATATTATATACAAAATAATCATATTTACATTAATGTGCTTATTTAAATCACTTACCATTGATTCATTATTAGAAAATGTCATCAATGTATGTACATCTTTGTATAATCTCTTTAATTTTCAAAAACTTAATAAAAAATCTTTAAAAAAATGTCGTAAGATTTTCTAACCTATAAAGTGGTACAAAGCCACTGTCTTTAAAGGTATTGTGCGTTGGGAAATTCACTAACATAATACACAGCGTTGTTAGCGTGACTAAATAAGAATAGAGATTACTATGCTATGAGGAGAAGGCTTTAAATTTGATGAAGCAATAAATACAATTATTTCTGCCATGTAACATAAGAATAGGAGAATGGGAAACAAGTAGAAGAACAAAAGAGATTAGGAGCTGAGGAGGTCCCATGTGACACTGGTGTATACATGTGTCTTGTACTTGCAATCTCTAATCAGAATCAAGCCTGGCGTCGGTGACTGTACTGCTTGCAAAGGGCTCTCTTTCCTATACTAGCTGCCTGTCAAGGAAACTGGATCCTTAATTGCAATTTAGCTGTAGGTTAGAGCTAAATCTTCATTTCCTTTATTGCAGCTCAATGTAATTGCATAAATGCTCCCCACGGCAAAAAAGCAATATACTTTATATCAAGGCAAAATGAAAAGCCCCTCTTCGTTATGGGTAGTCAGTTGGATTGCTATCCGCGTCAGTGTGACAGATGAACAGTCATTATTTGGTGAAGAAGACAATGTTAACTCATTCATGCTCATTTTCATAATTCATTTGTGAAACAATGGTCCAATAGTTACAGGACTATATGTTTTAGTCCCATATATTAAAAGTTTTCCTTAACAGGACAGGTTAAGACTCAAAAGAAAAAGAGGAGACAGTAGCACACAATCTGTAGCTGGATTATAGATTTATCTGCCTGGCAAAGCAGAAATGGAGTTAATAGGGGGTCATTTATTATTAATGCTATTTGTATCCGCATGATTCAAGAATTCCTGCTCTTTATCGATAGCTGAATGCGGGAGTTATCAGAGTATACCCCAATTGCCATTATTCTGATTGTGAACAGTCTGCCATCAGGAATTTTGGGGTCTGGGACTCATTTCCAGTCCGGGCCCTGGGCCACCCCTCCTCTCTTGATTTACGATAACCCGGCTCCTGCTCACCCACCTCCTCTTTTGCTGAGCTGCAGCATGGACGTCCCGGACCACAGGCTTCTTCAGCTCAGGATACCGGCGGCCAATTAAAATGCAATACCGGCTGGTGAGCCAATCAGAGCTTGTGTACCGGCAGATACGCTGATTGGCTGCCATCCTGGTTTGAATAAGCCTGCGCTCCGGGACCTGCTTTGTTCAGTGCACTGAGGGTAGTGCAACAGTGGCAGTCCCAGTGGGGGGGGAGGGGGAATGAGCTGCCTGGGCCCTAACAGAGGCCGGGGCCCAGGACAGCTGTATCCACAGCATTCCCCTATTGGCGGCCCTGTGAACAGCGGTTAATGATAATATAACAAGCACAATTTTTTTTTATATTTTCAGAGACTGACCAAATAACTTACATCATCTTCATATGACAATAGTTGCTAATCCATCTTGTATGTGCACATAATGTATGCAGGGAGGCTAGTGAAGTCTATCCCCATTGCATTAAGCCACTGTACTGTAACTAAGAAAGACTTCACAATGGGCAAACAGTGTAGTCTATACGGCCTTTTTTTGTATGTGTTGTTATGTAAGCAAAATTTCATGAATAGATCTGATCAATTGGATTTAAGAATTGTGAATTTGGTTAAAGGAAATACCTGTGAAATAATAAATAGGCCCCATAGTTCTAGTTGGCATGGCAACTGAAACCATACCCTTCAAAATGTCTTACATAAACAAAAAAAATTTGCATTTCAAAAGACATTCATTTTGTTGATGAAAAAATCTAACAAATCAAACTGACATTAATTGAGACACTAATTGAAAATTGATATTACCTTAAAATTCTATATATACAGTATATACTGTATGTCTTACTTCTAAAAACTGCTTCCTCGTTTTGTTTCAGTATTCTTCATGTTGAAGCTGTTTGGGGATCTGATCGTACCCTAAAAAGCCACATGCAGGGGCGGGCTGGGCCGGGGGGCAGGGTGCCATGTGCCCCCCGGGCCGCTCAATCTAATGTGTGCGGGCCGCCTGTTTGTTTCTGAGGCTGCTGCTGCAGCCACAGCTAACCAGTCTCTGACTGGTCTTCGGAAACATGGCCGCCGGCCTCCTGCACTGAGGACGTCTAGTGCAGGAGGCCGCTACAGAGAGTAGCTGTGGACTCTCTGAGGAGCTCAGACCTCTGTGGCTGCCAGCAGCTGCTGTGCCTGTATCACACTGCATTACAGGCAGCAGCGTGGACAGCACAGAGGATCCCTCCCTGCTCCTGTTCAGCGTCCCTGTAGGGATAGGAAAAGGGGCGGGGCTAACGTCCGGAGGGGGCGGAGCTACACGACTGTGAAGGAGATGATGAGCTGCCAGCCTGAAGTGCCCTGAACCAGGTATGTAAAATGTTAGTGTACTTTAACTGGTGTGGGCATGTGTACAAGCAGCGCTACTAGTGTCGGCAAGTGGTGTGGGCATGTGTACAAGCAGCGCTACTAGTGTCGGCAATTGGTGTGGACATATGTACAGGCAGCGTTACTAGTGTCGGCAACTGGTGTGGGCATGTGTACAAGCAGCGCTACTAGTGTCGGCAACTGGTGTGGACATATGTACAGGCAGCGTTACTAGTGTCGGCAACTGGTGTGGGCATTTGTGCAAGCAGCGCTACTAGTGTCGGCAACTGGTGTGGGCATTTGTACAAGCAGCGCTACTAGTGTCGGCAACTGGTGTGGGCATTTGTACAAGCAGCGCTACTAGTGTCGGCAACTGGTGTGGACATATGTACAAGCAGCTTTACTTGTGTCGGCAACTGGTGTCGACATATGTACAAGCAGCGCTACTAGTGTCGGCAACTGGTGTGGGCATATGTACAAGCAGCGCTACTAGTGTCGGCAACTGCCGTGGGCATATGTATAATCAGCGCTACTAGTGTCGGCAACTGGTGTGGGCATGTGTACATGCAGCGCTACTAGTGTCGGCAACTGGTGTGGGCATATGTACAGGCAGCGCTACTAGTGTCGGCAATTGGTGTGGACATGTGTATAATCAGCGCTACTAGTGTCAGCAACTGGTGTGGACATATGTACAAGCAGCGCTACTAGCGTCGGCAACTGGTGTGGGCATATGTATAATCAGCGCTACTAGTGTCGTCAACTGGTGTGGGCATATGTACAGGCAGCTTTACTAGTGTCGGCAACTGGTGTGGGCATATGTATAATCAGTGCTACTAGTGTCGGTTACTGGTGTGGACATATGTACAGGCAGCGTTACTAGTGTCGGCAACTGGTGGGGGCATATGTATAGGCAGCACTACTGCTGTTGCGTCTGGTGTCGGTGTGGGTGTTACGTATAAGTAGCACTACTACTGTCAGAAACTGGTGCGGTTGTTACGTATAGGCAACGCTACTATTGTCGGCAACTGGTGTGGGTGTTACGTATAAGCAGTGCTACTACTGTCAGCAACTGATGTGGACGTTATGTACAATATAAGTTGCGCTGCTACTGTCGGTTACTGTGTGCTATATATATATATATATATATATATATATATACAGCGCTACTACTGTCGGTAACCCTGGGCCATTATGTAGTCATATGCAGGTGTACTCGGGGCATTGTGTGGAGCATAATGTGTGTCGTAATATCATATGGGCATTATGGTGTGCGGCATATTGTGTAAGGGGCATTACGCTGTGTGGCATAATACATAATGGGCATTACTGTGTGTGGTATAATGTGTTATGGGCATTACGATGTTATTAGTACTTTTATAGGGCCACGCCTCTTCCCCATGAAGTATCGCTCCTACATTTTGCCGCGCGCCTTCGGCGCGCACTCTCCTATTTTTAGTGTGGTATAGGCAAGCACCAATTTCCTTTCTGGCACAGGGTACCAAAGTGGCTAGCAATGCCACTGGTTCTGGCATAACTAGCCAGGGGGAGCAGCCTGTGGTGTCCTATTATTGTTTTTTTTTTTTATTATTATTAATACATATACGAAAAACCTCCATTTAACGATACGCTGTTACTGGGCCGGTGCTCTGGACTTGCCCCCCAGGCTAAAAGTTGCCAGCCAGCCCCTGGCCACATGGATCTTTAAAACAAATTTAGTGCATATGGCCATAGTGTCCAGGGCCATCTTAACACATTGGCTTACTGGGCAGCTGCCCTAGGGCCCCACAATTCTAGGGGCCATAGAGTAGGGTTTGCTGGTGCCTCTGGAGTTTCTTGCGAGGCTAGTAGATATTGCTGCCTGGCAGCTTTGATTGTACATTACACAAAACCAGAACTGCTGGGAAACATTCTCTACCGGCCTATAGCCAATCGGTAACTGGCTGTAAGCTAATACTAATTGCTGGATTGCTGATAGCAGGTGGAGAGACACCACATGAAGTTATGCTTTTTTAAAGTTAAGCAGGGGCCCCAGTGCATTGCTTTGCCTAGGGCCCACAAAGACGGCTCTGATAGTGTCTGAAATGAGCAGTAAGTGTACGTCCAGCTAATCTCTAGATTCAATTAATTTTTTCACCTATTCCCATCAAATATAATCATGTCCAATGCATCAAGATGCTGTTAAATGTATCAATATTATGAGAACTTTTGTCTACAGTGTGGAAGACAGCCCTGATGGGCCCCGGTAAAGCCAGGGACATGGCCTTTTTAGCAGAGGTTTGACCAACCACACACAGAAAAAGTTGGCCCTCAAATTCAGGAGGAGGGGGAGGAGGGGCAATCAGCGAGATCGTTAATCCTCCTGCAGGCAGAGGAGAGTGCTGCACTCATTGAGAGAAGAATTACAGCTCCCACAGTGGCACAGCACATAGCTGCATGTGCTGGGCTAGAAAGAGAGTTGAAGAATATTGAGATAGGGGAGAGGGGACATGGACACCAAGAAGCCCCCCCCCCCCCTTCTTGCTCAGGTTCTACAGGTATGTCATTCCAGAACTGAATTTTGAGTGCCCAAATCACTTTCTGTCCACAGGTTAACTGAGCTAAGTGGCAGCTCCTGCCTCAGACTTAAAGGGGGCTGCTATTTCCTGGGTACTGCTCGTTGCAAGCAGTCATTAATTATTTGCAGGTTATTAGTTTGATTTGCTCTGTACCAGTGTTTGTGTGCATTTACTGTAAATAATGATGTACTCATATGCACACAAACACAGGTACATAGCAAAATACACACTTTTAATAAGTTTAATATTAATTAAAGTACACAAAATTATACTCTTGAAAAAGATTTACACACAAATATTATTAAAATAAAAAAAACTTCCATGCACCTCTCTGGAGCATTGCATAACTTCCTTCAGCTGCATCACACTGAGGGCCTTATTTTGGTTCATTCTTTCTGACAAAATCCTTCTTAGATGGACAAAACCATGTGCACTGCAGGGGGGGCAGATGTAACATGTGCAGAGAGAATTAGATTTGGGTGAGTAATTTTGTTTCTGTGCAGGGAAAATACTGACTGCTTTATTTTTACACTGCAATATAGATCTCACTTTGAAGTAAAACCCCACCCAAATCTAATTCTCTCTGCACAAGTAACACCTGCCCCACCTGCAGTGCACATGGTTTTGCCCATCTAAGAAGGATTTTGTCAGAAAGAATGAACCAAAATAAGGCCCTGAGTGACTCACTGAAGTCTGGGCATGCTCACTGTAGAGAATTGTTTCTGGAGTGCACAGACAGCAGCCCATAGAAGCACTGTAGCTCTGGCGTTTTGCATAGAATGACTTCCTGTTGGAAGCTATTGCTGTCCTCACAGCCCAAGAGTGGGAGGAGTTTCCAGCTCTGTGTATGATGATCAGTAGCAGCTTCCGATAGGAATCTACTACATGCTGACCTCCTCCCCACAGGGCTGGGCTGTTGCAGTGTCTGCCCTGCTGCTTCATGGAGCCTGGTGAGAGGAGGTTACCAGCGTGTCAGAAACACAGACAGCCAGCACCAGAGCTCCTGAGGGGGGTGCCCACTGGGGGATGCACCAGAGTTCTGGTGCTGTCTGTCTGTGTCTCTGGTGTTGTGATTTTAACTGGAGGGGCTGCAGTCCTGCAGCCCTATAGCAAGAGCCGCCACTGTGCAAAAGGCCTGTTTGTCAGTCCGCATCATGTGCAAGGGGCAGGCTGTCATTGAAATTGCATGAAACAGTCTGATAGGACTAAAAAGTAGACTGTTAGCAACCTATCACAAAGGGACCTTCTCTAATATTGGGTGCCGGACGACCCCCATAGAGGGAGAACGAAATAGGTGGTGAGCGCAGCGAGCCACTTTGCCTGCAGTGTGCGAGTGCAGCAAGCCCGCAAGGGGCTTCGTTGCGCTCCCCCCGCTGTACAGTCTCGATTTCTATGTCGGGCTAATGACTGTCGGAATCCCGACTGTCGGTGTGTTATACCACACACCTAAAATTATATACAGAAATGCTCTCTCATTAAAAAACAAAAATGCCCTTAATTGCAGATGTCAGATTGATTGACTACCAGTGCAGTAACACACTTAACACTAACTTATTAAATGCCAACGATGTGGCATTTAAGAAATTGGTCAGAATTTTATTCAAATTGGCTTCAACGACTTAAGTCAACATGCGGGGTCAATTGACCTTCTCAACCACAAGTAATTATAGGGTCTACACATCTCCTAACAATACAAGCAAATGCCATGCTAGCAAGCCGGTGCTGCTGAACACAGAATTTGAAATCGGTCTTCCCAGTGTATTGAAGAAGAATGCACCCCAGTTGGAACAATAATAAAATAGCCACTGCCCGGCCACTCTTTCACGCTGCCCAAAAGTCAATTAAAGGAGAGGATGGAAAGGAACAGATCAAAGAGGCAATACACACAGAATGTCATGTAAGTAAATTCCTAATTGCTTCATTAGTTGGTTTGCTTACAGCTACATGGATTTGACCAGGGCCACTTTTATCTCCAACTTTCTTAAAGTTTTTCATAAAAAAAAAAGAATTCTATGTATGCTGTATTCCCTGGCATAAAACCAATTTAGCAGAGATTTATGCTTTAGGTCCTCTGTACTTGTAGTTAGAGAGACAGGAAGGTACGCAAATGAAGAAAAATGAACACAGACGTGTGATTCCTGACACCTCACTTATTTACCAACAGCAAATGTGTAAAAAATGATTACTAAAAAACTTCATACAAATTCTAAAGGCATTAGCCACCTTTTTCATCGTGAAATATGTACAGAAGATATTTATTTATATATATATATATATATATAAAATGTAATCATAAATTGGCTGTTGAACATTTTAGCAGATGCTTCAGCGCAGAAACAGAACTATTCATACAATAAATAAAGCAGTAAAAATCTAAAGCAATTGTAAAAAAAAAAAAAAAAGTCACACATACTGTATTAAAACATTCTTTAAAGTAGCAGATTTTGTTGTGTATAATCCAGAGATAAGGTTGCCACTAGAGATGACCACACTACCTCATGTCACTCATTCCATTGACAGGACAGGACTTTGGCCCTGATTCTAATTCTTTCGGACCGATGATTCGCATATTCTCATGTACGCATGTGCAGGGCTTCTGTGCGGGTGCCTTCGCCAACCTGCACAGTCAGCATGGTGCTCGCACAGAAGGGGGGGGGGGGGGGGGCGGGGGAGGTGGGGGGACATGGGAACACCCAGCATTTTTATGGGCGTCCCCATGCTAACGCTAGGCATACCCATGCAACTGCAGCCATGACGCAGTGTGCCGGGACGGGCGGCTGACGTCACACATGACGTCAGCCGCCCGCCTTGTCTTTGTCCCGGAGCCCACAAATATAAGTCAGTCTCCACTGACTTATATTTGCTAGCCCAGGAGAAATCATTCGCTGGTTGCCAACCCTCAAATGATTTCTCCTGTTGCGGGCACATGCGAGGGGATGCAAATTTCATAACACATCCCCTCGCATGGTTTCTAGGGGATACTGCGGCAGCGGGGAGTGAACTCTTGGACTTGGTTAGGTGCGATCTTCATTTGCCTTTATGTCTGAGCTTTGATTGCTAGATCTTACAGAATGTGTTTTTTCCATTTTTAACATTTGTTCCATTTCAAAGTGTTGTATGCTCCATTTGCTTTGAAAAATGTCAACAAAATGTATAATGTCTCCATTCCACTTCATCCGGGCTCAAAAATTGATGAACAGCTTTGGGTTGTTGGAACTTAACTTAGGTTTTTGAACCAATACAATAAGTCATGTAGTAAGCTGTGAGTTCACAGAGCACCAGCAAACACACATTAGGAAAAAAAAACATATACAGTATAGTAGAATTGCCTCTGGTTGTCTCTTACCTGGTCTGGGTGGTGACTGGCTCCCCTTCAGCTCCCTGTCAAGATCTCCCCCATATCCAGGCCAGGGCAGTAGCAGGTGTTCAAAGTGGCAAATGTACTCCATGGATTCTGGATCACTTGAGCTCTGCTGACCAGTCATCACAGCACTTATTAGGGGGCCCATTAAGACCATTCTGAAACACATCTTGGTTCTTTGAACCTTATCTATTTCTTTGTAAATTGCTGCTGTCAGTTCCTGGGGGTTTTATTGGACTCTTCAGTTGTTCCTACCAGTCTACCTGCAACGTCTCTCCAGTTTGCGGCATTTTGCTGAGTCTGCAGTGTCTATCGAGTTTGCTGTATTACACTTCCCATGAAGTGTTATGCTCAGCATTCGGTGTTATACACTGAATCTGCAGACTCTTTCCAACTCTCTGCAATATGCATTGCTAGCTAGATTTATCCAAAATGCTGGATCTTAATCGTCAGGTGATAGTGACGTGCGGGGCCGTGCATCGCAATAGCTATAGCCCCATACACACTGAGTGATATAGAGGCATTTTCTAAGCGATCTGGTTAGATCGCTTAGAAAATGCTTTTAATTTGCTCCACATGTAGGCCCCCTTAGACATCTTTATTTTTGCACTGCATTTTAGATTTGAGTTTGATTTGAACCCCCTCCTAATATCTAAATATTTGCACATGATACATCTGCCCCCTAAACCCACAGTGCAACATGATTTCACCAAGATGCACAGTTACTTGTTATTTTTGCTTTTTAGGGTGCAGAATAACCCTAAAATAAAATACTTTGACAATGTGAATGTTTTTTTTCATCAAGGACATATTAAGATCATTGTCCCCTTAATGCCCAAAAAGACTTGGTTTCAAAGAACAAGTACAGTGGCATATTTATAACCTTATTATCCTTCTTTGTTTCAGAAACACAACACAGTCTCTGTACAAGTGCACTTTACCCAACTCAACAAAGGATGAAAAAGTCTGAATCTGCCAAGAGGTATAAAACTGATGTGTTGGGTACAAGACTCTTTTTTTTCCAATGGGCAGTTTTTAGTATTTGTTGTCTCTGACGGCTGGCTATTCGAAAAACCATAATCCATCTGATGACAGCCGAGCGGAGGACAAGTTGTGTGTCACGCGACCTTGGGGTTTAGCCGAGTGTTCATTTCTTTTATGTGTCCTGTTAAATCGAAATACTGAAGTTTTAGCCATAAAAAATAGGAAGTGAAGATGCGAATACAGCACACACTCTGCACATGGGAAATATAATAAACCTATCTCTATATAATTCTTTCAAATCAAAGTGAGAATATCACTCCATCCAGATGAAAGAGTTAGTACACATAAAAAGTCTGCATGACCGACCTCAGCAATTCCACATCTTTTCTGGCTAAGAGTACAAATATGCCTTTTTTTTATTAGCAGGTTTTAAAGGTGACTTTTCTAGGGAATCTTACCAAATGCATTGATTAAGCTCACAAGGACCCCAAATGCTGAGGATATTGTCCAAAAGGTGCTATGATAAGGTCAATTCAGAGGGCAACTGTAAAAGTGCTTTGATTGACATCAATTTATTTTAAAATAGCAAGGCCCAGATCAGTCACTAGTTACCTACATGATCAGGAGGCATCTAGGACACTTGAAAATGTATATGTCATTTAATGGCTGCATACTAGTATTACTAGTATTTATGTGTCATAGCATTGGGTTTATTGCAATTCGAAATGTTGGGCACGCTACTAACTTCAAACCTTCCATATAACCTGAACCCACTCTCTCACACCTAATTTGGTGAGTGCTCTACTCTGGGAGTATTATGGTACTGTATATCCTACAGTATACAGATTATGATGCTATAGGACAATGTACAGCATGATACACATGTATTGTGGTAGGCAATCCCCTGGCTCCAATTGCACCACTGTCCTCTGATCTGCTAGTTTAAATGCCCTGCTCAGCATCCAATCCCATAACAAGGGCTCATATGGTGGTTGTTTTGCACTTGTTAAACTCTTACCCAGTATTCAGATTTTTTTGCACTAAAACCAACACGTGTGATTTGTTTTTCTCTAAGGTTCCCCCTGGTGAGGTGGCATCACAAGGGGGATGGGTAGGCTTCTCGTCGGTGTCACCCTTCCAGGGATTGACACCAAAATACCAACCCCTTCGCAGTGACAAAAGCTAAGTGCTGCAGTGTGCTGCAGAAAGCCATTGTGGTTTGCAAAAGAAGTAGCAAGTATTGTGAAAGCAAAAAAGTTGGCCTTTAAGAAATTTAAGCAGACGCAGAAGAATGAGGACAAAGGTGTATCTTGTTAGACAGAAGGAGGCTAAGAAGGTAATCAGATGTGCAAAAGCACAGGCTGAGGAGAAAATGGCCCAGTCAGTGGGTAAAGGGGGGAAAACTTTTTTAAGGTATATAAGTGAAAGGAGAAAAACAAAAAGTGGAATAATTAGACTGAAGACAGAGAGTGGAAGTTTTCTTGAGGGGGACAATGTAATAGCAGATAATATTAATAATTATTTCTGCTCAGTATTCACTGCTGAAAGAGAGGGGAAGGGACCACAGTTAAGTTGCAAGTATAGTCAGAAAACTGAGTGAGAAACAAGTACATTTATAGAGGAGAAAGTCCTCACAGAACTCTCAAAACTGAAAGTGGATAAATCAATGGGGCCAGATGGGATACATCCAAGGATACTAAAAGAGCTTAAAGGGGAGCTGGTAAAACCAATAACAGAATTTTTCAACCAGTCACTAGCTACTGGAGTAATCCCAGAGGACTGGAAAACAGCAAATGTAGTCCCACTGCACAAAAGTGGAAGCAAGGAAGAGGTAAGCAACTATCGACCAGTGAGCCTTACATCAGTAGTAGGGAAATTGATGGAAACACTCTTAAAACAAAGAGTTGTAGAATATCTCAAAACCAGCAATTTACAGGATCCAAAACAGCATGGGTTTACTGGGGGAAGATCATTTCAAACAAATCTTATTGACTTTTTTGACTGGGTGACTAAATTAATAGATCAAGGTGGGGCTGTAGATGTAGCTTATCTAGACTTTAGTAAAGCTTTTGACACTGTCCCACATCGCAGACTGTTAAATAAACTTGAAAGCTTGGGATTGGATTCTAAGATAGTTGAATGGATAAGAGCCTGGTTGCAGGACAGAAAACAGAGAGTTGTAGTAAACGGAGTACAGTCAAAGGAGGGAAAGGTTACAAGTGGAGTACCCCAGGGATCTGTTCTTGGACCGGTGCTTTTTAATATCTTTATTGGTGATATTGCAAATGGAATTGAGGGTAAAATGTGCCTTTTTGCAGATGACACAAAGGTATGCAACAGGGTAGACACACCAGGAGGGGTAAAACAAATGATTGAGGATCTAGGCAGATTAGAGAAATGGTCAAGAGAATGGCAACTACAGTTTAATGCCAAAAAATGCAAAATCATGCACTTGGGTCTCAGAAATCCAAAGACTCAATATAGTATAAATGGCACTATAATGGAAACTACTGAGGAAGAGAGGGATCTAGGTGTCACTATTTCAGGGGACTTAAAAGCAGGTAGGCAATGTAACAAAGCAATGAAGAAGGCAAGTCAGATGCTTGGTTGCATAGGGAGAGGTATCAGCAGTAGAAAGAAAGAAGTAATAATGCCACTGTATAGGTCATTGGTACGACCTCACCTAGAGTATTGTGTTCAGTTCTGGAGGCCATATCTCCAGAAGGATATAAATATATTAGAGACTGTACAAAGAAGAGCAACTAAAATGGTGCATGGCCTACATCACAAAACGTACCAGGAAAGACTAAAAGATCTTAATATGTATACTTTAGAGCAGAGAAGGGAAAGGGGGGACATGATAGAAACTTTCAAATATATCAAGGGCTTTAACAAGGTACAGGTGGGAGACATTCTTCACAGGAAGAGGAGCAACAGAACACAAGGACATGCACTGAAACTAGAGGGAGGAAGATTCAGGGGAAATGTGAGGAAACATTTTTTCACAGAAAGAGTAGTAGATAAGTGGAATAGCCTCCCAACAGAGGTGGTAGACGCAAATACAGTAGTACAATTTAAACATGCTTGGGATAAGCATATTGATATCCTTACAAAAAAATAAGGATCAAATATGGTTTGAGGTAACATGTTTAAAAAAGGGGCAGACTAGATGGGCCAAGTGGTTCTTATCTGCCGTCAAATTCTATGTTTCTATGTTTCTATGTAATATTGACCTGCAGTATTTGGCTCCTGTCAATGAGAAGGAGCTGGCGAAACCACATTCTCTTTAATGATGTCAATGGGGCTCCAGTGAGGCCAAGCTCACTTTGCACTAAGACACACACCTTTTTTTTCAGCACCATGTGTCACTGACTCCATTGCCATCACTGTCTTAGTGCCCTTGATTATTAATCCATTTTTAGTAAAGATTGGACCTTTTCCCCTGACATATAAACTACATAAATTAGTTGCACCGGTGAGAATAAATAGCATTGCTTACACAGTACTTCTAGTATCTCACTGCACCATTAAAATCTCTCTATGCATATTTTAATTTGTACATTAATGGGTATCTAAATTACTATGGAGTGCTGCATGCATCATTCATGTAGACTCTCCTTCAGTTTTTACACGGAACGCTGAGCTAATCTGAAAATATTTCTCTGTTTGGAAATCCAGGATGCCAAGAGATTTGCAAACAGGGACAGTTTATGGTACCATTACAATCACTTTACTGCCTGGTCTAGTAGTATTAATTCATGCCCGTAAAAGGGAGGCAAAATATTATGTATCAAAACACATTTATCTGATTCTGCGTCTAATTATTTCACAACCCTGGTTGGCATGTTAAATCCTTATTTCAGAACCCCGAGCTTGCTATGCTATATTCACCTTTATCTATGTAGAATACACTTTCAGCTTTTCATTTTTTTATTTTACTGTCTTCCATGAAGTGTCCGGGAACGTGTTAATGAAATGAAGGTAAGACATTAACCTCCAAACATAAAATGATTTGCAGTGCAATTAAGAGGGCTGAAACTCACACTGATGTTTCCTCCCTGACATGAAGATTCTTTCACCAAGGAGATTGTGCGTAAGAGAACAGGAGGAAGGTGACAGTCACCCGCCTCTTAGGGCACAGACTTGAAGGAGCAATTCTCTTCAGATCTACACTAAGCAAGTGTCATTAAACCTGCAACTTTCTACTTAAATCACTAAAATCTCTCATCCTCCTATGCTTAATAGGCCGCTAGTGAAAAAAAAAAGTATTTTTATTATATGTTTTCTACAGCAATAAGAATGAGGAAACATGCACCTCCCAGCAATAACATTGAAAATTGTCAGTTACACCAGAAGGTTTGCACTAAAAAATACATAAATACAGTAAGTGAGTTTCTTATGTTTGTGGAATGGTCCAATAAATGTTTTTCAATGCATGCATTATACACACAAATATTTAGTAAATAACTGTGTTCAACAATTGACTGTATATTATGGTTTAATACACAGATCATTTATATGGTTCTATGTACATAGAAGAAGTACATAGGATACCAGTCAGTGGTATAATTCCCAGAAACATTGGAGGCACTGGCCATCAGGCTCCAGCTGTCAGTGGGGCATCAAGAAAGAAAGATTGAGGGGGCTGCTGAACTAGGACAGATCCCTATCCACTCATTTCATAGTGATTTGTTATAGTTACTTCTGACTACTGTCCAAGTTTTCAAACCCCCTTTGTAGCCCCCTTTAGCTGAAAAGTCTTTGAGTGTAACACATTATGTAACATCAATGTGCTCCTAACTGTTGTTATTTTTAAACAGGGCCTTTACAATGTAAGGTGGAAGCTGATTTATGGTACTTTATCACTAACAATTTTATCTATCTACAAGTTTTTCTAAAACCCCAGTCATGACTGTATTTATTATTATTTGCAGTCAGCGCCTGGAAATTAAGATGTCTTATTACCACAATTACTGTAGCTTTAAAAGGGAATATTTATTCTCGCAGATGTACCATTGGCAAGTCACTGGAATGTCAGCACATGTGCAAAGTTGTTGCCACTGGGGGGCACCACCTTCTCTTCCGCCTCTGGGCACAAATATCAACTTACATCCCTGCTCCCAGTGCTTCTTTTCTGTTGCAGTGCTGCATTATATGTATTAATGTATGTTGAAACATGTTCAAGGTGATAGATTTTCAGCATCTGGAGTATGGGCTTGAGGGATGCAACTGGCTATATTGAAATGGAGGAAAAGCCCATTGCTCCATCCTGACTTCCATTTATAGATAATTTGATACATGTTTACATTTTATTTATATGTATGTGTAATGTAAAAAAAATTGGAATGGAGATTTGCAGTGGGTCGGTTTAGAACTTGGGGATTTTTTTTTTCAGTTCTTTTCCAGTGTTTTTTTTTCTGAAGTTGCAGGATGGGAGAACTCAGAAAATCCCAGGGACCACCTTCACTGCTTTATAACACCCCCCTGCCACCTACTTCTCTCTTTAAATAGATAGAGTGGGTGCCGGGCGGGTTCCCGACAGTCGGGATCCCGACAGTCATTTACCCGACATCGGGATCCCGACTGTCAAAACGCCAACAGCCGGGTGCCCGATGGCCACCCGCTATTTTCCCTCATGGGGGTCCACGACCCCCATAGAGGGAGAATAGAATAGGTGGCTCGCGTAGCGAGCCACCGCGCCCTCAGCGTGGCGAGCGCAGCGAGCCCGCAAGGGGCTTTTTTGCGCTCGCCATGCTGTTTGACTCCGGGCAGTCGGGATCCCGACGTCGGTATAATGACTGTTGGGATCCCGACTGTCGGAGTGCCATACCACACCCGATAGAGTAGACCTCCCAATCCCTACAGGGGCAGCACCTGTTCTGTGCCATTGGGATCTGAGAACCATAAATTTAAGTAATGGCAACAAGATGTCGGACCTGGCAGAAATCAGATCTAGAAGTATCACAGATCTCTTCAGACCAGTGACCTGATCACAGGGCTGCGAATTTGTAGGCCGGATGATAATCAAACTACTGTGCATGCATACGGCTTTTGGTTTGCCTGCACAAGACCATCCTGCAATAATTCCTGCTACTTTTTTTAGCGCTGGCCATACGCAAGTTGATTGACAGGAAGTCGGCATTGGGGTTGATAACCGGCCATTTTCTGGGAGTTTTAAGGAAAAAGGCTTGCCCAGGTGTTTGAAGGGAAGTCATGTAACGTCAGCTCTGGCCCAGATCAGCCTGTTTCTATTGCAGTTGCTGAGTAAGTCCTGGGTTATGCACAGACTGCACACAGTGGAAACAAATCATTTAATGGTGATGGGCTTGTGTATGGATTTGCAGGGATGCCAGATTTTCACAAGCATTTTACAGGCCTTGAGTAGAAATTTTGATTTCATTCTGGCATCTGGATGTTGCAGACGGAAAACCAAGCTACGCCTATCCACCAATATATAAAAAAATAGATATGAGAATAGCACTGGGGTTCAATGACAGATAAACACAACAAACCATTCAGCTGGTTTAAACATTTAATCGATTAAAAATTAAGATTGCATCAAACTGACATTGAAAGTGGAATTTCCATAAATAAAATAAGTAAAGTTCTTAACAATACTATGGATCTAGTGATCTGGGCAATGTGGTTGAGGCTTATAGCACTATTCTTTCTTCAATAAGTCCTCAACCACTTTGCCCAGATCACTAGATCCATGGTATCAAACCTATTTTTTGCATCTGCGCCAGTCTAGGCTTCCACTAATTTGGGTCAAGAACCAGGCTAGAAATGGTCAATGCTGACATCAGAGACCCACCTAAAAATGTGTGGGTATGCCTGCATTTTCACATACACACCTAGAAAATGTTATGTTTCCACCCCTAAATGTCAGCATCCTGTCAATCAAACTGCAGCTACTGTAATCTGTGACTTATATGCATACGGATATTTCTCTGCTAATTGACCCTGCGGTGCATAATACGAATGCTGCGCATTACTAGATTGTAAGCTCCTCTGAGCAGGGCCCTCTTCCCTCCTGTTGTCAAAGCCCACTTCTCTTCACATGTCACTCACAGCTCTCCTATACTCCAACACTCAGTGACCATCTTCGTCCGCATACTCATCTCCATCATTGGCATCAAGCCTCTAGTTGTATGTTGATTGAGTCCTCACTACTTATATCCAAGCTGTAATGTGTATTGATCTGTGGCACTCTTTATTTGTACTGTATTTTTGTTATTTATTCAATGTTATGCGAAGTTTTGTCTCCCTATACTGTTCCTTTGTACGGCGCTGCGAAACACTTGTGGCGCCTTATAAATAAAATTATAATAATAATAATAATAATGTGCAGTTGTTCAATAATTGCTCCATTTGTGAATCCTCTGATTATACATATATGACACATTAATGGCCACTAACCAGTTGATACACACAACTTTATAAAGTTTCAAAATGTTTAGATACAGTATTTGTACAGTATAAAACTCTGCTCTAGATCTGACCTACACCTCTCCTCCACTCTTATAATCTTCTCTCACTTCTGTCTATCTCCAAGACTTCTTTCTATCTATGGATCTCGTAATGTAGTGAGCTCTCTATTTTCAGTCAAATATTTGTCTGTCTACCACATATGTCCATTTTATGTCTTGTGTTGAATTTGTGTTTAATGTTATGCTGATTGTTTAACTCCTATGCGGGGGATTTTTGAGCATTACTCATACTTGTGTTTATAATACGCATCTGCAAGTAGGCTTAATTGCATTTGTGAATTTGTTATTATACTTATTTGTATTCATGTATTTGTTATTATGTTTAATTATATTCATGCATGAGTTTGTCAATTGCCCAATGCTGCATAATAGGTGGCATCTAAATAAATAATGATGATGATGATGAATACATGGTATTAGATCTGCAATTTGTATAACTAAGCAGCCTTGGTTTCTGGCTAATCATATACTTATGTAATGAGACTAAAACAGCGTTACCATTTTATATAGTTGTTGTATAGCTCCCTAACAATGTCTAGATTACCAGTATTTGGTCGACACCAAATAGTTGACATTCACATGGTCGACACTGGAAAAAATCAACTCATGACAATTTTGACGTGATTTTTTTATTTTTGAACTTGAATTCAAGCCTGTGGACCACCAATTAGTGTACAACGTACCCTCCCATGGTGAGCGCCGTGTAATTGTATGGCAACCTTTGAAGAAGTCGAAAAAAAATTCATGTGTTGACCATTGTCAAGTCGATCGATTGACTATGTTGAGCATGTCGACCATATTGTGTCCTATTGACTGTTGACCTAGAAGTGATAGCCATCTAGCTCTTCTTATTTTTCAAATGGAGCAGCAGTTGTTCATCCTGCCGGCACGCCAGAGTGTTCTGTCTGGGTGTGCCATTCACTGAGAATGGGACGAGTGTGTGTGTCAGACAAAAGGTGTACTACGATCACACGGGGGGTGCCGGGGGTGCACAGGCACCTCCTAATGCCCAGCAGCCACAGTCTGTAAGTGGGGTCTGGCCGTCTGGGTCAAGACAAACACAGTTTGACAGCGGTCACCTCTATATATATCGGCAGCGGGAGCGTGGGCGGCCGGGCGGCGAGTATGAAGAGAGGAGTAGAGGTCAGAGGCCGCTGTCAGTGTAATGACAGCGGCAGCAGTAGTCCCCCGCTGCTGCGGAGCTCTGCAGACACTCTCGCGAGATGATGATTTTATCATCTTGCGAATCTGTCTGTGTCTGCAGCAGCCGCTGGGACTGTAATGATGGTGCACCGTGCGGGACATGCAGGAGCTTATGCACGGCTATGGAGGAGCTCAGGCAGGGAGGCTGTGCTCGAGCCGACACTGCACAAAAAATGTGGCTGTTCTGTAAGTACAATTCTCTGCCTGGCTACTAAAATGTATTGAAAAGGCTGTGGAGTGCCTGGCTTCATACATAAGATACTATGAATGTATGTATGTATATATATATATATATATATATATATATATATATATATAGTATATACAGTATACATACATACACACACACATCAATCATAGTATCTTATGTATGAAGCCAGGCACTCCACAGCCTTTTCAATACATTTTAGTAGCAAAGATGTGAATTCTGACGTTCGGGGTCATAGAATCCTTTTACACCTTGATAAAGGGGTTCTATGACCACGAAACATTGCAATTCACAACTTTGCAACTAAAATGTAATGAAAACCTAGAGGAGTACCACTGCCTTTGTTTGCACCATTGTTGAGATGTGTGTTTGTGTATATCTATCTATCTATCTATCTATCTATATATATATATATATATATATATATATATATATATATATATATATATAAGACCGAAAAACCCAACCGCGCCTCACAAAGAGAAGGCAGCAACTCTGAGGGGCCCCCTGTTAGACAGGACCCAAAGGTTTAGAGATAGAGAAAATGGGGTATCAGAGTGCGCCAGTTCATTTGCATATACAAAGTATTGTTGAATAGACAGTATAATAGTCAGAAGCAGAATCATAAAAAAAAAAATTATTCAGGAATCTTCCAAGAGATGATACAGGCCCAACGCGTTTCGTCAACAGCTTGACTTCATCAGGGGCATTGGAAGCAGAGCAGTACAAAAAAATCCAATGGTATCCAAAATTAAATCGCAATTTCGGGGGGGGGGGGGGGGGGGGCTTAAGGTAAATAACTCCAATAAACAGTTATAGCAGAGCAGACCGGAAGTGAACTCCTGAGATTCAGCATTTGGATCTCAGGAGTTCACTTCCGGTCTGCTCTGCTATAACTGTTTATTGGAGTTATTTACCTTCCCCCCCGAAATTGCGATTTAATTTTGGATACCATTGGATTACGATTATACCATGCTATATCACTGTTGCTGATCCTTATTGTGTAAACCATTTCCAGTTTTGTCTTTCGCATGAAAACTTTCGTTGTTTTTTAATTAAACAATGACAACTCTATAGTGTGAAATTGCTTTGTACTGCTCTGCTTCCAATGCCCCTGATGAAGTCAAGCTGTTGACGAAACGCGTTGGGCCTGTATCATCTCTTGGAAGATTCCTGAATAAATTTTTTTTTTTATGATTCTGCTTCTGACTATTATACTGTCTGTTCAACAATACTGTTGTATATGCAAATGAACTGGCGCACTCTGATACCCCATTTTCTCTCTCTCTCTCTCTATATATATATATGGTTTCAATGCTTCTAGGGGGGTCCTGGGAAATTGCACGCTTCTAGTGGGGTCCTGGGAAGTTGCACTGGGGCCCTGGCTGCAGCCCCCTAAATATACCCCGATCCTGCATCAGGGCTGTGTGTAGGGTAATGGACACCACGCATTGGTGCCAGGGAGGAGGCACAAGAAGCAATGAACATATAATCCCCTTGGCAATGAGCATGCAACCCCCCCTCCCCCTGACAACAAGCATATAACTCCCCCCAGGCAACTAGCATGTGACCACCCCCCTTGGCAATGAGCATGTAACTCCCTAGAAATGAGCATGTAATTTCTCCTAGCAATGAGCATGTAGCTCCCTCTAGCAACAAGCATGTAATCCCTAATAGAATGAAACCCCTGGCAAGAAGCATGTAGGTAAGCTTCACTTACTGTATGTGGCATAATATGTAATAGGCATTACGGTGTGTAATGTAATGTGTAGTAGGCATTAGGGTGTGTTGTATAATTAGTAGTAGGCATTACGTGTGGTGGGTATTACAATGGGTGGCATTATGTATAATGGGCATTACGGTGTGTTGCATTATGTTTGATGGGCATTATGGTGTGTGTCATACTGTCATTATGTGTAATGGGCATTACATTGGGTGGCAATATGTGTAAATTTATGTGTAATGGGCATTACAGTGTAAATTTTTGAAGCGCGCCTTCATCACACACTGTCCCTGTTTCTGGTGTATGTGTGGGGGAAATGATTAATTCTGAAGTGCATATAAATAAATAAGTCACCTTCTATTTAGTTTGCATTGACACCCAATAGGAGGTGATGGACACGCCCAGTAGGCGGTAATGGGCACACCCAGTAGGTAGTGATGAACACGCCCCTCCAATGGTGCACCCCCTAATAAAATGGGCTGCGCACGCCTATGACCACGATGGAACACTCTGGTGCCCTGGAGGGATGAACAAGCACGGCTCCATATGTACCTGAAAGAAATTAACAATGTGGTAGAGAATATAGATTGAATGCTCCACTGGGGCAGGGACGGATGTATCTATTCCATTCCTAGAGCCTTGTGAAAATTAAAACAAGAGTACGATTGTCATTCCTTTCGGTATAGGTTTCTGTTAAATGTATTTGTTTCTTTGTTTTGTATCATCTACCCCCTCCAGTGGTCAGCTCAGATATATATCTCAAAGTAAATTCATATTTTGTCCCTCTTATCCCTCTCTAGCAAGTTAGAAATGCATTATTGCCCAAAGAAGCTGTAAGCAGTCATTTTTATTCCATTTTTATTCCCCATATGGCAGACATATCTCACATGGTAGACTAAGTTGAGTTATCTAACTGTGTACTTAGCATAAACGTGTGTAGCCAGTTATGCATGTTAGCTATTAGTTACACGGTAGCATACCTCTTGAATATGTAATGCCTTGTCCTGTTAATATAATACTTACCTATGAGAACAGATACTGCTGCCAGGAGGGGCAGAACAAGGCTGATTTCACTTAGCCATGCCCCCATGCCACTCAAATGCGACAATTTGTGGGTCCGCAGATTAGGGGAGGGGCAAAAATGATGTGAAATTACACTATTCATGTCATTTTAGCCCCGCCTCTTTGCTGCGGACCCGCAAAATCAATGGTGCAGCGGGAAAGGTGGGTTTGGGGGCTGCGGGGGCTTGCCTACCTTTCCAGGGGGGGCAGGTAGGGGGAACCGATTTTCAGGAGCCACCCGGCCATTTCAGGAGGATTGGCCATTATGGTACATATGCATATTGTAATGGTATCTTCTCATTATGTTTACAGTTTTACCAACTTCACATCAATCAAGCATTTCAAAATACTGCAACTTCACGTCAATATAGCTTTTCACGATAATGCAACTTCACGTCATTTCACGATACTGCAACTTCACGTCATTTCACGATACTGCAACTTTACGTCAATTTTATGATATCACATTTCTATGCAACGCGATGCAATGTGGTAAGGCATTTCATAAAGTGGGTGCAGCCCAAAGAAAGCCCTGCAATCATGCATGGGAGAGAGTAATGAGTGTGGATTAGAGTCGTTGATCTTGGGAAGCGCGGATAAGTCGGGTTGGAAAATATATTGAAATATATTGAAAAAACTAGAGAAGGTGTACTTTGGATGCCTCATTGCAGCCTTACCGTAATGTCAACATACTGACTATGTCAACATATCACCTAACTGTCAACATTGTGGTGATACATACATTGTCGTTCTCTACTTTTTTGCCAAATCCTGTAGTTTCTTTTATTAGAGAGAGAACAGCCATGCATTTTATGCTAGGATTTAATCATTATTAACTCATATATCCCATTAAAAAAAAGTGTATGGTAAGAGAAATTCGCTAAGGACATTATGGAGTTGTGTACTCACAATGCAGCATTCAGCAATAAATGGATGGCAGCTTGCCTCTGCTTCACAATGTTCCAGAGGCAGACAGAAAGTGACATTCCCTCTGTAATTGGGAGCAGTGTCATTATTTCACTCTACCAAATTAGTCAAAACCCAAAACAAAACATTCATCATAAAATTAAATTTTGTTGTTTACTTCTACAACTGTCAGCAGGCTCTACTGAAGGAAACATTTTTTGTTGGTATATTTTTTTTTATTGTTTTGTTATTGAATGATTTTGCATTAATGAGGAAAAAAGCAGACGGGTGTACAAATAATAGTAACTGAGCATGGCAGTAACAAAGCTCCTGAAATGTTTAACTCGTTACAGTATATAACATTAGGGTCCTTGTTTGGAACTGGGCATTACATCACAATAGGTATTTAATGGACATGGTTTACAGACCAAACTAACATACACTGTATCCAATGTAAGTATACATCTATTATCTTTATAGTCTTTGAGTCTTCTTCATTTCTATCCAAGGGATTTCTCTGTTTGCACCAAAGTTTCTAGAATTCTCTCGATAAAAGGCTTATAGAAATAAGATCATTATTAGAAAATTATTGGAAATGGGCAAAGGAAAAACAGCAAATAAAAGAAATCTTCAACTTCCATCATTTTACAGCCTGAAAAATGACAGGAGATAAATGGTTGATATTTTCTCTCTCTCTCAAAGCTTTAAGAAATCAACTCTAAAGTACTGTACCAGCCAACCAGCAGTAGTTGCTCCACCAATGGTTATGATAGCAGGGAGTGAGAGGGGGAGGGGTAATACATAACCCAGCTCAGATTCAGAACATGGTACCCCAAGGGTTAGTATAACTACACTACCTCAGACAGGGGCGGATTGGCCATAGGCCTTACATAGAAGGTTAACAGAGCAGAGTATCCAACACTGCAAATAGTCATCTAAGGCAGGTGCCCATCTATGTACATTGTCACATCTGTTAAAGGGACATAAGCGAGTTCTAACTGGGGTGTTTCTAGGCTCCACTGGAGGAGAAGTGGGTATAGTTGTGATATTAGGGGGATTATGGCAATACGTTGTTTGTCTGCATGATGGTGGTTTTGGGGTCTGTGCTCAGTCTCAGTGGAGGGCAATTGTGGTATTATGTGAAATGTAGAGGGCTATGGTTTGTAACAGCAGCTTCACAGTCTGGGGTCACTAAACCAATGGCTTCCACCCAGATATAGTGATGTATTAATCTTGCCTAGTTTGGTGTTGTCCCATTTACATTTGATTTGGTTCAGCTAATGTGAGGCCACTTTAAAAAAAATTCCAGATCCACTTTTTTCCCGAATCCACACCTGGCCTTATAACACTATCCATGTGAACGTCTATTGGGAATAGTAACCTGTGGCGAGTGAAGTGGAACCAGCCACCATGGCAGAAGCATGGCTGTTTTCTTTATCATTGCTTTGATACATAAAGAGAGGAAGAAAAAGAAAAACATAATTTGAAAAAAAAAAAAATGATTGATGTCTTTCTGCACCTATTATTAATTATTAAAAATAAGAGGCAAAAAAAGTTTAAACTTCAGATAGCTCTCTACAATCACATCCATTGTCATGGACAGAAAAAAATAAAACTTCAGAATGTTTTTTTTATATTTTTGTATCTTTATTGATTTTTCAGCAAGTACAAGAATATAACAATAAACTTTAAAAACAATAAAAACAGAACATACATAAAAAAGCATCTTACACAGTGCACAATAGATCAGGATATATAAAACAATATAGTCAAACAAGTGTCTACTCATGCAGAGAAAAAATACTCAGAAGAATCAAGTAGGAGTACATAAGTAAAGAAACATCAATAAAATCACAAAGTGTAATAACTGTCAAGTCTCAGCTCAGGCAACAGTGAGGTCCTGCTCCTGAATTGACTCAAACAATTGAGTCAATTGAGGTCCTGCTCCTGAATTGACTCAAACGCGCTGCCTCGGTGTCATCATTGACTCCTCCCTCTCTTTCACCCCCCACATTCGTGCTCTCTCACAGTCTTGCCGCTTTCACCTACGCAACATCTCACGCATCAGACCATTCCTCTCCACTGACGCGACCAAAATTCTCATTCACTCTCTTGTCATCTCCCGCCTTGACTACTGCAACATCCTTCTCTCTGGGCTACCTCTCACCCGCCTCGCACCTCTCCAATCCATTCTTAACGCTGCTGCTAGGCTCATCTTCCTCTCCCGCCGCTCTACCTCCGCCTCCCCCCTCTGTTTATCTCTTCACTGGCTCCCCATTCCTTTCCGAGTTCTCTTTAAACTCCTCACCACCACCTACAAGGCTCTCTCCTCCTCCACAGCTCCCTACCTCTCTTCACTGATCTCTATCCACACTCCCTCCCGTCCTCTTCGCTCCATCGCTGACCGCCGACTGACCTCTCACCTAATCACCTCCTCCCACTCCCGTGTCCAAGATTTCTCTCGCGCTGCCCCCCTGCACTGGAACAACCTCCCGCCACCCATCAGGCTATCTGATTCCCTTACCTCCTTCAAGCGCTCCCTCAAAACCCACTTTTTTCGACTAGCCTATCCCTCCTCCTAACCTCTTTTGATCCTCCTATCCTGCCTCCGTTCCCCTCCGTTCCTACTTATCCTATTGTATTTCGTTCGTCCACCCACCTATTTTTAGTATGTTAACTCTTATGAGCAGGGCCCTCCTTCCTCACGTACTCACCCTACCTCATTACCTCACCTGTGCTCCTGTCCTGTTCTTCCCTTCCTCTACTTCATCTTCGGTCTCCTTGACTATTTTGACACCTACTTCTGAACTGATGCTGATTTTAGTTCTACCAGCTATACCCCTATTTATACTGTATCTTTCTACACGCCCTGTACGTTACCTTGTAATTTTTTTTTTTTTTTGCTATGTACGGCGCTGCGGACACTTTGTGGCGCCTTATAAATAAACGTACTACTACTACTACTACTAAACAATTAATTCTGGAAGACTGCACCCATTCGTACCCATTCGATCTTAAATATGGCTAGGTGTCAAGCTAATTTACTAAGAACCAAATTCGGCTGATTTGATGTTTTTACGATCAGCAACAGCTGAATTTGGCAACTTCAGCCATATATTTATTTATTTATTTACAGTTTCTTATATAGCGCAGCAGATTCCGTTGCACTTTACAATGACCAATTTATGATAGATAGATAGATGGTGGTTGGCTCATTTAGTATCATTAGTTCAGCAGAAAATAGAACTAGAAAATAGACCACATTGTCCATCCATGCAGACTTTTCTGTGTAAAAAATCCAATAAATAAATATAAAAATAACTGTGCCCCCCACCCACCCATCCCCACCCCCAGTATAAACATCCACGGGCTCTTTGAGTCCTGGTTTCCTGAATACTGGGAAAAAAATTAAATGGGGTCCCCCTGTATTCAAGAAACCAGCACTGGCCTTTTGACCAGCACCAGAATCCAACAGCCAGGTGTGAAGTCTTGATACAAGTTGCCCCGGCCAAAACATGACACCCTGGCTAGTCAGCCCTTCCGGGTCTCTGGGGGAGTGGTCACCCTCTCCAGGGCAACCACATCCCAGGCTGAAGCCTGGGGCTGTCCCCGGTAGCCCTGGGCAGTGAACACTGGGCTGATTTTTTGTTGTTGTAAAAGTATAGGAATAAACATTGGGTTACACAGTAGAACTACAAGGCCCAGCAAGCCTCCCGCATGCTGGGAATTGGAGAATATGACACATTAATGGGCCTGCTGAGACTTGTAGTTCTACTGTGAAACCAATTGTAAAATAAAAACACATAAACACCCAGAAATGTACAAACACACATGCACTCACATAAATATTCACCATTTAATGAATGACTCTAATAAAAGGATGAACTCAAATAAATATTCACCATTTAATGAATGACTCTAATAAAAGGGTTTGAGACACCCAGATTATATACAGTGGATACTATTGACCGATACTAAGTATTGTATTATTAATTGAATTTTTTTTAATTTAGAATTATTTTTATGTGTATGCAGTTTATCTATCTATCTATCTATCTATCTATCTATCTATCTATATATATATATATATATATATATATATATATATATATATATACACATTTGGTATTAAAAAATCAGGAAACCAGCCAAATAGGAGCTCTGCCGATCTTTTAAATCCAGCCCCAGGCTCCAGGGCCGGGGCTGGTTCCCAAAATACGAAGGACAAAATGACCCCCATGGCCATAACCCGCACCAGGCTCAAAGAGCCGGGTCTGGTTTTAAAAAATCAGGAAACCACTGAAATAGGGCTCTGCTGACTTTATAAACCAGCCCCAGTCTTCCGGGCTGGGTCTGGTTCCCAAAAAACGGGGGAACAAAATAAATAGGGGTCCCCTGTATTTTAAGAAAGCACCAGGCCCAACCAGCCAGCAGGGTAATGCCACAGCCAGGGGGAGACTTTTTATACAAGTCCCCCCTGCCAAAGCATTTATCCCTACCGACCAGTCAGCCTGGCCAGGGGTCGTGGGGGATTGGGGACCCCCCAATAAAGGGGTCCCACCCCTCCAGGACTTACCTGGCCAGGCTGAAGCCCGGTGCTCTCCTCGATGCCCCTGGGCGGTGGGCATTGAGCTGATAAAATGGTGTCAATAAATAAAATAAAAAACGATTGTCTTATACTGTGGGAGTATACTCTTATACTTATGCTGGGACTTGGAGAACCACAAGTCCCAGGATGCGGGGCATTAAAGGGCCCGCTGGCACTTGTAGTTCCACAGTAAAATAAATAGTTAAATAAACACACACTGACACACATGAAAAATAAAAGTTTAATACATACATTACACATACATACTGATACTTACCTTTCTTGAGCCCGTAGGTAGGTCCCTGGGTCCAGGGTCAGTGGCTCCATGATCTAGGCTCCAGGCTCCAGAATACGAAGAAATCCATTTGGGGACCTGAAGAAGAAAATCCTACTCACCAAGGTCCACCGGCGAAGATCACGTCCTCGCCGTTCCGCCGTAGTCTGGGTCTTCAGAAAATAAAAAAACGTATGTTCCGGCCGGTACCCTCGCACTAACAGGAGAGACGCTGAAGTTTCATCTTCAGCGCTTCATCGCCTCTCCTCCGAATGATTCTATTGGCCGCCTAGCGGCCAATCAGGAGCCGAATTTCTCTTGTATTTCCCCCAATATATCTATATAAACCAATAAGTACTATAAGGATACTGAGCCAATGAGTACTGGAGACAATGACATAGAGAAATGTAATTCTCAGTGCTCTAAATACAGTATAAAGTTATTTTTTAAACCAATGATTTTGTTTTACTACATCTACATTTTTGTTCTCATTGCTATGTTACTGTAGCACATTCATATTATATTATCTATTTTTACAGTAGCATTCTAATAATTCTAATGAGGGTAATAGAGATATTTTTCAGATTTGACCTTTGGGAGCAATCAAAACACCATGATCTAAAGAAAAAAAAAACTTAATTAAGTAGAGTTAGAGATAACTTCAATTACTGTAAGTTAATTAAATCATGTACTAATTAAAGAAAAGAAATGTTGGTCTGTGTCTATCCAGGGACATATTCAGATATATTTGGTAATGTGTTTCATGTGTGTATGAAGCTGATGTCATCAATCTTCTTAGATGTGTCTTGTGAGGGGAAAGAAGTGCTTCTTGTAGTCCCCAATTCATGTAACATATAGGCATACATTTATACCCCTTTTACACCTGCAAGCCGGGTTGCACCCGGGATTTTAGACCCGGCTTCAACCCAGGTGTGACATGGCTTGTGACCCTTTTTTAGACAGCCCCCCCCCCCACCTGGTGTAATGCTGGGGGGGGGGGGGGGGAGAGAGGAGAGAGAGGAACATCACCAGTGGCGGTGAGTCAAAAGGTGACCAATGGAGAACAAAAAGGTTTTGGAGGACGCTTTAGTAAATTAGTGGTGAATGAATGAGTTAAAAGTAAATCTTATGTACCCAGGACTGAACATCTCCTGGCGGCAGCTTTTCCATTACAGTGAACGATTCCCGGTTCACATCAACCCGGTTACCCGTTTACACAGAACAATCACCTGGCGCCTTTCCCACGTTCAACCCTAGACCAGGGTAGGATTCCCAGGAACACGGACCCAGGTTTTTGTTTTGTTTTTTTCCACCGTTTACACCGACCGCTGACTGGGGTCGATATGGGTTATTGCAGTGGTGTAAAAGGGGCATAGTAACAGAACATAAATCATATGTTCTGCATAAGAGCTACAAGAGCACTGCATCACAAAAGCAATGTAATGAATGGATTAAATATAATCCAAGCGAGGGCAGAGTATTTCCACTCTCTGGGCCTGATTAATATGCAAACACAGCAGAAATCCTTTTCAGTGACAGAACTGCGAGGCATAGCAACTGTAGCAGCCACCGTCCCACAAGTCAACAGAGATGCCCACTGAAGCCATTGCAACAATCTCAGCAACTGAGTACTCCATGACCTCCGAGGAACATTGACTCTCTAAATGCCTACCTGGGCAAGCAAGGGAAGACCACAGGGGCCACTAAAGTGCGCACAAAATTGCAACTGCACGCTGTGACATGTCCCCAAAACTGGTCATACCATGCCTGCATTTATGCAGACACTCCAAGTCATCTCCACCAACTGGTCTCTTCCTGTCAATTTGTCCTTGCACTGCATTATACTGGGTCAATCCCGCTGGAATCAGCATGATGGGGAGGTGTGCGTAACCTCATTGTACTTCTTCTTTTCACCACCTCTCTTTTAATTATGAATTGTAAACTCTAGCAATGCTGAGAATAATCTGTGTGTCTGTAGAATAATCCAAATGACTTCTGTGATCTGTTTGGGTTCCGATTTTACACACACACACTTACTACTCGTTAGTCAGCTCTGTCCAGTGATAAGACAGGGCCTTGCTATTTTTTGGACAGAGAAAACTAATTAACAATTTGCAAATGTTTTAAAGGGCATTCATTGAAATGGCATTTACTGTATATGTAGTGTACAGGCCACCATGTTACTGTGAGGTAATGATCGTCAAACTTTAATGAGCCGGCAACCTAGCTGGAATCTTTGGTATAATGTATTTGAAGATGTGTCTGATGAAATGAAGGAAGGAAAGATCAGAACAGAAAACTCAAAGGGCCAGATTCTATTTCATAATCCTTCCATTTTTTCTTTCATACAGTTTGACATCCAAGAAGATGGATTATATTTCCTCTTAATAAAAATAGATAATCTCCACCTACAATGAAAGTACATTATGTAAATATGGTATAAATCGCTAAACACTGTAATTACACATGTATTTTGGGAATAGTGTTAAAGGGAAAAATATGCTAAATGCAATTATTTTTCATTTAAGGAAAGCATTTGTATAAAAGGCTGAAAGAAGCGAATAGAGGGACTGCTAATGTATCCTGTCAGGTTAGCTTTGTGTTATTTCCTGTTTTTCCTACAAAATTTGAAATGTATTCTACACTATATTGTTGCTACTGGTGTGGGCCTTATTCAGAGAAGTATGTAAATCTAATGGTTGACGTACATCTCCAATGATGCACATGCTTAGGATCCATTCTAGACTCAACAGGTATAACTGTAGCAGCCATCCACTTTAGAAGTGGATGGCTGCTGACGCAGCCAGTTTGGGGGCACTCATCCTCGCACGCAGTGCCCCCAAACTGACGCCTGCATTCAGGGTCGGTGTAAGGCTTATCAGCACCCTAGGCAAAGCTTCAAACTACTGCCACTAATACCCAATACCCAAGGGCATGTCCCCTGCATTCCCTGGAGGACCCCCCTTTTCACACACAACAGAATACAAGGAGGAGGGTAGAGCAAAGTAGGGAAGTATGCCTCAAGGGAAAGTATGGAGGTGAGGTCTTAGAAGTTCCGCAACCGTATCTGGATGAAACATGTTAAACTAGTTTCTGAATCATTGTGAGAAGCCTCTGAACACAAATCCACAGACTTGCATTACCAGCCAATCATCTTTCATTCTTCCTCATGCTTCCTCATTATGGGCCTATTTGGTCTAAATTGTCTAAATTGCCAACACAAATACTATCCCACTCCATGGGACCATTACAATCAGTGGCAATTTGTAAACTAAACCTGGCTCTGGAAAATTTAGTAGAAGTGGCCTAACTTGGTCAGACCAGAAATATAACATGTGTAGCCATGGCAGCACCACTGGATGGCAGAGTTTCAGTACTGCAGAGATGGAATAACAGTAAGAATACAGACAGGCCCTTATTCTAATTGTCTCGCTCCCTTCATTTTCGCGCAGGGGAGCAATGGTGAGCATCTGTGTATGCGCATTTATGCTCATGTGCAGGCGATTGGTGCATGTCAAACTGCTTGTTTGCCATCCCTCTCACACCTACCAGTGCGGCAGGGGGCGTGGGGCGGCGGCGAGGGGTCACACCCATGGGAACGCCCAGCGTTTAATGGGAGTTCCCATGAAAACACTGGCCATTCCCATGTAAATGTGCCCGTGATATGGGCATTCCTCTCAACATGACCCATTCCAGGAGGGACACAATGCTCTGTTACTGAACTTAATTAACAGTAGCAGTTGCTGGGATGGGGTGCAGTATGGACCAAAATTCAAATAGGGGAGCCACACCCACTGCCACTTTAACCACTGCCAAACACCACAGTCTGGGACTCACTGACAGTTTGTGTGACTCCCCTGTTTGAACTTTGGTCTGTGCTGCAGCCCCACCTCTGCAACTGCCAATGGCAAGGAAGTCAAGGAACAGTGTCCCTCCTGGAATGGGCCATGTTGGGAGGTATGTGTGGGTGCAGAAGGCAGGCAGCTAACGTCAGCGTATGTCAGCTGACCGTCCGCTTCCTACACAGGGCGCTCGTAGATGTGAGACACCAGAGAGGTGTCTCACATCTTGAGCACCATCGAATGATTTTCTCCCCGCACGCAAGCTGCAAATGGATATTTATGCAAAACATTCATTTGCATGCGTGCGTGGGAAGAAACTCTGCGTGCGACGGGTGGCAGGTGGCCGTGTGGGTGAGAAATTTGCAGCTTTGTGAGTCTACCAGAATAAGGTCATGAGTGTGGTGGGCTGTCTGTCATGAAGGGGGTGGGGCCACACATCAGCAAACAAAACAGGAATCTCCAATGTGAGCTCTATGGCCAATATACCCGGATTACAGTGCGACCAATATGAAATAATTCAGTCTGCTGTATTGTATATATTTGTGTAGCAGACCCTGATAAGAACTGATAAGAAGAGGTTAGCTGCAAATCTCTCTGACAAACTGCTCACAAATGATGTAAAGTGACGTTGTGTTGGTGTCGCAAACAATGAACATGAATTCTGAAAGTTCCTTTACTGAAACTATTGGAATCCTACCGGATAAGCCAGGAGAGTGACATATTGAAGGATTTTTGTTGTTGTCTAGAGCTGTGTAGCTTGGTTGTTTTGTTAATCTTTTATCAGGGAAAATTGCCAAAATGTGACCATACAGCCTCGAGTGAGCTGTAAATGTCTTGTTTTTTTTTTGTTTTCTGCTGCCAATAATAAAAAAAAACTATCCATAAAATTCCTCCCATTAATATTCTTCAATCTCTCAGATTTCTGTGCATTTTGTGTATTCATGTTTCAATATTTTAAGCATCTACAGAACATTGTACTGAACTTGACTGCACTGCACATTATTCAACATTACACTTGTTAGGAACAGAGAGAACTAGCAGGGGGCATATCATTGTTATGTATTTACATAAAGGATAATCCACTTTCTTATATGTAGCAGAACAATAAAAAATGACATTTCCCATTTTGTAATCTGAACAGTTTTGTCCATCCCAAATATTATCTTCAGCTTTTTAACTGTCTATTGATAACACTAGCCAATACCAGTCAAATTGCAGTTTCCCTTATGCCAATATGCTGGCCAACCGGCTGACATTTAGTATTGTCCGTACACACTAAAACAATTTGATGAATGACGGAACGATCCTTCATTCCATCCTTCATTAAACTGCACTGTCTCATGCAATATATTTTAATAGGTTGTGCAGTTCGGCCAACCAGCAGATATCACATGCGACCTACAAGAGTATGAAATTGGGCATATACACTGGCCAATATGCATTATGTAATTCCATCTTTGCCATAAATGACAAATTGTGCTGATATTAGCATGGTGAGTACTCACCCTTAAACGGTATTTACAATGTAACTACAGTATTACCTACAAATGTAGAGCCATCTGTATTGTGTGTTGAAACATCTAGGGCCTGATTCAGTACTGATTCGTGGGGACCAATTGTGTGGCATCAGAGGAACGCCCAGCATTTTATTCCACCTCAATGGCGGACACCAACGGACACAGGTGACCATCCAATGACTTCTCTCCGATTCAGCCACTTGCAAGGGGATGTGTTCGCGTACATCCCCTCGCATGGTACAGTAAGGATTCCGTGGAGGCGGGGTCCAGATGCTCGGTCGGGCGGTGGCGGCATTTCAGTGTCACTAAGCAGTGAATGACTGCTGCTTAGCGAGCCTTGCTGAATTAGGCTCTTATTTTTCAAAAAGGGCAAGTACAGATGCAGCGGGTATCTTCTTTGCAGGGGATGGCGGAAGATTCGCCACCCGCCATCCCCCGCCAGCCACCATAAGGGGACGCGCGTGCACGAGATGCGCGCGCGTCGCCTTACAACGGGGGTCCCCGCTGCCTCGCCGATGGTCGCCCCGGGTCCCCACCGCCTTGCCGCCCCGGGTTCCCGTTCCCCCGCCGATGGGAAACTGAGATGCGCGTGCATGTGAGACGCACGCGTGTCTCAGTCAGATGGGGCGCCTCTCCGCTGGCGATCGCCAGCGGCCAGATTCTGGCGCTGGCGGAGCAAGAGGCGCTCCATCTGTAGTATTGCAAAGCTCAATGCCCACATTTGTGGAGTTATGTCATTTTGTTATTGATAGTTTTTCTGCTCTGCCCACAAAACTACATGTTCTGGCACCTGGACTGAAGTGCCAAGACCTTGGCACATATTTTGGTGCCATAGACCTTGCAGATATTGCTTTTGGTCCATATACAGCTAGATTGGAATGTATGACTGTGTTTGCAAATCTCTTAATCCCCATACACACTAAATATGGAGCACCTCTCATTTATCACAGGGGATTGCCAGATTGCCCTGCTGGCGATCAGCGGCGGAGAGGTGCTCCATCTGACTGGGACGCGCAATTGTCTCACATGCACACGGAACAGGGCACTCGAGCGTCTCGTGCATGTACACCCCCTTCCGGCAGTTGGCGATTCTATCTGAATGAGTGGCTCTACATCTGTAGGTGATCTCTGCACATCGGTAGGTGATATTGGTGGCGGTGGGGTGCTGGCATCAGCATGGGCATACACATTTGCTGATCTTAGCGGGGTAGGCAGTGACAGCGGGGAAGAGAAGGGGGAGCGGGGGCCATTCTGCATCTGCATCATGGCCATCATAAACTAGGACCCTCTCTAGAATATACATACAGAACAAGGGAGGCGGTCTTTAATGCGCGAGAGCCTGCGTTGTAAACAATATTGCTTGTGTGGGGCGTGGGGTGTATGGGGCTTCATTGTCCATTAAGGGGTGTAATTTGCAAAAAAAGAAACAAAACAGAATGATGTTAATGTAACTATTAATACCATATTACCTGGTATCTTTACATAGCGGTTATAACTTCTCTATTTTGAAACTGATGTGGCACATGGGTTAAACCAATTATTGCTATAGTGCCCTGTGCAAACAAGACCCTCCAGGGGACAGATGAGACCACCACTCTCTGTGTTTAATCAAAAGAGGCTTTCGGATGGACCAGAGTTATTTTCTGGAACACAGTACTCAGATTTTGTGGCGCTGATCCAGAAGTTGTTTTTATGAGGACTTCAAACCCTCCGGCGTGGGAGGCAGGCAATGTAGTGTTTTCCTCTCCAACAATAGTGTGTGGCTGAAAATTAAAAACAATACTTCTTTGGCAGACTGAAACGTAATGCGCTGGGCTGTGAATCAACACGAGCTCTGTCTAAATGACAGGTGTTCGTTGGGACATAACTAGTAGGGTTCTGCTGAGCTGACATCACAGATTGCAAGTCTAGGCTTCCCCAATGTAACATTCAGCCATCCAGCATAAGCTGACACCGGAGACCGTCAAATTAATGATCTTCTGCTAGGGATGAGCAGATTTCTTCTGGGGGACAGGGATAGAAATTTTCTATTAGGAAGGAGAATCATCATGATCATTTTTATTCCTGTAATATATACAAATCTATTACCTGCAAGCTCTTGAATGTAAGCATAATGACAATGGATTGCGGCAAGTTATTCTGTACAGATCCTTCACCGAGCAACTTGACATCAGAGGTAAGCAACCCGCCGCTCTCCAGCTGATGCAGAACTGCAGGTTGATTATGTTGATTAAAATGGAAATGTTCCTGCTGCTTATTGTGTCCGCAGGAAACTTTCTTTTAGTCTGCGGCTAAAACTCTCAGGGCAAAGCCTGATTCACACTGGGGAAGGCAAGAACATATCATTGCTGAAGTCAAATGACTTTGGGCCGTATTCAATGTGGCCGGCAAGGGGGTTAAATGCCGGGGATTGGCTAAAACCAGCGATCTTCTGCGTTTAACCCCCGTGCCGGCCACTCACCCTATTCTGTCACAGCTCGCAAAAAAAAAAAGCATTTAATATACCCCTTTGTGGTAAATGCTGGCTAATTAGGAGGGGCTGTGTAGCATACATCTAGCCAACAGGAAGCTCAAGGGGAATCATCTATCCTACATGGAAGAAATTGCCCCATGTGTGTGGGCCTTTAAAGATTAAGGATTAGGTATCAAATCTAGGAGAGAGATAAAGTGGAGAAAAATAAATGTACCAACCGATCAGCATATAACCGGTGGCGGCTCTTACCCTTGCAGAGGAGGGGGGCTGTCGCGATGCAGGCCCCCTCCATCCGCTGCCATTGCCGTGCTCCCCGCTGCTAGTCCCCGCCACGGGAGGCATTCCTATTTAGTGTCCTGATCACCACACCATATGGGGGTATGCCACATACACTTTGGTTATGCCTAGAACTTCTGAAGTGCTAACCCCCTACTCCCTGAGCTCCCCTAAAAAAATTCCACCTCTGTGCTATCTTAAAAACAGTGGGCAATGAAGGAGGCAATGCAATTGAGCTACTGTAAACTGACTTTTATACAGACAGTCGCTAACACAGACAGACTAACCTTCACACATACAGTATACGCACCACACCCACCAATCACCAATAGCGATAGTTAGAAAAAGTACATTTAGACTGTGACTTATTATTTTTATTGAATATACTGCCTCTGTGCTCATCTCTGCTGCTTCCCCTACTGTTGGATTGGTGAGATCAGGACAGCTTGTACTCCCTGGGTTATAGGGGGTTATTCTGGTTGAATCGGTTCTGTATGCGTTCGGAAGGAACGCAGTTTTTTTCTACTGTACACGCGTCTGCCCGATCCAACCAGAATAGGGGCCCTAGTGATCTGAGGCAACCGTGGAAGATATCATCTTTGGCACGAGTTGTCATTAGAGGAGTATATTTACTAAAGCACAGGGTTATTGGATTGGAGATGTTGCACAGACCACCCAATCAGATTCAAGCTATTATATAGATAAATAATAAGGAGAATACAATTGGTTGCTGTGTACAACATCTCCATTTCTATAAAGCCTTTAATAAAGGGTATGGATCATAGGGTTGACAGCACTTAGGTTGACAGTCATTAGGTTGACCACTATAGGTCATGGTCATTAGGGTGACACAAGCATTAGGCTGACATGGAAAATGTCAACATGAAATTGGTAGACGTGAGTTTTAATGGTTTTTTTTTAATGTTTATGTCGCCATGCTTCGCGCACACTATTATATTCTCCCTCTATGCCCACTGGGATAGTAAAGTATGTGAAAAACATATTTTTTTGGAAAAAAACAAAAAAACAAAAAACAAAACATGAATAACTCATTTCGACCTTTTCCGTGTCAACCTAATGCATACTTGCCTACCCTCCTGGAAAGATTGGGAGGCTCCCGAAAAATCGTGTCCCCCTCCTGGTCCCTGAAAGGGTGGCAAGCCTCCTGCATGCCCCTGGACCACTGCACTCCCCCCCAGCATCATCCTACCCTGCTGATTATACAATTATGCAGATTGCATCATTTTAGCCACGCCCCTCCACGTACACCCAACATTTCTAAGGATGGGGATGGGGATTGTTGACGTCAGGCTTTGGCCCCGCCCCCAGAAGCATTGCCGAAAGTCTCCTCTCCTTGCTTTTTCCGAAGAGGAGAATGGAAAAGTCGGGTAGTATGACCTAATGCTTGTGTCAACCTAATGACTATGTCAACCTAATTCATGTCGACCTATTTCATGTGTCGATGTAATGCTTGTATACCTAATGACAGTATTCCATGTGCCAACACATGCCAGAAATATACCCCATAGTATCTGTGACATTGCCATGTTGCAATTTTTTTTTTTTGCCCCTATTTTAAATATCTTATTTTCTTACATTATGTATTGTATTACATGCAGGGCAGCCGAGAGGAATGCTGGGCCCTGGTGAAATTTTGGAGGCATGGCCTATGTGTGGGAGGTGTGGGCACCTCCCGCATTTAAGCCACGACCCCAAAGTGGAACTGCTTCCCATGCTAGAGTACAGGACTTTGCCCGTGCTGCACCCCTTCAGTGGAACGCACTCCCTCCCTCCATTAGACTCTCCCCGACCTTGCAAAGCTTCAAACGGGCACTGAAAACTCACCTATTCATCAAAGCGTACCCTTCCACTGCATAAACCAGCTGATTCTCCGACCCCTTGCCTGTTTACATCCTGCTATCTAACCACCCCCCCCTTGCTTGCACCTCTTGTAATCTGTCTGTCTCCCCTTCCTACTAGATTGTAAGCTCCTCCGAGTAGGGCCCTCTTCCCTCCTGTTGTCAAAGCCCACTTCTCTTCACATTTCACTCACAGCTCTCTTTTACTCCAACACTCAGTGACCATCTTCATACTCATCTCCATCATTGGCCTCAAGCCTCTAGTTGTATGTTGATTGGGTCCTCACTACTTACATTTAAGCTGTAATGTGTATTGAACTGTGGTGCTCTTTATTTGTACTGTATTTATGTTATTTATTCAATGTTATGCCAAGTTTTGTCTCCCTGTATTGTTCCTTTGTACGGCGCTGCGAAACACTTGTGGCGCCTTATAAATAAAATTATAATAATAATAATAATAATAAAGTGTTTAGAGTAGGGTGAAAGAAAACTCTAAAAACTGTAATCTCAGCAGCAGCACACACCTACAGCATGTGCTGTGCTGACAGCAGGTTCAGCATGACCTCTCACGCTGTCAGTGAGACAATCATGCTGAGCCTGCTCTCAGCACAGCACATGCTGTAGAGTTGTGTGCTGCTGTTGCTACACGGGAGGGATGGAGGGGGAAGGGAGGGGTCGGACATGGGCCCCTGCGGGGCGCCTCCAGCAAGCCTGGACCCAGGTAATTAGTACCCTCCCCCCTCTCGGCTGCCCTGACTACATGCAATTCTCAGTTGGTATTCCAATTCCCTTGGATTTGTCAGTTAATATTTATTGAACACTAGTGTTTTAAATACCAAGTTGTTACAATACAATCAAATTATGTCAATATGTTATAATAATGAGTATCTGATTGCTATGTGTAACATGCAGAGCTACATCTGCTCACCAGCAAGGTGACCGCGGCTAACCCATCTATTTGCTGCATAATGTAATACTGGGGTAATAGATTACACAAGTCGGTACTTATGTAATATCTGGGCTCCCGTTTTTCTTATGAGACCGCATCCCCTTGCATGGCTCGCTGCGCTCGCCACGCTTCGGGCACGGTGGCTCGCTGCGCTCGCCACACTATATAAAATCAACTCCATGCGTAATTGGATAGTAGGGGTATGAAAAAATGGGGTGCATTTAACATGGGAGCCCAGATAATACATAAGTACCCACAAGTCTTGGGAATGTTGGCAACCATTGCATGAGCAGGCTTTCTTTAAAAAAGAGTAGATAACAATTGCATGATTCATGATATTGATGACCCAACTATCTGCAGATTGCAGCAGACATTTAAATTAGCCAGAGCAGGCAACATTGGGCCCGATTCAGACTTGTACGCAGATCTGTGAAAATCGCTATTGGGCGTACAGAAGATCGCAGTTTCAGTGGCGATGAGGCGGCGATATGGCCTTGTGGTGGTGGGATGTGGCATTTTGTGGTAGCGGTCCAGATTAAGATTGTTAAGGCCTCCCACAGACTTCGATTCAATGGCTTGCGGCTCCGAATGCTCTCAGCGCTGGAGTTCCCCATGAATCGATCTGCACATGTATTACATATATAATAACATAGGTCCTAATTCAAACCTGCTTCCCCGTCGCTGGACAGGAGTGGTACCTACTTCAAGGTTTTTCTTACTGTTCAGATACGGCCTCATTCAGATGTGGCTGGATTTGCTATTGCTGCTGCTCACATAGACCACTAATATGGTAATGCAGAAGAAGGAGCCACACATGTGCAAAGTACCAAGCATCAGTACTTAGAGACGCAGAACGCTAATCAGAGCACATCTGAATCAGGCTCATAGGGGTTTATTCTAGTTCATTCTTTCTGACAAAATCCTTCTTAGATGGACGAAACCATGTGCACTGCAGGGGGGCAGATGTAACATGTGCAGAGAGAATTAGATTTGGGTGAGTTATTTTGTTTCTGTGCAGGGAAAATACTGACTGCATGATTTTACACTTCAATATAGATCTCACTTTGAAGAAAAACCCCACCCAAATCTAATTCTCTCTGCACAAGTTACATCTGCCCCACCCGCAGTGCACATGGTTTTGTCCATCTAAGAAGGATTTTGTCAGAAAGAATGGACTAGAATAACCCCCATGGAGATAAGCCCCATACACACAAGATGACTAGGGCCATTGCCAATATCGTTAACTTATTGATAATTGATAAACTGCAGTAATTAGCAGCAACACAAATGTCACAAAGGGGCTGTTAATAAATAAGGTGCGGAAACTCCTAATAGTAGTTCTAGTAGTAGTTCTGCAGTACAGAAAATAACAGCAAGAGTAGTTGCTATGGGTTACAGGCAGCATTTATAACCTGCATTCAATGTCCCTTAAGTAGTTACAACTTTGAGCAAGATGGAAAACAGCAATAAATGGATTATTTTTTTATTTCTGTACAGAGCAGCTATTGATTAGCAATGTGTTATTTTTGATTACTTTGTGCTTTTTGAACTTTTATCACCTGGGGATCTTTGGTTGCTGTGTATATTATTTGCATACCATATCTTCTCCTCTGTACATGCTGTTTATTTAGAACTCTGTACTCCAAGGGCGAAATGTAATAGGGTGCGATTTTTAGACTAAAAAAAAATCGCACCAAATCGCACCTTTAAAAATCGCGTTTTTTGCCGCGAATTCGCATATGTAATGAGATGCGAATTAGCGGCAAAAAATGCGATTTGCCGCGATTTGCCGCGATTTTTAGTCATGAAAATGTGCGCATTTTCAGTCATGAAAATGTGCGCATTTTCATAAATGCGATTTTGTTCCAAAAAAAAAAAAGTTAAAAAAAAAACGGCGTGGGGTCCCCCCTCCTAAGCATAACCAGCCCCGGGCTCATTGAGCCGGACCTGGTTCCAAAAATACGGGGGGACAAAAAGCATAGGGGTCCCCCGTATTTCTGAAACCAGCCCCGGACTCTTGGACCGGTCCTGGTTCCAAAAATACGGGGGACAAAAAATCTGGGGGTCCCCCGTATTTTGAAACCAGCACCGGGCTCCAACAGCCCGCGGTGTCATGCCACAGCCGGGGGACACTTTTTATACAAGGTCCCCCGGCCAAAACATGAGCACCGTGGCTGGTCAGCCTTGGACGGGGTACCTGGAGGAGTGGGGACCCCCCCAATAAAGGGGTCCCCCCCCCCCAGGCTTCACCCGTCCAGGGCTGAAGCCCGGGGCTGTCACCGGCGTCCGTGGCCAGTGGACGCCGGCCTGATAGGGTTAAATTCATCATACATATCATTACATTGCTTTTTACCGGCGAACTACAAGTGCCAGCAGACCTCCCCCACATGCTGGGACTTGGAGAACCACAAGTCCCAGCATGCGGGGCATTAATGGGCCCGCTGGGACTTGTAGTCCACCTGTAAAAAGAATGTTTATAAAAAACACACACACAGAGAAGTACAAGTTTATTACACACACACACCTCAATTTTACACCAGCGTTACTTACCATTCCTGGATCCAGCGCTGGTCTGGCTGCTTTACAGCCGGCTCCCCCCGAACTGACAGGCAGCGGGGAGAAGCGGCTGTCTCCGTCGCTTCTAACAGCCTCTGTAGCGCTGTCCGAGTGCTACAGAGGCTGAGAGCGTGATTGGCTGAGCTATGCGTCTCCATGGAGACGCATACTGTAGCTCAGCCAATCACGCTCTCAGCCTCTGTAGCACTCGGACAGCGCTACAGAGGCTGTTAGAAGCGACGGAGACAGCCGCTTCTCCCCGCTGCCTGTCAGTTCGGGGGGAGCCGGCTGTAAAGCAGCCAGACCAGCGCTGGATCCAGGAATGGTAAGTAACGCTGGTGTAAAATTGAGGTGTGTGTGTGTAATAAACTTGTACTTCTCTGTGTGTGTGTTTTTTATAAACATTCTTTTTACAGGTGGACTACAAGTCCCAGCGGGCCCATTAATGCCCCGCATGCTGGGACTTGTGGTTCTCCAAGTCCCAGCATGTGGGGGAGGTCTGCTGGCACTTGTAGTTCGCCGGTAAAAAGCAATGTAATGATATGTATGATGAATTTAACCCTATCAGGCCGGCGTCCACTGGCCACGGACGCCGGTGACAGCCCCGGGCTTCAGCCCTGGACGGGTGAAGCCTGGGGGGGGGGACCCCTTTATTGGGGGGGTCCCCACTCCTCCAGGTACCCCGTCCAAGGCTGACCAGCCACGGTGCTCATGTTTTGGCCGGGGGACCTTGTATAAAAAGTGTCCCCCGGCTGTGGCATGACACCGCGGGCTGTTGGAGCCCGGTGCTGGTTTCAAAATACGGGGGACCCCCAGATTTTTTGTCCCCCGTATTTTTGGAACCAGGACCGGTCCAAGAGTCCGGGGCTGGTTTCAGAAATACGGGGGACCCCTATGCTTTTTGTCCCCCCGTATTTTTGGAACCAGGTCCGGCTCAATGAGCCCGGGGCTGGTTATGCTTAGGAGGGGGGACCCCACGCCGTTTTTTTTTTATAAAAACACTTTTACACATTTTTATTAACAGAACCATGCACAGATCTCAATGATCTGTGCATGGTTCTGTCAAAATCGCCTGTCAGAACCTGGTCTATTTTTTTTGCGATTTTTGGTAACATTGACCAAAAATCGCACCCTATTACATTTGCGAGTTGTATACTTTATAATGGGAAAACATCTGGATGCGAATTGAAATGTGACTAAAAATCGCACTTAGAAAAGTGCGATTTCGCGGTAAAAAGTGCGATTTTTTACCGCGATTTTCAACCTATTAAATGTGCGATTTTCGGAAAATGTGCGATTTCGGCCGTTTTTGACCAAAAATCGCACATGTCTAAAAAATCACACCCTATTACATTTCGCCCCAAGTGTTTTTCTGCGTTTGCCAAGTTTCATCAGGATTCCCACTGTCCAGCTTTTGTCTCCATGCAACCCTTTGTGCAAAAGGATAAATCAAATGCCCTGAGGTCATTTATTATAACAGACAATGGTTTACTAATGGGAAGAACAAAACTTGGCCCATTCTGTATAAGCATGATGTAATGAGAACCACTGTCCTATATCAGGGAATTGATTTCTTTCTAGCCAGAAAACTCATGAATTCTCAGAACTATCAAAACTTTTCATCATTGCATTTTATTAGTTTATTTTTACATGGTGTTCTATGCCTATAAAGTAAGTATGATTTATGTGTTTCTACATACTGAGAATGTTCTGCAGTGATATTTCTGGATGTTGCTTTGGGATGATTGCTCTATTTCACTGACACAGAAAAGGGGACAGACCCAAAAACTCAGGACCATGATTAGAGAACTCTAGGACGAAGAATATTAGTGAGATTAAGGAAAGGAATTTGGAAGTGGAATGGATTAAAATGTGAGTAATCAAAAGGAATTAATTCAAATTACAATTAATTTGTTTTGATTTGTGCCACACTAAACATTAACGTGGCCAGCCTGCCCCTGGCTTTGTAGCTAGCCTGTGCAGCCATGAGGCAGCCTGTAGTGTGCGCTTTAGCATTTGCGGTGCATCGTGGGGAGGGGCTCAGGGTGCGGAGCGTCCTTGGCCTGTGCTTGGCCTACTGCCGGTAGTTGTTATTTTGCTAACTTTAGCAAAATTACATCTCATGCTAAATCAGGGCTGGCCGTTAAAGGGGTCACCATTCATGGCTTTATTGTGATTCGTGGCTCCAATGTTACTTGCCTTTGATGTCATGCACTCATCATTTACACAGCATTCCTTTGATGGTTTGAATTATGGTAATTACTAGATATGACACCCCAGTTGACAGGAGAGAAAGCCTCATTGACAAAGGAGATACCCCACAGAAAGGGCCTAAAGCTGGGGTAGCCAACTCCAGTCCTCCAGAGCTACCAAAAGTTAATGTTTGCTAGATCTCCTCACAGAATCACAAGTGAAGTATTCGGTGACCTTTACTCTCACCAACCATTTTGCTAATTTATAATCACAATCTGTCTGCACTTGCCTTTGTCTGTAACTTCACTTCTGCCCTATACACATTAGACAAGATAGTAAAGTATATCGCTCAGAAGCTCCCGCGTTTCAGTAACGACCCCCACCCTTGTCTGTTCAGTACAGCCCCCGCAACCCCCACGACATCGCTCCCAACCACCGACATCAGCAAGTGTGTATGCATTTGCGGATACCAATGCTGCGCCGAGTCCTCTTCATGTCTAATATCCCCTGGTTCACACATCACCTTGTGTGTATCCAGCATTAAGCAGGCGAAGCAAAACCACACTTCCTCTGTTTGATTAACTTGAATGAATTGGGGAGCACTTTTTTACAGATACTTTCTTCATGAATATAACTTTCAGAGTTTTCTATATTTTTTATTTTGTTGCTACAGGTTCCAATAACAGAGCTTGGTATCTAAACATTACCACAATACCATTGATGATGGAGAACCATCATTCTACTGCCATTAATGCTAAAAGCATCAACCTTAAGCTATTGGGCTGCCACCATCACAACCATCAACTGCAAACCATCAGTACAGTAGTTGCTAAGCATTGTTGGTTGAGGGAAAAATCTAGATGTAGAGAGTCTACAATTTCTTGCCACGATCTAGTGTATTCTAGTAACCACATAAAAATGACTCCCTAGTGACCACTATAGTACACCCTTAATTACATTTCCAATGTACAATATGAAAGAAAAGCAAAATAAACAGAAATAAAGCTCTTCCAAAACATTACTATTGCTCCTTTCCGTTCAGACATACTGTATTGTAATACAGACATCCAGTATGTCACCATTTATAGATTATATGTTTCTTGACAATGGAATCACTGTGGAGAGCCTGAGATAAGTAACAGTAACTCCTACTCCTCACATCCCACAGTCTAACTGTAATGCTCCTGTCCCAAAATCTAACCCTAGCCCTCCGCTCAGGCAACCTAACACTTTGCACCCATAGTCTTATCCTAACCATCATTGTGAATATGTAAAAATTCTGCAGGTGAACTCTCGACATTATAGCATCAACATTATGCTTGTCGACATTTTGAATGTTAACATACTGAACGCATCCAAACCTGGATAGAATAAATTAACTGCTCTTGTATCCAGGGTTAGACTGGCCCTCAGGGGTCGGGTCCCATGCATGCACTATCAGCATTTACAATATATATTATATATATTTATCAAAAGGCCTAGACCAAAGCACTATCTAATGGTTAGACAAATCAATATGGTGGCTGACCACACCCCTTCTGAGGACTGGCCACACCCCTAAACATGGGCCCCTACCACGACATTCCCCCGGTGGGGCCTTTATGCACCAGTCTGACACTGCTTGTATCCATTTACACTACATCGCAACATTTACAAAATAGGCTCCAAACCAGTCCAGTAATCTCCACCAAGAGATGTGTGTATAGGTATATGAAATCAGGACTTCTTTTTCTTTATCTTTTAATATATAAATGGTTACCGTAGGAAGGACAAGGGCTTAATTCTGTTCATTTAATTAAGTTTACAAAGTATTATTATTTAACACCTAGAGTAGAAGCCAAATGTGAAAACTGGCTCTTGTTTAGTATATTTAAAACTCATGGGTAAAGATCAAGTTAATCTTTTTAAATGTAAATTTTGTCCTTTTGAGAAATTGCATGTGCTCGGACATCCCATAAGACCTCTTTTTGCTTAATGCTGCATTCTTCTTACTGAGGTGCTGATTTCCCACCCCTATGATATCTCATTCTCCTGACCTTTTCTTTCTTCTGTTACATCTGACAGAAACAACATGGCTTTCACTACCTCTCTATAGTATAATGTACGTCACACAATATTATCATGTAACTATGGGCCTGTTTCAGAGGTGGAAGCAAATCCCGAACACAACAGATTTGCAAAAATATAAAAATGGCATAGGTATTTACTGAACGCCTATAGTCAGACCCAAATCTGCCACTTGATTACAAAGGGCCTTATTCAGAGTTGATCACTGATGTGAAAAATTGCAAATAGTTTAGATTATCGAATGACTGCATATGCATACAGATCATATGGCGCATGCGGAAGGCCAAATAGCGACAGAAATAGTAAAAATCTCTAGTCTCAATCTCCTCACAATTTGACTGACAGGATGTTGGCGTTTGGGGTTGGTAACCTGCCTTTTCTGAGAGTGTCCAGGAAAACGCAGTTGTGCCCAGGTATTTTAAGTAGAGATGATTTGGATTCCTCGCCGGGATTTGGATTTGGCTTTGTCAAACAGCGGTGAAAGGCTTTGGATTTAGATATTTTTCAAAAATGGTCAAAAAACGCCCAAATTGTGTAATTTATTTTTTATGGACGGGGGAGGCAGAACAATCACACACGGCACTTGTTCTGCTTCTGACATTAGTATATGTATGGAGTATTGGATTGCAGTGCAGCACACCACAGTGAAAAAAACAACACTGCACAAAACAAAACCCCTCTAGTCTGCACTGTACAACACCCCTCTGAGTCTGCACAGCACAAACACCTCTGCAGTCTGCACTGCACAACACACCTCTGTCTGCTCTGCACTGCACTGCACAGCACCCCTCTGTACAACACTCCTCTGCACACTAATGATTGATGTGACAAGTGATTGATGTGACAAGTGATTGATGTGACAAGTGATTGGTGATTCAAGTTCAACACCCCAGGCTCCTGTACAACTAGACATGAGCAGAGCTGTGCGCATTTGGAAGCGTGACCGTAAAAAGGTGCCGAATTCTCTGGACACCAAGCTTTTATAGACTAAGCATCTCGCGAGAATCTGACGCCAGATTCCCGCGTTCTGCCACCCTCGGGTTTCCGAACAAAGCCAGAAACTCCTGAGCGTGGCTCGCGAACATCGAGCCGGGCTGTGTTCGGAGCGGTTCGGATTCTGGAGAATCCGGACCGCTTATATCTAATTTTGATGTCAGTGATGGCCTCAATCAGCCTGTCTCAGTTGAAGAGTTGTGGAAGGGTCAGAGTTACTCACATTTGCACGGACTGAGAAAATTATTAAATGATGAGTGAATATGGATGTGTGACAGGTTAGTGGATTGTGAATTTTTTTGCAATATCCTTCAGATTTACACAGGGCAGGGTTTTACCCTGGTCGGAAACTAAGCATTCCAATCATCTGCAAATTTGCAGATGAACGATCAGGACTGAATCAGGCCCAAAAACAAATCATCAAAGGTCACACCTGTTATGATCCTGGGTGTGAACACCAAAGCTATGATCGAGGTTTAGAACGGTCACAGCGAGCCCCTACTCTACCTCTGTTGTGTCTCCCCAGGAACAACTAGATCCTGCTGTTCTAGGCTTCACCTATAATAGTCACATCTGAGGAAGCGAAGTAGGTCCGCCCCAACTCCGGTGCGACCAGGTCTTACATGGTACAAGGATCTGGAAACCCTTGGAGGTAGTCAAGAAGAAAACTAACTAAAGGGCTACATGCAAAAGGTAAAAACTAAATGACTAGCGACCTTGTCGCAAACAACCAAAAATCCTGTGACCTCGTTGCAAACAACTGAATAACATGTGACCTCGTGGCAAACAACTGAATGACCTGGTGACCTCAATGCAAACAACTGAATGACATGCGACTTTGTCGCAAACAACCAAAGAACCACTGACCTCATCACAGACACGAGAATGTGTGCCGCACAATCTCAGGGGATATAGACCCCACAATACTTAAGATAAATACACCACACCAAAACAAAGTACAATAAAAAAAATACACCATACAATACACACGAATAACACACCTCAGAAATGATACGGCGACAACCCGCAGAACCTGGGTAACATTCAAAATGAAGAACAAGTTGGTGGCCGAAGTTACCAGCATGTGGTAAGGAAGTGGTGGTCCAGCAAATGGCGTGGCAAAGGCGAATGACCGGCAGACAGTAGAACAAAGTGGCACCAGCAGCTAGTAACAGCCACTATCACCGGCATCTGCTGTCAGGCCTGGCTTCCTTAAAAAGAAACCCCTGGACAATCCAAAGAAGTCCAGCAGACCAGCCTCCCATGTCCCTAATTAGCACAGCTGCAGCTGGGCACGCTAGTTGTGGCGTTCTGGTTGTCCAGCAACAACCGGGACCCTGCGTGCCACCCTGCCGCTAGCAGCAGCCCCCACCTGAGCCCGCAGCCACCTGCTGGATCCCAGGGACCTGCTGCTGACCGCAGGTACGGGTCCCTGTATCCTAAAAACACCATTGATCATGTGAGAAACCCTATGCATGCCGTAGTCTTTACAACCATGTAAGGAGACCAAATGCATGGCGTTTGATTTTCACTTCCACTTTTTACCACCCACAAATGTGTACAGTCTATCAGTATCCAAGTCTTCACTGTGTCTGCCATTCGTTATCTAAGTTGGTGCATGCGTAATACATGTATTATGCATACCCTCCAACATGACCCATTCCATTAGGTACAAAATGCTCTGTTTCTGGAATTCATTGCCAGTGACAGTTACAGAGGTGGGACTGCACCACTGTCCAATATTCAAATAGTGGAGCCACACCTATTGACACCTGAAACATCACTATCCTGGACTCACTGGCAGTTGATGTGACACCCACCCCCGTCTTTGAATTTTGGACTTCTGAGGTTGGAGTCCAACCTCTTTAACAGCCACTGGCAGGGAAGTCCTGGAATAGAGCAGTTTCTACCTAATGGAATGGGTCATGCTGGAGGGTATGAGTATGACTCTAATGCATGCACAGTACAAAAAAAATCCATGAATGGCAAAACATCAGCTGTACCTGCAGCCCACAATTTTTACTTATGCTCTGTAGCCCAGTGACATCTGTGAGCAGAGCAGATTACAGTAAATCCATTCCCTAATAGTTAGCTGGTTAGGAGGTGGTAGAAAAAGAAGTCCCTCTAATCCCTTAAGTAGCTGCTCTTGCATCACACCTCACACCAGCACCCGGTCAGTTGCCTAGGCAACAAACCTACCTTTTCTTCAGTTAGGAGGTGGTAATACCTTTTTCACTAACATAATAGTAGATAAGTAGTGATTAAACTTACATCATCACATTTGGGCGCACATAACCAGCTACACTGCCAATAATCCATGTTCTTGTATTCATGAATACAAAAGATTTATGCTACTTATTCCTTCCTGACATATTTATTAGAGACATGTTACACTGCCACTTGTTACCATGTAAGCTCTGCTCCCACTAGTCCAAACTGTTTCAAAGAAAACAAATAATCATCCTCTAAAAATGATGTAAAACTAAAATAAACTATTCATCTAACATCCATCAAATATTTTCAGATAGGCAGTCTCACAGAACTACTGCACACACATAAATTCAACATACATTTACAATTAGCAGCCCAGCAATCAGTTCTGAATAACCCCCTAAGTACGCACCCATCAGTATTACTGTGTGTACAGACACTGAAAGTAGTCATGTCAGTCCTTGCACATGTGGCCTAATGGATGGAAATAATAGGGAATAAGATTGTAGCGGCATTTGCATAAAGTTGTAGATGGGCAACCCCCAATAGAATCTGCTGCATATTCTTCTGCCTGCAACTCCGAATCTGACCATATCATTCCTCCCAACATTTGCTCTTTTGAAATTGAGATTGTGCCCGATAAAGGAGTATGGCCTTTGGTAAAGGGGGCATGGCCACATGAGAATGCAGCGTAGGCAGGCCACGCCCCTATTTGTCATCACTACAGAGGGGCATACCCTCTGCCTCTCTTAATAGACGCTATTTCCGCTGGCTGCGGCAGGCAAGGGAGACTCCCAACTGCCCCCTCCCCTTGCCGGCCACTGCAGGAAAAGGAACCGCCCCCGAAATTTGGGTCGGTCCAGTGAAAAGCGGGACAGTTGGGAGGTAGGCCAAATGTAACTCAATCTATGCAGGGAAACAAACCCAATAATGTTCTGCAGGTCTAGATGAAAATGTATTTTGTACTTCTGATTTTTCACCAATGAGTATTATGTTCTGTAATACTATCACTGTGCACTACGCTACTATATAATGTCATCTTCAACACTATCAACATACAGTGTACTGTATCATTAATTTTGCAAAGCGGGGCTGGAACTAACTTAGTTTGAAGCACATAAGACTTATTGATTATTTTTCATAATTAAACACTATACAGACATTCCGTCCCTTTTCCCCATGGACAACCCGCTAGTCCTTGAATTGCATAACATAACAGCAATGAGGCTGAAGTGGGGGCTGGCGGCTGGGAGAGAAAGCAAGGATGGATGGCTAGCTGTTCTCGCTCTCTTACTTTGAAGAGAGAGCAGCGGTAACTGACTGGATTCTAATTGGCCATAAATGCAATCCACGCTCCCATGCAATGCATTTTTCTGTTTGACACTAAGGGCCGGAATCATAAATCTAACATAGTTTCTGTCATGGTGGCTGACATTAAGACAAATTAGCTTTGCTCAGGAGGACCTGGCTAGGGTTGCAGGGCAGCCCAGCATTCCTTACAATCTACATTTACTTTCTGTACCTGCCAAAGTGTTATCCACTGCAACAATTACACACTTACACTTCTGGTTTCCTTCACATTTCCCTGGCTTTATGAAGACAGAAAGATTCACTCTATCTATCTATCTATCTATCTATCTATCTATCTATCTATCTATCTATCTATCTCCATCTTTACTTTTTGTCATAAAGGAAAAAAATCAACCATGTTTTGCATTTAACTTTATCACCTCTTTAAATCTTAAACTTTAGTTTCAAAGATGCATCAGAAAGATTCACCCTCCTATAGTATGTTCTTAGCTAGGGTTATAGTTCCAAATGTTCAGCCAGAATGCCGTTTTAATTATGACTTTTAAGTCTTTATATCTCCCACTCTGACAGGGTTGCCTCCCCAGCGCACTTTTCGGAATTACTAGTTTGTTAAAAACTGAGCTTTGGGCATCCAAGTAGAATCGAGACCTCACTTGGATCACTTTTAGGAATCTGAGTGGACTTAGCCCTGAGTCAGGTCTTCTCTCAAGTTCTGAATTCAGATATAAAAAAAAAGCAAATCATGGGTTTTGGATTGCAGGTAAGTTCCACCCCTCATAAGGTTACGTGCCATATGGTGGTGGAAAAATTGATTGGAAATGACTGGAAATTAAAAACCGATCCAAATTACATTATTTTAGCTGTTTTAGCAATTTTAGCAATTTTTATTGTTTTTTAAAGAAACCCAAATTCAAAACCAAACCCAAAACCAAGCCAAAACTTGATGGTGGTTTTGCTAAACAAAAACAAAATAATGGTTTGCTATAGAAAAAAAAGTCAAAACACAGGGGTTCTCAGGCACATCTCTGATATAAACTATAAAGAAAATAAACAGAACAACATGCAGTATATTATATATTTATTACCAGCTATTTACTCTCGATGAAGCAGCCATTGATTGGGGTGGGCTGCGAAATGCATTAGGCCACACCCCCAACTGACTACAGAGCGTTAGTAATGTGCAGTGTGGACTTCTGACACAGCCGCATCTTAATCAGGTGCAGGGGCTAACTGCCTACAACCCGGCAAAACGGGACAGAACTAGTGGGGCCACAGATCTGTGTTTGACACTGCGGTAACTACAGTATTCTCCACTTGTCAACAAATCCTATACATTGCGAGTGAATATAATCTTTATAATATAGACTGAGAATGGATTACATTAAATTGGTTACTAAAGGAGTTACAATTTAGCCAACATCACTTTGTTTGTATCAATACCCCAAAGTGTTCAAAGTTTAACAACACTTTATAAATCGTTGTGTACATGTTTTCTTAGATTTTGCTTAGTATGATATGTTTCACACTTCTTCATCCATACACTTTGCACCATTAGAACTTGTGTTTGTGTTTTGCAGTGTGGTCACCCTGACAACGAAGACGCGCGCATAGGCTGACGTCCCCTGGAGACCAGCCGGGAGTACGCCGAGGTTGCTAGGGACGCTGCGTTGCCTGATCCTGGTGACGGGTCAGCGCGGTGACACACTTCCGGGTTACCCAGGCCGAGACCGGAGACGCCAGCGGGCGGTGTCGGGTGAACAGGCTGACCTTTCTCACATCTATATAAATGAGTTTTGTACACCTTCTTATTGTCTTGCACCAGTTATGCTTTGAAAAAGGGAATTAAATCCCGAAACGTCAGCACCGTTGCTTTTGTGTCTTAATCCATTATTTGGAAGTCAGTGGGAGTGCACACTGTGTTCGAGTTTGCTTATATATAGCCCTGAAGCGGAAGGGCTACGGCGCACTCACTGGGTGCTTTATAAGGTAAGCTTGTTTCACTGTGCATTTATACCTGACGAAAATGCCAAAATAAAGGCATTGAAACGTTGTAAATCGGATTGCTGAAGTTTCTTTAACAAGACGTCGTGAGTGCAGCACTCTCCCCCGCAACGCTGCTTATACACTTGCATCCACAGGTGTTTGGTTCTGACACCCGGCGCACTACAAGTCTCAGACGGAGAGCCGGTACAATGGACTGTATATAAATATATATATATATATATATATATATATAAATAACAGCAATCGAGTGGCACTCTGGATACTTCCTTGCAAATAAACAGCAGACACTGTAGTCAATTTCAACGTTTCATTTCTTTATAGAAATTTCGTCAGGATACAAATAGAGCTTACATTTACACCTTATATACCGACAGTCACCAATCACCAAAGTGCGGCAATTTCCCGATTCCCGCGCTGCAAGAACAAACGAGTGACGTCATCAGGCCGCTCCACGGCGTTCGTTTGGGAGCGTCAGGTCTGTTGTCATGGAAACAACACCACGCTATCCCTTCACTACCGCCGGGCTTATTGACCTAATCACGTCCACCTGTCAGTGCTACAGCGGGGTTACCAGAATTTTAAGACAATAAATATTAAATAACAAAAATAACCAGAGAGCAGCAAAACAATTACAAAGGGTAAAAATGTGATTGAGAATACAGTACATAATTCCATGAAAGTTCAAACAGAATAATTCATAGACAAAATTCATGAAGAGAAATTTTTCAGTCATAATTACATATCATTTCATAAAGCAGGTAGCCCTTACACACACATGCAAATAATCCCTCCAAAACCCGGAGAGACCAGATGCAATAATGTAAACAAGAGCCACCTGTAAATGCAAGTAAGAAATTTCTAACTAAATATTCACAAAAATGGCAAAGGATCATGCATGGACATTTTTAATTCAAACAGCGTCGATATCCAGTCCAATCGGCGCAATAAATCAATTTGTTACGCTGAAAAACATTGAAAAATTATGAACAAATGTATACAATTATCTATATGTATACTAAGAGGTTATCACAGACAATGATAAACGTTGCTGTGTATAATACAATGCTTATTTAAAACAAGACAAAGTCATATTTTCATTTAGACCGCCAGGGAAAATGACTTTCAGGCGGTGTATCCATGAGGTCTCTAAGCGCAATAGCGCCGCATTTCTATCGCCACCACGTAGGGACGGGGCTACCCAATCTATCATCCGATATTTAATCGCATGCAGATTGTGACGTGCCTCAACCCAATGTCGGGCAACGGGTTGTTCACTACCACCCCTCTCAATGGCCCCCCTGATCGCTGATCTGTGTGCCGTCATACGATCTTTAAATTTACATACAGTCTTACCAATGTAAGACAAGCCACACGGGCAGATTAATTGATAGACCACATGTGTAGATTCACATGTGAAGTGTGTTTTAATTTTGTATGAGACACCATTATGCATGAAAGTATCACCTGTTAACAAATATTTACATGTTACACAAGGGCATTTGTAACAACCTGGACGATTTTGTGACAAAAAATTTTTTGGGTTGGCGATCTTCTTCTTAGTTACGTCTGCCTTGACCAATAAATCTCTCAGATTTCTCGGTCTGGAGTAACAGGGCATAATCTGTGTATCAGTTAACCCCAAGTCTACATCTGCTTGTACAATCGGCCAGTGTTTGCGTACTTTTTTGATGACTAGATTAGATTGGCAATTATATTGATTTACCCAGGGGAATTTATTACTCAAAGTTTTAGGTGTATTCTTTTTCAATAATTTATCCCTAGGTATATCCAAGACTTTCTCTTTAGTTTGTAACAGTTCAGATTTCTTGTACCCCCTCTCGATAAATCGAGAGATTAGTACATCAATCTGATCCGAAGCTGTTTTAGGATCGTCATTAATACGTCGCAGACGTAACATCTGAGAATAAGGTAAGCTGTATTTAAAATTTTTTGGATGACAGCTGGTGCTGTGTAAGAATGAATTCCTATCTGTGTCCTTAGAATACACAGTAGTATGTAAACGGCCATTCACATTAGAAATCCTCACATCCAAGAAGTCCACAAATAAGCGGTCCATCTTAAATGTGAGTTTCACTGGGCTATCGCTCTGGTTATGCAGATTGACAAGCTCAGTGAACTCTGCATCAGTGCCCCCCCAGATCATCATGAGATCATCGATGAATCTGGTATAGAACAGAATTTTTTGCGAAATAGACACATCAGTGAAAAAGATTGCTTTTTCAACTTCAAACATATATGAATTGGCATAGGCCGGTGCCACCGCCGCCCCCATGGCACAGCCACGTGTCTGGAGGTAGAACCGCCCATCAAAAATAAAGAAATTTTTTGTTAGGATCATTTCTAACATCAGCAACAAGATATCTATCTGCATTCCATCAAAAGTATTGTCAGATACTAACAGTCTGCGAACCGCCTGTAACCCAGCTTGATGCGGTATAACCGTATACAAGCTGGTTACGTCCGCGGTAATTAGCCAAACATCATCCAAATTACACTGTAATGCACATAATTTGTTAAGCAATGTAGTCGTATCTAATAAGAAGTTGGGATGCTTCTGAACTAGGGGCTGCAAAATAGTGTCAAGAAAAACAGAGGTGGGCTGCAATAAACTACCCCTGGCCGATATTATTGGCCGACCTGGTGGAGGGTTTACACCCTTATGTATTTTAGGCAGCGTATACATTAGGGGAACCAAAGGAAAGGGGGGGATCAAAACATCAAACATTTCATCAGTAATTACGCTAGCATCCCTAGCAAGAATCAACAATTCCCTGAGTTCTCTAGAAAAAACAACAGTGGGATCCCCACTTAATCTAGTGTATACCCCAGGTTCCTCAAGCTGGCGAGTAATCTCTCTCTTATAATCCTCAATGTCCTGTAACACAATGGCTCCCCCCTTATCCGCCGGGCGAATAATAAGGGAGTCATTGGAACGCAGGGCAACTAGTGCTTTCCTTTCATCAGCTGAAAGGTTGGAAGGTACCTTCTCAGAAGATTTGACGCAGTCCTTGACATCTTTGTCAATCATTTTCATAAAAGTCCTAATTCCTGCGTTGTTGGAGAGCGGGTCGAATTTCGAAGGAGGTTTGAATTGCCTCAATTTATCTGGCAATTTTACCGCAGGAGTGGTCGACATGCTGACAGGGGCAGGTGTCGGCTTATTAAAGAAGTGTTCTTTTAACTTGAGTTTACGATGTAATTGTTGTTTCTCAATGTCCCATCTCAAATCGTTAAATTGTTCCGACGGAACAAAAGATAGGCCTTTCGCCAATAAACTCAGTTCATTTTTGCTAAGTTCATAGCTGGATAAGTTAAATACTACTTCCTCTGACCTGCTGGTGGTTTCTTGCCTCTGCCGGTGGTTTTGCCCTCCGCGTCTGGTAGGTCTCCTTTGCTCTTTTTGCGTGTGAGAACCCCTAAAGGGATAGAGGGGCCCCTGTAACGACTCCGTTTACTCTCTCCTTCACTCGCAGTACTAGGACACTCAGTGGAGGTGTCAGTGTCAAAGGCCGTTCTTGGGGCTCTGTGACGGCGAAAAAAAGGGCGTCGATTATTTTCATTGTTGTTACCTGACAACCATCGATAGACTTGATGATTATCATAGTCCTTTTCCACCTTCAACAATTTTTCTTTTTTAAATTTTATTAAGTCCTGCTTATATACAGTTAATTGGGATTCAAGCTTTTCAAGCCACGCAGTCTCCTTGTCTGTAGATAAGATTGGCAGAAATTCTTGCTCAAATTTATTAATCTTGACCTCCGATTTCGCCACTTCCTTGTTCGATTGATCGATGATCAGGAGGATAAGATCCGATGAACATTTATTCAGGATAGAGATCCATTTCCGACAGAAGGCGGGGTCTGATCTGCCGATTGTGGGGCAATTCCGAATTCTCAAGCCCCTTGGGATTTTTTTGGAGCGAAAATAATCACTTAAAGTGATAGCGTGGAAATCAAAGTCAATTAATTTTTTCTTCATCCGTAATAAGTCAAAATATAATGACTCAGGCGTACGGTCTTCTGCTACTTCCAGTAATTGTTTCTTGCGCAGAATGGGTTCTGTATCAGACTCTGAATAGCTGAAGAACTCCTGTAAAGGGACCAGCAAATGATTAAATTGTTCATTAGGATCCATGCTTGATTCCGCCATAGTTTGAAATTTTAGCAGAAAGGTCCTCACAAATTGTTAATGCTGGATAACACCCGTGTTCACCTTATAGTGATGTGAAGAAAGGAGAAAACACACAGTAAGTGATGGTCCTGCGAATAGGTAACGGATCCACGTGCCTTGGTCTGGTTCAGTCCAAATGTCCAATAGGGCTGTTCCAATGTAGAATAGATAGATGACCCGGCACTGTGTAAGATAGGGGATACTTGATCCGGTGCCCCCACTTCCAAATAGGATAGATAAATAACAGCAATCGAGTGGCACTCTGGATACTTCCTTGCAAATAAACAGCAGACACTGTAGTCAATTTCAACGTTTCATTTCTTTATAGAAATTTCGTCAGGATACAAATAGAGCTTACATTTACACCTTATATACCGACAGTCACCAATCACCAAAGTGCGGCAATTTCCCGATTCCCGCGCTGCAAGAACAAACGAGTGACGTCATCAGGCCGCTCCACGGCGTTCGTTTGGGAGCGTCAGGTCTGTTGTCATGGAAACAACACCACGCTATCCCTTCACTACCGCCGGGCTTATTGACCTAATCACGTCCACCTGTCAGTGCTACAGCGGGGTTACCAGAATTTTAAGACAATAAATATTAAATAACAAAAATAACCAGAGAGCAGCAAAACAATTACAAAGGGTAAAAATGTGATTGAGAATACAGTACATAATTCCATGAAAGTTCAAACAGAATAATTCATAGACAAAATTCATGAAGAGAAATTTTTCAGTCATAATTACATATCATTTCATAAAGCAGGTAGCCCTTACACACACATGCAAATAATCCCTCCAAAACCCGGAGAGACCAGATGCAATAATGTAAACAAGAGCCACCTGTAAATGCAAGTAAGAAATTTCTAACTAAATATTCACAAAAATGGCAAAGGATCATGCATGGACATTTTTAATTCAAACAGCGTCGATATCCAATCCAATCGGCGCAATAAATCAATTGATTTATTGCGCCGATTGGATTGGATATCGACGCTGTTTGAATTAAAAATGTCCATGCATGATCCTTTGCCATTTTTGTGAATATTTAGTTAGAAATTTCTTACTTGCATTTACAGGTGGCTCTTGTTTACATTATTGCATCTGGTCTCTCCGGGTTTTGGAGGGATTATTTGCATGTGTGTGTAAGGGCTACCTGCTTTATGAAATGATATGTAATTATGACTGAAAAATTTCTCTTCATGAATTTTGTCTATGAATTATTCTGTTTGAACTTTCATGGAATTATGTACTGTATTCTCAATCACATTTTTACCCTTTGTAATTGTTTTGCTGCTCTCTGGTTATTTTTGTTATTTAATATTTATTGTCTTAAAATTCTGGTAACCCCGCTGTAGCACTGACAGGTGGACGTGATTAGGTCAATAAGCCCGGCGGTAGTGAAGGGATAGCGTGGTGTTGTTTCCATGACAACAGACCTGACGCTCCCAAACGAACGCCGTGGAGCGGCCTGATGACGTCACTCGTTTGTTCTTGCAGCGCGGGAATCGGGAAATTGCCGCACTTTGGTGATTGGTGACTGTCGGTATATAAGGTGTAAATGTAAGCTCTATTTGTATCCTGACGAAATTTCTATAAAGAAATGAAACGTTGAAATTGACTACAGTGTCTGCTGTTTATTTGCAAGGAAGTATCCAGAGTGCCACTCGATTGCTGTTATTTATCTATCCTATTTGGAAGTGGGGGCACCGGATCAAGTATCCCCTATCTTACACAGTGCCGGGTCATCTATCTATTCTACATTGGAACAGCCCTATTGGACATTTGGACTGAACCAGACCAAGGCACGTGGATCCGTTACCTATTCGCAGGACCATCACTTACTGTGTGTTTTCTCCTTTCTTCACATCACTATAAGGTGAACACGGGTGTTATCCAGCATTAACAATTTGTGAGGACCTTTCTGCTAAAATTTCAAACTATGGCGGAATCAAGCATGGATCCTAATGAACAATTTAATCATTTGCTGGTCCCTTTACAGGAGTTCTTCAGCTATTCAGAGTCTGATACAGAACCCATTCTGCGCAAGAAACAATTACTGGAAGTAGCAGAAGCCCGTACGCCTGAGTCATTATATTTTGACTTATTACGGATGAAGAAAAAATTAATTGACTTTGATTTCCACGCTATCACTTTAAGTGATTATTTTCGCTCCAAAAAAATCCCAAGGGGCTTGAGAATTCGGAATTGCCCCACAATCGGCAGATCAGACCCCGCCTTCTGTCGGAAATGGATCTCTATCCTGAATAAATGTTCATCGGATCTGATCCTCCTGATCATCGATCAATCGAACAAGGAAGTGGCGAAATCGGAGGTCAAGATTAATAAATTTGAGCAAGAATTTCTGCCAATCTTATCTACAGACAAGGAGACTGCGTGGCTTGAAAAGCTTGAATCCCAATTAACTGTATATAAGCAGGACTTAATAAAATTTAAAAAAGAAAAATTGTTGAAGGTGGAAAAGGACTATGATAATCATCAAGTCTATCGATGGTTGTCAGGTAACAACAATGAAAATAATCGACGCCCTTTTTTTCGCCGTCACAGAGCCCCAAGAACGGCCTTTGACACTGACACCTCCACTGAGTGTCCTAGTACTGCGAGTGAAGGAGAGAGTAAACGGAGTCGTTACAGGGGCCCCTCTATCCCTTTAGGGGTTCTCACACGCAAAAAGAGCAAAGGAGACCTACCAGACGCGGAGGGCAAAACCACCGGCAGAGGCAAGAAACCACCAGCAGGTCAGAGGAAGTAGTATTTAACTTATCCAGCTATGAACTTAGCAAAAATGAACTGAGTTTATTGGCGAAAGGCCTATCTTTTGTTCCGTCGGAACAATTTAACGATTTGAGATGGGACATTGAGAAACAACAATTACATCGTAAACTCAAGTTAAAAGAACACTTCTTTAATAAGCCGACACCTGCCCCTGTCAGCATGTCGACCACTCCTGCGGTAAAATTGCCAGATAAATTGAGGCAATTCAAACCTCCTTCGAAATTCGACCCGCTCTCCAACAACGCAGGAATTAGGACTTTTATGAAAATGATTGACAAAGATGTCAAGGACTGCGTCAAATCTTCTGAGAAGGTACCTTCCAACCTTTCAGCTGATGAAAGGAAAGCACTAGTTGCCCTGCGTTCCAATGACTCCCTTATTATTCGCCCGGCGGATAAGGGGGGAGCCATTGTGTTACAGGACATTGAGGATTATAAGAGAGAGATTACTCGCCAGCTTGAGGAACCTGGGGTATACACTAGATTAAGTGGGGATCCCACTGTTGTTTTTTCTAGAGAACTCAGGGAATTGTTGATTCTTGCTAGGGATGCTAGCGTAATTACTGATGAAATGTTTGATGTTTTGATCCCCCCCTTTCCTTTGGTTCCCCTAATGTATACGCTGCCTAAAATACATAAGGGTGTAAACCCTCCACCAGGTCGGCCAATAATATCGGCCAGGGGTAGTTTATTGCAGCCCACCTCTGTTTTTCTTGACACTATTTTGCAGCCCCTAGTTCAGAAGCATCCCAACTTCTTATTAGATACGACTACATTGCTTAACAAATTATGTGCATTACAGTGTAATTTGGATGATGTTTGGCTAATTACCGCGGACGTAACCAGCTTGTATACGGTTATACCGCATCAAGCTGGGTTACAGGCGGTTCGCAGACTGTTAGTATCTGACAATACTTTTGATGGAATGCAGATAGATATCTTGTTGCTGATGTTAGAAATGATCCTAACAAAAAATTTCTTTATTTTTGATGGGCGGTTCTACCTCCAGACACGTGGCTGTGCCATGGGGGCGGCGGTGGCACCGGCCTATGCCAATTCATATATGTTTGAAGTTGAAAAAGCAATCTTTTTCACTGATGTGTCTATTTCGCAAAAAATTCTGTTCTATACCAGATTCATCGATGATCTCATGATGATCTGGGGGGGCACTGATGCAGAGTTCACTGAGCTTGTCAATCTGCATAACCAGAGCGATAGCCCAGTGAAACTCACATTTAAGATGGACCGCTTATTTGTGGACTTCTTGGATGTGAGGATTTCTAATGTGAATGGCCGTTTACATACTACTGTGTATTCTAAGGACACAGATAGGAATTCATTCTTACACAGCACCAGCTGTCATCCAAAAAATTTTAAATACAGCTTACCTTATTCTCAGATGTTACGTCTGCGACGTATTAATGACGATCCTAAAACAGCTTCGGATCAGATTGATGTACTAATCTCTCGATTTATCGAGAGGGGGTACAAGAAATCTGAACTGTTACAAACTAAAGAGAAAGTCTTGGATATACCTAGGGATAAATTATTGAAAAAGAATACACCTAAAACTTTGAGTAATAAATTCCCCTGGGTAAATCAATATAATTGCCAATCTAATCTAGTCATCAAAAAAGTACGCAAACACTGGCCGATTGTACAAGCAGATGTAGACTTGGGGTTAACTGATACACAGATTATGCCCTGTTACTCCAGACCGAGAAATCTGAGAGATTTATTGGTCAAGGCAGACGTAACTAAGAAGAAGATCGCCAACCCAAAAAATTTTTTGTCACAAAATCGTCCAGGTTGTTACAAATGCCCTTGTGTAACATGTAAATATTTGTTAACAGGTGATACTTTCATGCATAATGGTGTCTCATACAAAATTAAAACACACTTCACATGTGAATCTACACATGTGGTCTATCAATTAATCTGCCCGTGTGGCTTGTCTTACATTGGTAAGACTGTATGTAAATTTAAAGATCGTATGACGGCACACAGATCAGCGATCAGGGGGGCCATTGAGAGGGGTGGTAGTGAACAACCCGTTGCCCGACATTGGGTTGAGGCACGTCACAATCTGCATGCGATTAAATATCGGATGATAGATTGGGTAGCCCCGTCCCTACGTGGTGGCGATAGAAATGTGGCGCTATTGCGCTTAGAGACCTCATGGATACACCGCCTGAAAGTCATTTTCCCTGGCGGTCTAAATGAAAATATGACTTTGTCTTGTTTTAAATAAGCATTGTATTATACACAGCAACGTTTATCATTGTCTGTGATAACCTCTTAGTATACATATAGATAATTGTATACATTTGTTCATAATTTTTCAATGTTTTTCAGCGTAACAAATTGATTTATTGCGCCGATTGGATTGGATATCGACGCTGTTTGAATTAAAAATGTCCATGCATGATCCTTTGCCATTTTTGTGAATATTTAGTTAGAAATTTCTTACTTGCATTTACAGGTGGCTCTTGTTTACATTATTGCATCTGGTCTCTCCGGGTTTTGGAGGGATTATTTGCATGTGTGTGTAAGGGCTACCTGCTTTATGAAATGATATGTAATTATGACTGAAAAATTTCTCTTCATGAATTTTGTCTATGAATTATTCTGTTTGAACTTTCATGGAATTATGTACTGTATTCTCAATCACATTTTTACCCTTTGTAATTGTTTTGCTGCTCTCTGGTTATTTTTGTTATTTAATATTTATTGTCTTAAAATTCTGGTAACCCCGCTGTAGCACTGACAGGTGGACGTGATTAGGTCAATAAGCCCGGCGGTAGTGAAGGGATAGCGTGGTGTTGTTTCCATGACAACAGACCTGACGCTCCCAAACGAACGCCGTGGAGCGGCCTGATGACGTCACTCGTTTGTTCTTGCAGCGCGGGAATCGGGAAATTGCCGCACTTTGGTGATTGGTGACTGTCGGTATATAAGGTGTAAATGTAAGCTCTATTTGTATCCTGACGAAATTTCTATAAAGAAATGAAACGTTGAAATTGACTACAGTGTCTGCTGTTTATTTGCAAGGAAGTATCCAGAGTGCCACTCGATTGCTGTTATTTATCTATCCTATTTGGAAGTGGGGGCACCGGATCAAGTATCCCCTATCTTACACAGTGCCGGGTCATCTATCTATTCTATATATATATATATATATAAAAAAAAATATATATATATATATATATATGTTGTATACATTTTTAGAAAAATACTAACAAAAAGCTCCCAAGTCCACCAATGCTTTAGGAACTTCTCATATGCCTGGTAGATCAAAATGGAGTCACCTAGAAACATAAGTGAACATCACTGTTCTTGATAGTATCATTCAGCTGGCATGGTGATGATGATTATTATTGATAAAAGCGGTATACAAACAAATGACTGATTTTGCCATAATATCCAGATGTACGACAAGGTACAGCCTCCAGCCAAGCAAATAGCTATAGCATTTGGTTGGTAAATGCTTAACAGACTGCTACTGTATGTTAACAATTACATACTGTTGACATGTGCCATTTACAATCAACACTACACTGCAGTATATAAGTAAAATACATATGTTTAGTTCAGTACTGTGCAAAAAGCACAAATCCCTCAAGTACAGGATTCTGTCATGTCTGGCAAAACAGCATATTAGTCTACACTACATGGTAAGGGCTGTATAAGCCTGGGGGAAACAGCAAGTAAGTGGTCTCATTTTTTCAAACTAAATCCCTAATAAATGTTACCATGACATCAGAAAACCTTTTTAGGTGTACAGTAGAAGTAGAATAAATATCAAATCAGAATGCTGGCTTCAGGGCCCAATGTATAAACCAACAGGTGGCTTGGGAGGCCTGTCTGTGGGCTGCTAGAATATAAACAAGCCTCCTTTATGACTATTAATGTTGCAGCCTACATTGTTTAAAATATAAGAATATATTTCCTAGCTTGAGAGTTAATCTGTCAGAAGTCTGAACCAACACTATGTCAGGCAGGACTGCCACTAGGAATATTGGGGCCCTGGACTGATTTCCACCCCCACTCCCCCCATCCCCATCCCCCCTCTACATGTGCTGTTTTGTATCTTTTTTTACATGGACAAATACATATGAAAAATGTGTCTGTGAGGATCTACTAGTGTATCCCTGATGCACATTCTGAATACCATAAGAGAAGTTATATCCGGTTATTCTGTTATCTAAGAGCTTTTATTGTCTCCACCTGAATTTGTTCTTCAGTGCTCTTACCCTGTTGCTGGTCACATGGTTGTGCCATCCTAGGGGTTGTAAGGTGATTTTTGACTATTTGGTAGGTGTAGATTCCCCACCCTCTCCTCATAATTGCTTGGTTCTTGGTTGGTTTAATTTTGGACAAGAAAAAAATGGCAGAACAGCAGAACAGGTGCACACTTACCCTCGTGACTTGTTGGGCTTTGCTCAGTTCTGGCCGTCATCATATCATTTTAACCCCTTCCTGACACAGCATGTTTTTGCCTTCCTGACAGAGCCCTTTTTTTCAAATCTGACATGTATCACTTAAGTGGGGATAACTTTTTTTTGCTTTTACTTATCCCAGTGATTTTGAGATTGTTTTCTCGTGACACATTGTACTTCAAATTAGTGGTAAATTTGGGTCGACACAGTCTGTGTTTTTTTGTGAAAAATACCAAAATGTCGTAAAAAAATGGAAAATTTAGCAATTTGCTAAATGTTAAATTTTCTGCTTGTGAGACAAATAATCATACCACTCAAAATAGTTAATAACTAGAGACAGGATTATATGCAACATAAAAAGCTTGAAATATGCATGCAAATATGCATGAAAAATACTTAAAATATGCATTAAAAAGTGTTAAAATATGCTACATTAAATAATAAAAAAAGTAATTTTTCACTTATTTATTTAAAAATCAGCACACAATTAGTTGCAAATAAACCTCAAAAATAGGCCCACAGCAGCTGCAGATGTCTAGTGCTTTACACTGGATTTTTTTCTTCCTGGCTGCTACAGCAGACTGCAGCGTCCAAAGCTATTCTTGCATCAACTACACGGACCCTCATCTCCAGCGCCGATGGATCAAATGTCAGCATAGCGTGTGAGGGCGCGCAGTGGAAGGATTCCTCCCTGCGCCGCATACTCACTGTGACACGGCATTTCCTCCGTGCCGCGTGATGTCACAACTCTTCCGCCCGCCTCCTCTGTTGCAGAAGTCTGTCTCTTGGTGTAAAGTCCCAGGCCAAGGGCAGGCAAAGGTTCAGGAGCTTCGTAATGGCATCCGCCCCGACTGACTTTTATCAACATGGATTGGCAGCCTAGAGCAGTGTCAGACATATCGTACATCCAAGGTTCCCCACACTGCGCACATATTGCCCCAGCCTGCACACTCTACCACTACCTGGCCAGCAACAGCAGCAGCAGGGCAGAGCAGTGCTGTAACTTGCGGGTGGAAAGGGGGCATGGCCTAAAATATGCACCAATACTAGATTTTAGGTAAAATATGCAATAACCAGTGAGAATGGGCAAAATATGCAAATGCATATGCAAATATGCAAATGCATATAATCCTGTCTCTATTAATAACTAACATAGACCATATGTCTACTTTATGTTTCCATCATTATTTCAACTTCATTTTAATTTTTTTGGACACTAGGAGGCTTACAATATGAATAGCAAATTCTCAAATTTTCAAGAAAATTTCAAACACTGATTTTTTTAGGGACCAGTTCAGTTCTGATGTGACTTTGAGGGACTTGTATGTGAGACACCCCCATAAATGATGCCATTTCAAAAACTTCACCCCTCACAGTATTCAAAACAGCATGTTGGAAGTTTGTTAACCCTTTAGGTGTTTCACAGGAATTAAAACAAAGTGTAGGTGAAATTTCAAAATGTCTTTTTTTTTTTTTGCAGATTTGCAATTTTAATACATTTTTCTAAGGAACACCGTAGATTTTACTAGAGAAATGTGACTAAAAATTGATTCCCCCAATTCTTTTGTTTTCATAAATATCCTATATGTGGCCCTAGTGTGCACGTTGACCAAACTACAGGCTTCATAATAGAAGGAGCACCTACTTGATTTTGGAGCCTCCTTTTTATGAGATTATTTTTTAGGCACCATGTAGGTTTCTAGGCACCATAAGATGCTACAATTTAGGAACCCCCCCACAAGTGACCCCATTTTGCAAAATACACCCCTCAGGGAATTCATCTAGGGGTATAGTGTACATTTCAAACCCCCAGGGGTTTCACCAATTGTGGTACAACTGGGCAGTGAAAATGAAAAATTAATTTTTTTACACAAAAATGCAGTTCTGGCTCAAAATTTTTCATTTTCACAAGGAATGAAGGAGACAAAGCACCTCAAAATCTGTGGCCCAATTTCTCCCGAGTACGGCAATGCCTCACATGTGACCAAAAAATACAATTTGGGTGCATGGCAGGACTCAGAAGGGAAGGAGTGATTTTGGGATTTTGCAGCTCAGATTCTGGTGGAATGTTGGTGGGTGCTATGTCGCATTAGCAAGACCCCCCAAGCACCAATACAGTGGAACCCCCCCACAAGTGACCCCATTTTGCAAACTACACCCCTCAGGGAATTCATCTAGGGGTATAGTGTACATTTCATACCCCCAGGGGTTTCACCAATTTTGATACAACTGGGCTGTGCAAATGAAAAATTAAATTTTTTACACAAAAATGCAGTTCTGGCTCAAAATTTTTCATTTTCACAAGGAATGAAGGAGACAAAGCACCTCAAAATCTGTGGCCCAATTTCTCCCGAGTACGGCAATGCCTCACATGTGACCAAAAAATACCATTTGGGTGCATGGCAGGACTCAGAAGGGAAGGAGTGATTTGGGGATTTTGCAGCTCAGATTCTGGTGGAATGTTGGTGGGTGCTATGTCGCATTAGCAAGACCCCGCAAGCACCAATACAGTGGAACCCCCCCACAAGTGACCCCATTTTGCAAACTACACCCCTCAGGGAATTCATTTAGGGGTATAGTGTACATTTCATACCCCCAGGGGTTTCACCAATTTTGATAAACTGGGCTGTGCAAATGAAAAATTACATTTTTTACACAAAAATGCAGTTCTGGCTCAAAATTTTTCATTTTCACAAGGAATGAAGGAGACAAAGCACCCCAAAATCTGTGCCCCAATTTCTCCCGAGTACGGCAATGCCTCACATGTGACCAAAAAATACCATTTGGGTGCATGGCAGGACTCAGAAGGGAAGGAGTGATTTTTGGATTTTGCAGCTCAGATTCTGGTGGAATGCTGGTGGGTGCTATGTCGCATTAGCAAGACCCCCCAAGCACCAATACAGTGGAACCCCCCCACAAGTGACCCCATTTTGCAAACTACACCCCTCAGGGAATTCATCTAGGGGTATAGTGTACATTTCATACCCCCAGGGGTTTCACCAATTTTGATACAACTGGGCTGTGCAAATGAAAAATTACATTTTTTACACAAAAATGCAGTTCTGGCTCAAAATTTTTCATTTTCACAAGGAATGAAGGAGACAAAGCACCCCAAAATCTGTGCCCCAATTTCTCCCGAGTACGGCAATGCCTCACATGTGACCAAAAAATACCATTTGGGTGCATGGCAGGACTCAGAAGGGAAGGAGTGATTTTTGGATTTTGCAGCTCAGATTCTGGTGGAATGCTGGTGGGTGCTATGTCGCATTAGCAAGACCCCCAAAGCACCAATACAGTGGAACCCCCCCACAAGTGACCCCATTTTGCAAACTACACCCCTCAGGGAATTCATCTAGGGGTATAGTGTACATTTCAAACCCCCAGGGGTTTCACCAATTTTGATACAACTGGGCAGTGAAAATGAAAAATTACATTTTTTTACACAAAAATGCAGTTCTGGCTCAAAATTTTTCATTTTCAGAAGGAATGAAGGAGACAAAGCACCCCAAAATCTGTGCCCCAATTTCTCCCGAGTACGGCAATGCCTCATGTGTGACCAAAAAGTGGCAGGACTCAGAAGGGAAGGAGTGATATTTGGATTTTGCAGCACAAATTCTGGTGGAATGTTGGTGGGTGCTATGTCGCATTAGCAAGACCCCCAAAGCACCAATACAGTGGAACCCCCCCACAAGTGACCCCATTTTGCAAACTACACCCCTCAGGGAATTCATCTAGGGGTATAGTGTACATTTCAAACCCCCAGGGGTTTCACCAATTTTGATACAACTGGGCAGTGAAAATGAAAAATTACATTTTTTTACACAAAAATGCAGTTCTGGCTCAAAATTTTTCATTTTCAGAAGGTATGAAGGAGAAAAAGCACCTCAAAATCTGTGCCCCAATTTCTCCCGAGTACGGCAATGCCTCACATGTGACCAAAAAAAACCAGTTGGGTGCATGGCAGGACTCAGAAGGGAAGGAGTGATTTTTGGATTTTGCGGCTCAGATTCTGGTGGAATGAATGGTGGGTGCTATGTGGCATTAGCAAGACCCCCGAAGCACGGTGAAATTATGAACCTAATAATCCATAGATGTGTGGTATATTTTAAAACACTCCTTTATACATAGGCCGGGTTTGTCGGGGCAAGTGTCACACTGGAAAATAGTTTGCTTTCTTATTCCCTTTTTATAGCAAACTTTGCACCTTTTTTGTGTCCTGCCCTTTTTTCCAGTGGAGGGGATTTCATCAGGAAAATGCTGCCCTGGTACAATACGGGGGCCAGTACTAGAAGTACTGGGGCCCTCTGCCTGCTGGTTCCCAAATATTAGGCCCTTTATGACTTCCTCTTGAAAGTGCATAAATGTCCCCCTCTGGCCGGTAGAACGGAATAGCACGTAAGCGTTATACAGTGCCATCTGGATGATATACACGGCCAGCTTCTTGTACCAGATTTTTGTTTTCCGCAGGGCACTGTACGGCTTCAGTACCTGATCTGAAAGATCCACTCCGCCCATGTACCTATTGTAATCCAGGATACAATTAGGTTTTGAGGTGTGGGTACTGGTACCTCGTACAGGGACGGAGGTGGTACTGTCTCCGTGAATTGTTGTCAGTATAAGGACATCCCTCTTGTCCTTATATTTGACCAACAACATATTTTCGGTGCATATTCCCCTGCTTTCACCCCTTCTCATTACTTGGGCAATGTGCGTTTTTGGGAGGCCTCTTTGGTTCTTGCGCACAGTACCGCAAGCTGCTGTACCTCTTGAACCAAGGGCCTTAAACAGGGGGATGCTAGTGTAAAAGTTATCCACATAGAGGTGATAACCTTTATCCAGGAAGGGGTGCACTAAATCCCAGACAATTTTTCCACTAACACCTACGAGGGAGGGGGGGCATTCTGGCGGTTCAATTCTTGAATCCTTCCCTTCATATACCCTAAACATGTGGGTGTACCCTGAGGTGCTTTCACACAGCTTATACATTTATATGCCATACCTTGCCCTCTTACTGGGAAGGTACTGGCGGAATTTAACCCTTCCTTTAAAATGTATAAGGGACTCGTCAATACAAATAAATTTTTCAGGGATGTACATCTCTGCAAATTTGGCACTGAAATGATCAATGACCGACCTGACTTTGAATAGCCGGTCAAAGGTGGGATCATCTCTGGGTGGGCACTGTGCATTATCGTTGTAATGCAAAAATTTAAGGATCATCTCAAAACGAGCCCGAGTCATGGTTATACGGTAAAATGGGGTGCTGTACAGAACATCTGTACTCCAATATTGCCTAATTTCTGGCTTTTTTACTATGCCCATATGAAACACCAGACCCCAAAACGTCATCATCTCTACTGCATCTACAGGGGTCCACCTAGCAAATGATGACGTGGGGTTTTGAGCAATAAACTGCTGGGCATATAAATTAGTTTGGTTCACCATTAAATTTATAAAATCATCAGAGAAAAATAATTTGAAAAAGTCAATTTCTCTGAGACCTGTGGAATCAAATTGGATTCCTGGCATGGCCAAAAACTCAGGAACCTGGGGCTCAAAATTGTCTGGTGGTGGGGTCCATACGAGATCAATTATTGGGGGGGGGGGTCTCAGCTGCTCTACGGGGGCGTCTTTGAGGGGGTCCCTCATCACCAGAGGAGGAAGAGGAGCTTAAGACGAATCCTTCAAATTCCCCGCTTGCCTCACTGGCTGTGTCAGAGTCAGAGGCAAGCATGGCATATGCCTCCTCCGCTGAATACATTCTTCTGGATGACTGGGATGACATTTGGGATGACATTTGGGATGACATTTGGGATGCCATTTTTATTTTTGTGTTACTGGTAGTGAAATGTTTCAACACGTGTATAGTGTAGGGGGGGGTACAAACTTTATTTCAACCCGGGGGGTATGTAGTGTGTAGTGTGTATGTAGTGCAGAAAAAAAAATACTTTATACAGGAATTTGATCCCAATAAAAAAAAAAAAAAAATTGAAGGGGTTAAAAAAAAATAAAATTGAAGGGGTTAAAAAAAAAAAAAAGGTCCTGCGCCAAAAATTGAGCACAGATGTTGGTCAGTAACGTCCGTCACTGAACAGCGCTCAAAGGCAACAGGAATTTGATAAAAAAAAAAAAAAAATAGATCAACCCTGTGCCGAAAAAGCTGATCAGTGATGTACGTCACTGATCAGCGCACAGTGGCCACAGGACACCCACAAAATCACAGTGTGTGTAAAAAAAAAATTAAAAAAAGACCCCACAGCACCCTCAAAAAAAAAAAAGGTGATCAGTGATGCGACACTGATTACCAGTGAGGGGCAGCAGGTGCACAACCTTTGGTGCAACTGACAGTGCAACTGGCAGCAACTGACAGGTATATATATAAAAAAAAAACCTCTGCACCCCCTAAAAGTTGCTGATCACCTCAGATATAGTGATCAGCACAAAAGGCGGGGGCAGCAGACACAAAATATAGCACTCTCTATCACTCTCTGTCACTATCTCTCTCTATCTCTCTATCTCTCACTATCTATCACTCTATGACACTGCAGCAGCAGCACTGACAGTTATATATATGAAAAATAACCCCTGCACCCCCAAAAAGTTGCTGGGGGTGCACAAAAGGGGGGCAGCAGACACAAAATATAGCAGTCTCTATCACTCTCTGTCACTATCTCTCTATCTCTCTATCTCTTACTATCTATCACTCTATGACACTGCAGCAGCAGCACTGACAGGTATATATATATAAAAAAAAAGCCTGCGCCCCCAAAAAGTTGCTGATCAGTTAATTTATACTGATCAGCACAAAAGGGGGGGCAGCAGTCAGTTATATAAAAAATATATAGCACAATCTGTCACTATCTCTCTATCTCTCTCTATCTCTCTCTATCTCTCTATCTCTCTATCTATAACTCTATCACACTGCAGCAGCACAAAATATAGCACTCTCTGTCACTAGCCCTCTCTATCTCTCTCTATCTCTCTCTCTCTATCTCTCTATCTATAACTCGATGACACTGCAGCAGCACAACACAGCACAACACAGCACAGGAAGTCACAAGAAGTAGCAAGATCCAGGCAGTGATCAGGTAAGTATTTTGCAAGGTTCAGGTCAGTATACTGCGGCAGCTAGGCACGGTGACCGCACTGCACGCAATTCCAGACCGGAATGGCGTCTGCAGTGCAGTCACCGTTAGTTTAAACCCCCCTCCATGGCTGTGATTGGTTCGTCGGTCCGACGAACCAATCACGGCCTTTGGGGGCGGGCGGGGTGAGGTGGGGTGACACCAGTGTCACCCTTACACCCCGCGGTGATTGGTGCTGTACTTTACAGCACCAATCACCTCCGATCCCTGTGTCACCGGCGAACGTTATTCGCCGGTAACACAGAAAACGCTGTGAATGGCTGTTCACACTGAACAGCCAATCACAGCGATCGCCGACGGGGGGGCGGCATCGCAGCCCCCCCTGGGCATGCAGGGACATGTCTGCTGTCAGGGACAGCAGACATGTTTAAACTGTCACCGCGTCTATAGACGCGGTGGCAGTTAAATGGCATGACGTACATTTATGCCATGTGTCGGGAAGTACTTCCCGACCATGACGTAAATGTACGTCAAATGTCGGGAAGGGGTTAATGCCATAAATAAACAATTGACCAATTTCTGCCAAAATTATGTCTCTGAGGGGTAGATGTATGAAGCAGTGATAAGAGAGGAGAAGTGATAAAGTGTCTAGTACTTTATCACCGGCCAATCAGCTACTGACTGTTAAGTTACAAGCTGGGTTTGAAAAGCTACAGTTAGGAGCGGATTGGTCGGTGATAAAGTACCAGACACTTTTTTCACTTCTCCTCCCTTATCACTGCTTCATACATCTACCTCTTAGTCTTTAATTTAGTATACCAAGCTTAAAAGCGTTACTAAGGCTTTACAGCAGGATTCATTATGTGACTGGACTTGTACATATCATTCCCCATACAACTTTATAAAACACAGCATGTTCTGTACGAGCAGGATGTGATAGATAAAATGTGTTACATAGAGATGTATGTTATTATGTGGTACTGATTGCTCTGTGATCTCTACTGCTGTCATCTACTGGTTAAGCCTTTGGGCAATCTCTGAGCCATCCTTTCCCTCAGCATATGTTATCTTGGACAAAACTTAATGTACACAGGTTACCGAGCAGCTGATGTGCCCAACCTCATTGCAGTGTGGCCAATCTCTCTGCCCACATGTGACTGTTTTTCTGCCGTCCAGTCTCTTCCAGCTGGCTACAGTCTTACCATCTGCCCCTACAGCCAGGGGCACAATGTCCACATAGCTGGCAAGAACGAGGGGCAGTTGGCATCATGCAGCATAAATAGCAAATATAATCCTTAGCTACCTCTAAGCTCTGAATACGCTCTACTAACATATCATGTGCATGGGGGAAATAATAAAGACCTATAGAACCTTCCCCCCAGTACAGAATTCTCTCTCCACTTTAATATCCAGCACCACGGTGCTCTGTGCAATATTCACATTTGTTTTAAACAAAGCAGAAGAAGAATTAAACATGGAGGCACTTTAGAATTAGGGTCATTTTAATGACGGTCCCTGGCTGTTGTTAGCTCTATGCTCCATTTGCTTAGACAAACGTTCGGCTGATTCTACATTTATAAGTGGCTTAGTAAAACAGAACGGTAAGAGATGCAATCATGTCTATTGCTAAGCACTAAGCAAATAATATAACAAAGTAATTGCTTTGCTGTTTCATTACAAAGGTTTACTTGAGGAAAAAAAAAAGAGCCATCAGAATTAGTATTAGCGCAGTTATCGTTAATCTCGCTGCGTTTGACCCAAAGCCAATTACAGCACACTCCTGCACATTTTTCCGTAGAGTTTGGGACTTGGTACAGTGAAAATTTCAAGAGCCAGAATAGGTTGCTAGGCAACCCAACGCAATGATAACATAGGACGATAATTAGCATCTATCTTGAGATCCTTAATAAGGTTGTTTATGCATTACCTTCATCAAACAACTGCTACAAACAACTTTAAATACTAAACGGTAGCTTCTGGAAAGGAGGCTTACACATGCATTGCATGATGCATGAAGATGTTCATAAAAGTAGAGGTTAGTGAGGGTAGAAAGCTTCCTTTCATACATTATAAAATGGAAGGCAATATTAACCCATTATCTTCTAATAGCTGACCTGTTACAATTCCCAGAGGATATCAGTTGTGAATGTGCGATATACTTATAATGTAACGCAGTGGGGGGCAAATAGTCGATCGCGATCTATCGGTTGATCGCGGAGCTCTCGCTGGTAGATCATGATCAAATGGCAATAGTGTGCTATGCAAGTTTCTGCTTAGGCCTCTGAGAGTCTCTCCAAGGCTTCAGCATTCCCAGGCTGCAGTGTGGTGGGTTTGCGGGTGTGCAAGTGACATCATGACATCACCTGCGCACCCATGCACCGTAAGTTAGGAGCCTATGACAACCAGCAGGAAGGCACAGCGGTGGGAAGGATCGGCGGCGGCAGGAGTACTTAATGACAGCAGGGAGGCTCAGCAGCAGAGACACGCATGTAAATTGCACCTGGGATCATGACCCAGGCGGAAGAGCGGCACTGCGTCCTGCATGAAAGGCAGCAGTGGCAGACCTTGGGCGGGATGTATTAAAATTCATTGCCGCCCTTCGCGCCCCCCCCCCCCCCGCCGCGATGCCGCCGCATATGTACTAACATATGCGGCTGGCATCACGATGCGGTGACGGAGGCCCCCGAGATACCTGTACTGTGGTCTGCGGGGGGTCTCCGTCACCTCCCAGCTGGCTTCTGCTGCTTTCACGCCGGGGACAGCTAAGCAGGCTGTCCCCGGCACTTCCTCCTCCCCCTGCAGCCGGAAGGATGTCCGGCTGCGTTGATAGGGGGAGGAAGGGCTTACCTTCTGGGGTCCAGGAGGACCTGCAAGAAGGTAAGCCCGAGGGAGGGGGAGAGGGGGGGTCGGCGGTTCTTTTTGAACTTTGGACTGTGCTGCAGATCTACCTCTGCACCGGCCACTGACAAGAAGGTTCCGTTACAGAGCATTTTGTACCTAATGGAATGGGTTATATAAGTTGTATGGAGTCATAGGCAGGTGCAGCTTATTTTGTTAGGGTGGGCACCACGGGAGGGGCCTGTCTAGCACCCCCTTTTGGGCATGTCTTTTTACAATTTCTCAGTAAAATCACATGACTTAATCTATTTTCTCACTATTTCCCAATAATACATGTAGATATAATACATCTCAGAGAATTAGTAATACATGAAATTAGCATAATGGTGCAACCACCGGACTGTCCACTATGGCAGAACCCTGAGCCATAAATGCTACTGCACCCTGTCGCTACTTAGACCCATCTCCTTAGACTGCCCTTAGCGAGAGCACTGGCATTCCCACTACACACACCTGGTGCCCAGTTGGAAACACTTAAGAGGGTTACACCACTCTGGGGTACATTTATTAAGCTTGGTGAAGTGATAACGTGTCTGGGTTTTTATCACCGGCCAATCAGCTCCTACCTGTGAAGCTACAGGCTTGGTTTGAAAAATGACAGGTAAGAGCTGATTGGCCGGTGATAAAAATCAGACAGTTTATCACTTCACCAAGCTTAATAAATCTACCCATGAGTGAGAATGCCAGTGCTCTCGCTAAGGGCAGTCTACCAAGACGGGTCTAAGCCGCTCACTGTCATATTAAAGAGGCAGAGTGCGGCCATTTATAAAAGCTGCAGTCAGTGCTCTTGTGTGACCCTGAACTCAAGCTTCCTCTTGCCCTTAATCATCAGGGGGATTTCTTGTCTCTGATTGGTGGGCAATGGACTCCAGGTGCCAGGGCTTAAATTCATCCACTGCTCCCATCGCCACACTGTTTGTCTAGTAAGTAAATTGTGGAAACCAACTGTAGTTAAATAGATTAGAATGCCCCAAAGCTAATTTACTACATGCCAGTGTTAGAATTGCAAATAATACAAGTAATTCTAACTTGATATGAACTATTTGGAAAGATCTGTCATTAACTACTTTGTAATGGTGTTTAACTATCAGACTGAATTAGCATTAACTTTCACAAATGGAAAGTAATGGGCAGCACGAGTAATTCTTCTCTCTCGGATAGTGTTAAATGTTCCTGACTTCCTATTAAATGTTAAGCTAGAGATGTAGGCACATCACAGACAGGTATCATCTGCACTCTCAGATAATTGCCAGGAGCAAAAGAAATCTGCTCTTAATATATTTTAATGGGAAGCAAGGTGCGTGAAATACATCTGAAAAGCAGCGTCACATACCCCAAGCACCTCTCACTTCAATAAGCAGAATTTGTGTTTGAGTGCTGGAAACTTCATTATATTTCTGACATGTATTAATCTGATCCGTGTCTATCTGTAAGTTATGTTTCTTATTACAGTGCTTGTGAATACACAGTAGCAAGCTAGCAGCTATTTGCGCTGTTTTACTTAAAGTTTTACCAAACAGGAAAATGCATTGGTGTTGCCACTAAATGCTTATACTGTATCTGAGTAATGCATTTTTTATATGTAGTGGACAATGAAATAACTACACGACTGCTATAAATGTAGTATATCAAGCGTATTTAAAGCAAAAGGCTTCTACACAGGTATGGTTCATTGGGATGTAGTTAATATCACAGTGCTCAATTTGCCGATGACCAGTACCCCGGCAGCAGAATAATACCATTGATTAAAATCACAACAGGTTGCAACAGTGAGTTTAGGGGTTAGGCATGAGGGGGGGGGGGGTGTAGGGGGCAGGGTTAGGCACTAGGGGGAGGGCAGAGTTATGCACTAGGGGAAGGGCAGGGTTAGGCACTAGGGGGGCAGGGTTAGTCACTATGGGGAGGGCAGGGTTAGGCAAAAGGGGGAGGGTAGGGTTAGGCACAAGGGGGAGGGCAGGATTAGGTACTAGGGGGAGGGCAGGTTAGGTACTAGGGGGAGGGCAGGGTTAGGCACTAGGGGAGGGCAGGGTTAGGCACTAGAGGGAGGGTAGGGTTAGCGACTAGGGAGAGGGCAGGGTTAGGCTCTAGGGGGAGGGCAGGGTTAAGCACTAGGGGAGGGAATGTTTAGGCACTAGGGGGAGGGGAGGGTTAGGCACTAGGGAGAGGGCAGGTTTAGGCTCTAGGGGGAGGGCAGAGTTAGGCGCTAGGGGGAGGGTAGGGTTAGGCACTAGTGGGAGGGCTGTATACAAAATTGGAAGATCATAGGCGCTGTGTTCCTTGATAATTGGTCTGGTGTACCAGATGCTTGTATAACAGATCCTTGTCTAGCAGTTGACTGAAGGACCCTGATAACTGACCTTAAGCCAGTGCCCTATGTGCACATCAAGGTATCTTTAGCCAGCCTGTTTCCTCATACACCGATAAGCACGATACAATAATCTGGTCTCCTCAGCGGGGGACTCAAATGGTAAAGTAATAGTAATGTTTTCCGGGTTTTAGTAATCACTCTATCAAAGTTGATGTTAACTGGTATAAATATCAGTCAGAGGGCATTAAGCCCACACACCTTGAAAAAGGGCTATTTTAAACAGCCCGAAACGCGTTGGTGGGAGGTAAGACCTTTGGAGTGTTGAAGGTAATCCGGCTATTTAACATCACAAGCCCCTTTTGGTGGTATCCCTTCCATCCGGATAGGAGGGCGCCCCAATTTTTGCCGACAACATCCAAATCTCCAGACCATTTTCAACTTTTTGTACTTTTTGTACCTTGTGTACTTTTATTGGACGTTTTAGTATTTTTATCTGTATCCATTGCATCTTGGAAATAAATCCTTTTTACGTGACCTGGATTGCCTGATTTGAGTGACGTCCCGACCAAAGATACCTTTTGATGAACATAGGGCACTAGCCCTCGGTAAGTCCTTTACCATTTGAGTCCCCCGCTGAGGAGACCAGATTATTGTATCGTGCTTATCGGTGTATGAGGAAACAGGCTGGCTAAAGATACCTTGATGTGCACATAGGGCACTGGCTTAAGGTCAGTTATCAGGGTCCTTTAGTCAACTGCTAGACAAGGATCTGTTATACAAGCATCTGGTACACCAGACCAATTATCAATGAAAAAAAGGAAAAAAGAAGAATAGGGGCTGCGCTTTGCAAAATAGTACAAAATTTATTAAAACATATAAATAAAATCAAAACTTTTCACATGACAATCAAATATGCTGGGTGGCCACTTAGACATACAAGACAGACACACATGTAACAATTGATGCTCTTTCTTTTTTCAACTTTGTTAGTATGGATGGTATCTCAATCTATCTTGTTAGTCCATTAATATGATGTTAAGTCACTTCCACACTTTGTTTAGAGATTAAATGTCCCCCACTCATGTGCACATGTATTAGTGGTTTGAAACTCACATTTGCGACATTTGGGTTGCTGACATGTGGGGATCCGGCTCTGATGCCTGGGAGTTGTAGCGACCAATACTTCAGCAGTTCACTGCGGTCCTTTAGGCGATGTACGTCTCCCCTCAGGCTTGTCTCCAGTAGCCACCAGATGTCCCTGTCGCCCTCTACGCGTTTCTCCGCCTTCAAACGTCAGCGGCTTCCTCAGGAGGTGTATTATCAATGAACACAGCGCCTATGATCTTTCAATTTTGTATATTGCTATTGTCTGGGATTTAAGGAGTCCCCTGGTTGTATCAAGGGCTGCAGTGTTCAGGCGCAGTCAATATTCTTTAAATTGTATTTTAGTGGGAGGGCAGGGCTAGGTACTAGGGGGAGGGTTATGCACTAGTGGGAAGACGGGTTATGCACTAGTGGGACGGCAGGGTTAGGCACTAGGGGGAGGGCAGGGTTCGGCACTAGGGGCAGGGCAGGGTTAGGCACTAGGGGGAGGGCAGGGTTCGGCACTAGGGGCAGGGCAGGGTTAGGCACTAGGGGGAGGGCAGGGTTAGGCACTAGGGGGAGGGTAGGGTTAGGCACTAGGGGAGGGTAGGGTTAGGTACTAGGGGGAGGGTAGGGTTAGGCACTAGGGGGAGGGTAGGGTTAGGCACTATGGGGAGAGCAGGGTTAGGCATTAGAGGGAAGGCAGAGTTAGGCACTAGGGGGAGGGCAGGGTTAGGCACTAGTGGGAGGGCAGATTTAGGCACTGGGAGGAGGGCAGGGTTAGGCACTATTGGGAGGGTGGGTCTAGGCTGTGGTAGAGGACAGTTATGGTTAGACTGCAAAAGGGAAAAGTTAGGGTTAGGCATTAAAAAATTCAAAATGAACGGGCAACAGATTGCAGAATTGCAAGATCACAATATTAGGACAATTGATTTCAGTGCCCGAATTCGGAGGACAGCGTTCAAATTAAAAGTAAGTCCTGGCTTACTTTTCATTATGAGTGGAGGAAAAATCAGTCAACGGTGAGTGACCATCAAATGATTTTTCCTTCTTGCGGCTGTATGTGAGTGGATGTGTAAGCGTACACATTCACTGGCATGCTAATGTGGGGATTTGCGCGGTGTGGGACAGGCGTTCAATGGGACTGCGGGCAGCATTTACCTGCTCGCTAGGCTGCAAATATAAGCAGCGTAGCAAACAGGTCTAAATCAGGCTTTTTAACTGTAAATGATTTACTAAATGAGTTCAGTGGACATGATACAGGGTAAAGTATGTACCTCTGTGCAGCTGGTATGTATGTGTGTGTGTGTGTGTGTGTGTCTGTGTGTGTGTGATCTGTAAGCACTGTCTAGTGCTAAGCCATTCACCAACTTCTTCCTTTTCCTTTCAAATACACTGGAAATAAGGTACACATCTGTTAAATGTATATGTTTTGCCCCAATCAGCCTGGTCAGTCATTTAAATCCATTAAACATTAGTAAATAGTCAATAGGCTTTATTCCATGCAACCAGCCTGACATTACATTAACTATACAGTGTTTGCATTCAATGAATAAGCACATTTTGAGTGAAATTTACTAAGATCGCTGATCTCCATTACAACCAGGATTGGCCCGAAAATACGGCCTGAGAATTCGGCAAATTTACCAAACTGCCGAATTTTCAGGAATCGGATTTTCCGATGGTGAAGTCATTCGTACTTCGAGTCTCCCGGCAGCCAAATACGGACGAGCATTAAGCATCCGCGGGAGGCTTCGCTGTGTATAAAAATAGGATTTTTTTAAATAATAAAAAAAAACTGTCTGGGATTGTCCCCCCCATGAGCATAATTTGGTGAACCCCAGTGATGTTAGTGTTGGTTTCCAAAATACAGGGGAACTAACCTTTTTATTTTTTAACAGAGAGAAGCTTGCACAGAACTGACTGATTCATGCAGGCTTCAGCAAAATACATATGGAAAATGATTCACATTTTCCATTCATATTTTCTGCTGAATTCCCAACTCAATTCAGCAGTACAAAGTTAGACAGAGAGCTGACCATTATAGAATTCATAGCCATATACGGCCGAGTTCTATCGATGGTGTAGTCTTTTGTACACCCAAATTTGTCTGAGCTTGCCATACATAAATAAGGCAAATCAGCCGTTGCGGCGTTCCCGGCATTATTTAAGATCGTATGGGTAGGAACGGGTGCATTCATTCCCATTTGAACTTAGTAAAATTTCCCCTTTGTTTCAAACATGCTTTTCAATAAATTAATGGCATTTATTAAATTAGCCTATCCCCACCCCGCAATATTAAATTTATTATCATTTGTTATAATCACCATTGCTATGTAGAGACCATCTGCACCCCATGGAGAATATTTTTGATGTAATGATAGGGGTGCCTCGTTTAAAGATGTGCAAGGCATATGCAGTCATCCAAATTTTATTATTTTTATTTATTTACAGATTCTTATATAGCGCAGCATATTCTGTTGCACTTTACATTGATTTGATGATTATGCCAATGATATTATTAGGACAATAATGATGCACAACCACTACACATACCCAGTGACCACAAGCCACTGGATATGGACCCAAGGACTCCCTGACTGGCTGATACTTCTTCTGTGAACAAAAGTAACTGTCTGAGCCAAAACCTTGTGTGTCTGCACATACCAACTTTCAAAGTGTGGCTTTCACAACCACTATACTTGCTTATGTTGGTTAACCTAACTCCTTCGCTCAACTTTTCCTTATCAGTTGGACATTCCAGCTATTGCAGGACATACTGTTCAAGGAACCATATTGTCACAGCTTCCCAATGATGCTGTCATGCTGTACTTTCCTACCAGTATAGGGTATTAATGGAACTGCATTTTTAGGTTAACCTGTTTAAAGTTCACAGCTGGTCTGGGCTTTCCATGGTTCCTACTGCACATTGTCTTCTGCTACTGTACATGCTGGTTTCCAGCCAACACCACCAGCTAAATGGACAATGCATCATGACCTCTTTACTGTTTCTGGAGTGGCTTCTTTTACTTTAATGCTTCTGGTTATGAATTCTGGTCAAAAATTTTACTCCTGTTTTGTGGTGCTTGATTTCCTTTTTAATAGTAGACAATCATCATTTCATCTACTTTAAATTGCTCTGTTTTAATTTGTCCGGATGCCTCAGCTCAGAGGACAAACAGCTACAATCAGATGACATGGTCGTAAAACTTTATTGGCGGTCGCTATTGTTGTTTTGGTGTTACTTTTCTCAGCTTCTACTGGATTTATTGCAATGATTTTCCATATTGTTTACCTATTTATCGTCCTACCTGTTACTGCTGCTCTCCTGTGGCTGGTGGTGGGATTGTATGCTTCAATAGTTCAACTTAGGGCCTTATTCTAGTTCACTCTTTCTGACAAAATCCTTCTTAGATGGACAAAACCATGTGCACTGCAGATGGGGCAGATGTTACTTGTGCAGAGAGAGTTAGATTTGGGTGGGGTTTACTTCAAAGTGAGATCTATATTGCAGTGTAAAAATAAAGCAGCCAGTATTTACCCTGCACAGAAACAAAATAACTGACCCAAATCTAATTCTCTCTGCACATTTTACATCTGCCCCCCCCCCCCTGCAATGCACATGGTTTTGTCCATCTAGGAAGGATTTTGTCAGAAAGAGTGAACTAGAATAAGGATATTAATTCCAGCCGTACACCACCTACATATCTCCATTCTGTCACATATGTGCAATATCATTTCTAGTTTTACTATTGGACACGTGTGTACAAAAAAATATTTTGTATTATATTATACCATTTAATACACTAGGCTGGGTCTTTTTGGTTTCTTTTTCTATTTAACATTGTGTACAAGCCCACTATTCAAAGATATGTCTCCAAATCTGAGTTGCACAATAAGGCAAAGTCTACCACTATCATTGCCTCGTTCGTCTCATTCAAGTGTGATACCCAAGGAGATAAATGTTGCTAACCTTCTCCTGTGATATCATTTCTTTGGTTAAATTGGTGGGAAAAAATCCCATAAAAACATTATGACAACTTTTTAACACATTGGAACTTTTTCAATCAGCCATTGTCTCCATGCTTCCAGAAGTAACTCTTGAATAAAGTGTCAAGAATAAGGCTGATTCTCTTTTGATAATTTAGAAGAACATACTCTGTAAATTGACATTCTGTCCTTATTGTATCTGATCATTTATTGTCCCAGTAATCCTACTTTTGGGTTTGAAATAAAATGTCAATGTTCAGAATGTCAATAACAGAGTGTCAAAACAATATGTATGTTGACGTGGATGGAATAGCACCATGTTAACTGTCAACATTTATTTCACAATGGCAATGATGCCAGCATGTTGACAAATGTTTGGTCGACCATATGGTTTTTCAAAAATTTCATAATTGATCCAGGTTAAATTGACTGTTGACATTCAGAACATCAACATTGTCAACAATTGTTGACCAAAAAGAGGGGGGGGTGAACAATCGCACTGGCAGTGTTTATAAGGTAACCCCTTGTTTCAATCAATATTCATAGGCTTTATTATGTGGGGTGTGCTGTCACTTCAACAGTAATTTGAGCAATAACAAGGGAAGAGAAGAAAGACTGTTATGTACGTGACGCACTGTTAGGACAAGAAAAATTAATAAAATGTAACCTTTAATTGTTTATTTTAAGATTTGCGACATATAAAAACAATTGCCAAGGAGGCAAAGAGGAAGAAACAAAGTGTTTTTAAAAAAGGGGATATAGATCCTCTCAAATTGAACCCCAATGTCCTGTTCCCAGTGTAATTGCTAGATTAGGTGCATGTTGCTGTATATCTTACAGTGTGTACCCACTCATGAAATGAACAAATCTGTTACAATTTTCACTTAATTAAGTTACTTTTGTTTAATATTAGTTTATAACACAGATTGCTCCCAAGGACTGTGTAGATAAATTAGGACAGCAAAGTAAATATGTCTGTTTGGTCCTTTTAAACATCAAAAAAAGGGGTTGCCGCCTAGTATCTGCACAGATATTGCGCAGTGTGTAGCACAGTCTTAAATAATAACAGACTACGGGGCCGGCTGGTAGTATACGTGCCGTATTTCACATCTAAAGTATACCCGTTAGATCTGATATTGCGAACACAAATTGGCTGTTAGTGTTCTCCGCCGTTTGTTTGGTTCCTCTCCGCAGGGAAAGTGGCTTGTACGTATGCCACTGTTCACATGGTCCTGATGAAGCTGGTGCGACACGCGCGTTGACCAGACACACTTAGTGTGTGAAATATCCCCATGTCCCCTTCCCCCATGAAATGTATTTTGATTGATGTATAGGGCGTTACAGTATCCACTCATCTGATAGGAGCTGTGGGGTCAGAACCTGACCACGGTCTCCCAAGACTCAGATGTGATTACAGCACGCCAGTGCAGATACAGCACCCGGCCGGTGCGTCCCTCTGTTAGGCGCAGTGTCCAGTGACGGAGCGCGACGCGGGTCTGCGAGTTGGAGAATCACAGCCTTACCACTGACTGTGATCTCCCCACAGACACCGACGCACTACCAGCACAGCCGGGAAAAGTGGCATACGTACAAGCCACTTTCCCTGCGGAGAGGAACCAAACAAACGGCGGAGAACACTAACAGCCGATTTGTGTTCCCAATATCAGATCTAACGGGTACACTTTAGATGTGAAATACGGCACGTATACTACCAGCCGGCCCCGTAGTCTGTTATTATTTAAGACTGTGCTACACACTGCGCAATATCTGTGCAGATACTAGGCGGCAACCCCTTTTTTTGATGTTTAAAAGGACCAAACAGACATATTTACTTTGCTGTCCTAATTTATCTGCACAGTCCTTGGGAGCAATCTGTGTTATAAACTAATATTAAACAAAAGTAACTTAATTAAGTGAAAATTGTAACAGATTTGTTCATTTCATGAGTGGGTACACACTGTAAGATATACAGCAACAGCGATGGTCGCTGATGAAAATGAGACACTCTGCCGGGGGAAGCCGCTGGTCGCAGGAGCATGCTCCTGCTACCAGTGAGCACTGTGGGCTGGTCACCGGAGCGCGCTCCCAGAGACTTTCGCCCTGTACACACGGGGATATGGTCGCTCAGTCACCATATCCCCAGAAATTGAGGTTGAAATCACCCTGTGTGTACGGGCCCTGTATGTACAGGACTGTAGAAACATTCAACCAGATAGAAGCATATGCTGATTGTCATCATCATAATCAATATAATTCCTTATTTTGCAGCTGAGCACTTACCAGATGTATGCTGCCTGAAAGGCATTTGTGCATCATTCCTGTGATCTGTAATTCCTCTTTCAGATCACACAAATAACCCGGGTCATATTTGGGTTGTTGAAGTTTCCACCAACCCGGCATTTTGACTCAGGTTATAAGAAGGGTTAAACCCAGATTGCCCTCTGTATTATGGGCAACCCAGATTTATTTTGAAAGCGCCGGACCCGGTGGGACCCGGGATCGGGGTCCTGGGACCCATGCAGGTTTGCAATGTGAAAGGCGTATAAGGGGGGTATGCAATCCCGGATCACGGCTGTCAATCCCTCCTGACAGCTGTGATACAGGCCCGTTTACATTTTGCCCATCAGCAAATCGGCAGGCAGGATTCAATGTCCTACACAATTGGGGGTTTGGACTCTGTATTGCGCTAAATACTAATGCAGCACCTCCAAAATTCCTCCTGTTAGTGAGGAATAGCAAGAAATACAAAAAAGGGGGTGATTGGAGTGCGCAACCTATTGTCTCTATGGTCACATATATATCATGTACCACCCAGTTCATCCAATCAATCAATGTACTCAGAAGTCCTTTCTGAAGATGATTCCTGTATGTCCAATATTGGATATGTTCGCAATAATCATGCAATTTTCATTTTTGAAAAATCTTTTATTTCAAAACAACCCGACGCGTTTCGTCTTTACGACTTCATCAGGGGTACAACTGGGAATGGTACAGAAAGAAAGAGGGGTACTTTTAAGTACATAAAACACAATTTTTGGTTAAAATTTAACAAATAAAATTATCATTATATTACATACCCGATGTATGATCATATGAATGATGATCCATACAGTAAGTATTGCCGATTAAAGTAGATTTTAATATATCTGGAATATTTAAAAGATATACGTATAATTAAAATAAATTACTATAAGTGGGAGGAAGCTAGCTAGTCATAGAATGAATGAGGTTTCTTTCACTTACCAATATGGTATTGTGGGTATAGCCAACCTTTTACAAAAAGTTGGATATTCAATATTGGTGGGTGATCAATCGGTCACCAGCTCGGATCTGTTTTAGGATAATGATTACCATTAGCAATTTATCTATACATTGTATGCAAATGAAAAAGATATATATTAAGAAGGTTTCCCTCATTTACATAAAATAGTGGGTGGCTCTATGTGATTAATTACATTCAATCATAGAATGAAAGAGGTTTCTTTCACTTACCAATATGGTATTGTGGGTATAGCCAACCTTTTACAAAGAGTTGGATATTCAATGTTGGTAGGTGATCAATCGGTCACCAGCTTGGATCTGTTTTAGGATAATGATTACCATTAGCAATTTATTTGTATGTAAATGAAAAAAAATATATGTTAAGAAGGTTTCCCTCATTTACATAAAATAGTGGATGGCTCTATGTGATTAACTACATTCAATTGGATTATGCTAATCAAGGATTCAATGTCCTGCCTGCCGATCGGCTAAAAGTGGGCGCGTCCATGGAAACGGCCGTGGATTGTCGATCTGCAGCCGGGATTGTGACAATCCACAGCCGTTATCGACAGCACGGGCCCGACAGCTTCTAAAGGCGTGCTTGTTCTGCTATGATCCCACTTCGATGCTGTTGGTAAAGGCAGCATTGAATAGGGACCCGCTGCTATTCCCCTTGTCGGAAATAGTGGTAGAGCATTGCTTATCCTCCTTAGAGTCTATGCCGGTCTCAAAATTTAACAAGCAAAAATACAAAAAACTAATAAAAAAAAACCAACAACATCAGCTTCAAGATTTGAGTGCATTTGCAGTGATTTTGGTGATGTAAATTCATATACTATGCCACCATTTTATGGGTAGGTTAACGTTTTTATGTTTACGCCAATAACCATATGATAAATATGATAAAAATGCCCAATGCTTGTAAATTATAATTACACATTTTAGCTAACACAGTAGGTATTTCCTAAACATGATAGCAGTCCTTGTTATAAACATGTTTATTAATATAAATTCCTCCTTCCATTACCCAATCTGGCATAGACAGCAAAAAAGCACAGGATGTTGAAAAGTTTATAGAGTTAATCTATATTTATTCAGAAAGCACAAGCCTGCTCATTCCTACTCTGTATGTCTCCTTTATGGGAAAAAGCATGGAGAGTAGATGTTGTTAGCCACTTATCCCATGCCCCAGGAAAATGCTGTAATTTGCAGGCCCATTGTGAAGGGGCGGGGTCAAAGAGAATAGGCAAGTTCTGTATGTCATAACTTCTGATACATCACAAGCGATAAAAGTACTAGCAAGCTAGTGTGCTATCTTGTGATTGCTATGTGAGAGAAAGAGATGTAGTTTTACTCACTGCCAACAGATGGCAGTGTTTTGGAGACAAACGGACAATATATATATATATATATATATATATATATATATATATATATATATTTCATTTGTGTGCTGCCCTGGAGTAGTCAGCCTGTGCCGGCATATTGGGGGCCCACACCCCAGACCCATACCCAGTGTTAGGGACCCCCAGTGACAGAGATGCCTTGACGTACGGCCTGGGGGCTTAGCCCTATATCTGCAGATATATGCAACCAAGATCTCTGTATTATCTGACTATTATATGTATATTTCTCATTCAGTGTGCAATTGGGATACAAACAGTTTTTTTTCCTAACCAGATTTACCCCTCCCTGTTGGCACCTGAATGACATTACCTCTGATTGAGCAGCTTGCCAATAAAAGTGATATATATATATATATATATATATATATATATATATATATATATATATATATATATAAAAATATAAATAGCAGATCGTGGTGTGCAGCACTCCAGCCAAAGTCTTCTGAGTATCAAAACAGCTTTATTGGAAACAACAACGTTTCAATTTCAAATCGATATTGTCATCAGGTTAAAATACACCAAATAACAGACACTTTAAATAGACAGTGAAATCCACATCAGCTGGAGGCGTGTGCGAGAAACTCGCTCCAAACGTGTCAAAAGACAGCGCCTGCGTTTGCCTCCGACACACCCCCAATGACGCAGCTAGTATGACATCACCAAATACCGTGGAAACCATAAAACAAAACATGAATGCCGTGGAGATTGAATCACAACCTCATACGGCCGTATATGCAGGGACAACATAGTGAAAAAAATATAAATTAAAAAGAGGCAGCAGGCAGTTGCGCATGTGGTCAACAGTACAGGCCTGGTGATTTCAGCCGACACAATGTCGATAGAAATCAAAACATATTCAAAAAAAAATTCGGACAATACAAAGAATGTATATTCTTTGTATTGTCCGAATTTTTTTTTTATTAATATATACTCTGAACAACTCAAGCGCAAACTTTTAAAACTGCTTTTCTTTTATTATAATAAAACCATATTTGGCAACCTGTTCAATTAAGAATACTGATACTGTTTTTATTTTAAAGTTTTGAACAATTCATTTTAAAGAGAGACATTATATTTACTGAAATAGTCCAATAAAGTGTACTGTAGATTTCTAATATTAAGAAATATCCCAAAAGAAGCCTCTGTATTATGTGAATGTGTGGTATGTCCATAACAACTATGAACAGGAAATTAAATGAGGACTTCAGGTCAGAACAAAAGAAAAGTTGCTTAGGCATAGCTCTTGTACAGTAATTGGAAGTATAATTTCAGATTTTGTAATAGTACACACTCCCCCTGGTATTGTCCTTTCCCTGGTATCTCAAGAAATTAATATTAACATTCATTAATTTATGTTAAATATGTATTCAACCTTCTCTCTGTTGTAGAGAAAGGTCCTACAGGAAATGGACATGTTGATGAACTAATATATTCGCTAATTTGGCTTTCGTGTACAGAGCTTGATCAAAGTTACTTCTATAAGGTTCAGCGAGACCAACTCATTATTGCTAAAAGTAAAAATAAAAAAAAAGAATATAAAGAAACTTGCAGATAACACTATAGCGCAAATGTTCCAATTCCAAATAACTAAGCTGCAGTACCCTCCTGGGATACTGAACATCGCTGGGACATTGCAGCCCAAACCTATATAATAGAACCAATGGCCTGATTTATGTTTGTAAGACATTGCATAGCCGCAAGGATGCAGCTGGACAATTCCGTTGAATTTGAATTGTTATGCATAAGCCGTTTGCATTGTCAAGGCTAAGAGCGCCGCTATAACAGTTCCTGCTTCGCCTCATTAGCGAGGCGAAGCAGGAGGGGACACCGACAAGATCTACTAAGATCTTGCCGCCGAAGCGGGGAGCGCTAACTCCCCCCTCCGGTGATGTTCCCTCCAGCTGACAGCGTGTCAGTTAACACTGACGCGCTGCCTGCTTCTCCCCCGGCTGGCTCACTGTGCATGCGCGGGATCTCGCTACTCACGCGAGATCCCAGCGCAGCTCAGAGCCAGCAGCAGGGACAGCGCTGTCCCTGCTGTAGGCATAGGGCATTGCCGTTTGCAGCTGTCGAAGTCGACAGCTGCAGGTGGTGGAACGGTCAGCGATGCTGACCGTTCATAAATTAGGCAGGAGGCAGGCGCGCAGCACGAAATATCGTAACTGCGCTATGCCTCCTGCCCCGCACCGCCGCACGAAAGACACCCGCTCAGCGGGTGTCATAGATAAGGGGAAGCACTATCCCTTGCTTTAGCGCATGGGGATAGCGCATATGCCCCTTATCGTCCCTTAATAAATCTACCCCTCAGTGCTGTGTCTGAGGATGCAGCCTCGGCTAACAATCACTACTATTCATCACAAACTTGCAATGGTTGCAGCAGAGCTGGTCAAACTAATCCTCGAGATCTACTAAAAGTCCACATTTTCCAAATCACCTTCAGGCCATGTTACAGTCTGGGTTTTGAAAAATGCCAGTTAGGAGCTGGCTGGCGGTTTCTTTTATCATTCTCCACGAAACCCCCAATGTTTTTCTCATCAACTGTGCTGTAGCACCCAAGTGTCTTAAGCTGTTCTCAAGGGTGCCACCAGAGCTAGTGATGTCCACACCAGTTTAGAGCCACCACCACCACCGGTTATTCTCCGGTCTCTTCCTGCTCACGTCTGGTCTTTGTACCCTGGGCATATGAGATAGGTGAGTCAGTGGGCCAAATGTAATGCCGCCCGAGTTTGGACATTTTTTTTAAATCACTTACAAGGCATGGTTTGCATTGGTTTCATCTCCACCTAATAAGTACTTTTGCAGTTAATGCACTGCCAGGTGGCTGTGCCAATGTAACTTACTGATGGAACGAGCGCCAGCTGGTCAGCCTATAGCCAAAATCTTCACAAGCATTAGATCATACATGCCAATTACATGCACATGGGAAATATGAATGGCGAGTCCCTGAACACCCATACACGTGTGTTTAGCAACACCACAGGGAGACTTACAATTGGGACAGTTGGAAGGTATGTACTCATCAGCAATGCCCAGGAATATCCCTCTTCCCTTTGCAAATGTGTAACTAGTTTATAGCCTGTTATACCTGCTTCATGTTCAGCATGTGATGTGCACAGACATTCTGGCATCTACCTTGTTGCAGTGTTCACTGCATTCAATACTGGCATCTACTGTTGTAATTACTGCGGTTGAATCATAGATGGAGATAGACACAGAACGAATATGTTTAGTATGTGAGAGACTCTGGGATTGATTGTGTAGCCTTAGGTTACTTTATGATGCTGCACATTATGAGATAGGCTGCTCTGTAAGACCCCAGGCCATGAACAGTCATATATGAGTTTTCTTCTAGCAAACAAAGAAAGAAAGAAAAACAGAGAACCTTAAGGAGGGTGAGACCTGGGAAGAAACACATGCTGTACAAGGTGTATGTGTTTGGCTCTCTCTGTGTTAGAGTGCTACTTATCAAAAGGTAAGCAATAGCATCACTGACAGGAGAATGGAGTAGGTCATAGCTGCTGTTGAAGAAAATAGATCTTTATCCTCAGGGCAGTGAGCAAATGGAATCTTCTCGCCGTGCTACCTGTTCTGTGTATAAATAAGGTGTACTGAGAAACTACGAGGGGAACACTTATTATACATAGATATGGCCAATGTTACCTTATTTCCAATGTGACTGTCATTTTTATTATGCAATTAGCATATATTTCAGGAAGTTATCATACCTCATACCTGATTACAGCAGGATAGTCCCACTATTTGGACACTGTCCCACCCACAGGCCGCAGTGTCCCGTGTTGGGGGGGGGGGGGGAGTTGGGAGATTCAGTGATTGCCATTGTTCTGCTCTGAAGGTTTTCACTGAATAGATGTGTCTAGCAGTGCAGGGAGGGGATAACTGGGAACATTGCCAAAATTATGCTGGTGGTGGTTATACGCTCCTTCATCCAAATGCTCCACCGCCTCAACCTAAGGTCCGTCTTTCCAGCCATGGTCACACCTTTAGCATGGCAGATCCTGGATTGGCGCCTCGAAAAGTCAGAAGGTATGCATTATGCATTACCAGATACAAAGGGTCTATGAAGTTGGTACACCTGCTCTGCTGGGCTTCACATTCATGTGAGACCATCAGGACCACTGATTACTGAGCGGGAGCCAGATTCACTTAGCAGTACATATATCACTGTACCTCCCAACTGTCCCGCTTTCCGCAGGAACATCCCATGTTTTGGGGATGTTCGCGTGTCCCACCCAGAGCCAGCAGTGTCCCGTGGTGGGGTGGGGGACAGTTGGGAGTCCCCGCATCCACCTGATGGGCAGCGGTGAATATGGAACACTTGGCAGCACCCCATCCATGAATTATATGGCAGACTTTGCTCACCCCAGGAATTATATGGCAGACTTTGCTCACCCCAGGAATTATACGGCAGACTGGGCTGACTCCAGGAATGATACAGCACACTTGGCTCACCCCTGGACTGATACGTTACACTTAACAGCCTTTGCAGTAAGACACACATAACATGCTTTATGATTGGCTGTCGCTTTCACTGGTTTTACCTATCACTTTAACCCTAAATAATTGGTTTGGTCCTGGATCACCAACCTGTAGCACCCGACAAGGGCCATGCGGCACTCCAGGCACAGTTTAGGAACTACTGATTTAAACAATAAGCTAATACAGAAAGCTTTAGGTCTTAAGCAAGTTTCCAAATGGTACCCAACATGAACTACTGTACTCAAAATAGTGTGCAGCTACTGGTATCACATTTTCACATTTCACATATGCACAAAGATCAGTAAGCAGCAGAATCCAAAACAACACCCCCGCCCCCCTGCCCCCCTGCCCCCCGCCAACATCGGGAAAACCATCCACAATGTATGTTACAGCTACAGTATCAATGATTTCCTATTTCTTAACGGTGTGCCTTTATTGGTGCAGATGTTCTTTCATTGTCATCATTCTCCAGAATAGCTTTATTGCAAGGTAACTAATGTAGCTGTGATGTCAACATGTGAATTTAAGGACCATAAACACTCCATCACATGAAAGAGCTCTGTTTATTCAAAATCCCATTGTCATAAGTTGCCAAGGCAAAGTGACAGCGCTTAAGTGCCTGTACTTTTAATGAATGTTTAAAAGACCCTAATAGGATGTCACTCCTCCTTTATATTAAAGCTGTCAATCAGACATCAATTAGCAGTTTTCCAAGGGCAACAAGAACCACTTGACACATACTGTAGCTCAATTCTTTTCAACAGCAGTTGCTGAGTTACATTTTTAAATCTGATTACGTTTTCTGTGTTCCATTAGTTGTTCATTTAAAATATTTTTTTTTCTTTAACTCTCTGGAAAAGAAAATTTCAGGGCTCATTGGTAGTAAATGCTAAGCAAAGTATGACTGACCAAATTACATTTATATAATAATTATTTTATGTTATGGAGATGTAAAATGCTGTACTAAGCACCAACTGCTGATTAATATAGACTGTCACATTAGATGCAAACACTGCATTTTATCCCCCAAAACTTGCCTATTTGTTTTGCTATTTTTTTTTACTTCTGGTGTGCACCAAATATCCCTATGCATCAATAGCCATACTGAATGAAATGAGATTTGCACTACAACCTCTTTTGCAGATGAGACATTAATTGTAGTGCAGCACAAAGTACGGTCAGGGTATGTGTTTGAGAAATGGAAAAAGGCATACTGGGTTGGTGACAAATCTGGGCCCCAATCACTCACCCCACTCACATTCATTTGACTCACCTTCCATATCACTAAAATGTGCCTTATGGAATGCACCCTTTGTTTGTAACAAATGAACATCCATCCATGACCTCTTCATCTCTAACAACTTTAATCTTCTGGCTATAACAGAAACATGGCTAACATAACCATGGCCTCCTTTGCATCACTGTCACTCGATGGTTTCCACACACAACTGGAGGCCTGGTAACAGTAAAGGAGGTGGGGTTGGAATATATGTAACTATACCACTCTTTCCACCACAGGTTCCATCACTCACATTCATATCATTTGAAGTACATTTTATCAGGATTTACACCCCTATCTCTCTGTGTGTTGCAGCCATACAGTATATCCCCACCTTGGCAACCCAAACAATGCCTCAATCATGTTCTAATCACAACTGAACCAGACTCTAGACATAGCCTTTGATGAAGTAGCTCTTGCCAACAAACCTCTCTTGAATGTTATTTGCATAAATATTGTACGCCAAGCGACAAATATAGGACTATTTACCCCTTCTATCATAATGCCCTGGACACATACAAACAAACATATTTCCAAATCTTTCATCTCTGCTCAAGCCTCTAACCTCAAGCAACTTTTTAATACATTGATATCAGAGATTACTGCTTGGAGATTGGTATCACATACCATAGGACCCTGTACTATGCACTAATAAAGTCCGTTAGAGATGTATACGCCGTTGGCCGTCGTGTGATTCAGAGCTTTATAGATCTTTTATTTTTTGATCCTTTGAAGATCAGGTTAATTACCTTTCCTAAGTCTATGGAAATTCCGTTGTTGTATCTTTTTGATGAGAAACGCCAATATAAGAACCCTTAATGAAGTATATTGGAAGATCACTTCCAAAGTTTTGTACACATGAACATTGCTAAAACTACTTTGGATTGAATTCCTTATACCAACATTCAAGTGGATACTAGAACTATAGTTTCTAATAAATATAAAGCAAATGTGATACAGGTTGAGTATCCCTTATCCAAATATCCATTATCCAAATTATTCTGAAAACCATAGTCTCCAAAATGTACTGTTATTTTTTGCTAAAAACCTACTGGGTACATCTGGGAAATTATATGTAACTGGCACTAAATATGTGCAAGGCCATGATTGCTTGGCATTCAAATTCAGTGTCTGAGATTGTACACAAACTTTGTTTCATGTTTTAAAACCTTGTTTCATGCACAAATAAAACCTATTTGTGTGCATTTCATGTGTTTGATCAGGTGTTGTTTACATTTTTGTTTTATGGGTTACCCCTAACAGGAACCCTAGTGAAAGAGGTAGCCTTGTATATATAGTATCTTATATTACCCCAACTAGGAGTATTGTTTTCCTGGTCTGCCGGGGGGGGGGGGGGGGTCCTGGTCCTCTCTCTCTCTCTCTCTCATTGCAGGGAGCCAGGCAGTGGGGAGAGAGATGGCAGGCTGCCGGTACAGCACAGCCTCTCTCCCCAGCTCAGCACACACTGCTCAGTGCCGTGTTCTGAGCTTTGGAGAGAGGCAGCGGCAGCCTGCCATCGCTCTCCCTCTGTGTGTGCGCGATGCCTCCACCATTTTTCCAGGGCCCGACCGACCTGTTGGTGCCCCTGGCCATAATATAACATATCTACCATCAGATGACCCACAGGAAGTGAACACCATGTTGGTTGAATGATTCCATGACCAAACACAATGCAACGCTAAATACAAATAGCAATAATAAGTGTCACACTAAGATGCCGGCAATCAACAAACTGGAGACATTGCACAAATCACGATTCATCTCAGTGGGAATTGCAGGGAGGGATCCACTGTCTGAAACCTGAGGGAAGATTAGACAGGACATAAATATGGAGAGTTGCCAACCTCTTAAACTGATTGGTAAAATACTACATGTACCTTATCTGTATATACAACATTTTGACAAAAAATGCCATATTCCATTCTTGTAATTTTTGCAATGGCTTTGCTGTGATGTATAGCCCTGCAAGTAGCCACGCGTAATTTGTTATGAGAGCCAGTATGATAAATGGGCTGTACATCACATTCGTTTCCCACAATGCAAGCCCTCTTTTCAATTTATTACATATAGAGCAATTTCAGGAATGAAAGTGATTATCTCTAAGTACATGGCTTGTATTGTATTTATCCACTTCAGACTTCGCTGTCAGGAACAGTAAAATAAATGTAAATAACAGTAAATGTGTGACCGCTAGGTGAATATATTACTCTGCGCTCTACAATGTGCTCTGAGTTCTTCTAACCAATACAATGGGATGTAAGATTTTATCCCCTCAATAGATAAAGATGTTACTGTAAATAGCCTTAGACACAAGTTGCTTTACATAACATTCACAGATATATTGTACATGTAAAGGTTCCCCATACCTTGCCAGAAACAGAAATAAATCTCGTTATATTTCCATTTGTTGTGCAGTGGAGTGCAAGATAGTGTTCTCTGCGAGGATGAGTGACGTTGCGGTTCAATTTCATGCTAATGGGATTTTGCGGCAGAATCTCAATACAAACCCGGGCGGCCACGGCATTTGCATTTTTTCGAACAGGGACTTTGTACACATTCGCAGCAGCCGGTACATTACTATACATCCCTGAATCAGACGCACTGTCTGAAGTCCCCAACCCATCAAGACAGTGGCAGTAGCGCACACAGGGGGGGTTTCTGAGTACCCAGAAACCCCCCAGGAGTCTAAGGGCCCTAGCCTGAAAGCTGAGGGTCCCCTCTTTCCATGGGTACAAGAATTTTAAAAATCGGCCCTTGGGAACCAGAGATATCTGACTTCAAAGCAGTGGTCCCAGTCAGATATTTCAGGTTCTGTCTGACACAGTTTCTCTGAGGGTATATTCCAAAAGCTGGGACTTTCCCCCCTTGATGGACACTAGTAGCTTGTCTCTACTGTTCCCAGAACCAGAAATATCAGCCTTCCAGCAGCTGGTTACTGCTCCAGCTCCACACACCTAGTATGTAGTTTTATATACTCGTTGGCAGATTGCTCTGCCTCCTGAACTCTGATCCCCTAGTCCCCAATATCATTTGGTAGGTGGGATCCTCTAGTTTTTAATTCCATTAAAATCTAAGAAATCTATTTCTGGGAACTGGAGATATCTGCAGTCAAGCAAGCTGTCCTCCCACCAGAAAATTATGAATAATAAGCCCACTCCACTATACACCCCTCCTCTGCATATTAAACATCCTCTATCACCCTGGAAGTTATGTATCAGGGCACCTTCATTCAGCCCAATGCCCCCTTCTCCCACCCCATCTCCCACCATCTGTGCAGTAAAGGGGTAATTAGTGGAAATTAGTGATCCAGGCCCTACACGCTGAGCGGTTGATATAATACCCCATACCACCCACGGGACATCAAAGCTTCCCCCACCCCTACCGCTGGAAGATCGGTAGGTGCCCCAATACATTGCTATGCCCAGGGGTCTACACGGCTGTTGACGCCCCTGTATGTATATATATATATATATATATATATATATATATATATATATATATATATATATATATATATATATATATATATATATATATATATAGGACGGTGGGGTGGTGCGGCACTCTCAGCAGGAAGAAAACACAGTACACTTGTATCTGGTGCAACGTTTCAATGCCTTTATTTAGGCATTTTCGTCACAAGCCTGACGAAAATGCCTAAATAAAGGCATTGAAACGTTGCACCAGATACAAGTGTACTGTGTTTTCTTCCTGCTGAGAGTGCCGCACCACCCCACCGTCCTGTCTACGATTCCAGTGAGGGCACCCAGCCAAGTTCAGCTTCAACTAGCACTGCAGCGCATTCGTGAGTGCCGGTCTTCTTTGTTCATATATATATATATATATATATATATATATTTTTTTTTTTTATTATTATTATTATTATTATTAATATACATTTGGTCTATCTATAATACTTTAACTGACCCGGCATATACTGGGTCACCTAAGTGTCCATCTCCATGCTTTGCTCCGCCCCTCTGGAAACCCCCTTCTGAAAATCCTGCGTTTGCCACTGAGTGGGGTACATTATTAGTAGTCAGTAGTTATGTACAGTACATACTTTAAAATCTACCAATATAATTATTAGATAGACAGTCAAAAGGGTCGACATGGTCAAAAGGTTGACATGAAAAGGTAAACACATGCAAATGTCGACATGAGTTTTTCAAAAAGTTTGCTGCCAATGTCAGCACCTGTCAACACGAGCCCTTAATTAGTGTAACGCGTACCCTCGCATGGCTTGCTTCTGTCACCATGCTCCGGTCACTTTACCATTCTCAGTTCTAGGCCACATGGAAGGTAAAGTATGAAAAAGTCCATAAAAAGGAAAAGAAATTGTGAAAAACTCATGTCGACATTTTCGCGTGTCTACCTTTTTTACGTCGACCTTTTGACCCTGACAACCTTTTCACCTTGACGACCTTTTTACCCTGTCGACCTATTGCATGTTGACCTTTTGATGTTGCATACCCTCCAACATCTGGAGGGAAGAAATCGGTGCACATCAGGGAAGGGGGCATGCCCAAATGGGCATGGTCAGCGGCAAAAGGGTGTGTGGCCAAATCCCCTTTCCAAATGTGCATTGGCGTCAGATAAGATCATATACCAGGGGGCCCCAGGTATCATGTTAACAGCACTCACCTGCTTTCTGTTCCCCCTGGAGCCTCTTCTTCAGCCACCCATCAGCTCAAATACTGTATCGGCGGCGCCCCTGTGCTCTGTGGTGTGCACTGGCTTTGCACTCCTCTGGGAACGGAGAGGAGGTGCAGGGGTTCCAGGGAGAAATCCCTAAGCAAGAGGAGGACTGCCCTGTAGTCTGGGCCACTCATACTACACAAAGAGCAGCTGGCAGTGTAACAGATGAAGACTACAATTCCCAGAGTCACAGGAGTCCCCTCAAAAATTGGTACATTCGGTACAGATAGATTTAGCCGGTACAGACCATTAAAAACGGTACTGTACCGGCTAAATTGGTACAGTTGGAGGGTATGATGTTGCCCTAGTGACAATGTATCTAGACCAGGCATGTCCAAACTATGGCCCTCCAGCTGTTGTGAAACTACAAGACCTATCGTGCCATCTAACAGTTTTGATATTAGGGAATGTTAAAACTATGGCAAGGCATGCTGGGATGTGTAGTTTTACAACAGTGGAGGGCCATAGTTTGAACATGCCTGATCTAGACACTGTAGATGTATCAATCGGAAACCAGAAGGGAATATGGAGGAAATCCTCACAATTATGGTGGAACCAAACAGTCCTAGGGCCAGATGCACTAAGCTTCAAAAGTGATAAAATGGAGAGTGATAAACAACCAGCCAATCAGCTCCTGACTGACATTTTTCAAGCACAGTATGTGACATGATAGGTAGGAGCTGATTGGTTGGCTGTTTATCACTCTCCATTTTATCACTGTTGAAGCTTAGTGCATCTGGCCCCCAGTCTGGCAGGTATAAGATTGGGATTTAAGGACATAGAAATCCTTACACCAGGGGCATCTTAACAGAGGAGGAGCCCCATGTGCAATTTCATTTTGGGCACCCTCCTCTTTAGGTGGCAGCACAGTGGGAACCAGACAATGCGCAGGTCTCCATAACAAAGCTGCAGAAGCCATTTATCAAGTGATTTTTGTACTGCATATGTGCAAAATGCCGAAAGACAGCTGCGTTGCTGCCACTGACACAGAACTCTGGAGGGATAAGTATTCAAAAATATGGGTGCAGGGTGTGCAGTGTGGTTTTACCTTGATCCAGGGGCCCGAGCGCACCACATACCTTGCACCCATTATCGATATTCCAGTGCCTTAGGCATAGGCCATGTTGGGAAATGCCTATAAAGCCAGCTAGTGTCGATAAAGCACAGTGACTCACCCCTGTTTGGTCAAAGGGTCATCAGCTTAATTCTTGGCTAGGCACTAAATTTGTCAGGACCTGCTCTGTACTGTGAACATTTGAGACCAAGGGGGAACTTTAGTAAGATGGAAGTTCTTTACATTGGATTTTACTATGGGCTATGGACAACCAATCAGATACTACCTATTATCTATGCTAAATAAATAATAAGTAGATTCTGATTGGTTGCCCATAGCAACATCCCATGTGAAATAGAACTCCCATCTGACAAATGTAGAATCTCACGATGAAATTAGAATAAAATTAATATTTCACAGACTCAGCTCTGAAAACATCGCTAATCTCTATTTCTGTTTTCTGTTTGAAGAAAGGGAGGCTGCATTATTTTGCAATGGGATTATTGACAGGAAACAACTTGAACACAAATATATTCAGCGCTAATAAGCTCTTGGGATGTTTATATATACTTGTGAACATTTTAATAGGTAGCGCTTTAATTTATTTTATTACGTAAAAATTAAGTCAATACAGTTCTGATATACACTAAGAATTCAAAAGACAAATGGTTTGTATTATTTAAAACAGAACCATGTGTTGGGTGCTAAATGTACTAAAACGTACTAATATTGGGCAAAATTTAAACTACGTTTAAGGCTATTTTTCTTGTCAAATATAATATTGTCAAGAGTCATTTTAAGTCTTATAGGGTGTCACAAAGTTGTCTTGGCAATTTTACAGAAGCAAGACTATAGCTATGTAATACTCTCAATAATAATCATTCAGTACTCACTGATGGTGCATCGGAACAAATTGCATTCTAGTCTATGTACATCACAACCTTTTCCCTCAAAGGTGTCTTTTTTTAAATACTAGTCCTTTAATGACAATAGCAGGGAATCTGACTCTAAACATAAGCTCTCAACAAATGTTTTATTAAGAGCAACTATACTCCCAAACTAGTTTTTTTGTTCATGAAGCTTGGAGGCAAAAATACTTTGCTCAGTGTTACGGGAGTGGTATAACTTCTTAACAGTGGGGATTCCGGCGGTCAGTATCCAGACATCGGAATCCCTACTGCTGGTGTCCCGACAGGGGGACGAGCGCAAAGAAGCTTTTGCTCGCCACAAGTTCTATTCTCCCTCTATAGGGGGCGTGAACAGGTCCCTTAATGTGCTAAATTAGCTACAAGAAAAAGTTCTGTACACTTTTTTATATATTTTGTATTGTTACTAAAGCAGTGATTTTCAACCTTTTTCAACTCACAGCACACCGAACAAGATTTCAAAATTGCCAAGGCACACCATCAAACCCCCACAAGGAAAAAGGAAAACACATTGGTCCCCACAGGAAAAAAAACAATCAGCCCTCTTTATCCTTGCCGGGCGCCCGCCAGATCCCTTTCACTGGCTATAGGGACTGGGTCTTGAGTCCCAGTATCACGACGGCTGGGCAGCGTCTCCCTGCCCATCTCCGCTTCAGGGAGACGTTGCCCAGTTAGGGGGGGGGGGTGTCAGCGGCGAGGGGGACAAGCGGCGACGGCGGGGGAGGCGGCGGGGGAGGCGGCGGGGACCGGCGGCAGGCTCCTTTGCCATGGGGTGCGCATAGGTACATCCTCCTAAAAAATCAAAATGTGGTTTCACCACTAACTTACAACATTTTAGACTTGATACGCAGTAGTATATTGTCATCTACAACAAGAACAATATGCCCATTTTAGGACTTGAAGCCTAGCTTTTCAATAAATTGCCAATGGATCGCTATTTGCTCTTCACACAAATTTACAGCTATCCATGAAAATGCATATGCAATTTAGGAACCATCAAATGTGTTTGTGAAAATGTAAGTCTGACCCCTCTACAACTCTGCGACAGAGACAGGCTGATCAACGGCAGCACTGACATCATAGACCCACCTTGAAAAGCACCTGGGCACGCATGCGTTTTTTTTTCGGACACTCCCTGAAAGCGGCTGGTTACTACTCCTAAACTCTGGCTTCCTGTAAGTCAAGCTTTGGATGCATTACGTTTATGATCCATATGCATTTTCTGCCACTATGGGCCTTATTCTAGTTCACTCTTAGAGGCAAATTCCTTCTTAGCTGGACAAAACCATGTGCACTGCAGGTGGGGCAGATGTAAAATGTGCAGATAGTATTAGATTTGGTGAGTTATTTTGTTTCTGTGCAGGGAAAATACTGACTGCTTTATTTTTACACTGCAATATAGATCTCACTTTGAAGAAAAACCCCACCCAAATCTAATTCTCTCTGCATATGTTACATCTGCCCCACCTGCAGTGCACAGGGTTTTGTCCAGCTAAGAAGGAATTTGCCTCTAAGAGTGAACTAGAATAAGGCCCTCACGCATGTGCAATATGTATGGTAGTCATTCGATCATCGTTCCATATACTGTAGGAATTTGCAGATCAGTGGCCGACTCTGAATCATGTCCTTGCTTTCATATTGATATTTAAAATATTTCTAGGTGGATTGTGGGTGATGTATTTGAATTGTTAAAGTCTATCAAATGGGAAAAACTGGATATCTACTTTAAATCGTATTGTGCTTCCTACTCACAATGACATTCTGCCAAATGTTCCCTTCAGTCCTCATTTACAATTAAAAACTTGCACGTTACCAGTACAATTTAGCCTTCAACCTGTCCTTCAGGCATATTGTACAGCTGAATGAGCTAACCCAGGCCTATATTCCTTATCCATTTATAATCCCACACAATTCTTATTTACAAATACATTATATTGTTGGAATATTGCACTTTTGTCTGTTTACCACAAAATGCAACTCCGCTTACCTCTCCAACATACTCTATAATAAACCCAGAAGTGCTTGCTCCCAATAGGGGGTCAACGCATCATACACATGTCTATCAATCTGTTCTATTGTATCCTGAAATACTACACAGTACTTAGAGGAAATGCATAGCAATGTAAATTGTGTTCTTGTGCTTCAGTGGCTCGCAGGTAGATAGCAAATGGTGAAATTACCGGAACTTTCGCAGAAAATAAATGAAATGAGTATTTTCAACAGAGAACGTGACACATGCACTGTAGATAGAGAAAGTCATTTATTTTACAACTCAGTTCATTACAGATATTGTTTCCCATTAATGTATGATAAATGAGTATATTTCTGCTTCAAATCAGGAGCACTGGAAGTGTTTCTGATCCACAGCTAATTATTACATTTATCACAATCTATATCCAGGATGTTAAAATTAGCATACTATGTGTTATGGGAACCAAATGTATGGTCAGTTGTTTATCATCATGCGTAGCTCTAATATAAGCAGTCAGGTACAGGAATTATACCATTTCCATCACTGGGTGCCTTTGGGAGTATAAATTACACCACATGTACTCACAGCTGCCGTTGGGGTGTAAATGACACCACGTGTACTCCCAGTGGCACACAGCTTCACACTGCATAAGAAATATAAAATAATTTTATATATACATATATATGTATATCAAATGTACCATTGTATAGGAAATATTAATACAATGTGTATTACTACACTCAAGGGAACCCTCACATTTCAGAACCAAGTCTTCCTTCATTGCTAGCGAGTATAGAATATAAAAGGGAATGTAGAATGTACAGAATGTAATTACATACTGTATATAGAATGCAGTTAGAAATATAAGAGTGGCAGGAGGTCACGCAAGTAGGTATTAGATTACAGGAACCCCCTACTATGTCTGTGAACTGATCATCCATCTGGCATATTGTTATGGTCGTGGACCCCCATGAGGGAAAATAGCAGGTGGCCGTTGGGAACCCGGCTGTCAGTATTTTGGCAGTCAGGATCCTGATGTCGGGTAAATGCCTGTTGGGATCCCGACTGTCGGGATAACACATTGGGCAGTGGGAATGTGTGGTTATTTATTGAAATATGGCACCAACCACTTGTGCGGAGATGTACTAAACCTGGAGAAGAGAGAAACTGGAGATACAGTAAAGTGAAAGGAGATAACGCACCAGCCAATGAACTGTGTTTAAAAATGACAGTTGGGAGTTGATTGGCTGGTGCTTTATCTCCTTTCACTTTATCTCCACTTTTTCTTGAGTTTGTCTCTTCTCCAGGCTTAATACGTCTGCCCCACTATTTTAAGTCAGGATTGAGTCACTGAGTCTGCCTATTAATGCTGTCTCTGAAACATCCTTGTTGAACTTATAACTAGACATACTGTCACCATACTTACCTACTTTTAAAACTAGTTTCAGGGAGATTATACGTGGAAACATTTTTTTCACAGAGTCCCATTGACGGGGTGTGTCATGCTCCACCCAAAGGGCGTGTCTAGGTCCATATATGGAGAGATTATGAAAAGAGATTGTGAACGTGGCACCTAGAAGCGTGGGTGTGTACTGCTACATCTAAGAGGAATCTTTTAAAATGACATATCCAAATGTAGATGAGTCCCAAAGCAGTTAGTAAGAGATACTATACTTGCTAAAGTGCTGGGAAATGGCGCTGATTCAATGTAAATGTATCTGTCTCTCATTCCTTTTTTCCCCAAAAAATGTAACAGTGTAACGTGGGCTAGGTGAAATGAGGGAGATTGAGCCACTATGACTTTTACCAGACGGACTGGGAAGTAAGTATTATTAATAGTGGTTGGAGCAGTAGCCTATAGGTTGCAGTTTTAATCTAGGGTGCTGAGATATTGATGCACATTATGGTTTACAGTAAAAAAAAAACCTCTTACATGTGTCCCCTGGTGTGTACTTATAAAGGTGCAGTTACAACACCAGAAATGTTGAGGAAAAGTCCAGGGCATTCCGAGAAAAAGGTTAGCGGTTTAGTGCCGCATGTCGCAATGTACAGTATGCAGCACTATGAAATGCTGCATAGTGCAGCAGCAATAGCGTAATACTGTTAGTAGTGTCCAAATTCCAAAACATCTCCTCAACAATGATATCAAAGTATTTTTTTAAAGGCATAAGGAGAGTCCCTACATTTATATTTATTTATTGTGCAGGTCCTCATACTGGGCAAAGACCAACTATTCTAAAGTGGAATGAATTGAACATCTGTAATTTTCATACTAAATATATAAAGTCCAAAACAAAATTTCTTGACTCCTTAAACATCTTTCACATGTCCCATATGGTTCTATTTCCTGTTTAGGTTCTGCGATGTGTGTCCTAATTACTTTCGGTACTTGTTTAGTTTCACGGCGGCAGCTTACGCTATGTTTGAAAGCTACGCTATTAGCATAGCCCAACGGCTGCCTTACTTGTGTAGTTTTACGGTGGCAGCCTAAGCTACGTTATCAGCATAGGCTGCCGCCGTGAAACTAAACAAGTAACTACCGTACTGTTGCAGGGAACTGCATCTCTGTCCCCGGCGTCCCTGGCAAGCCTACTCAGCGCCTCTCTCACACCGCCAGCGCCAGCATGATCCCCTCTCTTTGGCGGATAGGGGATCATGCTGGTGCCGGGGGAGAGGCGCTCCATCTGTTAGATACATCTCTCAGACACTCCAGCAATGAGGAGCTCCTGCATCTGAGTGGCTATTACGGCAGGGTACAACAACCCTGCCTACAGGGTTAGGGGTTTTGTATAGCCTTTTCAAACCTGCACTATCCACGGCATTCCGAAGCATGGCGAACGCAGCGAACCCCGCGAGGGAATGCGTAACGTCCTCCCGACCTTTTCATACCCCTCTATCCACGTCGGGGTGGAGTTGATTCTATATTGTGTGGCGAGCGCAGCGAGCCACCGACCGAAGAGAGTGGCGAGCGCAGCGAGCCCCGTGAGGGGATGTGGATTACATGTAAGGAAATCCGCATCCGCTCACCATGATTCTGGCTCGGTGGCTCGCTATGCTTGCCACACTATATATAATCAACTCCACGCCCATGTGGATAGTGGCTGTATGAAAAGGTCCGGAGGACGCGTAACGCATCCCCTCATGCCACGCTTCAGGCTGCCGTGGATAGTGGGGGATTGAAAGGCGCTACAGAACCACTAACCCTGTAGGCAGGATTGCTGTATCCGGCCGTATTAGCCACTCAGACGTAGGAGCGTCTCATTGCTCTCAGACGCTCCAGCGTATCAAACAGATGGAGCGCCTCTCCCCCGGTGCCAGCATGATCCCCTCTCTGCCAGAGAGAGGGGATCATGCTGGCGGCGGCTGTGTGAAAAAGGTGCTGAGTAGGCTTGCCAGTAACCCCGAGAACAGAGATGCAGTTCCCTGCAACAAAATGGTAGTTACTCGTTTAGTTTCACGGCGGCAGCCTACGCTGATAACGTAGTGGCTGCGGGAACACAACGCTACTTCTGACTGACTACACTAACTACGCTGGCCGCGGGAACACTATGCTGATTCTGACAGGAATGCTACGCTGCCGGCAACTAGAAACTAAACAAGTAGCTTACTTTCTCATCAGTAGCTCTGTTTCCAGTTGTTGCAATCCCCTGAAGTGACAGTCCGTCCTTTTACCCTTTTTTTTTTAATTGAGCAATTTTTATTGACAAGAATGAAAATAGATGCACATCTTTACATTTTGACATATAGCATAAATAATTGTGGCAAGCAGTAGAGGATAGATCTATTTGACAATAAACAAACGTAAGCTTTTCAGAAATGTCCGAGTTTGAGTCTTTTCTTTGTCGAATGGTGTTGCTTGCTCTGGGAATTTAGTGTCAATACAGAGAGTGCATATAGAACAATTGAGTATTACATTTTCTCCCCGGTAAACTTAGCCCGGTACCCATAAGATAGAATACCATCCGCCCACCCCCCTAACATATAGAACATTAAAGATAGAGAAAGAAAAAAAAAAAGAAAAAGAAAGAAAAAAAGTAACAGGGCAAAAAATCAAACCGAAAAATAAAATTACACTAAAATGCAATGCAATAGGAGCACTTTACAGCTGAGGGGATATCATTCACAGAATAAGGGTGAATAAGGGAGTGACTCTAGTTAGACCATGTTAAAGAGAGGGTGAGTCACTGGTGGGACCGTAAAGAGTGGATGTTAATGCATGGGCAAATCCTGCTGGGGATCGGCGGACAGGGCCAGCCTAGAGGAGGTCCATCTACTCCATTTGGCTGTATAGGGGGCAAGTGAGCCCCGAGATCTGTAGGTGAATCACTCGTGTCCTGTGACCTCATTGACAAGGGCCCTCCAGTTGTAGATATTTGGGTGTGAGATGTCGAACCACCTCCTGGCAATAAGGACCTTAGCTAGGGCGGTCAGACAAAGAACATATTTGTACACTGGGGCGAGTGAGACTCCCGAAGACCTAGAGCGAATATGCAATACCTGGGGTCGAAGGGGGGGAGAGATGGTTCAGTGGTAATTATGTCGGCCCATACCGCCTCCCAGAAGGCCAGTACCGGCGGGCAAGACCACAGCATGTGCCAGAAATCTGCGCCGGGTGAGGCACACCTGGGGCAAGTGTCATCAGGTCTCAGACCCGCCCGCAGCATGGAAACCGGGGAGCGATAGGCCCTGTGTAACACATAGAATGAGACGTGCTGATATTTCAAACAGGGGGTAGCATATCTAACCGAGTCAAGGATCTCGGCCCACTGCTCTCCATCCAGAGCCCCGATGCTGAGCTCCCACTTGGTTTTGAGGGGGTCAAGACTATTGGCATCTATTCGACTAACAATGCATTTATATATAGTGGAAACTTGTTTCGTGGTGGCCAGGTTTTGAAGGAGGGTCTTAATCGGGGAGTCAGAGGTAGAGGTGGGAGAGTCTTTAAACTGGGTTTGGGCCGCATGTCTAAGTTGTAAATAGCGATAGAAGGATCTATTGGATATTTGAAATTCCACAGAGAGTTGCTGAAATGTTTTAATCGTTCCCACGAGAAACAACTGGGAGACTGATATAAGACCTGCCCTCAACCAAAAACCATCAGAGGAGAGCTGTTTAAAATCAGGGTACGCTCCGTTGCACCACAGGGGAGTCTCCCCATCCACCCCATCCCAGCTGCAAATCCTGTGGGCCTGGCGCCACACGAGTAGTGCCTGTCTAAAGAGAGGGGAGAGGGTAGGCTTGAAGGGAGAGGAGAGCAGGAACTGAAGGGGGGGGGACGGGACCCCACACACTCGGCATAGGAGCCCTCAAATGTAGGACCTGATCTACCCAGTATCCAGTCTGATAGATGAATTAATTGGGCTGCTAGGTAGTAGAGTCGGAAGTCCGGAAGTCCTAGTCCACCATCCACCCTAGGCTTAGTAAGGGTCTTAAGTGCAATCCTAGGTGGTCTGTTCACCCAGATGAAGGAGGAGAGGAGGGTATTAATGGCCATAAATACTTGTTTGGGTATATAGATTGGGGAGTGTTGGAGTAGGTATAGGTACTTGGGAAGTATAGACATTTTAATCAGGTTTATTCGGCCCATAACAATTAGGGGGAGTTTTTTCCATTGGTGTATTTTGTTTTTAAGTTCCTTAGTGACCGCATTGATGTTAAGGGGTACAAAATCGGTGATTTTAGGAGTGATTCAGACCCCCAAATATTTAAACCTAAGGACCCACTGGAGTGGAGAAGCGGACGGCAACCTGTCTGGTATCCTACCAGACAGGGGAAGGATACTGGATTTCCCCCAGTTAACAAGCAAACCCAAGAAGGTCCCAAAGGATTCCACTATCTGCAACATCTCCTCAAGGGAGGCCTCAGCATCGTTAAGAAATAGAAGGGTGTCATCGGCATATAGGGCAACAACGTCCTCCCGTCCACCCAAGGGGATGCCTCGGACAGTTGAGGAGTCACGTAGCATAATGGCCATGGGTTCAATGGCAAGGGCAAAGAGGGCAGGTGACAGTGGACAGCCCTGTCTGGTGCCTCTACCAAGTGGAAATGCCAAGGTCACAAACCCATTAACCGAAATGAGGGCCACAGGCGAAGAGTATAGCAGGCGGACCCAGTGTATGAAGCTGGGGCCGAAGGCAAAGCAGCGCAAAACCTCCCACAGGTAGTCCCACTCTACTGAGTCAAAGGCCTTGGCAGCATCCAGAGACACCACCACTGCCCCCGACCCAGCCCCCGAACAACCCTGCAGGTGACAGAAGAGCCTCCTGAGATTTCGAGTGGTGGAGCGGCCTGGCATAAAGCCAGATTGGTCTTCGTGTATAACTGAGGTGACCACCACGTTAAGCCTGGCAGCCAAGATTTTAGCTAGAATTTTCACATCTGTTGAGAGGAGTGATATGGGATGATAGGAGTCTGGGACAGAGGGATCCTTCCCAGGCTTAGGGATCACAACAATGATTGCCTCCGCCATGGATGGGGGTAGGGTACCCTCCCTTTTTAGATCAGCATATAACTGGAGGAGATAAGGCACAAAGTAGTCCTTATACTTTTTATACACCTCTATCGGTATGCCATCGCTGCCTGGAGCTTTTTTATTGGGAAAAGAGGCAATAGCGGACTCAATCTCAGAGGGAGTTATGTCTGCCTCCAAGAGGGCAACAGATTGTTGAGACAGGGGGGGTTTATTCACCCGTGAGAGGTACTGTTTTAACTGGTGCGAGGTATATGTCGCCCGGGACGAGTACAGTGATGAGTAGAAGGACAGAAAGATTTGTGCAATCTCCGGTGTGGTGTAATATTCCACTCCTTGCGGATCGCAAATTTTTTGAATGGAGCTGGAAGATCTCTCATCCTGGGCGAGATACGCCATGTAACTACCCCCCACATCTGATTGGGAGTACCGGGTGTGGGCTGAGAAGAGGAGCCTACGTTTAGACTTATCAAATAATTGGTGGTCCAGAGTTTACGCGCCACATCCCACTTTAATTTGTCCTCAGGGAGGCCAGAGCTCAAGTACATGCCCTCACATCGTGAACACGCACCCTCCAGCTCGACCTCCTCCTCCCTGCCAGATCTCTTGATATTAGCAATTCTCTTTAGGAGGGAGCCACGGATAACCGTCTTAAATGTCTCATGTTTGATAGCTGGGTTATGGCACAAAGCATTGTCCTCGTGGAAACCAGACCACTCCCCAAGAAGCGCATCGCTGTCTGTCAATAGGGTGAGCCAGAAGGGGTTAAGCCTCCAGGTGCTGGCGCCTCGAGAGGGCATCAGGTCCAGCATGATAGACAGGGGGAATGGTCTGATATCCCCCTCCGGAGATACTCAACCGCCAGAGTTTTGGGTATCAAATCAGGGGACACCAGTGCGAGGTCTATTCTAGAGAAGGATTGATGGCCTGGAGAGAAGCAGGAGAATTGCCTCTGGTTAGGATGCCTATGTCTCCAGGCATCAATCAGATCCAGTTCATTTATTAATTTGGCAAACGGAGTGGGTGAAGTAGAAAGGGAGGAGGGGGGACCCCACCCGTCCACCTGTTAAGAGATCTGTCAAGGATATTATTAAAGTCCCCGATGCAAACTGTAGGAGCCGATGGGAACTAGGCAATAAACATCACAGCTTTCTGAAGGATATCGTTATTATAGGGGGGAGCTATGTATAACGCAAGGATATTCATAGTTATGTGATTAACATAGGCTCTAAGGAAGACATATCGTCCATATTGGTCTATTTGATGATGGGTGAGGTGGAAGTTGATGTTTTTTTTTATCAAGATCGTTACCCATCGGGCATTATTTGAGAAGGTGGAGTGAAACATATGTCCCACCCAGGGCTTTTTGAGTGACATTGTTTTAGTTCCCATCAAGTGGGTCTCTGAGAGACAGGCAATATCTGCTCCATGTTTTTTTATCTCAGAGAGGAGGAGGGAGCGTTTAACCCGGTCGTTGAGACCCCTAACATTCCAGCCAAGTATGCGGAGCCCCGCTACACCATTAGGGGGAGACATAGGAAAGGAAAGGGACAGGGAAGAATGGAGGGGAGACGATCACCACCGAGGCAGCAGGTGATTAGATAGATCCCAGGCTGATAGGGGAGTATAAGGAGTGATGGATGTTTACATTTAAACGACACCCTGTTCCTCCAAGCATCGCCCAGATATCATTTGTTGAAAGAGGAACCACGACCCCCCTCCCTAATCAATAGGTCACATCGGTCAGTGTAAATACATTTTACGAAGACATAGTACATTGCCCACTTACACATCATTGCATTTAGGAAAAATAAAAAAATAAAACATAGTAGAAACATAAACAAGAGAAAGAACCCTATCTCCCAATCCCACCCGGCATACCTATCAAACATTAGATACACTTTGGATCCCCGTCAACAGCTAACAATCTAAATTTACCCAACCAGCCTATTAACTGTGTAAACCAAGGGGTATAGAGACCAGTGGTCACCTATAGAAAAAGCTATTTCCTTACATCGAGCTCCTTTAAGTACTAAATATCCTGAGCTAATCAAAACAGATGGGTCAGATGCCCACTTGTGAGAGAATAGAACCATTATGCTCATGAAAGGGATGTCAGTTCGGTCGCTGCGGCCTGCGATCCAACCGCTGTTCAGCGTCTTGGGGGAAATTGAAGAAGTGTGTGTTGCCATCTGCCAACACTCGAAGGCGTGCCGGGAATAGCATGGAATACTGTACTTGACGGTCGCGTAGTTTCCGTTTAACCCGCAGGAACTGGGCCCGGGTCTTCTGGACGTCCGCCGCAAAGTCCGGGTATGCTGCCACCACCTGGTTGTCGACTTTAAGCGGGCCGCGTTCATGGGCCAGCCTGAGAACAGCATCTCTGTCTTTGTAATATAGAAAGCGGCAGGGCTATTTTTGTGCAGGCTCCAGCAGGAACTGTGGCCCTTATTCTAGTTCACTCTTTCTGACAAAATATTTCTTAGATGGACAAAACCATGTGCACTGCAGGTGTGGCAGGTGTAAAACCCCACCCAAATCTAATTATCTCTGCACAAGTAACACCTGCCTCACCTGCAGTGCACATGGTTTTGTCCATCTGAGAAATATTTTGTCAGAAAGAGTGAACTAGAATAAGGGCCACAGTTCCTGCTGGAGCCTGCACAAAAATAGCCCTGGGAAGCGGGCAATAAAGGTGCGTGGGAGAGCTCCCGTTGGCGGGGCTCCAGTGGGCAGACGGTGGGCCCTCTCCACGGTAAATTGGCGGCTGAAGTTGTCAGGGGAAAACATCTCCAGAAGCCATCTCTCAAGGAATTTCTCGGGGGAGGAGCCCTCCGCCCTCTCCGGCAGACCAACAAAGCGCACATTATTACGGCGTAAATGCCCCTCCATATCTGATATTTTGGATTTGACAGCTGCCATTTGTGTGGTGAGATCAGCCACCGCTGCTTTTAGGGGGTTAGTTACATCTTCCAAGTCGGATATCCGGTGTTCGGCCTCCCCCACCCGCTCTCTGACTTTTTGCATATCATGGCGGATAAGAGATATGTCAGATTGCACCTGACCTATTTTGTCCATAACTCTCTGTTCGGTAGCTGAAATTGCCATGAGAATCTGGTGGGTGGACTGGGCAGGGTTTTCAACAGGAGGGGAGTCCTCTTCCTCACACGGGGTCTGCAGGGGGCTAGAGTGTTGTGTGGGCTGCGCTGGGGGAGGAGGTTGGGAGCCGCGGGCATACTTCTCCAGCCTGGTCGCAGCGGATGCAGTTCCAGTTTTCCCCATGTCTCAGGGTGATGAGGGTTGGAGGGTTAACCAGCAAGTGCCGGGGAGAATTTGTACTGGAGTGACAGCAGCACTGGTTTGGGGTTGCAATGTTACTGCTGCACAGTGCCAATCACCAACGGCTGAATCTGGCGGAGGGCAGGGCCAAGGGGTCAGTAACACCCATCCAGAGGGCACTTTATCCCAGAGTAACCCAACAGATGCCAGTCATGAGGGGCAGCAGAGTCCCAGAAGCAATATCAGAGAGCACCCAGGTCACTGTGGCAGGGGTTAACCCTTCAGGTGTTAGCCACAGTGAATGACAGTGTCACGTATGCAATATCAAAAAGCTCCAGAGACACTGAGCTTAGTCAAGGAGCAGGGCGGGCGGCGACGAGGCCGAGCAGGCTGCCGGACCACAGCGCACCCACGGAGGAGAGTCCCAGCAGGCACGATCTCCGGCCACCCCGTCCTCCAAGATGGCGGGGGCCGCGGCGTCCAGCGAGTGGGGCAGAGATCCGGAGGCGCCAAACAGTGGGCAACCACAGCCCCAAAGTGCACCAAACCACGGCCGCAGGTTCCAGGGGGGATATGGAGAGGATAGGGGGCACCCAAATTAGCAGGAAGGCTCGGGATACAGGATTTTTGGAGGATATATGGGGAGCTCAGTGAGAATGCTGCTTCTCACATGCTTGGCCAAGCCATGCCCCCCGTCCTTTTACCCTTGCAGGGACCATAAGTAGTAACTATGGGGGTCACCACAATTTTTGCTGTCCTGTGTCTCGCCAGAAGTGACAAATTGCACTTTGAAACTGGAAGTCTACCTATTACTATTTCCTATAAATTCATGAAGCTTTATGATACTGTTTGTACTATAACATTTCTGGTATAGTATGTGCACCCCAGTAATCATCAAGTTTTATTATTCCCAATAACTATGGTGCTGTATAGAAAATGGTGTTTTTGTTGCAGTTTTTGGCTGGGAGCAAACTCATGCTGAGGGCAGCTAAATGGGGCCGGGACCATTGAGTTTGCACTTGCTGCAAGAATTTGCTCTGCTCCAGAAATCTGTGCCAGAAACACCATATATCATACCACAATATATGTATTGGGATAAGAAAGCTTACTGATACTGTTTGTACTGTTTTAAACATTTTTGGTATAGTATGTGTCCCACCAAAATCAACAAGTTTTATCATTTATTATTTATTTCTTACTTTTATTTTTTCACAATGGAATCAAATCACTACTGATCTCCTCTACTTCAATTAAAGTAGAATAAAATACTGGAGTATGCGGAGTTGGGTGGGGGATCAGGCTGGTAGGAAGTGGGTGGGGAAGCAAGCTGGTATGAGGAAGTGGGTGGTGGAGCAGACTAGTATGAGGAGGTAAGTGGTGGAGCTGTCTGGTTGGAATGGGGGCAGGTACAGTATGTGCCTATGCACATCCTTGCTGGCGGGTCGCCAGAACGTACGCGCTGGCGACCCGCCAGCAGCCTCGCCAGCGAGGAGACTGAGACGCGCGTGCGTCTCACGCGCACGCGCGTCTCAGTCTCCGTCGCTAGCGTGGCGGAAACCCTGTCCGTCTCCGCCTCAGGGAGACGGACGGGGTTAGGGGGGGGTTAGGGGGGGTGCGGGCAGGCGGCGGGGACCCGGGGTTACCGCCGGCAAGCCGGCGGGGACCCGGGGAAACGTTTGGAAGCGCCGTCGGAAGGGGGCGCGCGCGCCTCTCGTGCGCGCGCGTCCCCTTCTCACGATCGCCATGGCGCTGGCGGGGGATGGCGGCTGGCGATGCCAGCGCCATCCCCTGCAAGGATGGGAACAGACCCATCTGTAGTAGACCATTTGAGGCTGGCAGGATGAGTAGGGACGGTAACAAGTGGAGGACAAGTGGTCAAGGGTGTGAGGTTTTTCTTCGTGGTGAGAAGACAGTTTTGTACTCTTTACAGCATAGAAACATAGAAACATAGAATTTGACGGCAGATAAGAACCATTTGGCCCATCTAGTCTGCCCCTTTTTTTACCCTTCAGGTAATCTCAACCCTTTTTAATCCTTATTTCTTTGCATATCTGATGATAGTCTTTCAAAATGCATCATCTGATCTTCTCGCACTGCACGCAGTGATCCTTTGACATATGAGGCAAACTGAGCAAATTTGTCTGGTGGTTTTGATAAGGCCTCCCTAGCTTCAAAGATAAATTGGTCTTCTGTGTTTTTCTTTTTCTTGTTTTATTTGGAAGGAGGAGCTGCTGGAGTTTGCTCTGCTAGAGTTTCTGAGGTGGATGGAATGTTCATTTCAGGATTCTGTTGAAAAGAAAAAACATTAATTTCATTTTTTTTTCTTACAGTTCCGTACAAGTACAGAGGAAAGGATAGCCATTAGTGAGGAGTTTTAAAGGCATCGACAGTTACCTAACTGTTGCTGAGCCGTAGACGGAAAGCACCTTCGCATTACCCCACCTGCCAACATTGGATTGTACTACTACAACTACAAAGGCTACTTCAGCATTGTTGTAATGGCTGTGGTGAATTATAACTACCAGTTTGTCTTTGGAGATGTGGGCAAGAATGGCTGAGCTTCAGATACTGTAGACTTCAAATGGTGGCTAAAAATATTGCTTTCTTTCTGACCACCTGACCACCAAGACCCTGCATTTGCCATCTCATCTAGAAACCAGGCACGGCCTAAAGTGCATGTTTGTAGCAGATGAAGCCTTTGCACTTCATGAGAACATTATGAAGCCTTTTGCTCAAACTGGCCTAACCAAACCAAAGTGAATATTCAATTACCGGCTGTCTCGAGCATGGCCCATTGTAGAAAATGCCTTTAAGAAAATAATATTAAGCAGCCAATTCCAGGTCTTTCACACACCAGTCAACTTGAGGGTGAACAAGATTGACTGGGTCGTCACAACTTTGTACACAGAAAAACCACCCAGCAAAGGACAGAGGGCACAGCTGAAGTGGAAGATCCAGAGAATCCGTAAGAGGTTGCTCAATTACTTCCATTGCGGCACCCTTTTAGTGAATTTCTACAAGGGGGAGCATTCGCTTCTATCATTTCTTAAAAATAAATGTCCAGAACTGAATGCGGATTAAGGGAAATACATAAAAGTCTGCACCCTAAAGGAGCATACACATGGGGCGATTTCAGACCCATTTCTAAGCGATCTGACAAAATCACTTAAAAATGAAGCATGGATCACTCCTTGTGCATCCCCCCAGTGATGGCGATGCACATTCCCTCGCATTGTCATCATATGCAGGGAAAGACAGTGCATTTTACCTATTAGCATGTCGCTCAGCACCGGCTCCCCATCGCCCCGTGTGTAAGGGGCTTAAGATAACTTTTCCTTCTCTAAACTCAGGATGAAGTCCTGCCAATAAACAATACATTTCATATACCTTTGGTAAATACAGTATATTCTTTACATTACATTCATAACTGCATAAATAGTCCCCATTTATATAAATACATTACCTTCCCTAGGTAATATTGTGATTGTACCACATAGAGACTGTTTTTCCTGTGATTGTGATGCAAGGTGCGTTCCTGTTCGCATCGCAGATCAGATGGGCTACCATGGATATTTGTTGCAACCCTAAGCCCTTGCAAGGATCGCTTACAGTACATCGTATGCAAAAAGACTGCATGTATTGTATGTGATCCAGTTACCCGGAAGCCGCCAGGTGAGTTGACGGGGTATTGCATACGAGATACCGCATGCGATCCCTCACCATAGTGGATGGTGGCCTTTAGCCAATAATTTTACACTGCATGGCCAGGGGTTAAAGTGGGCCAGAACGGCGCAAAACTGCATTCGGCCAGTTGTAATTATAGGCAGACCTGCCTCCATCCACCCACCTTGGCTGAGCACGGAGGCTCTCCTAAACACTGCTCCTAGCCTTCCCTGCAGGCTTCTCTGGTCTATAGTGGCTGCCCCGCCTGTCCCCCACAAAGTACAGGCTGCTGCTGGGTTGTGCTCCTCTTCATTATGCGCCGCAGCAGCTCAGTAGACTGCTTGTCAACAACCCCTGTACGTGATGGGCGGGTGAAAGCAGGGGGCAGCAGTGATGAATGACAGGCTGGATTTGGGGCTAATGTATGGCTCTCTAGCTGTGCTGCCTTGCTCTGTGCCTCTCCTAGATAACTGTATTACCAAGACAATCACTTGGCCTTCATCCAACCCTCCTCCAGTTCCCCTCCTCTGGCAACGGAGGTGGGGGTGAGCACTGATTTCATTGCCCACCTGTCTCTGTCAATCCTGCAACCTGCGTGCTTGAAGAGGAGCGGGCGCAGGGGGGTTGCGGGAGCGGAGCGCGAGGGGGCCCGGACTGGAGGTCGGTGCCGGGCCCCAAAATTACTAGTGGCGGCCCTGTCCCCAAGGTTCCCCATCTGGAGCTTTTCGTGCTAGTAAGCGGCTGTGAGGAGGTCATCGGCACGCGGCTGCTGTGAGAGACCCTATCCGACCCTGGAAGATGAAGGAGGTCGCCAGCCAGGTGTGGCTGTTTGGGTTAGTAGCGTGTGTGGGGTGGCATAATACTGTGGCCATTATTACATGTAAGGGGCACATTACTGTGGGTATTATGTATGAGTGTAACGTGATGTGGGTAACATGGGCATTGTTCTACTTTATGGAGAAATTTGAACTGTGGTACTATTGTATGACCAGGTTCCTTTCTTGTAATGTCACACCCCTATTTTGCGGGAAAAAAAGCATATTAGACAAGCCACAAAATCTTTATAGGAGCAGACTTCAGTGTTCAGTTTCACAAAAGAGAAGTGTCTGGTATGTACACAGCTGAAACAAACTCCTGTGAATATTTTGGAAAACTTTTTTTTTTTTTTTAATGTGGGCAGTTGCTGCAGAAGCGATTCTGGCATGGAGACAAAATTTAGGGATAGAGACAAATCTTGATGGGAAACTAATCAACAGCACTATGGAGTGAATCTCCTTGGCACTTATAGAGATTTGTCCTGAACAATAACAGCTTGATAGCAATCTCTATTACAATGTCGGCATTCCTTTCACCTGTGGGGTCATTGTTTGCTGGACAAGGCTGGCATTCATGTGGAAAATGAAACTGATATACAGCACATAATACACCGGTATTACATATAATTACATAGCAGGCTCAAAACAAACACCAATATTGTGTAGAGAAACTGTGCAGCCAATGAAGATAAATACCTCACTCAGACAATATAAAGCAACAGTGTTCCAAACATGTCCCACAGAGTCCTGAGATGGACCATATTACATCCAGGGAGCCTCCTATTCATCCTGTTCAGCACAGGTGCTTAAGTATGTTAATGACAAACTACAACTGTGTCATCAGCCGCACCGGTTGCTCTTTCCTGCAATTATCTCTACCAGCCGTTTGAAGTTTACAACACACCACTGAATTCTGATTGGTTGCTTGAAATCTCTAACAATAAAATAATCATCTAGTGCGGCAAATTACAGTACAGTGCTGGTGGCTTGTAATTGCTAGGCGATCAAGGAAAGATGTGATGTACAGTAGGTGAGGACACCTTAGATACAGTTCTGGGTTCTATTGATAGATAATTAAATAGATACTGACTGTATCTACGAGGTATTCTGAACCGGTTTCAAGATTGGGTTTCTCGATTTACTTGTAAGTCAATTTTGCATGTGATTGCATTTTCTGGTGATGATGGTGGATGGTCAACACAGCAAAGATTGACATGCATTGGATCGACCACTGAAGTTTGACATGGCTTAGGTCGACAGATGAAATAGATCAACATGGCTAAGGTCAGCTTCGACGGAAAGTTGACACAAGCAGTAGGTCGACAATGGCTAGGTCCACAGTCAAATGGTCGACATGTATTTTTCACTTTGTTTTGAAGCCGACATGTACCAAAAGGTGGTATTTCATGCCCTACCATCCCCTATGTCGTGGAGGGAGAATAAAAATAGTGCCCAAAGCATGGCGAGCACAGAGACTCAATAAGTCCTTTGATGGTGTGCATGTCGACTATGTCGACATTCGGGACAAGAAAGTGAAAACCCCATGTCGACCTTTTGACTGTCGCTCTAGCCATTGTTGACCTAATGCTTGTGTCGGCCTTCCACCCATGGTTGACTTCAGTGGTCGACCCAGTGCATGTCGACCCAATGAACCATTCCTGTGGGGATGTGTGTGACATTGACAGTGAAATAGAATGTAGAATAGCTACATCAGCGGAACCCTGCATTTGGTTTATGTGAAGTGCAGCAGAGTTTGTTTTAACAGCCATAGGACCTTATTCTGGTTTATTTGGACCCCCGAACGTTTGCACGGGGTTCCGATTTTTGCGACTGTGAATGAGCATAGGTATTTATGCGCATGTGCAGCCACTGTGCGGCCATGGCAAACAGTGTGGCCGGGGGGGCATGGGGCGACAGGCTGAGGGAATTGCTGGGCTTTCCCATGCTAATCGCCCGGTGAGACAGGTGCGGGGAGCAGACAGCTGACATCACCAGATGGAGTCAAGCTGCCGCTACAGCAGCTACACCAGTCCCTGGAACCCCGCTGCCTGTCCCTGGACCCCCGCTGGCTGCACACAGGAGTTATGTAAGTTGTCAGCGGGGGGGGGGGGGGTCTCCGGTGCCAGGGCAAAGGCGGTCATTTGGCCCTCCCCCCCGGTCAGGGGAAAGGGGGGGGGCACCAAATGACTGCCTTGGCCCGGGCGCCGGAAACCTTAGTTTCGAAAAAATTTACACCAAAATGCCCATTACATGTTAAGCCACACACCATAATGTCCATTACGTATTATGCCAAACACCATAATACCTATTAAAAATTATGCTACATAAGTGCTGCTTACCTAAATGCTCATTGCCACGGGTCCCATGGTCATTACCAGGGGTACCACGCTCGTTGCCAAGGGGAATACATGCTCACGGTAACCGATATATCTATTAATTTTTTTAATAAACTGGCTACCTATTGTAAGCATATAAGACACTAATAAACTTCTGAAATGATCAACCTTGTAGTTAAAATCAAACTTGTATTAAATTTGTCTAGTATGAGCCTGAAGGTGCGCACACACGGGGGGGGGGGGGGGGAGATATATTTCTAGCAATATGGTCGCTGATGAAAAGGAACCTCTGCTGGGGGAGCCACAGAGGTAATTATTTGGTAATGAGCTTGCTCCTGCGACCAGCGATTACAATGGGGCAGAAAACGGGTGAGCGCACCCGGCGATTTATCGCCGGGGCACACTCCCAATCACTGGCAATATGGTCGCCTGCGACCATATTCCCAGTGATTATAGCCCCTATCGCCCCCGTGTGTACACAGCTATATAGTTTACACAGACATTAGATATATGATACATGTTTTGTGATAAATCCAATTTGTTACTGAAAGAAGAAAAAAAAACTATCAAAACTTTATTACAACAACTCACTCCCGCTCATACTCTGCTACAACTCTTTGCAGCTCACACTCTGCTACAACTTACTGCAGCTCACACTCTGCTACCACTCACTGCAGCTCACACTCTGCTACAACTCACTGCAGCTCACACTCTGCTACAACTCACTGCAGCTCACACTCTGCTACAATTCACTGCAGCTCACACACTCCTACAATTCACTGCAGCTCACACACTCCTACAATTCACTGCAACTCACACTCTGCTACAACTCACTGCAGCTCACACTCTGCTACAACTCACTGCAGCTCACACTCTGCTTCAACTCACTCCCGCTCAGCCCACAACTCACTGCAGCTCACACACAATGTGCAGCAGGGGCGTGGCTACTAGGAAGCAATTGTTCTGGCCACACCCCCAAACATGATGTTCTGTAAGCAGATTCTCTACAAATCAGACCCAGCACCACACAAATCGATCTGCTGCAGCCCTCTTACAAGTGTCCCTAATTAATAAGGGGGATGTTTCTGAAGTGTAAAAGTCACTTTATATCCCCACACCCCCTCTTACAACCATTGGTAGGTGAAAATGGGGTTTAGCATCTCCCTCTATACCTTTCCAATAAAAGATCTAGGTGGAGATTCTCTAAAAATCTCTGCCCCCTTCGCCGCCCATCGCAATTATAATTATCGCATATGTTCTAACATATGCGATAATTATGGCAAAGGACAGCTCTTGCGTTAAGGGATGCGGTAGAAGCCCATAGGCTTCTATGGGGGCATCGCCAGATTTTTCTGGCGATGCCCCCAGCCGCGGTAACCCGGCGGGGGATGCTTAATGTATCCCAAAATGCGGTAAAAACCCAGATAACGGGGGTTTTACCGCATTTTTAGCTTAGAGAATCTCCCACCTACTCCTTTGTTCTCATTTTCCATGACGTTAATAATAGTGGTACTTAGAAACAAGATCAGGCCAGAAAAAAATGTATAAATACCCTTTAAAAAGCCTTGTCTCTTTATGGAAGTCTAGTTCTCAGCATAAATCAATTTGATGTTATAAAATAATGCATCTAGTGTAATCTAGCATATCTCAGCACCAATGTTTGGGTAATGCTGAAAAAGCCCAAAATACCAACTATCCATCAGCAAAAAGATGCATTAAGCTTGATCTTGTTGCCCAACGTTCCTCAGTAATATGAAAATGTGGAGATTATGGGTATGCTGAAGGACAAACACAGACCTGTGTTACTATCCCCTCATCACAAGTTAAGCATTTTCCGTGCCAAAACCTTACTGCTCGTCAATGAGACTCGAGCACTTGGCACTTTCTGCAAACACAATGGAATAATTATTCTACATCCTTCCTTAAACCATCCTGCACACGAAGCAAGACTCTGCCAAGTGGGCACAGTTCACTTCTAATGAATCTAATTCTGTGGCTCCCTAGGGGAATCAAATGTTCTATTATGTAATAAAGGAAAATCCAGTCAGCTCTGATCCTAGAAGGTCCTGGTTTAAGGAATGAAGGACAAAACACGTTCTGGAGGTATTACCATTTGCAGATAACCTAATGAAGAGCACACTGACTGAAATGAGTCTGTGAGGTAAAATCAACATAACAAATCTCTGGTGATTGTAGTGTAGTAAGAAAAAAGTGTAAGCTTGATGGGAAATGTCATGGGAAATGATAATAAACCATGCAAGGCAGAGGAGTTGACAACCTGTGACTCCAGAGTTGATGATGCACCAATATTTCTTAGAGTGTAACATGATATAATAAGATACATATAGGGAAGTGAGGGGTGAATTTATGAAGCTTGGAGAAGTGTTATCTATCCCCATAAAGAACGTTATGAGCAAGGTGATAATGGTTCAGCCAATCAGATACAATATGTAAATTGACAGGTAAGAGCTGATTGGCTGAACCATTATCACCTTGCACTTAACGTTCTTTATGGGGATAGATAACACTTCTCCAAGCTTCATAAATTCACCCCTGAGTGTGGTATATTAGGTTGACAATGTCAACTTTAACACCAAAAGGTCGACATGTACAAAGCCGACACTGGAAAAAAGGGCAACACAAGCAAAGGTTGCCATGAAAAAGGTAGACACATGAAAATATCGACATGCGCTTTTCAGGTTTTTTGGTAGCAATGCTGACACCCGAGCATGTGTCCCCTCGCATAGCTCACCAGGTGCCTCGCTCCATTACTGCTGCCTCTGAGACACTTTACCATTATTTTGTGCTGTATATACTGTAGTTGGTGTATGAATTTGTAGGGTAATGTATCTTCTACAATTCTATAGTAGGGATGGTAATTGGTGTGGTTGCCATCAATGGTTACCATATTGCATTTGGCCATCGATGGTAGCACAATATGCACTGGACGAACATTGATTATTTCACCATCCAGTCATCATTCCTTTTCTTTGACTGAAGAGTGGTTGTCTGTGGGGACAGAAAGAGGACTGGCTTCGGAGACAGAAGGGAAGCTGGATAGTGAAACATAAGGGGTGCTGGCTGTTGAGACACAAATGGACTAGGAAGACACTGGGCAGCCCAGGGGGAAGGAGGCTGAAGAGAACCCGCTGGAAAGTAGCAGGATGACTAGAACATTACTCTCTCCTTTTTCTCCACAGCTGTGCTTCTGCACAGCCATCGATTTTGCCTCTGGATGCTTACCCATGATTACAGGAGACAAATGGCAATCGGGAATATTTTTTTCCAAATCAGATCCTCTGATGTACAGAGTTGTTGACCAAATACTGTAATAGAAGCCAGGTTTGCTTTAGAGACTGATCCAGATGTTATGGAGAATGTCTAACCATTTGGGTCTGCTACAGAGACTCGTCCTGAGCCTGTTGCAGAGTCAATGTTTTTGATCAAAAGGAGTTGGTATGTCAGTATGTGATGGTGGTAACTACCCCTTTCTCTGATTGGCCCATCACACAGAAAAAGGCCCTCACAGTTGTACCATTCAGTTCTATGCCCAAATCCATGATTGGCCTAAGCTCACAGTAGAAATGCCCATCAGTGGTAGAAACCAGTGTCGGACTAGGACAAGAAAGGCTCACCAGGGGAATGCACCAGTAGGGGCCCATGTTTAGATTTGTGGCCCATCTCCAGAGGGGGCGTGGCCAGCTGCCACATCAGCCCCACCATTGGACCTTTAATCAGCCTTATCTCAGTTACAGTCTCTCCATCTGTCTATGGCCTCCTTTACCTGCAGCTCTGTGTCAGTGAACACAGCCATTTGCAGTAACATGCCTTCACAAGCAGTCGGGTACGTTCTGTCCTGTTCTCAGTCGGGAATTGATGAGCTCCCAGCCGCAGCTAAAAGATTTCCTCTTTTCTGTGCTCGGCAGGTGGGACGTTGAATCCCACCTGATGATTCAGTGTCGAGCCGGCCGAGAACAGGACAGGGTCACGGCTGTCGGGCCAGCCCGACAGTCGTGCCCCTGCATTAAATACCTACTCAACTTAATCGAAGCTCAAAGAGGGATCTTACCCATTATCCGAAACATGTGACATCCAATAAATCTGAAATTGAGATAAAATGAATTGAGTAATTCCGAGTAAAACCAAACCCGCTCCTCTCTAATGTAAAACCCTGGGATTGTGCACATCTCTGAGTTAGACCACATTTGCAGAAATAAAAAAAGTTATGCACTTGAACCGATGTTTCACAGACATATGGCAGAATGGAGTGGGCAACATAGGAATAATTCTAATGACTAACTGGAACATACCTTATTCATTAAAAGTTTTTGTTTTTTACAGCTCATAGCTACAAGTATATGTTTTTTTCCATGCTTAGTTTCACTGTATTGCTGTTCAAACTTCAAAGCAGCGACTTACTAACAATAATACTGTATACATAAACATTTACTGACTTCCCAATAAAGTGCTTCTGAACAGTAGCAATAAAGATTCCTAATTAGTCTTAATCGTGTCATTGAGCAGAGATGCATTTAATGCGCCACCAGAGACTCATCTTACCCAACCTGCATGAGCAACCCAGCTGGTGGCTGTACTTGAATCTGGCCCTGCTTGTTACATCACACACACGGGGTGTCGTGTCCTGGTAGGAGAACCAGTTGTGGAAGGTGCACTGTGAAATAACACTCCACGGCATATTAAGATAATGGTTTGCTGAAGACCCATTCACATTGTCATTTTGCAGTAAATGTACACGGTATTAACCCAGCCCTGAACACATGCAGAGAGCTTTTAAAATAGAGATAGTGCAGCTTTTCAGGTCATTGATACCTGGTGTCACGTTACCAGACATATCTCTGAGAATGCATGAATCGATATGAGAAAAAGGAAGGGCAGAGATGAAAGGGGCAAGGGTGACTGAGTGCCCATTCATATCAGCACTACACAATATCAGTACAGAGACTGGTGTTTTATCACTATCGTAATGTAAAGAGTAAATGGTGTCTCAGCAAATTTCTTTGCAGATACTGTATCTAACGTTCTGTAAAAATGATGGTCATAAATCTATGAAATACATTATTAATTAAGAACTTATCCAACAGTCTCAGAGTATACTGCAATACCTATGGGTACTCTAATTGGTAAATAGGCATGCCTATGGATCGTAGTGCACATGCGCAAGGCCATCCAGCGATAAGATACAGCGGCTTTTTAATCGCAAGCCATTCTAAAAGTTGATTGACAGGAAGCCAGCGTTTTGCAGCCTTGCACGGGGCGGGATATCGCTCTGGCTGGGCGGCGGCTGTCTGATCGCAGAGCTCTGCAAATAAGTGAGGTCTGAACCGCAAAGTCTTAACTGCTGCAAAAACTGATGTTAAGAAAATGTGGCATCAATCAAACTGTTTCATATTGGCCATAGATCTGTGCAGTAAAAATTTCCAATATATGTACTGTATGTTTTAGCTCTTAGACAAAGGGACATATTCAATTGTTGGCTAATTACCGCGTTGCACTGGGAAAGGCTATTCAATTAAATGGCCCTTTTACGCTTCTAAAATCAGGGATTACTGGCTGTAAACTCACTGATTATGTGTAACCTGCAGAATCAATAAGATTTATCTGTACATGAACCCTTAAATTGTGCCATTTCTTGCTAAACTTTTCCTCGCAGCTCCTGACGGACCCTGGAATTCATTGGGCCAGCACAGTAATTACAGTAGCTGTGGAGTTAACCCTGAAGGCAATTGAATATGCCCCATTTTAAGTGTAGCAAGAACTATAATATTATGATACTGTATGATAAGTGTAATAAAAACTATCATATCATATCAACTATAAATATCATATATATGTGTGGGCTAAAAACTGTTACAGTTTAAACTGAAAGTAAAAACTGCCACAGCTCAAAGTGAAAGTTCATTGCAGATGCCGTCTTTTTGAGGGTCTTTTAACTAGTTACTAATGTTGTGTCTTTTTCCTCACACACTGTCATTGATCTGCTGTAGCTCTTGGTTCTACAAACTCATTAATGACTTAAGACATTTGGCTCCTCCTTTAAAAAATATCTACCTATTAAAAACATTAACTACAGTAAATACATAATGTCACATGGAAATTGGAGCTGGCATTTAAAAATGTATCACATTTATTTTGATATTTAATTAAATTATTATAATTTGTTTGGTGGTGGAAAAAATAACAGAAAACAAGACAATGAAGGTTCATACACACTGGGCGAGTTTCCTTGCCACTCCAAGAAAACCCCCCTAGCCTGAGCCAGATTTGCCACTAGGCTTGTGACGCACAGGGCTAGTGGCAGCACAGATTAGGGGCGGCAGGCAGCCTGGAGCCTTGCCCAGAAAAGATAACTACTGTAGCTCTGTGGCTCTACAGACAGCAGCATTGTGCCATGGACCCCGGTGCGGAGGTGTCAGTGTGGCTGGCAGCCAGCTGCAGTAGCCTCTGGCAGGAAGATGACAGGGGCATAGTGCAGCGGCTGCATGCGGAGATGGAGGAGTTCCCGCTCTGTCACCAACCTGCAGGGCGAGAACTGGCGGCTGGGGGAGCAGAGGGAGAGACTGGTGGGATTGAGTGCCGGGGATTGGCTGGCCAGGTACTACAGCCATGCGCTGCTTTCGATGTTTGGGGAACTGGCATCTCAGGTCATTGGGGGGAAGGGGCAGCCAAAAATGTGGTGCCTAGGGGCAGCCTAACCCCTAAATCCAGCCCTGGCCACAGCAACACTGCAACATCGCCCCCGTTGCTGCTACTGTCGAGTTATTACCCCCGTAGGAAATTAAACTGCAATCGTTCATGAGTCAATCGCAGTTTAAGTGTGTGTCTGTCCTTTTCCAGTGATTCTGAGGCACACCTAGAAAGCAGACCAGTGTTGACCTTTACAATGTAATGGTGATGTAAGTTAATTAATTATCTTCTTCATGACAAAGTTCTTGGTGAGTGCAATATTTTACTCCTTTGGAAAATATATATGACAGTTACAAGTAAGTGGCCATGTGTCTTTGTTCTTGATGAGTAACAGGTATGTTCACTGTTTGAGTGTTGGAGATGAGTGGCAGTAAGCCACTGCTATGCTTTAATAGATGCATTAATCTGTTTAGGGTCTTAGGTGGAGTTTGCTGAATCCTAAATGACTCACATATCATGTGTCAATCTTCACTGCTATCGACTCTTACCAGTTAAAAGCTCTATTTAGCAAGTGTTCAATCTTTAATTAAGCAGGCTATTATAAGCACATTTTAATTAAGGCCATATTCATTTCCCCTTCATTAATCTTAGTAGAGGCTGGAAGAGAATGGAGCTGTGGTACACACAAAAGCTCAGCGAAGTAGTTTGCCATCAGATACACAGCTTACAGACACACCGTAGACTGCCTGTCCAGAGACTAGGAGAGCAGATGATGAATGGTGATCTGGGATGCTCAGGAAAGTCAAACACTTAGACAAATGTGTCAATTCACTACACTGTCAGCCGAGACCAATAATAAAATAAGGATGGCTAAAACATAACTTTTTGAAAGAGGCTGGATTTTAACCCTTTTTATTCTGGCAAAAGTCTGTTCGAAATATGTTAAGAACATTTTTATTTACCCTCTACTTGACATGATTGTGTTGATTGATGATGATCAGAAAACCCATAATAGGCTAAGGCAGAGGTTCCCAAATGCGATCCTCAAGGCATCCCAACAGTCCAGGTTTTAGGTATATCCATGGCTTAGCACAGATGGTTAAATCAGACTGACTGAGTTACTAATTAAGTCACCTGTGGCCAAGCATGGATATACTTAATACCTGGACTGTTGGGGTACCTTGAGGACCGCGTTTGGGAACCTATGGGCTAAGGTGTTTATTTACTAATGGTGTGTACACACGGTGCAATTTGACTATAAGATCGAATTGGTATTGTCTGGACGGATTCAGTACTAAATCCCGGCGGCCGGAATCCTGACCGCCTAAATCCAGAAAAGGGGGGCCATGGATCCCCCCCATTGCAGGCTCGCTGTGCTCTCCACGCAGCACGGAACACTATTTTATACTCCCTCTATGGGTGTCGTGGACACCTATTGAGGGAAAAATTTACGGGATTTCAGCAGTCGGGATTCCGGCGTCGGTATTTCGACCGCCGGGATTCCGACCGATGGGATTTTAACTCCATCCGGTCTGGACACTGAATGGGGATAGAACATGTTTTTAAGCGTTCTATCCCGATTCGATGCCGATCCGTGCTCAGCTGAAATTAATAAGCCAAATAGACAGTGTATCAATGACTAGTAGATGCAGTTTCCCTTGTTGCCAACAGATGGCTATGTAAGCCCGCTCGGAGCAAATGCTTCCAAAGCTAGTAGATGAAGTTTCACCTGCTGCCAACAGATGGCAGTGTAAGCTTGCTTGATGCAAATGTATCCAAAGCTAGTAGATGTAGTTTTGTTCGCTGCCAACAGATGGTAATGTTTCGAAGCTGCATGGACACCAGACATATATCTAGATGATACATGCTATAAAAAAACAATAATTTTTGAAAATGTTTTTGCCTCACCCATAATGAAAAGTTTGATTAAAAATACAATTAATGACTGAACAATTGAATAATTAAAGGAACCAAAAAATAAGAGCTGTGCTTACTGTATCTCTAGTCTGGTTCATCTTAGCTCTTCTGTACCCCTTTCACATCACAAATGATTGGTCGAACCTGTAAACTGAACTCGGGTCCGTCCCGGAAGGGACCTGGCATTTGTGATGAAAGGTCCCTCAGGCTGATCCGGCACTTTTCCAGGTCACTGACATCAGCAGGGGCGGGGTGGAGCATCGGCGCATCATTGGGAGGCGGGGGAGGAGGCAGCACTTGGAGCTGATGCTGCCTCCTCCGTATAGTGTCAATGTGACCCAGGCATCTTGACCCGAGTTACCTGTTCCCACTGTGCAGAAACCCAGGTCTGACCCAGGATTAAAACAAAAAGGTGGAACGTAATTTTTTACAATAAATTTTATTATTAATGAATTAGCTGTAATTACATTATGGAATTCCATATAAAAATATATATAAAATATATAAAAAAACAATAAAATTGTGGACATTCAATATTGCAATATTTGTGGTACTTGTTTCTTATCACGGCCACAATCGCGGGCATCGTGTGCCTTAACTTTAAGGCACGCGATGCCCGCGATTTCCTTTGAAAAAACAGTACTCGGGTACATCGCGTCGGTCGTGTGCCTTAAGAAGGCACACGACGCGACCGACGCGATTCCTACGATTTCCCCATAGGCTTCAATGTTAAAATTTTTTAACATTGAAGCCTATGCGCGCCCGACGCGATGCCCCCGATTTCTCTATAGGCTTCAATGTTAAAATATTTAACATTGAAGCCTATGCGATATACCCGATTTGTCCATAGGCTTCAATGTTAAATTATTTTAACATTGAAACTGAGTCCATTTAACATAGTAAAAAATGGGAAAAGGCCAAATAAGGGCAATTTCTCATTGGCTATGGCCCCGTCATGTGTGTAAAAAATAATGGCCCCCCATTGTGGCCGCCAATATGGGCCATTTCTCATTGGGTATGGCCCCGTGAATGAAAAGGTCCTCCGACCTTTTCATTCCCCTACTATCCACGTCGGCGTGGAGTTGAGAATAGATTAGTGTGGCGAGCGCAGCGAACCACCGAGCCCGAAGCGTGGCGAGCGGACGCTGATACCTTCACAGATCCTAATCTATTCTCAACTCCACGCCGACGTGGATAGTAGGGGAATGAAAAGGTCGGAGGACACGCACCGCCGCCCCTCGCAGGCTCGCTGCGCTCGCCACGCTTCGGGTTCGCGTCAATCGTGGGGGTGGCGGCCACAATGGGGGGCCATTATTTTTTACACACATGACGGGGCCATACCCAATGAGAAATGGCCCATATTGCCCCTTTTACCATTTTTTACTGATGGGATGATGGTAAAGCTGGATGACTTGTGTGAGTCTTGGGCTGCATCGGATTGCTTTCCGGATATGGAGTTTTATGGAGATCTGTTTAGATGAAGGATGTTTGGTGGTCCGTATTCCATGGATAGCCCTCAGTGGTGGTATATACAATTGTCCCAAATGTTTAAAAGGCTCAACGCGTTTCCCTGGGATCAACCTCCCAGCTTCCTCAGGAGCAGAATCCAGGATTAACCCTTCTTTTAACATGGGTCAGAATGCCGGGTTGCTGGACCCGGTTATTTTCAGAAGGCCCTTTCACACCGCAATAATCCGTGTCGTGGACCTAGATTAATTGTGCAATGTGAAAATGGTATTAAAGTCCGACTAATCCTACTAAGAACACCGGGAAATCCCACATTTTTAATCTAAGTAATAAATGACAATATGTGGCTGTACGTTGAGAATGTATATTTTACCGTATGTTCCGATGTCGTTTCCTCTTCTGCTTATTTTTTCTTGAATGACCAGATTTGCTGAACTCTTGTGTTCTCAGTCAATAGAACCTTGTAACTTGTTTGTTTAATTGATTGCGGTGCTGTGTTAACCGCCACAGCACAAACCTCAAATATTTGCCGTCTGAAAATCACACAGCATCTGACAAAACACTGCACTCCCTCCCCTCCCTGCTCTCACTGCTGTTTACCTATTATCAGCTGATGGAGAGGATAGAATACGGTAAATTAATTAGGGTTAGGTTTATATTGCATTTTTTTTTCAATTATATGGTTTCTGGAAGGTTTGGCTCCTGTGGGATGGAAGCATTAGATAACGCAAAGCCTTTTTAACCCGCCCCTGCTATTAAGAGTTTCCTTAAAAGGATTGGATTTAATAATGTTTCTTGTCTCCAGACATAACATCACACAACTTTCTTGGTTGTCTTTCAAGTACAGCATAGATATTTCATCCACCAATAAATAAAACAGTATGGCTGGAGCATGAGGAAAGAAAGAAATAAATTACTCCCCTTTTCACAGATAGCAATAACACTTTAACTCTTTCTCATTAATTGAGTGAATTAAACAATAAAATATTGTATTCTTTGTGCATGAGCTTTACAGAAGGTCAAATAAAGAAAGATACTGTAAATGGTGTTTTATGGCATGGCATGATGCCTAACCATTACTGGGTCATAGTTATATCGCAGATACATAACTTTTTGATCCCCAAGGCAGATGCCTCATCAGCCTGGCATAGCTTTTATACAGCTTCTATATATTTTATTGCACTGCTGAACATGGCAAGAAACAAAATACGTTTGCAACTTCTGCACAACTCATCAGGTCTTTGTGATCCTCCATTGCTATGGGGGCTATCCACCACCATCATTATCTGTGCTCCTGTCTGCAAATAGCGTGCCGGTATGAACTATGAACAGTCAGTAGCATTGACCAGTCTGACAGCTGTAGCTAACAATTGCAAGAGCTGCAGCTGTGGTTGCCGGATGCCCAGCCACTGTGCCTGGCAGCCAGAGAATGTGCACACTAAAAATAAGTTGTTGTTTTTTAAAACTGAAGAAGGCGCAAGATTACTGTGCAAGCACCGATCCTCAAAAAAGCTACAGAGGGCAGAGGGAGAGTATAACATCATACTTACCTACCCTCATGGAATGTCCTGGAGGGTCCCGAAAATTGGGTCCCCCTCCCGACCTCCCAGAAAGGTGGGGAAGCGTCACGTATTTAGCGGGGCCCCGCATCAGCCCCCGCACCGTCTCCCTCTGCTGGTCAAATACTGGCATTCAAGGCTCTTTGGGGAGGGGCTAAAATGATGCATTTAGTACCACCCCCTCCAAGAAGAGCCGCAAATCAATTAATTAAGGCAAGCCACGCCCCCACCCCATTCACCGGAAAAGCTGCAGAGAGGAGATACTTAAAGTAGGCAAGTATGTATAACATATGTTAAGTGCCTCAAGTCCTATGGGAGAAAGAGCACTATATAAATAAAGTTACTATTAGCCTTTGCCGATTAAAGAAAACCAAGCTTGCCATATGGGGAAAGAGTCACTTGTAACCCACCATGCCTAATCCGGTCCTGTAACATTTCTATGACTAATAAATGCACTTTCATTTGTAACAGCTGCATATATTCTAGAGTTTCATGACTTTAATATATGTTTAATTACATGATTGCTAAAAATGAGTAAATCCATAACGCCTATACTTGCTTTCTCTCCTGGATCATGCGGGACACATAGGACTTTTTGGGTAGTCCCTCACACACCTGGGAGAGTGGTCACCCGGATCACATCCCACCTACTTCCTAGTGAAAGAAATATCAGTAATCCATGGTCATCATAGAGGGGACGAGGCCTAGTACCGAAATTTTATCATAATGGTGTAATTATGGTCCCAGTCCCTATTTAAATATATGTGTGATTCACATAATTTACCCCCTATAACATGGCCTCATAACGCAGTTCATGTGGTCCCACCACCATCCGCAACCACCTGCATCTCATCTCCAGGGTTCTTCAGAGTTCTTCTGTAGAAGAAAGAACAAAAGTCATTAAGTATGCCATAAGCCCAGAATGGCTTAAACCACAAGTCTAGGGGCTTGCTCAATTGGCGGTCACATATTATGTCACCAAAAACTAGTGTTATGGGTGTGGTTTGTTGTTATTTATGCCTTTACTTCAGGCCTCTTTCACTGAAGAAAATTTCTCACCCTAAAACCTTTCTTAGCAGTTATAGAAGTTAGCTATATTTATCATTAATAATCATCAGCACTGGTGCAGTTGGCTTGTTGGGTACACTCTCCTTCATTAAGACTGTTTGGAACGTGTGAACCACTTTTACAATGGAAAACAATGGTGGAAGGTTGAGTGAGGTATCCCATTTTGGTTTTAAGGGGACTTAAAGGGAGGACACTGTCCTTAATGCAATTGTTCTTGTTGGGTTTGTATTAATGGGTTTTTGTAGGGGCAGTGCTTTCTATGACACCATAATGACTCCCAATTCTTATCTCTGTGTCTTTATTCTAAATTAAGTTAGTTTAGGGGTTAACAAACACATGAAATGCACACCTCAGGTATAAATAGGCTTATGGGTTATAATAGTTTGGTCTATCATATCAAAGATTTTTGGGTCAATACTGCAATATTGCAGAGTATATAGTGTTGAGTATAAGTTTTTACTGTGAAATAAGAAATAATGATTCACCTGCTGTATTTGTCTTTCCAGTGTAACACAGTGTAGAGTGATTTTACCAATGGCCATTATTCTGGTTCTCTCGCAAAGGAAAATCCCTTCTCAAATGGACAAAACCATGTGCACTGCAGTTGGGGCAGATGTAACATGATTTAGATTTGGGTGGGGTTTTACTTCAAATCGAGATCTATATTGCAGTGTGAAAATAAAGTCAGTATTTTCCCTGCACAGAAATAAAATAACTCACCCAAATTCTCTCACCACATGTTATAACTCACCCAAATTCTCTCTGCACATGTTACATCTGCCCCCCTGCAGTGCACATGTTTTTGTCCATTTGTGAAGGAATTTGCCTTTGCGCGTGAACCAGAATAAGGGCCAATGTCAGGCTTTGGGAATGTTACTGTAGATGCTCTACATTAGGTTGCAGTACAGACAGTACAATTGTACTATCACTCTTCTATCACAATGTACTTTTTCTTCATCCCACTATAATTATTGGCAGAAATGTACCCTTCTGTTTCCAGGCAGGACCAATATAATTATTGTTTTCTCTTGTTTTTTTCCTCCTCTGTTCTTCTCAGTATAATGAATAAGAAGTTATTTCTTTCTCTATTCAAAACATGTTTTGGAAATTACTGACACTCCAATTTTGTTTGTGTTCTCTGTGTTCAACTGAATGTTTGGCCAAATAATTGTTTTGAAAATTCACTCATCTCTAGTCAATTTGCAAAAACACTGAAAACGAGAGATAACATGACTGTAAAAATTAGTTGAATCATCTTTGCTTACAAATACAAATATTCCTGGTCTCATAGGTCGGTTTATTTATATGACCTAATACTTTCTCATATCAATAGGAAATCCTTGTCGGACCAGTTTATTAATGTAAATTTGCAGACATTGGATAGCTCTGGCAAGGTGTGACTTACCATTTTGTCGGCCGATCTAGGTTCTTTATGCACATACATTTCTAGGCTGTGGGGAGCGAGGGTGGGAGGGGCAGGGGGAGGGTAAGTGACAAACAAAATAATACCAGTGTGTACCAAGGGTTAATGCTGCCCTGTATTAGGCGCTCTGGTCTGCACTCTCAGCAGTGACAAAAACACAGTGTTCTGTGCACCAATGGTTAATGCTGCAGTTCTGTTACAGCACCAGGGTGACGCACTTAGCCAAAATGCAAATAATATATGCAGATTTTAACTTCCTGCACTACAAAAATAAATAACAAATCATTTTTTGCTAGCTGCCTACATTCATCCTGCTCAGCCAGTAACAATAACTAAGGACATGTGGGGACAGCATTAATGACAGTTTGAAAATGCGGGTGCAGAGGTGTAACTTCATCCCAGAAGCCCAGTAGCAAGTTGTAATTTAGCGCCCCCTCTTAAACGATATGATTAAGGCCAGTGGGCGAGAACCAGTAGGCTGTAGTATGAATCATCGTTCATCAGCGGGTTCCTTTTGTCTAGTGGCAATGGCTGGTGCACTGCTGCTTACTGCACTGCATGCTGGGCAATACCAAACAGGATCTTTCCTTTCCCCAGGGGCGGATTGGATTAGAAAATCAGCCCGGGAAATTTTTGGAAGCAGCCCTAATAGGGGGCGGGGTCTGCTGACAGGGAAGGATATTCTCTTCTCAAAAGCAAGAGCTTTGTTAAAAGGGAAACTTTGTTTTCCTGAAATGTTATGGTATCTAAATGGGTACCACCATGTAGGGTGCCGGAGAGGCCGAAGATGATGTCACACTGGCGAACATACCTTTATACCCGCTTACCTTGCCACATGCTCAAGGTCACAACTGGAGTGGGGAGAAAGGAACCAAGTTCACAGGGAGGTGCCACAGCCATACTGGAGGTCAGCGGGTGCCAGAGATCATCTAAAAAGGCAGGGCACATTATATCAGTTTCAAACGGCAAGGTGCGGCTCCCCGATAAAACAGGCAGCTGTACATCTTGCAGTCTAATCCTCAGCTTCTGTGTATTGGACTGCTCATGTACTGGGAACCCCTGGGTTCCACTATCTATTGTGTGTGTGCTGTGTGAATCCCGGTGGCTGGGTTAATGGTACTGATGGAGCGCCTCTCTTTCATTGCTGGCACTCACCAGAACCTCCCCGCTGGCGAGCACTGGCGGAGAGGGACTCCATCAGACTGGGACACGCGTGCGTCTCACAGGCATGCACGTCCCAGTCACTTGGCGTCTGGGCGGTGTGACCCGGCCCGTCTCTGCTTCAGGGAGATAGGAAGGTTTAGGGGGGGTCGGGTCGGCAGTGGGGACCGGCGATGGGGACCAGCGATGGGGACCGGGAAGGCAGCACACAGCAGTGGGGAGCTCCTTTGGAATGGGACGCACAAGCGTCTTGTCTGCGCGCGCCCCCTTCCGAAGGCTGGCAGCTGGCGAGGCTGGTGATGGAATCTCCAGCTCCTGCAAGCATGATGATGCCGGCTCTGTCTGTATTAAGACTCCTTTATAATGTATTTTGGGAGGTAACAGCAAAATCATAGAGGTTAAAATCACATACACAGACGTACAGATTGTGCAAGAATTAAGTGTATTAAAATTATACAAATGTTGATTTGAAAATGTCTTGGTAATTCAGCATGGATTACTGCAGATGAGGGATTATTATTTAGTTAATATTAGCTTCTCAGTATCCGAAAGAGATTTTTATTTTCAAGGATACTAAATTATTATATCATCCCCTTTGGTATCTTATCATTTAAGGTTATCAGCAGGTTAAAGTGTTGTTATATATTTACTGGTAATCTGTATCGTGAACAGGTACATATATCATAGAGGGTTATCAGTAAGATGAAATGCTGTCGTATATTTATTGGCAAACTATATCATGAACAGGTCCATAAAATTGTTCTCCTTTGCTGAATAAATAATCCGCTAGCAGGTTATAATGTTGTTTATCTGATTTCCGGCGGGGCTTCACTACCTTTTGTTAAACAGATAGGATGGATCCACCCCAGTCAGTGTTTTGGACAGGCGTGAATCAAACACAGCAAGTAAAAAAAAAACTGATTGTACAATCATGCCATGTAAATAATTACATTGAGTAGTTATAGTATACCACCAATACTTGTGCTTAATACATAAAGTAGGAAAACATTCAGGAACAAATAGTGTCCGTGAAAGAGTGGACATAGCAGCTGCAGTTCAGCATCTAAAAATAGAACGTAATGTGACCTACAAGTCCTTTGAGGCTTATGTAATATCTTAAAATGTGTCTCTATCTCTAGAGGACCATTGGACAATGCTGCAAAGTACAGGTATTCCCATCAATACTACTAGTACAGCCTTTGTTTTTGTTTTTCCAGAAAATGAACATCATATGGAGCACAAGTAAAGTCATTCTGAAAAGGAATCACAAAGGCTGGATTGCACCGTCCCCTAAGCAACATTACATGAAAATACATTATTCTTGTTTTACAAGACAGTTTGAGCGGCACAACATCTAAGCCGGACCAGCAGAATTGTTGGATGACATAAATAATAGGAGCAGTGGGGATTTGGGAGTCAACACTGAGCAATCACAAGATCTCATTCCATTTCTCCTTAAATATGTAGACAGCGGTGCTATAGAAATCACTCATTCATTGCCGGGACATTGGGGAACTGTTCTTTGCTTGCGAGACCACACAGACTGTCAGCCTTTGTGTTGCGGTTTGCAAATAGGCACCCTGGGCCTGATTCAGTACTGCCTGGCCTAACGCCTGCCCCCCCATCACCGAATTCCCTTGGTCAGTGGCGGAACAGTAAATTTTTGCTCCCCTTCCCCCCACCCCAGTTAAAACACCCCCCCTGGGGAGCGGGCAGGGGGGTCCGTGAGGCACGGATGTACCTGCTGCGCTGTCTAGAAGCCGCGGTGAGAGGGTTCCCTGCGGCTCTGTGTAGTGAGTTGGCCCCGGGTCCCTGCAGTGTCTTGGAAATAACCGGGCGGCGGCACGGGAAGCACATATGCAAACCCCTGACCATCGGGGCTGGGGCCGAATTCAGATCGTACCGAGCAATCCAGCCACTGCCTCTAGTGCATTATGGGTAACAATACAATATATTTCTTTAACGGCAAAGGACATTTTCCAGCTAATGTTTTTGAGGTCAATTTGTGTAACGTGTTTCTAGCAATCCAACTTGATACAGTACTTTACCTTTCTTTAGATGAATACATAGCCAGAATGTGACAGAATTTACAATGTAGAAATCCAGTAAATTCAAGGTCAGCGTACAGTGACAAAAAAACAGCATGACAGGGTATTGTCCAATCGCTGTGCCCAATTATCCCCCCACAAATGACATAACTCTCTTGTTGGATAAAATTGGCCACAGCAGCCATCTTTATTTAAACCATACAAATTTAACAATAAACCAAAACATTTCCCACGGAAGGTGGTCCCCGAGGCCCTCAATAAATCTCTCCACACCTCTGAGCACTTCCAGGAGTTGTTACCCCCAGCCGATAGCGATTGGCTCGAGGGCACCAATTGTCAACACCCAGTGCTCATTAATTAATCTCACCCAGGGGAGTCCAGCCCCCTCATGGGGCCCTCCCCGCCGCATAATTAAGCCTCAATGCCACCAACCTCGAGGACCCCCCTCCGCACAGGCCACTGTGACAAAAAGACATCCTATCAATAATTCTTCCTAAAAAACTATAAAATTAGGGAGGGTGGGTGGGAGCTGTTCAGAAAAATCTCCCAGTGACCCCTATTTCCTGCCTGCACTCAGCTTATATACCCTTACTACACCCCGTTAAGCCCCTCCCCCTATGACCCTCTCCTTAGACACCCCTTCTATGACTGTCTAGCTAGTAGCTCCCTCCAAACCCTGTCAGGGGAGCCTACCCCCAGGCTTTTGCCTCCAGTCCGGCTCCTACATGACAGGGTATTGTCCAATCGCTGTGCCCAATTATCCCCCCACAAATGACATAACTCTCTTGTTGGATAAAATTGGCTACAGCAGCCATCTTTATTTAAACCATACAAATTTAACAATAAACCAAAACATTTCCCACGGAAGGTGGTCCCCGAGGCCCTCAATAAATCTCTCCACACCTCTGAGCACTTCCAGGAGTTGTTACCCCCAGCCGATAGCGATTGGCTCGAGGGCACCAATTGTCAACACCCAGTGCTCATTAATTAATCTCACCCAGGGGAGTCCAGCCCCCTCATGGGGCCCTCCCCGCCGCATAATTAAGCCTCAATGCCACCAACCTCGAGGACCCCCCTCCGCCACCAAGCACGGGGTTAAACCCTTGACCCCGGGCGACCCCCCCACATCCGGAACGCTGTTTCTATTCCTTCCTGTAGTCCTAAGGACCACACATCTATCCCTACAGCGTTCAAATGCACACCGTCCCCTCTCCAAAAGGCACCGGTACCAGACTCGAGTTCCCTGTGCCTCACCACCACCGCGCCGTTTCTAGCCATAAAACGCCCAATTGCCCTGTTGACTTTTATCCGTGCCTTATTGATCTTGTCAGCCGACCTTGCATCTCTCCAATAACGGCGCGGCACAATATCCGACCAAACCGTGATCACTTCCGGGAACATTGCCCATAAACGTAAGAAATCAAACTTGATATCCCGTATCAACTCCCTAAATGGTCTGCCCCCAAGATCATTCCCTCCCACATGCAACACTAGTATGTCGGGAGCCCTATCGAGCCGAACAAAACGATGAAATTCCTGCAACACTCCACTCCATACCATACCGCGCTTCCCCAGCCAGCGAACCACTGCCTCCTCTCTATCCAAACCTAGCTGGCGGCCGTTCGGTCTGACATCAGCCCGCAAAGCTCCCCAAAAGACATATGAATGTCCTAGAATCCAAATCAGGCACGGGGAATGCCCTGAAATAGAAAGAACACCGTCAGCCTCAACAATCACCTAACCGAACATAGGAACGAAAACGAGATGATTCCCACCGCCCAATACGCTTGATTATCTCATCTCCCAAACCCATCCTAGCAGCCTCAGTTGCGGCCCCAATGCGAAAAGAGTGACCCGCGTAGTCCTCCCCCTTGAGGCCCAACGTCCGCAGGACTGCTCTGAACACGCTAGTGAACTGGAACCGAGATAAAAAGGACCCATTCACATGCATCAGCAGAGGATCCCTCTCTCTGCCCACTCTGACTTCCTTAAATACCCGTACCCGAGCCACCGGGCACATTTCCGAGCCCGGCACAGAGAAAAGAACTAACTTCTTCCCCCTCCCTAATTGATCCGTCTTAGACCTCCTCACCACTAGCTCCACCCTATCCACGTATAAATCCACATCCTCTCCTAACAAACCTCCTGGCCTGGAGACGCTCGGACTCACGAGCTCACCAATCCGCAGTGCCCCAAAGAAGGCAAGCGAAAAAGCTGCCCCAAACAACCTTTCCTCAAAGTTGGAACTACAGACCTCTCTTAGCTTACTGCCCATATTCTGCAACAACTGGAAGGACACCGGCCTCCTCTGATCCTGCACTACATGCCCTTTCCTCCAGCCTTTTAAAGCCTGCGCAATCAGGAAATTCTTTGTGACATCAGGCCTCCCACCTGCACGAAACCCAAAAGCTAAGCCTGCCATACAGCGCGTGATCTTTGCCACTGACCAACCAATCTCCTTACAATGGCCTATGTATAACAAGACAGCCAATTCATCATCCTCCTCTCTAAGACCTACTACCTCACGCCATTCTATCCAGCTACACCATTCCTGGTTGTATGCCGACCATGTATTTGGGGCCAAGGATTCCCTGATGAGCTGATCGACTACCCGTCCAGCAGAGCCCAGAGCCGACTGGGGAACCCGGTCCCCTCCCTGTCCGCCTCTGGCGCCAACTCCCGGAAACGATCCCACTGTGAACGAGATAAAGAATCCGCAATGCCGTTAGAGACACCGGGAACGTGCCTGGCCACAACCCACAAATTCAAAGCCAGACATTCCAATACCAACTGCTGCAAAATAGTAACCACTGGCGGTGAAGATGCCGACAATTGGTTGATAGCCATGACAACCCCTAAATTATCGCAGTAGAAACAAATCTTCCTATCGCGGAACAGTTCACCCCAAACGACAACTGCAACCAGAATAGGAAACAATTCTAGCAATGCTAAGTTTTTTACCAAGCCTCTCTGCACCCAAGACTCCGGCCACTGGCCCACACACCAATGTCCCTGGCAATAAGCCCCAAAACCGCCACTCCCAGCAGCGTCTGTGAAAAGGTCCAACTCTGTGGCCACGCAAGTGTCTGACATCCACAAGGCCCTGCCGTTAAAGGTTTCCAGAAAAGATGCCCACACCCGCAAGTCCCCTTTCAACTCACTGCCTAACCTGACAAAATTATGAGGAAGTACCACCCCTGCTGTTGCTGCTGCCAGCCTCCTGCTGAAAATGCGGCCCATCGGCATAATGCGACACGCAAAATTCAACTTACCCAGCAAGGACTGTAATTCCCTCAATCTAATTTTCTTCACCAGCAACGCCCTCCTAACTTCGGCCTTCAGACCCAACAATTTTTCCTCAGGCAAGCGGCACTCCATATTCACAGTATCAATGACTATACCCAAAAAACTGATCACCGTCGCAGGGCCCTCCGTCTTGCCTGGAGCAAGCGGGACCCCAAAGTCTGCCGACACCCTTTCAACAGTCCTCAACAATAAGTCACATACCCCGGTCCCCCCAGGACCGATACATAAGAAGTCATCTAGGTAATGAATAACTGAACTGCACCCAGAGACATCCTTAACCACCCACTCCAAAAAGGAACTAAAGGCCTCAAAATAAGCACACGACAAGGAGCACCCCATCGGTAAACATCGATCAACAAAAAACTCCCCATCCCAACAACAACCCAACAAACGCAAACTAGTTGGATGAACAGGCAGCAAACGGAATGCCGATTCAATATCCGTCTTTGCCAACATGGCCCCTTTCCCAAACCGCTTCACCCACTGAACAGCCGCGTCAAACGATGTATAAACCACCGAGCATATGTCGGGGTCAATGCCATCATTGACCGACGCCCCTTTTGGGAAGGACAAATGGTGAATAAGACGAAATTTGTTCGCCTCCTTCTTTGGCACCACCCCCAACGGAGAGACTATCAAATCTGGCCATGGTGCCGCCTTAAACGGTCCCGCCATACGACCCAGCTGCACTTCCTTAAGCAGTTTTTCTTGTACCACTTCAGGATGCTCCCTAGCAGACTTCAAATTCCTCCTAAAACTCCCTGAAACCTGCACATCAGAAGGTATCTTAAAACCTTCCCTAAACCCCTCCTCCAACAAGGAGGCTGTCTGCTGGTCAGGATACCTACGCAGATAACCCAGCATCCTTTCCAGCCGAACCGGTGTCGCCCCCTTTGGAACTACCGTCTCGTGACTTCCCTCTAAAGCATTTATTTGCCCCATGGTTCCCTCCACAGGAGGAGCATTCGTGTTTAAATTTGCATTTTGCTCCAAACCGGCATGCCCCATCATTAAAGGCAAAGCAGAGCCCCTTCTGCACGGCCATCCCACTTGTGGTCTCTCTCGGCCCCCCCCCCCATCCCCACGAAAGGGCTGCCCACTTTTTATGGGGGCCGTTACCTTCAGCCATAAAGCAATGTCTTTATGATCCCAACGAATGTTGGGGCGAACCGCCTTCCTCTGCCTGAACTGTTCATCATACCTGAGCCAGGCCAAGCCCCCGTACACCCTATATGCCTCCCCTATCGCATCCATGTAACAAAATAAGCCTGAACAATTGTCAGGTGCCTTCTCCCCAATCACGCTGGCTAAAATAGCAAAGGCTTGTAACCAATTCGTGAATGACCGCGGTATCAGCCGATACCGCCGCCGTTCCTCCTCCTCTTTTTTCTCCTCCTTGCGGGGCCTATCCAGATTAAAACGCTCTAATGGGAGCAGTGAAAATATATCCACGTATTCCCCTTTCCAAATCTTCTCCCTCACCTCCTGCCTCAGGTGTGCCCCCAATGGCCCCTCAAAGCATACATACACCTCCCCTTTTGCAGTGTCACTAAGCCTTCCACTCTCCTCCTGCGTCACCACACTACCTCCTTCAGCCCCAGGCCCACTGCTCCCAAGCACCACACTGCTAACCGGCATCCCGCTGCTAACTGGCACCACACTGCTAACCGTCACCACACTGCTAACCGGCACCCCGCTGCTAACCGGCGCCCCACTGCTAACCGGCACACTACTACTGACTGGCACACTAATGTTAGCTGGTGTGCCCGAATTCTGTGGCGCCCATGCCGCCGCCGGCGACGGCCCCGCCCCCTGCCGCAAACCCACCAACCAATCTGCAAAACCACTCAATAGCTCCGTAAAGCCCCTATTCATCTCCCCTTGGAGGGCTAACCCTCCCCCCCCCTGACTTTGTGCTAAAGCATTAATAGACATAGAGACAGACTCACCAGGCTGCCTGGGGGATGTGAACCCAGCAGCCGCAGGTCCAGTGTCCTGACGATTCCCAGCCAATGGGGAAGGACCAGGTATCTCTCCATCATCTGCAGACGCTGCCATCTCTCTTCTCCTGTCATCTCGACCCTCAGGTACAGCACCAGCCGGCGCGACCGCGTTGGGGGCGGAGCCAGCTGTGCGTCTCTCGCTCCGTGTACCAGGCCTGCGGTCCGCAGCCTGTACTTCTGCCCCCCTGGCACGACTCACCCCGCGCTGGGCAGCAGCATGCCCCGCATGCCCCGCCGCTCCCGGTCCAGAACCACGCACCGCCGGATCTTCGCGCACGTGGGGGGGATCCCCCCCACGCGGAGGGTTCCGCCTGCATGTAGGATTCCTCCCAGACCTGGTCCTGCGGGCGGAAGGTGCCCGGCCCGCAGCCTGGCCTGGAGGGTCCCTGACGGGGCTCCTTGAACGGCGCTGAACCCTGGGGGACACAGATGGGCTGAAGCGCTCCGGAGGCCTGGACCTCCGAGGCCGTGCGCCCGCTGGAGCAGCCTCCTGCGTTGCTGCTCCCAGTCCCCCCAGCAGACCTGACATCTGCTGCTGCAGCCACTCTGTCCCTCTGGTACCTGCTGCCTCCCTGAGGGCAGCCAGCGCTGCAGATACCTCAGCATCAGCGTTTGGGGAAGCCATGGGAGATGCAGTGCTGCTTAGCTGTTCAGAAAAATCTCCCAGTGACCCCTATTTCCTGCCTGCACTCAGCTTATATACCCTTACTACACCCCGTTAAGCCCCTCCCCCTATGACCCTCTCCTTAGACACCCCTTCTATGACTGTCTAGCTAGTAGCTCCCTCCAAACCCTGTCAGGGGAGCCTACCCCCAGGCTTTTGCCTCCAGTCCGGCTCCTACATTATGATCTAAAATAATGACTTTCAAAAACTATTTCCGGCATTAAATGTTTACCTCAGAATCATTTCTGAAAACTCCATGGAATGTGCCAGCATTGTCACCGCAGAATTAAAAAAGTGAACTGAATGCTTGAGCATGAATGGAATAGAGTTTAGGGAAATAATTGTATCAATATTACATTGTAAAGTGATTTTATTGTAAGGTACCTGTTTGGGTCAGGATGGAGCGGAACCTGACTGTACAAAAGAGATTGCTCATTTACAAAAGGTTATGTATTAATGGCAAAAGTATGTGGGCACATAATACATTAGATTTTCTCAAATGTATCCAATTGTACTCCTGGACCTCCGAGGCCGTGCGCCCGCTGGAGCAGCCTCCTGCGTTGCTGCTCCCAGTCCCCCCAGCAGACCTGACATCTGCTGCTGCAGCCACTCTGTCCCTCTGGTACCTGCTGCCTCCCTGAGGGCAGCCAGCGCTGCAGATACCTCAGCATCAGCGTTTGGGGAAGCCATGGGAGATGCAGTGCTGCTTAGCTGTTCAGAAAAATCTCCCAGTGACCCCTATTTCCTGCCTGCACTCAGCTTATATACCCTTACTACACCCCGTTAAGCCCCTCCCCCTATGACCCTCTCCTTAGACACCCCTTCTATGACTGTCTAGCTAGTAGCTCCCTCCAAACCCTGTCAGGGGAGCCTACCCCCAGGCTTTTGCCTCCAGTCCGGCTCCTACATTATGATCTAAAATAATGACTTTCAAAAACTATTTCCGGCATTAAATGTTTACCTCAGAATCATTTCTGAAAACTCCATGGAATGTGCCAGCATTGTCACCGCAGAATTAAAAAAGTGAACTGAATGCTTGAGCATGAATGGAATAGAGTTTAGGGAAATAATTGTATCAATATTACATTGTAAAGTGATTTTATTGTAAGGTACCTGTTTGGGTCAGGATGGAGCGGAACCTGACTGTACAAAAGAGATTGCTCATTTACAAAAGGTTATGTATTAATGGCAAAAGTATGTGGGCACATAATACATTAGATTTTCTCAAATGTATCCAATTGTACTCCTGATGAATAACATAGAGTACACATATCATGCATTTATTTGTGTCCGTTCTCAGGTACAAATGGAGATGCACACTGTAAAGGAAAATGCAAAAACAGCACTGTAAACTCTATCAATTTCTCAGATGTATCAAGCTTCAGAATGTGATAAAATCGAGAGTAATACCCCTTTTACACCGCCTCAAAACTCTGGGTGTTCGGCGGGTCAGACCCGGGCCAGAGGCAGTGTAAATCTGTCACGCCGTGTCCCTTTGCACGGGACTTCTACCCAGGTCCTGACCTGGGTAGAACACGGCTAGGACCTGGGTATAGGGCGGTGTAAATGGGTACGCCGGCTCGGATGACCCGGCTGGAATTTACATGAATGGGGACGTCCAACCTGCGGACCGCATCTGCAGGTTGGATGGGGGGTGCACAGACAGTCCCCGCTGCTGTCTGCTATACTCTGCAGACAGCAGCAGCGGCAGCGGAGGAGGTGAATGGATGCCTGTGTGCGGCATCCATTCACCTCCCGGACGGCGGATGGGGGTGCACGGTGGCTGGGGGTAGCCCAGCAGCTTACCTTGGTGCTGGGCTGCCCCCAGCACGGCGATCGGTGTATCCGGCGGGGATCCCCACGGTCCCGGCGCCTGGAGATGATGTCATCTCCAAGCGTCGCCTCTGTCTACACTGTGGGTGGGCACCGCAGTGTAAATGGAGTAAATCCTGGATCCAACACGGCTTGGATCCTTCTTCCAAATGCCGGGTCGGATCCGGGATTTTTGGTGTAAAAGGGGTATAATAAACAATCTGCTCCTACCTGTTAGTTTTTAAACCCAGCCTGTGACATGCAAAGAGCTGGTTGTGCAGGGCTAGTGACGGTGGGAGGGCGGGGGGGGGGGGGGTGGGGGTCAAACCTGCAAGGGGCTGTGAGGGGCCTCAAAGTTCTGAGGGGCTGTAAGCATGGCCGCGGCAGTGCAGCGCCTAGTAATAATTTATAAACATGACAGCCATCTAGATTCCTTTAAGGGAACTTACTTAGACTCCCCTCGACTGCCAGGGTCTGGTAACCTATCTGTACTTCTGAATTTAGGGACATCACATGATACACCAATCTGCACGTTGTTGCGCCCTCCAATCTGCCCTTCCCTGTTCTATCCCTGCAGTGGCAGTGCTCTGTCCATCTGGCAGGAGCAGGACTACAGGAGAAACACTGGCAACATGGACTGGAATTGGATTCTGGATAGAGGCGCTGGCAGTATCAGGGAGGTGCGTTGGTAAAACAGACAGTGTGAAAGTGCTGTCACTCACTCACTACACTATGCAATGTCAATGTAAAATCAAAGCGCAGGTGCTATCATGGCCACTATGCTCAGCAGTAATGTAGCGGAACTTTATTACATGGCATTGTGAACATTAATTATGTTTTATTGGAATAATAAAATAAGCACATTTATTTTGCAATGTAATAAAAATTCCACTGATCAAGGGCGGCGGAGTTGGGGGGGGGCAGAGATATTATCAGTGTATCGGGCCCCAGGATTTCTGTTGCTGGCCCTGGCTGGTTGGCCAGTCCTTCATCTTCGTCCACTTTATCACTGTCCAAGGCTGCTCACCTGGCCATTAGTCAAAGCTTAAACTGGCTGTTTACTTTGAACAATAGCTTCTTAATTGAATATTGGCCCCCAATACCGGAAGCTACCATGGCCAGAGCAGTACCTCTGTCCTGGAGGATTTAGTGTCTGATTTATCATCTGAGGATGCGGATGTGATATTATAATAATATCGACCCAATGCCATAATTGACAATGCATGGATGCAACAATTATTGATTGACCTCCACAGCATTATTGGGGTATGCTGGTCATAGTGGTATTCTTGTGAACAGCATCAAATGGCATATTCAACAAAACCAAAGCTTAACTAAAGAAGAAGGAAATTATTTTGGAGTTGTCCAAAGATAGATGATCAGTAGAACTGCTTTACTACTTCACAGAGCACTGCATTGCGTACTTTGTATAACAAGGATCCTGAAGTCTGGCAATCACTGTGATTAATTGTCACTAAAGTTCTGCAGCCGTTGGACACGTAGTACTAAAGGCGGTTCTCCTAGCCATATTAATGAATCATCTTAACCTTGTTTGGTCCCCTAAAAAGATATATATATATATATATATATATATATATATATATATATAACATTTTTTTTTGAATATTAACTTTAGTTACAGATATAGGGCAGTATTCAATGAGGCTGATTCGCCATGTTTTATGGCGATTTTGTGCTATTTTCGTGCTGTATGGCGATTTTTTGACTAAAACGGTGAATCACCCTATTCAATGACCAGATGGCGAATACATTTTAAGGTTTTTATCACCATGATTCACCGAGTAGCAATCGCTATCTTTTTATGGTGAAGTGGAATGTGAACTTTTAAAATAAAGTGTTTTGTTTTTTACATTTGGTGTCAAAAAATCAGGAATTTTATTTTGAGGAGGGGCATGCTATTTTTATTCATGTGCTGTAAGCACATGAATATATATTTAGTTAAAACAAACAAAAAAATATATATATATCTATATATATTTTTACACAGCAGCCAGCAGGGGGCCGGGAGCCGAGCCGCTCATTAGATATTCATATATTCACTGCACCCGATCATTACATATGCACGATCGGGTGTAGTGAATACCCGGTCCCCTGTTGGCTAACTGGGTGCATAGTGAGCTGTTGACAGGAAGGAAAGCAGAGATGGAAAAATAAGCACTCCTAGTCTCTGGAGACAAATATCTGACACTCCTCGCACTACTGACAGGATTGTTTAGGTCCACATGGATCCAAAGCAGCAGAGAGCCTTTCCGGGCCCAGGTACTTATCAGGGGGTGTGGCCTAATGCTTGAAGGCATGGTTATGCACCCTTAGAGTAAAATACTGAAAGAAAAAATAGTGGTCACATTCCAGCCCAGCACACAGCAGTGTGTGCTTGGTTGACCCCATTCATTAGGGTTACCAAGCGCCATAAGCTGATAATTAGCTTCAGGGCTGCCATCAGAAATGACGGGGCCAGGAACTATCAAAAAAGACAGGGCCCCCCTGTATATATGTGGTGGGGGGCTGACAGGGAGATCCTTACTGCAGTGTTTGCTTTGGATCCCTGTGACTTGCTAGGTAAACCTCCTCCCCTCATTTGCACAGGCAGTGCACCATGATCTCCTCTTACCTAGAACTGCTTTCAGGCATCCATTAGTCTGGTCTGCTCTGCTCCCGGACAGCAGGGACTGCTGGGACATGTAGTTTTGTTTTAAGTGCCTGGCTGCCAGACACTAAAAAAAAAACTACATGTCCCAGCAGCCCCTGCTGTCCGAGACCAGAGCAGAGTCTGGCTGCAGAAGAGCCGATGGACACACCATGGGGACAGAAATACTGTAGCTGGTAAGGAGCTATTTAATATTTATAGTTGTAGGACCAGGTCTGGGCCCCCTTCTCTGCCAGGGCCTGGGACTCCAGACCCCACAGACCCCCCTGTCGGCGGGCCTGATTAGCTTTAAAGGCTTTACCACACTTAATAAACTCTTCATAAAAATAACCACTAACACTTAACCTAAAATAACCATGTAAAAACTTGTGTTTTTCAAAAAAATTTGTCACAATTGTTTTCAGATATAGGGCGGGATGTTGTAACATCCGCAGCCCTGTTTCGCCCCCCTTCACCGGCCACTGCATTATTAATAACGACATATGCTCTAACATATGCGGTTATTAACGCAAGGGACAGCTCTTGCGATAAGAGTTGTCCCTTGCGATGCGGTGCCGGCACTGGACTTCCAGGTCTGTGACCCTGGAGTCCATCTGCGCATGTGCAGAGTGCCGCGCCGGCCGCAGGGCATGCTGGGAGGGATCTGTAACGGATCCCTCACACAGCGCTGCGGTAAGAAGCCCATAGGCTTCTGCAGGGAATAGCCAGCTTTTGCTGGTGATTCCATCCGCAGCACTGCCACTGCGGAGGGAAGTTAGAGCATACAGAAATGTAGTCAAAACCCCGATAACGGGGTTTTGACCGCATTTCTGTGTTAGAGAATCACCCCCATAAATAGGAAAAATAATTTTAGCATTGTAGTGGACAACAGAATCATCCATTTATCAGCTGCACATTGACCTCACCGCAGACTCATGCCGCAGCCAGTGTTAGTGCCAGAATCACTAGCACTGTAGGGATACTAGCCTACACCTATCAGTGCTCCACAACCACCACCTGTGCCACATGCATCTGCTGACAATGATGCGTTTCTGTAACACATCAAACAGAACACCACGCAGGGGGAGCCCTCCCAACTGCACAAGACAGGGGCAGAACTCTGGGAGGCAATGGAGTCATCTCCTCTCCTCTGCTAGTTTCAAAAACTAATAAATCAGTTAATTGAAAGCCATTGATATCCCTTCTGTAACTGATTTCTGAAATATATATGTGTTCTTTCTCTCTCACTCTCTCTCTCTCGTCTCAATATACAGTATATGTGTGTGTGTATAAATAAACCACTTATATTTCAGAACAGACACATACACTATTATATTATATAAGGCTGGGGGGGCACCAATATATATCTTCCTCCGGGCAACTATGACAAACTTACGCCACTGGCACAAGAACAAAGAGGAAGTGATCTCCCGAACGCTGTATTAAACTCTAGCTAGTCCACTAAGCATAACTGTGTGTGGTATCGCAGTTTATTTGATGTTAGCAGACCCATGAATCTATACAGCTCGTGGTGACCCTCTATCAATTTCATTCTGCACCAGTACAAAGGACAGGAATTTTCTACCCCCATTTGACTGTAGAAAAATCTTTGGGTGAGATGTCATAGGGTGACATTTTAAGAACAAGCCAGAAATCACTTGTCATTTCTGGAGATTTTTTAGTAACGGGATTGTGCGGTTTTTAGGATAAATCCACACCCACTTTCCCATAAGCCGCCAACTTTTTGAGCTCAGCAGGGCAGCGGCAGGCAGGGGGGGGGGGGGGGGGGGACTTCCTACTGCCATCCCCCACCACAGGACACTGCCAGCTCCGGGTGGGACGTGGGACAGTACCAAATAATGTAAATGTCCCTAGGAAATCAGGACAGTTGGGAGGTATGAAAGACCATGCTATAATAAAGTTCTCTCATCCCAGTATCAGTCTCCTCTTTCTACTTCCACAGCCAGGAACATGCTATTATCCTCCTCTATGTTCTGTTAGAATTTCGACATAATAGGATCTTCCAGCCCCTGCTAATAGAATATAATGAATTGCTGTAATATATGACCTATTTGGAAGCTGAACAGTCCTATGCTTTTAAATAGCTAAATAAACAGTCAAATGGCTGATGTTAACACTTCCTGCGCCACCCTGCTGCCAGGACAGTGACTCATTTATCCAGAGTGATCAGCAACAACCTCCTAAAACTATGCAATGTGTATGTATGCGTGTGTCTGTCGTGCAGCCTGCAGCTCCCATCCACACGGGTACCAGAAAATAAACAGCCTATCTGTCCTCAGAGGAACACTTTGTCTAAGCTGCTTCTGATTATACTCTCAGGTTTATTACTGGGGAAGCTGCATGAGTCCATAACAGTGTGCGAGATCTCCAACTGCGCTCTCCCTCCCGCCTCCCCCCACATCTCGTCGCTCCTTCCCTCCTGCACTGGTATCTCCGATCACTTTGACCTGCTTCAAATTCCTCCAAATTGCTTTAATATGGCTCTTCCTAGACTGCTAATGCATCCACCTAAATCAATTTACAATATGTGGCAAGTCCCTCAGTCTCCAAGTGAGAGAGAGAGAGAGAGAAATAGAGAGAGGGGCACACAGATACAGAGGCATACTGCAGCCTCTATGTACAGGTCTCTTCAATGTACTGCTGTACTATATAGTACAGTACGCTGGCATGAGAGAGTCAGTCACACAAATAGTGCACTATATTTAATGCTGTATCAGGAAAATTACTAAAATGATATTTCATTCTGCAGATGAAAGCTATCAGTGCATCCATTAGTATATACTGTATATAATTGTACACAATGCCACACCCAGCACACCGTGATGATTAATAACTTACTTCCTCCCAGAGTCCCACATCAGCTCTGCAGCAGCAGAAGAAATTACACGGAATATAGGGCAGCAGCCATTTTCCCAGATGAAGTTATGTGTGTATGTCGCGATGTATCACAAAATACATACATCCCATTCTGCAACATTTGCATAAACTCAGGAGATGCGGCTTGGCAGTGTTAATAGTAGATGTCTATTTACCCACTTTGAACCTGATTCTACTGTAAGTCGGACATTGCAGTGTCCATGTTTTTGTCTTTTGCCTGGCACTTTATCACCGACCAATCAGCTCCCGACTGTTACAGGCTGGGTTTAAAAAGGGACAGTTAGGAGCTGATTGGCCATTGATAAAGTACCACGCTCTTTATCACTTCTCCTCCCCTTGGTTCCAGCACTGTACCAGATCAGAGGCGGAACTACCAGTGGTGCAGCAGGTGCAGTGCACCGGGACCTGTGAGGACAAAGGGGACCACTACTACCCTTGTCACCCTCTTACTGTAATCCACTGTTTTTCCCTATGACGCTCTGCCACCCCCTGCCTGAACTTTTGTTGGGGTCAAGGAGGGGGGGCAAATATATAATTTGCACATAGGCTTACCACCCACAAGTTCCACCACTGTACCAGATTGTCCATTTTTGTGGATTATCAATTGTACGCAGCGGCGGTCTGGCACACAGCAGTACAAGGGAATCCCCCAGCCCCACCCCCTCCACTATGGGTCAGGAACCAGACTGCGCAGTTAAGTTATGCTACATTATACTATACAGGCCTACAGTACATTGCTGTTGTTAATCTGGTGCATTATCATATATATACAATATATATATATATATATATATATATATATATATATATATATACAATATATATATATACATATATATATATATATATATATATATAAATACAGTATATATATATATATATATATATATGTATGTGTGTGTGTGTGCCCAGACCATGCATATTGTAATAGTTAGCCAAGCTTCTATGGGGACTGGCCACACCCTCTGGAGCTGGCCACACCCACAAACATGGGCCCCTACCAGTGCATTTGATTGGTGGACCATTCATGCCCCAGTATGATATTGGTGGCACATACTGTACACCTGCAGCACCTTGGAATCCTGCATTATGACACCCCCATGAAGCCTAAATCTACCCTGCAGCCTAACCCAGCCCTCCCACAGCCTAATTTATCCCTCTTGCAGTATAACCCCCCCCCCATGCAGAACAACTGCCCTGGCACCTGATATGTCTGGATTAAATGAGGCACCAGATCATCAGGTGTCGGATAATTGAAGTTGTACCTGTATTATAATTTTATGACAAAATAAAATGTGTTTCTCTCAGCTGGTTAACTCTCCATAAATTGCATTGATGGTCCCAAGAAACAACAGTAGCAATGTAATAGCATTGTATTTACGTGTAACAGAATCTACCAGCATTTACTGAGAGGGCACAAAAATGTCTATTGCTTGCATTTGAGGGTGAGGTCACAGGCAGGACAGCATGTAAACTCTATTCTGCCATCACTGGGCTCGCAGCAGACAAGCACCCTTGCTGAGGACGGCCAAACACGCTTGAGTCATTTCCTGAAGACAAAACAATGCCTTGGGAACGGCGCATCCTAATTAGATTAACTGCTACTGTCGGAGCCGTTAAATCGCTCGTACTGAAGAAAGCAAATTGCAGATTGTACATATCAGTGTACAATCAAACAGAAAACAGGTGTTTGCTAATTAAAATGGAGATTTTAATGAATGACCTCAGCGGTTTTGGTGAATAAATACCATTCTAGCATCTGCCATGTATTTCCCATCCAAATTTGCTTTCATCTTGCTCAAAAGGAACAAAGACAGGGAAAATAATACAATTACTACAGCTCCGCGGTGGGTGAGAAGCAGGCATCAGAAGTGATTTAGAAGACTGCTCTTCATCTTTTTAACGCACTGACATAATTACTGCACAGGCTGAGCCCATTACTCAGTTTCATTGGGTACTTTAAAGGCCAATCAAATGAGCAGTTAATAGACACTGGCATCTCCCCAAGGAGGTTACCTGCCAGTCATAATTGTACTGCTCTACGAAGCTCTCCCCTGATATCTACTGCAAACCTCATGGGGGCAATAAAATAGTATCATTTCTATATAAAAATGATCTACTTCAAAGATGATATCGTGAGTATTTTTTGCTATTTTTCCCCAGTGTTGCCCTAAAGCAAAACTGTACCTGCTGATTTATCAATGTATTAAAAAAATATTGATTTAAAAAATTTAATTGCTTGACATAAAGTACAATATAGTTTATTTTATGCTTGGTAAAAGATAGATTTTCCTTTATACTTCCCACTTCCTGATAGTTGGCACTGGGCAGGGAATGCTGTAATGCTTTGAGAATTGAAATTGTATAAGAAAGATACTTGTAGTTGACTTTTGTTTTAGGTAGATTCTTAGATAAATTGTGGGTGTATACACGGTGCACATGTATGCCCTAAGGCACATTAGTTAAGGCAAGGGACCCGCGATTGCCGCAGCTAGCGGCAAGGGTGAGCAAGGACACATTTGTAAATATACAACATCTACATTGAAGAAATGCATTTATATAATATAGGAAGGGTTATGTGCATCACTTCAGCTGAATTCTGCACGAAGTATCCTTACTGTACTGCATACCTCCCAACATCTGTGTCTCGCTAATCAGGCATGGCCGAAGAGGGGTGTGGCCTATGGAAAGGGGCATGGTCTCACAGGATGATGTGTCTTCAGGGTATGCCTCCATTTTTCGCCCCTCTGCATTCCCTTCAGGCTGGGGGACTCCTAACTGCCCCCCCCCCCCTGTGGGACACTGACGGCCGCTAAAAATCTGTAGCCCCTCCCCCCCAGGTAAAATCCTCCACTGTCTCTGCCTAAAGTGAAGTCAGATGCAGTCTATGAGATTGCTCTGGCTTCAATGTGACTTGCAGTGACTTCTTTTTGGAAGTCCAACCTGCCAGTCACTTAAGGCAGTCCCATTGGGAAGTGTTCCCTCACTCCGGGATGCCTCTCTGTGCGCAAATGCGTGGCAGCCCCCAAAACGGGTTCTGCACAGTAGCACTGATGATACTGCGCATGTGCCAGACACGGGAACCTGCTTAAGCCTCCGGGGGCTGCTGCAAAGGCAGTCCATGCAGGCTTGGGTCAGCGCATTCACAGTATGTATGACATTACTGTGCATGCACTGGCCCTGTGCAAGGGACTGGCAGCCCGGGACCGGAAGAATGGTGCGGGGAGCGAGGCGGGGCAGCGGCAGCAGAGGGGGGCCAGCATTGTGGCAGCAACCTCATTCAAAATGGTAAGAGCCTTCACTGCCTTTGTGCACCGCTAATCTGAAAAGATTGGTGCTGCTCAAATGATGACAATAGCAATGTTATATAATACAGAGGGACAGAGCAGAGCTGCTGCACATGACCAGTGGAAGCAGCTTCTTCTAGCATTTTTGCTGTGTGTGTGTGTGTGTGTATCTGGGTCCTCAATCAGTGCACTGGACCAGAGAGTAGCAGAGGCGGAACTAGCAAGTTGTGGGCCTAGGTGCAAAAATAGGCTTTGCCCCCCCCCCCCTCATTCCCTATTATATTTTCAGCTATTTCTGTTTAAATTCTGGTTAAATCAAATCACTGAGGTGCCAGTTACATCACATGTGCACAAGTATGGATATTTTGAAAACATGGGCTCTGATTCTGGTTCACAGGCTATGCTGTGAATTTGCAGTGGCAGCGTATTTTCGGTTACTGCGGACGCGCCCCATACACAATGCGCATGTACCAATGTGTTTGAACCTTCAACCGTCAAGCCCTACGAGCAAAAAAACGCTCACAAGTGAAATACGATATCAAGGAGTGTTGTGGGTGTCTCTCTGTACACGGCCCCGGAGCGCCGGGAAAATGGCCGTAAAATGTGGAGTATACAAAAATGCCCGCCACATATTATGCTTGTCATGTCAAATGTTTATTATCTTCATAAAACTCAATAAAAACGATTAATTAATAAAAAAAAATGCCCGCCACCGCTCACCTCCATCCAGTGGGAAGGGGGGGGGGGGGGGACGTGCTCCCAACGTGCACCCCAGGCAAATGCATAAGGCTGCCCAGTGGTGAAGCCGGCCCTGGATGTAGTGCAAATTGCTTGTCCTTTCATGGCAAGATGCGATTGAATATTTTATTGCGATATATTTTTACTTTGAACTAGATTACCACAGCTGGAGCAAGCAGCTATGTACATTACATATAGAAACGTCCACATATATCTCATGAATTACCAGCAGGCATCAAGAAATGTTTTGATCTGTCTTGCGATGTTCAGTGGAAAAGCTTCTGTGTTAGTTTAGCGCTCATAATAAACAAAGAACTGCACGGGTCCCAGCATGGCTGTACTGTATATATGTATAGCTGCTAATAACCTCAGTTCTGCAGAGAGGAGACGTCTATATGCAAAGTATGGAGGTATGCAGAGAACACAATTTATGGCACAACAATTGCAATTTTATAGATGGAAAGAAGAGTCCCAGTACAGTAGATGCATCAGCACGGCTTGCCAAGTGTATTATATTGCTCATAAAACAGGACAGATAGGTGTTTTGCTGGAACAATTATCACTTAACAATGTGTGGGATCTCCAGGCAGCCTTCATTATCAAACTGGTAAGCCGCTACTTGCGGGACACTTATGGAAGTACAGAGAGCAGGATTTGTGAACCTTGTGTTCTAGGAAGAAGAACAATTAATATGAGAGGAAAACTATTTTTAAAAAGAAAACATGTTTTTTTTTTCAATGTCTGTGACAAGGCTACGGGGAATGTAATCCAAAAGTACTGTTAAAGGTTTGTTTGTCTTCTGATTTCGTAACATTTGTACGTATGTGAATTGTATAAAGTGATATAAGAAAACTGCTTGGATTCTGAGTTTGCTTTATTAGCAAAAAAATAAAAGTAATAGGAAGTAAATGTTGTGATTCATATGAGTCACAAGCAGCTGTTTTCGGGATTCAAATCAGCACAACAACACAAATGAATGTGTTTTGCAATGCACAGTACGAGGTCACTGCCTGTTCACAAGGAAACTGAGCTCTGCACTGAGGGGGAAAAGCTGGAAAACAGTTTGAATCGTTCTTTGTCTACTAAAGTATTAATGTTTCGGTAATCTGTTTGTAAGCAAATGTAACACTTTTTACTTTGGCATATACTGTACATATAAAGGTGACTTATGATAATACCAGCTGACTAGTGTCTTATTAGGGCACATACTGTATTTATTAAAGTAATTTTGTGACCAATCATCAGAAAATAGCCATTTACCAGACTTATTTGAGCATATACAGTATCTGCTGTCTCAGTGCTGTCACTTTCTAAAAAATCAGGGTTGCCGACTTTCAAATTCTCCTCTCCTGGAGAAGCCAGGAGAGGAGACTTTCATTACCCGTTTGGGGGCGGGGCTTGACTGTGACGTCATTAAGCCCCGCCCCATTACAGTAAATAGTCTAAATCACTGATCTCCATGGAGGGGACGGGGCTAAAATGACACGAGTGTGTCATTTTAGCTCTGCCCCCTCCTCTGAGACCCGCGGATTGCGGCATTTAAATGCCGCGATCGGGGAGCTCAGTGGGGGTCCCCCTGATTTCGGGAGGGTTGCCCACCCTTCCGGGGGGGCGGTAGGGGGACCCGATTTTCGGGATACTCCCGGTAATTCCAGGAGGGTCGGCAACCCTGTAAAAAATGCATAATGCCCAATTGAACTTACTAAGTTCAATTTGCTAGTTTACTTTTAACATGGATTGACTCATCAGATACACTATCCTGTCACGAGAAATTTGGTGAATAGCTAACTAAAATGATGTATTACAAAAATTATAGTTATTAAGTGACAATGGGGCAGATGTATTAAGCCTTAACAAGAGATAAATGCAAGGGTGATAAGGAGAGATAAACGTCCAGCCAATCAGCTCCTTACTGACCTTTTTCAAACACAGGCTGTAACATGGCAGTTAGCAGGTGATTGGCTGGGCGTTTATCTCTCCTTATCACCCGTGGGGCGGCTGAGGTAATTACCGCCACTGTAGAACAAATGCAAACTTATCTGATGCTGAACAACCAGTTTATAGTGTTTCCATACCTATGGACATATGTATTCACATTTTGTATGTAAAGTCATTATAAAACCTGTTAATGTTACATTAGCAATAGTGCAGTTCAAACACAAGTTGGCCATTTAGATATTTTTCCCAACTGATTTTACTTGTGTAAAAAAAACATACTGTAGGCAAAACATCGGTGGATACTGTGTATCACTTCACACAGTTCATGCAGATCCGGATTAAGGGGAGAGGGGGCACACTTTAGACAGGGACACCCCCCCCCCCCTCATGACACCTCATCCCCCGGTGTCAGTAGAATAGTGCTGCTCATGACAGCAAGTGGGTATAGACTAGACTAGGTATAGACTAGTGCCACACCGGCTACATCCAGCTGTGAAGACAGATTGGATGTAGGAGCAGATAGGGACTGAGGGTGGGGTGGAGAGTTTGTGGACTAATAAAAACTGTCACAGCTCAAAGTGAAAGTACATTGCAGAAGCCGTCATTTTTTATGGGCTTTTAACTAGTATATGAAGGCAGTGGTCGAAGTAGGCCGGTATGCAACGTTATGGGATACCGACACTTTTTCCACTTATACAGTGTTTTTTTTTTTTAATTAACTGTTCAGAGGCAGCTGGATATGGGGGGAGTGTCCAGCCGTGCAGTTAAAAGAGGTAACTGTTATGCCACTGTGCACTGTGGGTCCCCTCCCCTCTAGGTGCCACTGCCACTGGTCAAATGTGCAAAGCCACGGCTGTTCTCTTCCCATTTACGCTGCCTGCCACTGTGGTGCTCCAGCTCTCCTACCACTGTCCGTGTGGTCTCTGCTGCATGCCCCGGCTCTAATAGTGCTGCCACTTTGGTCTCCACCAGGTTCCCTTGTAGGGTGGCCTGGCTCTCCACCCACTACTGTATTCCCTGCCGCTATCGTCTCATTGGGCATCCTCCTGTGGTGGCCTGTCTCTCTACCCTCCTCCTGTCAGCCGCTATATCCACCCGCTGGCTGTTCCAGATGTTTTTTTGCTGCCGATCTTCCATGGAGTGTGGCATCCATGCGGTGGCTTTGCTCTCCATCCTCCTCCTGCTGCCGCTGTATCCCCTGCCAGCCACCCAGAACTTTTGCTACTGCCACTCTTCTTGGGAGTCGGGCATCTGTGGGATGGCCTGGCTCTCCACCCTCCTGCCGCCTGCCCCTGGATCCCAGCCCTTGCCCCTGACTGCAGTCTGCATGAAGTAAGTGTCTGTGTCCCTAAATATCTTAAAATGTCATATGTGGATAATTCTTTCAGCTGCTGTTTAATACTGGTTAACTTTTAGGGTTAGGTTGGGTATAAAGTGTGGTACTTGTTTCCTAGCACGGCCACACCGATGTTGATCGGGTCGGTCGCATCGCATCATTCGCATCGCATGCGACCAAATCGCATGCGATGCGACCGACGCGATGGTCCCCATTTTTACATTGATTGAAATGGGAATAGGGTCCCTGGGACCCTATTTTACATTGGATTCAATGTAAAAGTCTCCCCAGACCCCAATTTTAACCCCCTCAACGGCACCCCACATTTGACGCCAACCCGAAGCATGGCGAGCGTAGCGAGCCCGCGAGGGGGGGCGGTACGCGTCCTCCGACCTTTTCATACCCCTACTATCCACGTCGGCGTGGAGTTGAGAATATAAAGTGTGGCGAGCGCAGCGAGCCACCGAGCCCGAAGCGTGGCGAGCGCACGCGTATAGCTTCACAGGTATACGCGTCCCCTCGCGGGGCTCGCACACTTTATATTCTCAACTCCACGCCGACGTGGATAGTAGGGGTATGAAAAGGTCGAAGGACACGTACCGCCGCCCCTCGCTGGCTCGCTACGCTCGCCACGCTTCAGGTTGGCGTCAATTGTGGTGTGATGTTCACAATGGGGGGGGGGGGGGCATATATAATGAGAAATGGGCCATATTGGCCCATTTCCCATTGTTAGCTATGTAAAATGTGCTTAATCGCATCCATCGCATCTTGTGCCATTATAATGGCACAAGACCGACGCGATGAACGCGATTACAATGTTAAAAATACTTTAACATTGAACCCTATGGGAAAATCGGGTGCATCGCGTCGGTCGCGTCGCGTGCCATGTTAATGCACCCGACCAACGCGATGGACCCGATTTTTCCTTTGCCGGCAAAATGGACCTGATTTCAAAGGAAATCGGGTCCATCGGGGGTAATCATGTACCTTAAGTTAAGGTATACGATTACCCCCTATGGTGGCCGTACTAGGAAACAAGTACCTAAGGTGTTAATATTTATTAATGTAATTATCTGTGTTGCTTATATTTACTAATGAAAAAACAACAACAACAACAACAGATACATGCTATGGTTAGTATTTTACAGAAAGGCTGCCTGACACGCCCCTGCAATAATAAAGGGTTGTGCCTTAAGGACACACCCCTTTTGTAGTCACACCCTTCTGAGCACTGGATCCATTTATATCTTCCATACCCCCACTTCAAAATTTCCACTTTGAGCACTGAATAAATGAACATGGCATGACATCAATAAGTAAAGGTGGTTGTGTATACGCCCTGGTTTACAGAAATTGGGGGACTGCATTTGACGTCTCAGTAATGGAAACTGCTGAGTTTATTTAAGCACCATGGTGAAAGACCCATAGCCTTTGTAACAGCATAGACTTTGTAATAGATTACAATGAGAACTCCCTCTAATAGAAATCAAAGCTGTCTCCTACTAAGGCTGTTTGGGTCCAATAAGACTATTGCCCTTAATGATTTGTATTGAATGTTTGCACAACTCTTTAGCAAGCCTCCATCCTAATTGCAAGCCTGCATTTATTATTTCATGACATGACAATTGACAGTAAGATTGATTATTAATAAGTTTGATTAGAAAGTAAATACAAAGCAAAGGATTTTGCAGACTGGGTTACTGAGAGTAATTTTCACCTCAGTATGAGATTACTTCACTTGTGATTCTGTGTGGAGACCTGAACTGTTGGGGGGTCCTGAGGACAGAGGTTGACAACCACTGATCTAATGGAATAGCATGCAATCAGCTGACTTCTACAGTGAAAATCCTGTTTTTTGCTTGTAACCTGGATTGAGGTCAGTGTAAAAGGTGCTGGGGCAAAGACCCAGGACCACAACCTTGCTCACGACAAAAGTTGGGATGAGACCCAAGAATTTGCCAGGTTGGTAGACACAACAATTTCCCTGGAGGTGAATGTAAAAGGTGTATTACTGTATCATGTTATCCAATGTCCATTGTATAAATATGCTCAGGACTGAGCTCCGAGAATGCTAAGGAAACACACAATTTCTCAACCATGGTGTTCAAGAAATTTTGAGTTCTTTCCTTGTCTTTCAGAGCAACGGTACAGTCACTGCTGAATTGCGTCTCTATGACAGGGAAACCATGTTCCTAATTCAGGGCACTGTCACACTACCGGAGTGTTTCAAATCTTTAGAGCAACGCAACTTTCTGTGGCTTTCTGAAATACTTATGTTCCCCGACCCTTACATCCACTGATGTGCAGTTCGATATGAAGAAGCATGTTTGGTTCCAACATATTCTTAGGCTATGTACTGTAAATACTGGTATTAAAATTCTGTACTTAATATGTGTTTCTAATGCAAATTACATACATGTCCAGTTAGCAGATGCAAAAGCAAAACGTAATGTACCAAATGAGGTGTGACATACTGTATTCACAATATTACTTTTTTTTTTTTTTTACTTGCAATTGTTTTTTTATGCCACAACATGGAAAGTGTAATCAATATATTACTGTGTTCCTTAGCACAACTCCCGAATATATGTATTAGTGATTCGTGGTTCAATTTGATAAAAAACCTGGAATCGGGTAGAATCAAATCCTTTGAACACTTTTTGGGATCTGAGTGGACCAAGTCCAGAGTGGGGTCTTCACTTGAGTTCAGGTGATATTTCCACCCAGGAGAGTGTATGGTGAGGTGACATGACTGGAAATGTGTGGAAGTAATGGTAATAATACTATAGGAACAAAAAGAGGTCCAAGGTGCATGATATAAGCCAGGGACGAACTGTGACGTGAAGCAGTACTTGTTGTCACGATAAGGGGATGTGACATGGCTGAAGACAGCAAAGGGGTGCATCCATGGCTGACAGCAGTGTGACAGGAGTCAGGGGGGCCTGCCCTCACGGCACACTCCCTACTATCTGTATGTCATACAGGTGACTGGGTGGTTGTATGAGCAAAGAACCATGAGGCTGTGCTGCTTGGCCAGCCCCATCTTTCTGTGTGGCTGAACCAGCACATCAAGCCATGGAAAGTGCCATATGGCCATTCTGGCCCTGATTTTAGCTGTTTTTATCGATTTCAACAAAAACCCAGAAACCAAACCAAACCGAAAACCATACCCACATCATTGGAGGGTTGTTTCGCAAAACCAAAACATGACTGATTTAGAACCAAAACCAGGACATGGGATCTGCAAATGTCTAATATGTATACTGTACATGTGTGTGTTTATGTTGAGAGCACCCATGTACCTGTAGTTCCACAGAAACATTTGTTTAATCAGAATTGTTGCACTATGCACAGGGCTGGAGTAAGGCCCTACACTAATGAAAACAGCTGCAGATTTTTACTATACATGGGCGGTTTCTCTTATTAGAATAAACGGTACTTGTGTAATATCTGGGCGCCCAATTTTTTTATTGTATTGCATCGCATTGCATGCAATATAGTGGCATACAATTCATGTGATGCGATTTTTCATTGTAAAGACCCGATTTTTAATTGTGTAGTCACCCATGGGTGATTTCATACCCCCACTATCCAACTACGCATGGAGTTGACTTTATATAGTGTGGCGAGCGCAGCGAGCCACCAAGCCCGAAACGCGGCGAGCGCAGCTAGCCCCGCGAGGGGATGCAGAATACATGTAAAGTAATCCGCGTCCCCACGCGGGGCTCACTGCGCTCGCCACGCTTCGGGCTCGGTGGCTCGCTGCGCTCGCCACACTATATAAAATCAACTCCATGCGTAGTTGGAGAGTGGGAGTATGAAATCACCCATGGGTGACTATACAATTAAAAATCGGGTCTTTACAATGAAAAATCGCATCGCATCGCATGCCTTAAGTAGTGGCATGCGATGAAAAAATTGGGCGCCCAGATAATACACAAGTACCGAATAAACTTTAAATTTGAATATGGCTTGTGATTGGCTCAGCCTAACAGTATGTGCGCCCCACTCTTTCAAACGTTATCTACATTTCCCATACAGAATAGCAACATGCCACAGGGGTGTGTACCAACTCTGTCTTCTACTTAGATGCACGTTTGCCTACCTTAAGTGTCTCCTCTCCATGAGAAGCCCGGAGGAAGGACACTATCTGTAGCTATTCCCGGTGGGTGCCCCACCTGGGGACCCCACCTGGTGCACACCCCCATTCTTCTAAATGCTGTGATTTGAGGCTCTTCGGGGAGGGAGTGGTACTAAATGACATGATTTGTGTCATTTTAGCCCCTAACCCTCCCCAAAGAGCCGCAAATGCCAGCATTTGACCGGCAAGGGGGTGCACTACAGGGAATGTTGCGGGGGCCCCCCTAAATGCAGGAGGCTTGCCCACCCTTCTGGGGGACCGGGAGGGTGACACAATTTTCTTGACTGTCCTAGCCATAACGGGAGGGTAGGAAAGTATGCTTAGATGTATTTTATGTTATTAACATGTTGTTGTAATAGCATGTTTACCCTATTGAGTTGCTGTCTCCTGTATTTTTTGCACTGTAAGTTATTCCGAAGCTTTACGCAGAGCCTCCATTCCCAGCTGTTCATAAAAAGCCAGTGACATTTCAGCAATACGCTCATCTGCTGAGCAGAAAATGGGATTAGCACTTCTTGTCCTTCCGTGCACCAGGTGGGGTCAGACTGCTGGCGCTCTGCTGACAGCCACAAGTGTAAGGAGTCAGAGCCTCACATTTTACAGCATTATTTCTGTGTCTGTATACTGACTGCAGCTAGGGTGGGGAATAAGTGATCTTTGCTAATCCGAGGTCTAAAGATAATAATGGTATGCACTTGCTGTGAAGAAGTCATGGCACAGAAAGTCGTAGAAAGCAGAAGTTTAGCTGATTATTGATCTGTTTCGGATTTTTGTGTCCATTGCTCTGTACTTCAACTTTCAAAGTTTGAAGTTGTAAAAAAACAAAGGCGGGAGTTACCAAGGGGTGATTTTATATATAAATCTCCTCACACAGGGAGAGACATAAACGGGGCCAATTCAAACCTGTTTATAGGGGGCTGAATCCAGCTCCATTTTTGATGGTGGGGGTCTACGCATTTGCGAATATGTGCATGTACAACCCCCCTGTGTGTATGCCTTCAGCAAGTATCCCACTCGCTGAGGCATTCAAACAGTAAGCAGAGGGCCAGAGGCAGGCAGGGGGACAACCAGTGTTTTATGGGTGTCCACATGAAAACTCTGGGAGTGCTACAGGCAGCTGCCAACCCCAAATGTCAAAGTCCACCCCAAATTTGGACTGCAGAGGCCATTTGAAAAGTAAGTTTTGACTTACTTTTCAGACCGAAGGCTGCAGAAATCATTCAACGTGTTTGGCGAGGTGGGGCTTACCTGTTCACTAGGCTGCTAGTATACGCAGTCTAGCGAACAGGTCTGAATCGCCCTAAATGTGTGGTGCTTAGCAATCTTCTAACCCATTTTAAAAGTACCCAGCATTTTCCCTAGTCACCCGTGTTCTTTTGCACTGCTCGGCCAATCACAGATACTCACGATGATCCAGCTGTAGACACTCCCGCAAAGCACTCGACACCTCGATAGTCGATTTTACTGTATGTGCTTTTTCATTTATCTCAATGTCATTTAAACAATATAGTGCTTGATCCCAAGGAGAGTGCAGTTTATGTAGCAGTTACATCTTTGGATGCAGTCAGGGGCCAGATTAAAAATGGGGCTGATGGAGCTGTAGCTCCAGGCCTCCACATAAAAATAGGCCCATCATCATGACAGCATGAGGATCACTAGCCATAAATCATAAGTATTAAAATTGAATTTCTATTTCTATTATAAAATTTTTGTATTGTTATATATTTGGGGAGAAACTGGGGCTTATGGTGTATAGGTTCTACATGCCTACACGGCACTGGCCTCACCTCTTTCACTTCTCATAATAGGCCCTTAATCCAGCCTTGGATGCAGCTGATATCTTCCTCTTTTGAAATCTCACTCTTTGGGGGTTATTCAATCTCGGCCGCTATTTCAGATGGGGGAAATAGCGGCCTCGCCTATTCAATGCTGTAATTTCTGACAGCATTGAAGTCAAATTCCGACAAAACAGATCCAACTCTAAAACAAGTCGGATCTGTAATATGGGAAAAATTGTTGAATTCATGGCCGGTTTTCGGCAATCAGCGGCCTTTTTCTCAGACACACCCACTTTCGACACTCGACAGCAGGAACATTGACTTCTAGCTGTCGAGTTTCTGTCAAGCGGAGCAAAAACGGGCCGGGATTCCGACTGTCGGGACGTTCTGATAGTCGAAATCCCAGGCTGAATACAGCCCTTTGGCTTCCAGCTGCTTCCATTATTCTCATCACATAACGACTTTGCTCCAGTACTGTGCCCAGTGTCTGCACATAATCATACACAATGGTCAGGTTTCTGCTTCCCTTAAGAGTAACACTTTAATTTTAATAAATGCTGATGTACCGTATTTGCCGGCGTATAAGATGACTGGGCGTAAAAGACGACCCCCCAACATTTCCACTCAAAATATAGAGTTTGTTATATAAGTGCACCCGGCGTATAAGACGACCCTCCCACTTGGAGGCATGTTTTTCAAGGGAAAAAAGTAGTCTTATACGCCAGCAAATACAGTAGTTATTCCAGTCATCTGATTGACTTCAGGTCCCCACCCATTTACAACCTCAGAAGAACAGGGGGAGACTGTTAACAAAAAGGTGCTCATAAATGATGGAATACAACGGAGCTTATTTACTATCGAAGATTCCAAGCACGCAAATGTGCTATAACTACTGTAGAACTCGGATAAGTTCTAAGAATTGTGAGTTTACATAAAAAATAGGGACCTATGTTTGTTTTACAGAACCAACAGAGGCAGAACTCTGGGAGACAATGGAGTCATCTGCCGCCGGGCTCCTGCTCCAATGTGAGTTTGAATCAGTTAATTGAAAGCCATTGATATCGCTTCTGTGGCTGTCTCCTCCTCCTAGCAGGTCCATAGATGTCACACACTCTTTATTCTAAACATAATATCCATAACATACATACATATATTTATATAAGATGGTGTGTGTGTTGGGGAGGGGGGCACCAATATTTATCTTGCCTCCGGGCAACTGGGACGAACTTCCGCCACTGAGTACCAGTATCTCTGGTTTGCATTTTAAAATTATGGTAGCCCTAGCCCGATGAAGCCATCCCAGTCCTGGGTCTGCGCATTTGCGAATATGTGCATGTACATCCCCCCTGTGTGTATGCCTTCAGCAAGTATCCCACTCGCTGAGGCATTCAAACAGTAAGCAGAGGGCCGGAGGCAGACAGGGGAACACCCAGTGTTTTATGGGTGTCCATGAAAACTCTGGGAGTGCTACAGGCAGCTGCCAACCCCAAATGTCAAAGCCCACCATAAATTTGGACTGCAGAGGCCATTTGAAAAGTAAGTTTTGACTTACTTTTCAGACCGAAGGCTGCAGAAATCATTCAACGTGTTTGGCGAGGTGGGGCTTACCTGTTCACTAGGCTGCTAGTATACGCAGTCTAGCGAACAGGTCTGAATCGCCCAAAATGTGTGGTGCTTAGCAATCTTCTAACCCATTTTAAAAGTACCCAGCATTTTCCCTAGTCACCCGTGTTCTTTTGGACTGCTCGGCCAATCACAGATACTCACGATGGTCCAGCTGTAGACACTCCCGCAAAGCACTCGACACCTCGATAGTCGATTTTACTGTATGTGCTTTTTCATTTATCTCAATGTCATTTAAACAATATAGTGCTTGATCCCAAGGAGAGTGCAGTTTATGTAGCAGTTACATCTTTGGATGCAGTCAGGGGCCAGATTAAAAATGGGGCTGATGGAGCTGTAGCTCCAGGCCTCCACATAAAAATAGGCCCATCATCATGACAGCATGAGGATCACTAGCCATAAATCATAAGTATTAAAATTGAATTTCTATTTCTATTATAAAATTTTTGTATTGTTATATATTTGGGGAGAAACTGGGGCTTATGGTGTATAGGTTCTACATGCCTACACGGCACTGGCCTCACCTCTTTCACTTCTCATAATAGGCCCTTAATCCAGCCTTGGATGCAGCTGATATCTTCCTCTTTTGAAATCTCACTCTTTGGGGGTTATTCAATCTCGGCCGCTATTTCAGATGGGGGAAATAGCGGCCTCGCCTATTCAATGCTGTAATTTCTGACAGCATTGAAGTCAAATTCCGACAAAACAGATCCAACTCTAAAACAAGTCGGATCTGTAATATGGGAAAAATTGTTGAATTCATGGCCGGTTTTCGGCAATCAGCGGCCTTTTTCTCAGACACACCCACTTTCGACACTCGACAGCAGGAACATTGACTTCTAGCTGTCGAGTTTCTGTCAAGCGGAGCAAAAACGGGCCGGGATTCCGACTGTCGGGACGTTCTGATAGTCGAAATCCCAGGCTGAATACAGCCCTTTGGCTTCCAGCTGCTTCCATTATTCTCATCACATAACGACTTTGCTCCAGTACTGTGCCCAGTGTCTGCACATAATCATACACAATGGTCAGGTTTCTGCTTCCCTTAAGAGTAGCACTTTAATTTTAATAAATGCTGATGTACCGTATTTGCCGGCGTATAAGATGACTGGGCGTATAAGACGACCCCCCAACATTTCCACTCAAAATATAGAGTTTGTTATATAAGTGCACCCGGCGTATAAGACGACCCTCCCACTTGGAGGCATGTTTTTCAAGGGAAAAAAATAGTCTTATACGCCAGCAAATACAGTAGTTATTCCAGTCATCTGATTGACTTCAGGTCCCCACCCATTTACAACCTCAGAAGAACAGGGGGAGACTGTTAACAAAAAGGTGCTCATAAATGATGGAATACAACGGAGCTTATTTACTATCGAAGATTCCAAGCACGCAAATGTGCTATAACTACTGTAGAACTCGGATAAGTTCTAAGAATTGTGAGTTTACATAAAAAATAGGGACCTATGTTTGTTTTACAGTACCAACAGAGGCAGAACTCTGGGAGACAATGGAGTCATCTGCCGCCGGGCTCCTGCTCCAATGTGAGTTTGAATCAGTTAATTGAAAGCCATTGATATCGCTTCTGTGGCTGTCTCCTCCTCCTAGCAGGACCATAGATGTCACACACTCTTTATTCTAAACATAATATCCATAACATACATACATATATTTATATAAGATGGTGTGTGTGTTGGGGAGGGGGGCACCAATATTTATCTTGCCTCCGGGCAACTGGGACGAACTTCCGCCACTGAGTACCAGTATCTCTGGTTTGCATTTTAAAATTATGGTAGCCCTAGCCCGATGAAGCCATCCCAGTCCTGGCGTTCCTACAAACCAATTGCCTCCTCTTCTAGCCCCCAAAATGCTGCATCATGTTACTGTTTCGAAGAGTAATTTGAGAGGGGTGTGAGAGTTCTAACTCAAGACCGTGAACCTGTGTAAACCCACAGTTGCAAGGTCTAACATGTTGCCCTGTTATGCATGTATCTCAGTCATCATTCCAGTAGTGAAAGTTCGTCCCAGTTGCCCGGAAGCAAAATAAATAATAAACACACCACCTTATATATATATATATATATATATCTCAAATGCTACGAGCAGCCCGCATCTCCAGCAATCATACATGTCTATCAACTACCTTGGATGAAATGATCAATAAGTTCGTCACTCGTGGGTATGCATATAAAGAGCTAATCCAACAGAAACACGAGATAATGCAAATACCCAGGGAATCATTGCTGCAGAAATCTACACGGGAGGCAACCGGCCACAGAATTCCTTTTGTCACAAAATATACGCCTATATGCGATACATTGTCGCAACAAACAAAAAAACTCTGGCCGATTGTCACCAGTGACAAGGAATTACCATGTCTGAAAGACAAACGCTTGATGCCAGCTTATCGCCGGGGCCGAAGCATTAGAGATATCCTGGTAAAAACGAATTTGACCCCAATCAAAAAAGAAACATTCATACCAATCCGAAACCGCGGTTGTGTGAGATGCCCGACATGTACTACTTGTAGTTACATGGAACCCGGCACATATGTGAAGAACCCTCACTCTGGTGAGAAGTATAAGATCAAACAGACGTTGACTTTTACCACTACGTTCATAATTTACACCATCACATGTCCGTGTGCATTAGTATATGTGGGCCAAACTTCTCGCGATCTACGAACAAGAATGGCGCAACATCGATCATCCATTCGGGCATCGCTGGAGGGAAAGGACCTAAAAGGAATCGAGCAACCTGTTGCAAAACATTTCAGACTTGCAGGACATTCTCTAGCAAGCCTGCGGTGTAAAGTAATAGATCATGTTCCGCAGCTTGTCCGTGGTGGAGACCGTCAAAAGAAACTGTCACAGTGTGAATCCAAGTGGATATACACTTTAAATACCTTAGTCCCTAATGGACTAAATGATAAATTCACTTGGAACATTTTTCTCTGAACCATTTTGCTGTAGAATATTACCAAGATGTCGCACATGCATTGATATAATATTACGTTGTGGTATTCACCACCTTATCTCAGTTTGACAAAACATGTATATACAGATACATCAGCATCGTCATTAGCGACATAGTATGCATCTTGAACCCCCTCCAGATATATGGAGCTTCCTATTAGCCAGCGGGGACCCATATATAAATTTACAAAAAGGCAATTCCAAGTAGTCGACATGGTACACATGATGACACTTGGATTCCTGTAACGCCGTTAGCCTGACGCTGCACAGCGGGTCTGTGAAGCGCAGCGCGGCAGTAATACACTAGATATTATCTCTGATCCCGCTAGCGTTTTAACCCATTTATATTTATATTTCCAGCACTAGTACAAGTTTTAGTTTTCCACACCATTACTGACAGCGTTTTGTGATATTGTTATGTTGCACGTTATTTATTATCACTTGTTGTACTTGCAGAGTGTGATGCCCGGCGGGTGGTGACGTACTCGAGGTTACTCCCAGGGGGCGTCCCTGAGAGACCGGCCTCCCGGAAGTCCTGACAAGCCGGCATCACTGTCTCACGCTGCACACACGTATATATTGCCTCAAGAGAAGGTAAGACACTGTTTATGCTTTTGCACATTGCACCTTCATTGCAATTATGAAATGACCTGATGAAAAGACTGTAAATGTCTTGAAACGTTGTCATCATATGCATCTTACTTGAAAATTTAAAAGCACTTTTCCAAATCCAATCGAGTGCCGCCTCCTTCCTGTACATGAATTTGTATAAGAAAACCCTGCTATATATATATATATATATATATATATATATATATATATATATATATATATATATATATATATATATATATATATATGTATGAATGTATAAACAAATATGTATGAATGTATGCATTTATGGTTAGAATAAAAAGACGTCTATTGTCCTGCTAGGAGGAGGAGTCAGCACAGAAGTGATATTGAAGGCTTTCAGTTAACGGATTCAAATTTGCACAGGAGGAGAGGTGCCCCCTTTAGAGCAGGAGCCCAGCGGTCAGATGACTCCCAGAGTTACGCCTCTGCATCATTCAGAGTTTGTTCAGACCTTATTCAGATTCATACTGTATGACTGTATGCAAACATGATTGCCAAGGGTACTGTATGTGCCTGATTAAGACCTGTTCTGTACATGTGCAGTCATGCTGTCTCATAGTCCCAGCATGACTGATATGCAGCATAACTTGGGGGAATAGGGGAGCGGAGCCTGCAACTTTGTTAATTTTGTAGGTAAAATGATTCCAGGGTCTTCATCTTTGGATACATAGGGTTGTATTCACTAAGATAGGAGTTCTATTTCAGATGGGATGTTGCTATGAACAACCAATCAGCTTCTATCTATTATATTCTAGAAGAAGCTATATAAATAAGAAGTAGATTCTGATTGGTTACCCATAGCAATACCCCTTCTGAAACATAACTCTTATACAGGGTGAACGCATCTGTCCGTCATTTTTCATGTGTTAATATAAAAAGTACCTGCAGCATCGATGGATTATATAATATATTATACAAACACTTAATGTATGTGGAACAGCGCACCTTGTGGTTAAATCATATTATATTTTATTAATTGAATCTTTAAACATAATATGGAACCGTTAATATTGTCATTTCAGTGATCAAAGATTTTTAAAACATACATAGGAAAATAGTAACAATATAGTGTGCATTCTGGATCCGTTTTCTAATTAGAATTATTATATGTACAGTAGAAACAGATTTCTTCTTTGCTTGTAACATTACTGAACAAACACAGCACAGGGCTTACAATTGTTGCACATATCCTGCATTTCAATGCAGTTCCGGATAGAGCAATATGGCTAGAGCCAGGATTTGCATAAACAAAGGAAGAAAAATAATGACTTTCATATTTCTTATATTTATTAAAGCGCTATGGACGAGTAACTGAATTCTCCCTTAGAGGCCCGGCTGCCTGTACTTCAAGCATGCAAATGAGATGTCTGCCTTTCACACAGCAGCTAGCATACAGGGAACGGCAATTAGCCAACGTATTTCGGTCCCTACAGCAGAGGGAGGGCAACTGGTGTGGAACTAAAACTTACAGCACACCAGGCCAACCTCTGCTTTCCAGTTCTTGTGTGTCTAAGGGGAGATGTATCAAGTTTGGTGTGAGATAAAATGGAACTGTTGCCCAATGCAACCAATCAGCATCTGTTATTCACAATACCGTGCTACAGTATATAAATGAAAGTTACTGTAAATCTGATTGGGTGCTTTGCAGAACTCCTCCTTTATTTCTCTCCAAGGAGAAGACGTATCAAGGGATAGTTGCCTACATTCTTCTTCTCCGCTCCTGGAGAAGCCTGAAGAGGAGATGTCCATGTGCATTTTAGGGGGCAGACACAGGCACTGATGCTATCAAGCCCCACCCTCTTTCCAGCTGAATGCCGCTATTTGCAACTCTACGGAGGGTGTTGGGGCTAAATGATGCAAAATTATGTGATTTGTGGCATTTTAGCCTTACTCCCTTCCCGAAGCGCAGCGAGGGTCAAATTTTGTTTCTGTAGCTGAAATTGACGTAGGGGTCCATGGGGATGGCGGAAAACTTGGTCACCTTTCCAGGGCACCGGGAGGGCCACTCAATTTTAGGGAACCTCCCATCCATTTCAGGAGGTTAGGCAAGTATGTATCAAACCTTAGACATAGATAGTGGAGTGGAGAGAGATTAAATAGAAATGAATCAGCTACTAACTGTCATAATTCCCAGCCTGCAAAATTTCATTTAGAAGCTGACTGGTTAAGGCTGGTACTTTACTATTCCTTTTGCCACATTTTATCTGTCCACATTATCTGTCTCCAATGTTTCTACATCTCCCCCCAAGGCTTGATACATCTCCACCTCCATCCCTAGACAGTACTCTGCACCTGTTGTTCTACAGCAGCTCTCAGTATACCCTGCTAATGTTAACTTGCGTGCCTCTGGGATATGTGCTATAGTTGCAACAAAGTCATAACTGATCACAATAAAAGTGTTGCTCATCGTGTCTTTGTGAGTGACTGAATATCCCTCTGCTAATGGTCAGTTAGCTTTTTTACGTGCTGTACATCTCATTAAAAGTTTTGTGTTGATGTGATACTATGAAAGCCAAGTCAAGGTCTCCCTTTGCAACTATCATAAATGATTTCCATGAGGCATTTCTATGCTGTACAGATTCATATTATGCTACAGCACAATTGTCCTTTCATAACGAATTACATAATAACTACTATAAATGCAAAATTTTTACATGCACAAATAAGCTTTGTGGCATTAGCAGACTTTAAGGCTATTAAACTGTTGTATACTTTCTGACATGTAATGCATTCATGAGATCATGCAAGGAGTGGGGAAGGGGGTGAGGAGCTTGATGATGTAATGCAGCCTGCCCCTTAAAATGCAGCACTGTGACACTCCAATAACATCATGAAAGGCTTAGGCATATGCAGACCCTTTTATAAAGCTCATTAAACAACATGGACCTACTGTCTAATCAGTCTGACATTTAAGTATGGTGCCCCAAACATGTGATATTTGTGTGACTGATGAGTCCTGCGCTATAACACTAAAGGCCCTCATACACTTATGTGATCAGGCTTAGAAATCAGGTGAAATTGGACCAAATCGCATGTGTTTGAAATTGCAACTGATACGATGTGTGATCCCATACGCAACGGATCAGAGTCAGAAGTCAAACCAGCCTACATGCCCGACCTCTGACTCGAAGCCCCTCCCAGTGGCAAAGAACAGGGTCCCACGCGATACATCACATGCAGAAGGACTGCATGGCTTAAGGGGATTGGATGTCCATACACTGCTGTGGAAATTACAGTAGTGTGATACTTTAGTTACTTGCAGTGCTTAAACATATAACTTCATGTCAATACCCCATCTTACTAAGGGATGCCTCTTGTTAGGAGTTCTAAATATCTCAAAACTTCATATAACAAAACATTTACTATTGCACCACCCCCAGAAAAGCTGCAGAGAGTCTCCTATCCGGGCTCCTCCTGGAGAGGAAACATTTAAGGTAGGCAAGTATGGTATATCAGCACACCCATGACATAGTTCATTGTAATTAACTCAGGGGTAGATTTATTAAGCTCGGTGAAGTGATAAAGTGTCTGGTTTTTATTACCGGCCAATCAGCTCCTAACTGTGAAGTTACAGGCTTGGTTTGAAAAATGACAAGCCTGTAACTTTACAGTTAGAAGATGATTGGCCGGTGATAAAACCAGACAAGTTATCACTTCACCAAGCTTAATAAATCTACCCCTCATTCTCGGCAAGTTCTCTTATAAAATTATGTTTGATAGTGACGTGCTTTGATCTACCATGCTGCTTTGTACTTGCAGACAAGTCCATATAGTGCCTTTTTATTGCAACAATAATTGTTGAGAGCTTTTTTTTTAGAGTTTAAAACATTTGGATCAATTAAACTTAAGTACTTTTAATCTAAAGTACTTTTTTTGCTGCTTCAGTAAAGACCATGGCCCTTGCGATCAGATCTGATCGCAGTACAAATTTGTTCTCAAAATGGGCAAAACCATGTGCACTGCAGGTGGGGCAGATGTAACATGTATAGAGAGAGTTAGATTTGTGTGAGTTATAAGGGCCCATATATTCTGCTTTTTTTGAAGATTAAGCAACTGTTAATTATTTCAGACTTGGCCAACTTATAGCTGCACTTGGTTATTCAACAAGATAGCCAATTAAAAAATGTTTCATCTTCATCTGCTCCCCAATTTGCAAGAATATTTAAAGTTTTAAAGTTTTAGTTTCTGAAAATAATAATTTAATGAGCTAGTACCTTTTAGGCATCTCGGGATCCTCTTAACCACTAAGCAATGCTGTTTTCCAGGATTCAGTAGAAACTGGCTAACACGGCTCATTGCATGTGTGATGTCCGACTTCCAACACTTGCATACATCAGGCTCTCAATGTTGGGATAGCTTTCGTCTCCTCTATTTCTGATTCTGTGGTTGGTGAACTGTTTCTATAGTAGTTAGTTTTGCATCTGACATACCGCACTTCAGTAGTAGATTTTTTATAATCCCTATATCCAGCAGGTGACTGACAATTAAAATGGTTTGGTTTTATATCAGTTCATGCTTCAATCTCTGTTTTATCTAATCATTGTAACAGTGGGTGCCTAATTGTTTAAGTACGATTTGAACTGTCTCAGCCCAAAAATTCTTCCCAGGGCTATCATTGGTCAACATTGCCAGGGTTCATTACACTATAGTAATTTACACGCTCGCTTTCACCATTATGTCCTGCTGTACTGATGGCCTTCTGCATCTTACATGCAGTCGCTTGCCGCATGTGTACGCTTAGCTGCAGCAATTGCCATGCACTCTGCTGCGACTAAAGGAGAGAAGGGATACGGATATCCACAAAAAAAGGCGCTGGTGTATGAGTGGGTTTGGCTAATGAAGCAGCAGTCTGAAAAAAGGGGAAGTCAACCCCAATACAATGGTGAACAGAAACGAAAGTGGTTGACTGCGCTAAATAATGGAAACAAATTATCTAGTACAATGAATAGATTAATAAAGGACAATAATTATAATAATAATAATAAAATTGGTCAGGTGTGTGATGAAAAAAGATGGAACAATTTATTATAGCTCTATTGACATGAATAAAAGACAAAATAAAATAACAATAAAATAGTTAAAAGATGACACTGATAGTATAGTCACCCTCAGATGAATGTGAGCAGTCCAGTTCAGTTAGTCGGTCTTGGATTTTGAATCCTATTTGTGGGATTGGATGAGTGGATCCACACCTGGGGATATTGGATTCTCCCGTAGAATGGTGGCAAAGTGAGGGGCCAGTTCACTTTGCAATGGATGGTTGATAATCACAATGTGTATGGTACCAGGAGATGGTGATGAGGTACTCGGGGGAACACTGGACCTCTATGATCCCAGCCGGGCTTGTTAAGGGGGTGGCGTGCCTCCAGATGGATCAAAGCCTCGGATGGAATTGTGGGTTTCCCAAGTGTTGCACTCGCTGATGGTGTCCAGATGATGGATGGAATTTAACGGATGTACGGTACTTCCAACTGAAAAGGTGCAGAGTCCAATTGCAAAGAACAAGGACCGTGGATGTTAGGTCTGAGGGGTGAACAGGTCATCTGAGTGGCACCTACGCGTTTCGCCGCTCTCAGCAGCTTTTTCAAGGTGACTTGTATAGTATACTGTCTGGGTTTAAATACCCTGTGTAATGAGCATGATCACACACACCTGACCATGATCGTTAGAAAAAACATATTCACTTAATAAAACATATATATATTTAGTGGTGGGAGACAGACCTATTATTAGTAGTTATGTAAACTTTAAGATTGTAAAAAATTATCTTTATAAATCAATAAAAATAAGGGAAGCATCTCCAAAACGGGGATCACGAGGAACAGAAGTACGGAGTTACTCGTACTTCCGGTGTTTGACACGCAAGCTGCCGGAAGTAGTCTGGCGCTCGTTTCAGTGTCAGTGGGGTGCGTCGGAGCCAATTGGTTCTAGTTGCGTCCCAGACGATGTCCGGGGCGGAAGAGGATCTCTATGGAACGCACATTATACGGAAGTGTATGTTTCGCGTGGAACGCACACTCCGGCTGTTTTCTTCTATTTATATTTATAGCGATCTCCGTATTGGATTTACTTTGTATAAATAAATGCGTCCAAGACACATATCTATTTTGTACATTTTCACAGTGGCTGGTAAATATCGAAGTAAACATTAATTGTGCATATTGCGGTACTATGGTAACACAGACGGTGCATATATTTGCAGCAGACAAGAGTAAATATTTATTGGATTCAATAAATTACAAAAGGAACACAGAGTATATGTAAAGAGATTCTTTGTGTACAAAAAAAATTACAAGGGAGTTAAAGTGTTTTAGAAATAACATTCGTGTAACAAATACATAGATATATGGATATGCCCATACATTCTGTCTATCTATAACATATTTTTGGTGAGAGGGTATAGTACAAATATTCTACATAAATATGCATATATACTTTTCCTTGCTATTATATTTTTATCATTCAATGTAAAATAATTTTTTCAAAAAATAATGGACTGTATAGGGAGGGCCCACAAGGAGTAAAGGAGAGGGCAAGGGGGAGGGTGGGGTGGGAAGGAGGGGACATGAGGGATAGTGATAGGGGGGGGTGGCCTAATACTAAATAAAGAGAGGTGGCCTAATACTACAAGAAGGGACTCTGCTGCGACTAGCTGTAGCGTGCATATGCATCATGAATTCCTATGGATACTGGTGTGTACGCACAAACTTGTGCACAGTCACGGGCACACTATTCATGGCAAACAAGTTGCAGTTGCCATGAATAGGTTGTAAAACTAAGAATGACACCACTGTGTATGCCATGGTTAGCTTATTTTTGTCTCTATATTTTCTCATGAAGTCTGAAAAATGTTTGTTTTGGCACTCTCCTCTTTTATTGGATTTTAAAGTATTTAGTTTGTAACCTGTTTCTGTTTCTAATAAATTTAGTTCTAAATACAGTATCACATCACTTTTTGCATGTAGGAAGTATACTGCTTATGGGGTATCCGTAAAAAAAAATCATCCATTAGTTTTATGAAATACCTTATTCCACTATATGATCATGATCAGTTTTAGTGACTCCTGGAATTGTTTCTATTGCTACTACAGTATTTGATTCTAATGCTACTACCCTAAAATCAAATTCCGGTGTCAGGTTTTGCAGCATAACCATAGCAACTTCTTTGTTGTGTACCATGACTCCAATTGCTAGGTAATGTACAAGCTCTTATGAATGTATTTATTCATGTCCTTTCATTCACTTAGTTAAGTCTCATACATAGTTCAGCTGAGGTTTATTGTCCTCATAAGACTCATCTTCGGAAGCTATTTGCAGGGCTACCCACATGTATGTCCTTTCTGGATGACATACTATTGAAAATGTAATATTCTTACTCTTTTACAGGTAAGGAAATGGTTCCACTAGCTCTATCCACCTCTTCAGCATTCGGGTTGCCACCCAGATCAATTGTGACCTTCCAAATATTTTCACATTTTTATTGAATTTATAAAGGGAATTTCCCTATTTTAAGTTTTAGCAGTTTGCTAAAACTTAACATTTTATGAAGCTCATCTTTTGCTTGAAATTTTCACTTTCAGTATTGTAATCATGTTGAACATGTCCTTCACAACCACACTTTTGGGCCCATATCCAATTGCCTACAATTTGGTACGTGAATAGTGGATGCTAGCACACTTTAATATGAAACCATAGTAGGTTTTATTGAAGATAACAAGATACAGGTGATCAAAGATAAACAGCAGACAACATGATAAAGTATCATCTTTCCTAGACTAAGTAATGTACAGCACTGTGATACTTCAATAACACAGTCTACTAGGGTTCTATGAAGAGGTTAGCAAAAACCTCGATAATGGAAATGCTGTAGATGTGATTTTCCTAGATTTCGCTAAAGCATTTGATACTGTCCCACACAAGAGATTGATTAATAAAATGGAGAACCTAGGATTGGGTGAAAATATCTGCAGATGGGTAGGGAATTGGCTATGTAATAGAGAACAAAGAGTGGTTGTGAATGGTGCCGTATCAGATATGATACCGGTACTAAGTGGAGTGCCCCAGGGCTCGGTTTTGGGGCCCATTTTGTTTAACATTTTTATTAACGATATTGGGATAGGGTTACTCAGCAATGTATCCATCTTTGCGGACGATACAAAACTTAGCAAAGTCATCAAATCACCAGAAGATGTCACCATGCTTCAAAATGATCTTGCAATTCTAGATGAGTGGGCTAAAAAATGGAAGATGAGGTTCAATGTAGATAAATGTAAGGTTATGCACCTTGGGAGACACAACCAGTGTGCAAGTTACAACCTTAGCGGAGAGGAACTGGGTAATTCCATACTTGAAAAGGATCTAGGAGTCCAAATAGACAGCAATCTAGGATGTAGTGCCCATTGTAATGTAGCTACAAAAAAGGCCAACAAAATTCTGGCATGTATTAAGAGGGGAATGGAAACTAGGGACTCAAGGGTAATTATGCCACTATATAAAGCATTGGTTAGACCTCACCTAGAGTATGGAGTACAGTTCTGGGCCCCACACTATAAAAAGGATATCATAGAATTAGAAAAAGTCCAAAGGCGAGCAACAAAGCTTATTAGGGGAATGGAGAATTTAAGCTACGGGGAGAGATTAAGCAATTTGGGACTATTTACATTAGAAAAGAGACGTTTAAGGGGGGACATGCTCAACATGTACAAGTATATCAAGGGCCAATATAAGGAACTGTCACACACCCTCTTTTCTACTAGAAAGGAATCTAGGACGCGAGGGCATGAGTATAGATTAGAAGAAAAAAGATTTCATTCAGCTAGTAGAAAGAATTTCTTTACGGTCAGAACAGTCAAACTCTGGAACTCTCTTCCCAGAGAGGTGGTAACGGCTGGCTCATTAAATGCGTTCAAGGCAAAGTTGGACAAACATTTACTGGAGAAAAACATCCATGGGTACAAATAAGAAATATAATTTGTCTGTAAAATACCAGAACCTACCAAATCAGCAATGGATATCTATACCAGGTTGAACTAGATGGACGCAAGTCTTTTTTTCAGCCTTACCTACTATGTAACTATGTAACAGTGACATGCTTGGACATATGAAGACCCTTTTATAGAACCAAGTAAACAACATAGACATGCAGTCAGCCTGACCATTTAAAATGGTAAATTATACATTAATTGTTATTGTGGCTGATGGTTCATGCATAATAAAAATTTTTTATTGAAGACCGCTTGTAGAAAGTAATGAAGCAATTCATTGTAAATTGCATCATCAGAGCAGTGCCCCTGCTGCAAAATTACTCCAGGTACAAAATTGTCATCTATGGCTCATGGTGTACAGGAAACCTACAGCAATAACCTGTACACAAACTACTCTATTGTATGTTTTCATTTATATTTAACTTTAAACAACACCCAACACCTTAGTTTTCATACAATTCACTATAAGTAAAACATACATTGATATAATTAATTATGCAGCACATATGCATATTTTGCAGTCAGAATATGATGCCTCACTATAAACAATACTTCTTTCATCCTGAGATGCTCAGCTCTGCAGTGCTGACTATTTCTAATATATCAAGAGCACTCTGAAATGACACCTACCTAATGATCCTTGTCATAGAGTACTTTACTTTTAATAGATACCCAAAACTGTGAAAAGGCCATAATTAGATTTTATTTCCTACAAGTGAAAATCGAGGCCTTACAATTCCTTCTATCACCTTCCTCACATGTGACACTGCATTAGGAGGTCCTCAAGAGTTCAGCAGTGAACTTAGAAGCTCCCATCATACTTTTGTCCTTAAGCCAATTACCTTTTTAATCGCTCCTATTTCAACACTCCAATCGGAATGCTACGAAGGATCAGGCACCAGCAATCATTCTCAGCTCCTGCCTGTACAGAGCTGTGTTTTGTTGTATACAGGGCAAGCGGTATTATAAATTTGCTGATTTATGGCTCTCCTTGGCAGGTGATGGACTTACATTATGTTTGGTTTTGGTGATTGTACAGAAATACAATATATAGAGGGGCTGTTAGTCAGAGTCATGAAAAGACTTACAGGCCCCCATTCACCCCCTCCGCTTGTCCCATGGCGTCAAACTGTCTGTGCTGTACAGTGAATTTTAAGCATTAGTTTATCTTTCAGTGGTTTTGCAGAATGATAAATGCATGGAAGGTATATCTTCGTAGTGAAGGAGTTGTGAGGGGTAAACTGATCAGGGCTTCTGATGTCAACAGCCTTTGCTCTTCCTATCATATCAATGCAAACATTCATCCCATAGTATTTATTCAAATATTAAACTGTGGTGATGCAACTGTTTTCCCATTTAAACAGATAATTGTGGAATAGTAAATATTGGAATACATAAATTGTTAATGAGGGACATATTTATCAATGTGCAGCAAAAAGGCTGATTACCTGTCACCTTCAACTCATCAATATTTAAATAAAATACTGCCCAAAATGTTGACCACAACACAGCTGCCAGAGTGGGACTATCTCAAAGTAATAAAGGTCAACTTGCTCTTTTACTATACAAAAAAAAAATCTTAACAAAGTATAAATCATTATTTTTGCGTATTGTCAACCGTATACCTGTACCATGTTATCCTTTCAAAGTAGTTGTCAGTACCCCCTCTGATGTGCGGCCCAAAGCTATTTTGCCAGTATAAAAATACACTTTCAGTTAGTGCTAACAGCAGGGGGTGCTATGGGGCAACTGTCCCTGGCCCCGCCGCTCTGACAGATGGTTGGGCCCGGGCAGCTTTAACCCCAGCACCCTCCCTCACTGCGACTTGACTACACAGCCGCTGAGCCACCACCTGCGGTGGCTCATTCAATAGTGGCGGCGGCCAGTGGTTAGTATGCAGCCCACCTCTGACTTTCATTATCATTCAGCTCCTAGCTGCTGCCTGGGACATTGATACAGACAGTGCAGCGGGCAGCAGGGTCCAGGAAGCCCCATAATGCGGCGTGAAGTATCAACACCATGCCGCACAAGACGGGGACGAACGAGGAGCTGGTGCCACACGTCTGTTTGTCACGAGCCTCAGCCTGGGGACTGGAGTTGAAATGGGTCGTTCGCGAACGAAGCGGTTCTTTTGAACAGATCCCATAAAAGACTGAGGGAGCCGCCGATCCCAAAAAGGTGATCCGTCGTTCTTTTAATTTCAGTTTCATTTTTCAATACAATGCATTTGTCTGATCTCAGCACTGCCACCTGTGGCAGCTGAGATGTACTAACTCTGGAGACTGACTTCAGTGCTGCTACTGCAAGTAAAAGAAAGAATAACAAGGCTGCTGCTTCTAGGGATGGCCATCGGTGCAGACGCCATCGATGGTTGCCATCTATGGCAATTCTGCACCCAGCCATCGATCAGTGGTTATGTATGTTCTTATTTGTTCAGCTCATTGTTTTAAACAATAAAAGGTACTTGTGTATTATAGCGGCGCAATGTTTTTATCGCATCGCATCGCATGCCATGCACCTGATGGCATGCGATGCGATGCGATTTTTGCCCCCTATGCGATGAAACATTGTATAAGCACCCTAAAGGGTGCTTACAATGTTAAATGCACCCCCACGCCACCCCCCCACTATAAACGTGAACCCGAAGCGTGGCGAGGGGCGGCGGTACGCGTCCTCTGACCTTTTCCTAACCCCACTATCCACGTCGGCGTGGAGTTGAGAATTGAAAGTGTGGCGAGCGCAGCGAGCCACCGAGCCCGAAGCGTGGGGAGCGCACGCGGATACCTGTGAAGCCCGCGAGGGGACGCCGATACCTGTGAAGGTATCGGCGTCCCCTCGCGGGGCTCGTTGCGCTTTGGGCTCGGTGGCTCGCTGCGCTCGCCACACTTTCTATTCTTAACTCCACACCGACGTGGATAGTGGGGGTATGAAAAGGTTGGAGGACACGTACCGCCACCCCTCGCGGTCTCGCTGCGCTCGCCGCGCTTCGGGTTCACGTTTATAGTGCCGGGGTGGCGTGGGGGTGCATTTAACATTGTAAGCACCCATTAGTGTACTTATACAATTTTTAATCGCATCGCATTGTATGGCATTGTATGCCATACACAATGTCATACAATTTGAAAATTGTATGACATTGTACAATATCGCGCGATATCGCGTCGCATCGCATACCATCGCATGCCTTATGGTATGCAATGCGATGGGCGCCGCTATAATACACAAGTACCAAAAAAAAAAAGTAAAAAATATGGCAATAAATGATTGTAAAACAAATTATGCTTCGTTATTATCAATTACCCCTTCTTTCAAAGTGAACCGTCGATCCGCCTAAAAGATACAGATCTTTTCACTGACTGATCTGATGGATCCCAGCTCTCGTTAGTGACCTGTTTTGCCCAGTACTCTAGACTGGAGATGGAGAGAGGAGCGGTGCTGCACAGCACACAGACAGCCCAGACGCCCCAGCCCACCCTTGCATTGCCCTGTGGACTGGTAATTAAAATGTAATAAAATAATTCATTGTTTATTGTACATTGAGAGGGGAAGGCCAGGGAGGGTCTGTACAATAGTTTAAATTATTGTAATACTGCTTGATTATGTTGACATTTAGGGGGGTATTCAATGTCAGGGGAACGGCTGTCAAGCAAGCTCGACAGCCGTGCCCCTGTCCCGTTCTCGCTTTGCTCGACTTGAGCTCGGCGGTCGGGATTCAATGTCCCGGCTGCAGAGCGGCGAGAAAGTGGCATGGCCGCGAGCTGAGGACGGAAATAGATGAGCTCCGGCCGGGATCTCGCCTATTTCCGGCTTTTCTCGGCAGAACGAGCCCGACAGCTTGTGATGTCAGGCTCGTTCTGCTGAGAACCCCTGTTCAATGCTTTCGGGGAAGACAGCATTGAATAGGGCCCCGCTGCCATCTCCCCCGTCGGGAGATGGCTGCGGGAGCACGACTAACATTGAATACCCCCCTTAGAGTTGCTTTTGGGTTACTCTATTAGTCTTTATTCCTAATTATTATCTTTGTATCCTGGGCAACATATATTATAATTTTTCTGTAACAATGGGGGGGGGGGTTTCCTATTTTGTCAGTCCCGTGCCCCATAACTTCTGATGACAGCCCTGCTAGAAGTTTTTAGCTTTTTGAGAAACAGATCCATTAAACATTCCCCCCAACTGTACTGATTTTCGTGGAACAGTCCTGTTTTTTGGTGCCCCATGGAAGTGGGGCAGCTAGAAGACCCCCTGTCACTTGTAGCTCTGCTTAGTAGAACAGCAATGTATAGATGTTGTGTGCATGCATACAGCATCTATTCACAGAAGAGAGTGACTCACAAAGCGCCGGGCATGCCCCCACAGTAATGGTAAATAGGGGCGTGGTTCGCATTTTCATAATTTCCGTAAAGGCACGCCACCTTTAGTGGAGGACATGCCCCCTTTATGAGGATCCCGATTGGGACACCCGGACTGTTGGGATTAAATTATGAAGGATCATGAGGGATAAAGCCTTGCACTTTTTAATTACAGCATAATTACAGCAGCAGCACTGAACACATAATAATAATGCAAAAAACATGAGCAGGAAAGTGTTTAATTAGCAAATCTATATAGAGTAATACTGTCTACTGTTCTAGCTTCTTCTGGTAACATCCCTAGGGTTCACAATAACGGTGTCTCCACATTTATCAGGTCAACAATCAATAGGTTAAAAACTATTGGTCAACACAGCATATGGTCTATGTGATTTTTTTTTAGTTTTCCTTATTTTTTTTTCTTTTTCATACAATAAGTGCAGCGAGCCGTGTGCAGAGATGCTGTGCACTTATTGGAGGTCCAATTCAAAAACGCTAACAGAAACTCATGATGACCTTTCCATGTGTCGACCATTTTCATGTCAACCTTTTCCGCTTGTCGACATTTTTTTCATGTTGACCTTTTGCGGTCGACGTAGACACTGTTGACCATATGAACTCACAATTATGTAAAGCTACAGTAACAAGGTGCAATTCAGATGACCGGTCACGATTATTGTAGGATTCTGAGTCACTTATAAATAAGTCACAATTCTGGCCATTTCCAGTGATCCATATGGACATTATCTGCTTCAATGAGACCTCACTTTGCCCAGCACTTAGCCTTGTAGGAGTGGCTGATAACTGTATCTGCATATTCATCAACCTTGGTGTTGGCAATCTGTCTGAAAGTAGACATTTTGGGGGGAAATTTACTAAGATGGGAGTTCTATTTCACATGGGATGTTGCTATGGGCAACCAGACGAAAACTGTTGGACGTCCCCATGTGAACGGGGGCGGCTTCCTGCCTTCCGTGGGCAGGCAGCTGATGTCAGCGGATATCATCTTCCCGCCCTGTTCACATAGCAGGGCACCGCAAATCTGAGTCACCAGAAATCATTTGATGGTCGGCAACCATCAAATGATATCGTTACCGCACACAAGCTGCAAATGGATATTTATGCAAAATATCAATTTGCATTCCTGCGGGGACATTTGCCGGTCAGCTAGGGGCGGATGTTCGTGCGGATGGTGTTTAGTTGGCTTGCAAAGCTGCAAATTTCGCAGCTTTGCAAATTAACCAGAATGACCTCCTTAGTCCATACATGGTCAACTTTATACATTTTTTTTTTTTTAAGTAATCAACACAAATACATTTTGAATAAAAATGTTGATGAAATCTTGATTAAAAAAAAATAAGTTAATCATATAAGGACTAGGCGTGAGGCACCAGTACTATGCATAATAGAACAAGACCTTTGAGTGCTGCCGCCTACCCTACCTTAGCCGCACTCATCGTTGTGGCGATCTGGCCACTCGTACCTATTGTCGCGCCAATTTGCACCCACAGCACAGAATTGCCACGCTGCGATTTTGCTGCTCGTTGCGTTTCTATGAGCTGCGGGAACGAATTACAAGCACATGCGTGGTGATGAGATCACGCCAATCCCAATGGGAGCTGCACCTGACGATTGGCGCAGCAACGATGAGCATAGCTACATCTCTCTCCAGTAGCGTAAATTCGTCCAAGTTGCCCGGAGGCAAGATGTGTATTCCACCCCCACATACACACACAAGACCTTACATAAAGTATATACGGTACTTATGTAGTATCTGGGCTGCCGATTTTTTGATTGTATGCCTTAAGTTAAGGCATACAATCAGATGCGATGCGATGCGATATCGCATCGCATCGCATCGCATCGCATGCGACCATCGGATGCGATGACCCGATTTTTCCATAGGAATCAATGTTAAAATGGACTGAGTCCATTTTAACATGGAATTCAATGGGAAAAAGGGGTCCTTTTCATACCCCTACTATCCAAGTGGGCATGGAGTTGGATATAAACCTGTGGCGAGCGTAGCGAGCCACCGAGCCCGAAGCGTGGCGAGCGAAGCGAGCCCCGCGAGGGGCCGGTATTCTGTGTCCCCTCGCGGGGCTCGCTACGCTCGCCACGCTTCGGGCTCGGTGGCTCGCTACGCTCGCCACAGGTTTATATCCAACTCCATGCCCACTTGGATAGTAGGGGTATGAAAAGGACCCCTTTTTCCCATTGAATTCCATGTTAAAATGGACTCAGTCCATTTTAACATTGATTCCTATGGAAAAATCGGGTCATCGCATCGCATCGCATCGCATCGATGGTCGCATGCGATGCGATGCGATGTGCCCGATTCGACCCGATTTAGAAATCGGCAGCCCAGATACTACATAAGTACCGTATATACTATATATACTGTATGTCTGTTATAAAATATAACAGACATATATACATTATGTATATAGTGTATATATATATATATATATATATATATATATATATATATATATAGACAAGAGAGAACACATATTTCAGAACTCAGAAGTGATATCAATGGTTTCAATAAATGGATTTAAAATGGCAGGTGAAGAGAGGTGCCCCCTTGGGAGCAGGAGCCCGGCGGCAGATGACTCCATTGCCTCCCAGAGTTCTGCCTCTGTCTCTCTCTATATATAGGCCTGTAAGCTTTTTTGTAGGTGTAAAAGGATTTACGATCCAAAAGGCCACCTTTCAGAGACTATTATCTGTCAAAAAAAGAAACTTTTTATCATTTCTGCCATATGTGTCACAACTATTATTCTCTAAAGGCATTTGAGATGTTCAGAGGAGACATGCTATTTTCCTGGGCAGGTAATAGGGTGATTACAGATTGTCATTAAATAATTGTTGCTCCCCTCTCACCCGTTTTACCGGTTACCACAGAGACCACAGCAACAGAAATGCATCGCTGAGATTCTACTTCAGAGGTGGCCGCACAAATTGCTCTCAAGCGAAGCATTGTTAAATTACACAAGCTACAGAAACAGGGTGGTAATTATTATTACTGCCTTCCAGTATCACATGCCATCACAAGAATACATTATGTAGCACACTTTGCGTTTCTTCACAGAGAGATGAAAAATGTGTTTTAAATGGATAAAAGTTTTTTTTTTAAAGAAGGAAGTTTATAAATAAACAGGTAAACCTTGTGGTTATTAAATACAGTATACCCATTCCTCATTATCGATAAGAAGACTACATGCGTATAACCTTTGTGTTAGCAACTGCAAATTATAAAGGGAAGCATAGAGAATAATACATCTCTGTCTCAAGCAAACACGTACATTTAAGGGTGAGGGCATCAACAAAGGAAACAAGCGGCAAACCACCCGCATGTACAGTAAGTGTGAGATATTAATCATGTTATGATCAATATCAGAAAAGTTTAAAGCATGCAGGTAATTATTTATATTGTAATGCTATTCCTTTTCCCCCCAACTTTTTGCATTTTATAGGGCTGATATGGAATTGTACAAGTTTGTGTTGCCTATACAATGTAATTACACACTGTGCATGCTTAAACGATGCAGCTACAGTATATTTTCAATTATGAGGAGGAATGGACACGGGAAGATGCACTCTTATATAAGCGGAGTTCCATAAAGTTGGGTTCACCCTAATGCATACCTCCTATCCCAACTTTCCCGGTTAGATTGTGCTCACAGGAGACCGCCATGATGTCCACACATGGGTTGCAGTGTCCCGTGGGTAGGAGGGCACAATTGAAGGAGCCAGTGATCACTGAATAGATGCAGAGAGGGGAGTAGGGAGGAGCGCTGGGCATGACCTCAAAATAACAAAAATGGGAGTCGTGGAACTCAACCACGCCCCCTCCACTCCGTGGTCCTGCCCCTTCGTCGAACTCTCTCTGCACACGTTACATCTGCCCCACCTGCAGTGCACATGGTTTTGTCCATTAGAAAGAGAATTTGCTTTTGAAAGTGAACCAGAATCAGGCCCTAGATGATAAGTCTTGCGATCCAGCAGATTGGATCGACATATGGATCCCACCCTTTAGTGTATACTCGATATATAGCTGATGGTCCTTGCATCGTAAACTACATCCTCTGTTGGCCATACATCGCTAGCGAGGGCCATGCTTTGGAATGCAGCATGGCTGTTGCCAGCTCTTTGTTGCGGCCATTATGGGCAACTATGTATGCCAGCTCCCCCACCAGGTCCTGGCGCCCATGATTTTACTGGGTAGACACATCACCTATTGTCCAGCTTTAGACACAAAAGTGTTGACTTTCATAATGTCAACATGATCTGAATGTAGACAACCAATGTTTACAGGATTAAAAGGTAGACATAATCAAAGGGTCAACCATAACATGTAGACAAAACAGAAATGTCGACAATGAAGACAAATTCAAAATGTTGACAAAATGTACCCAACCCTATGAAAATGCATTGTTATAATGTAATTACAGTACATGTTTTTTCAAGTACTGACTTCAAGCCACACATACAACGTTCAACGTTCACAGTAGTGTTCTAGTTCACTATGTCACATTGTAGCGCTGCCTGTATACATTATGCAACACAGTACCCCAAAATTCACATTGTTGCAATGTGCAGGTAGGTTCAGGGACATTCCTACCTACAAATGGAACCCGCCTCATTCAGCTGGCAGCTGGCGATAGAATCTCCAGCCCCCACAAGGGGGCGCATGCACACGAGATGCTCGCAGGCACTGTTCCGACTGAGCTCTCCACCGTCGCCTCCATGCCTGAAGCGGTGACGGGCAGGGTTTCCACTCCCCACAGCCAAGTGACTTGGACATGCGTGCGTGTGAGATGCTCGCATGTCCCAATTATATGGAGCACCTCTTCGCCAGTACTCGCCAGCAGGGGCATTCTGGCGAGATCTGGAGCTGCATGAGAGGTGCTCCATCTGTAGGTGGCTAAAGCCTCCTAGGTTCTACAGAATCTGAGGTGTGTCCCTTAGTCTATCACACAATTAAGGATGACTCTGAGAGAATGCAAACTTAACGTAAACTTCAAAGATGCCACCTCCACACTTTCACACGAGGTTCTCAAAAGTCGGCATTGATGTGTGCGTGGTGGGATCAGTAAACTCAAGTGTTGTCTTGGGTGCCAAAAAAATCTTGCACAGGCTCTGTGGTCCCAATGTACCTACTAACTGTGAAAAATATATACAGTATAGCAAAGGCCTCGGAGCAAAGCCACAGGAAATTAAGTTATTCAAATTGTAGTGATGATACAGTACTGTACAGTACCTTTTAAATAAGTCTGCTTTAACATACCTCCAAACCATCCAGTCCTGATTTTATTGTGACTGACCAGCAACCCATATTCTGTGCCCCTAGTGTCTATCCATGGAAACAGAGGGGCTGGGGGCATGGCCAGCAGCTCAAATAAATTGTTTCTGTCATTTCTAGATAAATATCATCTAGAAGATGATTGGTTGCTTTAGGCAACTTCTCCATTTCATCAGTTGCCAAGGGATGATACATCTCTCTCCAATATATTATACATAGCACAGTATGATTGGAACACATGGGCGAGATGTACTAAGCCTTAAAAAGTGATAAAATGTAGAGTGATAAACCACCAATCAGCTCATAACTGCCATTTTCACATATAGCCTGTAACATGACAGTTAGGATTAGCTGGTAATTTAACAATCTCCATTTTATCACTGTTCAAGCTTAGTACATATGGCTCATGGACTTTTCAATGTTGCTTTACATCTTACTTTTTCATCACATGCTTTTTATATACACTACAGTACTAACAGAAACTATGCCTACAGCATCTATGTGTCCCAGTTTTCCCAGTTTTTTTTTTATTTGAGAAAAATCAGTGAAAGTTTCTTATTCCTGTTCATCTTTATTTAGGTCTTTATTTTAATCCTAAAATGTAGTATGGAGTTCATTTTATTGAAAATGTATTGATCAAATGTTAAATCACATGATTTTCCTGTTTTTTTTTTTTTTACTTCATTTCAAATCTGTGCACAATACATCTGCCCCACCTGCAGTGCATATGGTTTTTGCCCATTATGATAACAAATTTGCCCTGCAATCAAGTCTGAATTATGCCTATTATCTCTTTCCATTTTCTCTTTCCAAACTTTCTAAAATTTCGCCCATAGTGCATAAAATAAGTGATTTGTAAAGTTTCTATCCTCAAAATAAGCAATTAGTTATAGTTTACTGTAACTCACATAGCTTACATCTATCCAAATGTTGTGTTTTGCAGCACAGGGACAGGGCTGGCTGTATGCAGCATTAGTTAATACAACTCAATAGGTTATGTTTTGGTTTCCCCAGCATGAACCGTGTGTACTGTCAATGTCAGCGTTTTGCCAAGTGCTTCAAACAAGAGAATAATTTAATGTGGTGTCCCGTGAACCATCGGTGAAATTCTATGGAGATAGTGGTCTACCTGGGTCAGAATGGTGTGGTTCTCAGGCATTAACTGAGGGTCTGCATGTTCTAACACTTATCACAGTTCTTGTCCATATCATATCGGATGTGTGTGATCGATGCTGGAAGGGCAGCGGGCATGGATGAAGGGGGAGCGCTGTCTGTGTGAGGACGCTTAGTGAACTTGTCACTGCATCCTCACACAGACAGCCAGAGAGCGCTCCCCTTTCCACGATACCCGCTGCCCTTCCAGCTTACACGCATCGCTGCTGTGTATTCCGGGCTCCCAGGCGGCGAATATACAATGCTGTGTACCAGTCGGCCGACGGGGAAAACACTGTGAACCTGCGCCCCGGTGCCGCCTGCTCCCCCCCGCCATCACTGGGGCTGCGGACCCCAATTTACGCCACTGTATGTAATGTAGGTTTCCTTATGCAGGAGTTTACAAGTTGCATTCTATTCGTTTTCTGATTTCAAAGGATCCCTTACTTAAAATTAAATATTATGGAGCTTTGTTTCCTTTTGATAAAAAAAAATCAGGTGCAGAAAAAATTATTATTAAATGAATTGTAGAAACAGCAGAAGCTTTCTATTTACACAGGAGCTTGCAATGTTAAAAATCTTGAGTGTACACACATGACGGGCCCATCTCAGTGATATCTTTTAAAATCTCATCTAGTGTGGGTAAATTTACTTACTGATATTTTGCTGTTTTTTGTTTTTTACTGCAGTTGCAGCTCTGACGTGGCATTCCAGAAAGGTAAGTAATAAAACATGGGTGCAGTGTGTGTGGTGTGAAATGCCAATGTCACTGTATCAGTATGATTTACCGACAATTGAAATCCTGACAATCACTTGACTGACACTAAGGGGGAAATTTACTAAGATGAATTCGTAAAAAAAAAATTGTATTTTCATAGGAAAATACAAATTTTTTGGGGCGTATTCGTATGTTTGGAATTTACTATGCCAAAAATACGAATTTTCGTATTCGTATTGATGGGACATTTGTATTTGTATTTACAAATACGAATGAATACACCATCGATACAATACGACAGGAATCACCATTCAAAAGAATGGTGGTTCCTGATTTACTAAGCGGCCGTATTGAAAATACGACCACTAATTGGCATAAAACGGCCGCGAATGGCCGGCCAAATACAGCAGGAAAATACACTTAATTTTGCTGTCGTATTTGGCTTTAGCCTGCGGATCAGTCAGATCCGTGCAGGCTTCAGTGTTAAAAAAATAGAAAAATAAATTAAAAAAAACGGTGTGGGGTCCCCCCACACAGCCGTAACCAGCACCAGGCTAAAAGAGCCGGGGCTGGTAAAAAAAAATCAGGAAACCTGGCAAATAGGGGTTCACGATTTTTTTACAGCCAGCCCCATGCTCCAGGGCCAGGGCTGGTTCCCAAAATACGGTGGGGTATTAAAATACTAGGGGTCCCCCGTATTTTAAGAACCATCCCCAGGCCCAACCAGCCAGCAGGGTAATGCCACAGCTGGGCGGAGACTTTTTATATAAGTCCCCCCGGCCAAAGCATTAACCCTACCGAACAGTCAGCCCGGCCAGGGGTCCTGGGGGAGTGGGGACCCCCCCCAATAAAGGGGTCCCCCCCTCCAGGACTTAACTGACCAGGCTGAAGCCTGGTGCTGTCCCCGGTGACCCTGGGATGTGGTCATCGGGCTGATTCCAGTGTAAAAAATAGAATAAACTATTTGTTAATACTGTGGAACTATGAGTCCCAGCAAGCCTCCCCCCCATGCTGGGACTTGGAGAACCACAAGTCCCAGCATGCAGGGCATTAAATCCCACAACCAAATGCCAACGGACACAATACAAACAGGTACAGAACACCTACAGCATCAAATTACCGACAGCATCAAAATAACGACAAGGTTACCGATAGGTACAAAACACAGATGATTCACAATGCCGACAGCCAAAATATTGACACAAATAAGAACAAACACAGTTTTTCATGATTAAAAAAAAAAAAAACTTGATCATACTTTACCCTCCTAGTGGGCATAGATGGAGATTATAATAGTGCCCGAAGCATGGCAATCACAGCTAGCCATACGAGGGAACGCAGTATACTAATACGGTGTCCACGACGACATTACAATTGTGTCAGCATTATGATCATGTTGCTATATTGTGTGACATTTCAACTGTGACTATTATGCACTTGTTTCTGATTTTGACCAGTGGTATTTATACCCTGCAGGTATACACTTAGGGGGAAATTTACTAAGAATATGAATACAACATTTCATATTCGTATTCTTAATACAAATGAATACGACTGCATACGGCTGTTTCAGCCATATGCAAATTCGTGTTCCGGAGGATAATTTACAAAGCAGTCAAATACGACCGCTTTGTAATCCTCCGATGGCGTATCCATTCCTATTACTACTTCAAGAGAGGGTGCAGGGTATTGCCTGCTGGTCCATGGGGCCCCTCAACCCCACCGGGCCCTATAGCAGTTGCACTCTCTGCACTCTCCATAGTTACGCCACTGTTTGCGACTTGTGGTCATTGCTGGTTTCTTGAACTGTATGAGCATTGAGACCTTTTCTGTGCCAAGACTGTATTAATATTCAATGTCTTTTCCTGACTACATATATAAAATAGAGGGTGCAACCATTGCCTTAAATGTAAAGCTTTATATTGTTTAGCCCTTTATTTCATGTCAGCTAGATGTGTGCCTAAATTGGCTTTTACCATACTTACAGTAAATCCTGGTCTTTACCATTGCATCTACCCCACCTGCAGTGCACATGGTTTTGTCCATTTGAGAAGAAATTTGCCTCTGAGAGTGAACCAGAGTAAGGCCCTATATTATCTTCTAATGTCAACTAAAATCTTATGCCGTAGTTAATATATAGAACTGCAGATTGGTTAAATCATATACATGCATTTTAGTAAAGCATGGATGTTAGTTTTACTTTGTTTCCTTTTAAACATAATACTTTTTTTCTGCTAAACTATTGCCCACGTTTTTGACATGCAGAAGAACCAGATCAGAGTCATTTCAGCCTGCAAATCTATTCTAAGAAAAGGAAATACTGTGATGGACAGAACTTTAAGATAAGGACACTTTTAAGCTGAAGTTACTGTGCCTAAATACCAGAAAATCTATTCACAAATCAAGCACTCTACAGCTTGGTGTGCCTGCCTTTAGCTGCCAGAAGGAAGCTGTTAGTTGGATATCTTGCTGCAGGGCTTGTGTCAAGCTGAGTTGAACATCAATTCAGCACCAAGGACAGCTGCTGTAATATCCACATGTAACCAGTAGAGGGGTTTATTCATAAAATGAAACAATGCAAATCACTCGCCTTACCTAATAAAATAGGCTACTTTAGGGTTACAATATTACTTTTTATGCAAAAACTATAAAAAATATTTTGTATACTGTACTATATATCACAAAGAGGTCATAAGTAACTGGCAATAATATGCACTTCATATATAAAGAATGCACACTCTTTACTTGATTTTGTTTGCTTTGAATAAATAATAGAAGCTGTAATTGTATGCACCACTGGGCTTCTGTTTCTAATGTACTGTACTTAGCTTAATTAATATAATAATAATAATAATAATAATAATAATAATGTATTGCTTAATTTACTGTATTTAGAATTTAGCATTTAATAATCAGTACTGTATTTTATATACATGTGGGACATCAAAGCTGGCATATTTTTATTGTATTTTTTATTTTTTCTATAACGTGTACTGTTTTTACTCAATGGTCTTCGCATCCTTGTGAGTCAACCTAACCCCACCTTGTGAATGATGGTATACTGGCCCACCATTTGCAAGGTACGTTGCTTATAAATGTGAATCAATGTTTTACTTAAGCATCCATTTGTAGCGTGCAGGGGAACACCCTCATAATTCGATGGTCAATGACCATCGAATGATGTGGAACGTGCACGCATGTGTGAAGGTGCTCTGAAGCACATTCAAGTGGGTGTGCAGCTTACATCCAGTGATGTCAGATGGCCGCCCCCAGTGTCCATTAGCATGAGAATGCCCTGCATTTTATGGGCATTCACATATGCTAATGTTGTCATCCCATGCCCCTCTCCTCCTCCTGCCAGCTGTCCTGGGTACGTCACCCAGGGATGTGTGGTGCAGTAAATGGCGGAGGAGTCCCTGGCAAGTACCAGAGCCAGATATGCACAGAATATATGAACCACAGGGTACATGCCGGTATTATGCACCTGTGCAGCAGTATACACTTCTGGAGATTCAGTGAGTTTTGATAAAAGATGTGCAGAAAAGGTCCCAGGTGAGGCACTGCCTCACCTGCCATAGACTTTTTACTCCAGAGTTTTGCGCAGTAACAAAACATTGGTCCCTGTGGGAATAAACACACTTTGCGAATGGACCTGAATAAGGTCCGATATGTGTATCTGAAAATGTTGTATTACTTAAACTTGTCAGATTGGTGGAAAAACAAGAAAATGGTCCGAATTCGCTCCCCCGACCAATGCTTAGGATTTGGGCATGCACATGAACAAATATGCGCATGTACAAACCCCCAGAGTGAATGCCTTCACACTCTGGATGGAGGTGTGTCGGTGCCTGCTTGGGGCAGGTAGCTGACGTCACATGATGTCAGTGCCATCCCCCCCCCCCACACCCCAAATCGGCCATCTCTGACCACAATAAAAGTCAGTCTAGAAAAAAGTCATTCTATGGTGAGCGACGTCCAATGATTTCTCTACAATGCTACAGCATGCGAGCAGATGTGTATGCAAAGGCATCCATTCGCATGCTGGAGAGCGGATTCGGGTGGCGTGGGGGGTTGGCATTCGGTGGGGAGGCATATATACTGCCTAACAAACAGGTCTGAATCAGGCCCTCGGTCTCCAAATTAGGTCCTTAAGGGTTTTTAAAATAAATAAAATTAATTCAGACAAAAAGAAACATATTTGGCCTGATTCAGCATGGCTTGCTAAGAAGCGTACATATGCTGCTTAGCGAGCCCATAAATGCCGCCCCCCTCCCCCTGCCACTGAATTTCCTTTGTACCATGCGTGGGGATGTACGTGAACACATCCTCTTGCATGCAGCCGAAGGGGAGAGAGATCATTCAATGCTGACCATTCAAACTAAACTGACTTTTATTTCCGTCAGAGTCCGGCGAAGATGGGACGGGTGCCAATGTCATGTGACGTCAGCCTCCCACCCCGAGCAGAGAATAAAACTCCTGCATTCCCCTGATGCCGACCCCCTCCCTCCCCATACTCACCGCGCAGGGGGTCTGCACATGCACAAATACAGGCATGCTCAGACCCTCCACCATTGGAACAGGGCCAAATTCAGCCCAGTTCAAGCCATACTGAATCCCCCTCATTGTTCGGTATCTTAAAAAACAAACATAAAAAAATAAATATGCACATGTCTATAGATATAAAGTTAGGTACATATATGCATTTGTTTCTGGAAACCTAACCACGTACTGTATTAGGAAAAGTTATTTCAACTGTGAATGCAGATATATGCTAATGCAGCAGGGCACATAGGTGCTAATGCAATCTTGTGCACATAGGTGCCGCCTGCTGACCTCTGCAATCCGCTGCTGTGCGGAATCAGATTATCTGTGAAATAATTGCCCATCTGAGTAATTCCCATGTTACACAGGATGGGTGTGTTTCCATGCTGCCAGAGCCAGGGAATCTGCTTCAGACGATGCAGACCATGGCCTCGGAGGAAGCGATTGAAAGGTCAATACATTAACACCAGTGGCTTCCTACAGAGGTTGCAAGGGGTGGAGCTGCTTTGGAGCTAAGAGGGTTGGGGGGGCCCCAAGGAAATTCCCCGCCTCCTCTATTTAGTTTCTATCCTTTTTGTTATTTTATCTGTATATATGTAACCCATAGGCCAGGTGGGGGACGGCAGGTTACTTACTGTAACGGAGTGGGGAAGAGCTGCGCTGGTGGTCTGTGGCTGACAGACGTGCACTTATTGTAAAGTCTGTCAGCTGCCGGTGCCTCTACTGCAGGAGCATGACAGTACAGGAAGGACAGCATAATCCTCTAACATGGCATATATGAGGGGGGTCAACAAGGACTGGCCCTGGGGGGTTGGAGACTACTGCAGGAGCAATAGCCAGAGGGGAAGGAAAGGAAGAAAGAGAAAGGCTTTGGTGGGAGCCAGTCCGAGGAGGGTAGGGGAAAGAGGCTGTGGTTGTGGTGGGAGCGGGTCTGGGGAGAATCCAGATTTCGAGATAAAATGGTTCCTTTAAAACATCAAAAAGTACTTTTTTACCTTGTATATACCTCTCTAGCACTTTATCACTCTAGCACTTTATCACTCTAGCACTTTATTACTTCGTTTATTGTCATGATTATGGTGAATTTTAAATAGTTTTTATATACATTTTTATAAGAGTTCTCAATAAAACTATATCGGAAGTTATAGAAAACTGATATATTGTTTTTTTCCTTGAAGAATACCATTGAAAAGCGATCAAAAATGGAGTTATATTGGACAATCTTAAGCATTACTCTGGAGTGAGACACCTGACGCTTGACTGCGCTCTGGCGTCTGAGTGTCATGACAACCCTGAATGCTGGGACCATGTGATAATTCTAGCGGCAGGAAGCTGGCAGCCACGGAAAGGATTATGGGACTCGTAGTAACATAGGAATCCAACCGGGATGCCAGAGTTGCTAGGATTGCTCCAGAGCGATATAAAAGCCTAAAACAGCGGGCGTCAGGCAGACCTTGATAAAGTCCCCGGACGTCGGTGAAATCCAGCATAATTGCTTGTTTCAGCTGACGGAGTGGGGAACCTACACAAGACTGGGAGAGCAGAACGATGTACGGGAGGAGAGAGGAGAACCGGTATCCCGACTCCATACATATAAAAAATACGCTTGTTGAACTGTACGTCTGCAGTTCTCCTAATTCTTGTCATTACAGACTTCACATGCTGACATTGATGGACAATATCTACGTTGATTGTCTTATGATTCTATGTTTTTATGTCTATTATGTCTATTAAATATACATGTTGTACTATACCATGATATATTTTCTTTATATATTTCCCATATGCTGGATGTTTGCTGAATGAAATATTGACAGCAGATGGATTTATGACAGAGCGCTGGATAAGTGATAAATTCCAATTTTTTTGTACTGGGGAGAATCCAGACTGTAGGAGGGCTGCTGCAGGGTACGTAATCTGGCAGCTTTCTATAGTCAGTGAGGCTTAAAAAAGTAGCCCAATTTTGAACTTTGCACCACCAACTGATTGTTTAGCTGATTCCTCAAGTTGGGCAAGAAACCACATTCCCTTCCCTAGAGAAGAACCTGCAGCATGAGCACACAGTGAAAAAATAGGACTCTCCCATGCAGCTCAGTACGTAGCCCCTACCTCCACAGCCGCTGCCCCATTTCTTTTGAATTAATTTTGCAACTGAATTTAGAGCTCACCTTTAGCATCCATCCAATTTAATTTCACTTTGTTTTCTAGGGACACTATTTCTCCTAACTCCTAACTGTTGGTGGTTCTGGCCTGTCCATGTAAACTCCCGTCCATCCCTCTATGCCCCGTCCCATCCGTATATCTATGATCCTTCCCATCCATCCCTTTTTGCCCCCATCCAACTATCTATCAGTCCATGCCCCTATGAGTTGCTCTGTCTGACTGCCATTGCCTCTCTCTCTGTCCATCCATGTATAAACCCTTATGGTGCTTTTTTTGTCCATCTGTCCTTCTATGCTCCCACTTGTCCTTCCGTCTATGCCTCCATATGGTGCTTTGTGTGTCCATCTGTTCCTCAGTACCACAAACATGTGTCTGTGCCCCCATATGGTGATTGTTGATTCTATCTGTTCATCAATGCCACCAACATGTGTCATATGCCCCCATATGGTGCTCTGTCCATCCATCCATCCATCCATCCATCCGTGCCTCGATCTATCCGTCTATGCCTCCACCCCCGTTCTGGGTTGAAATCAAGTAGTGTCTCTCCTGAAAACACTGGTGAAAACTCATGTCAACATTTTTCATGTTGACCTTTTGATCATGTCGACCTTTTGACCATGTTAACTTTTTTATAAGTTGCCATTTCATTTTGTCTGTGTTGACCTATCACATGTCGACCTTTTGGTGTTGACCTATTGACTATCTAACTATACACTGTAGACCAGGCATGTCCAAATTATGGCCCTTCAGCTGTTGTGAAACTCCAAGTCCCATCAAGCCTTGCCACAATTGTCTTATTAGGGAATGCTAAAACTATGGCAAAGCATGCTGTGGGTGTGTAGTTTCACAACAGTTGGAGGGCCACAGTTTGGACATGCCTGCTGTAGACCTTCCAATCCACACCCATCATCGGCATTCCAACAAAAGAGGGATGACATGCCCCAATTTGGGGAAATCGCTTACCGTCTCTGACCCCTGTCCCACTTGCAAATGACTGCAGCATGTCAATCACTCTGCTGCCTGGGGGTAGTGCCGGCATTCTTGCAGAAGGAGGCTTGAATATTTACAGATGTGCAAATCTCTCATCACCGGTGTTGTGTATATACCATCAGGACCTTACTGAATTTTATAGCAATATGAGAGAACATGGATTGTTAAGTTATATTTTCTGGATAAACTTCTCATAACCTCATACAAGGTCAGATATAAAAAATGATGATGTCTTACTGCTATTTTATGGGCACCAATACATTTTAATCTCCGTGATAAAATTGGACAGTTTTGAGTGCAAAGGTGCGCGCCAATCCAACTATTTTTACAGAATGAGACATTGAAATGTATCCTTACCGTATCTTGTCCAGCACAGACATGTAAGGTTCCTGTGCACTCTATATTTTATTGTAATGTAAAATCATGTAGCATTGAAACTAACCAGTAGTCTGAGTATTGCAGCCACTTACTGCAATGTCTATACCTCAAGGAATTTATCTTACCTGTTATTTTATTTATTATGCATTCTTACAATTAGTCTTACAATTGTAATGTCAACATGCATCTCAAACCTTATGAATGCCATTTTAATTTCTTTATTTTACATCCCACTGACCCAAGGCTGAGTGACTGGGGCAAGAGCAACTGGACTTACCCCCCATACCACCTACCTGACGACAGAGACTTTGCATGCTTGGTCATTAGACATTGAATTTACCAGTGCGTTACCATGGAGAGATCAAGACATTCCCTCTCCCAGTAAATTGGATGATATGTAGCTCAGAGAATATAATGGCTGATGTCATCACTATTGCAATAAGAAAAAGTGAGAGCACAGCACAGAACCCCATGAATACGTTCAAGGATACTGAAGGGTGTCCCTATCTTTGGGTGATTTTCCAAAAAGTGTATATAATAAATATGCTCCCCAAAACATGACTGTAGCATGTGAGCGTCTTCATATAGAAGAGACAGAATCCACTCATACTGTAACTCATAGGCTAGTTTCACACACTCCGGTTTTGACCGGACGGCAAAAAGCCGGACACACTTTGTCCGGCTTTTTGCCTGACAGTTGTCTCTTTCACATGCTCTGGCTCCGTGAGCCAGTGCTGTGTAAATTTGAGGGTAGAAACTGAAGTGATGTCAGTTTGGTGGCGGTGGAGAGCTAAAACCGGACACCAAATGACCGGTGTGTGTGAAAGGCCCCCAAAGCCCTCAGCACACACTGACCTGTGAGGACAGGACGGCCATAACACGGCAGCCGGACACTGCAGTGGTAAGATCCGGCTGCTACCTGGCATCCGTGCCGTGACCGTCCCGTGTGAATGGACACATAGCTGTCCATTACTCACTGCAGGGACGGCCCGGCTTTTAAGCTGTGCAGGACTTCGCCGTCCGGCACGAGCCGGACAGTGTGAAATAGCCCTTAACCTGGCTGAGGCTGTACATGTAAGGGAATGCAACATTGCAGGGTACATTTTCAACTGAACTCAATTGGAAATTGGGAGAAGGTCAAGAGGTGCCGCAAGAGATGGGGGTTGGAGGACAAATGGGAGCTGAGTTTGAAGAGTTGAGAAACATATAATTTGTTTGTGTGTGTGTGTGTGTGTGTGTGTGTGGGGGGGGGGGGTGAGAAGGGCACAAGAAAGGAAATTCCCAGAAGAAGGGCCAGCCCAGAATAACTAGGCATATACTGTATGGTGGAATGGAGCTGGCTGTGGGTGGCAATGGAAGCAAGTAGAAAGGGGCTGTGGGTAGGGACTAGAAGGAGTAGCTGGAAAGAGTATTATCTTCATCCTGACAATGCCCATATTAACTGCAGATAAAAGCAACACTGTGCCTGGGACCTGGGTCTCTTAAATATTTTTTTCTTTTTGGGGGGAAAGGGGGGGGGGGGTTTGAGCCACCCTCTTGACCCCCCCCCCTCCTTTTTAACCATTCAGTGATAGCAACTCCAACCACATCTGAATGAGGCCCAATTTTTTTTTTTTTTTGTATTTCCCACCACTTTCACCTTGTTAGTTAATTGTACAGGGTTGCACACAATGGAGCAACTTTATAAATAAAATGCTGACCTGCAGGATTTGCCTGGGAACTTACTAGTTGATGAAGCATGCTGGGAGTTGTAGTTCAACAACAGATGAAAAGCCTCAGGCTTTCTAAGCCTGCTCTGGGCTATACTGAAACACATCAACAATAGAATATGAATTTTTAAAGTTCCACGTGATAAATGCACTGTGGAAAAGTCACTGTATATAGTTATATTTTGCGATCCTTTGATTGCGTTCACGTCTTTCATCTCCCCAGCCACTTACTAAGAGTATAAATGCTAACTCACCCAGTCATGCACTCATGCCCTGAGTTTCACCCACAGCCGTAGTGTCCCTGGGAACCGTGTCTTGTTTATTTGCCGTTGTCTCCCAGCAGGTAGCTGATTGCCCTGGAACTGACCCATACATAAAAGAGACAATAGGGAGCACACAGACAAAAAGTCTCCTACAGCAGCATGCAGACAAGACTATGATTCAACAGCTGACAAGCACATATTAGTTTTATACCAATTGCATTTTGTCTATTTGTTTAAAATACAAAAGTACAAGAGATTAATAAGATTGACCTTGTAGGGAAGTTTCGAGATGTCACTGAGTTTATTTTTAGCACTAGGACAACAGTTGTATCCATTGTTTTTAGAGATCTGGAGCACATGTATTGTATAGTGTTGATGTACTTGTATTCTAGTGTATACAGTATGTATTATAAGTATAATAAGTATAGATCCTTATACAAATGTTTGGGAAGTTTTCACTTAATTGAGTGTGAGAGGCTGCAAAGAGCTGACATTCAATAATTGGTATAGATACCACAAGCCTTGAAGAGACCAGTTCGTAGTGTATTGTTGTGATTGACCTCCTGCAAAGGTAGGGTAGATCTCCGCTTCTTGAAAAGGCTGCATTGTGCAGAGATACATGTTGTGGTTTATAGATCCCCTACACACACCAGACTGTTCTAAGTGCAGCAATTGATACTGACCTCATTAGTTTATATCATTAGCTTATACAGTATCATTAGCTTATATCATTAGCTTATACTGTATCAGCTACTACAAATCCTTAGGAGCATAGGAGTCAATCACAGTATCCTTTCAGGTGTATATTTTCTTCTCCTGGACAAATGAGCACCACTCATCCGGCTGAGGCTGCCGTGTGTCATCTGCACTGATAGTCACGGTTGGCACCCAAATGGGACATCCTGCACTAGCTACTGAAGATCCCCTTCCAACCAACATAGTGATATGCATCACAGTGGAGTTGAAGTCTACATTTAGCTGTCTGTCACTCAGTACAGCATTGGTGAGTGCGCCAACTGTGTAGAGACAGGATATCATTAAGTCTCAATTTGCTCTATGATTGCTGCTGAGTGGATAATATTTAGATATTAGCATACTCTGCAAGAACAAAATGGCTGCCTCATATGGTTCTTTTATAAATACTGTAGAATAATTAATCTACTGAACTGATAATTTGGTGGATACCTTGTACTTTGCATGTCATATTATGGGCTAAATATAATATCATTCAAGAATCATGAAGTGCAGGATTTTTAAAGTGGCAAACATTTGCACGGCAAATCCTGGTTATGCTGTGTAAATGACTGCCCCTTTTAAAATCAGCAAGAATCATGTGCTTCTCGCAGGCTAATACATGTAGCCTGGTATTTACCAACTGTAACCATTGTAGTGCACACAAGATGGCTGCCTTCTTGTTTGTGTGGTTTATTTAAAAAAATGCAAATTGCTTTAGGTCCTCTTTGAGAATAGCTTTATACTGTATAAATACTATAATTATTATTATTATTATTAATATTATTATTATTATTATTATTATTATTATTATTATTAAATGTATCACATTTTCCTGAAGGTTACCTGAGAAGACAGAATTAGAAATCTAAGTTCACATTGAGAACTTCTACCACAGTGACTATAACCCGCTCTTTCCATACTGCAGCATCTGCTGAACTGTACACTCTAGAACTGTAGCTTAGCCCATATACTTATATCCAGAAACATGCTCAGCTACATCTTGGAAGGCTGGTCTAAAAATCCAATATAATAAATGTCTAACACTGCTCCTCACATCTATGGACCAAATTCAAGTGTTTTGCGCATCGGTGGCCACTTGATGAGGCCCAATTTGGCCACATAGAGCCGCTGGCATTGACATTACTGTTGTGTTGTTCCGTCATCAGGAACTGGGTTCCCGAACCTGTTCTAGGCCAAATTGTACTTTCCATAAGATAAGTTTTATTTTAAAGTCACCTGTTAGTGCCTTTGTTTCAATATACACCTCTCTCTCCCTCTCTCTCCCTGGTATTATGTAAAGTTAGTAATGACTTACAGCTGCAGTGGCCAGTATGCGACAAAGACGACCAGCATACAGCTTCCCCTTTTAGCAGTGATTATTTCTACCCAACAACTATTTCCATTCCTTTGCACATAGTTCCCTGTGCCAGCTGCTTTGCCACTTTTCCACTATTAATCTCACCAGGGATTAATTCTGCCTGCAAAGCCTAATATGCACATTATGCCCTACATAGGAATATGTTACAATTATTATTGCTTTAAATGACCCTTGCATTCCTTAAAACGACATTAAGCATGCAAAAGTAATTAGCTTTAATTACATCTCAAGCACACAGCAGGATGAACAGTAAATAGTTATGACATTACTGTTGAGTATTTCTTTTTTTCAAGTGCATATTTTACAGTGCCAAATATAAAGAATTCTCCAAATCTAGTTAACCCTGTTTTAGCCTATAGGACAACTTGATGCAAAGGTAAAAAAAAAAATGGATAACATGAACTACAAGTCCCATCATGTACTTGGAGCCTAAATGTTACGTTCTCTCCTAGGCTAATTTTAATTGAGTCCTGATCTAAAACATAAATAAGGATATGACATTGTGGGAGTTCTATTGAAGATGGGAAATTGCCCATATCAACCAATCAGATATTACATATATTTATTTAGCTTCTAGATGATAATAGATATAATATGAGTGGTTGCTATGGGCAACATCTTATCTGTAATATAACTCCCATCTTAGTAAATTTACCCCTGTGAGTGATTATTGGCAGGTGGTGGCAGTGGGTACAAAGTGTATAAATTGAGCCTGGTGCCAGAGGCGGATTTAGGGCCTTATTCAGATCTGAGCTCAGTACAAATGTGTTCGGAAAATGGGCAAAACCATGTGCACTGCAGGTGGGGCAGATGTAACATGTGCAGAGAGAGTTACATTTGGGTGGGGTGTGCTGAAACTGAAATCTAAATTGTAGTGTAAAAATAATGCAGCCGGTATTTACCCTGCACAGAAACAAAATAACCCACACAAATCTAACTCTCTCTGCTCATGTTACATCTGCCCCACCGGCAGAGCACATGGTTTTGCCCATTTTCCGAGCACATTTGTACTGAGCTCAGATCTGAATAAGGCCCTTAGACCTCATGGGGCCCTAGGGAAGATACCGGTTTGGGGCCTTCCTATCTCCAACCATTAATAGCACTTTTTTTGCTGCTGGGTGCAGGGGGCATCAATAGATTCCCTTGGCGCCTGCACAGTCTCCCGATAAATGCCTAGCATTGCATACAAATCTGAATCAGGCTCTAGGTCTTTTATAAGTAGCTTTATTACCTGTGTCACATTTCAGGTAAACCAGGGTTGCGTACCCCTTTGGAATGGCCAGGAGGCTCCCGAAAACAGGTCCCTCTCCCGGCTCCAGAAAGGTGGGCAACCCTCCCGGATTATTGGGGACCCCCCTTCACCCCCCGATTGTGGTGTCTCCCTCCCCCCCCCCCCGCTGCTAAATACTGCAAACTGCGGGTCCCTGAGGAGGGGGCAGGACTAAAATGTCATAATTGCATAATTTTAGCCCCGCCTCCTCCATGGAGATCTGTGAATTGGTTTATTTGCCGGCATGGGGGCTGGGCTTTATGAGGTCACACTCAATGCCAGAACTCAAATCCCCGAAGTGCTGCTGAAAGTCTCCTCTCTGGGAAAAGTAGGCAACCCTGCTGTTAACAGCCATTTTACTTTACAAACATTTTTTATACTATTAAAAAACATCAAAGGGACTTTGGTAGTGTGGGCAGGTCCATTTGATGTCATGATGTCACGTCGTAAAGCGTAATGCTCCTCTGGGAAGGTTTTGGGTGGCTATATTATCTTTATGGGGCCCCTTGGGTTCTGCTGCGCCCTAGGTGTTATGTGCACACAATGGTGTAGCCAGGAGTAGGACAGGGGCAGTGAATGCTCCTCTATCATAAATATAGGCCTAACTAGCACCTTCTTTTTTTCATCTCCCCATTTTCCTTTTGTATGCTAATGATGTGGCATTACAATTTATATTTACATTATTTTTTCGGAAACAGTTTTCTACTTATAACAGTTCTGTGATTTATTTATTAGGGGCCTTAGGAAATGAAGATGATTTATATATGATTATCACAGCTATAGGTTCTTTCTGGCTAGTTATAATAAATAAATGAAGAAATCATCAAGGCAGTGGTGTGATGCTCAATGCTCTGATGACAGCTAACCACTAGCCAAGCCACTTTGGTACAGGTTGAGTATCCCTTATCCAAAATGCTCGGGACCAGGAGAATTTTGGATAACGGATTATTCCGTATTTCGGAATATTTTAATATTTCAATGATGTATTTTGAAGTATCTTGCATTTATGCTGTATAAACACATAATATACACACAAATATATTTTATTACCACATAAAATACACACAAATATATTTTAATTGTTCAAAAAACAATGTTTCAAAACGTGAAACAAAATGTGTGTACTATCTCAGCACTGAATTTGAATGCCAAGCAATCATTGTCTTGCACATATATAGTGCCAGTTACATATCATGTCCCCAGTGATGCTGTTACAAATGTCCCCAGTGAGTTTTTAGCAAAAAAAAAAAAATTTTTCACTTTCTGGAATGTCCGTATTTCGGAATAATTCGGATAACGGATATTCGGATACGGGATACTCGACCTGTATATGTATGAGCCAACGTTTCTTTTCCTACGTGTGCAGTGCTAAGGAAGCTCTTGGAATTCATGATGCAGATGCATTTAAAGGAATTGAGGGCCTGATTCAGACCCATTTGCTAGCCTCTGTATGTTCGCAGCCTATCGAACATCTAAGCGCCACCAGCCGCCCAACACTTACACATCACATGCAGCCACACAGGTGAAAAATCATTCTATGGTTGCTGACGACTAATTTTTTCCCAGTTAGAAAATATTAAACGCAGTGAGTAGGCATAAACCACTAAAGGGTCTGGCATGCTGGCACTTTAGTTAGCAGGTCAGGTGTTATGTAAATGAGGTAGGAATTCAGCCAACCAGGGTTTTTGGGGAGGAATAGGCAGGCTAGAAGTGATCACAAGCTAGGATGATCTGCCTCTTTCTTTGAGAATCCCCACCCTCCCATCCCTATTTCTTTACCTTTTGGTGGCGGTAAAGAACGGTCATCTTGAGTAGTTGTGTGAGTATGTAGATAGTGGGTGCGCTCTCCCTGACATCGATTGTCATGAGCCAAGCTTCTGCACGGGAGATGGCTACACTATCTGCAAGGGTGGTTTGTGCAGAGAGAGTGATCGCCAGCGGTGTGTGTATGGTATGGTGTATGGTATGGTGATGTTTTCCCCCACTTTTCCTTTCTTGACCATTCTTTGGTGTCGCCACCATTTTGATAGTTTATAACAAGTTGTCAAAATAAATTTGACATTCAAGTTCTGAAACGCCAGCACTTGTGTCTGTGTCTTTATTTTAGTGTTAAGTTATGGTTAAGTAATGGTTAAATTATGGTTTAAGTTTGTAAAGTGTTAGGCATAAGACACCCAATGGTGAGTTTTATGCAGATAAAAGTCTTTCTAGACTGACTTTTTTCCTGGTCGGAGATTACCTAATTTGGGCACTTGCTGACATCATGTGACATCAGCTGCCCGCCCTGAGCAGGCGATCGCAGGAGAATACCCAATGTTTTTATGGGCTCTCATGCGCAGACCCCCACCATTAAAAATGGGGACAATTTCAGACCCTAAAAAAAAAGAAAATGTTTTAATTTTTAAATGAAAGCATTTACCCCTCCAGGCACCGTGCACTGGCTAATGCCAATCTGAGATGACATTCACTCTCCTGGGTAATAAGCTTCACAAGGAACAAAATGTCAATTTTTTTTTTTCAAAATGTAGGCCCTTTTGATCTTTACAATTTCCATAGTGGTTCCTCTTAAATCAATTTACTACAGATTTTGTTTTCATTTTTAACAACAAATATAGGGGCATAGATCTAAAAATGTATGTTTTCAAAACATTTTAACTTGAGGCATGCATGCAAACTAGAGTGCATTAAAAATATTTTTTTACAAAATTGTATGAAAAAGTATCATAAAAAGTTCAGACTTTCAAAAATTCTAAATAATCTGTGCAAAGGTTTGATGGACAGAACATTTTATCTTTGTTACGCCCTTATAGTATTTCTGCTTAGTGGGTGGCTGCATATAACTGTGATGGTTTCCAGACACCCCCCCCCCCCCCCAGTAGGTCACATATTCCAAGTCACTCAGCAGGTGTACAGGCAGAGTTGACCAACCTTCACCTTAATGGTTATGCATTATGACTGGCTGACCAACATTTTGCAACTTCAGACATTGCAACGTCATTTAAAGCCCCATACACAATAGACAAGGGGCGGGATTCTCTAACAATCAGCGGAGCACATCGCCGGCACTCGCAGAGTTAATAACCGCATATGCACTAACATATGCGGTTATGAACGCCAAAGCAATGGGCGGTGATGTTCTGCGGGTCCCCCCTCCCTCCCTGAACCATCACACGGCTGTGTGAGGGCTCCTTTTCCTCCTCCCTGCACCTGGAAGCGGTGCAGGCAGGAGGAGATCACTGGTCCGGGCAGCACAGCAGGAGGCTGCCCGGACACAGGTGAGGGAGGGCATCGCGGATCGGCGGGGGGCGCGCGGGGCAGCGGGGGACGCAAAGGGAAGCCCATAGGCTTCCATGGGGTTACGCCATATAGAACTGGCGTAACCCCCGCAGCGAAGCCCCGGCAGTGGGGCTTTGCTGCATATGAAAATGCGGTAAAAACCCCGAAAACTGGGTTTTTACGGCATTTTTAGTTTAGTGAATCTCGCCCAAGAAATTAAAAGACATAGCTTAGAAGGGCCCTTTTGAGAAATGTATTTTAAAATGTCTAGTGTGTACACTCAAAATCGTTAACGATGCGCACTCCGGCACATTTTTAATGATACCCCCCCCATTTGATGAACATGCAGGTCAACTTTGGCTATTAACACCAACAACCTGCATGTTCAGCGGGTTCCGATGATGTCACCAAAAAAATATTGTTTACCAATATCGTAAAGTTTGTACAATTCATATTGTTTGATTGACGGCTCCGCTTAACTGTATAGTCATCTTGTTTATGGGGTTTTAATTCTGCACGTCTGTGGACCAAGAACTTTAATTTGGTATAGGAATAAGAAGTAAGTAATTCTTAAAAACTGCCCTTACACTATTAACATATAGATAATAACTGTTTTTGCCAAAATATGCATTTTAATTTATTTTAGCATTAAAACCTGAAAGTCTCACGGAAAGATTACTACCCAGTTCTTTTTTTTTTAGCTTTCCATGATGGTGGCTTTAACTTATTGGTTAAAGTGGCATGTGTAAAAAAAATTCTAACCCAGCCTTGTTTAGCATTTAATTATGTTGGCAACTTTAATGCAACAGCCAAAGTAACCGATCATAGGTGGGTCTGATATACGGCAGGTTAGTTAATGCACCCCTCAGTTGTGTGCTAGACAATGTGGAAGTTACCTATTATCCATTGGTATCTATTTTATCCTATAGATTCTAAACGATTCCCTGTTGTCAGCTTGTTCACTCACAGTTCCCTTAGAACTTGTCAATGGGCATTACCTTTTCCTCAACCTATGTTCTCTCCTAAAATATAGCTTAGTATAAAGTAAACACTCTGCAGGATTTGAAATCACAACATGAACATTACAATCTTTTCCCATTTATTGGAAGTGTCCTGAGGAATTACAGTTGTGCTTAGCCAGACTAAGTTCAATTTGCTCTTTTTTACAGGTATATTCTTGTCTGGCATCAACCTACAGTCTGCTCGTATAAGGAACATTTTTATGTGTTTGAAAATAATACTTATTTGTAAAATGGAAAGCTGAAAGCTAAATAATGCCAGTTCTCACTTGTAGACACAAAGCACATTCTTTGCACTGTTAACCGCTTGTTTGGTATCCAATGTTTATGAGAAAATGTCTTCAGATCGGTCCTGGAAATGGTTCTGCCTTTAGGCTTCTGACTTGCCTTCCTTGAGCATTTAAGATTTGGTATATACAGAAATGCCAAAGACTTCATTTACAATGTCAATTGTCCACCATATACATTAGCAGTCCCATGGTGGTTGTTATCTTATGTGTTATTGGCCTGATAATCATGAAACAAGGCATCCTGACCTACTAATAATACTTCTATTTTTTTAATATACAAAATTGTTTATAGTCAGCTACCTTGTATACGTTGGTGATTATTAAATCTCAACATAAGCTCAAAGGCAGGCTAAAGAAAATGAAAAAAGAAGAAATGCGCCAGGCTGGCTGATTGATTATAAGACGATTCAAGGGACATAATATGATTCAATATATAAAAAGACAGATATACAAATATAACACAATAAAATCATTAAAAAATTACAGATGTAATCTGATTTCACATTAAACTAGAGCTGTATTTGCGGCATATTGAGGTTTGAATAAATGTGATATTTTCCAACTGTATATGCTTGGATGTATATTACCAATCCTTGTTGATGTGGTGGCTGATGGGATTTTTGGAAGTGATGGTAGAACTCTCACTTTTGCAAAGAGTGTCTCAAACAAGTCCCTTGGTGAGATTTTTGTAGAAATTTCAAGAATCATGGAAATAGGTGGATCCCACTTGTATGCTGGTTAATTAGGAACGAATGGAAAACGTCCGATATGCAAAATCCACTGGTAGTAATGGATGATGAAACTCACAGGGTTAATCAGCCATGGGATGGTAAAGGCAAACAGTTGGAGTAAGGAAAAGGCTCAACGCGTTTCCCCGGATGCTACACTCCGGCTTCCTCAGGAGCAAAGGTGACACATTTGCTCATTTTCTTTTTTTTTTCCGTTTTTATCCCCAATGTTTCAACAATGTCTTTCATAAGGACATCCTATTGCATGTACTATATACAGAATGAAGTAAAAACACAATTCCTGGTGCAAAAATTAAGTAAATAATAATGATGAAGTCAGTTACAGTACATCTTTTGACCCAGATGCAAGAGTTTAAGATGCTTTGAGGTAGGTGGTGGGTTCAGTTTCAAGATTCTGGAATATCCTTGTGGTAGGAATTCAGATCCTGTGGACATTTTTTTTATAGAACAATCAAAGTGTAGTATTGTTTTAAAATAAGGGATGCACAATAAAAATATTCTACAGTACTGGTAAGAGGGCATACCAGACTATTGGATCACCCGATAAGAGATCAGTTTTCACTTGAAAACACACAGGTGCATTGAAACAAGCAAATCAACCCCCCCCCCCGATAAGCGTAGGCTCCAGCCGGCTTAATGGGGTTAATTACAGTAGATAGCCATGGACGGTCTTATTAGAAATTGGATTCTCCCTAACTGTATACCTTCCCATCAATTACCATAGCCCTTTCTCCTCTCTATGGGCAGTATTCAATGTGAATACCGGCGACATGCAGCGAATCCTGTTTAGGATTCGCTGCACATTCGCCACTGCTCGCTGCTCGGCTCCGGTATTCAACGAGTCAGGGGCTCGCTGCCCCTGACCGGCGAATTTGAGCTCCTGCGGCGGACGCCGCAGGGAGCCCGAGGAGGGCGGCAGGCAGGGAGATGGAAGTCTCCCTGCCTGCCCCAGAACGTTTGTGGGGGGAAGGTGGGCTCCCCGGGTGCCAGGCAGCACAGTCTGCCCCCCGGGGGTGCCAGCAGGGGACCGGGTATATCCACTACACCCGATCATGCATATGTAATGATCGGGTGAAGTGAATATATGAATATGTAATGAGCGGCTCGGCTCCGGCCCCCTGCTGGCTGGTCTGTGTAAAAAAAAAAATTAAATTAAATATATATTCATGTGCTTACAGCACATGAATAAAAATAGCATGCCCCTCCTCAGAATAAAATTCCAGATTTTTTTACACCAATTGTAAAAAACAAAACACTTTATTTTAAAAGTTCACCTTCCACTTCACCATAAAAAGATAGCGATTGCTACTCGGTGAATCATGGCGAAAAAAACCTTGAAATGTATTCGCCATCTGGTCATTGAATAGGGTGATTCACCGTTTTAGTCAGAAATTCCGCTTACAGCACAAAATCGCCATAAAAACCTGGCGAATCAGCCTCATTGAATACCGCCCATTATCGCTTCCCCTTCTCCCATTCTCTATATTGCTTCATTAAAACAAATAAATACAGTCCTTAAAAGAACAAAATTATTAGGAATATAGATGCATGCTTTTCCTTGTGGCTGCAATGCATCGCATCCCACAAGTCTCTGCATAGCGGGTGTGAAGTGCATAGGCATGCTCCCGCTATGAAGTAATGTAAATGGCCGCGACTTATGAGGTGCGCACACGTAACATACTACTATTTCCAGGCAAGCTGTAGCAGGACACAACTGTAGAACATTTTGCATTGGGATAAATGGGCTTAGTTATGATGACACGGCAAGATCAGAGAAGAGTAATCAATGCTTCATGCGATGATGCTGCATGAACTTGCTATCCTGGCACATGGGTGTGTATAGTGGGTTTTTATATTATCGCACACTTAATTTATTATTGCTATACTTAACCATGTTGCTGAGGTTTTTTTTTTTTTTATATAAGCCTGTCATTCTAAAGCACCAAACAATGTATATTCTTCAGATCCATGTAAAGCTGTTAACATGGACAGCACATGTAGCTCTAAAAGGCAAACACTATCATTTGGTCCTGAAAGGATATCTTGAAAACATGCGCCGTTTCAGCTTGCAAGGGGGGGAAGACAGATCTGAAAACTAATGTCCTAATGAATTCTTCCATCATTGAATATAAAGGTGCTATTCTGCGTGATGTATTGCTCCCTGAAGATGTCATTTTATGAAGCATACCCTTGTTCTGCAACACATTACAAAGTCAAAGAAATATGTTTGGCTGACTCGGCCTTCTCTTTTTAAAATGCAAAGTGCTGCTGTCATACAGGAATTCGGCAAAGGAGACAGGAATGTATGATTTATAATGGCAAACCATGTACAGTGAGCAGGAATATAACTTCACATCATGTCAGAGGTCGGCCGAGCTGCTTGGCATGCCAAGCTGGTAAGTGAGTATTTATTTGCCATGAAATAAGCTTCTCCACCAAATAGCACTGGTAAAACCATCCATTAAATCCCTAATATGTGTGCTTAAATCCTTGTAATTGGATTTCATCTGACGGCAGAAATTATATCTACATTGGAGTGTGAAGAGTGAGCACAAGAGAATTTCAAGAGGAGGAAGCAGAGGATACGTCTGTTGAGTTAGGAATCCTGTAACGGCAATTAGCAGCTTATTTGTCACAGAATAGATTAAACAGACAGAGAAAAATCTCTAGTGGGTTTTTTTTTTCTTTAAAATTGTATTGTCTATTAAAGAGTAATGCTTCTGCACAATATGCACAATGGCTGTTTCTCAAAAATGGCTAGCTCAGTAGTTTTAATGATGCTGCAGACATACTATGCAGCTAGAGACATACTATGCAGCCATCGTATGCATGATCCTGACTGTGGTCCCCCAATTATATTGGAATTAATTTGATTTCCCAAATAATCATAATAAATGCATAAGATGCATGTTTTTCCATAGGGATACAAATGTAATTAAATGTAATGCAAGTACAGTATCTGTTAAAAATTAAATTGGAAATGTTGTTTTTCAAATGTATTTACCTGTCTATCAGTATTATTTTTATTCATGTACCTTCATGGACATGAAGTTCAGTGATACTGCTGCATAAGTCCAGTTCAGTGGCACTGCCACTGAAGTCCATTGGTTCTGCTACATAAGTCCAGTAATACTGCTGTTGAAGTCCAGTGATAGTGCTGTATAAGCCAGTCCAGTGGTAGTGCTATATATTGGCCAGTCCAGTGATAGTGACATTAAAATCCATTGGTACTGCTGCATAAGTCCAGTCCGGTGATACTGCTGCATCAGTCCAGTGCAGTGGTACTGCTGTTAAAGTCCATTGGTACTGCTGCATAAGTCCAGAAAATACTGCCGTTAAAGTCCAGTGATACTGCTACATAAGTCCAATCCAGTGATACTGACATTAAAGTCCATTGGTACTGCTGCATTAGTCCAGTAATAATGCCGTTAAAGTCCAGTGATACTGTTGCCTAAGTCAAGTCCATTGATACTGCTGCATATGTCCAGTCCAGTTATACAGCTGTATAAGTCCAGTTCAGTGATACTGCTTAATAAGTTTAGTCCAGTGGCACTGCCTTTATAAATCCATTGGTACTGCTGCATAAGTACAGTCCAGTAATACTGCTGCATTAGTCTAGTCCAGTGGTACTGACATCAAAGTCCATTGGTACTGCTGCATAAGTCCAATAATACTGCCGATAAATCCAGTGACAGTGCTGTATAAGTCAGTCCAGTGATACTGGATTCATAAATCCAGTCCAGTACTACTGCCTTTAAAGTCCATTGGTTCTGCCGTTAAAGTCCAGTGGTACTGCCATTAAAGTCCAGTCCAGTGATTCTACTGTATAATCCAAGTCTAGTGATACTGCTGTACAATTTCAGTCCTGTGATAATGCTGTATAAATTCAGTCCAGTGATACTGCTGCATAAATTCAGTCCAGTGGTACTGCAAATAAATTCAGTCCAGTGGTACTGCAAATAAAGTCCATTGGTGCTGCTGTTTAAATCCACTCCAGTGATACTGCTGAATTCCATTCCAGTGATACTGCTGTATAATTTTAGTGGTTCTGTCATGTATTGTATATAACTCCAGGAGTTCTGTCATATGTTGTGTATAATTCCAGGGGTACCCCATGTGTACTGTATAATTCCGGGGTTGCTGTCATGTGTCCTATATAAATTCAGGGGGGCCCAATGTGTGCGATATAACTCCTGGGGTGTTAACATGTGTTGTATATAATTTCAGGGGTGCTGCCATATGTCGTGTATACCAGGGGTGCTGCTATGTCTTGCCATATAATTCCAGGGATGCTGAAATGTGTCATGTATAATTCCAGGGGTGAGCCAAGTGTACCATATAATTCAAGGGGTGCTGCTAAATCTGCCACATCAGTCCAGTGGTGCTGCCCTTTTTAAGAGAATAAAAAAGTTTTTTTTTTAATTCTTTCTGCAGGAGTGTCGCCATGTGTGCTGTATAATTCCATGTGTGCCACCATGTGTGCCGTATCAGTTCAGGGGTACCGCCATCTGTGCTGTATAATTCCATGTGTGCCACCATGTGTGCTGTATCAGGTCAGGGGTGCCACCATCTCTGCCGTATAATTCCTGGGGTGAGCCCAGTCTGTGGTCCAGTGTTTGTGGCACCCACTTGTCTCACTTAGCATAGTAATCCATCTACATTGGTGCAACCTTTTGGCCTAAAAACAACATTGTGAGGTGTGAGGTGTTCAGGATAGACAGGAAATGAGTGGAAATTAATGTTATTGAGTTAATAATAGCGTAGCAGTAAATTATGTAGTGCTGGGCATTGAGGGGATTTTGGGATGGATTTATTAGGTCAACAGTCACAATGTCAACTGTTATGGATGTCCATATGTCCATAATGAAAACATCTAAAATGTGAATATGTGAAATCCTGGCCATGCGATGGGAGGGTTGGAAACTACGGGAGGTTAGGCCGCAGAATGGGAGGGTTAGGGCTATGCACTAAAGGGAGGTTAAAGTAAGGCTGAAGGAGGGGGGGGGGTAGGGTTAGGCCCTATAAGAGATTAGGGTAAGGCTACAGGAGGGGGAAGTTAGGGTTAGGCCCTAGAGGGAGAGGTGAGTAGCAGAAATTGTGGGAGAATACTCACATACACTGTTCTATCAGATGTCGGAGTTAGAAGTGATCTTTGCTTGGCTGTCAGGGGGCCAGATGCACTAAGCTTCAAAAGTGATAAAATGGAGAGTGATAAACAGCCAGCCAATCAGCTCCTGTTGGAGCTGTTGCAGTCATAGGGATCAAGCAAGTGACCGTTGAGCCAACAGGGATATCTTTGCAATATACTGATCTGATCTGATCTGCAGAGTATTTCATCTCATGTGTTGGACTGACTTATTTTAATTGCTTGGGTAATTGTTCATGCTGCACACTGCTTTACATATCAGGAATCTGTTATTGACAAACAGCAATTTCCAAGTTAACTAGCAAATCTCTGTTACACTGTCATTTCCCCAAAGTGTAACAGAAGGACAAAAATCTACCACAACTCAGAATACTTCGGGATGAGTTCACTTTAACCTTTCACCATTCAACTCCTGGCTACATATGTAATAACACCTTGTTTCGACTGTAACTAAACAAAAAAACTTTCACTATCACCGTCGATGCTTGTTCCTATGTGCTCTTCTTAGTATATATATATATATATATATATATATATATATATATATATATATATGCTGGGATGGATATAGGCGGCACTCTCGGATTTAGTGAAGCAAAGAAAATTTATTGTGGCTCCAACATGTTTCGGGCGCAGCCCGTCCTCAGGGCTGCGCTCGAAACATGTTGGAGCCACAATAAATTTTCTTTGCTTCACTAAATCCGAGAGTGCCGCCTATATCCATCCCAGCATCTACAAGAGCTTACCAAAGCTACAAGGAAGGCACCGGTTCACTACTAAAAGACATCCACAGGAGTGCCGGGCACTTGGAATGATATATATATATATATATATATATATATATATATGCCACCCTAATAATTGCTTCAGTGTCCTGTCCCTTGATTGACACATGCTTTTATTTACCATGTACTTTTCCTAAATTGTCTTGTACTGTAATTCGTCGTTTAGTTGTTTTTTGCTCATTTATGTATTGTTAGGCGCTGCAGAAACCTTGTGGCGCCATGTCATGAAACAATAATAATAATAATAATAATAATAATAACAACCTTCTATCATATAAAAATGTTGGCAGTGACCACATGATGAATATCAGCATGTTTAATGTTGAGATGCTAAGCATGTAGACATTTCGACCATGCCGACTACTGTATATAAATGTGGACCTTGTACTGTATACCACACCTTGGAATTCTGTTATACACAAATTACGGAAAAACTCTATCAAACAAATGGCGAAGGTGGTCCTGCCTTATTGTGCATACAAATAGTGATAATGTTAAAGGTAACTATTGCACAAGTAAAACAAATGGAACAGGTGTAAATCCAACAAATAAATGCAGTATAAACATTTAATCTTATCCCATGTGTAGTGATGATATAGCAGCTCTGGCATGATCAAATGTAATTCCTAAGTGTTGTCATGACAGCTAGTTAGCGAAGTATAAATATATACAGTATGTAAACTGAAGTGTGTCTCCATTACCAGCAGTAGTTTTTAGTCTTTAGCACAAATGAATGTGTCAAAATAGGTGTGAAAATTGGCAAGTAAACATTTTTTTATTCATCATAATGACCAGTAATATTTACCTTATATAGGAAAAAAAATCTTATTTAACACAACATTTTTTATTTGAATTTATATAATAAATGTGAGCGATGCTGGCATTTTTAGCCGATATTTTGAACATCTCTAACAGAGATGTTGGCAAAGCTATTCCTTTATAAGCAATTATTTGTTAGATATACTATATGTGCTTATTAAGCAACAACAGTAATTTCAAATTATGTAGTGTATGCAGAGCCGGCCTTAGGCATAGGCAAACTAGGCCTAGGGTATTTGGAATGCCCAGGGGCATCAGCAGCTTCTGTTGATTAAAATGATATGCAGCATGCCTATATTCTGTGTGTGAATGAGGCTGTATCTGCATATCAAATAGTGTGTTCCTGGAAATCACTGTAACATAGCATTCCATATGCAGGTACAGCCACAGCCACAAACAGAATATAGGCATGCCACATATCATTTTAATCACCGGAAGCTCCTTGTGTGTGCCTGTCATAACAATGCAAATAAGACAAATTTTTAGCAAAAAAGGCACCAAATGTTAGCAGAACTGTCCAGGAGCTGCATGGCCTATTGAGGCAAGATGTATGAGGAAACATCTGTATCCAAGCAAAGGCAGAGGTCACAGTGTTAGCAGCTGCGCGCGTGCTGTCTGCGGGTGGGTTGGTTGTGCAATAGTGTTCGGCATATGTGTAAGGGGCATTATGTGTGTCATGTATAAATGCATTAATAATCTGCGACATGTGTAACAGGCATTATGTGTGTCATGTGTATAAGCGCATTAATAATGTGCAACATATGTGTAATGGGCATTATGTGTGTCATGTGTATAAGGGGCATTATGTGTGTCATTATGTGTATGAAGGAGATTAATAAAGGTTGGCATAATGTGTAAGGGGCATTATGTTTATAAGGACATTAATAATGTGTGTCATGTGTAAGGGGCATTACTGTGTGGTATTATCAGCGGTGCCGAGAGAAAGGGGTAGGGGGTACAAATTACCCAGGCCAAAGTCTGATGGAAGGGCCCAGTGGGCTGTGTGGCATAATTTTAATTGGGGGTACTATTGTGTGGCCATGCCCCATCCCAGCAAGAACATACCCCTGTTTGGGCTGCGCACCAAATCTGTGCACAGTTTCTATTTAAAATATTGCGGGTAGGAGCACCAAAATGATGACTGCTATGATGAGGGTTTATGGTGCTGGGAAAGGGGAGCAGGGTCAGAGGCGGAACTAGTGGCGGTGCTAGGGGGCACCAGCCAAAATCTTGCCTAGGGCGTCATTTAGGCTAGGGCCGGCTCTGAGTGTATGTAAAATATCATTAGTGTTAAAGTGCATCGACAGTGTCCTCATACATAATGGCTTCAATCGTGCCAAATAGCCCCTTATTGCAGAGGGTCCTAGGTGATATTTCTGCACCAAGATTTTTTTTTGCATAAAATGTATATCTTTTTTTCACAAAAAACAATACATCAGGGAGCATCAATACTGCTTTGTTAGATTACACTGCTCAACGTGATATGTGACATATGCTAATCTGTGTGCAAATGAGTCTCTGAATCTGTATATGAAGTGTTACAGTGCATTGACAATGGCTTTTTCTCATACCAAGTTCTGTTCCGCTTCATATGCAACTTGGACATTTTTAAACTAAGGGCCTGATTCTGGTTCACTTGCAAAAGCAAACTCCTTTAATGGACAAAACCATGTACACTGCAGGTGGGGCAGATGTAACATCTGTAGTGTGCAGAGAGAGTTAGATTTGGGTGGGCTTTGTACTTCAAACTGATATCTATATTGCAGTGTAAAAATAGAGCCAGTATTTACCCTGCACAGAAACAAAATAACTCACCCAAATCTAACTCTCTGCACTTGTTAAAGTAACAGGCCAGTGTCTGAAGTACACTGTGAGTCGTGTTTTGCTGCTTCTGTGATGCGAATAAGGAGCAAAATTTGTATATACAGTCTATAGTAGTCCTATATACATTTCTAAGTAGGGATTTCAACAAAGTAGGGAGTTACACCCCTTTATTCATTATCAATCCAAGTGTGGCTATTAGAATTCAACTAAACTCTGATAGTAATTAGATCACTTTGGGCTTTTCCAAGCATGAGATATCCTTTTTTACACGTGATGTCCTCTTTACATTGGGTTTATTCATACCTGACTGTGAATTTGCAGGCTGGGTGTTAATTGAACGACTGCTCATGCATATGGTTCGGAATCCGCAGTTGAGAGGCCATCCTGCGATAAAATCCTGCTACTACTTTATCATTTTTGGTGCGCAAGTTGATTGACAGCTGGCTTTGTTGGGGGTAACCGAGTGTCAGGGAAAGCATAGGAGCGCCTAGGCATTTAAAGGGAAATCGTGCAAAAAATAATTCGATGGTGAGCGGCTGCGTATGGATTTGCTGCTATTTGCAGGGCTGCAATATTTTTGCAAGTCTTACACTGCAATTCACAGGCTTTTACAGGGCGGGATTTCACTATGGCTGCGTGGCAATTACCTGATCGCAGCACTCTGTAAATAAGCAGCCCAGTGATCAGGTTACTGGGTAATTTTCATTGTGAAAAGGGGTTACTGGGTCCTGCAAACGGGTAGCAACGCGGCAATACAACCCGGTAAAAAAGAAGGGTTCTTACCAGTTTATTGCTGTGTTGCTTTGCAGTGGGAACGGGTTAATCGGGTCGAGCGACCTGTTTCCCTTTAACACTATGGAGGAGGCAGTGTTTGGAGCAGCAGCAGCTGTAAGCGCTGCCTCCTCTCCTGCCCCCAATGATGCTCTGTAGCACTGCCATGCCGTGGATGACAATAGTGCCGGTTCACTGAAGCTATCTGAACAAACCAAAATGAAGGGTCGAACCAGGACTGAACTATTTAAGTCCCAGTGCGACCCTGCATTTTGCGGTCTAAAAGCGGTATCACTGTCATCCACATAATCTAAATTGATATGCCTTAAGTTTGCTTTTATCTGGAGGCCAATGTCCATTCACTACCTTGGCATGCAGATTACCAAAACTTTTCAACAGGCATGTCCAAACTATGGCCCTCCAGCTGTTGTGAAACTACACTTCCCAGCATGCATTGCCATAGTTTTAGCATTCCCGATTCGCAAAACTGTTGCAAGGTATGATGGGACGTGTAGTTTCACAACAGCTGGAGGGCCATAGTTTGGACATGATGCTTTACAACCTCTTGTTGTGAACTGTCAAACTGTACTTGTCGTCCTGGAACTATCTATACATCTCATGGACTGGTAGGATTCAAGCTGAAAATATATTCTTCCCCTGCTGTTGTACCAATCCTCTTATTTTCTGTTTCCTACGACAGGACTCTACTACAGACACTGTGACACATTTGGATGGAAGCAGGAAACCCTGTTTGAGCCAAAAACGTTTAGCCAACTCTACTTTTGGTTGTGGGTTGGACCCGCCGATCTTTAAATCCGTTTATAATGCAGTTCAGCTCAGTCATGCTCTGTGCACCTGTACTGTCTCCTTCTCAGAGCAGTGGTCTTGACAGGATGATATCACATGACATGCTCGACCTGGCAAAAAACACTATATTGAGTGACACGGTGCTGCACGGCTGTAATAACCAAGCAACAGCAGATTCAATTGCTCTGGCTGCTATCTGTTTACTGCCACTGTCACACAGGTGGGTAGTACAAACTGGAGCAGAACGTAGAAGTGGAGCCGTAAAGATCTCTGATAAACTTTACTTTCTCCTAAACCTTCTATTATTGATGCACACAGGCAGATCACCCTCATTCTCACGTGTTGAAACACAGTATCAGCAGAAATTGCCATTCCAGGATAGTTATATTTTGTGAGACTCATTCTATAGGTTAACTTAACCTATAAATGTAATAAAAGGGACTCTATATCTTATAAAAGATCCCCATAACTTATAAAAGTTAGATTTACCATATTCTGTTATATGTAAAGGGTGCCCCAACACCAGACAAACAAATAGACAGCATTTGCTTCATTTTATTGACCGTTTACATTTTGATTTGGTTAGTAGGGTTCCCAGTGCATTGCTTTGCATCAAGACGGCCCTGGGTGTTAGCAACATTAAGGGGGAAATTTACTAAGGCAAATACACCTAAAAAATTCGTATTTGCATGGTAAAATACGAATTTTTTAGACAGATTCGTATTTTTGGCATTTGCTATGCCAAAAATACACATGTTCGTATTCTTATTTATGGCACATTCGTACTTGTATTTACAAATACGAATGCATACGCCGTTGGGAAATATGAATAGGAATCACCATTCAAAAGAATGGTGATTCCTAATTTACTAAGTAATTAAAATACGGTTGCTAATTATCGTCAAACTGCCGATAATTGCCAGCTAAATACGCCAGGATATAGACTTCAATTTCCTGGCGTATTTGGCTGATCCGTGCAGGCTTCATTGTAAAAATAAATAAATAAATTAAAAAAACTGTGTGGGGTTCCCCCCATGGCCATAACCCGCACCAGGCTCAAAGAGCCGGGTCTGGTTTTGAAAAATCAGGAAACCACTGAAACAGGGCTCCGCTGACTTTTTAAAACAAGCCCCAGGCTTCCGGGCTGGGTCTAGTTCCCAAAATGCAGGGGTACAAAATGAATAGGGGTCCCCTGTATTGTAAGAACCAGCCCCAGGCCCAACCAACCAGCAGGGTAATGCCACAGCCGGGGGGGGGGGGGGGGAGACTTTTTATACAAGTCCCCCCAGCCAAAGCATTCATCCCTACCGACCAGTCAGCCTGGGCAAGGGTCCTGGGGGAGTGGGGACTCCAGAACTTACCTGCCCAGGCTGAAGCCTGGTGCTGTCCCCGGTACCCCTGGGAGTTGGGAACCAGGCTGATTAAAGTGCAAAAAATAGAATGAAAAACTATTGTCTAATACTGTGGAAGTATGAGTCCCATCAAGCCTCCCCCGCATGCTGGGACTTGGAGAATCACAAGTCCCAACATGCGGGGCATTTAATGGCCCGCTGGAACTTGTAGTTCCACAGTATTAGAAATAGTTAAAAAACACACCCAAAGACACCCAAGAAAAATAAAGCTTTATTACATCCAAAGCCCACACATACTGATACTTACCTATCATTAGCCCGTAGGTCGGTCCCCGGGTCCGCTGTCCTGATGTCCTGGGGCTCCAGGGTCTGGGTCCGGTGTCCTGGGGCTCCGAGGGCAGGGTCCTGGTCCAGTGTCAGACGAAATCCATAGGGGATCTGTGGAAGGAAATTATACTCACGGGTCTCCTACGGCGTAGATTACGTCCTCTTCTTTCCTGCAGTAGTTCATGGTATTTGAGAAAAAAAAAACGATCACCCGGCACCATCGCACAGTGACAAGCGCTGAATGTTCAGCGCTTGTCACTGTGCGATGGTGCCGGGTGATCGTTTTTTGTGCTTCTCACTCTGAATGATGCTTCTGGCCTCTAGGCGCCTAGCGGCTCCTGATTCTGGCTATGCCCCTGGGCACCTTCATTGCCCTTTGTTGCACCAACACTCCAACATCCACGAGAGATACCTACTAGAAGACCTTTCAATGGCCCTTATTCTGATCTAAGCGGTAACGGCCGCATGCGGCCGTTCCGCCGATGTTTTCGCTCTGCGCATGTGCAGAGGGCACTCTGCGCATGTGCAGGCGAAATCGCCGCACAATTTTTTTTAACGCCGCAAAGGGGGTGGATAGGGGCGTGAGGGGCTACTTAGCCTCATTTCCCTATGCATACGCCCCGCGTTTCATGGGCGTTCCCATGCAATCGCGGGGCGTACGCATGGTAATGAGGCTGTGACGCATGTGTTGGGGGCGGGCATCTGACATCGCCGGATGTCAGCTGCCCGCCCCCATACATGCTTTCACACGGACAAGTGTCCGTGAGGTCTATGGGTGCGGGAGCTGGTGGAGCGTGCGGCCCTGCCTTCGATGGTCGGTGACCATCGAATGCAGGGGGCTGCTCCAAGATGGTGGAGGCGTATCCCCCGCCATTTTCATGCGGACCGCCACATGTCCGCGTACGGACGGCCGTGGCGATCCGTATGGAAGGCGGGGATTCGCCTGCACGGTCGGAGCCGCATATGCGGCTCCGGCCGTTCCAAGCAGAATAAGGGCCAATGTGACCATTTCGAATTATGTTGCAATTATGTGTACTAGCCCTTACTGTACTTGTCTCTAGGTTCTCTCTCTTGCCCCTGCATTTTATCAAGTAGAATTGGATGTTTTAAGAGGTATAAAAAACAATATATTGATGTATAATTATATAAAATCGGAGACCCATTTTTATGGAAGACAAAAAAAAGGATATACTGTAAACACTAATGTATTAAGATAGTAATGCTGAATACCCAGCTGCATTCCTTCCACGCTACAAACTCTTAGGGCGGGATGTATTAAAATACATCGCCGCCCTTCGCGCCCCCCCCGCCGCGATGCCGCCGCATATGTACTAACATATGCGGCTGGCATCGCGATGCGGTGACGGAGCCCCCCCGCGATACCTGTATTGTGGTCTGCGGGGGGGCTCCGTCACCTCCCAGCCGGCTTCTGCTGCCTACACGCCGGGGACAGCTAAGCAAGCTGTCCCCGGCGCTTCCTCCTCCCCCCTGCAGCCGGAAGGACGTCCGGCTGCGTTGCTAGGGGGAGGAAGGGCTTACCTTCCGGGGTCCAGGAGGACCTGCAAGAAGGTAAGCCCAAGGGAGGGGGGAAAGGGGGGGTCGGCGAGGCGGCGGGGTTGCGGCGACGCGGCGGGCGGCGAAAAGAAGCCCATAGGCTTCTATAGGGTATCGCCACCCAAAGGTGGCGATACCCTGCCCTGCGAAACGGCTGCGAACGGGTTTTAGTACATAGAAAAATGCGGTAAAACGGGGGTTTTACCGCATTTTCCCTTTAGTACATCCCGCCCTTAGCCACATATTTTGTCATGGGAAATCAAAAGCTATACTAAACTTCATTGGCATCCTTCCTTGCTCTAGCGGAGCTGGCTATCCGGATACTTTGTTATATTCCTCGATGAAGCTTTGTCAGGTTCAAATAGCTCAGTCACAAAACAAAGCACTTGATGGATTAGTCTCCAGCAGTAATCAAGGTTAGCGAGCAGCAGTGGGATCTTCTGTGCGGTGTCCTTCCATACACTCTCATTGTGTGTACACAACACTTTCATATCTCTCACGCTATGACACTTTCAGCTCTAGGAATTTCCTCTCAGAGCCAATTAACCTGTGAAAGATAATAAAATAACACACACTATTGATACATTACATGTGAATAATATACTGTATATTCAGCATACCGTAACTCAGGCTCGGGCTGAAGCCCAAGGCTGTGCCTGTGCTCCTGGGAGGTGGGCACCAGGCTGATGCCAGTAAAAGTGTAAAAAATATAAAGATAAACATTGTGTTTTGTTGTCGAATAACAAGTCCCAGCAAGCCTCCCCCACATGCAGGGACTTGGCAAACCACAAGATCCCAGCATCTGGGGCATTAATGGGCCTGCTGGTCCTTGTAGTCCCAATAGAACACAAACATTGATTGAAATAAATATTTAATACACACAACATTCACACATACTTACCTATCTTTCCCTGTAGGTTCGGTCCACTTGTCCGGTAGAATCCAAGGTGGTACCTGTGAAAGGATATCCTACTCACCAGCTGCTCTGATGTAGATCAGTTTGTTTTGTTCCCTGTAGGCATCCACGGGTTAAAAATAACAAACCGAACATGTGGCTCCAAAAGGACTGAGGAGCTGCAAGTGTGTTTTCACTTGCAGCTCCTCCCCAAGAATGAGGGATTCCCCAGGGGGAGCCCCATAGCTGATTGGCTGTGCACGGCTCCATAGTCAAATATACACCATAACAGACTTAAATGTGCAAAAGGTAAAGTCCAATGGATCTGAGAATCGTATATATCTGATATTATTAAATCATCAGTTAACAGTTCTCTCCGTCAGTGTTCAAAGATGACGACATATATGAAAAAATAAATTGATATTGTAGTGAATTATTGTAAATACAATATTAACACTCTTTGTGCTCCATAGACGCTCATGTTAAAGACATCATAATTTTGGGGATGTGTCCAGCACTTCTTAAACAGCTGGGCAGCCCCCGACTCCCCTTACTGTACTGCTAGATGCTGCGTGCATGCTTTGCAGCACTGCAGTGATCACTGGATCTCCCCACTGTCCCACCCGCCTGCAGGGCACTGTTACCCACAGGTGGAGCAGATAGGACAGTGAGTCAGTGTCCAATCAGCAAGTATGGCCCAGGCCATGAACTCTATAATGGTTAATCATACCTCTATGGTGGCTGTTTACACCCTGTTTGGAGGCTGACACCCACCATTAAGCTGCATAGCAATATTCCCTGGACCACAATTTATTTTCACAATACAACCAGGGAGACAGTACTTTAAGGTCACAGATGATGTTTGTCAAAGCGTCTACATTAGGCATGTCCAAATTATGGCCCTCCAGCTGTTGTGAAACTACACCTCCCAGCATGCCTTGCCATAGTTTTACCATTCCCTAATTGCAAAATTGTGGCATGGCATGATGGGACTTGCAGTTTCACAACAGAATCAGAATCAGAAACAGAATCTTTATTTGTCATAAAATGGCCACATGCAGTGAACATTAAACGAAAATAAAAGAGCATACAGCACATATATACAGCAAAAGCGTAAAAAAGACAGTGATAACAGACAGCCAAATCGTACATGCCTACATTATTCAACCCTAAGATTTACAGTTATTTAAAATCCGAACAGCTATTGGAAAAAAACTCTCTCTAAATCTCTTTGTCTTACATAAAACTGATCGATAACGCCTATGAGATGGTAGTAAGGAGAAAAAGTCATAATATGGGTGGGTAAAATCACTCAGAATACATTTTGTCTTCAAAGAAAGTCGACTCAGAAAGATGTCGTGCAGGTTCGGGAGAACAACACCCACTGCCTTACCCGCAGTTGACACAACCCTCTGAAGGGACTTTCGATCCGCAGCCGAGCAGGGACCGAACCAGGCCAATAACCCATAAGTGAGGATGCTCTCAATTACACAAGAATAAAAATTAATCAGGGTCTTCTCACTCAGACCAGCCAGTCGCAGTTTCCTCAGGAAATACATGCGCTGGTTGGCCTTCTTAATAATTATGTTAATATGGGTATCCCATGAAAGATCGTTAGCAATATTGATACCCAAAAACTTGAAAGTATCAACAATCTCCACCGGTTGACCATTTAAGACCAACGGACAACACACAGTCTTTTTGTACCTCCTAAAATCTAAAATTATTTCTTTTGTCTTGCTCACGTTAAGGATCAAGCAATTCCCACCGCTCCAGGACTCTAATTTCAAAACTTCTGATCTGTAAGCGGACTCATCATCATTGGTGATAAGACCCACAATGGCGATGTCGTCTGCAAATTTAATAAGACGGACAGAATCTGAACTGGAGAAACAATCAAACGTAAATAATGAATACAATAAAGGACTCAAAACGCACCCCTGAGGGACTCCAGTATTAACTACAAGTGTAGTGGAAACCTGGTCACCTATCTTGATGGCCTGAGGCCTATCAGACAGGAAATCCAGGATCCAACCACAGATGGACCCACTTAGACCTATACTAGAAAGTTTTTTTACTAACAATAGTGGCGGCACGGAGTTAAACGCCGAACTATAGTCGACAAACAAAATCCGGGCAGACGAACCCTTGGATTCTAGGTGGGCAGAAAGCTCATGAACTAGCATGAGCATTGCATCATCTGTAGATCTTTTTGCTTTATAAGCAAACTGAAAGGAGTCGAAGCCAGGGGGAATGCACTCCTTAACGTGAGCAAGAACCAATCTCTCAAAACTTTTCATAATCAATGACGTCAAGGCAATTGGTCGAAAGTCATTAAGACTTTCGGTTTTTCCTTTCTTAGGGACAGGTACAATGGTCGTAAATTTAAAACATTTGGGCACATAACAAGCTCTAAGGGATAAGTTAAAAATAAATGTAAAAATTCCTGCAAGCTGGGCAGCGCACTTTTTCAACAGCTGGAGGGCCATAGTTTGTACATGACTGATCTAGATGAATATGAAAAGTGGATTGTGGGTGCAGTCTCATGTGCTGTACCTGTATAGCAGACAACAGGTCTAATTCACAGGTACATGCAAATTGGCATCTTTCTTCGGTACATGTGTAGTTTCACGGTGCCAGTATGGTGCCGTGCATCTGAGTCCCCTTGCGGGGCTCGCTTCGCTCGCCCACGCTGCGGGCTCGGTGGCGCGCTACGCACGACACGCTATTTAAAATCAACTCCATGCCAACATGGATAGTGGAGGTATGAACTATCCATGTTGTAATGGAGTTAAGGTACTTTTTTTAACTGGCGCCGTGAAACTACACAAGTACCCTTTGTTCAAATGCCAGGAGTAGTCCTTTGTAATGAGATGCCCATTGGTGGGCAAAGGCACAGCATCAGCTGAACATAGGTCACACCATCAGATTTCTGTGCAGCACTATGGTATTACTGGATGTCTGCTGCAAGTGTCAGGGCCAGTAGAACAGCATATGAAGATGTAGATGCTAGCCACACCCCCAAACAATAGTTGCCTACTCTCCTGCATTCTGCAGGAGACTCCCTGAAATAACAGCAATCTCCCTCTCTCCCTCATTAGTCTACCAATCTCTCTCATATCGCCTAACCCACATTACACTGTTACATTTTTGGGTAAAAAAGGAATGAGAAATACAGTATTTTTCGGACCATAAGACGCACTTTTTCTCCCACAAAATGTGGGAGAAAAACTACAGTATGTGCGTCCGCTTATGGACCGAATGTGGAGCAGACAGCTGGAGCGAATAAGACAATATGAAGCTTACATAAAGGGCAGCGCTCCCACTGCGCTGGGTGGGAGAACCCAGATGGCGGGGAGTGCCGGGTCCTGGATGCTGCTGCTGTGCCATCATCTCAGAGCCCGGCAGCAGAGCCCGACACCATGTGACTCCCCTGCTCCCCCCCCACCTCCTCCTTCCACAGGAGTGCACTGTGGGCAGCGTTAGCTTTGAGCCTGGATGCGGGGAACCACTGGGTCTGTGTCTACAGTACTGTCTACAGTATGTGTGTGTGTATCTATGTCAGGGTTGCCGACCCTCCCGGAATTTGCGGGAGTCTCCCGAAAATCGGGTCCTTCCTCCCGGCCCCCGGAAGGGTGGGCAACCCTCCCGGAATTAGGGGGACCCCCACTGAGCCCCCCGATCGCAGCATTTATATGCCGCAATCCGCGGGTCTCAGGGGAGGGGGCGGAGCTAAAACGGCACAATCGTGACGTTTTAGCCCCGCCCCCTCCATGGATAACTGTTATTCCGGCTATTTCTTGTAATGGGGGCGGGGCTTAATGACGCCACATTTAAGCCCCGCCTCCAAAACGAGTAATGCAAGATTCCTCTCCGGGTTCCTCCCGGAGAGGATTTTTTCAAAGTCGGCAACCCTGATCTATGTGTATGCTGGCTCTGATGTGTGTGTGTGTGATTCTATGTGTATGCTGGCTCTGTGTGTGTGTGTGTGTGTGTCTACTGTATGTGTATGCTGGCTCTGATGTGTGTGTGTGTTTCTATGTGTATGCTGGCTCTGTGTGTGTGTGTGTGTGTCTATGTGTATGCTGGCTCTGATGTGTGTGTGTATGCTGGCTCTGATGTGTGTGTGTGTGTCTATGTGTGTGCTGGCTCTGATGTGTGTGTGTCTGTGTATGCTGGCACTGATGTGTGTGTGTGTGTGTGTGTGTGTATCTATGTGTATGCTGGCTCTGATGTGTGTCTATATGTGTGTGTGTGTGTGTGTGTGTGTGTGTGTCTATGTGTATGCTCTGTAAAGTGCAATGTTACTGTCATTCATCCCACACTACTCTGCTTTGACTTGTACATAAATAACTGCTGAATTTCTCTGTTTTCACATAGAAGTGATAAGTGGAGCACAGTTGTTCTTGCCTTTAATATACCCACTTTCAGTACTCAAAACCCCTACTAACTTCATGTTCGTAAAAACCGACAAGAAGAATTATATTGCAATCTTCATCTCAATTATAACACTATCTGGTTCAGAGTATTTTTTTCCCCTGTTTTCCTCCTCTAAAAATTAGGTGGGTCTAATGCTCATGTGCGTCTTATGGTCCGAAAAATATGGTAGATACATTTTCATTGACTCATCAGCACCATTCCCCAGCATTTTACCAAGTACAGTAGCTCTTACTAACTGCTTTGGGGCTCATCTACATTTGTATATAAGTCATTTTACAAGATTCCTCTCAGATGTAGCAGTACGGGAAGCGGTCATCTATTAGAATGAACTTAGGTCTACAGTCATTAGGTCGACCCCACTAGGTCGACTTAAGGTCGACATGGGCCAAGGTCGACTTGACTTAAGGTCGAATTTGCATAAAGGTCGACATGAGGAAGGTCGACTGGTCATAAGGTCGACATGGGTTTTTCACTGTTTTTTGAGCCGACATGTGCCGACAGGCGGTATTTCATGCCCTACCATCCACTAGGGCGTGGTGGGAGAATAAAATAGTGTGCCGAGCGCAGCGAGGCACCGTGCCCGAAGCATCGCGAGCGAAGCGAGCGATGCGAGGGTCCGATTCTCATTGCCAACTGTGTCCATGTCGACTGTGTCGACATTCGGGTCAAAAAACAGTGAAAAACCCATGTCGACCTTATGACCAGTCGACCTTCCTCATGTCGACCTTTATGCAAATTCGACCTTAAGTCATGTCGACCTTGGCCCATGTCGACCTTAAGTCAGGTCGACCTTCCTGCCAGTCGACCTAGTGGGGTCGACCTATTGACTGTAGACCTAAGTTCATTCTGACAGATGTACCGCTTCCAGCAGTACACAGTCACGCTTCTAGGTGCCACGTTCACAATCTCTTTTCACAATGTCTTCATATATGGAACTAGACACTCCCTTTGAGTGGAGCATGACACGCCCCCTCAATGGGGTGCTGCGGAAAATTATTTTACCAACTATAATCTCCCTGAAACTAGTTTTCAAAAGTAGGCAAGCATGCCCCAAACATTTGCAAAACATCTAGGTTTTCATTGCCACTCTCTGTAACCAATGGTCATTAGTTCGCAATCACCTTGCATTTCTTCCACATTGCAGATGCCATCATGGCACATGCACTGTGCAGCTCAGGTGCCATAAAATAGATGAGATGAGCGTCGAGGTATTGCACTTGCCGACGGATTACAGCTCTTCTTCTTCTTTGGTGGGTAGCTTTAAACAGCAGCAATAGGCCACAATGACCCCAGTGGCAGCCAATCACCATTACTTTATGAGAGTGACCAAAGTAACTGCAGATCCAGACACTTTAAAAGCTAAATTGATCAAAGCATCACAAACAATTTTGTTTTATATTGGGCAGACTTGAGATCCTGCAAATACCAGCAAGTAACCCATTTCCCCCTATTGCGCTCTATGTGTTGCTACAAACAGTTCTATAGCTAGGAAATTAAAAACCAGAAAAATAAATCAGAAATATTTTTTATCAGAGATCAGACAGCTTTAAACAATTAAAGGCAAACTTCCATTTACACTTAACCAATTTAAAGCTCTGAAGAAAAAGGTAATGTAATTTGCAATTCGATAACAAAGCGGAAGGGACCATATACATTTCAGTGAGTCACTCAGAGAGATCTCCGAGTCAGAAACCAATAACTGGTCACTCAGGAAAGAGACGAGTGAAATCCATTTAATGCATTTCAGAAACAATCTAATGAAGCACTTACTTAGTGGTAATAAGACGCCAGCACTATTGGTGCCATCATCTCGCTGCAGTTAAATAAGCACTGAATTACTCCACTTGTGAAATGCATTCAGCGGGTTCTTTTACTCTCTAATTGAGACTTGGCATGTGTGACATTTTTTAAGAACAGATGAGGGAAGGTATTCTGAAGCCAGGAATGAGAATGTGTTCTATTGATGATGATATATAGGGCCTCATTCACACTTGATCACACGGCAAATTTGTTCTCCAAATGGGCAAAACCATCAGCAAATGTAACATGTGCAGAGAGAGTTAGATTTGGGTGGGGTGTGTTGAAACAGAAATGTTAACTGCAGTGTAAAAAACAAACAAACAGTATTTACCCTGCATAGAAACAACATAACTCACCCAACTTTACTCTTTTAGTAAATGTTACATCTGCCCCACCTGCAGTGCATATGGTTTTGCCTATTTAAAGAACAAATTTGTCCTGTGATCAGGCTGAATTAGGCCCATAGACACAAACACATTATTTATGGAAACTAGAGTATTCTGACGTTTATTCATTGACTAGCAACATACCCTGTAGGTGGCACTCTTGCTGGTGTGTATGACATTGGTTCCAATGGTTTGGGCTACAGTATGTGTCCCCATAAATACCCTCTGGCCTTTTTTTTCCTTTTAACATAGTTACAGTGGATTATTTTCTGAACATGCCCTATTGCCATGTAGCTCCAGTTTTGTGGGACCACCCCCATCATGGCACATCTACCAAACAAATGTGTGATAGCTCTGGCGCTGTCCTCAATACTTGGTGACCAATATCAGGTTTCACTCCAAGATGTGATAATGGAGTTGGACTGACCTTGATATTGGTCCCTACGTGCATATAAAGGTATCTTTTTAACCGTGCTTTAAATTCCTTCTCCGCCCACTCCTACAGGAGTTTTACGTGGTACACTGACCTTGGGACCAAGCCCTATATTCACATAGCAGAATATTTACTCCACAAACTTATCTTCACAATACTTATAGTGCTTTAAACCATTGGAACAAGACTGACCTTGGTAGTGCACCTTATTTGCACATAAAGGTTTCTTTACATCCATCTGCATCCGGGTTATTGGAACGCACATGGGTTCGCACATGGGTTCCAATAACCCGGAAGCACAGCTGTGACGCACTTCTGGGCGGTGGACGCGGCAATCAGGAGGATAACTGCAACTCCAGAAATGGAGTAAGCAGCATATACTGTATTGATTTATAGTTGTGATGGTTTTACTGCTTGTGTAGTAATGTATGTAAATATTGAGAAATGGGCACATTATGAATATGAATATGGATAGACTACTGTTGTATAAAATGATGCATCTTCACAATAATTTGAATGATCCAGTTTTGTGTATCACCACCATCCATGTGGTTAATAAATGGTATAAATACCGCATATGGGTGATGGCCATGCACACATACACACCCTGAGGAAGGACCCAAGTGGTCTGAAGCGCGTTGGTGACATCTAGCAGCACCACAGGAGGACTCATCACCCATCCTTATCAACTGGAATTCGGAGTGCAATTCTGGCTCCACAATACAAAAAGGACATTGTAGAAAAAGTACAGTGAAGGGCAACAAAGCTAATAAAATGGTTAAAGTCCATGTTCTATGAGGACAGACTAGCCAAATTAGAAATGTTTACGCATGAGAAAAGATGGTTAAGAGGTGATATGCTTCACATGTATAAAAATATCAGGAGTCAATATACCGTATAGGCACCCTTTTTACTGTGAAGTCAAGGACCAGGACATGTGGACATCCAATTAAAAACTCTGAAGAAAAGTTTGAGCTTGGACATAACAAGGTTGAATAAAGATGTATGTCCAGTACCTTTTTATTCAACCTTATAATGTTACTATGATATGGTTTTGTCTGCCTGTAGATAACACTCTGGTAGGTAGCATGTAGGTAGCATGTAGGTAGCACGTGGCCACCGCCAGCTTATCCAGGCTAATTGGATAGCCTCCAGCAAGGCAGATTCAGGCATACAGCCCAAGGACCTCCAGAGCTCCCAAAGTTAGGAGATTACTTATCGGGATAGATGTGATAGGAGTCCTATTAGGGCATAGTTGCCTACCCTTCCACATCCTGCAGGAGATCTAAATTCAGTTAATAATCTCCTGCCGCTCAGCATTATACTTAAATCTCCTGCATTCTTCAGATTCTGACAGTGGTGCCACTAGGGAGTTTCTATGCAAAGAGAGTGATATACTGTAATCACTGTGGTTTTCTGTAGCTGCTCAGGAGCCCCTGCTGATGACCCTGCTCATTTTTCCCCAACAGGCGTGTACTGAGCTGGGGAGAGAGGCTGTGGAGGGGTGGCAGTCTGTCATCTCTATCCCCACTGCCTGACTCCCTGCAAGGAGGGAAGTGGGATTGGACCTGGGGTACTCCAGCAGACCCGGGCCCATGTAAAAAGTACCCACTCTATCCACTCTCAACACCACTGGTTAGATCTGTAGAACCTATGTATTGTATACAGCCATTTCCCTGACTTTAGGGCACAGTCTAATAACATGATAGTCCGGCCCTGCCCCCCTGTCCTCTTTGTGCTTCTCCTGGAGAGGAGACAGTAAAAGTAGATTAGTATGTTTAACGTGTTACATTTGCCCCATCTACAGTCAGGGCCGCCGAGAGGGGGGGTACCAGTTACCCGGGCCCGGGCTTGCTGGAGGGGCTCGGCAGGGGCCCTGGCCCGACCCCCCTTCCCCCTCCATCCCTCCCAGGCAGCAGCAGCAGCACATACCTACAGGCTTAGCTGACTGCAGGATCAGCATGAGCATCTCACTGACAGCGTGAGAGCTCATGCTGGGCCTGCTGTCAGCACAGCACATGCTGTAGGTGTGTGCTGCTGCTGAGAACTGCCCCCCCCCCCCCCCTGACATTATAGTATGTTTTTTCAACCCCCTCTAAACATTTTGGGAGCGTGGCCTAATTGCGGGTGGTGACCATGCCTCCCGTGATTAGGCCACACACCCAAATTTTTACCTGGGTCTAGCATACCTCTCGGCTGCCCTGTCTACAGTGCAACATATTTTTACCATGCTCCCAACTCAGAACCAGCATCTTTGATAAGATGTATTTTTCTTGGTAAGCCTATAGAAGAATTGCGGCTGTTTTAATACTGCTGGTTGTTTTTTATAGTCATCTCAGGATATTCATAACTAGGTGCGCTTTTTACAGAAACTATTTTGATGGTTTTAAAAACATTTTAAGAAGCATATCTGCTTGCAAACTTTATTTTAACATGTTTATTGGAAAGTAAAAATGTAGTCTGTCTTATACTTCTACATTTGATCCACAATCATTAATAATTATTGTTTTTTAATTTTGCCCTGACTGATTTGTTTGGGGTGACTAATGGTATAAAGGCTCCAATGTAAAATGATATAGAGTACTAATACAGTATATTGAAAAGAACGTAAACAATCCTGACATGAGAACCATGTGGGCCATTTGTGCAAATAGGTCATTTAATTAATGAATGCTTTTAACCAAACAGCAGAGATGAAAAAAATACAAAAGATGTAGCCACCCTTATCTATGCTGCCTATGGCGCTTGTTGCGACAACTCATCACAGAATGCCTAGTCGCATGGCGGAGCAAAAAGTCTCACAGCATGGCCTATGGCATTACCAGTGATCATCCACTATATGGAAGGGAGGGGTTCTGTGGACATGGGAGGATCCAAAGGAGAGCCTCTCCAGTTCACAGGTCCTGGCGCTGATTTAGGAAAAGCAAAAAGTATAGCTTGATCAATAATTTTCAAATACCAAAAAATAAAGAGTGTATATAAATTAGATTGACAGCTGCCGCAAAGTGTGAGTGAGCGTGCTGGGTCTCACTCGGAGAATTCAAAAAGGAAGAGAATGTTTCACACTTGCGCTGCTGAATCTATAATGTTTGCCTGTAAGCTTTGCTGAACAAAAGGACACCTGGAGACACTAATTAATAATGTACCAAAATTTTATGCATGTAAAAAGAATTTAGTAATAAAAACATATAATATAAGTTTACACAGATAGAAATATTTTAAAATAAATGCAGTTGTAATAAAGCATGCTCAATAGATTTATAAATGGCAGATAACTGCCACTGAGGTCACAGATAGGTGTTGTAGGTGATTAATATCAAGGAGCGAGGTTTAATGCAGGAAATGCAGCCAGTCTTGTTAGTAGCAAAATAAGCTGTTAGATGGTAAGGGGAGGGTTGCGGGAAACACAAGCCAAAGCCGATGGTTAGAGGCAATAGAATAAGTACAGAGGACAAGTAGCGTAACCCCTTTTAGCGTGTATAGCGCAGATGGAGTAATTCAGGAGACGCACTTTCGTCCTAGACAGTATGCTCACCCTCCTTGAGATGGAAAGCCGGAGGGGCCGGGGAGCACGGTGGTATGTGCAGCTCAACCCGGTGCACGTGGTGATGCTGTGTCTGTAGCTCTGACGGGGAACCCGGAAGTGTCGAGGGCTCGACCCGGAGCAAAGGCTTGGTGACGTCCGCCGGAGAGGGGCTCGCTCCTTAAACCTCGCTCCTTGATATTAATCACCTACAACACCTATCTGTGACCTCAGTGGAGAGCGTTATCTGCCATTTATAAATCTATTGAGCATGCTTTATTACAACTGCATTTATTTTAAAATATTTCTATCTGTGTAAACTTATATTATATGTTTTTATTACTAAATTCTTTTTACATGCATAAAATTTTGGTACATTATTAATTAGTGTCTCCAGGTGTCCTTTTGTTCAGCAAAGCTTACAGGCAAACATCATCCACTATATGTCACTTTTTAAAATCAGCACTGCCCATGCATCAGATGTCTAATTCAATACTACAGTGAAAGAATCAGCATTGCGTGTGCGTGAAGTCTCCATTGAAATGCACTATAGCGCAATAATTACTTTAATGTACAGTACTGTACTGTACAGTATGTTAAATAGACATTTTTCTCAGAAAATTCTATTACATAGAAGTGCGTCTCATTACGCTATTTTTAAAGTGCTACGGGGATAAGTGAGTGGGCGGTATTCAATGAGCCAGAATCGCCAAGTTTTATGGCGATTCTGTGTTTTTTTCATGTGTGCCGGCGATTTTATGAGCTGTATAAGCGAATCACCCTATTCAATGACCTATAATCGCCGTTGAGGACCGGTGAATGAAGCACCAATCGCCAAATGTAATTCTCTAAAAATCGCCGTTTTTAGTCTATAGGATTTTGCATGGGGAATCGACGGTAGTCGAGGGGAATCGCCAAAAGTGTATTCAATGTGAAGTTGGCGATTCCTTTTTCTTGTTACATATCGCCGTTCCTCACCGAGTGTCCCTCGTCATTTTTTTCTGGTGAACTTTGATAGGAACATGTCAAATAATTGGTTTTAAGTGTTCTATTTAACTGTGCAAGTGTAATGTATTATTATTTGCTGCCCTTGTGTGATGTGATGGTCGTAGAAGTGCTATACAAATATATATTTAATTTTTTGAGGTATTTTTTTTTTCTCCCACAAAGCACTGTTCTTACCCATGGTGCACCTCACTTACCCATGATTCTCCTCCCCACCTCACTCCTTCGTTTGCCCTTTGTGCAGATTACCCCGATTTTGCCGTCTGCAGTATTGGAAGCGTTTATTCAGGGTAATTTGCATTTCTCTTGCATTTCACTGCATTTTTTTAAACACTGACGACATTACTGACGCTGTTTTGGGAAACGCAGGGTTGGCTGAGAATCGCCGTTAGGGCCGGCGATTCTCAGCCACGTTGAATAGGGTGACTCGGCGACTCCACACGAATCCCCATGCATGGCGATTGGCAGCAAAAAACCGGCGATTGGCTGGCGAATGAAAAAACTGAATCGCTGTGACAAACGATTCAGCTCATTGAATACCGCCCAGTGAGTATACAGTATGGTTGAAGTACTGTTCGTACTTTAGGCTGATGCGTTTCAACCAGGGCTTCATGGGAGCCCACATCTCTGGCGCTATCGATGGTATAGTCTACACTTGTGTAAGGGCACAGCTGCACGTGTGTCTCATTACGCTATACTAGTTAAGCACAGAAGTACGCTACAGTATGAATGACACAGTAAGAGCAGGCCAGACTCAAGCACAGAGCAGGTTAACAAAATGGCTACCTGGGTTTCAGTCAGGGCTTCATGGGAGCCCACAGTAGCCACAGGGGCTAAGGGGCTCCTGCTGTGTGAAATATGTAAAGTGCTGTAGAGTACAGTAATAACAACTGCAGCATCTCACGTGCATACACACGTCCCGTTCTCGGCAAATAGGTAAGCTCCATCTTTATATTATCCATCTGTCATCTGCCACTGGATTAGTGGAGCCTTATTCACCCAGTGGTAGTGATGTGTATTGCATACTGTATGTTGTTGTGCCTCAATGCTCCTCAATGCATCCGAGCACGCTCCAGTGGCGAGCCAAAACCCGCGTCTAAGCATGCTGTCGGGATGAACAAGCATGACACCAACTGTACTGTAGTATGGATGTAAGAGAAGATGCAGTTCCACCATGTTCCACTGCTCTGTAGATACATTTTATTAATCTAGAAGAGTGGATCCCAACCTCGGTCCTCAAGTAACCCCAACAGTTCACATTTTCCAGGTCTCCACACAGAATTGCAAGTGAAATAATTAGCTCCCACAAGCGCCTTGAGTCCTGTTGGAGAAAGTGCACTATACTGTATAAATAAAACTTACTAACTTACTAAACTTACTAGATCTTTTAAAATGTGTCAGTGAATAATAAGCACACCTGTGCACCTGCTGAGTGACCTGGAAAACATGAACTGGGAAACAAGATTGAGAACCACTGATCTAGAAAAAGGCAAAACAAACCTACCGGAGAGGCAGTTGATGATTTAACATGATTTACAAGAAAAAGATGACTCCCTTTGTTGGGACACTGCTTAATAAACACATTTTTTTTAGTATTTGTTTTATTCTTAAAGATCTATACTCCTATACACATTCTATTGCCCTTTTTAACTTCCTTATCACAATGTAAAATAGTTTATGATAGTTTTTTACACACACGCGAATAGCAAAAAATGTGAAAAACCAGGGGTGTAACTAGATATTCGTAGGCCCCATAGCAATAGTTTGTAAGGGCCCCCTATTTAGGGACTGATAGTGATAAATATATGTAAAACATATTCAATTGACAGTAAAAATGGGCCCCCTTCAGCTCTGGGCCCCATAGCAACTGCATCCCTTGCACCTATGGTAGTTACGCCCTTGTGAAAAACTAAGTGTTGTGTATCTGAACAATTATTTAATATTATATATTTTTTGTTTCAGCTTTGCTAGCCAATGATCTCAAATGAGGAGTTTATCACTCCCTTGAGGTATTCATTTTACAAAGCTGATTTTTTTTGTATTGTAAGTGAAAAAACGTATCAAACATTATGTAAAACATAAATTAAGTTTATTAAAACTGGCGAAAGTCTTTTTCTGCTGTCTGGGTGACTGTCTCCAGACAGATAGCCACAATATTTATAAGGTCTTCTGTAGGAAAATGCTATAACTACATGTACTGATACACTGCCACAAAGGCAGAATTACATATTATCATAAGCTGTACATAATATCACAGGAGAGATGAGGGATGGAGAGTATCAATGTAAGTTACTGGAATGAAAGACTGCTCCCTTACACCTCAAATTGTTCCTACTGTCCTGCCGTGATAAACTTCTCATTTGAGATCATTGGCTATCAAAGCTGAAACAAAAAATATATAATATTACATTATTGTTCAGATGATGTGTGTAAAAAAATATCATTAACTATTATACATTGTGATTAGGAAGTTAAAAAGTACAATAGCACGTGTGTAGGAGTATAGTTCTTTAAGAATAAAACAAATACTAAAAAAAACTTTTTTATTAAGCAGTGCCCCAACAAAGAGAGTCATCTATTTCTTGTAGAACATGTATCACTTTATTACTCTGGGCAGCACCACCAACAAGGGAATTGACTAGGACATGGTAGATGGTAAATTAATAAATATCCACAGCTACTTATAAATATGGGTCAAATATTCTGAAAAAGAAACGAACTATTGCAACTATTTGCATAACGAACTATTAGTTGCACAAATCAAATTACTAAATATATCTCCGTTATAAGCCTCCAAAATGAGGCTTGGCACGCAAACAGGAAATGTCCTGCCCAGCAGAAATGTACGATTGTGCAGTAATAGATGCGGCCTGAAATGGAGATGTGACCCGCATGACGTGGTTACGGCCGTATTTGATCATGGACGGTATTCCAAAACGAGTCTTGAAGCGCATGACGCGAGCGCAACTACAACAAAGCGCGCGTCCAAAGAGAGGCTTGACCCGCATGACGCGGGCGCATGCGCAGGATGGAAATAACCGCCATAAAAGGCGGAAGCACAGCAGTAACACATACACTTCTCCTGAGGAAGCCGCTGAACGTTTTAGGTGGAGAAACGCATTGAGGGGACTACCAGGCTGCTATTGTACCCAGCAGATTGAAGTTATCTCGGATATGACCGGAGTGTGGGCGGTCGGAGAAATTCATCGCTGAAGTCACAAGCCATCAATACCCCTGGATTACAATTAAGTATAACCACAGATTGAATGTGCACATTTTGTGGGGACTTGAACTCTCACTTATCTTAACCTACTAACTGGCTCAGAATTGGAGCAAATAATTTATGCAATTGCAAATCTAACAAATCTAACAATTACTAACCAGTTCTAACTTTAAAAAGGAGATTTCATGTTTAATGTTTGTGTGTCTTGTGTGTATTATTAACTGTAATATTGTATTTTATTGTGATTAATTTTATTAAATATTTCATATATTCAGTACAGCGCTGTACCTATCTTTTTTTCTTTGGTTCTCTACTATAATTAGGGGTTTATGGTAATCCCCCTACTGGCACAGCAGCAGCACTGAATATACAATCAGCGCTCAGTATCATCCTGTGGAGTATTCATTTTACAAAGCTGAATTTTTTTGTATTGTAAGTGAAAAAACTTATCAAACATTATGTAAAACATAAATTAAGTTTATTAAAACTGGCAAAAGTCTTTTTCTGCTGTCTGGGTGACTGTCTTCAGACGGATAGCCACAATATTTATAAGGTCCTCTGTAGGAAAATGCTATAACTACATATACTGATACACTGCCACAAAGGCAGAATTACATATTATCATAAGCTGTACATAATATCACAGGAGAGATGAGGGATGGAGAGTATCAATGTAAGTTACTGGAATGAAAGACTGCTCCCTTACACCTCAAATTGTTCCTACTGTCCTGCCGTGATAAACTTCTCATTTGAGATCATTGGCTATCAAAGCTGAAACAAAAAATATATAATATTACATTATTGTTCAGATACACAACACAGCTATTCATGTGTGTAAAAAACGATCATTAACTATTATACATTGTGATTAGGAAGTTAAAAAGTACAATAGCACGTGTGTAGGAGTAAAGTTCTTTAAGAATAAAACAAATACTAAAAAAACTTTTTTATTAAGCAGTGCCCCAACAAAGAGAGTCATCTTTTTCTTGTAGAACGTGTTGTATCACTTTACCTCTAACAAGGGAATTGACTAGGACATGGTAGGCCCATATATTAAAAACTAATGTTGGTTATTGATAAATTAATCATTAAACCGTGAGTCTGTGCTAGTCCTTTTCTCTCATTTTGTAGATTTGACACGATTGGCAGGATTTGTATTTTTTCCCTGAAATCACATTTATAATGCATCTACTAATTATAATTATCTTTTCAAAAAGATCAAATGCATACTGTACATAACTCCAATTAATTAATCTGCCATCTCAACCTTCTGTTGTACGGATATAATTCAAACATCATAATATGTAAATTAGGTAATTTATTGCTTGACATGAACAAAATGATGTCATATCATGCAAGGTTATGCACCTTGGGAGACATACCCAATGTGCTAGTTATAACCTAAGAGGGGAGGCTTTGGGTAAATCAGAACTTGAAAAGGATCTAGGAGTCCAAATAGATAACAAATTGGGGTGCAGTGCTCAATGTCATATAGCAACAAACAAGACAAACAGAATACTAGCATGGATAAAAAGGGGTATGGAATCTGGGGACTCAAAAGTAATTATGCCACTGTACAAAGCATTGGTTAGACCTCATCTTGAATATGGAGTACAATACTGGGCCCCACACTATAAAAAAGGACATCATAGAACTAGAAAGAATCCAAAAAAGAGCAACAAAGCTAAAAAAGGGAATGAAGAATTTAAATGGTTGACCTCAGGGCATAGGTGCCGATTCTGTGGGTGCTCAAGGGCCCGAGCACCCGCGGAAATTGTTGAGCACCCACGGGCCCGAGTCCCGCTGCTGGGCCACCATATTAACTTGCTAATTTGCAGCTGCAGCACCCACATTGCCGGACCCGCCACCTGGGAAACAGTATGCCGGGAAGAGTGTATTCTGTCCGCGGAGTACCTGCACTGTGGGGGAAGTTATGTACCTGAACCTAAATTGCCGCTGTACTCAGAGATACAATGTAAGAAAATAAATAAATAAAAGATTATTCAGAGGTGCAAGTAAACAGAATAATAAAATTCCTGGTCCTGATGTGGCTGGAATATGACTGGAGGTGAGGTTTCAGGGTGATGGCGAGATGTACTAAGCTTGAAAAGTGATAAAATGGAGAGTGATAAACCACAAACCAATCAGCTCCTAACTGTCATTTTCAAGATCAGCCTGGGACATCATCATGGCAGTAACCAGCTGGTGGTTTATCACACTCCATTTTATCACTTTTCAAGCTTAGTACATCTGGCTGTATGGATGGAGTAATTGTACATCGATGCTTCACTGATATCATGGGTTTGATTCACACCATGCTATAACTGTGTGGAGTTTGACTGTTCTCCCTGTGCTTGCATGGGTTTCCCCTGGGCACTCCAGTTTCCTCCCATACCCTGAAATTATACATACAGTATACAATATATATGTAGGTTAATTGGCTCCAGACAGAAAATAACCCTACTATGTAAGTGTGTGCATGTACATGTATTTCAGGAAGGCTAGATGAACTAAGTGGTTCCTATCTGCCAGCAAATTCTATGTTTCCTAAATTAATAAAAATCCCATTGCAAACACAGTACAGTTAGTGGTTAGATTGTGGAGGTAATAAGTTCATACTGTAAGTGTCTTAAAGCAATTGAAATGTGAAGAGCAGAGAAGGCTAGTTAACATGAAATATTATTACATTACCATTAAGGTGACGGTCACGTGCATTTAAAATTGGTGCAGTGTACAGTATATGGTGCACAAGGCCCTTGAGTCCTGGGAGCCCCACCTAGCATGTGTTGCAACCATTCCTTTAATACCCACCAATTTCATAACATTTTGCACATGCACAGTAGAGAAACAGTCAGGGAAATTGAGCTGCACCATTTTTCTGAGATCTGTGCATACCTATTAGAGTCTGGGCCTCTAGTGCTCAGACTCTACAGAGCTGCCGGCTAAACAGGAGGTGGCCTGGATGAAGGAGCTGCACACAGGCCTTCTTCTATCTGTCAAAACTAAGCTACTCCTCCCAGTGACATCAGTGATCAATCACCACAAGGGCAGAAAGTAGGTGGAATCCTTCGGATATGATACAGACTCCTCCAGCCAAACAGGTAGAGGAGCTGCTGTCCATGGGCCAGATGTATCAAGCTTCAAAAAGGGATAAAATGGGGCGGAATAAACAACCAGCCAATCAGCTCCTACCTGCCATGTCACAGGCTAGGGGCGGGATGTTGTAACATCTGCAGCCCTGTTCGCCCCCCCCCCCCTTCGTCGGCCACCGCATTATTAATAACGGCATATGTTCTAACATATGCGGTTATTAACGCAAGGGACAGCTCTTGCGATAAGAGCTGTCCCTTGCGATGCGGTGCCGGCACTGGACTTCCGGGTCTGTGACCCGGGAGTCCATCTGCGCATGCACAGAGTGACGGATCACTTAAACAGCGCTGCCACTGCGGAGGGGGATTAGATCATACAGAAATGAGGTAAAAACCCTGATAACTGGGTTTTTACCGCATTTCTGTCTTAGAGAATCACCCCCTAGGTTTGATAAATGACATGTAGGAGCTGATTGACCGCTCTTTATCACTCTCCATTGTATCATTTTTTGAAGCTTAATACATCTGGTCCTCAATCTCTATGAGAGAAGTAGTCCCAAATCTTTATCAGCACTCAAGTCTGCTGCTTGTGCACCCCCAATATTTGTGCTACCACTATACATTTCTATGCTTGGAATTGCAGTCATGTGTGTTTTGCGTGTGTGTGTGTGTGTATGTGTTTGTCTGGGTGGTTCTGAGCACTGAGCGGTAGATGTATAAAGCAGTGATAAGGGAAAAGTGATAAAAAGCCTGGTACTTTATCACCGGCCAATCAGCTTCTAACTATCCCTTTTTAAACCCAGCCTCTAACTTAACAATCAGGATTGGCCAGTGATAAAGTACCAAGCACTTTATCAATTCTACTCCCTTATCACTGTTTCCTACATCTACAGATGTATCGCCTCTCATGCTTGCGGGGGCTGGAGATAGAATCAACCGTCAGAGGGGGGGGTGCGCTCGAGACGCTTGGGCGCCCCATTCTGACGGAGCATCCTGCCATTCCCTGCCACCTCATCGCCAGTCCCCACCGACCGCTCCCACCTCCACGCACCCCCCCCCCCCCCAACCCTGCCTATCTCCTTGAGGCGGAGACGAGCAGGGTCCCGCCGCCCAGTCTCTGACTGACTGGGATGCACGTGCATGTGCGATGCTCGTGCGTCCCAGTCTAATGGAGTCCCTCTCCGGCACGTTCTGACGAGTGGGGACGTTCTGACGAGCGCCGACAGTGAAAGAGAGGGGCTCTATCTGTACCCCTCAGAGTCGTTTTAAAACTGTGACTCCTCTGTATGTGAATGCAGTATGTACATGCTGTATTATAAACACAGCGTGTACATACAGTACTTAATGTTATCAGGAATATGATGTACTATACCATTGATGAAGCCTTAAAAACCCTGTAGCAAAATGCCTGTTTCAGATACAGTAGGAGCAGGTTAATTTCTATAGAAGCAGCAACATCAACATAAAGAACAGGCAATTACATTTCCCTTATGTGGTTGACTAATGAAAGTGTAATTTCCATGTCAGATGGGCATATGTCTCCAACCTCTTTCTCTCCCCATTAGCTGCCTGAGGTGGCCTGTGCCTGAATAGATGGTGTATTTATAGCATGGCTGCATCTGACAGGGAACAGTGAAGTAGCTGACAATGTTTGGCTGCAATTGAGACCTGTGCGGTTTATTATTCTGCACACCGGTATCTTGTGGGTTTGGATCTACGTCAGACTAATCACATTGCAGAGCAGCCCGCTAGCATTGCTAGAGTGACACAGGAATAACCAATCCATCCTTCAGGAAAAACACCATTTCCTGTTTGTGTCATGCTGAGCTGTAAACTATAGACTGTAAGCTTGCGAGCAGGGCCCTCCTACCTCTATGTCAGTTTGTTTCTACCCAGTTGGTTTACCCCTGTTGATTCTAATTGTAAAGCGCAACGTAATATGCTGCGCTCTATAATAAACTGTAAGTAAATAAATAAATAAACTCATTTTTTTTCTTAACATGTGGAAAGAGTTGACCCAACCAGCCATGCTAGCGCTGATAGGCTCATCGAATGTTGCCTGCGAGTACATATCAATATACTGTAGATGTGTAACCCGTAGCAACCACTGCAATGGTTGCTACACAACATTGCTCTACTATTTAATCAAACAAGTCCAAATAGAGTATATCAGTTCACATGTCTCATTGTGGCCCCCCTATTAACCCTCTGATTACCAACATCTCTGTGAAAGATACTCAATATATCAGCTAAAAATGCCAGCGTCACATTTGTTATATGAAAAATTAAAAAAAAAAAATGTTGTGTAAAAAAAGATTATGATTCCTATATAAGGTAAACATTACAGGTCATTATGATGAAGAAAAATGTTTGCTTGACAAATTTCACACCTATTTTGAAAAAGTCCCTAGGCACTGGAAGGGTTAAAGTAGTTGTGAGGAAAAATGGTGATAGTCTAGGCCACCACTATTTAAGTACATTTGGAAACCACTGTAATAAGCTAACCCATTACTGTGTACCCTAGGTCCATCTCTTACTGTAGGGGCTGGCAAGGCTAGAGAATTTTAATACACTGGGCCAAAAACCTGAAAGGTGTGGGGTGTGGGTACAGATGGTCGCTGAGTAGGAGAGAGTTGTAAATGAAGTGCAAGAGAAGAGGGCAGTGAGAACAAGAGGGAAAAGTGCCCTGCTGCAAGGAGCTTATAATCTATGTGCTGATTATATATGTGTGTATATATATTTATATATATATAAACTTTCCAAATGTAGCAAGTAGATGGATTCTAAAAAATGTTCTCAGCAGTAGAATTTATATAAAGTAAAACTAATAAAACCAAGATGTATGTGGAGACATATATATACAGTATATATATATATATATATATATATATATATATATATATATATAGCAATTGGATGTAGTGGCACTCCGTCTTATGGCTTAAGCGACAATGTGCAGCTAATTCCTGGTGCCTTCCGTATCAGCCAGCAGGGTGCCAACTGAGTAGATACAGGGTAGGAGGGGAGCGGCGGCACTCAGCAAACAAATAAGACCAGGACTCTGGTTAAAGTCACCAACGTTTCTGAGCCGGTGCGGCTCTTTTATCAAGGTGCAGAAGACAAAAATTTGTGATACAATCAAAGTTTAAATACCTTTCCAGCTCCCGCGCTGTCCACGCCGGCCGTCGGGTCTGCAGGCTCAGTCAGATGACGTCACTGCTATCCACGCAGCCGGGTAGCAGCGAGGGAGGAGGGCGGGACATACACATTGCTGTAAAAAAAATTTAAATATGCATGAGGCAAAATACGTGAATGAATTGTGATGCAAACCATCTACAAGGCTTTACATATATAAAATTCCTGTGTCACTATACACGCGAAGTGAATCAATAAGAGCATATGGATATGCAGATACAAAAGTGCAACATTAAAATCACTGCAACAAACTTTTAGAATAACTAGTGCGGACAAGTGACATAGTGTTAAAATGTAGACATAAACAAAAATACTGAACACCCTGCATGTGACCCAAATGCTAACTGCGTCAGGGATAAATTAATGAATATTCTTACCAAAAACAATGGACGCAGTCCATTTTTTAAATTGAAAATTCATACTTATTAAAAACAGAACTGTTAGGACAACCTAACACTATGTATCACTCTGGGGACCACATATAATACCCCCCATACAATTTGATACATGTATCTAGCAGAATGTTAATGAACATTGCCAGTGTCGACTCTGCATGTGTTGACACCAAGATAGATGGCTATAAGTACCTATTATTTAAAGGCTATATTATGATGATATTAATTTCATAGAAAATAAGAATAGCCAGCGTGCTCATTGAGCCCTTTTGGGGCCAAAGTTTCTAGGCGGTAAATCCACCTGCTTTCAGCTTGGCAAAGAGCCAAACCCCGATCTCCCCCACGCTTTGGTATAGGAATTTGTTCAATTATCCGATGTCGCAGGGATGAAAGCGGGTGTCTAGCCGTGGCAAAGTGGCGAGCCACAGGTTGCTCGCTAGTCCCTGTTTGGATGGCGCTTTTTATCGCAGACCTGTGTGCTGCTGCTCTTTCTTTAAATGCCCGTGTGGTTTTGCCGACATAATGTCGACCACACGGGCAGCTAATGAGGTATACCACGTGATTTGATGAACAGGTCACTCTCTGTCTAATCTTAATGGGTTTTCCCGAGAATGGGTGATGGAATGTGTCTCCAGCCATCATAAAGCTGCACGTTGTGCAGCCTGTGCATTTGAAACACCCCACCTTCGGTACTCCCAGAAAGGTTGACATGGTTTGTGTTGATGTGACTACATCATTTTTCACCAAGTAATTTTTTAAATTTTTACCTCTGGTGTAGGCGCACATCAATTTTTTATTATGTAATGATGGTAACAGGGGGTCTGTATTGACAATAGGCCACTGGGATTTGGCTACGCTGTTAATGGCGGGGCTGTAAGCATGAAATGAATTTACCCAGATGAATTTGTCATCAATGGTTTTAGCACGGGACTGTTTAATCACCTCCTCTCTAGGTAATCGGCTGACCGCAAGTTTAGATTTTTCTAACGCATCCCTGTCATATCCCCTGGCCGCAAATTTGTCCACCATGGTGGTTAATGATGACTCAAGTTCTACAGGGCTGCTTACAATGCGTCGCACCCGTAGCATTTGGGATTGCGGGAGTCCTTTTTTCAGGGGGATGGGATGATGGCTGGTTGCCAATAACAGGTTGTTCCTCTCGGTAGCCTTACTATATAGGGAGGTGGAAATGACACCATCGGTTACTTGGATTTTCACATCCAGAAAGTTAACACTCTCCTGGCTGGCCGTGTAGGTAAATTTCACAGGTGAGCTGGACACATTGTGTGCGGCAATCAATTCCTCAAACATTTGTTTGGGACCATCCCAGAAGATCAGCAGGTCATCTATGTACCTAGTGTATAGGACAAGATGTCTGCTGACCTCTGGGTGGTTGAAGAATAACTGTTGTTCCACCTGGAACATATAACTGTTTGCTAGCGACGGGGCCACTGAGGACCCCATCGCACACCCACACAATTGTAAATAATACCTGTTATTGGACATAAAGAAGTTACGCTCAAGAGTCAATTTCAACAATGTTAGAAAAAACTCAATGTCAGGGCCTTTATAAAGCGGGTTGCCTGAAATGAGTGTCCGCACCGCCGCGAGTCCCCCACTATGTGGAATACACGTGTAGAGACTCGCGACGTCTACGGTACACAACAGGCACCCAGCTGGTATTTGGCCCAACTCCAACAATTTTGTTAAAAGAGCATTTGTGTCCTTTAGATACGAGCGCTCCCCCTGAACACAGGGCTGTAGGAAGTAATCCAAATAAATGGACACCACCTGATAGAGGGACCCCCGGGCCGAGATGATAGGTCTGCCCGGGGGGTTCCTGCTATCCTTGTGGATTTTCGGGATGGTATATAAGAGCGGCACTATCGGGAACGGAGTGGAAAGAGTCTCCCGAGTGATGTTGTCAATAATTCCATCCTGTACTGCAGATTGAAGGATCTTGTCAAGTTCCAATTTATATTCCTTGGAAGGATTAATAGGAAGTAAACGGTAAACAGCTTCGTCCGATAGCTGCCGAGCAATCTCTTTGAGGTAGTCTGTGGTGTCTTGCACCACTAGGCCACCTCCTTTGTCTGCCGGACGAAAAGTAATGGATGTGTCCCTACTCAGAGATTTGAGGGCATTCCATTCCATAGATGAAAAATTGGAATGGGTGGTATTTCTTTTTGATAGGACCTTGGCGGTCTCTTGTTCAATGCGTCGGCCAAATGTGCGGATAGAGGCATTTGAGGACAATGGATCGAATTTCGACCTCTTCCGAATTTTGATAGGAAAATGAATAGGAGGGACTGGACCTTCTTCTTTATTCTGAAAATATTCCTTGAGCTTAAGCTGCCGATTTAATTTATATTGTTCAATTTTAATCTGGAACGGATCAGCTTTGCACGTGGGAATAAAATTCAACCCTTTGCCCAATACCTGGATCTCTGTAGGCGTGAGCTGTCGAGATGATAAATTGAAGATAGATTCTATTTCTTCTTCTGGGTTGTTTTGGTCCGTGTGTTGCCTCCTTTTATTTTGGCCCCCCCGACGGGTGTAGGGGCGTTTCCTTGTGCCAACTGGTGGAGGGTCCGAACCCCTAAAGGGGCCCGACCTGGGACTCGCTGTGCGCCCTCAACATCGCTGGCTGAGGAACCATCATCTGGAGGATTCTGTGTCACGGACATTTCGATTAAATCGGTTGAATGGCCTTTTCTTGAAGGGGCGGAATGTGCTGTCGCCACCTGTAAGCCAGGGGTATACCAGATGTTTCTCGTAGTCAGTGTTAACCCTTTCTTTTTTATTCTTTTTGTATGCCACAAGCTCTTTTTTGTATTTTTCAACTTGAGCGGTTAGTTTTTCCATCCAACCTGCACTGGTGTCAGCCCTCAGTGTCGGTAAATGTGTAGCCTCGATCTCAGCAATTTTGGACCGGATGGTGGTAAGTTCCCTCCTAACCTCCTCAATCACGGCCAGCATGAGGTCGAAGGAACATTTATTGAGGATGGAAGTCCAGGTTTTACAAAAGGGTATACTGTATCTCCCCAATGTCGGCACATTTTTGATGCGGAATCCGCGAGGGATTTTTTTATCTCTAATGTAATCCGACAGGGTCAGTCCGTGGTAATAAAAATCAGTTTCTTTCCTCTTCAAATTTAATAATTCGTGGTACAGGTGAATATTTTCAACAGCCGCGTTACTTGCCTCTGTATTCTCTTCGAACAGTAACTTCTCATAGTCTGTGTCTGAGAAGCTGAACACCGCCCCAGGTGTCAGCTCTACCCGAGACTGGTCTGTAGCTGCTAGGCTGGCTGCAAATGATGTAGTTTCTGACGGCTCCATGTCAGCAATGGCCGACAGCAGGTGCAGCAGGTGGTGGATGTGGATGTACTCACACCAGTGTATGTGGAACTTCTGTGCAGGAAAGGTGTAATAGATGACAGGTAGCCGCGGGTGCCCACTAGAACGAACGGAAACCTCCGGAGTTCAAATGTAGCAATTGGATGTAGTGGCACTCCGTCTTATGGCTTAAGCGACAATGTGCAGCTAATTCCTGGTGCCTTCCGTATCAGCCAGCAGGGTGCCACTGGGCCAAAAACCTGAAAGGTGTGGGGTGTGGGTACAGATGGTCGCTGAGTAGGAGAGAGTTGTAAATGAAGTGCAAGAGAAGAGGGCAGTGAGAACAAGAGGGAAAAGTGCCCTGCTGCAAGGAGCTTATAATCTATGTGCTGATTATATATGTGTGTATATATATTTATATATATATAAACTTTCCAAATGTAGCAAGTAGATGGATTCTAAAAAATGTTCTCAGCAGTAGAATTTATATAAAGTAAAACTAATAAAACCAAGATGTATATGGAGACATATATATACAGTATATATATATATATATATATATATATATATATATATATATATATATATATATATATATATATATATATATATATATATATATAGTATCCTGGTATGTTCGGCACTCCGGACAAAGGTTTTCAAGTACCGCGGTGCCCTTATGGTGACTGGTACAGAGATCTGGATCCCCTGTCCTGAGCCCAGGCACAGGGGAAAAAACGGCACTCACGGATTTGGAAAAAGGTAATTTATCAATACATGATAAGTGAGAATTACAGCATTATCTTCAACGTTTCAAGGCAGATTGCCTTTTCGTCAGGATGCACCTTTGGCACCATTTACACATCACAGCGCATCCTGACGAAAATGCAATCTGCCTTTAAACGTTGAAGATAATGCTGTAATTCTCACTTATCATGTATTGATAAATTACCTTTTTCCAAATCCGTGAGTGCCGTTTTTTCCCCTGTGCCTGGGCTCAGGACAGGGGATCCAGATCTCTCTCTCTCTCTCTCTCTCTCTCTATATATATATATATATATATATATATATATATATATATATATATATATATATATAGATAGATAGATAGATAGATAGATAGATAGATAGATACAGAAGTTCCAACACACTCACCATTCCTAAGAATAAGGTGCAAACAGCACCCACTTCCCAGGATGGTGTGCATTGGCATGTGACCACACACTCTAGTAAATACAAACACAGGGGACCCAGCACTCACTACAACAAACTAACTCACCTTAGCATTCAAATAATCAATTAAATAAATAATGGGGTTTTAGTTCATGAATTGATCAATGCATTTAAGCTTGCAGCCCATCGCCAAGGGACCCCATTTCACTGCAAATCCTACACTAACAACTGGTTTTCATGGGAACCTGGCAACTGTTTGCACATCATAGCTAAAATGAACATGTGTAATTTTCCTGGGTTAAAGCTCAACTGCCATGTCCTTATGGCTTTTAAAGGTGAGACCATCCCAAACACAGCACCTGAATTAGTATTAAAGGGGCAGCTGTCACAGGTTTCAGGTAAATGAGCTTATCTAGGGTGCATGAGAAAGCTATGATCACAGTAACAGAGGTTAATTAAAAATCAACCCAAATATATAGATACAGAAGTACCAACACACTCACCATTTTACTAGAGTGTGTGGTCACAGGCCAATGCACCCCATCCTGGGAAGTGGGTGCTGTTTGCCCCTTATTCTTAGGAATGGTGAGTGTGTTGGTACTTCTGTATCTATATATTTGGGTTGATTTTTAATTAACCTCTGTTACTGTGATCATAGCTTTCTCATGCTCCCTAGATAAGCTCATTTACCTGAAACCTGTGACAGCTGCCCCTTTAATACTAATTCAGGTGCTGTGTTTGGGATGGTCTCACCTTTAAAAGCCAAAAGGACATGGCAGTTGAGCTTTAACCCAGGAAAATAACACATGTTCATTGTAGCCAGTACTATTTTTCTGGAAAAATAGGTTCAGGAACTCCAGGTCTGGGGGTGGATCAATTAAACAAAAAAAATACATATATAATAGAGAGAGGGAGGGAGAGATAGATGTATATATTGTATTTAGAAACAAAGGAACTCACAGGTGACTTTAAAATAAAACTTATCTTGTGAAAAGTACATTTTCAGTTCCTGATGATGTCATATTTAAATAGAGGTTCAGGAACTGAGTTCCTGCTGGTTCCTGCTGAAAAATAGCACTGATTGTAGCTATGATGTGCAAACAGTTGCCAGGTTCCCATGAAAACCAGTTGTTAGTGAAATGGGGTCACTCGGCGATGGGCTGCAAGCTTAAATGCATTGATCAATTCATGAACTAAAACCCCATTATTTATTTAATTGATTACTTGAATGTTAAGGTGAGTTATTTTGTTATAGTGAGTGCTGGGCCCCCTGTGTTTATATATATATATATATATATATATATATATATATATCATATATTTTGCCAGATCTGTCACGTATCCTCTGTGTACATAACGTTCCCGCCCAGGGGGGTACACAAACCCGCCCCCATAGGGAAATGACCAGTGTTCTATGTGTATAACGTTCCCACCCAGCGTTATACACAAACCTGCCCCCCCCCTAAGGAAAAGACCAGTGTTCAGTGTTCTACTCACCCCACCCCCTTGACATCACCTCCCCCCGCCCAGCCAAGGCTACAGTATACGCCCACCATCCACCATTTCTCCACAGCCACCATCCACCATTACTCCCGCACCCCCCTCCTCTGCCAGCATCCTCCCCAGACACCCGCGACCCCCTCCCGCGATTCGCGGGCCCCCCGCACCCCCCTCTCCCGCGATTCATGACCCCCCCCGCGTCCCCTCCCGCGATTCAAATTTTTTTAAGGTGCCGGGACACGGAGCATAGCTCTGCCCCCCCCCCCCACACCCGGAAGTCCTGCCACCGAGTTTTGACCCACGGCCTATTCAGTCAGATATAATGGATGACCATCGATAGCTACAACAATCGATATTTATCCAAGTAATATGTTACTACTATTGATGGCAGGGTGCAAAATCGCCATCAATGACAACCATCAATGGCGTCTGCACCAATGCCCATCCCTACTCTGCAACCGCCAAAAACCTTTACTACCCCTCATGCCCACACACCTCTATCACTGCCCTGCCTCCTGTTCTCCTGCCCCGTAACTTCCGCCAGTGGGAACTCGCTCACCCTGTGTTGCCCACATTCCCCTATCATGCTTTACCACCCAGCCTCCTGCTCTCATGCACCCTAATTTCCACACAGTAGAAGTAGACACTGACTCAGGGGCACCGTCCTGTACTCCTGTGCTGCCACGCTGGACCTTCACCCACTGGCAGAAGCTGCACAGTGCCCCCCACCCTCCTCTTTAGTCCCCCGTATGCCCACACACCCCTATCACTACCCAGCTTCCTGCTCTCCTGAACCGTAACTTCCACCACTGGGGACGCTGTGTTGCCCACATACCCCTGTCATGCCTCATAGCCCAGCCTCCTGCTCTCATGCACTCTAACTCCCACCCAGTAGGAAGAGACACTGGGCAGTATTCAATGAGTTTTATGGCGATGTGCAGCGAATCCTCTTTAGGATTCGCTGCACAGTCGCCGGGTTCTGGACCCTCGCTGTCCCCATATTCAACGTCACAGGGGCTTGCTGCCCCTGACGGCGCAGGGAGCCGGGGGATGGTGGCAGGTAGGGAGATGGAAGTCTCCCTGCCTGCCCCAGAATGTATGTGGGGGGAAGGAGGGCTCCCCGGGACCCAGGCAGCACAAGCTGCCCCCCCCCCCCCCCCGGGAGAGCTAGCCGGGGACCGGCTAGCACTGCTCCCGATCGTGTATATTTAATGATCGGGAGCAGTGAATATATGAATATATAATGACCGGCTCTCGGCTCCCGGCCCCCTGCTGGCCAATGTGTATTAAAAAAAAAAATAGAAATTAAATATATATTCATGTGCAGTAAGCACATGAATAAAAATAGCATGCCCCTTCACATAATAAAATTCCTGATTTTTGACATCACATTTAAAAAAAAAAAAAAACCTTTAATTTGAAAGTTCACATTCCACTTCAAAAAGATAGCGATTGATACACGGTGAAGCACGGTGATAATAACTTTGAAATGTATTCACCATCTGGTCATTGAATAGGGTGATTCACTTTTTTAGAAATCGATCTAGGGGGTTGGTGTGTTATTGCGCTGCTGACAATTTCATTTATAAAAATTAACACTCATATTGCGAGACAGTTGTGCAGATAAATGAATGGAGGACACACTGCTTGTATGGTACAAATGTTTATATCTAAAAAAATATATAAAAAAACTTACAATATACAGTACATGAAAAAATTACACATATGAAAATAAGCAAAAATAAAGAAATAAAAATATATATAGTACAGTAAAAATTGTATTAGGCTACAGGAATATATACCATATAATAGGGGGTTAAAAATTGGACTGGACGTATAGTTTGGGAGCTCCGCTTTAGAATGTGCTTCAAATAAATTTAGAGCGACATCTGTAGGTATCCATAGATATTGTTAATAGTTGATTAGTGGGTTAATGTCCAAAGATAGTTTTTGTTAGTAATGTGAGGAATTAGTAAGCTGGATAGATCGTCAAATTAGCATGTGAGTTACATGCATCCAGAAATTGTTAGCCAAGTGGTACAGATGCGTTGGTGCAATTATGCAGAGCGGGGCTCTGGTTTTATCTCACCCCTTTGTGCCAAATCGTCCGCCGGTTGCTCCTGATAGAGGGGGCGGCTGAAGTAAATTCTGTGTAGGGCGCTTCAATGCGCCGACAGCCAGCGCTATCTCCTCCGGCAGCAGGAGCGTCCAAATAGTGCAGACGCTGGGGATGATGTCTGGGCGTAAGCCCTGTGGGATAAATGAGAGCTGGGGAATGCACAGCAGACTCGTAAGCGGCAGCGTGTAGCCCAAGTACGTCCCTCTTCTAATGATGTCAACGCGTTTCGTCTCCTGAATCACCTGGAGAAAGTCGTTAGAAGAGGGACGTACTTGGGCTACACGTTGCCGCTTACGAGTCTGCTGTGCATTCCCCAGCTCTCGTTTATCCCGCAGGGCTTACGCCCAGACATCATCCCCAGCGTCTGCACTATTTGGACGCTCATGCTGCCGGAGGAGATAGCGCTGGCTGTCGGCGCATTGAAGCACCCTACACAGAATTTACTTCAGTCGCCCTCTCTATCAGGATCAACCAGCGGACGATTTGGCCCCAAGGGGCGAGATAAAACCAGAGCCCCGCTCTGCATCATTGCACCAACACAAGTATCTGTACCACTTGGAAATCTATGGATACCTACAGATGTCGCTCTAAATTTATTTGAAGCACATTCTAAAGCGGAGCTCCCAAACTATACGTCCAGTCCAATTTTTAACCCCCTATTATATGGCATATATTCCTATAGCCTATTACAATTTTTACTGTTCATATATATTTTTATTTCTTTATTTTTGCTTATTTTCATATGTGTAATTTTTTCATGTACTGTATATTGTAAGTTTTTTTATATATTTTTTTAGATATAAACATTTGTACCATACAAGCAGTGTGTCCTCCATTCATTTATCTGCACAACTGTCTCGCAATATGAGTGTTAATTTTTATAAATAAAATTGTCAGCAGCGCAATAACACACCAACCCCCTAGATCCATTTCTTCAATTCTCTGTTGTGGGTTGAGGCAATCCCACAGGTGTCGTATGCAGCAGCTGACAATTATTTAATTGAACACCACGGTGTGGTTTTAATTATTAACCCTATATAAAGCGCCGGGGACCTTGCAAAACTGAGATTTGGATGCTTAGCCACTCTCAGCTAGTAAGGAACTTCTTGTATTGATTCACTTTTTTAGTCAAAAAATCGCCTTACAGCACGAAAATAGCACAAATTCGCCGTAGAACATGGCGAATCAGCCTCATTGAATACTGCCCACTGACTCAGGGTCACTGCCCTGTACTCCTGTGCTGCCACGCTGGACCCATACCCACTTGCAGAAGCTGTGCCCACACACCCCTATCACTACCCAGCCTCCTGTTTTCCTGTGTTGTTACCTCCGCCAGTGGGGAGCCGCTGACCCAAAAACACCCTACTATACTATTGCACACACACACACACACACCTAATCAACCGCTTTTTAATTAAACAAAACAATACACACCCCCTTCCAAATCTAAAACACATTTCACCTATAACTCAAGTTGCAATACTTTCATACAATTCTAACTATATTTCTCACAATACAAACGTTCACAAATTAAGGGGGCACAGCCTCTTACGACGGTGTGAAGAGCGCCCGTATGATCCACCATGGCTCTCACCCAAATCCCCTGTGCTGTGCCCAGTCCTAGGCTCTCTAATCGCATATGTAACACCATGGCACTCAGCTCTGCTTATGTCCTTGGTCCTGGTGGGGTACATGTGTCCATGCTGTCACCACGTGGTGACGCTGGTGCTATGTGCCCTGGTGCCGCGCGGGGCATGAGCGATGTGGGACCTGAGTCGCCATGTGTGTTTGTGCCTGGTTAGGCCAGGGTCTGAATGCCGGCGTTTGCGCAGCTGCGCACAATCACAGCCGGCTGTAACCTGTCGCCCCCTCTGGCGGCCGCCATCTTTTTGGTTCCCTCAGCCTCTCCTGTGCGGATCCGCCCCCCTCTAGTAATGGGCTGACCAATCGCCGCACAGTCTACCTGTTAAGTACTGACTGGCCGGGTTAGACCGGAAGTCAGTACAATGATGTCTAACCCTATGCATCACTGCTCCGCTCTGACTCTGTAGTTCCCACTACAAATCCTGCATGTCTTCAAGGGAAGTCTCTCCTGCTGATCGTCCACTGCTCTATTCAAGTACCGCAGATTCCTCTGCCGCCAAAGCAGATTAAGCAATGTTAGCCCCTCAAAGGGGTATTATCTTGCTCATCATTCCCGACGGTTATATCCAAGGTTACCTCTGATTACAGCCACGATCCAATCCAGCAAGGACAATCTTCTTCATTCATATTTTTCATTTATATTCTTCATTCAACAAACCATCCAATCCTTCAACCAATCATCCAATCTTCCAACCAATCATTCAATCTTCCAATCAATCTTCCAATCCTTCAACCAATCATCCAATCTTTCAACCAATCATTCAATCCTCCAATACTCCAATCAATCTTCCAATCCTTCAAACAATCATCCAATCTTTCAACCAATCATTCAATCCTCCAATCAATCTTCCAATCCTTCAACCAATCATCCAATATTTCAGTCATCCAATCGTTCAACCAATCTTCCAACCTTCCAATCAACCATCCAATCTTCCAATTGTTTCTTCAATCTTCATTCCAACATCCAATCCTTCAAGTATCTGATCAACTCCCTTCTTCTTCATTTATTCGTCAACTCTTCAAGCAATATTACAATACTCTTTAAAGTATCAAGCATCATCATATTCTGCAATAACTTATTGGACATTTGACTTTTACATTTGCATAATCTACAGTATATCATTTGTGCCATCAGTATCACTTGTTTGCAATATCTTTATTAAATCAATTTCATTTTATTCTATTGTTTCACTCCCTTCTGTTATGGATGCAACATCCTTACATAAAAGCACCCAGTCTCCACTACACTACAACTGGTGCTTCTAAGAACGTGACAATAATGAAGACAGTCTTCATTTTTATAAAACTTTTGAGTGCCGCCCACCTACCTGCTTTACATTGGTAACCTAACAATATATCTATCTATCGGGGCTGTAGGTCTGGCACTCCTACCACTGGATGGTGCAAATGGCCTCAGTGCCTTCTGGAATGAAGTACCGTTTGTTTCTTGCTGCATATATATATATATATATATATATATATATATATATATATATATATACATTGTATATGTGTATATTAGAAATATTTATGATATTGGACATTTCTTGTTGTTCTCTTATATGATACTCATAATAACCACAGGCCCCCATTCTGGTTGCTTCGGTCCCCGGCAATTTTTTTATCAGGGTCTGATGTTTAAGCACTGCGCATGCTCGCAGATGTGTGTGTGCAGGGCTTTTGTGCAGGCACCTTCGGGGACTTGCATAGCCACTGTGGCGTTCGCGCAGGGGGCGGGATGGTGGCAAGCAAGGGCCGTTCGCACGCAAACGCCTGCCTTTCCTGGGCAAACCCACAAAAATGGTGGCTGCACCCAGAAAAAAAGCAGCACATTCCCATGCGAATGTAGGTGAGCAACTGCCTTCTGGGGGCGGGCGGACGGCTAATGTCATAGGATGTCAGATGCCTGCCCTGTTCTTGGACCCAGACGCCGCAAGTCTAGGTCACTCAAGAATGACTTGCAAACAGGGTAAATTCATTTGATGGTCGGCGACCATGATTTCGGCCCCGCACACTACTGTATATGCAAAACATCAATTCGCAAAGCGGAGGGGATGTTAGAAACACGGCGGAGGGCATTAGAAGGCTCACTAGGCAGCACATTTTCGCTGCTGAGCAAGTCAATCAGAATCGCCTCCATAGTGACGTGTCTTCCAGGATACTGTACTCGCTAGAGATGTCAAATTAACCTGAAAATTGCACACCAACATATTCTTAATATATCTGCCTGATTAACCAATTATTTTATTTTTTTTCAAAACTTACCTCGACTTTTCCCAGACTGCTGAAGCCTCATTAACGATGCTGACAGCACTCGTAGAAGTTAACGAGGGAACAATAACTGGGACACAGAGAATGCTGATTTCCCCCCTCGGTGGCACAGGTTGAGTGCTTAGATCAAAATCTAATTAGGAAACATTTTTTCTGCCTAATTGGCTCACCTTTTGTCCTCCAAAAATCTACAAAGTATTAATAATGGCAAGCTGTGGTAACTCCTTCAGAAGGTTCTAATTGACACATGGAAGCATCTATTGTCATAATTAGTGTGCATTTCTTCTTTCTGTTAGCTGTGGCGGTGGAAGTAGAAGTAATGTGAAAGGGTTTGGGGTACAAAACAGGGAAACACAGTATTGACGTCACTTTTATCACATAAGAATGAGAGAAGCTACATAAAATGTGCATACCTCCAACAAGACCCTCTCCAGGAGGGACACCATGCTCTGTTTCTGGACTTCCCTCTTAATGTATGATTGCCATCTCCTGTTCTAAGCAAATTAATTGATCAGAAAGGCGCTTCAACACAGATGATGGTAATCATAAATGAAGAAGGAAGTTCAGAAGCAGAGCATTGGGCCCCTCCTGGAGAGGGTCATGTTGGAAGGTATGAAATGTGATCTACTGTATGACTTAACTCTATACTGTGGTCATTCAGAATGGGATTTCGCTAGTACTGATAGGTTTATTTACTGTCAAACATAAAGGGACTTAAACAGTGTGAGACTTAAAGGGAATTTGGGCCACAATATGAAGGTTTATTTTCCATGCTTATGTGTATGACTAGGTGCCCACACCAGGGCTGGAATGGGAGTGCAGATGTGTCAAAGGCAGGGCAAGATTAAAAATGGGGTGGATGGAGCTGCAGCTCCAGGCCTCCACATAAAAATAGTCTGGTTCCAGTTGATAGGTCACTTGAATATGGGAAGACCAATAGGCCGATGATGCAGGTGTGGGGGGAGGGCAGCTAACATCACTGGATCACCGCCCACTTCCCTCTAAGTGTTCACGCACATCTAAGCTTGCTCTGAGCAACCTTAAATGTGCGTGTGCCTTCCACATCATTCAATGGTTGACGACCATAGAATGATGTGGGTGTTCACCTGCAGGCTGCGAATGGATGTTATGTAAAACATTAATTCGCAGCCAGTGAGTGCAAACACAAGCTACGAAAGGGTGGCGGCCAGGCCACCATTCAAAAGGTGGGGTTTGGTGGACTTGCAGCCTTGCGAATCAACCAGAATAACCCCCTAGGTATAAAATACTCTGTTATCTGGAAGTATATTACGGGCCTGTCTGTTAAAGAGGTCTAGAGATGCGGAGAGATCAGCAACCGAATAGCTTTGACATGTCATATTACAGATGATATTGACATATAAAGATAATGTTTTCCACAACATACAAGCTGCTTTCGTTCACACAATCTGTGCTATTTAGTACTTATCTAATTGCAGCAAATGTGGCAGACGGTACTCCGCTCACTCACATATATGTCTGTATGAGTGCTCTATGACAGAGGCATCTATTGTACTTATGGGTGAATTTCTGAACAGTCCTCTAATACCCCGTTCTCACTGCCGCAAAAACCCAGGTATTTGCCAGGGCAAGCAGTAATTTCACGTGTCCTGTCTCAGTGTGAAAGGGTCTTTGTGAAATTCCCGGGTGTTATGCCCTGGGAATTAGACACGTTTTTTTGCAGGGTTTTTATCTGGGTAAAATGCAAAAAAGCAAGTTCATTGGGGGAAGTAATCATGCGATTTGTGACAGCCAGCCAATAAAAGCAAATTTTAAACAGCCAAACACAGCAATTTGTACAGATTTCCCAACACCCAATCAAATTCCACACACTTGTTGGAAGGCAGACCATGTGAAAGGGGCAGACACGGGAAATTCCCTGGTCTCAGGTGCAGTATGAAAGGGGTCTGTTGAGCTGAGAAGCTCTGTGCCCCACCAAAAATCCGGCAAGAAAAACCCGGGATTTTGCAGGGGCGGCAATGAGAACGCAGCATTACCCAATCAATTTGAAAATAATCCTCCATTAAACAAGACTTCTTAAAGTTGTTCACTTAATATTCTTTCAATTATAGCTAAGTTCTCAACTCTGCATGATCACTTTTTTAACAAGAAGCATGCCCTTTCATTTAGAAAAAAATAGTTTTCCAGTGTTAATAATACACAATTATCTATTAATCTGCTTTTATGTGCTGTAATTGACAATCATTTTACAATACCAGGTCATCGAAGCTCCATACCAAAGCTGCCTAGTTGGGCATAGACAATGGCACCCAACTTAGAGTGGCGATACTGTAGGTCATTTTCTTCCATGTTAATTATACAGTATTAAGCAGGGATGTACTTTATATACTTCTAATAATTTAAGATATATTAGTATCTACATTCTCAAGACTTAGGAAACGAGTTTGCCATTATTACAAAGTTGCTCATAGCAACTAGTTCATTATATACTAGATATGATGTTTTTATATTAATGGAGTGAGAAGTTCAGTGTTTTACATGTGCCCTTTGAAAAGTCTTCTGCACTATTATTAAGTTCTGCCTGTAAAAGAAAAAAAACCTACATGCTTTAATAAAAGATGAGGAGATAGAATTTAAGTGATGATAACTATGCATTAAATTGTGATCTAAGATGGATAGGAATTATACAGGTATTTAAAATACAGTGACTACATTCTAAGTAAGGCACTGTATCTAAAATGGTTCTGTACCATAGATTTAAATGGGATTCCGAGCTGCAGTTATTATCCAAATGTCGTGGTCCAGAGAAACCAAAACATTGTTCAATCCTTTGGTCTGGAGAGCCACAGGGATACACGGACAGCCCTGGGCTTCAGCCCTGACTTGGGGTACCCTGGAGGTACCCAGCCTAGGCTGAACAGCCACGGTGCTCATGCTTTGGCTGGGGGCGATATGCAAAAAGTGTCTCCCAGCTGTGGCATGAGCCCATTGATGGTTTCCAAAATATGGGGCACCCATACACCTTTTGTCCTCCAAATTTTGGGAACCAGGTCTGGGCCAAGGTGCTGGTTATAGAAATACAGGGGACCCCGTGTGATCCCCCCCTGTATTTCTGCTACCAGAACCAGCTCAATGAGCCCCAGTCTGGCTATACTCATGGGGGGATCCCACGCTATATTTTTCTTCATTTATTTAGTTTTCTATTTTTTACGCAGAGAAGCCTTCACAGATCTGACTGATCCCTGCAGGCTTCAGCCAAATACGCCTGAAAAATGAGGAATATTTTCCAGTTATACTTTTTGCTGAATTACCGGCCAAATTCAGCAGTATGAATGTTAGTAAATGAGCACACCACCGGAGAGATCAGGGCAACATATGGCCGAGTTCTATCAATGGTGTGTTCATTCCTACACCAACATTTGTCTGAGCTTGCTACAGTATGTATAAATAAGGCAAATCAGCTGAATTTTGCTGATAGTAAATTAGCTGAAGCTAATTTACCCGCCATATTTTACATCAAATGGGTACAAATACGTGCATTCGTACCGACTCGATCTTAGTAAATCTCCTCCTATGTATCTCTGTAGTGTCCTAGTTTACATTATGTCCCACTGTATCACCTCCATTTCACTATAGTGCCCCGTTCACATTATGTCTTCAATTCATATTCTCCAACACTTTGGTGCCCCCAGTTCACATATTGCCATACCATATCACCTTTAGTTCACACTATTCCATACTGTATATATAGAGTCCTGGAGGTGCGGCGGCACTCAGAGTGAAAGCAAGACGCGTAGGCAGAAATTTAGGTAAATTAGGTAGGTAAATTTCTGCCTACTGTCTCCACGGAGGATCTGTGAGTCTCCGAAACACTGCCATCTGCTGGCAGAGAGTTAAACTACATCTCTTTCTCACACATGCACAAACACAGAGGGTTGCAGACTAGCTTTTGAAGCTTTTGCTTTGAGCAGGCTTACTAGTTATGATTGGACACCGAACTGTCTCATTCAATTTGACAATGGCCCCTCAATTGATAAAAGAATAAAAGAGTACTCCCCTGTAAATGTGGTAATTCAGAGGTTCTTTCTCACTCCCAGAGTTTTTACGATAATCCCAATATATGTAAAATAGAAAGAGAGAATACACACATCTCCTCGTGCAATACTGTTATTTTTTCAAATATACGGTATTTAAATATATATAATTTTCTCATATACACGGGAATATTTTTCGGGGTTTATTCCCCCTTTCAAACGCACCCACAAAGATATTGTAGAATGCGGGGGATACCCCCTAAGCAGATTACTCACAGATGGTCAATGGAAAAACGGCATATCTGATGAGTCTTTTTCCTTTCCAATCCTTGTTATGCAACTCACTGTATACTAATGCATAGAAAGCAGGTGCTGTGTAAAGTTTAAAAAAACCTTTAATCACAGTATAAGAGTACAAAGTAAAAGATTTCCTCGCAGCCACATGTGTGGGAGAAAATGATGGAGGAGCTGTGGCCGTGTCACGGTCCCCTTCAGATGGCAATCTCCTGACCAGCAGGTCTTTGCACCTTTGTAGTCTTGTGTCCGACGGAAACAGAGACACAACATACGCTTTAAACAGAGGATTGAGCACGGTGGCCAGAACGTATTCACCTGACTTTAACAGACTGACCACCCTCATATCATGGCAAAGTGTATGGAGGGCTTCATCCACAACAGCTATATGCTTTGTGGAATCACAATGCTTTAGCTCCTCCTTCAAATTTATTGTGTGGGCAAAACATGACACGCGCTGGAAATTGGCCATGAGTAATGCCCGCACAATGTTACTGGCATTGTCCGACACCAAAAATACCCAGGAGATAGGGGGGATAGTCTAAGGGGGGTAAGCCACTGGGAGATGATTTCCCTCAGTTTCTCTAAGAGGTTGTCGGCATTGTGCCTCTTCCTGAAACCGGTGATACACAGTATTGCCTGCCTTGAAAGGAGCTGGCATGCAGGAGATGTTGCTGCTGCGGAAGGCATTGCATCTACCCAGTGGGCTGTCACAGTCATATAGTCCTTAGTTTGCCCTGATCCACTTGTCCACATGTCCGTAGTTAAGTGGACAGTGGGTACATCCACATTTTTCAAGGCACTGAGGACACTTTTTCTGACGTCCCTGTACATCCCGGGTATCACCTGCCTAGTTAAGTGGAATCTAGATGAGATTTGGTACCGGGGACACATTACCTCCATCAACCTTCTAAATCCCACTCCACTGATGGCGGACATTGGACACACATCTAACACCAACATTGCTGTCAAGGCCACAGTTATCCGTTTTGCCATAAGATGACTGCTGTCATATTTCGTCCTCATGGCAAATGACTGTTGGACGGTCAATTGCTTAGTGAAAGATGTAGCAGTCTTACGACTTCCCCTCTGGGATGATGACCAACTCCCAGCAGCAGTAGTAGGCGTACTGCTGCAGGATCCTCCGGAGGAATCCCGGATAGAAGAGGAGTCAGTCATGCTGATGACATGGCCTGCAGGACTCCCCCCAATCCGGATCAAGGAGGAAATTGACGAGGAGGGAGTTGGTGGTGTGCTTTTCAGTTGAGGTGGATTTATTGGTCCTCTGCCCAGGCATGATGATAGGCTTTTTCATCCCATGGACAACAACTTTCATTTAAGCAAATCACATCAGTATCCTCCTCGTTAACTTCCTCCTCAGTGCCAGCTACATCAATTTCCTCCTCTCGGTCTACAACTATGACACCTTCATTTTTAAAATCTGCACTGTGGGTGATCCTTCCAGCATATGTAGAGGGAGTGCTGAAAATGGTGGAAGGAGCCACCTCTTCCCGTACAGTGATGGAAGGTCAGGCATCGCAACCACCAACACCCTTGGACTCCCCAACATCATGTCTTCTTTAGTAGGCAGAGATGTTTGATACTGGACATCAGCCTTGGCAGACGAGGTTGATGGCATATCATCATCTATGTCATCATTACTACTTGCAGTTGCAGCAGATTCAGAAGTAGGAGGAAGCGGCCCTTCATCTTTCCCTATTTGATTCTCTATATTTTGGATCTCGATTATTTTTGTGGAGTTAAGCTAAATATTACACCACAAGGCAGCACCACTGGAGTGCAAGTATATACAGCAGTAGATTCACCGGTACTTATGTATTATCTGGACTCCCATGTTAAATGCACCCCATTTTTTCATACCCCTACTATCCAACTACGCATGGAGTTGATTTTATATAGTGTGGCGAGCGCAGCGAGCCACCATGCCCGAAGCGTGGTGAGCGCAGCGAGCCCCGCGAGGGGACGCGGTCTCATAAGAAAAACGGTAGTCCAGATATTACATAAGTACCGATTCACCAGTAGACTGGTATTATTTATACGGCAGTACAGTAGATGCACCAACAGAGAGGTAGTATATATATATATATATATATATATATATATATATATATATATATATATATATATATATATATATATATATATATATATATACATATATGGCAGTAGATGCACCAGAAGAGAGGTATTACATATACGGCAGTAGATGCACCAGCAGAGAGGTATTATGTATATACGGTATCAATCCATCTATTACTGGATCTTTCTTCAGGATCCCCCACTGTTTTTTAAGGCTTTGTTCTAGGTTTTTATATTGGCTACTAAATGTAGTTACAAAAGCCCACTGAAATTTATTAGAGACCCCCATTTTGTTTGTCCTTTATCTTCTTTTCAGGTTTCAATACTAATTCCCTGTCAAGCTCTGCCACTTTATTACCCACTGAGGTTAATTGTTCTTTATTATAGCCTGAGGCTTCAAATTTATGTCTTATCTCCATAGATTGTTCATCATAAACATATTTTTTTTGTACAGTTGTGCCTCAACCTTTTAAATTGGCCTCCGGGTATGGATTTTAGCCAATTTGGATAATGGCAACTCATGGCATTAATATAGGCACTTGAACCTGTGGGTTTACTGACATTTCTTGTGCAGATTTTTTTCTTCTTCAATGTAGGTAGTAATATCTAATAAAATAATCATTTCCCTGCTGTTTTCAAACGAGCATTCAATATTTAATTGATTATTGTTAAGATATGTAAAAAACTTATTTCCTCCCCTCCTTTCCAAATAAAAAACACATCAATGTATCTTGTCCAGGACACCAGGTGTGCTCCAAATGGGCATTGGTTCCAAATAAATTCATCCTCCCAATGTCCCATAAAAATATTCGCATAACTTGGAGCGAACCTGGTGCCCATCGCCTTACCAACATTTTGCATATAAAACTTGTCATTAAAGCAAAATAATTATGATCTAAAATTAATACAACCCTTTTAAAAGCAGTCCTTGTAGATCCTCTTTATAATTGCTTTTGAGTATTTTTTGCTTAATGATGGTATAGAGTGAGCGTACATGTGCTGTAACTAAAATAAACCCCTCTTCCCAATTAATATCCTGCAGCACGTTTAACACATCTCTTGTGTTCTTCAGGTGTGATCAATTTTTTTTGGACTAACGGTTGCAGATAATAGTCTATAAATTCAGAAAAGTTGTCTGTAACTGATCTATTCCCGATATAATCGGGAATTTATATTGCAGTAGATGCACCAGCAGAGAGGTATTATATATACGGCAGTAGAAGCACCAGCAGGGAGGAATTCTATATATATGGCAGTAGATGCACCAGTAGACTGGTATTATTTATATGGCAGTAGATGCACCAGCAGAGAGGTATTATATATACGGCAGTAGATGCACCAGTAGACTGGTATTATTTATATGGCAGTAGATGCACCAGTAGATTGGTATTATTTATATGGCAGTAGATGCACCAGCAGAGAGGTATTATACATAAGGCAGTAGGTGCACCATTAGACTGGTATTATTTATATGGCAGTACAGTAGATGTACCAGCAGAGAGGTATTATATATACGGCAGTAGATGCACTAGCAGAGAGGTATTATAAATATACGGCAGTAGATGCACCAGTAGACCGGTATATACGGCAGTATAGTAGATGCACCAGCAGAGAGATATTATTATATATACGGCAGTAGATGCACCAGAAGACAGGTATTAATAATATTTATATGGGAGTACAGTAGATGCACCAGCAGAGAGTATATATGGTTTACTTTATATATACGGCAGTAATGCACCAGCAGGGAGGAATAATAATATACAGCAGAAGGTGCACAAGCAGACTTGTATACAAGTGGTTAACAATATACAATGAAGAGGCCAGTTAGTAGTACTGGCTGGGCTGGCAGTGCATAGCACACACCAGCGGAGCAGACAGTGGCACTAGTAGGCAGTAGCACTGGCAGTCGCCCCAGCAGCAAAAGAAAGACAGCTCCCTAGCCTACCTAAACTAACAAAGCTCCGCACACAGACTATCCCTACTCTAACAAGTTCAACTCATGAGTGAAAAATGGCACCGGATGCTCGCTATTTATAAAGAGGTCCGGATCTTGCGAGAATCCGGCGCCAGACAATGACGTTTTGCCCGGGAGCCCGGATCCGAGTTGGCGGGAACAGCCAAATGCTCATTTTCTGGTTCATATCCCCAGCGTTCGTGCGGGCTGGAATCTGGGCAACACATCTCTACATTGTTTACTTAATATTTAATGCACAATTTATAAATAAATAGGTTGACTGATAGCTATAATTTCTTTCGCATAACTGAGACATAGCATCTTTCCAGTGAATTTTTGTCAGCTTAAAGGTTAAGGGACATTTTTATATTTAAACTGTGGCTGAACAGAATGGATTTCCAATAAAAAAAAATGCATTCACTCATCTGTGATATAACCATTAGAAAAACCAATATGGTAATTAAGGCCTTTCAGTAAAATAAAATCAACCTGTTAATAATTACCCTACAAGCATAAACATGGATGTCTTATCAAACGCTATATATAGGGAAAACAGCGCAGTCCTACTATTTAACTTGCAGTAATTATCTGAATGTGTCAGTGCACACATTGGTCCTGAAAAGAAAAATGTGCAAAAAGTGCCCTAAAGAAGTATTCTTATAAACAATGGATATAGCAAAGTGAGATTCAGCAGGCTTATTGATTCTGTTCCAGTGATCTAAGGGTTAGATTACACCATCACTGGGAAACACGCACATGTGTACTACCACTAAGCACTAGGAATGGGCTTGTTTCTGAGGTCGACCTACCTCCTAAGTATACTCAGGCTTCTTGCCAATTTTCCTAGAGTTAATCACCATACCATTCCTCCCAACCTTTGAAACATGTAAGTCGGGACCCCCAAGCGCGCTGAAGGTGCATTTCCGAAATATGGGAACCTGGCCTGCAAATCGCTTGTGCACAGCATCTATTACTCGCTGCTTTGCTCAGCAGCCAGAACTCCCAATTGCCCACCCACAGAGGGACACTGCCGACACCTGGCGGGGCCATCCTATAAAATGGGATGGTTCCACAAAAATCTGGACAGTTGGGAGGTATGTCATACTCAGGTAAAACTTGCAAAAATGTTTTTTACTGGTTACTGCAAGAATTGTCATGCATAATAAGGGCTGCCAGTACATGGTGGCACTTGGAGAACCATAAGTGCCAGCACGCCTAGCAAACAGGACCCATTGACAAGGCCATCCTAACAGCATTAAAGGTTCTGGAAGAAGCAATTGACTAGAGAGGGGAAATTTACTAAGAATACGATATATCGTATTCTTAATATGAATGAATACGACTGCATACGGCTGTTTCAGCCGTATGCAATTTCGTGTTCCGGAGGGGAATTTACAAAGCAGTCAAATACGACTGCTTTGTAACCCTCCGATGTCGTAATGATTCATATTAGCGGTCGCATATACGGCCACTAATATGAATTTGTATAGCCAGTCTGAACGGATCAGTCAGATCCGTGCAGGCTGCAGCGTGTAAAAAAAAAGAAAAAGAAATACATTTTAAAAAATACGGCGTGGGGTCCCCCCACACAGCCGTAACCAGCACCAGGCTGAAAGAGCCGGGGCTGGTAATAAAAAATCAGGAAACCCGGCAAATAGCCCCAGGCTCCAGGGCCGGGGCTGGTTCCCAAAATACTGGGGACAAAATGACTAGGGGTCCACCGTATTTTAAGAACCAGCCCCTGGCCAAACCAGCCAGCAGGGTAATGCCACAGCCGGGGGACACTTATTATATAAGGTCCCGCGGCCGGGGGACACTTATTATATAAGGTCCCGCGGCCGGGGGACACTTATTATATAAGGTCCCGCGGCCAAAACATTAACCCTACTGACAAGTCAGCCTGGCCAGGGGCCCTGGGGAAGTGGGGACCCCCCAATAAAGGGATCCACCCCCCCAAGACTTACCTGACCAGGCTGAAGCCTGGTGCTGTCCCCGGTGACCCTGGGCTGTGGTCACCGGGCTGATTAACTGGTGTAAAAAATAGAATAAACTATTGTTTAATACTGTGGAACTATGAGTCCCAGCAAGCCTCCCCGCAAGCTGGGACTTGGAGAACCACAAGTCCCAGCATGCGGGGGCATTAAAGGGCCCGCTGGCACTTGAAGTTCTACAGTATTAAAAATAGTCAAATAAACACACACACTGACACAGGAAAAATAAAACTTTAATACATCAAAAGCCCTTTCATGCTGATACTTACCTATCTTGATCCCATCGGTAGGTTCCTGGATCTGGTGTTCCAGGGTCCGGGGTCCGGTGCTCCAGGGTCTGAGGCTCCATGGTCCAGGGCCTTGGTTCCTGGGTCTGGCGCTGCAGAGTCCGGGGTCCAGGGCCTTGGTTCCTGGGTCCGGGGTCCGGGGCTCCAGGCCTGCAGAGTCCGGGGCTCCAGGATCCAAAGAAATCCATAGGGGGACCTGTGGAAGAAAATCCAACTCACCAAGGTCCTCCGGCGAAGATCATGTCCTCTTCTGTCCGACGTAGTCCAGGTCTTCAGAAAATAACAAACACCGGACTATTCTGGCCGGTACCCGCGATGGACTGAGGAGAGACGCAGATGTTTCCTCTTCCGCACCTCTCCTCCGAATGATTCTATTGGCTGCCTAGCGGCCAATCAGGAGCCAACTTTCCCCACGCCATATTTTTCAAATTATTTATTTATTTATCTATTTTTTTTTAGCACTGAAGCCTGCATGGATCTGACTGATCCGTGCAGGCTAAAGCCAAATACGACAGGAAAATGAAGTGTATTTTCCTGACGTATTTGGCCAGTCATTCCCGGCCGTTTTACGCCAATTAGCGGCCGTATTTTTAATACGGCCACTTAGTAAATCAGAAATCACCATTCTTTTGAATGGTGATTCTTGTCGTATTCTATCGATGGTGTATTCATTCGTATTTGTAAATACTAATACGAATGTCCCATCAATATGAATACGAAAATTTGTATTTTGGCATAGTAAATGCCAAAAATACGAATACGAAAAAATTCCTGATTTTTTATTACCAGCCCTGGCTCTTTCAGCCTGGTGCTGGTTACGGCTGGAAAATGCAAGGACTGAAATTCCCTCTTTGACTGTGTTAGGTGCTCAAATTCTGATTTTAGATGCTTGTTTAGATGCAATCATTGGATGCATCACCAAACCTTGCTCTAGACATATTTAGATTCTCACTCAGAGTATGGCCTGCAAAAAGAGTGATAACTGTATTAGCTAGAGTTTGCAACAACTTCTGGTGGTGGCCGGGGATGGTCGCACTCACATGGAGCTCCTGGCTTTCACCCCCCGGAGCCCCCATCCCCGGCCCCCAGAGAAGCGGAGAAGCAAAGAGGTTGTGTGGGCGGGAGGATGGCTACGAGCTTGCCCCCGCCAGCAGCCACTCAGCACCACGTCCCCCCTTCCCAGCAGGGAGGGTGCCCAGGTGGAGAGCGGGAGCATGCTGCGCCTCGTGTTGCTGAGGTCCTGCTACTGCTCACTTCCTTCCAGCAAAACAAGCTTACTGGGACTGAGCACCGCTCCACCACTTTGGTGGCTTCCTGGTGGCTCCTGCTCATGAACGGCCCCTGGCGAAGGCCACAGCCCCCAGCGACAGGATGCTGCTGCCCCCCCACGCCCTATTGGCCCGGAAGATGCCCATGAGGGGGGGGGGTGGACAGAGCAGGGAAACAGATGGCCCCCAGCATAGGCTGCAGCCCACAGCGGCATTGTGCCCCTCCCAGTCAGCCTGAAGGAAGTCACCCAGACATCCAGAACAGCAGGACCCCCACCAGTAGAGGAGGTATGGTCTACCTTAGCCCAGGGGACCCAAGCACCAACTCCTTGGCCACAGCTACTTTCTGACTATCTACCCTCTCCCTGCATGCTCTCCCTGCATGCTGGCTCCCCTGGAACTGCAGCTCCAGCATGACCAAGATGGCGTTGCAATATGGCTGCCTAGGAATGTGCCACCATGTTTCCCCTGTTAGTACACTACAAAGCAACCTATAACTGTACTGTCTCTGCATACTTGTTACCTACCTGGCTATTGTGGCGACCAGTGGCACCGCTGATGGCTGCCTAGGTGCTGTGCAGCTCGGTACGTATATGTTCCCTGTGTGATAACTGTACTGTCTCTCCCTATATTTTTACCTACCTGGCTGCTGCAATGACCAGTGGTGCTGCTGATGGCTGCCTAGGTGCTGTGCAGCTTAAGGGGTATGTGTTCCCTGTGTGATAACTGTGCTGTCTCTGCTTGTATTGTTGCCTGCCTAGCTGTTGCAATGACCAGTGGTGCCACTGATGGCTGCGTAGGCGCTGTGCACCTTGTTGGGTATGTGTTCCCTGTATGATAATTGTACTGTCTATGCTTTTATTGTTGCCTGCCTGGCTGCTGCAATGGCCACTCTCGCCGCTGATGGCTGCCTAGGTGCTGGGCAACTCAGGGGGTATATGTTCGCTGCGTCTATGATACCCAGGGTACATCTAGTGTATACCACTATGTGTTATGTATATCTGTCTGTCACTGTTTCACTGTTACCTAACCGTCTGTTGCACAGCAATCCAAATCCAATTCCTTGTATGTGCAAGTATATGTGGCCAATAAAGCTGATTCTGATTTAGCAAATCATCTGTGACACATATATATTACAAGCCCATAAGAAAGACCATTTTAATACATCTGAACAGCCTCCTCCTAATTACCGCAAGTTTGAGTTTAGTACAATGGTGGGATACAATTTGCAAATAAAATGTAGCATCCTTGCTGGGATTTCAAAAATGCCACCTCCTAAACTTAATCTGCCAATAACAGATAGTTGGTCTGAAACCTAAACACCAGTTGCCCACTAATAACATTCAGAAATATATGTGCATAACTACCAACTATAATAATTAGAATTACGGGATTGCCAGCTCCCCCCAACTGTTCTTCCTGCCCACAGGACCTGCGACCAGCAGGTGGGACATCGGGACAGTTTCCAATTAGTCGACTGTTCTGATGTAATCGGGACAGTTGGAAGGTATGTACAGTATGCGCAAATATTTCCATAACTTCAAAGAGAGTACAGTAAGCTAATGTGTATTTTAGGTTTAGGGGTTCCTTCAGAAAACTGACAATAAAAGTGGGTTGCTAGCAGTGGTGGCTCCAGAGGGCGGCTGCAGCACAATTCAAATAGGGGCGCCATACCAACTGCCACCAAGCCGCCACTGGTTGCAAGCATATTTATTTCCATGTACATACGGCTGACGAAAGAAAAGTATTCAATAATTTTGTCCTACAGTACATGCATTCTATTGACACCCTGATATATATTTAAAAGAACAGCAGGTATAATGACCAATCTATACAGCACATGCGGATGCACATTTAAGAACTCAATCTGTTTAAAGATTTTTTCCAATGCTATGCAATTTAAAATAAATGGATAAATCTTTAATATATATGGAACTCTTGTGGTTAACCAGATTCTGTTTTTTTGTGTTGGGGAAGCACCTTGTAAATGTCTTCATGCGAATAATACTGCTTCATTTGTCTGGAGCGGATTATAAATGTTTTAAAAAACAATCACTGAATTTATAGGGAATTTCTGTCTCTCCTGATCATTTTCATTTTTTTTCAAACAGTAGTGATTTGCGATGAGTCTCTATGTGAATGTATTAAACTTTTATTTTATTAGGACTTTAGAATGTACATTTAAATAACAGAAGCATCCGAGCTAAATATATATATATATATATATATATATATATATATATATATATATATATATATATATATATATATATATATATTATATTATATATAATAAATGAGTTATGATAAAACCAGGGCCATTTTAACGCATGGGATTACTAGGCAGCTGCCCTAGGGTAGGGCCCCACAATTCTAGGGGCCTTCGAGCAGGTTTGCTGGTGTCTCCAGTGGTTCTTGTGAGGCTAGTAGAGATTGCTGCCTAGTTGGTTTTGTTGGTTTTGTTGTGAATTACACAAAATCAGAGCTTTTATGAAGTTATGATTTTATTTACTTTAGTAGTGGCCCCACTGCATTGCTTTGCTTTGGGCCCACAGTGTCAATAAGATGGCTCTGGATAAAACAACTTACCTTAGATGCCAAGTTCACAGGCTCCTCTATAATGATACAGTCCAACACCTTATTCCCAACTAAGGATTCCACTAGGCCTGTTCCAAACAAGCCAGCATGTGTTTCCATGTCCCTGTACTCTACTTATACATGTCCTCAACTAGTGCATCTCCATCAATATGAATATAGTCATCCAGTTCTAAACGTTTTGTTACCGTACACCAGTGGTTCCCAAACTTTTTTGAATCACGGGACTCTAGAGAATCTGATTTTTTTTCACTGCACCCCTAGAACAACAGTTTCTTACTGACAAATATTTAAAAAAATATAAAATTAAGTAATCTTTGTTTATATGTCATTCTTAGCTTCAATTATTTGGGGAAGGACGGTATTCGTTTCTGTTTGTCCATATAAATTACGACTGAAAGCCACAAGCACCGGTTTTACCGATTACTTTGACCATAAATAATTTGAGTTGGTCTTGAACCACCAACCCAAGGCACCCCTGCCATTGTCCTGATTACAATGGCTCCATGCTGATGCAAAGGACCTGGAACTAATCATCGAAAGCAGTGAGAGAGGCAGACTAATGCCTGTTTGCCCAGAATGCAGACAGTATACACCATCAGCAGGCATGAGCAGGTTAATATTCAGTATATACTTCTGTAAACAATCACTGTAAATATGGTTTTCAGTCTTTACAGGCTTGAATAAACTTTTCCAATTACCTTGGTATGTACAAATATGTATGCATACGTATATAATCAACTATGGCTGTTTAAGCCTATGAAAGCCAGTAAATTGTACTTGAATATTTATGGTGACTATGCAGCTGCAAAGTCACAATGAAATCCCCCAGCAGCGGAGAAGGCTGTAACGAGAAGCTGAAGAAAACATGTTTTACTTATCAGTAATGAGCAGGAGGGGGCGCTAGCACAGATGCAGGAGCTATTGGATTCTGCTGTCTTCAAAAATTAATATACATTTGCATCATCATTAGAGAATGACGCCGGTAAAATTAGGTCTTTGTATGTGCACGGCGAAACTGTATTGGATAATATTTGCCCTTAAAAATACAATTATTCATACAAATCCAATTGTTTCCAGCAGCAGGGCGGCTGTGCAATTTGTCTTGAGCTAGAGCTAAAAATAAGACAGCTGGAACATGTGAGAGAGCAGAGAGAGAATGTCTCAGACGCAGTCCTCAGGACTGTGATGGTCTAATGCATCATTCCTGACATTGCAAGAAAAATTTGTATTTTGGATTATTAGGAAATATATAATACAGACTGTGGTTTTTTTTTCAGACACCAATTTCTATATATGAGTAAGAAACTTTGAGCATAAATTTATGTATATTTAGCTTTTGGCTCATGGCATAATCAGAGCTATAGTTCAATACAGTAGCTGATAGGCTACTCTCAATACGAAGTGCCTAACTCCAGGAACTACTTAATTAGCTGCAGCTGGGTTCATCATTCTCATGTCGGTAAACTTTTGGTGTGACTGAGCAGCTTTATAAAATATGCAAACGTACTGCTGAGTCCCAGCTGAACACATCTTCCTCAGGGTAGGTTAACAAAGAGAGCAGAGAGCCCAAGGCCACCATCGGGTTATTCTGCAGGTAGTTTGGACATTTCCATAGTTAAGTAGGGCAGCAATAAAAAAAATGAGTTGTTACAAATAGCGATCAGTATCATATGGCCATTTCAATGACTCTTCTTGACTTCAACAAAATGGCTACTTAAGGAGGCATGAATCCTATTGTATAGCGCAACGGAATTTGCTGCACTATGTAAGAAACTGTAAATAAATAAATACAAATAAATGACAAATGCATTTACACCGATCAGCCATAATGTTAAAACTAGGACAAGTGAAGTGATAACATTATTTCTTTAAAATGGCACATCAAGGGGTTGAATATATAAGGCAACGAGGGAGCAGTCACTTTTTGAAGTTAATGTATTAAAAGCAGGAAAAATCATCTCCAAAACTGTAGGACAAGCAGTAAACTGATGACAGGGTCATGGATGCCCAAGGCTCATTAATGTATGTTGGAAGGGCAGACTGGCCCATCTGGACTGATGCTACAAAAGAAGCTACTTTAGCACAGATGTTTCAAAAAGTTAATGCTGGCTAAGCTAGTAGCTGGAACACACACAGTGCATCACGGCATTCTGCGTATGGATTTACAGTACGTAGCTGCAAACCAGTCAAAGAGCTAATGACCCCAGTCCACAGCCAAAATAAGCACATTAGCATCAGAATTGGACTGTGGACCAATGAAAGAAGAATGCCTGCTGTGATAAATCTTGTTTTACTTTACATCATGTGCATAAAGAACTCGAAGAGACATGGCACTAGGATGCAGTATGGTTGGAAGGAAAGCCAGCGGAGGCAATGTGGTGCTCTGGGTAATGTTCTTCTGGGAAACCTTGGTTCTGGCAATCATGTTGATAACCAAGAACACCTCTTTATGGCAACAGAATTCCCTGATGGCAATGGCCTATTACAGTGGGATAATGCACCCTGCCTTACTACAAAAATATAAAAACATTTTTTTTTAATTATTCTGGAATGGTTTGAGGAACATGGCAAAGACTTCAAGAAGTCATATTGGCATCCACATTCCCCAGATTTCAATCCAATCAATTGTGCTGAAAAGTCTAAGCCAAGGAGACCCCAACCCCCAACTTTATAAAGTTAAAGGTTCTGCTGCTAATGCCTTGATGCTAGATATGCAAGGACACCTTCAGAGGTCTAGTGAGGTATATGCCGCAATAGGTCAATTTTAGTCAGTTTATTTTGATGAAAATCAATTAAATAAATATACCCCAGTTTCTCTGTCAGCTATATATTTTGTTCAAATAGGAGATGATCTCTAGGAATTCAGATTCAGTGACGAAGCAGGATCCAATTAGAGACAAACGTATACATCTGAGCTCTGTGAAGGAGGGTTTTCTGTTCACTAGGTAAATTCTAATCAGGCACCTTTTATGAGCAATGGTTATTTATGTATAGGTGTAAAATAATTGTTCAAAAGTCATTGGGTGAAATTTACTAAAGAAAATTTGTAAAAAAAATAGGTGTATTTGTATCCAGAAATACGGCAATTCGTAGTCGTACTGATGTGCTATCAATACGAATACGAATTGCCGTATTTTCGGGATAGTAAATGTAAAAAAAAAGTGTATTTCTGGATACAAATACACCTATTTTTTACAAATTTCCTTTAGTAAATTTCCCCCATTATCAGAGCGAGATATTCTCCACTGTATATATAATATTATTAAGAACACATGTGGGAAAACTGTGGAGCAACTTGTTTTTTTTCATGAAATAAAGATCCTGCAGGGGCAGTTGATATCCATTACCAGTGTGCACATCCCTATGCCCTACTGCTGCCACTACATGCATATGATGCTAGGATCCAATAGTCATATGGCCAGACCTTGCTCAATTTAAACTCCTGCACACATTAACTACATTAAAAGAATAATGAGCACTGACTGGCTGCTAATTGGACACTTGTAGATAAATAATACAGTTCTATGGCAATACCTGAGGAGTGGCGTGGAGATGCATTGTCAAACATGCCAAGCAGTCATTCTGAGCAATGCAGTTTCAATTTCATTAGAAAGAATCACACACAGTTAGAAAGAAGAACACACAGAAAAGTTTAATTTCATCTATCTGGGAATCATTTCTAATACTGCGGAGAAATTTTATTATTGGAGGAAAATCAATAGAACATGAAGATTATAACTTCCAAGAACGTGACAGCATGAAAAGCGGCAGATTAGAAATGGTTTCTATGAAAGGCATTATTAAGAGGAAATCTTTTTGTAATTATAGCGTCTAATGTATATAAACCAGCCGTTAGCATGGAAGGTAAAAGGTATTGAAGACAAATGGCAAAGACCAATTTGAGAACTAACCTCCTTTTATTTAACTTAATATACTATGTAGGACTCATATTGCAGCAGTTACAACAGAATTCCACCCAGCTCCAGCAGAAAGCAATGAGTATTTGATTGGAACAAAACTCCTATACAGTATGGAAGTGTGGAACATGGCAGGGGCATTCAAGATTGCAAGAGGGGGCTTACCAGGGCTTGGTTCTAAACAAGAACATGAAGAAGCCATAATTTGCACTTAACAGCTATAGGGTAGTAAAGTATGTAATAGCTTTCAAGGTGCAGACATGAGCAGGATGCCTTTGAGTTTGGTGTATTTTTTTTTTATATTTCTTCCGGATGTGAGCACCTATCTACAAACCATCGTCTGCGGAGCATTGGGCACAGGTCTGGTTGCTATAAGGAGAATAAAGAAGGCCTAAATCTGTCCCTGAACAGATACTGCATATGCACATTGGTCTGCTTATACTGGAGAGATCACAGTGTCTGGATTTTTAATATGTATACTATTCTTAAGCAACACTACAGATGGTCTATAGGCTTTAGGTACTGTAAAAAAAAATATTTTTATTCTGTATTAAACATTTATTTCAAAAAGTTAAACATCCCATAAAAAAACATGTGTATTATATTAGGAAGATACAGAACTGTGCTCTTGTTAAGACACCTGTCTCTTGCTGACAGCTGCTATCTTGATGCGCTGATTGAATTTTCAGAGCCACACACACTGGGTTGCAGTGGCATGTGGGTGAGGGCAGTTGAGAAAGCTGGGGATGACGGCTGCAGGGAGGTGAGCCTGGGGCTTCTGGACACGCCCCCAAAATGACGGTGACAATGCTCCTGCCGTGAGACCACATCCCCTCCATTTGATGCCCTGCACCCAAGGCCATGCACCCACAGCCAATGCCTCTAGCATGGCATATACAAAATTATGACCTCCAAATGTTGCCATTCCCAGGTAACTGTATTATAACATATGTCTAGCATAAAGCTATGCTAGGCACATTTTCTGAGAAAAGGTACAGACTATTTATATTGGAGTTTGCACTTGCATTGAAGTGGTATTTAGAAGCACAATGCTATCTCTGCTTATTGTGACCAAAACTGTTCAGTTTTAGATATTCCATCAATGAAGGTGATTTCTGCAAAATGAATGAATTTGCGGAACCAAACATGCTTCAGAACAGGTTTCAGTTTACCTGAACCCACATCAATCCTAGAAAACTGGCCACCGTCTACAATGTGAGGCGGGAAATGATCCAAATAGTGTCATTTTTTTAGTTTGCTAATGTTATTGGTTCACTTTATAGGTCTGAGGAAAAAATTATCCCTGCGGCAAAGTAATGAAGTGATGCATGATGAAAAGATGGCAATTTGACTTGTCTACTGTCTAAAATAAATTGTGTGTTTGTTGGCTGCTATTTACTGTGTAGTAATGTGTTTGTTCTGCAAACACTTCAGGGTAGAGTGTGCCTTTCCCATCATGTTTATACTGCATTTGCCAGTATTACACCTTGTACCCTGTCATTTCTCTGTGTAATATTGCAATCATTAAGCCATTTGCACTTTATAACACAAATAAATTATAAAAGGGTACCTCTGCTACAAATAATAAGGCTAGAAGTATATAATATCCCCCAAAAAATAACGAATGTCACTCAGTAATTGCTATAAGATAATAATGAATGAGGTACTTTATTCCAATCTCAATTTGGTGGCTAGTGTATGGCCCGATCTTCAATCTTGTGTACAGTATTGGAAGATGACTTCTAATCTACAGTTGGGGTTCGATAAGACTACTATATCTCACCTGTTTAGATGCCTGAGTCTGCACAGGAATAGCCAGGCATGCACAGTTCAAGTTGCCTGAAGCCCCTGCCAGCTCAGGACTAATGTGGTCTGGGATCTACATCCTGGCAATAGATATAGTGGTGGCTCTGGATACAGGAGGGCATCCTGCCCACTTGGGTCAGGTGTGCAAATAATCTGTAATTTGCAGTTACAATGCCTGTGCTGCAATATATTCATAGTCCATGAAGGATGTTTTTTGAATATTCACATACTCTTTGTACCTTTTTGGCCGGTACAGTACCGTTAGTGCATTGTCTGTAATGGCCAATAAGGGCTTTGTACTGGTTTTCAGCATTTCCCAGCTTTATAGATTCCTATGGGAGTGCCATGAGGAAATGCACCTTTACCCATGGCCATGGCCCTTTTGATAATCTGTACTGGTTTGCTGGATGTTGGAGGGTAGGTATTCAGTCAGACATCATCTGTGTATAAGACAATAGAAACAACCATTGATTATGGGGCTAGTTCAGATTTGCTTGGAGTAGCTGTTGCTGCAGTGATAACTTTGTATGTTCATGCTGTTGGAGACTAGAGTGCTCTTCACCTAGTCTCCTCTGTCCACTAGACTACACTGAGCATGCTGTAGTGAGTCCCCTAGCATTAGGTCTATGCAGGAAGGAACCTGAACTTAACAGCGACTGTTGCTTGTAGCGGTTACAGGTTCTGCTCCATTTGGGTGCTGGCATGCTGGGGGCCACCCAGCACAGGGCATGCTGAGCCCCTCCCCACGATGTGATTGCAGGAATGCAAATACACCGTTTAAATTCAATGCCTTTGCATTTCTATTGTATCCCCCACCTGCACAGTCTAGCTGTGAAGACAGGCGCTGGTCTGCCATGTTTTGGCTCACAGCAGCTAAGTTTGACATCACACAGTCACCGAGGACCACCCACAGAACTGTCTGTACACACCTGATTTCTCCAGATTACACCTACTTAACTCTGCCGCAGCCATCCACCCCCTTTGTTGCGTTGGCACCCCCTGCCCATACTCAGACAGCATTTGCATAATTTTGGGATTCAAGAATATGAGAATTTTCGCATGTGCACTGCAGTGGGTGCGCGTGCACAGTTGTGCGAAAATCAACAATTACTGATTTTCACACAACCGCAAGATAAGCTAAATTGCCCCTTAAGTGCTGTGAATTCTCTACTTTTTTCTGTTCTGTTTCGTTTTTACAACTTTGGTCTAATGATAAATACTGTATATAGGCATGACGATGTTATCCACATATTTGCGTTTTATAGTGTTCAACATAATACATTGCCTTTTGGGGTTTTTTTGTGCGTGGCAAGATATATCCAAACAGCCTATCCCAATATTTATAATGGGTGCAAAAGTGTGCAGTGCACCTGTAGGGCCCTCCATGCACACTCCACACCCATTTAATTATACTTTACTCTCCAGAGTTCCATGTTACTGGACAGAAATCACCAGGAAAATGGCACTGTGGAAATTTCCTCCAGTGATTTTCTCATAAGCACTAGAGAAATCTCTAGAGAAAAGGTAAGGCTGCCATTTTCCTGGAGACTTATACACAGTAGACTCTGGCATAAGACCTTCACAGAGCTCTCCTCTTTTACACCGCTCCTGCCTGATGCCATTTAGATTGTATATGGCAAGTGCTTTTCAAATACATATTTTGCTAGAGAATTTGTCTAACCAACAACTAGATTGGGGTTAAATTTAACCCTCCAAGAAAATGCACAAAGGTGAACATTAGTCTCTGTTCCAATGCCACAAAGGAACAATGATTTAACATATAAACTCTGTATGTCCTAACATATGAGAAGAATGTCCATAACTTTCTAGAGATTTATACATAAATATGTGTTTCTTGCTGCTGCAAAAACATAATTTAAATGGTAAATAACCTATACATTGGTCAATTATTTCCCACTGACCCCAAAATGCTGGTGAATTACAGTATTAGCATACCTGGAATTCAATATATATGTAAATACACAGTAGCAATATCACAGCACATTATGCCCACTGTGGTAATGGTCTCCTGGGTACATATAGTAAGAAGCCTCCCTTGAGTTGTAAGTGCAGTAACTAAGTGCCGTGGTGCTTAGTGCATATGATGATTGAGCAGTTGCATGACTCCCTGGCAGAGTCATTAATCTGCATAAGAAGGTCTACGGTTATGAGATCATCCAATGTGTGCTGCCACTGTATGAGGTTACTGTAGGTAAATGTCTACTGAGAATGAAATTTATTAACTGGATTTAACAGTGTTACTATTTTTTCCTTCAATTTTGTTTTCCAAAAAACATAGGTGACTTTTTCTTCTAGCAACTGTGGTATACTGTAACTTTGTGCTTGCTCATAAAACTTGAGAACGCTAGGGGTGAACAGAGATACAGTGGGAGGGTAGATTAAATGGTCTATTTACTAAGGACCAGATGTATCAAGCTTCAAAAAGTGATACAATGTAGAGTGATAAACAGTAAGCCAATAAGCTTCCAACTGCCATGCTACAGGCTGGGTTTGAAAAATGACAGGTAGTAGCTGATTGACTGGTTGTTTATCACTCTATATTTTATCACTTTTTGTAGCTTGATACAGATGGAGCTGTCCTCTTCTAGCGGGGGTCTGGCGGTCGGATCGCCAACCACCAGCCCCGCCAGCGCATGGAGCTCCCCGCTGGTCCCCATTGCCTCGCCGCCAGTCCCTGAAGCTTGCCGCCTCCTCCCCACTCCACCCCCTAACCCTGCCCATCTCCCTGAAGTGGAGACAGGCAGGGTTCGCGTCCCCCGCCTCCTGGTAACTGGGACGCACATGCGTGTGGGACACTCGCACGTCCCAGTCAGATGGAGCGCCATCTCGCCAGCGGGGGCAATCTGGCGAGCCCTGAAGCTGGCTGAGAGGTGCTCCATCTGTACATCTGGCCCTAAGTCTTGGAGAGAGAAAAAGTGAACGGTGACAAAGTACCAACCAACCAGGTACTTTTGTTTTTCAAACACAGCCTATAATATGGCAGCTAGGAGCTGATTGTCTGTTACTCTACCTCTGTCAATTTTATCTCTATCCAAAACCCAAAAACTGTGAAAAACTTGTGTCTACCTTTGAGTGTCGACCACGTCTATGACTTTCTAGCAATGTGGACCGACTTGATTCATACATTACTATCCAAGTAAATATAGACCATCTCCAGGTGTCAAACTAGTCACTGTTGAACATTAGTGGTCGATGTTGTGACTGTTGATGTAGACATTGTCAACCTACTATACCAAAACTGAGGGAACATGATCAAGCATGTTAGGCCCAGTTATTGACAGTTAGAGAAAAGTAGACAGTAGGCGGAGGTAGTTCCCTACTCCCTTGTGTTCTGGAGGCTAATGTTAGTGCAGGAGCATATAAGACATCTACAAATCTACAAATGCCAAAATCATTAATCAAATACAGATGGAGCCACTCTCATTAGAGCGGCTCCTTGCAATTCTATCACCAATTGCCATCTCTCGCCAGCCCACAGAATGGGGCGCGCGTGCACGAGTTGCACACGCCCCATTCTCCTGGAAGCCCTGCAGCCGTCACTCGCTCCCCTCCCATCTGGCCATTCTGCCCATTCTCCGTGAAGCGGAGACAGGCAGGGAAGCACCTGGTCCCCAATTTTAACCACCTTGCTGACAGGGACGCATGAGCGAATGAGGGACACAAACATCCCTGTCCGGCCACCTGCCATCCTAACAGCGGCTTCAACTGTACCTGTATTAACACAAAAGTCTACAGCTTTTTTAATATGAAACCTACATTTTCAGGGAACCAGGGGCCATCACAATGGGGTACTCTCTACTTGTTTGATGTATCACTGGATTTGTCTTCAAAAAAGACCTCTAGTGGGTCGAAAACTTTGACATCAACTATGTTATTTGCTTTTTTAATGATAATTCCTGCAACTTATTGGTGAGTGCCCTCTACAATGTTTTGTTTGATGCTGTATCTACTCTGGTATTATTGGAGCTCCTTCTGTTGCTCTCTTTATGGAGCACCCAGTCTGTCTTATCATTTGGATGTAAGTGCAGACTTTGCCAACAATACTGCAACAATTCAAAGGTTTAAAAGAAAACTGACCCTTAAAAAGTTTTTTGCAGAAAAAGATAATACGGAACCCAGTAGATAATACTCCAGGAGTAAAAGTGTTTAAAAAGAAATCCACTTTTTACCCCAGCCACAAAAAAGGAAGTTATATCGATGTGTTTGGAAAACTTGTCAAAGACGATTTAGAAAGAACATCGCTTAAAAAAATTCCAGACCAAAATCTCACCAATATCGAAAGGAAAGCCATCATGTCCCTAAAAGATAACAGCCAAATAGTTATCAAACCCGCCGATAAAAAGGCGGGGGTATAGTGATTTTAAATAGAGATGACTATCACCGAGAGATTATGCGTCAACTTAATGACGAGAAACGTACAAAAGATTAGGAGGAGACCCCACCCCTAATGTACAATGGAAAATGGAAACATTTATACAACTGTATCTATCTCAGCAAGTCATTACTGAGAATGAAGCAGATTATCTCTCCATAAAAAATCTGTCACTGCCGGTGATCTATGTACTACCAAAGGTGCACAAATCTATTCAAAACCCTCCCGGCAGACCTATTGTCGCTAGTATAGGGTCTACTACCTCTAATCCTTCACATTTCTTAGACAATAAAATTCAGCACTATCTCAGTCATTAATAAAATTGCCAACCTGAAGTGGGAACCTAATTACTTTTTGGTGACGGCCGATGTCAAGGCTCTCTACACCATTATAAAACATCAAGATGGTTTAGAGGCCTTGGAATACTACCTTAATAAAGTTAACACTGGTAATAAAGAAAAAGAATTTATTCTTGAGGGTACCAGCCTTATTTTAAACAATAACTTTTTTTGGTATGAAGGTGATTACTTCTTACAGGTAGCGGGCACCACGATGGATGCCAAGCTGGCACCTGGGTATGCTATTTTATTCATGTCCCACTGGGAATATCAAGAAGTATGGGACGGGCATGTCTGGGTAGCCATCTTGGCACTCTGGACCCGCTACATAGATGACATTTTGTTTGTATGGAGGGGGACTCTACTGGTCCTTCAGATTTTTGTCAACATCTAAACAATAATATTAAAAACATTGAATTAACATTCAATATAAACCAAAAAGAAATAAACTTCTTAGACCTGACTATCTATGTAGACAATGATACCATAAAAACTAAAAACTACATTAAACCCACAGATAGTAATTCTTATGTGGGTTTTAATAGCAATCATCATTAGAAGAACTGTGATGCAGTTAAAATCCCGGTGGTCGGGATCCCAGCGTTCAGAATCCCGACGCCGGAATCCCGACCGCCGAAATCCCGACCGCCGAAATCCCGACACAGTCTCCCTCCTGGGGTGTCCATGACACCCCTGGAGGGAGAATAAATTAGTGTGCCGAGCGTAGCGAGGCACCGGGCCCGCAAGGGGGGGCGATCCACGTCCCCCCCTTGTCGGGATTTTGGCTGTCGGGATTCCGGCATCGGGATTCTGAACACCGGGATCCTGACCGCCGGGATTCAATACTGAATCCGAAGAACTGCATACGTAGTATCCAGAATGGACAATTTCAGAGACTTCGTAGAAATTGTAGTGATCTGGAGGTGTATAAAGACCAAGCTTTATTGATGGAAAAACAACTTTTTAGATAAAGGTTATGATCATGATACAGTAAAAAGGGCTCTGGACAGATCAGAAATTCTGAAAAATAAAAATAAACCATCTTGAGACCAAAATAAGGAAGTCACATTCATCACAAGATTTTCTTCCCAGTATCGTGCTATAGAGAACATTGTCACAAGACTTTGAGATATTCTCACTAAAGAACACACCCTTAAAGAATATTTGGGGAGTCGTCCCAGATTTATCTACAAAAGAGCAGATAATTTAAAAGACATTTTAGTTATCATCATTTAGTGCCATCCCTGTGGAAAAAAGACCTAGCAGAATTACCTCCAAGGGATTCTACAGGTGCGGACAGTGTAGGATGTGTAGAATGTGTAAGACTGATAAAAAACTTACAGAATATGTATCCAATGTTATGAAGCAGACATATAAAATTAATGACTTCATCACATGTGGCACTAAAAAATGTAATTTATCTGCTAGAATGCACATGTGGGGATCAGTATGTCGGGAGAACGAGTAGGCTGCATAAGGAGCGTCTGAATGAGCATAATGTCTCTCTTCATTTTAAAGATAAACATGCATGTAATGTTTCGCACATAAAAAGTTTTTGCGGGATAAAAATATCAGACAAGAATTGGAGAACCAAAAACTCTGAAAGTGACCTTGCAAAACTTCAAATGAAAACAATCTTTGAATAAAGAACATTGCATGGACTTCGAGTATAAATGGTTTATTTGATTAACATCTATATATTTGTTTTAGGTCCACCTTGATTTTTATTGTGTTTTACTTATTGTATTTTTTCTCTTTTTCATTCCATGCCCGGCTCATATGTTAAATGGTCTATATTTACCATTTTAAGTTTTTTATATGCCCATGTATATGTTAATTAACTTATTGTATAGTGCATGTAATGTGTAATGAGTTTTTAAACTATCTAAATTATGCTTAAACTATAAGCTTACTACCATTAATGTGGAGCCGCGTTTTTAGGTCTGCTGAGTGGCCACCTAAAGTCACGTGATTCTTACCCCAGGCTTTATAAACTGGCTCAGGAGATCAACACGGCATGTCTTGAAAAAAGAACGAGTATCCGAAACGCGTTGACGCCCAGCCGTGACTGCAAGCCCGTTCATTCGGCCAGTGCTCAGAATTCAGGAAAGGAGATAAGCATAACACACTACCTCCGGATTTGTGAACTGTCAGCCCGGTGCATCTGCAGCGCAACCTGCCACTGCCGGCACATAGATTTTGGAAACCGGAACGCTGTTATCCTCCCGTTTGCTTGTTTTTACCTTGATGTTTGTATATTTGTGGATGTCCTATTAAACCTGGTTTTATCTGTTACTGGAGTGGACCTGTAAAAGATACCATTATACGTACGTGGATGAGAAATTTAAAGTAAGTTTATCTTTCCTGCTATACCAAGCCTATTGAGTGATTCTACATTAAAAGATACCTTTACATGAATGCGGGTCAGAATTTTTAAGTAAGTCTCATGGGGGCTAGAAGTCATCTTTAAAGTGGATACTAATAAGTGCACGTGTGGGTGAACTAATAATTAAGTTTGGCTCCTTAAGGGTGCAGCTTGTTAGATCACCTGCAATCAATTCAAGCGCTGGGATTATCCAAAATCTTGTGTGCATCCTGTGTTTTATGCTTTCAGAGGTGGATGGTCTCTGAGGATTTTCTACCAGCTGCTAGTTATAAATTTAACGATATACAGTAGGTGCTAGTCTAGAAGAACTTCTTTTTACAAATACTGCAACAATACTATTTGCATTCACTACCGCTCAAAAGTTTGGCGTCATCGAGACAATTTCATGTTTTACATGAAAACAGACTTTTATTTATTAAATGAGTTGCAAAATGAATAGAACATATAGTCAATACATTGGCAAGGTTGGAAATAATGATTATTATTTGAAATAATAATTTTGTCCATCAAACTGCTTTCATCAAAGAATGCTCCTTTTTCAGCAATTACAACATTGCAGATCTTGGCATTCTAGCTGTTAATTTGGTGAGGTAATCTGAAGAAATTTCAACCCACGCTTCCTGAAGCACCTCCCACAATTTAGATTGGCTTGATGGGCACTTCTTCAGTCATCACAGCAGCTCAATGGGGTTGAGATCTGGTCACAGCATGGCCACTCCATTCCAGACAGAATACCAGCTGCCTGCTTCTTCCCTAAATAGTTCTTGCATAATTTGGAGGTGTGCTTTGGGTCATTGTCCTGTTGGAGGAGGAAATTGGCTCCAATTAAATGCTGTCCACAGGGTATAGCATGGCATAATGGAGTGATAGCCTTCGTTATTCAAAATCCCTTTTACCTTGTACAAATCTGTGACTTTACCAGTACCAAAGCAGCCCCAGACCACCATGCTTGACAGAAGGCAACAGGCACTCTTCCAGCATATTTTCAAATGTTCCTCTGTGTGAGCCATACACCTCAAACTTTGATTTGTCTGTCCATAATACTTTTTTCCAATCTTCCTCTGTCCAATGTCTGTGTTCTTTTGCCTGTATTAATCTTTTTCATTTATTGGGCAGTCTCAGATATGGCATTTTATTTGCCATTATGCCAGCAATCTGGAGTCGCTTCTTCACTCTATATGTTGACACTGGCATTTTATGTGTACCATTAAATTAAGCTGCCATTTGAGGACAGGTGAGGCATCTATTTCTCAAACTAGAGACTCCAATGTACTTGTCTTCTTGCTCAGTTGATCACTGGGCCTCCCACTTCTTTTTCTACTCTAGTTAGAGGCTGTTTGTGTTGTTCTCTAAAGGGAGTAGTACACACCATTGTAGGAATTGTTCAATAATAGACTGTTGAGTTTCACATTAAAGTTCTCTTTTTCTGGCCACTTTAAGAGTGGAATTGAACCCACAAATGTGATTCTTCAGATACTCAACTAGCTAAAATGGACAGTTTTATAGCTTCTCTAAGGAGCAAACCCATTTTCAAAATCAGTCCCGGCCCCCAAAATTCCTATTGACAGCCCTGTGCACAGTAACAAAGTAACTCACCTAAACCTAACTCTCTCTCTGCACATGTTACATATGCCCCCACCTGCAGTGCACATGGTTTTGTCCATTTGGAGAAACACATTTGTTCTGTAATCAGGTCTGAATTAGGCCCAATGTCCTAAGCTTACACTGCAGTCATTTTATTTGCTATGCGATCACTGTTCTTGTCCTATGTTTGAATCAAGTTGCATTTCTGCAATCAAGACAGCAAAGTCTGTTGCTCTCTGCCTGTTAGATAACATCTCCCTTCTAACATGACAGCCTACTGTATTGCAGAAGACATGATGGGCTAATTTAGATGTAACTGTAAAATGTGTATCATTATTTCATGCTCATAAATACACAGTGGGATGGATGCAAATACCATGATGTTCGCACCTCCACGGTGAGAGAAACATCCTGTCCTGATGTCTGTGGTTCAACAATATATACATCGACATATACAGTAAACTATATTTCATAACCTTCATTTTTACACATGTGTGAGTCTGACTATCACAAAATGAAGGATGACTTACAGTAGAGTGGCATCCTTGTTTAGCTTAATACCGTTGGACAAACATCAGTTGTTGAATTTCTAAGATGCCACCTCCACCTGAGGCTGTGGAAAGTTGGTATTGGTGTGTGGATGGTGGGAGCCAAAGTTTTGCCTCAGATGCCAAAAAAACCTTATACCGTCCCAGCATACACCAAAAGGTCAACATTGTCAGCAAGGAGGTTGGATCATCTTCCCTGCCCGTCTCCACTTCAGGGAGAAGGAAAGGGAGTGGGGGCAGACTGGGGGAGCTGCTGGGACCAGTGGAGGGTGGCAGAGAACTCTGACAGAATGAGGCACGCGTGTGTCTCATGCGCGCGCCCCCTTCTGTCGGCTGGCGTGCGCCAACGATTGCCAATTCTATCGCCAGGAGCAGCTCCATTGAGAGCTGCTCCATCTGTAGAAAATGATTAGTTGTTGTGGGCAAAATTCCATCTTCAATAGGACTCCCACCTTAGTAAATTTATAGTTTATGTTTATGTTCAACTGCAGTATAACATATTAATACTTACTCCTGTCTGTCCAGTGCTGTACAGTATATCTAAGGCCCCTAACAAATGAATGATGACGATGATTACTTTGATTAATAGTTTAGCAGATATAGTGCATTTATGATTGTGTAATGGCTGTAACTAAGAGAAATCAGAAAACATAGCCTAGAACAAAATGCTTGGTCAATTCCCAGTGTTAGAACAAAGGTGTTGAATGCTTACAGATGGGAAGAATAAGGTGTGACTGAAAATAACTTTGAAGTCCCACAGGAAAGATTGTGAGGGGACTTGCCAGCTGTGTGAGGTGACACAAGGGTCACACTAGAATCTACTGCTCCGGGATGCACTCTTGTCAGAACTTCACAGAGAAACACAGTCCTTTGGTTCCAGCTGTCAGATCTCTGCTTCCCTTTGTGCAGATAAAACCTTTTTCCCCTCTTTTATTTATGCAATCATTTTCTATGTGCTTCCCCTAAGTTGAAAGTAGTAGAATTACATTCAAAGGAGAACTTCCTACAGAATGTCTAGCACTGGACTTCTGTACAAGTCTGTGCCTCCAGCATCATAGTATGCCTTCCCAAATATTCATTTGGCAGTGGTAAATTGATTGGCTGTATCTTAGTCAGTGCTGATTCATCCTACAATATGACAGGGGCATTACTAGACAATTGGGCTCCCACTGCGAACACAAAAAAAAAGTGCTTCCCCAATATACTGTACATTCTAAAAATGCAATATTGCTCATGCTGAAGGCGGGCCACCTGAAAGGGGTGTAATTGGTGGGATTTTGTTGCAATGGGGGTGGCCTTGCAGAAAAAGTGTACCTTAAACTGACACAATAGTGCCACTTACACCATGTTATGCCACACAGAAGTAGCACCTCTTTCACATATTTATAACTCACACACCAATGCCCCTTTCACCATATTATGCACCACACAGTAATGCACCTTGTACCATTTTATTCCCTACACATTAATGGTTCTTGCACCATAGTGTGCCCCACAGGTATGACCCTGTAACCCTATTATGCCCCAGGGATATGACCCTGGAACCATTTTATTCCCCATAGTTACACTGCTCCTTACTAGTGATGCTACTGTACATTGCCACAGCTTGCTTATATTCAGTTCTACTAAACAGTTTTAAACCTATGTAATTAAAAAAAAAGTACAAAGTATAAATGATAAAATGTGGTGAAGTATAAAGTTACAAAATATAAGGTATTTATCAGCCAATGCTGTGGGTTATATTAATAGCTGTAATGACTGTATAATTAAATACACAAAAATATACAGTTAAAAGAAACAGGTCAATACATGTGCCGTACATGTGCAATACTGTGCAATACATGTGCCGTGTGCAATAAGTGACAATTATAAGATTTAGGACACCTGTAAATTCAAAAATGTTTGAGCTGTGCAGGTAAAAAATTTAGCTTTGTCTCTCCCTGTTATTTTATTTATGTGTATAAAATACATATTTTAAATCAGAATGGATTATCAACACAGCTGAATCACATGAGACCTGGTGCGTCAAGAAGATAATTTGGCATAATTGCGGCAAAAATGGGTAGGAACACATACACTTATGCATGACAATAGCATTAACCGTGTTGCTTAGAAAGTCACACTACCCTATTCATAAAAATACAATGTAATGAGGTGTCACATGCTCAAGAGAGGAGATTATCATTGGTAATCACATACTTGCAAACTCATTGTCCATTCAGATAACCAACTTCTCTTTGGAAGTGGATGGCCTGGGTGACTATGGGCCCCCTGTATGAGACTTCCACTACCCTTTTGGTCATCTTCCAGTAAGTATAGGCAAGTATAGTTCTTAATAAATATAAAACTTGCATTTTACATCTAAAATATAGAACTGCTTCTGTCCTTATCATTAATTACCTAAAGATACAGTAACCTTCATAAGAGTCAGTCCAAATTTCATTTATTCATATATACAGTATACAGTTGAGCAGCAGTTCTCAGAGTACCAGCAGTTTTATTTTCACACCACCCCCGGCATAAAAGGTTTTTACTGATAAGTTTTAGGATAAAAAAAAAATAAAGCTTACCTGTTATCATTACTATATATCATTCCCAGAAAAGATAAAATGGTTTGTTCCTGGATTTCCTGTGTTTGAACAGCTTTCTTATCAATTAACTAGTTTAATAAAGGTAATGTCAATCATAAATAAAGAGAGAAGTCCAAGAACAGAGTATTTTGTCTTCTGGAATGGGTCATATTGAGCTGGAATACTGTGTATACAGATGGCTGGCGATTAGAATGCGGCAGTCAGACAACCAACAGTGGCATTTGTATGGACAGAATCCGGAAAGGGGCTCAGTAAGTATACCTATCCTCTCCCCCTTCCCCATAAACCTCTCCTCCTATAACCTAACTGTAATCCTCCCCATTGATGGCTAACCCTAACCCTCCGCCCTACACCCTAGTGCCTAACCCTCTTTTCGCACAGCTTAACCCTAACCTCACTTTGTGCTTAAACAAATCCTCCCCCCTAAGGTGCCTAACAGTCCCAGGCATACTTATGAACAGGATGCTGGCAGTTGGGATTACAGCATCTGCATTTTCAGTGATGTCGGGATTCCAGCGCTGGTGTTGTGGCCACCGGTCGGGATTCGGGAACCATGCTGGTATCTAGACCGCCGGCATTCTGAATGTATCCCATTGTTCTTAGGTTCAGTTTTGTGGTGGTGTGCACATGTTGTGCTTTTGAGTGTCCGCGTGTTTTATGAATCACAGACATTTTTCTATCAGTTACACCAACCAGAACCAGTCCTGCAAGAACCAGACTCCAGGGTGCCTAGAACCACAATTTGAGTACCAATGGTGTTATAGGGCAGGCTACACTTTCTGTGTGCAAACCTTTAAAGCTCTGAACCAATGACTGCTCACCCCTCTTCCCTTCCCCAAGCATAAGGGCAAGTGTGAAATACATTCAAATCTAATTAAGGAGTCAAGTGTAGCACACAAATGAGCTGGGTTTCTTTTGCCCCAAAAATAAGCCACAATGCAGACATGAAGTAAATATATATACAGGTTGAGTATCCATTATCCAGATATCCGAAAAACGAAATATTTCTGAAAACCGTAGGTTTTTTGAATATTTGGGGGATTTTGTTTCACACACCCCCCAGCACCGTTTTCAATACTCACTGGGTCCACCGACATCCATGGCATTCACGACGGTCATCAGGTTAGTTTATAGAGGCATCCCTGATCCCAAGGTTGCATTGCGTGGGTGCGCCAGTGACATCATGACATCACCCATGCACCCACACAATGCATCCTTTGGACTGGGGATACCTTTGAAGATGAACCCTATGTTCGCCGTCGACATCGAGGAACACCGGGGAACTAGGGGGGAGATTCTCTAAGCTAAAAATGCGGTAAAAACCCCGTTATCTGGGGTTTTACCGCATTTTGGGATGCTGTAAGCATCCCCCGCCGAGTTAACGCGGCAAGGGGCATCGCCAGAAAAATCTGGCGATGCCCCATAGAAGCCAATGGGCTTCTACCGCATCCCACCGCCGCCCCGCATGGACCCCCGCCGCCCCGCATCGCCCCCTCCCCCCTCACCTGTGTCCGGGCAGCACAGAGCTGTACTGCCCGGACCTGTGACCTCCTCCCTGCACTGATCCTCTTCCGGGTGCAAGGAGGAGGAGAGCCCGGCGCAGCAGCAGCAGCGCCGGGTGTGTGAGGGAAGGGGGAGCTGCCGGGACCTGCTGGGACCCGGCGACTCTCACCGCAAAGGACAGCTCTTAACGCAAGAGCTGTCCTTTGCTATAATTATCGCATATGTTAGAACATATGCGATAATTATAAATGCGATGGGCGGCGAACGGGGCGGAGATTCTTAGAGAATCTCCCCCTAGGTGAGTATGTAACCAAAAAAATTCCAAAATCAGAAATAATCCCTTATCCAAAATGCATTTTGTCTAAGGGATACTCGACCTGTATTGTATTTTTCTCCTCTTGTCTGCCACATAATATCTTCATCGCTGTGCGTGAGCTGCTAAGCTTTTGCTATTGGGACTTAATAGAAGTCAGTGGAAAAACATGTTTCCAGTAATAGTAGCAGTCAAGATAATGTTATTGTCTCCCCGGATATGTATAGTACAGTATATACAAGTAGAAAAAGTGTCTGATATTTTTCTATAGAATCATCAGCTTTTATGGGTTCAGCGCTTTAAGGAGTTCTATTTAAACAGAATGTACAGTAATATACTTATTTAACAATAGAAGATTATTGTCAATTACATTTATTAATATAGCATACTGTACTTACCAACATTTTTAGGTCCCCAGTCGGGACTCCCGTGTGTTCTCAAAAAGGGTTGTGACTTGGGATAGGGACATAAAATCATGACGGTGACAGCACCCCTTTACAGCACTGAACAGCAGCACCCTCTTTAAAGCAAAGGACAGTACCTCTGTACAGCACATGACAGCACGCCTGTACAGCACAGGACAGCAGCACCCTTGTACTGCACCCCTGTATAGCACAGGACAGCAACACCCCTGTACAGCACAGCACAGCACAGCACAACACACCTTTACACACAGCACAATCCAGCACAGGAGGACAGCAGCACCCTGTACGGCACAGGACAGCACCCCAATGCAGCACCTAGAACCTGTCCCCATGCCACCAGCAGACAGCCAGAGGTCCGAGTGAAGATGGCGCCGATCAGCGGGGTCTTATATCAGATCCCAAACCCCACGAGAATCCGACAGCTGGATGATGATGTTTTCCCTCGATCTGGGATCTGAGCCTGGTGGGAAAACCTGAGCCAGACTTGGATCCCGCCTCGGATCGGGAAGGTTGGTGAGCTCGGATCTTGGAGACCTGAACCTGCTCATACCTAATTTAAACTCACCAACCATGTTTGTGCCCGAGTAGAGCTGCAATTGAATAACTTGTGTGAGAATTACATTCCCCACCAAAAAATTCATATCACACTATGGCCACAAATGCAATAGTGCAAGTTTGCACTTTAAAATACTGTATATCCAGTTGTTTTTATATTGTTTTAAATTAAGTTATTGTATCCAGAGTGTGTATCATATTAGTTAACTAAACTAAATAGCCAGTAAATTCATCAGAACCTGCTACAGTATTTATTTAGTGGGTAAAGTATTAAGATCTGTTGTTAGGCTTATGTTAGTTATATCTTATAGTTAGAAAACATGGCTGCAATCTGATTATTTTTGCATAGTGATGGGAGATCAGGAATTGCAATTCAAGTGAGGTTTCTACTGATCCTACCCAAATAAATTGGGTTTAGACATAAATATTATCCTGATCAGGGCTTGGCGAGATAAAGTGGACAGAGATAAAGTAGCAGCCAATCAGCTCCTAATTGCCCTGTTACAAGATGTGTTTGAAAAATGACACTTAGGAGCTGATTGGCTGGTACTTTTACAGTATCTCCATCCACTTTATCTCTGTCCAAGGCTTAGTTCCTATACCCCTTTGTCCTGGTCAGTCTGGGATATGGATACAATAAGAAATCCCCCCCCCCCCCCCCCCAATTCAATTGCCTTTCAAATGTCTAACAAGAAGATATACATATATACAGTATTCTCACCACATCCCAGGGGATTATATCTGCTCTAAATCAATATCCTCCAGAAAATACATTCTGCTGTGGTTAGTGTTTTAAAAGCCAAAATATTAGCATAGAGGCTGGTTTGTTAGGTTTTGTAAATGTCCAATATATATATATATATATATATATATATATATATATATCTAGGTAGAAATGGAAAGAAAGGTGCGCTTCATAGTGCATTAAAAGGAGTTTTATTCGGATAAAACACAATATCCCAGGTACGGATCAAGAAAGCCTCGTACCCATTCAATGAACACTGTGGGCTGGGTACCACACGGTATGACAAATAAGCCAAAGGCAAAGCTGCTCACGTCACAGGAACACTGTATATGACCGGACAACCTCGGATAATCCACCTGGCTGGAGTGCCGTGCAGGTCAGCGGGGAGGCCGGGAACAGAGAAACCTGGAAGCGGGTGCGAGCCGGTCGTGAGATCAGACACCGATGGAGGACGTAGGCCACGCCCTGACGCGTTTCGTCACTGGGACTTCGTCAGAGGGCGTGGTCTCTACGTCCAAGCCTCGGTGCTTTAAGGTTGACGAGCTGTCAGTCAAATGCTGAACAGCCGTATGATTGGTATACAACCGGGGGGCGTGTGTGGTTACACGGCTCCTATCTTCTGAATGAAACTCATTCAGAATGCGAAGAGAGCAGCGTTACCCTTTTACAACAAAGTGACACAATACATAATTTTTTAGCGACATCAAATGCCGGGATATAGTATATAAAATCTCTATAGCAACAAATATACGAAATATATATATATAAAAAAGAACACACGTCATTTCAAAAACACATAATGGCGATATAAAAAAGAATATAAAAGGAATTAATATGATAAGTTTACACAAAGACTCAGTATTATAACTTTGATACCTATCTATTTATAGCAGGCCCTGGTCTATGTAATTAATACACATGTACAGTAGTGTTTCGCTACGCATAAGGAAAACATCGGTCACATGAATACGATATTGGTTAGTTTATAAAGGGTGTGATTTCGTAGCCTTCATTGAGGCCGGCGGGTACCAATGTGTTCATTTTTAATATCCACATTGTTTCGCGTTTAAGTAAAAATTTATCGTGATCTCCGCCTCTCTTATGTTTTGCAACAAGTTCAATCCCCTTAAAGGAAAAGGAGCTCGGGTCACAGTCATGTTTGTCCTTGAAATGACGGGGCAAACTGTGGTTAGTGACTCCGTGCTTAATATTGCGCAGATGTTCTAAAATGCGCACCTTCAGACATCTTTTAGTTTTACCAATATAATTAATACCGCAGCCGCACGTGACCAAATACACCACATGTGTAGAATTACAATTAATAAAATTTTGTACTTTAAAATCTGTCCCATCAATATTGGGTCCTTTTCTCATATAACGACACACTTTACAAGAGTTACAAGGAAAACTACCCTTTACTGCCAGAAAAGTATTACTGGAGGGTCTTTCATCAATAACCTCCAGTTGACTCCTTGATACTAATGATTTTAAAGTTTTCGCTTTTTTAAAAACCACTTTAGGAGTATCTGATATATGCTCAGCCAAAACAGGATCTAATTTTAAGACATTCCAGTGTTTATAAAAGATTTTCTTTATCTCCTTTTCATGGGTGTTATATTGGGTTATAAAAAGGGCATCTGATGATTTTTTAGATGATAACTCACTGGAAGAAGGTATTTCTTCAGGATATAGCAGTTTTTGTCTATCTAGATCTCTGGCTCTATTCAGCGAGCCTTGAACAATACCCATGGGATACCCTCTCTCTTTAAAGCGTTGTGTATAAACGCACGCCTGTTGTTCGAAAACAGAAGGGTTAGAACAGTTCCTCCTCAATCGGAGGAACTGGGAGAAGGGAATGTTGTCTTTCCATGAATTGTAATGACAACTGGAGTAATCCAGGTAGCTGTTGGCGTCTACTGGTTTAAAAAAGGTAGAAGTTGAAATTTTCTTTTGGTCAGAGTCAGCATCTATATTCAATACAATATCCAAATATTCCAGTCTACTGCTATGGAAGCTGGAAGTAAATTTTAAATTGTAAGAATTAATATTAATTGCCTCAATGAATTTATCAAAGGCCTCCTTATCACCACGCCAGATAATTATAATATCGTCGATATATCTTTTTATCAATACGATATTACGTCTAAGGTCATCCTTTAATACATCAGTCTCCCACATGTCCATATAAATATTTGCCACGCTCGGAGCACAAATCGTCCCCATCGCGGTCCCACAGACTTGTAGGAACCACTCATTAAGGAACTCAAAGTAATTATACTTTAAAACAAATAACAAACAATCACAGATGAAATCACAATGTACTGTCGACACCAAGGGATCTCTAGATAGACATTCCCTCACTGCCTGTATACCTTTCATATGCGGTATGCATGTATACAGAGCCTGTACATCTATTGAGGCGAATGAATACTCAGGTTCCCATTCAATAAAGTCCAGAATCTGGAGCAGGTGGGCAGAATCTTTGATATATGTCGCAATATTGGGTACATATTTTTTTATCATAATATCAACGTATTCGGATACTCTGGATGTAAGGGATCCGATTCCCGCGACAATTGGTCGCCCTGGGGGTGCACTGATGCTTTTGTGCACCTTGGGAAGGTGGTAGAAGGTGGCCAGGTTCGGGGAAGCATTATTAAGATATCTATATTCATCCATATTTAACACACAGTTTGCCCCGTCATTTCAAGGACAAACATGACTGTGACCCGAGCTCCTTTTCCTTTAAGGGGATTGAACTTGTTGCAAAACATAAGAGAGGCGGAGATCACGATAAATTTTTACTTAAACGCGAAACAATGTGGATATTAAAAATGAACACATTGGTACCCGCCGGCCTCAATGAAGGCTACGAAATCACACCCTTTATAAACTAACCAATATCGTATTCATGTGACCGATGTTTTCCTTATGCGTAGCGAAACACTACTGTACATGTGTATTAATTACATAGACCAGGGCCTGCTATAAATAGATAGGTATCAAAGTTATAATACTGAGTCTTTGTGTAAACTTATCATATTAATTCCTTTTATATTCTTTTTTATATCGCCATTATGTGTTTTTGAAATGACGTGTGTTCTTTTTTATATATATATATTTCGTATATTTGTTGCTATAGAGATTTTATATACTATATCCCGGCATTTGATGTCGCTAAAAAATTATGTATTGTGTCACTTTGTTGTAAAAGGGTAACGCTGCTCTCTTCGCATTCTGAATGAGTTTCATTCAGAAGATAGGAGCCGTGTAACCACACACGCCCCCCGGTTGTATACCAATCATACGGCTGTTCAGCATTTGACTGACAGCTCGTCAACCTTAAAGCACCGAGGCTTGGACGTAGAGACCACGCCCTCTGACGAAGTCCCAGTGACGAAACGCGTCAGGGCGTGGCCTACGTCCTCCATCGGTGTCTGATCTCACGACCGGCTCGCACCCGCTTCCAGGTTTCTCTGTTCCCGGCCTCCCCGCTGACCTGCACGGCACTCCAGCCAGGTGGATTATCCGAGGTTGTCCGGTCATATACAGTGTTCCTGTGACGTGAGCAGCTTTGCCTTTGGCTTATTTGTCATACCGTGTGGTACCCAGCCCACAGTGTTCATTGAATGGGTACGAGGCTTTCTTGATCCGTACCTGGGATATTGTGTTTTATCCGAATAAAACTCCTTTTAATGCACTATGAAGCGCACCTTTCTTTCCATTTCTACCTAGATTCTTCCCTCTGTGGATCCCAGAGGTTTCCCCATTGAAGAAAGGTTGCTGCTGGGACTTATATCATAGACTCTAGTGCAAATTACCCCTGTGTGATTCACAGGTCTTGTTCAGCTGGGAAATTCAGCAAGTATATGTGGCGCTTTTGTTTCACTATCTGTATACATATATATATATATATATATATATATATATATAAAGGCAAAGAGAGAGTAGAGAGCGCTATATATTCTCCACCAGCTATAAGTAAAATCACCACGATGATTAGTGGTGTGAATAACCAATCCAATTACAATGTGATAGAAATTCAATAATAAAACAATTTTATTAAAACATATTTTTCATTGTTCACATCTGGATTTCATCTTAGGATATGATTTCAACAGCCCAACGCGTTTCGTCTTAAAAAAGACTTCATCAGGGGTTTGATTACACAAAAGTTGTACATCAACAATTGTGCAGAAAAAGCATCCTTAGAATAGAAGGTTGGTCCGAGATTTTATAATCTATAGTGTGGTATGGTATCGTGACCCTCGCACGTAGATATAAATTAGGCTGGGAGGTAAGTCCACAGTGATCCTTAGGTTATGGATGTTATAAATCCAAAAAAATACCAGATGTTAGCAAGGACAGACTGACCAGATGGTCAATAATCAGTTAGGGTTCATGACCCAGTAACGTTCTTGTCCAAAAGATAACCCAATGTAGTAAAATGTCTGTAGAGTGGTAGCTAGCAGGAACTCCCGACAGCCAGTTCCTGCTAGCTACCACTCTACAGACATTTTACTACATTGGGTTATCTTTTGGACAAGAACGTTACTGGGTCGTGAACCCTAACTGATTATTGACCATCTGGTCAGTCTGTCCTTGCTAACATCTGGTATTTTTTTGGATTTATAACATCCATAACCTAAGGATCGCTGTGGACTTACCTCCCAGCCTAATTTATATCTACGTGCGAGGGTCACGATACCATACCACACTATAGATTATAAAATCTCGGACCAACCTTCTATTCTAAGGATGCTTTTTCTGCACAATTGTTGATGTACAACTTTTGTGTAATCAAACCCCTGATGAAGTCTTTTTTAAGACGAAACGCGTTGGGCTGTTGAAATCATATCCTAAGATGAAATCCAGATGTGAACAATGAAAAATATGTTTTAATAAAATTGTTTTATTATTGAATTTCTATCACATTGTAATTGGATTGGTTATTCACACCACTAATCATCGTGGTGATTTTACTTATAGCTGGTGGAGAATATATAGCGCTCTCTACTCTCTCTTTGCCTTTGTCTGTGTTATATCTCCCACTAACAGGGGGGATTTGTAGAGAAGCTGCTTTGTGTACTGGGCGCTCTTGGGGTCACTTTGTGTTTTCTATATATATATATATATATATATATATATATATATATATTACAGAGAGTGGCTGCCTGGATTTACAAACTTAATACCATCGCCCCGGCTGGGCTGAATTATTACCTCTCATTGAGCTGCTTCTTGTAATCCGAGCATCATTTGACCCCTCATTACCTTGTCATTCACTTATTTCCCATGAAGTTGTGAGCACAGACTTTGTTCATGTGCCTCGAACCCGACATTGTTTATCTAACATGTTGTTTTTTCCTTAGCTCGCATGTTTTGACATGTCCATGCATTGATATCATGTTATATGTGCATCATGTATATTACCCCCATTACCTACATGGTTCTGTTTCTTATTATCGCTTTGTTGTCACAGGTTCCTATGGCAATCCGCGCCGGCTGATGTGGGGCGCAGCGCCGATGACGTCACCCCTGGTCACCGGGGCTGGGACACCGGGGATCACGGTGGAGGTGCTTGGTGTGGGGAGCTTACTTAGGTAAGTGATCTGCTGTTTGTACCTTGTACTCTGAGGAAGGAATTAAAATTACGAAACTGTCAGCACCTTAGCTGCACGGTGTCAGCTTGTCATTTTTGTCTGCAAAGCCTCCCCTATTGAGTGCAGCCAGCACCGCTAGCACCTCTCTCTCTCTCTCTCTCTCTCTCTCTCTCTCTCTATATATATATATATATATATATATATATAGACAGTATTATAAAAAAATGTTAGATATTACAATAACTTAACGCATTTTCCCAGTCTGTGATGTGATGATTTATCAACATTCTTTTCCCAAGTACTTTAAATAAGAATAAGACATTCATTTCAGCATGAGAACCTTAATATAATATGGAAATCATTCAGTAATAAAGATAAATCCTTTACCATTTTGTTTACTCAGTAGAGCCCAGTGAAAACATTCCAAATTTAGGAATAAAAATATTAATCGCATTACCCGGAAATGTAACTTTTCCAGATAACTTAGATACAGAAGCGTAATCCCTACACACCTTCTATTAAAAGGACATTGACAATCTGTATTGCTATGTTAGAGAACATTTCACTCTATCTAGCCATCATCATCACTTTATTTCTTTCCTTAAATAAAAGGAGATAAATCAGATCTATGTACAGCTGCAGCATGAGATTTCGGTTCCATAACTTCTCCCCCGTTCCTTCCTGCATGACCCAAATCACTTCCACACTCGGCATCTGTAGAACACGATGACTGATGTAAAGCTTTGTCATGAATAATTCCGTAACATTCAGCATCAATCAGATTATATTGTGATAAATGTACAATTACTAAAGTATTTACATTTTTATCTTGCACTTATGAATTATTTATTGCAGTACAAATACAAAGATTTAACTCTTTAAGCAGTTTACAGGCATTAAACTGTGTGAGCCTAGGATTAAGATGATGTGGAGGATTTAAACAGGTGGAGCGGGATTTATGTACATGAACCAGGTGTTAGTTTTATAATGCTGGATGACAATGTTTAGCTCTGTAGACAACGTTCAGCAGATGAAGACATCATTTATATACAATCTGTTTGCGGCTATGCCAGGGATGAGATTCAGGGGAGATAGTTGATATAAATAAAATAATCTTCCTTTTTTTTTTGGACGTGCCGCCACTCTGTACACAGGATATGATAGACATAGGGCTCATTTGCAAATGGTGCGTCAATGGATAATTGGTTTAGAGGAAACAGGACACTGTCCTTTAAGTAAACATAATGCAGTTTCCATATTTCTCTACATCTGTTTATATACTCTCATATCCTAATAGGGAAGCTGTGGCTTAACTAAGTAGATATGAATTAAGCAGTTGCATGCTTTGTCTGCATTTAATTGTTATTAGCACTAATTGGCATTCGGCATAGTCAGACCTTGGGCGCAGTACCAATATTTCATTCCTATACAGTACCTTGATATTAACTATATGCTATACTGGGAAGCTGGAGGTTTTGGCTGGATACAGTATCTGTCAGGTTATTTATTATACTCAATATTAATCATTGCAATTGGATGGATAAAGGAACATTCTTTTATATGAGTGCTTAGAAGTTGATATTCAATTTCATGAGTCTGATAACCCATCACCATGTTACCTTATTCACCACCTGTAATGCCATTACAATTCTTCTAACATGCATCTAAATCTGTATGAACAAAATTTGGAGGCATTTGCACATAAAATACATCAATCCACTGCATCTGACATTACCACTACATCTAAAACCAGAATTAGGCCCCATGTCTCACCAGAGCACCTGAGAGCACACTGCATGTCTCTCGGATGCAAACTATGTGCATGTGGTCCTCACCTGTAGCCCCAGACAGCAATACTCTGCTGGCCTGGTGGGCAGCTTGCACCTTGCCCCCCCAGCTCCAACCCCATCCTCAGGCACAGGATTTTATTAGAACACTAAAGGCTTATGTGGGTTATTGGTATGTTTAAATAGCAATCCAACCAGAGGAGGATTTAGACCTCATGGGGCCCATAGCACATAGTACCGTGGTCACGTGGTGCATGTACAGTCTACTTATAAATGCCCAACTGCATGAACACTGGCATTGTGTACATACAGATGGAGCCGATCTTATTGACTCTGCTGATGCGCCAGATGCCAATATCTGGTGGCTGTTGTGCTAGCACACGTGTACAGGAGAGCGTCCATTGCCAGGAATGGGGCGCGCAAGTATCCCTGAAGCACATTCAGAAGCACGGGGTGGCGGCTGATGTTAATTTTAATAAATAAATTCCGTGACTAATAGATAAAATAGTTAGTGTCCCGGCCAGGATATAATAAAATAAAATATATCCCGTTTTTTAAACTAACAAATTCAATAAATAAAAATAAAAACACCCTTTTATGTTTGAAAATAGCCATAGTGTGTAGAGAATAGGAAATTAATTTGCGGAGACTAGTAAAAACACTAAATATGCCTTTAAGAACACCGGGCGATATGGATGAAAAATAACCCAGGAGGAACATGGATGAAGAAGACGGACGGATATAAATGTGACCACGTGACCACTATCACCTCAGCCTTGACAAAGATCCCGCTGTGGATTGAAACGCGTTGGCCAGGTGAACGTGGTCACTTTTCCTACCTTCCAACCACCCCCCAGAACGGAGCCGCAAAACGGAGCCGCAGAACGGAGCCGGCATTTCTCATCATTACCACAAAGCCTTTTCTCCAGCCTTGAAGCCGGGACCACGGCTACGGGAATCGGCAGGGAGTCCTACGGTATAATCACAGCTTCAGTAACCAGCCACAGAAGTGGCAGGTGGTTAAAAAATCCACCCTTCATATCCTGGACTGTAAGCGCTGGGATGGACTGAGCCCACCACTTTCATCGGACCCCCCTGTGAGTGAATCAATTTTTTATTCACATTTTTTTCTATTTTTTCATTTTGTTTACTTTTTACTATTTACTTTTTTCTGCTAAGTATTTTAAAAATATTTTTTATGCAATTCAGAAATAAATCTTTTAAATGATTACATTGGGACCTTCATACATCTGACCATAAGCGCCTGTGCTAAAATTTCTCCACCCCCCCCCCTTCCCACTTCTATAAATGAGACCTCTGTGTCTGGGATTAGTACAAGTTTTGACAAGTCTCTACTTCGGATAAATGATGTCAGGAGGGACACGGAAACCAAGCATGTACACAATTGCTACATATTTTTATTTAGCAATTAGACATCTCTATAATTGACACAAGTACTGCTACTTTGAACCTACATAAGTGATAACCTCTACAAATCGGAAAAACACTTCTTGAACCTGGATAACTGAGACTAAACGTGCCATCCCTTACAGTATATCCCACTCAACTAGGTTCAATTGTATATCATGCATGTTCATGAATATTTTACAAGCAGGGCATAAAGTGGTCATGCCATTAGGCAGAGACAGGGACAGTGGTAGGGTTTTTGGCATCCCCCTGCAAACTAGAATGATTTTCTGTGAGAATTATGGTGCAGGGCCAATGTGGAGGTGAAAATGTTCCATCACACCACTCACTTTAACCGCTGATTACAATATGGACATTATGTGATATTTTGATTACACTGTTAGGGAATATGACAAAAATGTTCTGTATGAACGGTGTGTGTATAGGTTCCATAAGCAGTCTAAGACAGTATGTGCTGTGTACATACTGTATGGAATGTTTGCTCAGATACTAGTACCCAGCATGAAGGTTGAATATTACCAGATTATATAGGATGATTATAGTCCAAGCAGACAAATATTAGCAAGAGGATCTCACATAGTGGTAAAAGGATGATGTCAAAAGAAGGCTGGATTGTGATGTTCACAGATGCACAAGGCACCTGGAGGGCGGCAGTTCGCCCCTCACCCCCAGCGAACTGTGTAAAAAATTTGCTGCCCCGGCGTCCCTGCAGTGCTGGGGCGGTCAGGGGTGTCCGTGCCGTAGGAGTACCTGCGGCGCCGTCATGTGTATAAAGCTGGCTGCGGCCGGCGGGGTTCCTGTAGTGAATAGCAAATAACTAGCGCTATGCGCGCGGCGGCGCGGGAAGCGCAAGTTATTTGCTATTCACTACAGGGACCCCGCCAGCCGCAGCCAGCTTTATACACATGACGGCGCCGCAGGTACCCCTACGGCACGGACACCCCTGACCGCCCCAGCACTGCAGGGACGCCGGGGCAGCAATTTTTTTACACAGGTACCACCCCCCCTCCCTCCCCCCGGCACCGGGGCGCCCCCACCCCGACTCGCCGTGGGCGCTCCGGTGCCTTGCACCGGCCCTGGTACAAGGGTCACTGTTTCTCTTGCAGAGCAGTCCTCTATACCACTTATAACAGGTACAGTAAATTACAGAGCAACAAGGTTACCTGCAGAACTCTTCTCAAGCATGTAAATCTATCTGATCATTTGCTTGAGACAATTGCTGACACAATTATAAAGACAATTGCTGGCTGGGACGTTCCCCTGCAAGACATATTTAGACTGTGTAAAAACAGTCCTCTTCTGCTTGGTTTTTCACATATTTTGTCCAGAATGTTGACATGGTCAACATAGACACTGTATTGGTGCATAACTGCGCTCACCATGCTTCGGGCATGGTGCTTCACTACACTCGGCACACTATTCTATTCTCCCTCCATGCCCTAGTGGATGGTTGAGCATGAAATACCACCTGTCGGCACATGTCGGCTCCAAAAAGACTTGAAAAACCCATGTCAACCTTTTAACTGTTGACCTTCCCAATATCCCAAACTAATGCTCGTGTCGAACTAATGACCCTGTCAACCTAAAGCCACATCGACTTTTTTCATGTGTCGACCTAAGGCTTGTCGACTTTCAGTGGTTGACCTAATGCGTGTTGACTTTTGTGCTGTCGACCTAATGACAATCTGTGCACATGTTCATATTGCAAAGTTTTATGGGCACAAATCAGCAGATGACTCTAACTATGAATTGTCCAGTTACTTAACCTGTGGTGTTGCTTTATTGCTAGAAAGCATGTACAACTGTACTCACTGTTACATGCACACTGTTGAGGGAGCAATGTGGGGTTCCATACATTAGTGCACTAGCATAGGCGAATCTAAAATTATGGTAATGGGTGGTCCCAGATCTAGACACAACAGCAGGGGGTACTTTGCACGGCGCAGCCACACGGCAAAAGGGGCGTGGCCTCATGGGAAGGAGGCGTGGCATCACAAAAAGGGTTGTGGTATTACACTTTAGACCATTCACAGTAATGCCCATTACACATTTTAGCAAACTCTGTAATACCCATTACACATAAAGCCACAGGCCATAATGCCAATTACACATAAGGCCACACACCATAATGCCCATTACACATTGTGCCACACATCATGATGCCCATTACATACTATATAACAAACCGTAATGCCCATTACATATTTGCCACATAAGTGCTGCTTACCTACGTGCTCATTGCTAGGGGGTTCTTGCTTGATGGCACCATAGTACCCATTACACATGATGCTGCACACATAATGTCCCTTACACATGATGCTGCACACATAATGCCCCTTACACATGATGCTGCACACATAATGCCCCTTACACATGATGCTGCACACCCTAATGCCCCTTACACATTAAGCCACACATTACGCGTAATGCCCCCACATACTGCCACTTGTATTGTCCCTTAAGCAATGCCCCCAAAAGTGCCACTTACTGTTAATTTGTATATGAGCCTTCGCTGCTGCTGCAGGGAGAGATGGAGAGCGGTGCAGCTGCTTCTATGGGGAGAGGAGCAGAGCGCAGCGCAGAGCATGCTGCCACTCCCCTCCTGGTGTCCCCTCTAGCCGAGTGGACATTTGAAATATTGTGCGCGCTATTGTTGTGCGTGACGTCGGGGGAGCACGCTGGGCGCCGGCACCACATGATTAAAGGGGGGGGGGGGGGCTGAGGTGAAAGCGGGGAGAAGAATTGGAGCGGAAGCTGCAGGGTTGACAGTCATTGACAGCTGGGCAGAGAGCAGGGGGCTGCCCGGCTGTATTCAGAGCACTGCAGGTCACGGCTGTTTGAAATAATACCCCTTTCACAACAGAAAATGCAGGGATTTACCCAGGAATATGGTCCCAGGATCATGCAGGGACATTCCCAGGCTGACCCCTTATACACCAGCCTAGTCCCTGCATTTTCTGGTGTGAGGGGGAGAGACAACCACTCCCCTCTCCCTACCCCCCTTTAACCAACCAGCTCAGGGTTGCCGACCCTCCCGGAATTTCCGGGAGTCTCCCGAAAATCGGGTACCCCCTCCCGGCCCCCGGAAGGGTGGGCAACCCTCCCGGATTCAGGGGGGACCCCCGCCGACCCCCGGACTGCGGCATTAAAATGCCGCAATCCTCGGGTCTCAGAGGAGGGGGCGGAGCTAAAACGGCACAATCGAGTCATTTTAGCTCCGCCCCCTACACGGAGATCAATGAATTAGCTGCTTTAACAACATGGGGGCGGGGCTTAGTGATGTCACTCGTAAGCCCCGCCCCCTGAGCGGCTGCTGAAACTCTCCTCTCCGGGCTTCTCCCGGAGAGGAGAATCTCAAAGTCGGCAACCCTGAACCAGCTATATCTTCGGAACCAACTGACCCATTTACATGAGACCAGTATCATATTGAAGAACTTTTGAGTTGGCTTTGAATGATTCCCGTGAAACTGGGCTGTTTGGTTCCAGAGAAATCTGCCCTCAAAGAACATAAACCGTCATGAAATTACATTTAAGAAATGAAAAATGGTTTAACCTCAATATCCCTGGAAAAAATTTACCCATATGGATCCAGCCTGGTATCAGATTGAAGGCCCATCGATTTGGGTTCGACTGAGATCAACCTCGAGCTTCAGTGATGCCGAAGGGGAAACTGGCAGCCGTTGAACTGGGTGGGGGTCGGCAGGGGCGGGCTGGGCCGGGGGGCAGAGTGCCACATGCCCCCCAGGCCGGTCTGACTATTTACTGGCTGGGCCGGCTGCCGCAGCCGTCCCCGCCGCAGCCGCCTCCCTGTCCTGCAAGCCCCGGCCGCATGAATGTAGCCTAAGTCGACGGCCTCTCCAAAAATGGCCGCCGCCTTAGAGGAGACAGACACTAGAGGTACTGCCATACCTCTAGTGTCTGTCAGAAGAGAACAGCGCTGCCAGCGCTGCCCGGAAGTACTGATTCGGGTAGCGCTGGCGCGCTATTGAAATTAACCCTTTGGCAACGTGCAGTGGCATCACTAGCCGGGTGCGGGGGGTGCGGGCCGCACCGGGTGTCACCAGTCTCTGGGGTGACACCCAGAGCTCTGAGACGGCCGGTGTTCTCTGTCCCGGCCCTGGCTTAGTCAGTCACTCTCAGTGACAGCCAGGACAGGGCAGCAGGCTGTGAGCGGCTGCGGCGGCGCACAGACGTGGGGGGGGGGAGCTATCCCAGTGCACCCCAGTCACTCCGCACACGGTATTGAGCCGCCCGCTGCCGAGATATCTGGCCCCTCACAACACGGAGGTACGGTGTCAGCGCTATATTGCCTCTGCTCCCGCTCTGCAGATCGCTGATCCCCTGACCCCCCGGCGTCTGGGCTTCAGCACTGCTAAGCCTGACACCCGGTTTCTATTGTGCCCATACTTACACACAAGATGTTGCCCTGTTTCTGAAGTGACACTGCACGGTGGGCTCCAGTATAAAAGTGTAATAGTACACGCATCTTGCCTGTTAAGGCCTGGGACTGCCTGTTATACATTCTTTACATAGTGGTGCTGCCTGTAATCAGTCCTGCATGTGAATCTATGGGGGCATATGTGAGTGTAATGGGCATCATGGTGTCGGGTATATGTATTGCACTGTGGGGGTTATTCTAGTTCACTCTTTCTGACAAAATCCTTCTTAGATGGACAAAACTATGTGCACTGCAGGGGGGCAGATGTAACATGTGCAGAGAGAATTAGATTTGGGTGAGTTATTTTGTTTCTGTGCAGGGTAAATACTGGCTGCTTTGTTTTTACACTGCAATATAGATTTCACTTTGAAGTAAAACCCCACCCAAATCTAATTCTCTCAGCACAAGTAACATCTGCCCCACCTGCAGTGCACATGGTTTTGTCCATCTAAGAAGGATTTTGTCAGAAAGAGTGAACTAGAATAACCCCCTGTGTGTGCATATCTGGCACTGGGGGCATATCTGGTTCTGTGTGGGCATGTGTGGCACTGTAGGGCATATGTGTTTCTGGCACTGTGGGGGCATATCTGGAACTGTGGGGGCATATGTGTATTTGGCACTGTGGGGGCTTATGTGTCTCTGGCACTGTGGGGGCATATCTGGAACTGTGGGGGCATATGTGTATTTGGCACTGTGGGGGCTTATGTGTCTCTGGCACTGTGGGGGAATATCTGGCACTGTGGGGGCTTATGTGTCTCTGGCACTGTGGGGGCATATGTTTAATGGACATCACATTGTGCGGTGTAATGGGCATCACTGTATGGGGCGTATAGGGCATTACGGTGTGGGGAGCATTGGGTAATTGCCATCACAGTGTGGGGTGTAATGGGTATCAAGGTGTGCGGCATAATGTGTAATTAGCATCACAGAGTGCGGTGTATCGTGTAATTAGCATTGTGGTGTGGGGCGTAATGTGTAACTGGCATCACGTGTGCGGGATTGTGTAATTGGCATTACGTCATGTGTAATGGGTATTGTTCGCTAAAATGTGCAATCTGCAGGTACACAATACAATCATGGTACAGACCATGCCCCCAATTTTTCGGCACCCCTTCAGCGCGCACAAGCGTCCGCTATCCGTCTTACAGAAACTTGGCGGGGGGGGTGACACCATGAGTTCCTACACCGGGTGACACCAACCCTAGTGACGCCACTGGCAACGTGCATGCATGTACCCTGGCTCCCCCCTGCAAGAAATATCACTCCCCATGGGCCATGGCAGAAATGAAACCCCTGGCATGAAGCATGTAACCCCTGGCAACAAGTGACGTTCCTCTGATAATGAGCATGTAGGTAAGCAGCAGTTATATAGTATAATGTGTAATAGGCATTATTATATTTAATGGGCATTATGGTATTGGCATTATGTGTACTGGGCATTACGGTGTGTGGCATTATGTTTTATGGGCATTATGTTGTTGGAATTATGTGTAGTGGGCATTACGGTATGTGGCATTATATTTAATTGGCATTGCGGTGTTGGCATTATGTGTAATGGGCATTACAGTGATGGCATTATGTGTAATGGGCATTACGGTGTGTAGCATTATGTGTAGTAGGCATTATAGTGTATTTTGCAATGCACCTTCGGCACGCACTGTCCCCATTTCTGGTGTATGTGTGTGAGGGGGAAGGATTGTTTAATCCTTGCTGCATACTAGAGGGGAGGGGGTAGGGTGGTGAAACGATGGCGATGGTGATGGGCCACTTGCTTGTGCTGCCCCCCCAGGCTGAAAGTTGCCAGCCAGCCCCTGGGGGTCGGAATTAGCGGGTCCCATGTCCCATGTTATCCTATAGGGAAAACGTTCCAGCTTTGCCTGGCAGTATCTCCGGTTCCCAGGGGGCTAGAGACACGGGGCTGGGCTCGTTGAAAAGCCTCATCACTCAGCTACAAAATGGTCTAATGGGTGGTCCGTTGCACCCCCGGACCACTCCCTAGATTCGCCTATGTGCACTAGGTAGCAAACAGGTAGCAGTGTAGGAGGCTGGAACAGCATTATTTCAGGTAAATACTGTATGAGGCCTCTCACGGGAGTTGATTAGGAGACTACGTCTCCCTTCATGTCACACTACACAGTTTGGAACAATATCGGTCCTGCACATGTTTTGTTGTCATCTATGTGGCCATCTAAAGGTGCGTACATACGGGGGAGATATATTACTCAGCAATATATTGCTAGCAATATATTGCTGAGCAATATATTCCTCAGTCTCTCCTTTTCATCAGCGACCAGAGATGGTCGCTGATGAAAAGAAACCTCTGCTGGGGTGAGCCGCAGTGGTAATCTGCAGCGATTAGAACGGGGCTGAAAATGGGAGCGCGCACCTGGCGATTTATCACCGGGGCACACTCCCATCACTGGCAATATGGTCGCCAGCGACCATATTCCCAGCGATATCAGCCCCTATCGCAGCCGTGTGTACACAGCTTTAGCTCACTGTCTACCACATCTGTGTCACTCCTGGCCGCCTGCCTCCACCCCTTTAGAATGTAAGCTCTCACGGGCAGGGAACTCTCCACACCTGTGCATTTCCTTCTCTCACCTAGACTATCTTCTACTTTATACTCATTACAACACCGATGGTGCTGCCAAACCCTTTTTTATTCCATAATAAATAATAGTAATAATTAGGCATTAACTCTGTAGGATAAGTAGATTGGAGTCTGCAATAGACTACTCCTGTTTCATCAGGGTCTGCTTGCTTGTTAAGCTGATGGGGACGGGTGATACTTCTGATGGAGATCAGTGAAAGCAAGTGGTGATAGTTGGGTTGCCCTAACCATCAGGTGAAATGCAGTTGATTGACCTGAGATGTTTGAGCCATTGCTTGTAAGTAATTGTCATGAGCCAGCAAACAGTTGCCCCGGGACCCGATTCAGACCTGTTCATTCGGGTCCGAATTCGGCCGCTTCACAAATATGCATATGCGCAAACCATGGGAGCGAAAGGCTTCGGCTAGTTTCACCCTCGTCGAGCTGTTTTCTCAGGAAATGGAGGGTCAGGGGCGGGCAAGGGGGCAGCAGCAGGTGAACGCCCAGCATTTTATGGGCATCCCTATAAAAATGCTGGGAATTCCCCTGCACATGCAGGCGTGGTGATGCCAGCTTGGGGCAGGAGGATGACATCACATGACCTCAGCTCCTGCCCCTTTTTCGGTGATCTGCTTGTATAATAAAAGTCAGTTGAAACTGATTTTTTATTAGCGAAGAGCAGAAAAATCATTCGATGGTGAGCGGCCAGCAAATTATTTTTTACCATGCGGGTGTATGCAAAGGGATGTGTATACACATCCCCTCAGGGGACGGTGGGCGGGCTTCTGTCCGGGATTTATCTGTTTGCTTGGCTGCAAGTATACACAGCCAAGCAAACAGGTTTATATCAGGTTCCTAATTTCTTACATACAGGAGGAGCGCCTGTCAGCCAGCCTGAAGAATCGACAGATCTCCTGAGCTGGGGCAGGCTGGCAGGCCGGAGCTCCATCTGACTGGGACACTCTGAGATGCCCTGCCCGTCTCTGCTTCAGGGAGACGGGCACGGTGAGTGGGAGCTGCGGGGAGCTATGGGGGAGCAGCGTAGAGCCAGCCGAGGGCGGCGGCAGGCTCCGACAGAACGGGGCGCGCAAGTGTCTAGTGCATGCGCACGCCCTTCTGTCAGATTGTGCACAGCGGTGATTGGCTATTCTATTGCCAGGAGCAGCTCAGTTGAGAGCTGCTCCATCTGTAAATGCACAGACTACAGACCGTGGTCACATCAGATCAAGGCACAAGCTATTTTTGTCTTATTTTGGTGAATGGATGAGCTATTTTTTTTTATATCCTGCAGTTTCAATCCATCCAGAGTTAATAGATGAAAACAAATCTCTCATCCTTTGACTATGGTTCCAGGTTACAAGCTGTGATGCTAAATGATGTGACACATTACATTAAAGTAATTAAGAAAAAAGCATGTAAGACCTATCTATTCAGGCTGAATCCAGCAAAAACTTCAGTCTCCTCCATGACCAACTACAGCGTGAGCCTTTACCCTGCAACAGCCAGAATCCATAACTCACACTGACAAGACCTAATAAGGTCAAATAAACTGCTTGCGAGTTGGATCGGTGCCTCTGCGCCGCCCTTTACTGTTTATGCATTCCATATTCTTATCTATAAGTAGTCTATATGAAACATAAAAAAGACAAAGCTCATTAACATATCATTACCCACAATTCCTGGAAGCAGGATATTTCATTGTTTGGTTTACATACTGTATGAATACATTCTTTGTAGCTTGCTAAACAATATGTGACTACTGTACCACATTTTCTCAGTGATGCCTTTCCTAGAAGTGTCAGCTATATCCCCGACAGTGGGCTATTATCCCTTGTGGGGGTCAACGACCTCCATAGATGGAGAATAAAACCTGTGGCTAGCGTAGTGAGCCGCCGGGCCCGCAGTGTGGCGAGTGTAGCAAGCCCACCGGGGCTTCTTTGCCCTAGCCCCCCTGTCGGAGCACCAGCAGCCGGGACACCGACGTCAGGATAGTGACTGACGGGATCCCCACTGTTGGAGCCCCATATCACACCCCCAGTAATAGTGAAGTGCTAGGTCATATATAGTATGTATTATTCATTTTAAAGAAATGCATTGGTTAGCAGTCATGCCCAGGATTAGAACCTGTGACCTGTCTCACTGGAGAAAGACACCATACCGATAGAGCTATATGCTCCTACATGGTAAGTATGCAGATTCTGACTATGTACTGTATAATTGTCAGTTTTAAACCATTACTATTAGCCAGAACTTTGTATTGTAGTAACTTCATATGCATGCTTCCTAGGCAGGGGCAAATAGATCAATCAGTAATGAAGTGGAACAGGTTATGGGTGTATCTTGCAGGGTGTGATACTTGCAAAAAGTATGTTTAGAATAAAGAGAGTGTGATGTGTATTGTCCTGCTAAGAAGGGGATTCAGCCACAGAAGTGATAGCGAAGGCTTTCAGTTAACTGATTTAATGGATTCCAATTAACTGATTCAAACTTGCAGGGGAGGAGAGGTGCCCCTTTGGTAGCAGGAGCCCGGCTGCAGATGACTCCATTGTCTCCAAGAATTACGCCTCTGAGTAGAACATATAACATGAATCCCAAAGCAAATAAGCTAACACAAACAATCATGTTGTAGTCAGTTGAACATCCAATAAGCAAACAATACTTTTTTTTTCTTACTAAAACCTGTTTCTCCCTAAGTATAGGAAATATTGGTGGGATATTGAAGAATTATTCTTATTTATGGTGGGAGGGCTTATTTGACATAAATTTACAGTATCTCTAGCTCAGTTCTACTCATGTACAATGCAAATCCATTTAAATCACTATGGTGATAATGTAAACATTTCAGTAATTGCTATTGATGGCTTGCACGGAAAGGCATAGATTGCCAGGGTCATTTAACTACCATAAGGGAAACAATGATCATTTTTTAAAAAGCAGACACAAAACGACTGTAGGGTATGTCAGTGATTATAAATGAACTGGCAGAAAAACGCTCATTGTTTGTGAATGCATTATGCAAGCGCTGTACAGTCTCACTAAACAATCAGAACGCAGAAAATACGATACACTTATCAAAGGCCAAATTTAAATTTTTTAACTCAATTACATGCTTGTACTGCTTTATCAAAGGACATATCGGCGGTGCAAGGAAGGATTGAAATAAAATAATCGGATTCTCTTCAAATATATTGAATGAGATTTTTCATACTCAGGATCTCACTAAGAAAACTCAATTCAAAGTTAATTTCGGTTAACCTCCCACTAGGATTCCTAAAATAAAGAGGGAAAAGATTTAGCCTCCTCTACGGAAATGAAAATGTGACATTTTAGGGGTTTTATAATGTGGTAGTTGATAATTCTTAATAGGTTTGGATTCCCATGAAGATGCTATTGGCATTCATTATCAATTCTTGAATAATATAAAAGTGTACATGAAACGATTTGCGGTTTGAACAAAGATGCAGGGCCTTTTGACAGGTGTGCGTGTATTTGTGTGTATGTGTGTGTGTGTGTGTGTGTGTGTGTATGTGTGTGTGTGTGTGTGTGTGTGTGTGTGTGTGTGTGCATGAGTGCATGTGCGGGCATGCTGGTATGTATGATTTTTAAAATGATCACTTTACAAATGTTATTTTCATAGAAAGATTTCTGCATATACAGAACAAGCTGAATCTTATAGATATAATACAATGGGAATGTACAAAAAAATGATTGTGACGGGTAAATTCTACTATTTTAAAGTATTTGGCAGTGAAAGCTTTCAAACCCAGACAATCATAATTCTGAACATTTTTTTTCTACCTACTGCTGCTTCCATTTGCAGAGAAGGTGGCATGGTGTATGTTTAAAATGCAGGATAGAAAATAATCCTAATGCTCCATAATGTACTGTACATTGTGTCTATTATCCATAACAGTATGCTGGGTACTCTACACACCACCAAGAAGGTTTATACATTATGTACTAAACCAGTAGTGCACAATCTGTGGTTTGGGATTAGATAGTGTTTTTATCAGTATTCTCTCAATGAAGAACATGCAAAATGTTAGAACACTAGTACTGAGGGTTATAGAATGATGGCACACTAGCACAGGGTTGCCGAATTTCAGCAGCAGTTTGGGGGGTGGGGCTTGAGTGTGCCGTCATTAAGCCCCACCCCATGATGTAAGATATGTAAGATTCATGGATCTCCATGGGGGGGGCTAAAATGACGCGATCGTGATTATTTAGCTCCACCCCCTCCTTTGAGACCTGCGCATTGTGGCATTTAAATGCCAAGGTCGGGGGAAGACGCCACAATCAGGGGGCGCAGTGGGGTCCCCCCTGAATCCGGGAGGGTTGCCCACCTTTCCAGGGGGCCGGGAGGTGCACCTGATTTTCTGGAGTCTCCCGGCCATTACGGGAGGGTAGACAACCCTGCACTAGCACTTGGGATCACAGAATCATGGCACACTCAGGGGAAATGCAGGATTTCTGTAGGGGGCATAACAAATGAGTTAACTGGCATTGCTCGGGATTGGTTGTACAATTAGAACTACTTGAACTTTATCTTTCACTTGTTTTAAGTTTGACAGCTCTTCCAGCAGACCCAGGGGGGAAATTCACTAAGCAGAATATGCCTATTTTAGGCATATTCATAGGAAGTCGTATGCAAATACAACAGCCTACATGTATTTTCGGCATTTTCTATTCTGAAAATACATCAATTTGTATTCATATTCATGGCACATATGTATTCATATTTACAAATACGTATGTATACGTCATTGACAGAATACAAATAGGAATCACCATTCATTCGAATTGTGAATCCTAATTTACTAAGCAGCCATATGTATGTAAAATATGTCCGCTAATTGCCGCGATATGGACGCTAATTGTCGCAAAAATATGCCTAGAAAATAAAATTTATTTTCCAGGCGTAATTGGCAGAAGCTAGGAGCCACGAGGTGGCCAATTGCGCCATTCGGGTGGAGAAGCCGCAGAATATAAACAAACTTTCTGCGGCTTCTCTTCAATGACTCCAGGCATCGCATACCGGTGTTTTTTTGTTTTGCCAAGTACAGTGGATGCCTACATGGAACGAAGAGGACGCGATCCACGACTAGGAGGTAGTAAGTATGGTTTCCTTCCCCAGGTACACACCAACTGGATTTCTACTGGACAAGGGGACCGATCTACAGATCTAGCAGCTCTCGTTAGAAAGGCTCGCGGTGAGATGTCCGCAAATCGCGGCCATGTGCCATCGCACAAGATGCTCGCATGCCCCATTCTCAGCAATGGGGCATGCGAGTGATAGAGATGCTCACACGTCCCCGTCGTGTCCTGTCCACCGGCCCTCCTCCAGCATTTGCTAGCTAGTGAAATCTGGCAAGCTCTGGGGATGAATGACAATGGATCCATCTGTACATATCAAGATAGGTAAGTTTCTATGTGAGGGCTCTGTATGAAATAAAGTTGTATTTTTCTGATGTGTCAGTGTCTTTTTTGCTTAGTCGTTCTGCTGTGGAAATAAGAGTCCCAGCAAGCCCCTTAATGGGCCACATGCTGGGACTTGTGGTTCTCCAGGTCCAGTATGTGGCCCAGGCTTGCTGGGACTCATAGTTCCACAGCAGAACCCAATAGGTTGATCTTTATTTTACACTAACATCAGCATGGTGCCCACAGACCAGGGGCACTGGGGACAGCCCTGGGCTTCAGCCTTGGCAGGGTTAACTCTCCTGAGGGCACCCCTTATTTGTGGTGGTCCCCACTTCCCCATGGTCCCTGCCTGGGCTGACCGGTCAGGGTGAGAATGCTTTGGCTGGGGGGATTTGGATAAAAAGTCTCCCCCGGCTGTGGAATTACCCTGTTTGGCTGGTTGGGCCTTGTGCTGGTTCTTGAAATACAGGGGACCCTACTCGTTTTGTTCCCCGTATTTTGGGAACCAGGACCGGCCCTTGAGCCTGGTGCTGGTTGTAGAAATTCAGGGGGACCTTATGTGTTTTGACCCGTGAATTTCTAGATCTAGGACCGGCTCTTTGAGCCCGGGACTGGTTACGGTCATAGGCGGGGACCACACGCCCTTTATTTTTTATTTTTTCTATTTTTTTATACTGCAGCCTGCATGGATCTGACTGATCTGTGCAGGCTGTCAACTCATATTTGTGTTTAGCGGCCATATGTATAGCCACAAAATACGAATATGAATCCGGCAACATAAGGCCGCCTACACCATCGGCCAAATATGAATCAGTAAATAGGGAAGATTAGTAAATCTGACCGATTTACAATTTGTATTTCAGAAAAAAATATGACCGATGGCAGTTGTATTAATTCGTATTAAGAATACAAATACGACTGAGTCGTATTCTTAGTAGATTTCCCCCAGAAGGTGGCTGCCTAGTGTCATCTGAAGTTCTCATCCAAATCTGTCCAGCGGAAGGCCATGAATATGCTTGAAATACCCATGGTATGCTGGCATACACCTCTCAGTGGCTGGCTCCCGGATTTGACCAATTTTTTTTTCTTAAACCCCAGGTCTTCTACCCTCTTTATGTTATGCAACTTTACCATATATTGATTTACTGACCCACTTTGTAAAGTTGCGTGACCAGTTTTGGGGCCCTCAGAACCCCCACGAGGTCTGGGTTGGGAAGATCTTAGTGGCCGTGAACCTAATCTGGACCCAATCAATGTAACTCAATCTGCACATGTTACATCTGCTCCACCTGCAGTGCACATGGTTTCACCTATTGAGAGAGTGGTTTTGCTTTTGTGAGCAAACCTGAATTAGTTCCCTAGTAGCTGTTGCCTACTCCCCTTTATTTTATTTACAGTTCCTTATATAGCGCAGCAGATTTCGTTGCCCTTGTGTGCCTATGTCTTTAATACTTGGAAGGTCATTTAAAGATCTTGAAATAAAACATTATGATATGTTTCTTGGGATTCGTTTTAAGAATTTAAATATGCTTGAAATAGCAGGTGAAATTTTATAGAATGACAGTTTCAGAAAGTGAGAGATTTGGTAGGAAATTCCAGTTTTTTTAAAGCGGCCATCATTTACATTTCAAAATCAAACTGGTTTTGCAGTGTAAAGGATTGCCGCTTTTTAAAAACCTGGAGATTTCTTACCAAATCTCTCACTTTCTGAATCTCTCATCCTATTACATTTCCCCCAGCTCTGGAACAGACAGCTGAGCCCCAGCAGGTGCAGAAAATTTATTATTTGCTTTTGGTATATTTGATTTTTTGAGTAGTCCATACCCTTTGGCAACTTGCCCAATCTCCAGCAAGCTGTGAACATACAGATGGAGCGCCTCAACTCTTTGGCCGGGCATCACCAGCATGTCTCCGCTGGCGATCGCCAGAGCAGAAGCGCTCCATCTGACTGGGACGCACATACGTCTCACACGCCTCCCAGTTTCAGGACAGCGCCGCTGCGGGTCCCTGCCAGTCTCCACTTGAGCGAGACAGGCAGGGATAGGGGGGACAGCGGGGAGGGCGAGGGGCACATGGGAGGCGGCGGAGCCAGCTCCATAGCCACGGGGCGCGCTAGTGTTTCGTGCGCGCGCCCCTGGCGAGAGCCGGCTGTTGGCGGGGGCTAGCAATAAAATCGCCAGCCCCTGCAAGGAAGAGGGCTCCTACATCTGTATAAAATAGGAACTTGCCAGCTATCCATTTCGGTACACCTGATATCTGCAATCTAGTGGCAGTAATTTGATTCACCTTAATTCACACTAGCATCAGGACTGTGATCACCATAAATCTCTGTTTTACAGCCACCACCTATGATAATTAAAGAAGCCACAGGTCACAACCCAGTGACACCAACTGCAGTACTACACAGTTAGTCTCCCTCTGCTTCTAGCACTCAAAGAAAATATGTATGTACAGGTATCATAACTTTAGCAATCTATTAACTCTAATAACTAATATTCAGAGGTTAATTTAAGGGCACTTGTTAATAGCTGCTGCACAGATATGGGGAATAGTCAATTTCCTACTAATAACGTAAGAATGAAAATAAGTGTGGCAGCACTTACTAATAATTCCAAATGAATGATTGTAAATGCAATTTAATAGTAAATCACAATAGTGACAACATTAAAATATGCCAATTTAGGCCCACATGAAGGAATATTTAGTAAATAGTATAGCTCAAACTTGTCCCATTGAAGATTGTATAGTGCTCAAGGGTGTAACTACCATTGGTGCAGGGGGTGCAGCTGCTATAGGGCCCAGAGCTGAGGGGTCCCGCCTTCCTTGCGTAAGGTACATTTGTGATATACATTTATCACCATTGGTTGGTATATAGGAGCCCTTAAAAAATTTTGTTCTGGGGCTTATAAATACATAGTGTCACAGCCTCCCGGACCGCGGTGATCACTTACCGGGTCCGGGGGCGTGGGTGGTGCGGGCGCTCCCTCCGGGGTCAGCGGCATGGCGGCAGGGCTGGGGCGGCGTGCGGGGCTGGCTGCGTCAGGGCACTGGAGTCCCCGCTTCCAGTAATGGTTTCCCGGCGGTGCCGAGGATACAGGAAGCGGGGCTCTGTCGGGCAGGCGGGCGCGCGCTCACTAGGGGCGCGCGCGCCGCTCTCATGAACTTTTAAAGAGACAGACAGGAAATTAGGGGTTTTGCCTGCAGGAATAAAAGGAAGTCCCTGACAGGCAAACCCCGCCAGAGTATAGGCTCACACCTACTCCAGCGTTACTGTGCCTTAGTGCTTGTCTCTATTTACTACTGTTTTGATCCGGCTTGTTACTGACGATTCTCCCGCTTAACCCCTTGTACTCCGCTTGTGACTTATCCGTGTATGACCCCAGCTTGCTCTCGACTATTCTCCCGTCTCATCCCAGTGTACCGCAACCAGTGTCTCCCGTGTATGACCAGGCTTGTCTTGGACCTTCTTTGCCTCTCCCCTGGGCTCCTAACCGACCGTATAATACCGACCCGGCTAGACGACCGCTTCTCCATATTATCTATCTCCCAGCCTCCAGCTCATAAAGGGAAACCTAACCAGAGGACCGTGACCGACGTGTCGAGTGCCGCAGAAGCCCAAATCCCAATTGGAGGGGTCACTGGCAGAAAACCCTCGGCACGGTTAGACTCCACACCTCTGCGTTAGGTCGAGCCAATTCCCGAGCTGAATAGGCAGGGATTCCAGTAAACTTGTGACACATAGTTACCCCTTTGATAGTACTCTATGGAAACTTGGTAGGTTTGCAAAGGATGTTAACATGACTGTGATTGGTGCACAATATTCAAGGGGCTTTATGTATGTAAGTTAGTCTAGACACTGGTTGGCGCATAAGAATCCTTTTGTAGTGGATGCCAAACATTGGGGCAGATGTATTATTACGCCCACAACGTTTGAAAAATGACGAGTTCCGCTTCTCCTGCATAACAGCGGGCACCCATTACAGCCTGATGTATTAACCCCCTTGTGCTGATAAGGAGAGCCATTATGTTCTGTGTCCACTGCTCTCCTTATCAACGCCCCCCACAGCACTAAGCATGCACATTGTTACAAAGAAAAATACTCTCCCCCCCATCCGGCTGTAATTGGCATGCTCGAGATCTCGCTATTATCTTGTGCACACCCCAGAGCCAGAAGCAGGGCTAGCATTGTCCCTGCAGTGGGAATAGGACAACGCTAGCCCTGGGCAGGTGAAGCGGCCGGGGTGGCTTAGTGGGTGATGTATGCCTGGCAGCCAGTCATATATCGCCCGAGCCATAAATGGCTGGGGTGGATTGAAGAAGACAGCTGTGCCAAATGTTAATCGTGGGCTGTTCTTAACGCACGTTCTTAACGCACGCTGATAGTTCATTTGAAAACACGCTAACCAGCGTTAAGTGCAGGATATGCACTTAACGCTGGTTAATTCATCTACCCCAGTCACTGGCCATTTCGCTGAAGCAATCTTGCAGCTTTTTCAAAGATGACTGATTGTTTGGCCTGATTGTACCTTGAGAAAGGGGCGCTGACCCCAAAAATGCATGTATTCGTTGATATCCACTATTAACTAAAATCATCTTTTATATCGTATTGGAGTGCCTTTTATTTGGCGGACTGTCTAGATTTTTGTGAAAGTGCACTCAATCAAGTTGACCAAGAGACCCCTGAGTGCCAGCATACAGTGGGATATATATATATATATATATATATATATATATATATATATATATAACCAGCAGGAAGAAAGGCGGCACTCTCACAGACTTGTAGTGAAGTTTAAAAGTCCTTTATTGCAGCGGTCCTACGCCGTTACGGAGTTACCTCCGTCATCAGGGACATAAATGCATTAACAAAACATAGGCAATAAATACCCATACACACATAAAAAACCCTCCCCCCATGTCCACACCGATTGGCTGTGCACTCACCATCCCCCACCAGCATCATGACACACACCTGTCCAGCCTGCACTGCTCAGGCATCACCTGGCACGCTGCAGTGTAAAGAACAGAAAAGGGAAGTGGGGTGGAGAGCTGCGCTTCAAAATTAATATAAATGTATATAAATATATACACCTTAAAATAAGGAATTCTATGGATAAAAAAGGATGAAGGATTGGTTGATCTAGTACAGGAAGAATTTATTATCTAAAATTAGCACATAGCCAAAATACAATTGTGATAAAATGTATTACATATAAAAATTCATCTCACCAGATACAATTGGAATATTGGTAGGGCCCGGAAAAGTCCAGAAAGTCCTGTACAGGGGTGGGGTAGTAAAGCGTCCTGTATAAGGCTGGAAAATAATACCCAAGTGAAGCAGTAGGGAGGGAGGACCAGGTGACGGTGTAGGGAGTGGCTCAGGTTGACACAATATGCCGACTCCCTCCGCTAGATTCACTGAAGCGGGATGTGGTCCTCAACCTCTACCTTTCCTGCTATTAATTGTAATCCAATGTCGGGCCAGTTGGAGATGGTAATACCAGACTGCAGTTTTGTAGATGGCCCGATTGGAATCCACAAGTAGTGGGGCTTGGTTTGTGTCCCTGTTATAGCAGATGGTGGGGAGGACTCGATGGTACAGACCAGGAGCGGCCCAGAATGGCACAAATAACCGTCTCCCTCCGCTGGATGTGGTGATGCGGGATGTGGTCCTCAACCTCGACCTTGCTGCTAATGCTGGGTGGTCCAATTGGACAAAGGTGGTGAGAAGCAACACAAATCAGCGCTTCCGGGTTCTTTGATACTACCAGTTGGAATTCTGGATAGAGATGAACAGCCTGTGTCCTGACCGGTTTCGCTGCTCCAGGCAGCTTTGTCAGAGGATTCAGAGGGTTCCAGCTTTGTCAGAGGGTTCCTCTGACAAAGCTGCCTGGAGCAGCGAAACCGGTCAGGACACAGGCTGTTCATCTCTATCCAGAATTCCAACTGGTAGTATCAAAGAACCCGGAAGCGCTGATTTGTGTTGCTTCTCACCACCTTTGTCCAATTGGACCACCCAGCATTAGCAGCAAGGTCGAGGTTGAGGACCACATCCCGCATCACCACATCCAGCGGAGGGAGACGGTTATTTGTGCCATTCTGGGCCGCTCCTGGTCTGTACCATCGAGTCCTCCCCACCATCTGCTATAACAGGGACACAAACCAAGCCCCACTACTTGTGGATTCCAATCGGGCCATCTACAAAACTGCAGTCTGGTATTACCATCTCCAACTGGCCCGACATTGGATTACAATTAATAGCAGGAAAGGTAGAGGTTGAGGACCACATCCCGCTTCAGTGAATCTAGCGGAGGGAGTCGGCATATTGTGTCAACCTGAGCCACTCCCTACACCGTCACCTGGTCCTCCCTCCCTACTGCTCCACTTGGGAATTATTTTCCAGCCTTATACAGGACGCTTTACTACCCCAGCCCTGTACAGGACTTTCTGGACTTTTCCGGGCCCTACCCATATTCCAATTGTATCTGGTGAGATAAATTTTTATATGTAATACATTTTATCACAATTGTATTTTGGCTATGTGCTAATTTTAGATAATAAATTCTTCCTGTACTAGATCAACCAATCCTTCATCCTTTTTTATCCATAGAATTCCTTATTTTAAGGTGTATATATTTATATACATTTATATTAATTTTGAAGCGCAGCTCTCCACCCCACTTCCCTTTTTTGTATACTCAGTACAGGATTAACTACCCTGTCTCAGAGCAGCAGCTAGGGATACACAGCTCCGGCCAGGCGCACCTGCACCCCGACCCACCCAGTGTGGTCGAGGTCACCTCCACTTCTTTTCGTGTAAAGAACAGGCCCCTCTCACTGACCTGTACTTCCACATCACGTGACCGGGTGGCCTTCACTATGCAATTGGATAAAACCGGCGCGTGTCATCAACACGAGACAGGGAGCTTCTGCACACAGCACAAACGGTTCCTATGGAAACAAATAACAAACACATTACATATAGTAAAAACGCTGATACAACAGCGATCGCAGAATATAAAATATAAAAATGGAAAAACCGCATATACATGAGACTCAATATGTAGTAAACACCCACATTCTTATGGGATATAGTATCTGTAGCTATTAATACTTTCTAAATGCATCAATCAGCAATTTAAAGAGACATAACACCAGAAAACATGAGTATACATAATAATAATAAATGGATAAATGAATAAGGCATGTAACATATGACAAAATAAATATAGCAAGATCACATAACACCCTCCAATACAGGATGGTCAAATGAAACACTGGAGCCCCAGCGTCTCATTTAACCCCCCAGGGGACATAGTCCCCAGAGAGAAAATCCAGCGACTCTCTCTCTGGAGCAAAATTTTATTTCTATTACCCCCTCTGATGGGCAAAGGTATATGGTCAATAATCATCGTCTGTATACTTGAAATATTATGTTTGAATTGTAAACAGTGGCGGGCCACGGGTTGGTCACTATGTCCGCTGGACTGGGCCTGATGTATGGCTGACCTATGTTGGGCATTGCGCTCCCGAAAAGCGCGCTGGGTCTTCCCAACATAGGTCAGCCCACAGGGGCAGGTCAAAGTGTAAATGATGTAAGTGGAGGTGCAAGTGAGGGGAAATTTTATCTGGATTTTATTCCCTTTGTGGGGATGAGTAAAAAAACTTCCCACTGACATAGACCTGCACGTGGTACACCCCAAACAGCGAAAACAACCATTCTTCCTAGATAGGAAGTTTTTTTGGCCAGAAATGGTTTTGTCCCATCCTGTGATGTCATACTTAACAATTCTGTCTTTAATACTTCTACCCCTAGTGTAACTGGGTAACACCCTGGAATCATGTAATAACGGTAACTCACTATCAGTAGATAACATGGGCCATAATTCTTTGACTTTCCGGGTTTTACTTTCTGACCCAACTGAATAGCGGTTAACCCAGGGCACCCGTTTGTTATCCTTGTTAGTGGACGGCAGTATCTTTGGACTCAGAAGTTGTTCACGAGGCATACTGTAAGTGACACTTTGTCTTTTAAGATGTTCAACTCACTTCTAGGGTATCCTCTATTGACAAACTTTTCTACCATAGCTTGTAAAGCCATAGGAACCTCCTCAGGGTTTGATGTTATCCTTTTAACCCGCAATAATTGCGAATATGGTAATCCCTTGCGGAGAGGGGTGGGATGAAAGCTTTCATTTCTCAATAGTGTGTTCCTGTCTGTCGCCTTCACGAAAAGGGAGGTGCTGATAGCAGCCCCCCTTCTCATGATTGCGACATCCAGGAACTCCACCCGTTCAGTGTTCATGGTATGAGTGAACCTGACCACACTGTCACTGTGGGCATGGTCCTCAAACACCTGGTTCAAGCTTTCAACATCCTCACCCCAAAAAATTAAGAGGTCGTCGATGTAACGTTTATACAGCAACACCTCCGACCTGAGGTTGCCATCCCTGAAAAACATATTTTGCTCCACGTGGTGCATGAAGGCATTGGCATATGCCGGGGCCACTGCGGACCCCATGGCACAGCCTGCCACCTGTAAGTAATATTTGCCCTCGAAGAGGAAGTAATTTTTAGTTAGTATGAAGGTTAACAAGACCACGAAAAAATCAATCGGGGGCCCAATGTATTCCACATCATTAGAAATCAAAGAGCGCACCGCCTCTACACCTGCACCGTGTGGGATGCAGGTGTAGAGGCTAGTGACATCAGCTGTACACATCACACAATTTCCTTCAAGGACACTCTGTCCTGAAAGAGAGTCAAGGATCGATAGTAAAGCAGTAGTATCTCTCAAATATGAATTCAATCTTTGGACACATGGATTCAAGATGGTGTCCAAATATACCGCTACCGGGTGCATCAAGGACCCCCTGGATGATATAATTGGTCGTCCCGGAGGATGCAGAGGGTCCTTGTGCACCTTCGGTAGGGTATAAAACAATGGCACTACAGGGTGCTCAACCATCAAAGCCTGTTTCAACTCTACATCAAGATACCCATCTCTAACAGCAGCATTAAGTATTACATCTAATTCTTGCTTAAATGCTATAGTGGGATTTTTATCAAGCAGAATATAAGTCCTGGCATCACTCAAATGTTTTAAGCATTCAGCTCTATAGTCCTGAAGATCTTGAACAATAACCGCACCCCCCTTATCCGCATTGCGAATAATCACAACCCTCCTTTTAGACAGACTGTCCAAAGCCAATTGCTGTGGCCTGGAAAGATTGTACCTGGTGTGAGTGCGGGCTGGTTCTTCCATGCCCAATTGATCCACCATCCGTGTAAAAGTTCTCACTGACGGATTGATTGAAGGGGGGTCGAACCTTGAACGGGGTATGATCTTTTTTAGCTGTTCAGGTAAGATGACTTTCTCAGATGCTGATGCAGAAGGAGCAGATTTGCCAAAATGTTCTTTTAAACGCAGTGTCCGATGGAGCTTATAAGTGTCCACCTTCCACTGGAAGGCATCTGCTTTCACAGTTGGAACAAACGATAGTCCTTTTGCTCGGACCTCCACCTCTGTTGTTGACAATGGTACCTTGGATAGGTTAAAGACTAGGCTTTGACTTTCCTCGGCGGGCGAGTGCTTGCTCTGACGGCGGTTTTGGCCTACCCTCCTCGTCCTCTTCCGATACGTCTTGTCGCTGCCGTCCCAGTTACGCCTAAAGGGACACCTGCAGCATTGGAAGTCGAACAGGAGGACTCACTCTCGCTTTGAGAGGTGCTTGATCCTTGATTGGAGTGTTGAAACCTATATGGCTTGCATCTTCCATAATTAGGTCGACCTCCATCTTGGAAATTGCCGGCATTGAGCCATGGGTATACCCTCCTTTGATCGTAATCAAGCTGAACCTTCTTTACTTTCTCTTTCTTAAAGGCGATAAGATCACGCTTGTATTTATCCATCTGGTTCTTTAATTTTTCAAGCCAGTTGGTCTGAGTGTCCTGAGCACTGTGTGGCACATAAAGTCACATTCTTTCTGTTTCAATCGCAGTAATTGGCTGTACAGAACTTCAGGGGTTAATGGCAGTGAAACATCTTCAAATTGCTGCTTGGATAATATAGCCTCAGCATCCAAATCACTAAGGCTCACGGTCTCACTCAGATCCAGCCTCATAAAGTCCAGTGCTTCGTCTATTTGCTGACTGGCAGCCATCATCATGTGAAAAGCAGGTTTTTCCAATAATAAGAAACGAGAAGGTGCCTTGTATTGGAGACACTCACTTCAGGTTTCCATAAGACAGTCCCGGACCCAGGGGTATTTTAAACACACAAGACTTCAGGTATAGGTGCCTTGGAGAGACTTCTGTAGCATAAAGGAGCCACAAAAGACATATGCAGGAAACAGTATTACCCGGAACTCTGCTTGTGATACAAATATCTTGCTGCGGTGCCTTCCAGGGAGCTCTAGGATCCAAAATAACCAGCAGGAAGAAAGGCGGCACTCTGAACATCTTAAAAGACAAAGTGTCACTTATGCCTCGTGAACAACTTCTGAGTCCAAAGATACTGCCGTCCACTAACAAGGATAACAAACGGGTGCCCTGGGTTAACCGCTATTCAGTTGGGTCAGAAAGTAAAACCCGGAAAGTCAAAGAATTATGGCCCATGTTATCTACTGATAGTGAGTTACCGTTATTACATGATTCCAGGGTGTTACCCAGTTACACTAGGGGTAGTAGTATTAAAGACAGAATTGTTAAGTATGACATCACAGGATGGGACAAAACCATTTCTGGCCAAAAAAACTTCCTATCTAGGAAGAATGGTTGTTTTCGCTGTTTGGGGTGTACCACGTGCAGGTCTATGTCAGTGGGAAGTTTTTTTACTCATCCCCACAAAGGGAATAAAATCCAGATAAAATTTCCCCTCACTTGCACCTCCACTTACATCATTTACACTTTGACCTGCCCCTGTGGGCTGACCTATGTTGGGAAGACCCAGCGCGCTTTTCGGGAGCGCATGGCCCAACATAGGTCAGCCATACATCAGGCCCAGTCCAGCGGACATAGTGACCAACCCGTGGCCCGCCACTGTTTACAATTCAAACATAATATTTCAAGTATACAGACGATGATTATTGACCATATACCTTTGCCCATCAGAGGGGGTAATAGAAATAAAATTTTACTCCAGAGAGAGAGTCGCTGGATTTTCTCTCTGGGGACTATGTCCCCTGGGGGGTTAAATGAGACGCTGGGGCTCCAGTGTTTCATTTGACCATCCTGTATTGGAGGGTGTTATGTGATCTTGCTGTATTTATTTTGTCATATGTTACATGCCTTATTCATTTATCCATTTATTATTATTATTATGTATACTCATGTTTTCTGGTGTTATGTCTCTTTAAATTGCTGATTGATGCATTTAGAAAGTATTAATAGCTACAGATGCTATATCCCATAAGAATGTGGGTGTTTACTACATATTGAGTCTCATGTATATGCAGTTTTTCCATTTTAATATTTTATATTCTGCGATCGCTGTTGTATCAGCGTTTTTACTATATGTAATGTGTTTGTTATTTGTTTCCATAGGAACCGTTTGTGCTGTGTGCAGAAGCTCCCTGTCTCGCGTTGATGACACGCGCCGGTTCTATCCAATTGCATAGTGAAGGCCACCCGGTCACGTGATGTGGAAGTACAGGTCAGTGAGAGGGGCCTGTTCTTTACACTGCAGCGTGCCAGGTGATGCCTGAGCAGTGCAGGCTGGACAGGTGTGTGTCATGATGCTGGTGGGGGATGGTGAGTGCACAGCCAATCGGTGTGGACATGGGGGGAGGGTTTTTTATGTGTGTATGGGTATTTATTGCCTATGTTTTGTTAATGCATTTGTGTCCCTGATGACGGAGGTAACTCCGTAACGGCGTAGGACCGCTGCAATAAAGGACTTTTAAACTTCACTACAAGTCTGTGAGAGTGCCGCCTTTCTTCCTGCTGGTTATTTTGGATCCTAGAACTCCCTGGAAGGCACGCAGCAAGATATTTGTATCACAAGCAGAGTGCCGGGTAATACTGTTTCATATATATATATATATATATATATATATATATATATATATATATATATATATATATATATATATATATATATATAAAAAAGTTTAAGCCGAAGCAGCCAATAGAACCTGGGGTATGCACATGTGCAGTACCAAGCCCAATACAGCATATGCGCCGGTCCCCATACCTGTCAGCTACAGATGGACCAGCTCTCATTATAGCTTCTCCTGGCGATTCTATCACCATCTGCTGCCGTTTACCAGAGCGCATTTATCTGATGGAGCCCACTGCCGCCTCCCCTGCCTCTTCCTGCCACTGCCCGCACCCTCCTCCTCTAACCCTGACCGTCTCCCTGAAGCAGGGAATGGCCAGGGTTTCCACCACCTGCTGCCGAATGAAGGGGACACTCGTGCGCGTGAGATCCTCGCGTGTCCCCGTCAGATGCAGCGCCTCTCCGCCAGCGATCACCAGCTCAGGGAAACTGCCAATTCTCTGGGCTCGCTAAGAGGCGCTTCATCTGTACATTGTGCAGGTGCCGGGACAGTGGTTGGGCTTCTATGGGCTGCAGCCAAAGCAATCGGTATTAAGAAAGCTGGCATCACCACCGCCGGCATGCTGAACAGTAGATACCACAGTATGCATTCCCTTTCTCTGCTTGGCACAGTTACAGATAGATAACTTTGCAATAAGTAAACTAAAATAGATGCCTAAACAAACACGTTGCATCAACAAATAATACTAGTTGCTCAGAGAAAAGGGTGATTCATTGAAGTAATTCACATATATAGATGTCAGCTACATGAGAATTAGGGTCCTTTCCTCAGGGAACATCTTGCTTTCCATTTTGCTACTAGTTTAAACCCTATTTGCATGAGCCTAAGCCTGTTTTTATCATGTAAATGAACATAAAAAAATGAAATACAAAAATTAGAATCCCATATCTGACCAGCTGCTGAGAACACATTGTAGATAATTTTGATCAACAGAGCGTGATAAAGATGGTTGATGTTTTTAGTCAACAGCTTGTAATTGAAATCACCACGGAATTGCGTGTGTATTTCGTCCCCCCCTCATACCCTTTCATTAATGTTTCTCTTTTTACCTCTCTGTACTTGGTTGGTGCAGGCAGTTTGTTGAACTCTCTAACCACATAGGAGTTCCAAGATATCTTTTTGTGATTGCTAACTGTATTATAGCAGTCTGTAATTTTGTCATTTCTGACTCTAATGTTTATGTTTATGAATCTTTTTTCAGTTCACTAAAATTGTTACACAATATTGAGTGATTGAGAAGCTGTGCGGCAGGTACACACAGGATTTCAGTAGAACTTATTGCCTACAAGGGAATTTCCAGTTTCTCATTACAGTATATAAAGAACTGATGAAGAATTAATATGCTATACAAGATGAAACTACACACATTTGGGGATGATTCAGGTTGGTTCGGTGAGCAGTGAAATTCGCTGCTTGCCAAGTGCAAAAACGCAGCTGGCCGGGGCGAGCGAACGCCCGCTGCCGCCGTGTGAATGTCCGCCCCGATTTCCGAATGGACGTGTATGCGGACACATCTATTCACATGCGGGCGTACGGGCAAAAAAAATCAGTCCATAAGATTGACTTTTATCGGGCCCGGAGTTGACTGAACAGGGGGCAGGCGCTCAGGTCATGCGATGTCAGCTGCCCTGAGCAGGCCAGGGTCCACCTGATTTTCATGGGGAACATCCAGCATTTTCATAAGAACACCCATGAAATGCTGGGCGATCCCCTGCCCCAGGATGCTCTCTGCCCCCTCCCTCCCCTGCCCATGAGAACGCTCAGTGAGTGTAATTCTCGCCAAAGGCATTCGCACATTGGGTCTGCACATGCGTATGTTCGCCCATACGCATGCACAGAACCGCAACATCGGTCCTTGGACCAAATTCACCTGTAAATAAGCCAACCTGAATCACTCCCAGTGTTCTAGAGACCTCAGTAATATGTTTTGTTTTAAACATGCACAAAGAGAGTTATTCAGAATTGATCACACAGCTGCAAATTAGCAGGCAGGGTGATAATCGATCAACTACGCATGTGCACAGCCCATAGTATGCATGCGCAAGGCCATCCTGCAATAAAATCCTGCTACTTTTTTATCGCTGGCCGTAAGCAAGTGGATTGATAGAAAGCGGGCATTTGTGGGTGGTAACCGGACATTTTCTGGGAGTGTCAGGGAAAATGCCCATAGCAAAGTCGTGTGACATCAGCTCTGGCCCCAATCAGCCTGTTTCTATTGCAGCAGTGGCATAACTATTAATTTTGCTCTCCCCCACCAAAAAAGTTTCTGGCACCCCCCCCCCATGCCTCTTACACATTATGCCACACATCATAATTCCCCTTACACTATACGCCACATGCATAATGCCCCTTACCCGTACACCATTCCTATGATAAGTCTGGCTAGATCTGTAGCTATAATTTGTTTTCCTCTATGTTCCAAACACTGGAACACCAGCAAACACTCCTGAACATGCCCTGCCATCACCAAAAGCAATAGGTGGTCACAGGGTGGAGTTACTGTAAACTCACTATACTTTATGCTCCAGAGGATGGAGGAGCAGCAAAAGGCTATACAGATGAATCTGGCCTTATCCTTGCTGGCGATCCGCCAGCAGCATGCTGCTGGCAGATCGCCAGCAACACGGCGCCACTATCTGACTGAGACGCGCGTGCGTCCCCCACGCACGCGCGTCTCAGTATCCGGGCGGCGGGGCGGCGAGGCGGACGCATTACTGTCCGCCTCCCACTCGAGGGGGCAGGGGGGGACCCGAGGAGGCGTGCGGGGGGGGGGGGGGGTGCGGTCGCCCGGTGTGGGCACTGGGCGACCGAGGGCAGCACCGTCGGAAGGGGACGCGCGCGCACCTCGTGCGCGCGCGTCCCCTTCCGGCATACAGATGGTGGCGGGGCAGAGGATGGCGATGGCGACGCCATCGCCATCCCCTGCAAAGATGAATCCCGCTACATCTGTACATCCATCTGTGACATAGGCAGAGGAGGGGGAATGCACCTGACTCAAGGGCAGTGGTGAATGATTTCTGTGTTGTGCAAGGTTCTCCAACCCTTCGAATTTGCCACATGTAAAGTCAAATCTTATGTGCAGCCATGGGGACTCTGAGGACGCCGGCGAGGGAGGGGGAGCGGGAGACGCCGGCGAGGGAGGGGGGGGGGCGGCAGCGGGAGCCGGAGCATGGAGCTGTCATGCTCCGTCCGGGTAGGGGGGGGGACACGCCGCTAGTAGTGCGGACACTGCGGGGGACACAGGCGGCAGTGACATAGAGCCGGGCGGGGGGAGCTGAGAGCTGTCAGCACTAAAAAAAAAAAAAAGCCCATACAATGAATGGGCAGCCTGTGATTGGCTGAGCGCTCTCTCAGCCTGTCAGCAATTGGCTGAGAGAGCGCTCAGCCAATCACAGGCTGCCCATTCTAAGGCAACAGGGAGACGCCGCATCAACGCCGAGAACCGGCAATCGGACCCCCGCCCGTGGTGCAGACGGTAGACTCATAACTGAGTCCCCCAGGCATCCATTGAGGCAGCGGTCCGTTTTTCTATGTGTATCTATTTTCTGTACTTGTCCTCACTCACGCTAATACTGACCGAATTTAAGGTTAGCTGCATTGTGTCCAATTCACATCTAATTTACATCCCACAGATGGGGAAGTTGATGTGATATAACAGAACAGCTATCTTACTGTCTATGCTCGTGTACCTTGTGCCTTGATTGTGTCAGGTGTGTCGCTGTTGGGGAACCTGCCCCCGCTTCTACTTTATAGGCGCATCAGCATTATTTATAGCAATATTTGTGTCATTAATGGTGGCGTCACATAACAGAACAGCTATTTCACTGTTTGTACCCGTGTACCTTTTGCCTTGATAGTGTTAGGTGTGCCGCTATTTGGGCAATTTGCCCCCGTTCTTACTTTATAGGCGCATCAGCATTATTTGGAGTATCATTTGGGGCATAAAAGGAATTCAGGACATACAGTAATGTGTGCTAGTTATGAATGAGATTCTGTTTAGCAGCCTGACTAACCCATTGAGGGTACTGTGATTGAGAGCTTGACTGCATGAGACACATTGTTACAAATGTTGCATGTTTTGAACTGAAGGGTGGCTACAGTATTACATGTTTTCAGGAGACTATTCTCCTGTTTTATAGATAAAAAACTGACCACCCGCAAGACTGAGGATAGTGCAGAAATGTATGGTATTCATTGGCCAATATTTGTATATGTTGTATATATGTAAATTGTGTATATACTTTATTTTGCCTTGGCATGTCCTTTGAAAACCTTTTCCTTTGACCAATGATTATAACCTTACTATCACCCATTTTGAGTGAAACACCTATAATACCCATGGTGTATATGATAGGGTAATATGATGGTCATACATCCCTGCAGACATATATATGTTTGTGGACATATTTGTGTGGACATCTCCATGCCAAGGCATTTCTTTGAGAATTTTTTGGAGAAGTGAATACACACATTCAGATACCGGTATCTGATCCAATTATTAATTATTAATTCTATATAATTGCTGGGTTTCAATTATTAACCCTTCCGCACAGCCACATAGCAACCAATAAAATTGTTATGAATTTATTGAAAAAAAAAACATTTCATTAAAATATGTTAAAATAAAAACAAATAAATTTGCACAGCAGAGAAAATACACATAAAAAAATGTATTATTTAAATTAACAGAACAATTATAGTTAGGGGATATAGAGTGCACCCCACCCGAGTTTCTTTTTCTTCTTTTTTGTTAACATGACTTCACCATGTGCACCACTGAACATCACCATTATAGCCTAAGACCTTGGGGCCAACGGCAATATGTGATGTAAAATACAAGAATTATCTCTCATAACCAAAATCAGTTATATCCCCTACCATACCTAATTGAATTAATTAATTATCCCGAATATATAGTGCAGTTCCCCAACACCACCCTTGACCAACACTAGTCTGTCTTTACCAGCTAAAAGCCTCTTTTTTTAGGAATACATTTTTTTTTTCAAAAATCTTCTTTTTTCAACAGCATACTTTTTAGGAATCATCTTTTCAAAAAATAATTGTCCTTCTTCTCAGAATGGGAAAAGTCATCAAAAATAGAGGTTGTGTGATTTGGAGAATTTGGCCAGCTTTTTCCCAGGGGGACCACCTGTCGTTGAAATTATGGGTTTATTAAACTTTTTTCTTTGAATTATGTGCTCTTTGGGGGCCTAGTATTCAAAACTGCCATCCTGTCGGCCATTTCATTGCCACTCCTTAATGGATCACTTGTTTGTGCCACCCACTTTTGTCACTTAGCATAGTCATCGAGCTGCCTCTGTGCAACCTTTGTCCTTAAAACAATATTGTGCGGTGTGAGGTGTTCAGAATAGATTGGAAATAAGTGGAAATTTATGTTATTGCAGTTAAAAATACCGTAGGAATAAAAACAATTTAAAAATCTTTGATTGAAGCTATGTTTATATTTTTTCATAAAAAATACAGATTCAAAAACCAAAACCTGAAAGGGTGGTTTTGGCAAAACAAATCCAGATTAATAAAAAGTATCCGATGCACATCTCTATTATGTATGTGAAATGGTAAAATTTAGTTATTTTCCTCCTTGTGGCTGCATGCGAGTGGATGTATAAGAAAACACATCTGCTTGCATGTTAGTGTGGGGATTTCCATTGGGTTGAGGTATAGAGACTGGCTAGGCCACTCCAGGAACTTGAAATGCTTGTTTGTGGCGGTGTGTTATGGGTTACTCCTTAGTTGCCCGGGCGGTGTGTTTGGGGTCATTGTCACGCTGGAAGACCCAGTCACGTTCCATCTTTAATGCTCTTACTAAGGGAAGGAGGTTTTTTGGCCAAAATCTCACCATACATGCCCCCCATTCATTCTCTCTTTAATATGGATCAGTCGTTCTGTTCCCAGAAAAGCAGCCCCAAAGCGTGATGGTTCCACCCCCATGCTTCACAGTGGGTATGGTGTTTTTGGGATGCCACTCATCATTCTTCTCCTTCCAAACACGACGAGTGGGGTTTATACCAAAAAAGTTCTATTTTGCTCTTATCTAACCACATGGCATTCTTCCAATCCTCCTCTAGATCATCCAGATGGTCACTGGGAAACTTTAGATGGGCGTGGACATGTGCGGGCTTAAGCAGGGGGACCTTTCGGGTGCTGCCGATTTTAATCTATGACAACGTAGTGTGTTGCGAATGGAAACCTTTGTGACTATGGTCTCAGCTCTCTTGGGGTCATTGATCACATCCCCCATGTAGTTCTAAGCTGATTCTTCACCGTTCTCAAGTTCATTGATACCCCACGAGGTGAGGTCTTGCATGGAGGGAGATTGTCAGTGATCTGGTATTGCTTCCATTTTTTTAAATAATTGATCTCTTCTCACCAAGCTTCTCATCCCAGCCTTGTGCAGCTCTAACATATTGGCCTGGTGACTTTACACAGATCCCTGGCCTTGGCCATGGTTGAGAGGTTGCAGTCTGACTGTGATGAGGGTGTGGACAGATGTCTTTTATACAGATAACCAGTTCAAACAGGTACCATTAATACAGATAATGAGTTGATTCTGACCATCACAGGGATGAATGCTTTCGCTGGGAGAACTTGCGTAAAAAAGTCTGGTGCTGGTTTTAGAAATCCTGGGGAACCCCTATGTTTTTTGTCTGAATTTCTAAAACTATGACCAGTTCTTTGAGCCCAGGGCTGCTTATGCTCAGCAGGGGGGACCGTATGCCGTTTTTTTTTTTTTACAAAAACCTCACATTACCATGTCTAACAAATCGCACATGTGCATTCATTTGCACATTTTCATGACTAAAATTTGCACTTTATCGCATGACATCGCATTTTTCATACCTTAATTCGCATTCCATTAAATTGTCGATTTCTTAAAAAAATTCACAATTTGAAAACATGCGATATAGTGCGATTTGAGAACCTTACTAAAAATCACATTCTATTAAATGTCACCCAGTGTCTCAATATTTGTGCAGTTCTGGAAATACTACTCTTTGTTCTTACGTAGCACCAGATACCCACTCATTGCTGTGCATAGCACAGGTTCACTTACCTTGTACCAAGGACTTCACTTGCTATTATAAGGAGAAGGCATTGTTGTGTAAAGTGAAAAGTCTTAACCTTCATTCAATACTAATTGCACCTCTGCCTGTCAGGTACAGAAATACCTCGGAGACCAAATGTTATTTTAAATCCATCCTTTTGACTTCTCTCTGATAATATTGATGTATGGCTTGTCTATAAAAGTTATTACTCTTTTGTATTGCAATCAATGTGGATCCTGTGCTGAGAGGATGAAATAAGAACTGATGCACAGAAGCTGGAGACTCATCCTTCATAAGAAGGCACAAGATACTGTATCTTGTGTGGTGGTTATTTTGTTGATACTGTATACATAGTCTATTGTGATGCTGATCACAATAAGTGCACAGCATATTGTGAAATACCACACAGAGGGCCAAATGTAATGTAGTGTCGGAGATTTACACATGCTAAAATGTGCGAATTTGTCCAACAACTCTGCTAATGTCATAGCCTGTTAGTTTTTAAGTTCTCTGCCTCTCCTTGACAACCTCTCTCCATCACCTTCTACCTCTCAATTTAACCCACTCTCCATCATCCTCTGCCTTTCCCTATTACCCACTGTATCTCCCTGTTCCTAGGGTGGCCAGTCCCAGAATCGTAATTCGTGGGATCCCGGGATTTGGTCCCAAAATTGCATGTGCATTCTAATGCTGGGCAATGTCGGAGCACCCGCTCAGATGCTGTCCGGCTGTTCCCGACCCTGGCATGCAGCTCTGCAAAGCATGATGCTCTAAGGTCACGCTGTGCAGGCCATGCCACTGTTGCCTGCTAGCTTCTGGTATCACCCCCGCACCTGGCCGATGGAGTTCAAATAGGTTGATACAGGATTCTCTTAGTGGCCAAAAATGTATCCAATTTTAATTTTAATTCATTAACAGTAGTTGCTGTAACCAGCCCCCGCCGGCAATGAGTTCCACAATGTTACTGCTCTAATTGTTGAAGAATCCTCTTCTTAATTCAGTACAGAATTTATTTTCCTCGAGCCTCAGTACATGCCTGCGTGTCCTAAGTGTAGGCCTGTTAGTGAACAAATCATCTCCCAGGTCCATATGATTCCCAATCCTGTATTTGAACATACCAATCATATCACCTTTTAACCTCCATTTCTACAGTGAAAACATATTCAGCCTGGTTAACCTATCATTGTATTTTAGTGATTGAGACCTTTTACTAGCTTAGTTGCCCTTCTCTGCACCTGTTCATTTATGTACTTTTAAGGTGCGGTGCCCAGAACTGAACACAGTATTCCAAGTGTGGTGTTGTAAATAAGAGATTACACTTTGCAACCTCCCTTTAGCAACAACTAAGAATTACAGTGTGACGCACCTGCAGAGAGAGTTAGTGTATACTTGGTAAACTGCCGCTAGGTGTCATTGGAGGACATTGGGAGAGCAGCCATGCATGGTGATTAGACGGCTACCTAGAATGAAATGAGGCTCTGTTGGGAGAATGGAAGCAATTGGAGAAGGCAAGATGTCAAAACACACCCATAATAGAGGGAATTCAACAGCTATTAGTGAGCGAAGCAGGATGTCAAAGCTGATGGTCCACTGGGTGAGACATCCCTGGTGAACAGAGAGAGGGAAGATAGTGGCACATGGAGATTCCGGGGGAACATCCAAATGGTTCCATGTTTAATGCGGTGGTGAAAAGAGGTAGCAACGAGTTGTCCCTGTTGGACATCCTACTTGTCTTCCCTCCCAGAAAAGCCAGGGGGACCCTCTCAACTCCCCAAAAGGCAAGCAAGTGTCCCAAGTTTTAAGTCCAACCCCCCCCCCCTCCGCCAGGCCACCCACATAGCAAAGTGGGCGGTCCAAGCAGCGGATGATGTGATTCTGGTAAAACGACCCTTTCCCTACGTTGCTACCAATGCACCTCCCCCCAGCTGACCTGGCCTGGCTGCTGTCCTGAACCAGAATTGGTGCAAGGACCAAGTTGTTGCACAGATAAAGAGGGAATCTGTCAGCTAACTTATGCTGCTACATTTATTTAGATAGAGTTAAAAAGTAACAATTCTGTCTGACTGTAAACAGAAAGCAGTAAATAATTTCTATGCAAGTACAGGAAATTCCCACTACTTGGAATAGAGCTAGCCTATCCCTTCAAACCTGACATGATTGGATGAAGACTTGGACCTTGTAAAATTGGGCAATGTATTCAAGAGCATTAGATATTTTAACTGAGTACTCCAATGAGAACTTAGTACATTTGGCACCAGAATGTAAATGATTTACTTTTAATGCATTGTTTTATGAGTTTTGAATCTAACTTGTATATAAGTGTTGTTTTTTTTACTCAGAATTATTTATGCCTAAACTATGTGAATGTATTTTATTATTTTATTGCTAAGCATTCATTGTGTGTTGGATTTATGTCTGAGACATCTTTAAGCTGAGGCAGACCATCAAGCTGAGTTCCAGCTGAATAAATATTATACCCTTGTCTTGAGTCAGAGTTGTAAATGTAAAACTGTAACATTCTGTTTGCATGAAATAAATTGTTGTATTCACTGTGAAAAAATTGATGATAAGGCCCGTACTGACTGGGAAATTTGGGGCTATTTACTAAGCAATCTGACTTTTAAGCACGGTTCTCTCCTTGTGTACAGGGTATAGCGATTCACATCGCCATCATCCACAGGTCTAGACAGTGCATACACTAATAGGCAAAACACTGCAATCTTAGCAGGATAGACAGTGCATGCATGGATCCCTCAGCATACATCGTGGGTATGCAGCGATCCGTGCTTAGCGATCCGTATTTAACCCGTTTGAGTGTCAACGTTGCTGTGAGCGATCCTCAAAATATCTGCTAAAAATGCCAGTGTCACTCACAGCCACTGTTCTTTTAGTATGAATAAATACAAATACAGCCAAGTCAATTAATTGAAGTTTAGTTAAATATTGCACCCAAAAAAAGAACAGTCGCTGTAAGTGGCGCTGGCATTTTTAATGGATATTTTGCGGATGTCTCACAGCAACATTGGTACTCAAAGGGATTAATGGAAAAAAAAAATGGTATGCTTGGCAATTTTCATACCTGTTTTGGCAAATTCCCTTGGCACTCAATGCGTTAAGCATGTCGTTCAGCACCTGGATCCCCCATCGCCCCGTGTGTATCGGCCTTAATATTTGGGAATATTTCTTAGTCATGATAAGAAACTAAGCTTAGTCAATAAACTGATACAAAAAAACTTCACAGAACTGGGAGGACAGGTTTCCTTTTGTAGAGATAGTACAGTATATTCCTTTACTTCTCGCCCTGACCAGTGGTGTGCGGGCGGCGCTATCCAGGGGCGGGGGTATGGCTGACTCCCCTGCTCCAGTCCCAGGCTCCCAGCCGCTGTCTCCCCTCAGCGCCGGCGGAAGCTCTGCTGCTGCTCGCCACCGTCCTCCAGTGGCCGGCGCCCTAGGCAAATGCCTAAAGCTGCCTAGTGGTGGCGCCGACCCTGGGTGGCATACATCAATTTAACCACTGCTGTCTCTTTTTGGTGAAAAATATGCCCAGGTCTAGTAGAGTCAAGCAGGACTGTTGTGGCAGGCGATAATATGTAACACATCTGTATTGCATTGGTACATTTGTGCCAGCACTTTGCCTGTCATATTGTTCCTGGATTGTGGCTGTACTACAGATAACAATCAGTGAGAAAAAGAAGAAAGTCTACTTGCTGGGGCACTCTTATATTCACAATTTAAATAATAAAATATAACTTACAAGTATGGTTTAAAAATATTTTTTCGATTCCGCTGCCTGCTTCTCTTACCACCAACGCAGAGATTAGATACAGCCTTAGGGGCCAATTCAGACTTATTTGCACAATTCCGAATTCAGCTCTGTCCCCCACGGTGGGGGTCTAGGCATGCGCTTTGTGATTGTGTGCATGGGCAAACCCCTGCAGTGACAGGTAGGTGCCCACAAAAATGGTGGGTGCGCTCATAGAAATATGTCATGTGACCCCCCCGTCTGCTCAGGTCACATGACATCAGCGCTTGCCCCCAATTTGGCCAACTCTGTGCAGGATATAAGTATAGACTTACTTATATCTGTGAAGGGAGAAAAAATCATTTGATTTTGAGTGACCAATGCAAATCCAATGCCAAAAAAAAACACAAAAAAAACCTTTTGTACTTCATTTTATGTGCTGATGGTAGCATCAGTTTTTGTTTTTTTGCACAAAATCACAGGTATTTATTAAACTACTATAGGAATACTGACACAGGTTAACACTGCTCTCCCTAAACCAATTCTATTAACATTCACTATGATAGTTCATTTTTTAGGTTGAATGTTGACATTCTACCATGGGGACATTTGCTCTAAGCTACAAACACAGTACATGGGACAATCTAGATGACAATCAGGACTGGTAATCTTTCACCTACTCAAAATGAATCCATAGAAGAGATTGTGCACCTCATGGGATATAGTGACAATAGAAAGCTATACAAAGAACAAGATCACCCTGAGGAGTCTGCGAACCAAAATATTTCCTAGTTTTCATCTCTCAATGGATGGCATCAACCGGGCCCTCCTGAGATGCTGTCAGGAATTGTTGGAAATACAGTCACCTGTTGCTAGGCACAGTGGGGAAAGAAATAGATGATTTTGCTAAGAACCTAGAAAAAATGGAAGAGTGGCCAGAAATTCCAAACAACCTTTGAAAAAAGTAAGAATGAACTAATTCCATATGAACAGAAAATTATTGAAAGGAAAAATAAAATTGCAAGAGACTCCAGGGACTTCCAGATTGGGAATGTCTTGAGATGGAATAAACCAACCACTAGGAGAGAAAGTGTAAACTGCACAATCCACTTAAAGTGTAGTGGCCCTTTCTCTGTTTAAATTTAAACACTTGCAGGAGGAACCTGTGCAGATTGCTAGGTCCAGTGTCTGTCTTTTTATCTGCCCTTCATATGAACAGTTAGAAAGCCATTGCTTTTTGTCCACCAAAGGCACAACACTGAGCAAACTAGATCTTTGCTCAGCTAAGCTTGAAATGACTGTACTGGGGGAGGGCCTTTGTGGGTTCTTGAAAAGAACAATTTGTTTATGCACTTAGGGACTAATACAGAGTTGATCTCAAAAGCTAAATTTTTCTCAAATGGGCACTGCAGGTGGGGCAGATGTAACATGTGCAGAGAGTTAGATTTGGGTGGGTTAATTTGTTTCTATGCAGTAAATACTGAGCTGCTGTATTTTTAAACTGCAGTTTAGAGATCAGTTTGAACACCCCCCCCATATCTAACTCTCTCTGCATATGTTACATATGCTCCTCCTGCAGCGCACATAGGGCCTAATTCTGGCTGGCTCAGTAACGCCATCCAAATGAATAGCCCCAGCTGCCGAATCCCCTCGGTATCATACGTGGGGATGTGTTCACTGGGGCTGACATCGGGACTCACACTGAGTGATCTAGAATTGGCCACCTAGTTTTGCCCATTTGAGAGAGATTTTGCTTTTGTGTTCAACGCTGAATCAGGCCCTTTGCTAGATGCTGTGGAACCCTAGTGGCCCCATATAAATAAATAAATAATAATAGTTATAATAATACATAGATATTACTTAGAAAAAAATAAATATCTGAGATGGTAAAGAAAGTGAGTACTTAAAGCCGAAAGTGAACATTTTTTTAAAATAACTTTACATCTTGTACTTTTTGGATTATCAGCATGGGAGTAAGAATTAGGTCAGGTCTCATGTGTCAGAAGGATATTTATTGTAATTGTAAGAATAGGACCCATTTGTAGAATAATTGCTGTGCCCTAATTCAGTCAGTTTCTTGGATGCCATCACAGTACCCATTATAGATGTACATTGAACCGAGTTTGGATCTGACCTCCATATTTCTGTTTCTGCCCATTTAATAATAAACTAGTAAAATCAAGATGTGCACTGAACCAAGGGCCTTATTCTGGTTGGCTCGCTAAACAACGGTAGTTTGCTGATTAGCGACCCTTCTAACGCGCCGGCTGGGGGTGTGAATGCCTGCCACCCACCACTGTGCAAATATCTCGCCCACACTGCGAATGGATTTTTTTCATAAACATCCATTTGCAGAGTATCGTACAGGCCGGTAATCATTTGTTGGTCACTGACCATCTAATGATTTCTACCGTGCTTGCAGATCGTGTGCTCCAACAGATCGTGTGACCTTGGTATGATGGTCTCGTGATCTGCTCACGATCATGATCGTTCTGGTGTGTACCCTACATTAGACTTGTGGCGTCCTGGTCCAATAAACTGGGTGGACAGCTGATGTCAAGTGACGTCAGCCTCCTCCCCGGCAGGCAGGTGCCCACCTGCATTTCTGTGAATACGCCCATGAAACACATGCAAAACCCCGCTGCCTGCTGCCATCATGCTGCCCCATGTGTGAGCGCCACTGAGACTATGCAAATCTTCAAAGGCGCCCGCACAGAAGCACTGAGCATGCGCATAAGTGAATATACGTATGCGCAGTGCTTCAGCATCGGTCCCCCCGTGCGAACATGCTGGGGACCAAACCAATCATAATCAGGCCCCAAGTTTGGACCTGTCCTCCATATTTCTGTTTCTGTCCATTTAATAATAAACTAGTAAAAACAAACAAACAGCTCAGGAAGAGAAGGCATGATGCATTATTTATGTAATGAAAACATACTAATAATAACCACAGGAGGCTTCACAGGGCACATAATTCTGTCTCAATTCTTACTAGGACCCTATCGATGTGGCATTTGCATGTCCTTCCAGTATTTGCATTGTTTTCTTGATGTAGTCTGGTTCCTTACCACAATTCCAGCTTCAAACACTACCTTAGAAATTGTCACGACACATCTTTGAGTTGCCACTCCACGATACCTCCCACAGCTTTTTGAAAGTTTCCCACATTTCCTCCACATTTTTCCACTCAAATAGAACATCACACTATTATTTTATAGATTTCCTAAACAAGTAAAAGATGGCTTTACAGACATTAAGGGGACAATTTAATAGGGGGAGAGATTCAGAAAGTGAGAGATTTGGTAAGAAATCTCCAGTTTTTTTTAAAGCGACAATCATTTACACTGCAAAATCAAACGAGATTTCGTACCAAATCTCTCACTTTCTGAATCTCTCATCCTATTACATTTTCCCAAAAGTATTGTAGATGAAGGTTTATTGGACTAGTTTCGCAGCAAAGAGTATTTGTAGGCACACTTGGCTCTTATAATAAAGACAGTCCCCATTACATTGTGCTCTGCAAATGTCCCCTCCCATCTCGCCAACCTGCCACATGGGTCTATGTACTAAACTTTGGAGAGAGATAAAGTAGACAAAGTACTATTAAATCATTCCAACGTGTCAGGTTACAGGCTGTGTTAAAAAAATTATAGTTAGGAGCGCACACCATCAAAGCACTACATTAGTTTTTCAAACATTAATTTGGAGTTCCTAAAAATGGCTGCACCTTGACATTATGGAGCTAGAATGTTAATTAATGAAGAACTTTCACCTGGAGAGGTCAATGAGCAAGCAGCCACCTAGCCAGTAGCCAGATAGTGCTTTTGGTGTCATTATCATCATTACCCATGTCTTTACACCTAACCTCCAATACAATGTAAGAAGCTCATTTGGGGTATGCATCTGAATTTAGTTAGGCCATCTGTAGGGGTACGTGATACATCCTTAATTGTCTTGCCTTTAGTCTTTTTTAGTTTGTGTCCATTTCCAATATATTGGATCTATAGACCCTTTTGCTGCAGATTTAGGAGTTGAAAATATAAAACTGTCCCAAGCTTGTCTGCAGTTTGTATAAGACAATACTGTACATACAAACTGGAGACAAACTTAGTTGACACTGTATTAAATTGACACTAATGTTGTTAAAGTAAGTAACTTTGCCAGGTTTGACAAATGTCAAAGGGAAATTCTAGAGCAGTTACTTCTTTGTTTTGGTTCTTACCATTTCAATTTTAGGGCATGTAATCTATAAGACCTTTCAGTCTGTTAAATTTCTTTTGGGGGTCTCAACCCTGCACGTTCAAGAAAAAATGGCTGGCTTAAAAATTAACTTCAAGTAAAATAATAATAATAATAATAATAATAATAATAATAATAATAATAATAATAAATCATTATCATAAGTAATAATTATTATTATTAATACATATTCATTATAATAATAACAATTATCAATCATCATAAGTAAATAATAATAATAATAATAATAATAATAATAAATGAAATCTAAGATACAAATCTTGATTAGTGCAATGACTTTCAATTAACTTTATGTTTCTATATTTGTATCATAAATGTCTTTACTCCCCTTAGGCCATCATGGATAATTTATTTAGGTGGCAATTATGCCCCGCAGGCCATTATTTCTTGGTTCCCAGCAGACAGTACATATATTAAGCGTATCCTTATTTGAACTTAGATTCATATTTTACTTTACAACATACTGTACAGCAAATAATTGATTCAATTATTGAATAACTGAGCCGTGTTCCTATAAAAATATCCTGATATTGTGTCCTGCTTGCAGTCCTTGAGGACATACAACAAGTTGAAAAACATGGTTTTAGACTCTGTAAGAATCAGATCTGACATCCGAATATGTAACAAATTATTTAATGCCTTATTCTCATTTACTAACGGTACCTGTGTCACTTTAGATTTGGTAGCACAATAAAAAGAATCTGCTTCATACAACAGTACAGGACATGATTCAGCTGAATTGTTCTGCAAAGCAGTTACAGTATATAAACACTGTTACACTGTAACAAAAAAAACATATCTTTTACAGGACTTTCCGCATCACTGAATCTGCACAAACCGCCTGGAGAGTAATTGCTACAAGTTCCCATTCCCTATACACCCCATTTTTTTTTTTTGTACAATGTGTGTGACCGTTCTTCCATGTAACAATTTAATGTCCCCTTCAGGAGCCCTGACTTTGGTGTCCTTTCAAATTTCCTGAACCGCAAATAACCAAATAATGGAAGAATGTTTCACAAACCTTCTTCGAAACAAGGGTATGAACAGCAGCAATCGATACAAACAGAAAGTCTCTCCCTTGTCTGCTTTGAGGGGAGAAACTTTTAGAACCAGGAGGAAAATTCTGATACATTTATACAGAAGAACATTTAAGAATACAGTTTTTGTCCATCGGAGGTAGCCACATACACGGAACAGCAAGACAGCAAGACAATTAAAACCACCAGCTCTTTATGTTATGTAGGTCCCCTTTGTGCCACCAAAACAGCTCAGATCTGTTGATGTACGGTCTCTTCAAGACCTATAAAGATGTTCTATGGTATCTGACACCAAGACATCTACAGCAGATCCTGTATGTCCTGTAAATTGCAAGGTGGGGCCATCTATGGCTCAGAACCTGTTTTTTTACCAGCACATTTCACATATGCTGATGGGATTGAGATCTGGGAAAACTGGCAACAAAGTGAACACCACATACTTGTTGTCATGTTCCTAGAACCATTCCTGAACAAGTTTTGCAGTGTGGCAGGGTGCCTTATGCTGCTGAATGAGGCCATTGCCAAATGGAAATACCATTGCTGTGAAGAGCTTTAATACAGGGGTGTCTGTATGAGTGCCAAAGTGAATTTGTCAAAATAAGATGGGTGCTAAATAAGTAAGAAGTAGGCTCTGATTGGTTGCCCATAGCAACATCACATGTGGAGTAGAATTCACATCTTAGTAAATGTCCCCCATAATGTCTTATACAGGAAATATATTATATATATATATATATATATATATATATATATATATATATATATATATATATATATATATATACATGTGTGTAGAGATAGCACTCTCCAATCAATTTCAACTGCCGGGGTGCCATGTGCCAGAAAGTCACCACCATTTAGGAGCTTCCATATCCATACAAAAAATTGCAGACACTCACCGGACTTGCTTGTAGCGTTTTTTAATAACACATCACCTTACGTGCATAACAGTGGGTACAGGTCGACGTTTCGGTCCCATGCTGGACCTTTCTCAAGACCCCCTTCCTGCTTTCTCCAGCGTGTAACTACCCCTGCCCCATGTGGACCTTAAATAGCAGTAAGTGGTGGCCAACCACTCCCCTTAGTTAATTGCAGGAAGTAATGTGTTTCCAAATCATCCTCATAAATTACATATTGCACAAATAGTGACACATACTACATTAATATTGCACATAGCCCACAACATACCTTACTCATAATGTAACCCTGATCGTCCAAATACACATCATGATCATCAGGAACAACTTAATTCCATTTCTAGTGCGTGACACGCACTCGTGTGTAGCGTGCGCTCCACCACCCGGACTTCCGGGCGGAAGCGCGTCACCGTATACTCGCCGCCCAGTCTATCTGTCTGGGGTACAGCGTGGCACGCGTCAATTGACGGCGTGCGTTCCATCGCCCGGACTTCCGGGCGGAAGCGCGTCACAGTATACTGGCCGCCCAGTCTCTCTGCCTGGCTCACAGTGTGGCACGCATTACTCAGCGGCGTGCGTTCCATCACCCAGACTTCCGGGCGGAAACGCACAATCGTTACCCAGACTCAGAGACATGATGTTATCATGCGGCACTATCAGTTGTCAACATTATTGAAGCCACATGACCTGCACTATAGTTCATAGCAAAACATAGAGGCGGGCAGATCGTTAGTCACTGGAACGCACGGCCATTGCGCCCTGCGTTCCATATATGTATAGTAATCACATATACATTATTAGTTAAGTTAAAAAACCTCGTACCTATAGGGCAAATACCTATTGGCCACCACTGTATGCACATCAGTGTCCACATATTAGGGCACCCCAAACTAATACATACATATATACAAAACCTATATACAAAAATTACAAAAGATTATATACACAATCCCAGACGCAATAGGACCATATTCCTAGTTATGATATTGATATTCATCAAAACGTACATACAAGAGAAAAAAAAATTTTGAAAAAAGAAAAAGAGAAAAAAAGAACTTTTATACTTTATTGGAGGAAATATTCAAGAGTCCTCTCGATTTTTTAGCAGTCCTTTCAATTTCATAAAAAGACACTCATTGGATTGACTTCGTTCAACCCTCTTGGGGCTATTGTGTCCAACTTCATGATCCATTTGGCCTCCTTTCTCAACAATAGCAGTCCATGATCTCCCCCTCTCTCCAGGGGGGGTACCCAGTCGATTATCATATAGGTCATTGCTGACACTTGATGTTTCAGTTTAAGAAAGTGGAGTGCCACAGGTTTATCAGTTGTCGATGTGGCGTAAGCAAGACGAATAGAAGAGCGATGCTGATTCATACGTTCTCTAAATGTTCGTATTGTCTTGCCCACGTATGTGAGGCCGCATGGGCACTTCAGTATATAAACAACATGGTCCATAGTACAGACCAAATGATGTCGGATTTGTATCTTCAGCCCCGATTGGGGGTGGCAAAAGGTGCTGCCCGTAATCATGGCCCTACAAGTTGTACATTGTAGGCAACGGAAGCAGCCCATCTTCTTTTTCAGCCAACCTTCCCCTCCACGGGTATGGCGCATGTTCGGCCGCATCAAAATATCTTTAAGATTTTGTCCTCTCTTGGCCCCTATTAGTGGAGGAGCTTCAGCTACCCCTTTAAAGGCAGGGTCAGACGTCAAGATTGGCCAATGTTTCTTAATGGCTCTGGTGACCTTATTGTACCCACTGTCGCACTTCATAACCAGCGTCAAACGATCATTCGATGTTCTCTTTCGTCTGCTGACATCTGGATTTCGGTGAATCTTTCTTGCTTTAGCCAGGCAGCGGTCAATATCACCAACTTTGTAACCCCTTTCCTTAAAGTGGTCCCTGCATTCCATCAGTTGTATTTCCGCTTTGGCCGGTTCTGAGTTATTTCTTAGAACCCTGAGGAACTGGGAAACTGGCAAGTTTGATTTCAGTCTCTCCGGATGGTGACTGCTGGCCCATAACATGGCATTCCTATCCGTAGGTTTTCTGTAAAGGGTGTATTCCAAATGTGAGTGTCTGTTGATGATTGTAACGTCCAGAAAGTCCACCGAATGTGGATCCACATTCGCCGTAAATCTTACCGGACTGTTTAATGCATTTAGTTCCTCAACCATCATAAGGAAGGACTCCTGTGTCCCCCTCCAAATTAAAAATAAATCATCAATAAATCTCTTGTAATGTATTATATTAGCTGAATACCTCTGCAAAATGTGGACTTCTTCATACTCAGCCATGTACAAATTGGCAAACCCTGGCGCCAGGTTCGACCCCATTGCCGTGCCAGATGTCTGCATAAAATGCTCACCTTGGTATTGGAAATGGTTAAGCGTCAAAACCTTGTTAATCAGTTCGCAGATAAATTCAATTGGGGGTCCGTCATATGGGCCTTTGAGTAAGGCTCGTCGTACTGCCTGTATACCAGCATCATGAGGTATTATGGTATACAGGGACGCCACATCTAAGGTGGCAAGTATACATTCGTCGGACAACCCCACAATGTCTCGTAGTCCCCCCAGGAAGTCGCCAGTATCTCGGATGTAACTCGCTACCTCGCGCACACACGGTTGCAGATAGTAATCCACCAACTGCGCCAGTGGTTGCAGGATGGAGCCACATGCCGAGATAATTGGCCTCCCCGGGGGGTCCACCAAAGTCTTGTGGACTTTCGGGAGGGTGTATATCAGGGGACACCTGGGATGTTCAACCACCAAGAATTCATAAAGTTGTTCATTAATCCACCCCATATTGACAGCAGATTTTAACAAACTGTCCACCTCTTTTTTTACTCGGGGCATGGGATTGTATTCCAATTTCAAATAGGTGTTGACATCTCCCAGTTGTCTCCTGATCTCCCTATCATAGTCATCAAAATTCTGAAGCACAACAGCACCCCCTTTATCGGCGCTTCTAATCACCACCGATGTATTCATTTTTAACCCATCCAAAGCCATTCTCTCTTCTTGTGTTAAATTATCAAATGTACGTCGGTGGCTCAGGTTGGTATTTACATCCCGATCCACCATCCGTAAGAAAGTTTTCAGACTGGCATTGGATGAGGGGGGGTCAAAGGTGCTAGCTTTTTTGAACTTAGCCACTCCCTGATTATCAAATGCTTCTTTTTCAGAAAAAAACTCTTTGAGTCTTAGTTTACGTCCCATCTTGTACTGGTTAATTCTCCATTCCATTTTGTCAAAATTGCAGGTGGGTATAAATTTTAACCCTTTCATTAACAAGCTCTCTTCTGCTGCGGAAAGTGTGTGTGTAGACAGATTAAAAATAAGTTGCTCTACCTGCCCCGTCCTCCTCTTCCTGTACCTCCCCCTCCTCGGGTGCGGTCTCTGCCGCCTGACCTTCCTCCCACCTTGGGCCTGACGTCTGGGCCTAAAAAAGACCCTGTAGCCCGTTCACGTCCCAGTGGTGGTAGGCCCCCAGAGGCGTCGGAGTCAGCAGATGAGTCGGAATTCTGGGTGGTAGAGTCTTGTCCTCTCTTATAATTACGAGTCCTTTGTCTGTACCGTGGATTTTGTGTCTCACCACTTAACCAACGATATACTGTATGATGCTGATAATCAGACTCAACAGTCTCCCACTTTTTTCGCTTAAATGCGATTAGATCTGTTCTATATTTCTCGACCAGAGTCTGAATTTTAGTCAGCCAATCATCAGTTTTATCCTTGGTTAAAGTGGATTTATATTTCTTTTCAAAATCCTTGATCTCACCTCTCACTTTTTTAAGTTCACTGCCAACCTCCTCAATGACCAATATTAGTAAGTCGGCGGAACACTTATTTAGTATTCCACACCACTTAATACAGAAGGCGGAGTTCTTACGTCCTATAGTGGGTGAATTATTAACTCTAAACCCCCTAGGGATCCTCTTCTTTCTGTAGTATTCTGATAAAAATTGACCGTGAAGTATCAAATCCACTTCACGTTTTTTTAAACGGGTCAATTTAAAATGTAAGTCCAGTGGAGTTTCTGCTGGCAGTTTGTCAAAGTCAACCTGGTCAAATAAGACCCTATCAGCCTCATCATCGGTCAAACTCACAAAAATGCTCTCAGCCTCATTGAGAGCATTGTCATCCAAAAAACCTGCTAATTGAGTCATATTTCAAAAAAGTCCACGTTTTGCAAAAGGTATCTATATCTCTATTGCGTCTGGTTTACATACACAATACTAAATAAGTTCATATAACTAAACAAGTAGCTACACAAACCAAAAAATGCAGAAAGCAAATAAGTAAACAACATTCATTAAACCAAAAAAAAGACATACAATTTTTTCTTTAAATTATTGATATCCAATAGCGGGGTGCCAATCCAGAGAAGCATCCAATGATTCCCTTAATATCCATGTGTGTAGAGATAGCACTCTCCAATCAATTTCAACTGCCGGGGTGCCATGTGCCAGAAAGTCACCACCATTTAGGAGCTTCCATATCCATACAAAAAATTGCAGACACTCACCGGACTTGCTTGTAGCGTTTTTTAATAACACATCACCTTACGTGCATAACAGTGGGTACAGGTCGACGTTTCGGTCCCATGCTGGACCTTTTTCAAGACCCCCTTCCTGCTTTCTCCAGCGTGTAACTACCCCTGCCCCATGTGGACCTTAAATAGCAGTAAGTGGTGGCCAACCACTCCCCTTAGTTAATTGCAGGAAGTAATGTGTTTCCAAATCATCCTCATAAATTACATATTGCACAAATAGTGACACATACTACATTAATATTGCACATAGCCCACAACATACCTTACTCATAATGTAACCCTGATCGTCCAAATACACATCATGATCATCAGGAACAACTTAATTCCATTTCTAGTGCGTGACACGCACTCGTGTGTAGCGTGCGCTCCACCACCCGGACTTCCGGGCGGAAGCGCGTCACCGTATACTCGCCGCCCAGTCTATCTGTCTGGGGTACAGCGTGGCACGCGTCAATTGACGGCGTGCGTTCCATCGCCCGGACTTCCGGGCGGAAGCGCGTCACAGTATACTGGCCGCCCAGTCTCTCTGCCTGGCTCACAGTGTGGCACGCATTACTCAGCGGCGTGCGTTCCATCACCCAGACTTCCGGGCGGAAACGCACAATCGTTACCCAGACTCAGAGACATGATGTTATCATGCGGCACTATCAGTTGTCAACATTATTGAAGCCACATGACCTGCACTATAGTTCATAGCAAAACATAGAGGCGGGCAGATCGTTAGTCACTGGAACGCACGGCCATTGCGCCCTGCGTTCCATATATGTATAGTAATCACATATGCATATATATTTTCTACACAACATTTTTAATTTTAATTTATATGTCAAATATGAGAGATGTTGGCCTCAAAGGCTTAAGGTTTCGGTAGTTCAGGTTTCCCAGCAGAACAATACCCTTGCCTTATTTTCAGAGTGCATCCTGATGTCTTCCATAGGTAGGTAATGAACATTGCTCCATAATGCAGTTCTGAAACTTATGTACCCATTGTAAATACACAGGGGTCAGCATGGGAACAAGCCTAGGATGTACTATTGGAACTGCAACTTGTTAACTTTGAGTGGTAGAGAGGACTAGTCAATTCTGAATAATAAAATTGTATGGCTAAAGCTTCCCCTGTATAGTTGAAGTCTGTAGAATCTGCACCACAGTTTTAATCAATATGATAAATAAACAAACACAACATAAAAAGGTATTTCAGCTCGTATAACAATTGCAGAATATAAAAACAAGTATAATGTAGACATAATGTAATAGGGTGGGTGGAAGAATCAGAAAGTGGGAGATTTGGTAAGAAATCTCCAGTTTTTTAAAAGCGGCAATCATTTACACTGCAAAATCAAACTGATTTTGCAGTGTAAATGATTGCTGCTTTAAAAAAACCGGGAGATTTCATACAAGGGGTGACATTCTATGGGATGAGAAGTTTAGACTTTTGCGAGTTTTTTCGCAAAAACGTCCGAAATCACATTTTTTTCCATTTTCGCATATTTAATGAGCTGCGAAAATGTGAAAAAAGTGCGATTTTGACCAACAAATTGTATACACTGGAAATGCGATGGCTGCTTTTCGCAGCACATCGCATCCAGATGTTTTCACATGAAAAAGTATACAAATCGCATATTTAATGGTATGCGATTTGTATAAAGTGTGTCTATAATTCGCCCAAAAATCAGACCAGGTTCTGATGGGCGAATTAGCCTGAACCCTGCACAGATCGCAATGTTCTGTGCAGGGTTCTGGTGTAAAAAAAAAATTAAACAGTTAAAATAAAAAATAAAAAACCAGAGAGCCGACTTTCTCGGCTCTTGATTGGCCGCTAGGCGGCCAATGGAATTATTCTGAGGAGAGGCGAGGAAGATGAAACATCTCTGCGCCTCTTCAGTCCGAGAGCGGGTACCACAGCAGCCGGGAGCAGCGCGTCTGCCGGAGAGGATGCCGATGTCGTCGCCGGGGACCAGGTGAGTAGGATTTCCTTCCTAAGGTACCCCTTGTGGACTTCTTCGGATCCTGGACCCCGGACTCTTCAGCCCTGGAGCCCCAGAACCCCAGGACCAGCCCCGGAACCAGGACCAAGGCCCCGGAACCGGAACCGGACTCTTCAGCCCTGGAGCCCCGGAGCCCGGACCCAGGATCCAGGGACCGACCTACGGGCTCAAGGTAGGTAAGTATCAGTGTGTGTGTTATGTGTGTATTAAACTTTTATTTTTCAGGGTGTCAGTGTGTTTTATTTCACTATTTTTTGTACTGTAGAACTACAAGTGCCAGCGGGCCCTTTAATGCCCCGCATGCTGGGACTTGTGGTTCTCCAAGTCCCAGCATGCGGGGTAGGCTTGCTGGGACTCATAGTTCCACAGTAGAAAACAATAGTTTTACTTCTATTTTTTACACTATCCATCAGCCCGATGCCCACCGCCCAGGGGCATCGGGGACAGCCCCGGACTTTCAGCATGGGCTGGTAAGTCCTGGAGGGGGGGACCCCTTCATTGGGGGGGTCCCCACTTCCCCAGGACCCCTGCCCATGCTGACCAGCCAGGGGGATAATGCTTTGGCCGCGGGACCTTATATAATAAGTGTCCCCCGGCTGTGGCATTACCCTGCTGGCTGGTTGGGTCCGGTGCTGGTTCTTAAAATACGGGGGACCCCTAGTCATTTTGTCCCCCGTATTTCGGGAACCAGCGCCGGACCTTGAGCCTGGTGCTGGTTTCATTAAATCAAGGGGACCCCTATTTGTCGGGGACCCTGATTTTATGTCACCAGCACCGGCTCAATGAGCTCGGGGCTGGTTATGCTCTGGCGGGGGACCCCGCGCTGTTTTTTTTTGTTTTTTTTTTAAATTTGCGATCTCCTGCAAACGTGCGATTTTCAAACATGAAAATCGCACATTTTCAGGACTAAACACATCGCACCAACTCGCACCTATTCGCACTATTTGGCCCGTTTTTCGCATCTCATTAAATATGCGAAAAACGGGCCAATCTTGCGATTTGCAAAAGTGCGAAGTGGTGCGATAAAAAAAAGCGATTTTATCTCATCCCATAGAATGGCACCCTAAATATCTTACTTTCTGATTCTCCCACCCTATTACATTTTACCCAGAATTTTTTTTTTTAGAGTGGATGGGGTTCGTACAGCGCACGCCATTGGAATGTATGGTGAAAGGGACCAAGAGGGAACACCTACACTCTAGAAGTGATAATAGGAAAGAACAAGAAGGCCCTTCACCAATCATACAGCGCTAAAAGAGAACACTGGCCCTGACAGATTGCTGACACATTGCTGTGCAGTACTGTGTGCTAAGCGATTTTGCTGAGTGAACTTTCTGAGCGATCTGAGAAATCGACATTGTTCAGATCGCTCAGCAGAGTCGTCCTGTGTGTAGGCCCCTTAAGATAATAAGATTGTGACAATCTAGTTTTGCAATGATCTTTCATTAATACATTCACAGAGGACCAACATTTGAATTGGAATTTTGTGTTATATTTAAAATCTGTTTGGCTTTTATAAAACCACAAAGCACCAATTAGTACACTATAAATCAAGGATGGGGAACCTTTGGAACTCCAGCTGTTACGGAACTACACATCTTAGGATGCACTGCTACATTTCTGCTATTTGGCCATGCTAAAACTGTAGCAAAGCATTCTGGGATGTGTAGTTCAACAACAGCTGGAGGGCCGAAGGTTCCCCATCCCAGCTAATAATTAAAATACTGAGCAGTTTTTTAAATAATATTTTTGGGGGTTATGCCAATGACCTTTCCTTTACCACCAAAATATCATTAGGGAGCTATAACAACATTCTTGCTTTTGTTATTTAAAAAAAGATTGGCATGGTTCAGAGAGTTTTGCATTTCAGTGGAGTATTTGCATACAGTGAAATCACTCCATGCCTGATCAAATGTCAGCAGATACGACGGATGAAATACCGTTTGACAAAATCCCAAAAACTGAATGACAACAGACAAAATACCGACAGGTACAGAACACCGACACAACCACAATACCGACAGCCAAAATATTGACACAAATAATACCGAATACAGGTTTCATGATTGTTTTACAAAAATATACCTGTTCGGGTTCGGTATGATTTACCTACAATCAAAATCTCAACAGTGAAAATACCGACCGCATTTGACTGACGGTCAAAATACAGACATGGTCAAAATACCTACATTTAAAATATAGACAGGTCAACAATTAGACACGTTTTTCATATTTTTTGGGGTCTGTATGTTGACATAGGTTGACATGAACCCCGTGCTTTGGGCACAGTGCCTCGCTGTGCTTGGCACACTATTATATTCCCCCTCCATGTCCACTGGGATGGTAAAGTATGCACAAGTCAGTATTTTGACCGTCGAGATTTTGATTGTAGGTAAATCTTCCGCATCCCACCTGTTCATACTTTACCATCCCGGAGGGCATACAGGGAGAATAGAATAGTGAGCGAGCAAGCTCAGCTAGCCATGTGAGGGAACGCAGTATGCAGTATATAGTGTAACAATGTCGGTCAATTGATTGATTTGACTGAATCCACAGTTTGTAATATCATGATGAATCTGTGCTTGGAAAATTATTTGTGAATTACAAGCTTCTTATGTTGTCTAGTCCAGGTACAGTATGGTGGTTCCAACTTCAATGACAGAATATATAGTAAGGATACCCATTTAAATGGTTCACCAACGATGGTGTCATCAGTGTTTTAACCCCTTCAGTGGTGGGTTTTGCTGGGGCAGGACAAACCTACTAGGGCAGGTTTGTCCTGCCCCAGCAAAACCCACCACAGATAGTAGGAAGCCACCCCCCCCCCCTCACCTCCGCTCCGGCGTTACTGCACCGGAGCTCCCCTGCCACCGCTTCCCCCTGCCGCCTGTCAGTCATCACACAGGCGGCAGGCTCGGGGATGTTTCGCAGTGGCTCGGGAGGACTCGGGTGCCTGAACTCTCCCGAGTCCCCCCGAGCCGCGCCGACCATCCCCGAGCCTGCCGCCTACATCATTGATGCAAACAGTGAATGGCGGCTGGCAGCAGGGGAGCTAGGCGTACGATCGCCGGAGCGGAGGGGGTGTGGGGGGGGGGCGAGAGGAGACGGGTGACGGGGGGACCATTAAAGGTAGTGTGCCAGTGGTGTGCCAGTGGTGCTCTGCTGGAGGCACCACTGGCGCGCACCTAATGCAAAGTGGTATGCGCGGAAATTTTCCGGGACAGCCCACTCTCCACTGGGTGGAGCCGTGTGCCATGTCCCAGGTAAAAGAAGAAACTATTTGCACTCTCTCTGCCATTAATGCAGGATAAGAATCAAACATTTGTCATCTATGGCAAAAGCATCAACCTTTGGTGCACATCATAGAGGCTTACTAGACCTCAATGGTTAGTGGACATCCATATCCAGATGCTATTTAAATGGAAATGGATCTGTGAATAAACACACATGACATTTCTTCGTATATGTATATATTACATATCTGCATTTATATAGTTGATTTGGTAAAAACTCGATTATGGGAGTAAAGTAAATTGATCTACAGTGCAAAACAAATCAATGTTATATACCTTGGGCCTGATACTGGTTGACTCGAAAAGTAGCTATATTTCACTGCTTTGTGAGCCAACTAATGCCACCTGCCAGGTGTGAAAATGCCCGCCCCCTATTGGATGCCGAATGTCCCTGCACGCCTGTGAATGGATGTTTTGCATAAACATCCATTCGCAGGCTTGCCTGCGGGCACAAAATTGTTCGATGGTCGCCAACCATCGAATTATCTCTAAAGCACGCGCTGGTGACCTAGATTAGCTGCTCCCTGCAGGCTCCCTGCTTTGAGAACAGGGCGGGCAGCTAACATCTGATGACGTCAGCTTCCCGCCCAAATATAATAACTACTGTAAGGGGCTAATTCAGACCCATACATTGTGGTCCAAATTTGTCTCTGTCCCCGAGGTTTAGGGTTTGCGCCTGTACGAATACATGCAAACCCCAGGAGCGAACCTCTTTTGGTGAGTTTCACACTCGCTGAGCTGTTTGCTGTAACAGAGGAGGGCAGGGGTCAGAAGCAGGGGAACGCCCAGCGTTTTATGTTCATCCCCATACAAATGCTGGGCTTTCCCCTGAACACGCAGGTGTAGCAATGCCTGCTTGGGGTGGCTGATATCACATGAGCAAGTGATCAAGGATGACATTATTAGGAAATATTTTGCAATCTCTCACAGCAACATTAGCACTCAAAGGGTTAAGTCTGGTGAAGTGATGAAGCGGTGATGAATTGGAAGCTTACAGCGGACCAGCCACTCAGCTGTGTTTGAAAAATAACATTTAAGAGTTGATTTGCAGATGCATTCACAGTTTTTACTTTATCATGGCTTTATCACCACTTTTATCAGGCTTAATACATCTGCCCCAATGTAAACTACAGTACAAGGGTCTGATTAACATTGGCTCTCTAGGTAACAAACATCTGCAACAGAGGTGTAGCTACCGTAAGGCAGCCACCACGGCTGCTTGAAGGAGCAAGCGCCAGCGGGGCGCCTCCGGTGCCCGGGCACTCTGGTCAGACCCCCCTTACCCCTCCACATGCCGCCGCCACCGCATTCAGTCCGGCACCGCAGATAGCCTCCGGGCTCCGTCTCCTGCAGTAATGAAAAATGACACAACAAAATGGCTGCCCCCTAATAGCAGACAGTTTTTAAGGATGCTAGACTTACGAACCGCTTGACACATGTGATACTCGACAAAGGTGTTCACACAGGGGCACTGCACATGCGCAAATATGCGCATGCGCCGACCCCCCCACCACCCGAATTAGGCCCCTGCCAAGACAAGCTGAATCACTCCCCAATTCTGTTGTGCCTACTTCCACATTCTGTACATGCAATATGGGATTTAAACTTGACTGTTTGATGTCAGGCATTGCACAAGCTGTGGTGACATTAATAAGCTCTGGTGACAATTCTGATGTTCTGTTGTACAACATTATAACAGGAGAGATTGTTCTCTGTTATGTCCAGAGATCTCTGTATGCAAATGATACAGTTTTGGAATAATGAAGCTTCCTAAGTAAGCAAAGCACAGAAATAATCATTTCAGGCTAATTTTCTTTCTTAGAATAAAAACACATTAAAGTAAGTGTTTGAATGATTTTATTCTTGTCAAAAAAAAAATGTATGCTTTCATTATCATTAATGTGTGCAATTTAATCTTACTGATACTTTACACAAAACAAAAAGTGGATTAACTATTATCCCACACACACCAGATTACGATCTCTCTATGAAAGAGAATTAACTGCATATCACAAAAAAATGAGCGCCTTTAGCTTTCAATGAATGTCTAAGTAGAATGTTAAGTGGGACTGTGCCAAATTAAGAATTTTTCTCTCTCACTGAGGAAGAACATGACAATTGCTCTGCAATATGAAGAAATAACTGCAGAAGAGCAGCGTTTCTCATCCTCAGGGCCAGATGTACTAAGCTTGAAAAGTGATACAATGGAGAGTGATAAACCATGAACCAATCATACCAGGTGACGGATAAACTTTGGAGGCAGAAGGAGACATTGCTTGACATATGTTTGTTGTCTGCTTTGAACCAGACAGCATAGGAACCAACTTTTTTATGCCCCTTTATCCTCAGGCCCCGCATGGACATTCCCTCTCTCATCCCCCTGTCGCTGGGCCTGGATTAGGGTTGCCACCTCAGGCACCTTTGATTCCTGCAGATTCCCCTCCCCCCCTCACCTTCATGCACGCGCCCTCGGCGCGTGCTCTCCAGGAAAAGTGGCCGTAGCTTTGTAAAACAGACATGGCCTCTTTGGAAAAGTGGGCATGGCCTCTAATACATACATGTATTGAAGTCCCTATTGTTACATTTAATAACACATTTCCTTTTACTGACAACTCCTACACAGAGATACCTCACCCCTCACCCTGACACCAGTGACAACTTGGCTTACCTCTCCTCTGAGGCTCAGTTTGGGAGGAAGCACTGCTGCAGCATCTCAAGCTGTTGGCTTCACAGTTCTCCTCCATCCTCTGCTCTCCCGTGGCCCAGTTTAACTATTTCTGGAGGTAGAGGGAGCTGTGGGGCCGGCAGCAACTCGTTAGTGCTGGAGACACACTGTTCATGCCCTGTGGCCTTTCTGGTGCCCGTAGCTCGTGCTCCGCCAGAACAACCCTCCCTACGTGTGTGCATACTCAGTTGAGAGGCTGTGGAGACAGTGTTCATACTCACTTGAGAGGCTGTGGAGGCTTTTAGATTCACCCGGATTCTGGGAGAATCCTGGAATACGGGAGACTGCAAAAACGTCCTGGAGGGTTGCCTTCAATTCAGGGAGAATCCAGGAGAGGTGGCAACCCTAGCCTGGATAGAGCTCATTAACTATGCAGCAAGTGCATCACAGAGCTCTGTTAGAAGAGCAGCAGTCACACATGAAGCGCACTATAAACTACACGGATCCTGCTGTACATGCAGGTGCCCCTTCAGAACTTGGACTCCTGAGGAAGATGTCTTCATTGCCTCTAGGAGTTCTGCCCTTCTCCCCACCCAGATAAATAGTATTTTCACTGAGCTATCAGTTTTAATAGCAGCTCAATGATAACAATGAAAAAAGATATATACTGTAGAATGAGCGCTGATGGATTGTGGAACTTGAATTTAGCTTGAAGTTAACAAAAACAACAATTATTGAAAAAGTGCGCAAAATGCATTGAAGCTACTGCAGTCCTTGGAGCATCTTCCACTATTCATCACATCGCATTCAAGCCGTGGCCGTCGCTGCTGAAGATCTTGGCCAGATGGAGTGATGTCATCGGCGGGTGTACACCAGCGGTGAAGATTACCAGGTGGCGTGGAGGAAAATAGCGGCTGGAGCTCTCTGCCATTCTCCAGATCCACCCATGCAGCCAGTTGGTGATAGAGGTAAGGAGAGCAGAGATCCCCATTCAGACAAACTCTAAACAATCAATAGTTCTCATAGAAGAGTGTAAGCATTTGAAAACCAATTTTTTTTTCTGTGCATACACAAAGCGCATTTCTCTTTCCATCTTTCTTTAATTCTCTTATTTATCTTTTTTATTATTATTATTATTATTATTATTATTATTATTATTATTGTTTTTTTATTATACTTCTCTCAACCAACTTGAGTTTGTTCCTTAACTAGAAGACTATGGTCTGTACATACAAGAGATTTCATGTTGATCATATTATGAGATACCAAACAAATATCTTCATACATATAGATCAGTGACAGATCCACCACGGGGTGACAGGGGTTGTCACCCCAGGGCCCCACATATCAGGGGCCCCCACATTCCAGTCTGCAGTGGGTGGCATGCAGCGGGGTCCGGGCAACACGGGGCAGGCAGGGGGTCCCTGCAGCGGCTGGACAGTCAGCGGTTGGGTCACTGCAGTGGATGGGAACTAGTAGTTTCCATCTGCCGCAGGGACCCTGCCACTGCTCATCTGCCGCAGGGTCCCTCTACGCTGCCCGCCCTGAGCTGTCCCTGTCGCCCTGTGGTGGATCTGCCACTGGCAGCATGGGAAGCAGCGGCTCCTGATTGGCTGCCGGACAGTGTGAGCTGGCGTGAGATTCAAAAAGCGCAGACCTGCTCTGACAGCGATACAGCTGCTGGGGCGGGTGTGCTTCTTAGTTGATTCAGTTCTCTGCTCGACTGCCTGCCTCACTGCTCCCCCTGCCTGGCCTTACCACTCCCCCTGCTAGTGCCTGGCCTGACCTCTCACCCTGCCAGTGCATGGCCTCACATGTAATGGGCATCACGGTGTGTGGCATAACATGTAATGGGCATGGCATGTGGTATACTATGTAATAGGTGTGTGACGTGTAATCGGCATTATGTTGAACATTTTTGACTCGCACTGTCCATATTATCCCTCCTTTAGATTAAATTTGTTGAGTCCTGGCATAACGTGTAATGGGCATTGCTGTGTATGGCATAACATGTAATGGGCATCATGGTGTGTGGCATAATGTGTAATGGGCATTACTGTATATGATGTAACATGTAACTGGCATTATTGTGTGCAAAATCAAGAATTAAATTGAAGCTAAGGTTAAAAAAATAAGGCGGGCTGGGGGTGGGCCAGAGGGTGGGATGTGGGTGTGTCAAGGGGCAGGCCACTGTCCGGGAATCTCTTAACACAAAGGTGGTAAACCTAGTCTCCGGGAGGACCTACCCTGATCACCCTGTGTCTCAGGTGCTAGCTGACCATGAAGAGGCTGTGCCTGGACAGCACCTCTGACATGGATGAGACCATCTCTGTGGGCAGCGAGAATAACTACTGCGGGGGAGGGATACCCGGGGCACGCCACATACTCACAGTGACACAGGTTTATGCGGGATACATCACACCCCATTCACTCACACTGTGTAAGGGGGGGGGGTGTGAGAGGAGGGGGCTTCCACAATTTTTGTTGTCCAGGGCCCCCACAGACCTTAATCTGGCCCTTCCATAGATAGAGCATTTCAAAGCATCTACACCCCTTCAATTCTTGCTAGCTGTAGAAACCTTTTTTTTTTTAAACTGATCTCCTTTGTTTCTCTCACATGTATAAGCCCACTTGCCAACTTTTTCACTCAAGTCACCTGGGAAGTGCAGAGCCGGAGGTCCTGGTGGGAGATTTGGGGAGCACAGCTGTGTAAACCACATCATTGGAGCCTCACACCTGGATGTATATTATAACATAAAGCGTAGCCCAGATATTTGGCTATTCAGGGGCCACAAAGACACTCTGGAAAAGCAGGCAAGCTTGCATATAAGGTCCTATGGCATGCATAGTGCTGTCAAAGAAATGAAAATGCTTCCACAAAGAACATACATAAAAAAAGAAAAAAGAAAAATTAATGGAATACAGAGACATAGGGCCTTATTTTGGTTCATTCTTTCTGACAAAATCCTTCTTAGATGGGCAAAACCATGTGCACTGCAGGTGGGGCAGGTGTTACTTGTGCAGAGAGAATTAGATTTGGGTGGGGTTTTACTTCAAAGTGAGATCTATATTGCAGTGTAAAAATAAAGCAGTCAGTATTTTCCCTGCACAGAAACAAAATAACTCACCCAAATCTAATTCTCTCTGCACATGTTACATCTGCCCCCCCTGCAGTGCACATGGTTTTGTCCATCTAAGAAGGATTTTGTCAGAAAGAATGAACCAAAATAAGGCCCATAGAGACAATGATTCTGGTTGGAGAGCAGAGTAGCAGACAACTTTGTGAACCTGGCATCTATATCACAGGAAATGTCCTGTTCCACTGACCAATGACCGAAGCTGTTTCTTCCAGTGAATAAGAGATATGTGCAAGGTGTCACTCTAAATTCTGACCGCAGTGTCTTGCCGGCAGCCTATGCTAATGTAGAGCAATTATTAAAACATTAAAACAGATTGGGGAAAATGCTATTTTGTTAAGTCTGTGATTCTGATAATTAAATGAAAATCAGCTGTCTGGCAGGGCAGCTGCTGCCGTGTTTGTAAACAGGATTAATTAATATAATTTCAAGGACAATCTAAGAATATTGTGTTTATTAATGCTAGTTTCAAAGTAGGGATCACTGGGTGGTTTCAAAGCACATACTATTTCCCAGATACAAAACTGAAGATGATAATTTTAGATAATTATATTCTCCACTAGTTAAAAGCCCGTCAAACTGATGGACACCAGGGTGGGATTATAGTGTTGAAGTCGCTACACACAGAGGAGCTGGTGTGTTTCTGGAACTGAAGGACTCCTACGGCTCTCCAGAACTGATTATACAGAAGAAGTGGAGGATGAAAGGAGCATCTACCGCTATAGTGCCATAACCGAGCCTTGCAGAACGGCAACTCCGGCCGCCTCCCACATGCTCCAAAGAGAGCTGTAAACATAACCGCTTCTGAGCTTATATTTGCACAGGAATTGATAATACTGCTTATGTTAAGGCATTTTTAAAAAGGCATGCACACACAAATATTTTATATAACATCTTTTAACAAGCGCTTTTCAATAAAAAATCTAATCTACCGCTCGGAGGTGGGGTTCTGGGTCTGTGTGTGTCACTATTTTCCTCTCTGATTAATGCTCCTTCATTATTTGATGTGTCCAGTGTCTCTACCCCTAATTCCCTAACCAAACTCCAAAACTAACCCTAATAACCTAAACCAATATGCTGCCCAACAGGTACAGCAGACCTCATAACTTCATAACTTCACATTCGAAAGCAATGCTAAACATTTATTTTGATAATATTTTGGGAGGCTAGCCATACAACGGTACATTATATTTTGCATTATAATATTTGATACATTTTATAGGTATAATATTGCATAGTATTTGTAGAACATTTTAATAACGACCATATCTTATTGCATAGTAAGCATTGTAATGCCTCAGTAATAACCATCCCTTCAAAACAATGAGTCAGTGCAGTAGATGCATTTTAAATTAAAATGTATCTATTGCACTGACTCATATAAACCAATGACCAAGCAGGGGTCTTGTATACACACTGCAATGCATTGGACGCACAGATCTGTTCTAATCAGATATGCACTGCTCAGTCAGTGATGCAATACTTCCCCTTGGGGGGGAAAACGAAGGACAATGCTTGGGTTCAGATAGATGTCAATCTTTCCTGGGTGTTTGTGTCGCTGTAATAATGTCACTGGCTAATCAGAGAAGATGAATTAATAGATGATTCATTCATTCAAAGGCACTGAAATGTCAGTTTGCTGTCAATCTTTCTGTTTTGATCCTTTTCTGCCAGCATGCAGACACTATGGATTTATTTGGCACAGACTGAACATTAAGGCAGTTTTCCCAATCATTTATATTATAGCACAATACTACTGTGGACTAGTATTTACTGTACCTCGCATTGCTTTAGTCTCCTTTCCAAGTATTTCATTTTTATCAACTAGTAAGAAACAAATGTAATTGCTGAAAACATCTATTGTCTTCCTGTAACTGCCATAAAGAACTGAGGCCTTAGGGAAAATTGTGGTTTTGGGCCCCTACTCTGATTTCTAGTCCCAGTGCACAAGTCCATTCATCAGTCAATCATTATACTAATGCTACAATTTAATACACTGGCATAACTATAGCACCGCAGCCCCCGCCACCGCGGGGGGGGTGGGGGGTGGTGCTGTGCATATGGGGGCGCCGGGGGCTGCGGTGCTATAGTTACACCTCCCCCCAATCCCACGCAGGCTTACCTATTTTGCTGGTCCCGGCAGCTCCGTTCTTCTTCTGAGGACCACCACAAAATGGCCGCCCCCATATAGCACACAGTTCTCTGAAACTGTCTGCTGTATGGGGGCGGCCATTTTGTGGTGGTCCTCAGCAGAAGAACGGAGCCGCCAGGACCAGCGCAAAAGGTAAGGCTGCGGGGGATTGGGTGGGTTTGAATGGGCGGCGGGGGGGCGCCCAAAACGTAGCTACGCCGCTGATTTAATATCATGCACACACATACAGTATAGTCAATATTTGTTCTTGTTTATATTCTAGTACATGTGCTATATGTGACATACTGTAGAAACATGGATTTGACAGCAGATAAGAACCACTTGGCCCATCTAGTCTGCCCCTTTTTTAACCCTTCTCAAGTATCTTTGATGCTTACTGTTGTTCTTTGTAAAGGTATTCATATGCGTATCACAAACATGTTTAAAATGCTCAACTGACTTAGGGCCAGATGTATCAAGCTTCAAAAACTGATTAAATGGAGAGTGATAAACAGCCAGCCAATCAGCTTCTACCTGTCATTTTTCAAACACAACTGTTCACATAACAGTTAGGAGCTAATTGGCTGGCTATTATCACTCGCCATTTTATCACTTTTTGAAGCTTGATACATCTGGCCCTGATGGGAGGATATTCCACCTATCCACTGCCCTTTCTTTGAAATCATTTTACCTGTCAGTTTAGTATGCTGTAACAACGTTCTTATCCATTCCACTGTTTTATAATCCAATCCAATGCTTTCAAGTTTATTTAGTCATCTGTGATAATGGGCCATGTCAAATTCCTTATTACAATCTACATATGCAATATCTATGCCTCCCTTGATCTATTGTTTTAGTCACAGAGTCAAAAAAGTCAAAAAGATTCGATCGGCATAACCTTCCACCAGTTATTCAATGTTGTTTGGGAACCTGCAAATTGTTGGTTTTTAAGATATTCCATTATCTTTCTATTAATAGCGTTCTATAGGCATTTCTATACTGGGTGCAATGTGTGTGGGGCACATGGGCCCCTCTGTCCAAGGGAGCCCACACCGCACACACTGCACCCATCTTACCATACTTACCTTTCTGAAGTCCCAGGTCAGAGTTGCAGTCGCAGCAGAAAATTGAGTCCGTACCCTCCAACATGACCTACATTATTCCATTTAGTTCAAAATGCTCTTTTCCTGGACTTCCCTCTTAATTTATGATTGGCATCACCTGTGTTGACACTTTTCTCATAAATTAACTAGTTCAACACAGGTGATAGTAATCATAAATGAAGAGGGATGTCCAGAAACAGAGCATATTGTACCTAATGGAATGGATCATGTTGGAGGGTATGAGAGTCTACTGAACTCTGTAGAGGAAAGGGCCCTCTCCTCTGTCGAAAAAGCTCCTGAGTGTTACATTATGTTCCCTACTACAGATGTAAGGCTTACTGGTCTGTAGTTACTTGCTTTTTTTCTTTTCCTTTTTCCAGTCCCTGGAATTTAGTCCTGTAGCTAGTGATTGAGTGAATAATTAAAGGTGCCCATACACTGCCTGCGACGTTTTGCAGCAGTGTACGGACACCCGATGGACTGCAAGCCACCGGGACCTTCCGGCGGCAGGGACACATGCGATCCGTTGTGATGGATCGCATGCGTTGCTGCTTAAAGCCCATCCCAGAACGGGTGGTCGGACTGCCAGCCGGTCCGACCACCTAGTCGGGTCCGATGCTCACGGGACCGGATGCTCACGGGACCGCGCATTGGACCCGACTATATGTCAGGGAGAGGCGATTTGGTCCGATTTAACGGGCCGATTGGTTGCAATCGGCCGAAATCGGACCAAATCGCCTTGATGTATGCCCAGCTTTAGTTAATGGTGTTACCAGAAGCTCTTTTATTATACTTGAATGTTTCCCATCTGACACCATTGATGTAACCACTTTTAGTTTTGCATGTTCTCTTAGGACCTTCTACTTTGTAAATATACCTTCATTCATGTTGTCTTTATGAATGTCTTGCATCTTAACTGTGGGCCCTTCTGCTCTCCTTCTATAGATGCTCTGCTTTTGCTTTGTCTCGCTCCACCAATATCTTTCTCCATTTGTTTTATCCTCACTTATTGATTTAAGAAAAGTATTTGCACCTTTTATCAACTGACTGGGCTTTTTTCTCCCCAACATCTGCCTTATTCAGCCTGATCACTTTCTTAGCCTCCTACCATCTGGCAAGATATATCTGTTTGTTGTTATTATTGAGTCTTGTATTTTCTAAAGGGCATCTTTTTTGCTTTCACACTAATTGATACCTCTTTTGTAAAGTGCACTGGATTCCTTTTCCTAGTGCTTTTTCTAGCCCTTCTGTACAAAACCCTCTCTATAAACCAGTGGCATAAGTTCATCCGAGTTGCCCAGAGGCAAGATAAATATTGGTGCCCCCCAAATAGCTCAATCAGTCTGTCTCCTTAGGACAGGTCATGGGATCTAATACAGAGTGTGACACTTGCAAAAATGATGTTTGAACCCAATCAGCCACATTAGTGAGATCAACTGCTTTCAATTAACTGATTCAAACTTGAAAGGGAGCAGAGGTGCCCCCTTGGGAGCAGGATCCCGGCGACAGATGACTCCATTGCCTCCCAGAGTTCTGCCTCTGCTATAAACTGCACTGCTTGATGGTCACTCAATTCTAGCTTCTCAACCATATATATGTCTGATATCCTGCCACCATTTGTGAGTAATAAAAATATTATATTTCTTGAGGTATAATCCCTGTAAGGAAATTAGAAATTTGATACTTCTAGCTAAATTTGACCCCTTATGAACAAGGGAATGGGAAAATGGGAGGATACCGATGCACTAGTCATGTGGCACAATAGTAATTAACTGTAATCACTTATAGTATGTTTTACCACAATATAAACAATAGTAAGCTAAATTGCTGCTGCACAGTATTGAGGTGGAGGTGCTCCCCTGAGAGTAAATTAGAACAGTACAAGAACAGACAGAACAGTACTCTCTGGTTTTGGGGGCACAACTTATTCAGAATTTCTTTAAAATGTAACTTTTAATTATATCTTAGATAAAGAATAAAATTTACTTACAGCACATATACAGTGACATACAAATACATGAAACAAAGATTATAATCGCCACTCTTTATAAATATTGGCCGCCCAATATTTATAAAGAGTGGCGATTATAATTTTTGTTTCATGTATTTGTATGTCACTGTATATGTGCTGTAAGTTAATTTTATTCTTTATCTAAGATATAATTAAAAGTTACATTTTAAAGAAATTCTGAATAAGTTGTGCCCTCAAAACCAGAGAGTACTGTTCTGTCTGTCCTTGTACTAAATTTGACCCCTGTCAGTTTATATCAGGTAGATCAAAGTCTCCATGGTCAGGACTTCTCCTTTTAAAGCTATTTAAGTGATGTTCTGTAATAGGTTCCTATCCAGTACCTGCCCATGGCCTGGTGGTCTATACATCACAGAGTGTGAATAATGTCATTCTGCCCTCTTTCAAAGGTCATCCAAAAACCTCAGTTTATTTTAGTTATTTAACTATTTTGTATTAAAGTAGCATTTATGTTTTTTCTGTTCACATACATTGTTACTCATCATCATCATGTATCACCTAATCTCTCCCCCATATTATCCTACTATAATATTGATACCAATTCCATCACCTGACTTACCTACCATATGACAATATAATGCCATACGTGCAATTCAAATTATTATATTATCTGCATTGTGAAGTATAGCTGCATACTTACATTAACCTTCATTTTAAAGCAATCCTAGTATGCAGTAGTTCAGGTTATGGATAAGATATCTGCTAGGAACTAATGGTAAGTACAGGGTCCACAGGACCAGATAAGTAGTGGGGTGACACCATAAGCAGTGGCCAGCAACAAGGGAGTATAATAGCCTGCTGGTAGTAGGGAGGTCACAATACATAGAGCAAGTCAGTGACGCATTCTAGAACACCACAAAATGTGTTTGTGTCCAGGACCAACTAGAGGTAACTAGGGGTGCACAAGCAGTGGATGGCATGGCACCCTGCAGTCAGTAGAGCTATTGTGATTCCACCTGGAGAGTCCAAGATGTCATGCCTAAGGGCAGGGCTGCTGACTCTGGGAAGCAGAACACTGCCTGGTGATGCAACCCTGTTATGGCCCTGTTCCGGTCATTCCTTTAGATCCAGTAAGTGTGCACTGTAATTTACTGGTGATCTTTCACTGGCAGGCTTTCAGTACGTAGGGGCCTAATTGTCATCTGTGTAGGTAAGTAAAAAAAAACAAGATTTTTTTTCCCCTTCATTAAGGCTGAATATTTTTTTCTCTGCAACTAAAGCTGAATCTACCTGCAGCCTGGGCCCACTGTGGCCATGCATCTCGCCAATCAATTCAGGCATGATTGATGGACGATCCACCGGAACACCCATACCCTGCTGCTGGCTGATTTTCTTGTAGGATTGTGAAATACTGCAAGATGTGTAACTAGGGAGAACGATTTTAATCTACTGCATGGTATATAGTTAACACAGTAATGTATTTTTTGAACTGTATAAAACTATTTTTTTTTAAATAAATGTCACAAAACAGTCAAACAAAACAAAAAATAGCAAAATATATAAATATATCTATTTAAAAAAAATGGATAAATGTATTAACAAATCTGGAAATGTATTTATATATTTATACTAAACATGTTTAAATACCTAATACATGATTGATATATTTTATTTTTTAATTACTATTTTGAGGAAATGTTTGGAAAAATAATAGCCAGTTCCGTGGTTAAATTTATAATTCATAATGTATTTAAAAATAATATTTTAGTGTTTAGTGGTTCTTTATCAAAAAGTATCTATGAGAGGGGAAATTAGACCAGGACAATGATCTGTCAAAAATAATGTTTTAGTATTTTAAGGAAAAAATTTACAAAGCCAATCAAATTACCGGTAAGTTAAATGATGGAAACTTTACTGAATATATACAGTTATAGTCAAATAAATTGTGCTGTATGTGTTGGACCCAGTAACTAATATTTATAATAAAAAACACATATATTTAAAATTTGGCACTGTCCTTGCACATTATGGCTGGTGTGCAAATATGTAACTAGAACGTGTACAAATCACTTTTCAGTGAGCTATTGTATATTTCCCAGAGTAGACATTGTATATACAAAGGCAATCAAATGAAGCTACAGTATATTATGGAAAATGTACTGCATATATACAGTTAATGGGGGATATTCAAGTGGGATACAGACTGTTGGAACTTTCCAATGGAATCCCAGGCCGTTTTTGCTTCAATGTTCCGAATGTCTGAGATTTGGCAAAAAGGGACGCCATTTGACAATAAGGGATGATAATTCGTTACCCTTTCCTACAAAACAGATCCGACTTTAAAAAAAAGTCATATCTGTTTTGCCGGAAACTGCCTTCAATGCTGTTGAAATCTACAGCATTGAATAGGGAATGGCTGCTATTTCCACAGGCGAAAACAGCAGTCTGAATTGAATACCCCCAATAGTCAAATAAATTGTACTGTATGTGTTGGACCCAATAACTATTATTAACAATAAAAACATATACAGTACATTCAACATTTGGCACTGTCCTTGCACATTATGGCTGGTGTGCAAATATGTAACTGTAGAACGTGTACAAATCACTGCTCAGTGAGCTATATTTCCCACAGTAGACATGAAACCTTGTGTATATGTTAATAAACTTCAAACCTACCGAATCACATTAAACCCCAAACACAGCTCCCTCTCCATGTAGTGAGTGTATTGAACTAACACAGAGCCACATGCATATTTCATTTCAGTCTTGTAACATAGGTTCCACTGGAGCTATGATAAAGCCACACTGGGCTCATCACCCTATACATTATTCTGTTAGATGTATCCTGCTTGCATACATGTATAATTTATGGTAGCTATAAACCTGTCCAGATCTATCCTGTAAACTGCTATACGCTGTTTCTTTTCTGGAGACAGGGGCAGAATTGTGGATGTCAACTAGAAGCTTGGCAAGGAAAGAAATGCAATAAATGACCTGTTATTGGAGCTGAGCTATTCATTTCCTGTTTATTGAAGTCAGCCTTCAAGACCAGTCATATTCTTCCAAATCCATACAGCTTTGTATTCCATTTATAAGCATTTGCTTATTATTCCGCACACAGCTGTGGCACAAATTTGAGTTAAGGCAGCAAAGTTCCTGTGTTGTTCTGCACTGTATTTGTAAATTCACATTTCATGCAATTGTCTCTGAACAGAAGTCGGAAAAATGATGGTCAATTCATTCAGCCAGCAAAATGTGGGAAACAATTGCGACCACATGTAGAATAAACTGAATATTTTGCAGAACTGTTTTGAAAGTTTGGCGAGCGTGTTACATAAATCCACACAGGGATTATATTATATTATATAACTAGTACAATAATACCAAATGAGATTACATTGTAACCTTTGCAGGGTGGCTATGAGATTTGTTGGGCTCTAACACTAGCCAATCTACTGTATAGGGGACACAAACAAAATAATATGGTGTTCATATTCTAATAAAACAAATTTATCAAAGAGAAATAAGGAAGCGGGCTTCTAAATTTTATTTATTTATTTACAGTTTCTTATATAGCGCAGCAGATTCCCTTGCGCTTTACAATAGTAGACAGTGATAAAACAAACTGGGTAACGACAGACAGACTTGGGGGTAGGAGGGTCCTGCTGCAAGCTTACAATCTATAGGGATATAGGGGGGAAACACAAGGACAGGCACCAGTAATAGCATAGCAGTCCCACCAAGTTGCAAGTCCAGAAGGGAAGCTAAATAATACATAAGGGCCTCAGAGGGTTATGTGTGTGTGGAACTTAAATATGATAGGCTTGCCTGAAGAGGTGAGTTTTCAGGGAACACTTGAAAGTTTGGAGACTAGTGGAGAGTCTTATTGTGCGTGGAAGGGCATTTCATAGGGTGGGAGCAGCCCGATGAAAGTCCTGTAATAGTGAATGGGAGCTAGTGATCCGTGCAGAAAAGAGACGCAGATCTTGTGCAGAGAGTGGTCGAGATGGGAGATTGTTGTAAGTAGAGAGATATATGCTGGTGCAGTATGCTTAATAGCTTTATATGCGAGTAGAAGTGTTTTATGTTGAATACAGTAAGATACAGGCAACCAATGGAGGGACTGGCAGAGTGGATTAGCAGACGATGAGCGTCTTGCAAGGAAGATGAGCCTAGCAGCAGCATTTAAAATGGATTGTAGTGGTGAGAGTCTGTTCTTGGGAAGACCAGTTAGGAGACTATTGCAATAATCAATGCGGGATATAATGAGTGCATGGATAAGAGATTTGGTAGTGTCTTGTGTGAGATTGGGTCGTATTTTGGATATGTTTTTTTGGTACTTATGTAATATCTGGGCTCCCGTTTTTCTTATGAGACCGCGTCCCCTCGCGGGGCTCGCTGCGCTCGCCACGCTTCGGGCACGGTGTCTCGCTGCGCTCGCCACACTATATAAAATCAACTCCATGCGTCGTTGGATAGTAGAGGTATGAAAAAATGGGGTGCATTTAACATGGGAGCCCAGATAATACATAAGTACCGTTTTTTTAGATGCATGTAACATGATTTGGAGACAGATTGAATGTGGGGAAGAAAGGACAGTTCACAGTCGAGGATGACCCCTAAGCAACGAGCTTGTGGGGTAGGGTAGATTGTCGAGTTGTCAACACCGATGGAGAAGTCAGGTTCGTAACTGTTCTTAGTTGGTGGGAATATAAGTAATTCCGTTTTGGAAATATTAAGTTCTAAAATGGAAATGAATGGGCCATTGGCTATGGTCTAGTCCAGTGGTAGCCAACCCTAGCCCTCAAGAGCTACCAACAGTTCACATTTTCCAAACAACCTAGCTGCTGCACAGCTGCACTAATTACTGACTGACACATGTGAAAAGATACACAGGTGGAGCTAATTCTTTCACTTGTGATTCTGTTAGAAGACCTGCAAAACATGCACTGTTGGTAGCTCTCGAGGACTAGGGTTGGCTACCCCAGGTCTAGTCAGTTAAAATAAACATTTGAACCTTATTAAATAACTTCTTCCCAGGTAATTAGCTTTAGAATACATATTGTTAGTTTGCTTTAGTAAATAAGGGAGGGAGATAGATTAAATACTTTTAGGGGAGGAATTTTATGATGTATTTACAATTTTTAATTTAAATATATTCTCAAATTACCACAACATATTCTTTTTTCCTCCCCCCCCCCCCTTTTTTTTTATCCGTTTGCATTCAATTGAAAAAGTTTGCTTTTTATCATTTGAATTACTTTTTTAAAGATAAAAAAAATATTTTCTTGGAGCTATAATGAACAACATTTTTGTTTCTCATTATTTCTTTGCTAGGGTACAGGATCTTCTAAAAAAAAAAAATTAAAAACATTTCCACGGGTTTTGGGTGAATATCCAGAGCAATCAGGAGCACACATAGCTATATTAATTGAAAAATGTTCACAATGCCTGTGTTATTTTTTGCATCCAAAATGACATGACCATTTAAATACTCCACTGTGCATGTGACATATCATTTTAAGTCTAATTAACCGTATTTTGAAATCTCATATACTGTACAGTACCTCATATAGGTGTAGAAATCAAGGTATATGTGAAGATTGGGTTCAGATTAAAAGGCACTATTTTTGTCAATGAGCAAATTGGTATTGTGAGTATGTTACCAGCTACTGTAGGCAACATCTATATTAAAAAAATCCAGTTAAAAAGGCAGTATGGGAGGTCATAAGTAACTATTCCTGCATATTGGGTAGTAAGATTCTATGCAGTATACTGTAAATGGCCTCATCACTGACATCATATGTAGAAAAGGAGAAAAGAGGTAAAATGTGTCATTTAAACTAATCACTAATCAAAAGTTCTCACAATTCTGCCTTTTCACAGAATACATATTTCTGCCTTATAATTATTTTACATTTACTATATATATGTTATTTGTCATATGTCGCATGTGTGACAAAATGGTGGTAGTATTGGGTTACTGTCAAGATGGTAATGTTTTGTGTTCCTGGGTTCGTTGCTAGCACTTGCACTGAAATGTGTGATGTGTGCAGAAAACTGAGAGTTCTGTAGATCTTTTGCATGAAATGTTATCGGAGTTTTAAGGATCCTGGGGTTAACCGTACTATTGGCCTGAGAGATAATACGATGATAGATACTAGTAGTAGGTTGGATTGGCAAGAGTTGTATCATGGACACAGTGTGCAGTCCTTTCTTTTATGGCTTTAAATATAAACGCCTTCAATGATTTCTAAAGTATATATTTTAAGAATGATGTGTGCAGAAAAAATTGATCCCTATATGTGGGTAAGACGCAGATGTGGCATATACAATGAAATGTACCCACAGTATCAGTCTCTGGGTGAGATGTTTTAAGCCTTCAAAAGTGATAAAATGAAGAGTGATAAACCACCAATTAATCAGTTCCTATCCATTGGGTTGACCGGTGTCACCCGTTAAGACTATGAGATAACTGCACAGCGGGATGAATGGGGTTAATTTTGGCACTGGGACTTCTAGTACTCCCTGGAGAGGCGGAAGTTTTGGAAGCCTATGACCGATAGCTCAAGAGCGGGAAGCCTGAGGGAGACCTGATTGGCTGGAGGGGTTTGGCGTGAAGGAGGGCAGAAGTGATGTCAGACGCAACCTATGAGGTGAGAGGTGGACAGCTCGTAAGGACTGGTTAAGCAGCAGTGTCCAGGAGAGAGAGACGGGGAAGGTGAACTGCAGTCAAAGAGCTGAGGACGGAGGGGCGCACACCCGAAGACATGATGGGTGCCGTTATACAGCAGCATGAGGCCAGACCCAGAGTGGCCCAACTGTCCAGCGACATGCTAGCAATGGGGAGGTGCAATTGGAGTGCAGCAGCCACAAGGAGAGACCCCGGGTGACAGGCCGCACTGACAGCAGCAGCCGCAATTAGAGACCCCAACGACTGGGCACGCCAACAGCCGCAGCAGAAGGTGGCCACGTGACAAGGTGGCTGATGCACAGGTATTGTGAAACCCTACCAACCCCAGAATACTTATTGCAGGGATTATTGTTACCTACCCTGCCAAGGGGGAATACCCATACCCCTTATGTACAGACAAGGACAGAACGGGGCCCGCATAAGGAAAGGGAAGATTGTGCTACTAGCCTTCACCCCAGCTGATATCAGTCTACCTGAGAGACTTCCAATCCCCAGTGCGTTACACCTGGGCAGCATAGATAGAGAAATGTCCATAGTCCCTATTCGTAATACAGAAACCAAGGGCTCAGACGTCAGGTTACTCATCAAGCCCATTTGGTACAAGTGAACCTACAAGGGTTTAGAATGATGGTAAGGCAGAACTGTGGCGGAACTTTACCTGGAAGTTAATTTATTTTGCTTACCCAAAAGAAGCATTAGCAATCCCTTTACAGACTCAGGTGTCCTGCTCCCCAAAATACTTGCGGACCTACCCTTCGGAGCAATGGCAGAGAAGTAGTCATGTGGTGACTTTTGCCCATACTTGCGAGAGAGAGCTCTTATAGAGGTGTAACAAACCTTGTGCACAGGTCGGGTTATAAGAGCTGCGTATATGGAAAATAACCTTAAAGTATATTCATTGTCTGTTACCGTTATACGTGATATGATATTTACTATTGTGTGCTGCTTAATATAAGGGGCCAGATGCACTAAGCTTCAAAAGTGATGAAATGGAGAGTGATAAACAACCAACCAATCAGCTCCTACCTGACATTTTTTAAACAAAGGCTGTGACATGTCAGCTAAGAGCTGATTGGCTGGCTGTTTATCACTCTTCATTTTATCACTTTTGAAGCTTAGTGCATCTGTCCCTAAGTGAGGTTTTAAAGTGTACTATCTGAAGACAGGTACCGTGACTAAATTGTAGAAATCAGTCTTATTGGCACTTGTGAGTGAGATGTACTCCTCCAGTAGAGACATCCTAGTTAATACATACTACTGGTTACTAATCGGGAACCCTATTTCATCATTCTGTAGTGTCAACAAGACCAGTGACCTGAGGTGTGATTAGGATAATTATTTGCAGTACACACGATTTAGTGGTCAAATGTTTATGTGTTCTGAAGTAGTCTATACCTAATTAATGTATTGGACGCCTATGCCAGTCCCAAGTTATTAACAGTCCTTAATTAAATCTGTGATCATGCTACAACACCTTTTGAGTGAGACCTTTCATAATTTTGTCGGGACAGTGGGCACGGGGAGGAAGAGCACGTACACAAATACTGGGGCGCAAAATAGCAATTCATTGGTACGTACCAAGTTATAATGTTGTCATTATGTGTTATCGTATCTCATTAATGGAGAGTACAGTGTTACAGCCACAGTTTAATCAATTGCCTGGAGACTTGGATCAGAGTTATTGCTTTTACTGTATTTTCCCTTGAAATTAATAAAACTAATTAATAAAACTGAAGTATTTGTACAACACCGAGTTGTTCTGCTCCTTGGCTAAGAAGACAACTCCTAACAACCGATGATCACGACGAATCTGGGTGGTATCCATTGCCCCTTACCAAGTACCAATGTAAGCCGCATATATTCCCAGACCGTGCACCACACATAACAGTTACTTCAGGAGCGGATTGGTTGGTGGTTTATCACTCTCCATTTTATCACTTTTCAAGCTTAGTACATCTGGTCCTCTGTGTTTCTGCAGCCATGTGTTTATTTATTAATTTAATTCTGACTGAGTTTAAAGGTGCCCATACACGTGTCTATTCGGCCTTGTGTTTTGAGCTTAAATAGCATCGCATTGCATGCCAATGCGAAGCGATGCAATAAAAAGCAAGTACAAAAAGTATGTGCAGCACATACTTTTTGTACTGTGCAATGAGATGCCGCGGGAGCACGCATCTCAAAGTACACATTGCGGCGCCGGAATCGGCACATCTATGGGCACCTTAAGAAGTTAATTTAAAGATGGGCACATAACGAATGTAATAAAAAAACTTCTCAGCCTTTTATTCAAGAAAAAGGAATAAAGCAGTGATTTAAATTAGCAGATTTAATAAAGGGAAAAATTAATTCACTTTCCCACAAAATCAGCAGGAGGTTGTCAGACTGATTATTCAAAGACTTTTTTTTCTATATAGAAGAGAAAACATTGTTCCTTTCAAATAAGAAATACACATAACAATGAGTATATGGTAAAACTTGCAAACATGTCTCGCAGCCTCTCACGTCAGATCTCAAAAGACAACTTGATAGCAAAGTAACTAACTTGGTAAAGTTTTAGAGACATATTTATACTGTATGCTTCTCTTGAGTAGGGCACTGCTGTTACTTCTCTAGAACTGTAAGGCTTCAATCTAATTTATTTGATACTTATTTTTGCTTTCTTCAATATATTTTTAGGTAATAATTAGATGTGTACAAAAATATGTACATTGTCTTTATCTGAACACACACACACATCTACAGAACATATATCTACAGTGGAATATCCTACACAGGATCATCTTTACTTTACTTCTTATTTGTACTGCTATCCAGGGTAGCCAACGGGTCATCCAGGCCCCAGTAAAATGGAGGGGTGGTGACCATGGGAGGGGGGCGTGGCCATCTCCCTGTGAAAAAATTAACGAGAGGGAGAGAGAGGATTGAGCAGCGTGTGCTGAGCTGGGGAGAGAAGCTGTGCTGCGGTGGCAGCCTGTGCTCTCGCTCCCTACAGCCCGGATCCCTGCAATGGGGGAGCCAGACCCGGGCCCGGGTAAAAAGTACCCACCCTCTCGATGCCACTGCTGCTATCAACTGTGTAACTACCGCCCAGGGGTGTGGAGGATAGTTTCAGCCTTCAGTTCAGGCCTGAAGTATATTCAAGAGGGGGAACACCTTTATTTTGGGATTTCAATATCGCAAGGAATTCCTGGCCTGAGCTGACTAGTTGGGGGAGGGAGTTTAATGCTTTGACCAGTCCCCTGTCCCTTGCTTGCTAGGTGCTGGTCCTTTGAATACAGTGGACTCCTTTGCAAATTATTTCCTGTATTTTAAGGACCAGGGCAATCTTAAAGAGACAAGACTAGTAATGCTTTTGGGGGGGAACCCATATAATTTTTGTAACTCTTTATTTTTACACAGATAGCGCTACACATATCACACTGCTTTGTGGAGGCTTCTCCAAATATGCCGCTGAGGATGTCCATTTTTGCCTCATATTTATAAGCATTATTCTAGTAAAATTCTGTGTTGTATAACTTATCATGGAAATGAGAGGTCTGTGCGCTCAGCTTCCTGCTGAGCTGACCTGTATGTGACTGAGTGTCCACACCTCAGACTCTCAGTGTTATTGACCAAGTGCTGCTGACATGTGTGACTGTGTTCTCATGTCTTATGGGCCCCATACATCAGCAATTAATTGTGACAATTTTCAGATATGGAGATGATTGCCACAATTAATTTTAGATGTGTGGCCTCCCCCTTTTGGCAATCCCAATCAAAATCGCCAATCGATTGCTTAATCAGGTTTTTAAACATGTTTAATAATCTGGTATTATCTGCAGATCTTTTTTATATGTGTGGGCATTCCCAATTCGTTTTCTTCATCTATTTACATTATGAACAGCTGAAATCACAATCGATTGGGCAATTTCCAGATATGAGGATGCAATTTTTAGATGGAAAAATCTGCCGATCACTGAAATAAATCTGTAATGTGTGGGCAAAGTCAGATAGATTGTAAAATCCATTTATCTGGCCAAAAAATCCCTGTATCTGGAAATCCATAAATTGTGATTGCTGATGTATGGGGCCCATAAGTGTTGATATTGGACGAGCTAGATACTCATGATAGGCTGTTAGCAAAATAAGATTTACTCAGACACGGGGGGGCGGGGTTATTAAGACCTGATTGCTGCTCTGCTAAATTGCAGAGCCCTGCAATCTGGTATATACGCCACCCAGTCAGAGCGAAGTCCCGCCCCATGCAAGGCTATGGAAAAGTAGCTGGATTGACAAATAGCTGCAAACCCATTTACAAGCTGCTCACCATTGAATGATTTTTACAGTGTGTGCAGTCTGTGCGTAGCCCAGGACTTACTCGGCAGCTGCAATAGAAGCAGTGAGATCAGGGCTGGAGTTGATGTCACATGACTTCCCCTCAAACACCTGGGCATGCCTACATTTTCCCTGACACTCACAGAAAATGGCTGGTTACCACCCACAAACACTTTAAAAAAGCAGCAGGATCTTGTTACACATGCACACTAGGATCCATACACATGTGCAGTCTATCGATAATTTCCCCAGCAAGTCTGAATAACCCCCATTAAGTTATTTAGACAGTTGAATCATGCGCAATAACGATTGGTTAATAGACAGCTTGTAGTCATTAACCATTTAACTATACATATCAATACTCCCCCTTAGAGATGGGGGATAACTTTAACAATATCATTAAGCATCACGTGTAAGTCCACATTTTTCTTGACATGCATTCAGCGCTTGTGATGTACTATATGTCCCTTAGTGAATATATCAGCAGTACATGATATATTCTTGGCAAGGTCTCTAACAACATTATATTTGATAGCAAAGTTCTTTGATCTGCAGTGGTGCTTCATACTAGAAGATAAGTCTATAGCACCTTTATTGTCGGATGTTGAGAGCTTCCTTAGGGTTTAAAGCATTAAGTTCACTTTCACTTAAAGTACAATTAATTCTCTTTTACAGTTTCAGTCAAAGCCTTAAGGGCTTCTGTTGAAGAAAAAGCAAGTGTTGACCAGCCTATCCCTGTGCCTGCTAATACTACTTGGTATCCAGTATAAGAAAGTCTTTTGACCAATCTGCATCACAGAATATTTACAAACTTGACCCTGCTGCCATCAGAATGTATGGGGCCTGGGACTAACAAAATAGGCATGGCCCCCTTTCCCTTTCTTGAACATCCCGGCATTACTGGTAAGACCTCCGGTGTCTGCAGCACTGGACACACTACACAAACTCTACATTGCTTCAAGGGAAATGTGAACTTTGTTTATGACAAATTGTACCTGACAGTCTCCAGTCCTGGAGTGGACCTCCTTTCTGTCTGGGCCCGGGACTGAAGTCCATGCAGACCCACCCCCTCTGATAGCTGCCCGTCTCACAGAAGCTGAGGGAGGTCCCAATTTTTGTGGTAGTCTCCTGAAACCTTTCAAGAGTAGGAGGATCTCCTGCATCCTGCCCACCTTCACTAGTGAAGTGAGCAGGATTGTTTGTTACTACACGCCAACCGCCGGAGCTGCGGGAAGGTGGCATGGGTTAATAACTGTATTCCACCATTAACTTCTGCCCCTCACCATGGACTCATGAATGACAGATGTATTTCTCTTTTATGGTTGGGGCCTATTGACAAGAACATTCAGCTCCACTCAAGTGTTTTGCAGTGTCTCCTCTCAGGGATTCTCCCAGAGAGGAGACTTACAAAGTAGGAAAGTACAGTATGAATTATCTGTTAAGCAAAGCTGTTTTCCAGGATACAGTGAAAACAAGCTTTCATGGCTCACTGCATGTGTGATGTCCAGATGACTTCCAAGTTCCAACACTTGCATACATCAGAATCCAAATTGCATTTTGGTATGGTATAACTCTCATTTCCTTTATTGCTGATTCTGTAGATGGTGACATGTTTTTAGTTAGTTCTGTACTTTTTTTTACAGGAATATGCACTGGTTTTGCATCTGATCTGACATACAGTATATTAAGTCAGTTGTAAATTTTCAATATACAGTATTTTTGCTGATTTATACTGATAGTTCTAGCTTTTAGATTTAGCAAAACCCTTACACTCAGCAGGTGATTTGTGGGAACTTGGTCTTTTCATTAAAATTTTTCTCCTAAAAGTCTTTTTATATATTCAGTGTGATATTCTTGACCAGGTAGTAGCAAATTATCCAGGAACACGGCGACAAGGAATAGTTTTCCTTCTATCATTCGGCGGTATAGAAAGGCAGTCCTGTTTGCCTACCACAAAATTAAAAATGACTGTGTGGAAGATATCCTTGTTAATGCAGGTGGCAGCTGTGGAACTGCTAAGATCCCAACTCCACATCTACACTTGAGGGGCTGGAAAGTGGGTATTGGAGCCAGTGTGGGATGAAGTGGGTTCAGTACAGATGGGGCCATTCTTACTGTTTCTGAAGCTATGCCAGCCACCTGTATCTGGCGGCTGGCACATGGCACGTACATGGACGTGTGAGTGTCTCGGATGCTCATGCGTCCATTTCCGGCGTAGTGGGGAGTGGCACACCGGGAGCCACTCTGATGAGAGCAGCTCCATCTTTGCATCGAAGTTTTGCCTACTATAGACAATCTTTTTATGATGTTTCAAACTATATTTTTTATCAAGACAGTGTTTCCATGTGCGGTAAACCGGTGTGGATCATTCGTCAACAGTGTCTAGGTCGACAGGCAATAGGTCGATCCACTATTAATTGGTAGGCAGAAGGTCGACAAAGGTAAAAAGCAAACATGCTTTAGGTCAAAATAAGCAAAAGGTCAACAAGGAAAAGTTTGACATGGGAAAAGATCAGCATGAGACATAGGTCAAATTGAACACCATATTTGTGTACTGCATCCCTACCCCTGGCCTGTTGCACTTGGCATGCTTTGGGCACCCTGCCTCACTGTGCTCGGCACACTATAATATTCTCCCTCTATGCCCACTGGGATGATAAATTATGTTGGTTTAAAATAAAATCATGAAAAATGAATGACAACCTTTTTTCCATGACGACCTTTTGTTGCATCAATATGTTGCTTATGTCAACCTTTTGACCATGTCAACCTAATGCATGTTGAATTTTTTCATATGCCGGCCTTCTGCCTGTCAACTAATTGTGATCAACCTTTTTTCTGTCAACCTAGGCACTGTCGACATAATGACCAATGCTTGCTGCAGCATCTGAGGATCAGCCTATCCCCCTGCTGTGAAATTATATCTGCTGCTGAGATTCCAGCTCTAGTTCTTTATTAGGATTACTTGCTGTCCTACTCTGGCTCCTGCAGCACAGGCCTGTAGTCCAGAAAATCGTTTCCAGGCTTACCATCTGAACATTAGTTCCCAGGAAAACCCCTTGAATATTGGTTCCCAGGCAGTCCCCCTTAATATTGGTTCCCAGGCCATCCCCCTGAACATTGGATCCCAGGATGATCCCCTAAACATTGGTTCCCAAGCCAACATTGAGACCATGGTTCCCATTTCAATCTCCAGTCCATTGGCTCTCTAGCCAATCTTAAAGTCATCGAATCTCTAGCCTATATCCAGACCATCAATACTCAAGTCAGTCTCCAGACCATCAGTTTCCTAACCGATTATTCACCATTGGTTTCTCATATTACTCTTTCACTTGTGGAGTCACAGTCAGGTACAAGAAGACCCAAACAGAGGGCTACGACCTGTCTGTCAGTAGCAGAGAAGCCCATATTCCCTTGCAGTGTTTCCTGGTAAAGACCACCAGTGGGATAGCTTCCACACTTCTGCTCTGGGTATCTGCCAACTCCTCCACACCGGCTGTGCACTCAGTGTCCATCTACTACCTGTTACACCTCTCGTCTTCAGTGTCTGCATTCATGATTGGCCCATTATGGTCACAGCTGGGAGCACAAGTTTACAAAGTCCTGACAGTTGTCTGACGATATTCCGGCATAGGTACCCTGATCCTTTTGAGGTTCCTAGTCTTTTGAAGGAAGTTGGGATGCCAGCATTGGAATACTGAATGTCTGCATTCCAACTGCTGGGATGCTGACTGCATCCCATTTTATCATACAAGCTGTCACAAAACTGAGGTTTACAGTTCTCAATAGCCGGTACCATCTATGACTACCAGTTACCAAAATATTTTCACCATTATAGTTTTTAATCACCAATCTTTGTTAATATATGTCACTTGTACAATAAAAAACAGCCTTGTCAAAAAAGTGATTAGGATTGACTCAATCCTAGATTGAAAATCACAAATTACATTGGCTAGCACATATTTTATATATATATATATATATATATATATATATATATATATATATATATATATATATATATATATATATATATATACACAGGTTGAGTATCCCGTATCCGAATATCCGTTATCCGAATTATTCCGAAAACCATACATTCCAGAAAGTGAAAAAAAATGTTTTTTGCTAAAAACTCACTGGGGACATATGTAACAGCACTACTGAGGACATGATATGTAACTAGCACTATATATGTACAAGAAAATGATAGCTTGGCCTTCAAATTCAATATCTGAGATAGTACACAAATTTTGTTTCATGTTTTGAAACCTTGTTTTTTGAACAAATAAAATATATTTGTGTGCATTTCATGTGGTAATAAAATATATTTGTGTTTATTTTATGTGGTAATAAAATATATTTGTGTGTATTTTATGTGGTAATAAAATATATTTGTGTTTAGTTTATGTGTTTATACAGCATAAATGCAAGATACTTCAAAATACATCATTTAAATATTAAAATATTCCGAAATACGGAATAATCCGCTATCCAAAATTCTCCTGGTCCCGAGCATTTTGGATACGGGATATATATATATATATATATATATATATATATATATATATATATATATATATATATATATATATATATATAGTGGACTCTTTGTGTCCGGCACTTTGGATATTAATCAGCAGCTCCCGGTGTCCTTGCCATCCATAAATACATGATGCTATGAGACACTAACAGTGCCTAGGCCGGCACACTGGAGACTTACAGCGGAAAATAAAACACAACACCCCAGTCGGTGTGGTCAGCGTTTCTGAGGCTTTTATTAGCCTCTTTCATCAGGACATACCAGGTATGTCCTGACGAAAGAGGCTAATGAAAGCCTCAGAAACGTTGACCACACCGACTGGGGTGTTGTGTTTTATTTTCCGCTGTAAGTCTCCAGAGTGCCGGCCTAGGCACTGTTAGTGTCTCATAGCATCATAAATATATATATTTGCTTTTGCACAATCTCAGTGCTGGTGAGTGCCTACTTCTCTCTAAAAATGGTATATATATATATATATATATATATATATATATATATATATATATATCTTTGTATTTTTCCATTGTTTAAATGTATTGTATTAACTGAGATTGTGTTTTGCAATAGAACATGTTTTTAAAGCATGCCAATAAGATCAATATGTTTTAACTCACAGTGTGCGTCTAGCGATCGTGGCATTGCAGCAAAGACACCCCCTTTTTTCTGAGCCACACTTCTTTTTCAGAGTCCCAATTTCCTATTTCTCATAGTTGGAAGGAAAGTATACAGTATATCAAATTTATCAGCACAGTCTGGTCATGCGCCATAGTTGCATTGTAATTAAGATGCATTTTCAGCAAAATAAGTTAAGATGCCTGATGTCAGCATGGCATATTGAGGCTAGATGCAAGAGGACACCTCTGTATGTATTTAGGATCACATGTCAAACAAGTACAGTATTGCATGGTCCCAATGGAGTGTTTGTACCACTGTGGTGCTCAAACATTTCAACAATATAGCACCGTGCATGCACAAAGTAAAGACGGTGGCCTTTGTAAAGGTAAATGTTATATTGATAAAGGTATGTTGATATTTGTTATTAAATATTTGTTATTAAATGTATTATATTTGATTAAAAAAAACTGATGGTGTGCCTTGGCAATTTTAAAATCTTGTTTAGTGTGCCACGAGTTTAAAAAGGTTGAAAATCAAATAAGGCAACCCATCCAAAACCTTCTCAGATCAACCAAAATGTGATCACCCTTCCCCCTTTTCAGTAGTTGAACGTTAAAAAAAAAAAAAATAATAATAGGACTTTTCGGAACTACAGTGTATTGATTCTGGGCCCTTATTCTGGTTCATTCTCCAAGGCAATTCCTTCTCAAATGGACAAAACCGTGTTCACTGCAGGTGGGGCAGATGTAACTTGTTCGATTTTCTGCATATGTTTCATCCCCCCCCCCCCCCTCAGTGTAATGGTTTTATCCATTCGAGAAATAATGTGCCTTTGAGAGTGAACCAGAACAAGGGCTCTGATTTCACGTTTTCTCTCTCTCTATCTCTCTTCCAAAACACTCTACTCCAGAGAATCCATATTACATATTAAAATAATACATACCGACTTCTGTATGTACAGTATGTGTGCTTTGCATTATTAGATTCCAGCAAGGATCTTTCGCTACATATATTTTGCAGATGAAGAAACTAATATCTTGACAGTTTCACGGAGCTCTAAATGTCGGCATGTTTCAACTTTGTATTGAAAAGCTTAGTAATTTATGAGCTTAATAATATTTTCATGGTTGGGCTTTTACATTGGTAATGCAGCTGGAATGGCGTGCGGCATTATATAGAGCTGCAGGAAATGTGAATTAGCGAGCTCTTTGTCAGTAAAATAAATACATTACGCTCCATTGTTATACAAGTGATATAAGATGTATGACTTTGCCTTCCACATTCAGGCAGTTTGTGTTAATAAATACAGTACAATTTTTTCTCTTTAAGCAGATAAGTGGCACACAGACAATGCCGGGGATTTATTCCATTTAGATTGAAAGCCAAGCCCCGAGGCATGTTTATAGCAACATAAAACCAAATGGATCACAAATAAGCATGAACTAAAAGGTTACATTTACGCAATGAACTCAAAACACTAGGAGGAAAAAGGGGAAATATGGATTACAGTGTGTTCATAGGAGAGGAATTTCAATCTCTATCAATGTTGGATTCTGTTCTCGATTGACTTCTGCAGCTTTGATCTCTCTAATTATTTTTGATCTACTGTAAATAAACCTCATCTGTTTAATGAAACATCATGTCATCCCACTTATAGTTGATTGATTAACTGCTATTAAGTCCCATTTGTAGTTGATTAAAATATAATATTTTGATATGGAAACCAATACCGTTCTGTATCAACATTTCAAATGGTTAAAGAAACGTGTTTCAACTGTATAGTATAGTGGTTCCCAAACTGTGCGCCGTGGCTCCCTGGGGTGCCGCGGAACACATGCAGGGGTGCCCTGGGATGGTGGTCCATGACCAACTCAAATTATGAATGGTTAGTTATTTATGAGCAAAACCAGTGCTGGTGGCTGCCAATCATAAAATGTGTACAAACAGAAGCAAATCCTGCACTTTACCACATACAGTAACTGACCCTAAGAATCGCATATAAACCCAATCTAATTAATAATATTTTTGGCCTAGGGGTGCCGTAAAATTTTTTTTCATACTCTAGGGTGCCGTGATTCAAAAAAGATTGGGAACCCCTGGTATAGTACATCGTCTCATATTGCCCCCTTCACAGAAAACTGTGACACCCCTGAAATACTGTATATCAATTTACTCATTACAGTATAAGTGATCTTTTGGCTGGTAGATGGTGTACAACTGCCATAGGGGAATACATACGAAATCCTGGCGGTCAGAATCCCGGCGTTCGAATTCCCAACAAGGGGGGGACGTGTATCGCCCCCCTTGCGGGCTCGCCACGCAGTGGGCACACTAATTTATTCTCCCTCTATAGGTGTCGTGGACACCCATGGAGGGAGAAAGTGTCGGGATTTCAGCGGTCGGTATTCCGGCATTGGGATTTTGAACGCAGGGATTCCGACCACCGGGATTATAACTGCATCCCGCCATAGGAACCAATCTCTGCACACTAGTTTACACATTGGCAATAATTAAAAGTGAAGCTCTTACCATCCAGGCTTCCATGTGCAGTAAATATTATTTCTATCTCCACTTGGGTTCCCGTCTATAGGTCAACCACATATTACTGATACAGTAGGTTAAATACTGGTAGACTTATGAATACATTGCTTGGGATAAATAAGATTGTATGTTCCTATGGACAATCAAAGAGAGGGGTAGGTCTGCACACTATAATTTTAACTTCCCCTTATATTTGGGGGTATTCCACCTTATTTTTGCTGGTGGGGGTGCTGTCTCAACAACCAAAAATAATGGACAAGCAAGAGAAGAGAGAAGTGTTTGCAAGTTTGGACGCACACCTAGATACTGATTCTGATTACCAGATTCAATTTCTCTTAAAAATGACCCGTCTGTTTTTCTTTTATTTCGCTGAAACTCTGGATCTATGTTACTATGGAGTAAGAAATTATGTGACTGCTTTTCCTCAGATATACAGTGTTTATTATGGTGGAGCAATGTAAGATGATAATAATACTAATACTAATATTAATAATAATAATAATAATAATAATAATAATAATAATAATATACTTCATTTTGTTTAATCAATAGCAGTAGGATTCTGTAATATTTAGCTGCCAATGTTTAAGTTCTCGAGAGGTAGGGATGGCCATCGACCATCAATGTTTTGAAATCATTGATGGTTTATGACCGATGTTGAATACTTTTGCCATCGATGTGGGAAAACCAGATGGTTTCTCTACATCAATGGCAAAGGAGAACCAATGTTTCTTTTTTTTCAATGTGTTAGGACAGGAAGCATAGCTCTGCCCCTGACACCCAGAAGCCCAGCCCCCACATTTTGATTGGCCTTCAGGCCATTCAGTCAAAGATAGGAAGAGAGGTGTTGAAGGATCAAACAGAACAGGTGCCTATGTGGGTGTGATGCCAAGCAGCTCCCACTAGGGGCCTTTGATAAAGCTGTCAGATGACAGTGAAACATGTTAGGGAGCACCAGCCTATTTTAATTGCTTTTTGGACATACTGAGGACATTGGATCCCCTTATACTGTACACTGGTTCACATACCCTCCAGCGATCTAAGTGTATCCGGCAAGGTACATGGCTTCCCTGCTGAATGCTAATTCAGTACGAACTGTACCAGGAGATCTGATACAATTTCAGAAATCACAACAATCAGAGTGATCCTTCTATGTATAAGTATACAATTTATACTTGTCCGTTTTTGATTGCACAATATAATCAGTGTTTGTCCAATTGTACAATTGCTGCTATTAATTATTTTACACAATTTTTTAGATAATTATTTTCTTAATAACATTAAAAACTGTTTTATGATTGTACTACTTAATTGATCCAAGTGACTCATTATCGCTCCACCTCCCTTGTTTTTGGAGTCAGTCAAAGATAATGGATAACCATCGATAGCTTAAACTATCGATGGTTATCCATTACATAGTTTATGACTATCAATGGGTGCAGAATTTTCATCAATGGCAACCATCGATGGCGACTGCACCAACGGCCATCCCTATCCAGTGGCAGGATGACTGTTCTGGGAAATGTGGTACTTGGGTGACTTTTGCTTGGGGCCATATATCAATTCAGGAAAAGATTGTGTTTGAGTAGGGGGCAAGCGATGATGCATCAAAATCTTTCTTCTGGTTGGCTTAGGTCAGGTAAGCTGTAATTACACCCCTATTTTCATACATATCACACTTCGTTAGGGTTTTAAAGGTAAATACTTTTAACACCGACACACGAAAATATAATTGACAATATCCTTGCATGTAACACACTGAGAAAAGTAGGTTGACACGTAGACATATTTGGATGGAATCATAATATACTGATATATGCACACAGCCCTTTAGAGTGAGCTGTCTTTCTTCATTAGTATGAACTGATGTCATCCGGTCTTTTTGCATCCTCTAATAATAGATAATGAGAATCTTGTTAAATAAAAGATGTTATTTTAATGAACACATTCACTGTCAGAAAAAGTATATCAATCTCTAGAATATTCAGCTCCATTAAAGGGGGAAATTTGTGCCATATGCCAATGTTAATGATAAGCAGATGTGAGCTTGGGTTTTAATAAATAAAGTAAAAAAAAATATTACAAATCAATGTGATTGTCAACAGAGTTTACGCTCCAGGATACAGGATTGTGGAAGTTCGTTATACCACATTCAAAGAGATGATGATGATGATGATGATGATGATGATCATGCATTCAAAATAGATAACAAAACCTCTGCCACTCTGGCCTCCTCCATTATATCTATAGCCAGATAATATGCATGGAACAGAACTATTGAGCAGCCTCGGACTGACCAGGTGGGGGACCCGGGGGATTCAATGCTAGGCCCCAGTGATTTTTCAACCCGCATATCTTTTTAGGTGGGCGGGGCCTGACGGAAACTTTTAACGTTGCCAGACAGTCAGTAACAGATGACTGCCCGGTGGCCATAACAAAAGCATCTTGCAGCTGCCGGGTCAGTCATCCGCTACTAACTGCGTGGGCTGAAATCATGATGTCCACGTCATAATGTCACACGCCGGACCCACCCGCATCATGACATCACATGTGTGGCTCCACACTTTTCAAAACAGGACCAAATTATAATTCATTTAAAAATAATTTAATGATTACCAAAAAAGCTTGTTAATGCATTAATGAGTATGTTACTGAACTAGTGACTGGTAAAAATCTGACTCATTGGCAAAAAGTTATCTTGTTTTAAGAAAAGTAACATATTTGTTAACACCATGAACCTGAAAAATACTACAAATCCCAAAACAGTAGAGATAGAGTGTAAGCTCTGTAGTCTAGATCTGATCTTTAACAGCATTGGTTGTAACTGCTATGAAAAATATTTTGGATATTATTATTTATATTATTATTTTTTAAAAAGAACAGCAGTAGGGGTGGTGGTGGTGGTAGGGGCTCCATCAAACAACTCCCCCCCCCCTTCACCCACCACTACCACCACCACAATATTTTGGATATTATTATCCAGGAGGTGTGGTGGTGGTGGGGGGGGGGTTCCATCAACCTGTGCCCATAACAGTAATCATTGTTTCTATGCAATTGAGATACTGTATGTATAAAGCTTTGATCCATTACAAGTTAACAAAAAAGAATAGTTCCATGCTGCTTTGTTACCATACCCCAGTGAGACAATCAGAAGTGGTCTAAGGGGCAAGGGAAAACCAGCTAAACCAAGATGCATTCGTCCTGCAAGAGCATTAACCAGCATAGGCTCCAAATGGGGGCTGTAGTGAAGTAACCATTCCAAACTGACTCACTGGCAGTTAGTGTGCCTCTCCTGTTTGAATTTTGGACTGTGCTGCGACCCCTCCTCTGGAGCTGCCACTGACTTTAACCCATTCACAGCTGGAGGAAATGAAGCTACAAACATACATCTGATCTGATCATAGGCGTGCGCAGCACATTTCATTAGGGGGTGCACATTTCATTAGGGGGTGCACATTTCATTAGGGGGTGTCCATTGAGTGTGTCTACCACCACTAATCAGACGTGTCTACCATCAGCTATTCGCACTCGCTACAATATAAAACATCTCTCAGCCACACCATAATCTTTTGCCTAGATCAGTTTTAATCTTCGAATTACTCTGTGTAACAGTACATGCAAATACAGTCATAAACATATATGGATGACGCAGGTATGTAGTGATATGACAATGGTCTATTACAATTAACAATGCAAAACACACATACTTGATTGATGGGCGCTTGTTTTAATGGAATACCAGTTCTAAAAAGTAAAAGTAAATAAGGGTGGGCACAGCATTAGGGGGTGCCTGTGCACCCCTAACACTCTATGTGCGCACACCTATGGATCTGATTCTGGACCAATTCTATTTATTATCTGGTTTTTATCATTTAGGAAACTTGATTGTTTGATGAAAGCATTATGTGTGATTGTGTTCACGGACTAACTACAAACGACTTATTTCCTAAAGGTTAAATCCAGTCATTTTGCCAAACATTAATAAAATGAAAATATGTAAATTGTAATTAATTACTGGCCGCAGGGCAGTGGAATTTGTGGGAAGTATACAAAGACGTCAAGAGAATTGTACAATGCCCAGATTACAGGAACCAGCAGCAAGAATTGTCCTGATTTTCCAGATGTTAATTGTTACTGATTGATCAGAATGCTTTTGATGAATTCCCCTTATCGGCTGAGGTTTGATGTCCCTGATAGAAGCACTTACTATGAATTAGAGGCACTCAACACAAGAGCTTGTGATTCATTAATCAGGCCATACAGTCATCACAGTCATGTTAGTTGCTGATCAGCAATAGCCATTAACAATTGCCAGAATGACTTATTAACAATGGTTCCAAGAATCCCCGATTCGCCTGCTATTTAGGATATTTTACATAATATATAAAAAATTTTTTTTTTACCTCAGTAAGGTTGATTGGAATCAACTTTGTAATGATTATTGGATAAAAGGACATTTTTTTCAGATAATTATTATCACTAGGCCTCAATAAAAGGTCTGCACAATAAATCTATGCAATCCTGTCTCTATTTAGAAGGTAAAATAGTACCTCGCCCATCTTTAGAGGTCTCTGAAAGACACACGAGCATTTCTCCAATCAAAAATTCCCATTGAACTTTTCAAGCCTCTGACATTCACATATCTTGCTCTCTCTGACTTTCCAGTCCAAAATGCTTGTGTATGGCTGACAGCAAAGCGCAGTAGTTGCCATGGAAACAAATGTTTACAAGGACAGCGGAGATGCTACAACTGGATGGATACAAATAAACCCATTGTTACCAGCACTAACTAGGGTCGGACCGGCAGAGGTCAGGCATTTCACTGTAACATTTCCTGATGTATAACCTTTTAAAGTTACCTGACAAATTTGATTAGTCTATATTAGTAGTCACACAGTCATATATTAATGAAAATATTACAGAGATTAAGTTTTGTGGATAGAGGACCGTGGGATTTGATATACAATCCAAAAATGTATATACATTTTTTATATTTAAAAGACTTTGTAGCCAGAGTTAATTTGGTTTATTTAAAAAAAAAATTAAACCATTTTTATAAAAATCTAAATGTTTGTAGGAAGGGTCACAGCAGGTATTGTACATGTGCAGCAGCCAATTTACCATAAGTTTCAATGTGTTAGGGTCCCTGAGAGATGACACAGGGTCTCAGGGGCAAACGCAGGATTTTCAGAAGGGGGTTTCCAGAGGGGTGGAGCAAAGTACGGAGATGGACACTTAGGTGACTCAGTATATGATTTGATGTCCCGCGGGCGGTAGGGGGTATTATATCAACCGCTCAGCATGTAGGACCTGGATCAGTAATTTCCACTAATTACCCCTTTACTGCACAGATGGTGGGAGATGAGGTGGGAGAAGGGGGCATTGGGCTGAATGAAGGGGCCCTGATACATAACTTCCGGGGTGGTAGAGGATGTTTAATATGTAGAGGAGGGGTGTATAGTGGAGTGGGCTTATTATTCATAATTTTCTGGTGGGAGGACAGCTTGCTTGACTGCAGAAAATAGATTTCTTAGATTTTAATGGAATTAAAAACTACAGAATCCCACCTACCAAATGGTATTGGGGACTAGGGGATCAGAGTTCAGGAGGCAGAGCAATCCGCCAACGAGCATATAATACTACATACCAGGTGTGTGAAGCTGGAGCAGTAACCAGATGCTGGAAGGCTGATATCTCTGGTTGTGGGAACAGTAAAGACAAGCTACTAGTGTCCATCAAAGGGGGAGAGTCCCAGCTTTTGGAATATAGCCTCAGAAAAACTCTACATTAGACAGAACCTGAAATATCTGACTGGGAACAGCAATTAACAGGCTTGGATGGGGACCACTGCTTTGAAGTCAGATATCTCCGGTTCCCAAGGGCCGATTTAAAAAAAAATATTGTACTCCTGGAAAAAGGGGACCCTCAGCTTTCAGACAATGGCCCTTAGACTCCTGGGGGGTTTCTGGGTACTCGGAACCCCCCCCCCCCCTGCGTGCGCTACTGGGTCTGAGAACTACCTTCAATGTCCAGTCAGAGGTTTTATGATTGACAGCCGGCAGGAGACCAGAAATTAAGAGATAACACATACATACAGACAGAGTATGGTCAAACTTAGCAGACCTTTCTGACCTGAAGTTTATTATTCCATGCACTCATAGTTATACCCAAAACCGTGGAACGCAGTCCACGTCAGTGCTCATTAAAATATTTTGCATCAATATTAATAAGCAAGCAGCAATTGTTTTATCTCCTTCTAGTTCCCACAACATTAGATGTCCTCCTTCACATTCCAATACACTATCTGCAGATTGCAGGAACAATATCTAGTTTGTGCATGCCTTCTGGCCTTGGTACATCGTACTGCTGGCCTTGGGAACAATGGAGATGGTAGATTCTCAGCCACACTGAAATAGACTCTTTCTGCTAGAAGCATATTAAGAAAGGATTCAGTACTGAATCCCGGCGGTCGGGATCCCGGCGTTCAGAATCCTGACGCCGGAATCCCGACAGCCAAAATCCCGACAAGGGGGGGATGTGGATCGCCCCCCTTGCAGGCTCGCTGCGCTCGCCACGCAGCGGGCCCGGTGCCTCGCTACGCTCGGCACACTAATTTGTTCTCCCTCCAGGGGTGTCGTGGACACCCACGGAGGGAGAATGTGTCGGGATTTCGGCGGTCGGGATTACGGCGTCGGGATTCTGAATGCCGGGATCCTGACCGCCAGGATTTTAACTGCATTCCTTAAGAAATATATATGTTTTTGAACAAACAGTGATATATTAATGCTAGAATATCATTTAAAACCTAAAACCTTATACGTATATATATATGTATATATAAATGTGAGAATCATATCTATACTCTACCATTTGGTAATTCAATGGTAACAAAAACATCAAAATATGCATGATGCAAGTACTGCCTACAATAAATGGCAGAAAATCACTTTTACAAGTGGTCAACACACAGCATTTCTGCCATAGGGTACCCACAGAACCCTCCTGGAAAGTAGCCGGTTTGTTTTATCCAAAAATTATATATTTTAGTATTTTGTCACAATTACATATAGTTTTGCAGGTCGTTCTCATGCAGTATTGGTGCCACTAATTCCCGCATCACTAGCTCCGGAGGCTCCAGCCTCAAGTTTTGGCTTGGTGGCCTATAGCTTAGAGGAGGAGTAGGAGGATGTTAGGGTGGGGGAAAAACAAAGCACTTCACATGCAGAGCAGCCCCAACAACCACCTCCCACACAAGAAAGCCTGGTGCTAACTGTGGAAGATCTTGCATGGTCCATATAGCAATTTGAAACAGTGCAGGTGAGTTTAATGGAGTGCCAAAATGAGCTTCCCACAAGCATACTTCACCAATTCTGCCAAATGAACAGTAGCCCAGGGAACTTGCACCCAGATATCTGCAGGAAACCACATGCAGAGAGTGGAGCAGATGCAGTCCACAAGGGAGCATACAGTAGCCATACGGGAGCAGATGGCAGGCTTTGGGGCTTTACATCGCAAATTAGTGGGCCATAGTAGTCTGCTGGATGTCCTAAACACATCTACTAGTACAGTAGCTCTCAACCCAACAGCTCCATGGCTGAAGCCGCTATCACACCACCAATGCAAATTAGCCATATGTGGCAAAGGGGGCAGACTCGACCTCGAATGTGATTTTTGTTATTCACCTTTTTGTGCTGGAAAATAGTACTTGCTTTTCTTTTTTGAAGTAGAAAAATATATAGTTAAAATGTGTTATCTGTCTTTATTTTTAAGTATTTACTGATGAAATGTGAATGTTTGCTAATTGAATGTCGAATTGTAGGTAGTAGATGTCATAAAATAAACACGGGGTTGGTGTAATGGATTTTTCAAGCCTATATTTTCGGACACTATTTAGGGCTTAATTTCATGTACAGTAAATGTTGTTTTATACAAAAAAAATATTTGTCTGGGTAAGTTCGTTTAATGGTAAAATGGTTGAGCAGTGGGTTAAAATAATTTTCCACAGGAATAACTCATAACTCGCCTATCAGGGCTATTATTTTGGGTTATGGGTCATTGAGTCGACCCAATTTAGGTCAACATGCATTGGGTTGATCATTGAAGGTCGAAAGGACTTAGGTTGACACCTGAAATAGGTCAACATGGCTAAGGCCAGGGCTGGGCAACACCGGCCCTCCAGATGTTAATGAACTACACATCCCAGGATGCTTTGCATTAGTTTTGCCATGTGGCCGTGCTGAAACTGATGCAAGGCATGCTGGGATGTGTAATTCATCAACATCTGGAGGGCCGGTGTTGCCCAGCCCTGGCTAAGGCTGACAGGGTAAAAAAGGTCTGCTGCGCTTGTCATGCTTTGGGCGCGGTGCCTCGCTGCGCTCGGCACACTATTTTATTCTCCCACACCACCATAGTGGATGGTAGAGCATGGAGTAACACCTGTCGGCACATGCCGGCTCAAAAATAATGTGAAAACCTTATGTCAACCTTTTGACTGTCGACCTTCCCATTGTCGACCTAATGCTTGTGTCGACCTAATGACCCTGTCGACCTTTAGTGGTCAACCCAATGCATGTCTAGTGATTGTATCCCAATTTTGGGTAATTTTTTTTTTGTTAAAGTTATGATTGCTATTTTAAAAATTGCACACGATTTTCGCTAAATGTGTGATTTTTGCCATTGTTGACAAAAATTGCACCCGATTGCATCTCGCTCACAGTATTTTTCATTTATCCCTTTAAAAAATAAATTTACTCTATCACGACAAACCAATTGCTAAGCAGTATAGTTATCACACAGGCAGGGCCAGTGCCACCACTAGGCAGCTCTAGGCAGCTCTAGGCATTTGCCTAGGGTGACGGCCATTGGAGGCATTTTCCTAGGATGACGGCCATCGGAGAGCCGCCGCATCACCCTTGCCCGTATGTCCGTCCACTCCGGTTTTATCGCACTTTCCAATGTATCAAAAATTATACCGCAGTGTAGGGTATCGCCACCTTTGGGTGGAGATACCCTATAGAAGCCTATGGGCTTGTTTTCGCCGGCCGTCGACGCAAACCCGCCGCCTCGCCGACCCCCCCTGTCGCTTACCTTCCTGAAGGGTCCTCCTGGACCCTGGATGGTAAACCCCTCCTCCCCCTAGTGACGCAGCCGGACGTCCTTCCGGCTGCAGAGGGGAGGAGGAGGCGCCGGGGACAGCTTGCTTAGCTGTCCCCGGCATGAGGGATGCGTGAGGGATGCACGATGCGGTGACGGAGGCCCCCGCGATACCTGGAATGTGGTGTGCGGGGGGTCTCCGTCACCGCATCGTGATACCAGCCGCATATGTTAGTACATATGCGGCGGCATCGCGGCGGGGGGGGGGGGCGAAGGGTGGCAATGTATTTTAATACATCCCGCCCTTACTCGGATTTCAAAGCGGGATCTTGTTGGCTATCCAAAACATGTGACAGATGATAGCCAATCAGAAAAAACCCTGCGCTAATTTTGTCGATTAGAAAAAATAAATCTGAACTGTACATTTCTAACACACATACACATCAGCGAAGGTAAAGAACAATTAGGTACAGTATACAGAAACTTTATATTAATTAGAACATGTACCGCACAGTGATTTTATATAAGATTAATTGGAACTTAAAAGGTTCAGAGAAGCACAACAAAAATGATTAAGGCTTCTAGAGCACAGGTTCTCAAATTCTGTCCTCAGGACCCCACGCCGTGCATGTTTTGCAGGTCTCCTCACGGAATCACAAGTGAAATAATTAACTCCACCTGTGGATCTTTTAAAATGTGTCAGTAATGAGTGCACCTATTGGGTGACCTTGAAAACATGAACTGTGCGCGTTCCTTAGGACTGAGTTTGAGAACCACTGGTCTAGATTCATTGGGCTATGAGGAAAGGCTAGCCAGGTTAGATATGTTTATGTTAGAAACGAAGCATCTAAGAGGGGATATGATTAATATACAGTATATACAAATACATCAAGGATCAATACAGAGAACTGCCAGGTTCTGTTTACTAAGAGGTCTGTACACAGGACGCGAGGTCACTTTCTCTATAGTGAGGGCAGGTAAGTTATGGAATACTCTGCCAGAGAAGATTATGATAAATAAAATTATAATAATAATAATAATAATAATAATAATAATGGCCGACACAATTGATACATTTAAAAAAAGAATTAGACATATTTTTAGCAGAAAAAAGTATCCAGGGTTATGACCTTTAATTATAATGTATAACAGTGGTCCCGGAGAGAAATAGGACAGCTATTTTGGGTAATCAGGATTCTGGTTTAAAATCAGATCGATGGTCATCTGGGTCATTACAAAATTACAAATTTATATATATATATAAAGGCTGTGCACCAAGGGAGATCAAATATAGTTTAAACTTCATGTCTTTCAACCTCTGCAGCTATTTGGCCCCATACATCTACAGATTGTCAGATTGGGCTGGTTGGAACAAAATTCTGGTAATGGATGAGAGCAAATGACCGTTGACCATTTGCTTTGAAATGCTGGAAAACTGCCAAAACCGTCATTCAGACTGGGGTATTACCAGGTTTTTGCTCCAACCAACCCAATCTGACAATCGATCTGTAGATGTATGGCCACCTTATGTTACTGCATTACATATTTTGGATGCTGGTTAAAAATTAAAAAAATATTATGCAAACCATCTGAACAAATGGACTGAAAATGAATTGGCAGGGTGCACCTTAATGAATGTTCTCATACATTACTTTCGTTGTCTTTGGGTAATATTATGAACTGGATGTGCTTCATGTTCTTTGCAGTTATGTACAGTATACTGTAGTTAGTTGCATTTTATGATAATTTGTATCCTAAAATTAATTGTAATTCATTCAGTATAAATGCACCTAGAAGTGCATAACAGGTCAAAATTAAAATATTCAATCTACAGTAATTCTAATTTTATCATTGACACACCAAAGGAAGGCTGGTTGAAGAAGGCTCTATCAGTAGTTAGTTGTATTTTATGATAATTTGTATCTTAAATTCATTGTAATTCATACAGTGTAAATGTACATAGAAGTGTATAATAGGTCACAAACAAAATAGTCAATCTACAGTAATTCTATTTCTATCACCAACACATGTACTTTACCCAATATTCATGAGAAAGAAGAATTTATTAGAAACAAGCAACCTTACTGGTAATACACACTTTATACCCACTAGGAACACTTTGTACAAGCATGCATCATTTCTACGCACCAGGAACCACCTATATTAGAGAGAATGCATTGTTTGTTAACACTGTGTACAAGTACAGTAACATCACTGAGGATGCATCATTAATAAACAAAAGTACCCAGTAACATTACTGATAATGCATCCTGTAAAACACAATGTACAATGTCACATCATTGACAATGCATCTTGCATATACAATATATAAAGTACCATTAATATTACTGTTAATGCATACTTTTGTTAAGACTTGGCCAAGATGAATACCTGAAAATCAACCTGGAGAACAAAAGCCAATCAGACTTCTAGGTATCAGGGTAAACTAGGGCAAAATCTCTTAGGGCCACTACCAGGAATAGTGACAAATGACATAAAAGCTAGAGCTGAATGTCAATCATAGCCATTCCTGGTGGTGGCCCCAAGAGCAAAACAAAACTTCAACTCTCAGAGAACCACCTAGCAGCATCAACAAATATATTGCTAGCTGCATACAGGGGAGGCTGCAGAGATGGGACTGCAGCACAGTTCAAAATTCAAATGGGGGAGGCACAGCAACTGCCACCAACTGCCATTTCAAATGGACTCACTGGAATTTTCTGTGGCTCCCCTATTTGAATTTTGAACTTTTCAGCAGCCCCACCTCTGGTTGCATCTGATGTCCAATGTCATAGAGCCTGAATCACAGATGTTGAAATTCCCGCAGAAACTGCAGGGATGGCAGCTACTATGAAATTAATGGGGGCCATAATTAGTAACTGACAAGCCAAGTGACCAAAACTGAAAGACCCCAGAAAAGTTAGACTGTGAGAGGGAAATCATCAAGATGCATCGACCAAGCAGCCTCAACTGTAGGCCAACAAATAGGCCCAGGACAGTCCCACCAGGCAGATCCAGGAATCATCACTGGGATGCAGTTGGACCCATTAGCCACATTCCAACTGATCCAATTTAGAGCATGTACAGATGTTTCCTCATACATCTAGCCTCAATACGCCATGCACGCCTTTTACAAGTGAGGCGCAAAGTCCTGTGCAACTCTAATTGTGTCAGGTGTCTTTTTTTGACAAAAATGCATCTTAGTTGTAACATACTGTAACTAACATAACACATAACTGATAGCAGAACTCACCTATCCTTCTCCTGACAAGTGTTTTTCCAGATGCACTAAACAATTTGAAAGGAAATTCATCAGAGAAAATGACTTTACCCCAGTCCTCAACAGTCCAATATCTGTACCTTTTGTAGACTTTCACTCTGTCCCTGATGGATTTTGTGGCTTCTTTTCTGCCCTTTTCGATACAAGGCCATCCTCCAAAATTTGTTGTTGATATGCAAATGCAATCAAACCTGCATACTGCTATTCCTTAGCAAGCTCTATAATGGTGGTGACCCGATCCCGCAGCTCATCCAACTTTAGGAGATGTACAGGCACTTCCTTAATGTTCTTGGGCACTCTTCACAACTATTGAACATCATTCCTTTAAGTTCATGATGGTTCTGTAAATAGGTGATTGATGTGAAATCTTTCTAGCCACAATATCCTTGCCTGTGAATTTTAAACACTACCCTCCTTTTTAAGCTTCCAATCTGCTGTTCTACCTCAGTTAGCAACACAGAGTGATCTCAAGCCTTGTCCTTATCAACACTATCACATGTGTTAACAGGATAATCTCTGACATGGTCGGTTTTATGGCAGGGCTGAAATGCAATGGAAATGTTGTTTTGGGGATTTAGTTCATTGTCATGACAAAGAGGGATTTAGCATTTTGTTGCAATTGATCAGATCACTCTTCATTACATTATGCATGATATTTAAATTGCCATCATAAACACTGGGCAGATTTTGTAAAAATGAATATTTGTGTCCAGTGGCGTAAGTTCGTCCATGTCGCCTGGAGGCAAGATAAAAGTTAGTGCCCCCCTAGATAGATAGCTAGAGAGAGGGAGAATAAGAGATAGGGGGGGGGGGGGGGAGAGAGCGATAGAAGAAGAGAGAAACAAGCATATCAGAGAGAAAGAAACAAAGTTATTCACAAGGAATAATCAGGCGCCTATTGTAGAGCTGAACCTCTCTCGCTGTTCAATCAGAGGACTTACTCCATCCGAATTCAACTATTTCCTCCAGTGGCCATTTCACCTGGCCATCTACATCGTGAGGATTCCCAGTCTTGCTACAATTCCCGTGGGACATCATTGTTCATTCTGGTAATGTGCACTTACCTGATCCTCAATAAGTGAACCATAGACTCCACAGTTGTGTCCATTGAGGCGAGGATTCATATTCTACAATTTTATCCCTTTATTATTGGTTACATGAATTCCAATTTACGTTTATTTCCCCACCTTATTCCTTTTATTTATTTACATTATTGTATTATTTGTATGCATTTTTTAACAGTAAAATTGTTACCTTTATACCCAGTGGCATTATTCATTGTGTAAAGCGCTGCTCGACTCGCCTAGTGCGTGTCTTCTTTTTTTCTATATCAGAGAGAAAGCATGTCAGAGAGAGGGATGAGGTGAGAGTGGGAACAGACAGAAAGAGGGGTGAGGTGAGAGAGGGATCAGGCAGAGAGGGATGAGATGAGAGGGGGTCAGGCAGATAGAGATGGGTAAGAGTAGGATCAGGCAGAAAGAGGGATGAGGTGAGAGGGGGGTCAGGCAGAGATAGATAAATTAGTGAGAGTGGTGGAAATCAGCCTGGTGCTGCTAAAGCCTGGATGCAGGCATTTAGAGCTAGAGTGGGAGGTGGCTGCTGCACTGATGCTGCATGAGCCCCACGGTGCTGCTCCCTTCTGGGCCACGCACACAAAGAGGGGCCACCTGGGTGTGAGGTGACGAGGAGGGATGAGGGGGTGACAGGTACCTTCCAGCCCCATGTCCTTGGGCTCGCTGAGCTGCTGCTCCCCGGGCTTCTCCTGAGTCCGGATGGTGGTTCATGTTCCTGGATTCAGCCTTGATCAGTCCTGCGGGTCCGGCTGAGCGGGGGGGGGAGGCCTCTGCAGGGCCTGCGTAGCGGCTGCAGCCTGGTCCTTTCCTGCGGGCTATCAGAGTTGAGCTGCTGGGGAGGGACCGGAGGGGGCTGGCGGAGGCGATATTTGCAGTTTGGACGGGGGTCGGGGGAAAGAGCGGTGGGGATGCTGGGGCTGGGACTGGCTGCTTCAGGATGCCGGGAGCTTGTATGCAGTGCTCCCTGAGTGGCACACCCATCCACACGGCTGCTGACTGTCTCCTGCTGCTGCGGCCTGCCCGACTCCCGGCTCCTCGTCACTGTGCTGGCTGGCTCTCATTTGCTCATGCCACTGTCACTCAGTGAGTACAGCGGTGGCCAACCAAGTGACAGGGAGGACTGAGGGGGGGGGGGGCATCGCCGCTGGAGGGGGCATCCCTGCCGCATACATTAGGGTACTGCCGGGCAGCACCTCAAATGAGTGGAACACCAGGGGCAATGGAGCCAGTGCCCCCTTTGAGGCTGACGCCCGGCGGCAGATGACTCCATTGCCTTCGGGAGTTCCGCCACTGTTTGTGTCATTCTCAAAACTTTTGGCCATGGCTGCACTGCTGCTCTATTCGTGGCAAAAAGCCCCTCTCAGAGTGCCAGTTCCAGGGAAACTCAGTACATGCATCAATCATGAGCATAATGTAAGTCATTTGCATAAATAAAACTGGGACTAGAAAAAAAGTACAGTACATTGCTGGCTTGCACTGGTCACTAGGATCTTTGACATTTTTATATATGAATATGTATCTGTATACAAAGTTCCGTAATGCAATGTTATTCTTCTACAGAAATCGTATCTCATTTTATGTCAAATAATAATAATAATAATAATAATAATAATAATAATAATAATAATAATAATGCATAAACTAAATAATAATAATAATAATTATTATTATTATTATTATTATTATTGTTATTATTATTATTATTACTACTACTACAGATAATCAGCCACTTAACTCTCAATAAATAAAAAAGGAATTGATAACAAGGATAATAGAGTAACAGAGAATATGGGAATAATGGTTTATCAGAAGAAGTCCCCTTGGAATGTTGTGAATTCTGCCTGTGCACTTGGAGTTTGGAGAGTTATTACATTATTTACGATCATCACATCAAAAGGCAACAAAACCTGAAACACTGACCTTAACACTTGAGTCATTACACGTACAGGACAGATGAACAGCACAGAGGGATTGTGTTACAAAAATCTAGTCACATTGAATTAGCATACCTCCCAACATTGCAGCATCTTGAAGAGGGAAACAGTCGCGTGCCGAAAAATAGGAGGCGTGGCTATCGGGAAAGGGGCGAAGTCTATAATTGCATATTTTTGCATGGTCACGCCCCCATTTTGACGCTGTGGGGGCATGGCCCAGAGGCTCTCTGAGCCTCTAGCCATGAACCCAGCCCCCTGCCTGCGGGAATTTATTCACCGCTGCTCAGCAGCTATCAGGGGGGACTCCCAACAGCACCCCCCGCCGTGGGACACTGCCGGCTGCGGGAGGGATGTGGGAATGTCCCCAAAAACCGGGACGTTCCCACGATTATTGGGACTGTTGGAATGTATGAAATAGTGATATGAACAGTTTTTGTTATGGTGTGAAAAATGTCAACAAACAAGTCTTAAATGTCTTTTGTAAATGATATATATATATAAGGAAGATATTTTCCAAAGTATTAGTCATATAATAAGATTAAGTATTAACACTCTCTCTTCCTCCTACTCCACTAATACCCTTTTCACATTGCACTTGTAAGCCGGTATATTGCCATTTTTTTAGCATTTTGAAACAGTACCAGCTGCAATGTGAAAGGTCCCCAGTCAATTAACCGGTTACAGAATACGGGCATTTGAAAATGTTTTAAAAGCAGGATCCTACACGGTTCTGAGACGTTTTTTTCCTGCAGTCTGAATGGGCCAGAACCGTTTTGAACTACACATGATAATCTGCACAAGGGTCATTGGTTGTCTTCCTCAGGAAGCCGGAGTACATCCGGGGAAATGCGTTGAGCTACAACTTGGAATTACCCCCAACTGGCACTATCATCCACTGCTTGATTGTCACCTAGAGTCGTGAGCTACCACTTGGAATTACCCCCAACTGGCACTACCATCCATTGCTTGATTGTCACCTAGAGCCGTGAGCCACCACTTGGAATTACCCCCAACTGGCACTACCATATATTGCTTGATTGTCACCCCGAGCTGTGAACTCCGACTGGACATTCTCTTTTGGGACATGGCATCTGTTCCTAAACCAGCCTGCAGAGTTCCATTGGTAGAAATACCCAGAATTTCCTGGCATTTGTCTAAAAAGACATCTATGCGGATATAAGGGAGATATTGCTTCTAAAGAACGCAAGATTGCACATCATTCTCCTATAATCCTCCAAGGCTTTATATACCCAGCACCTACTGCAACAAAGCGTGGATTGGTAATATATAATACCCAGTGGGAACTTGAATGTATTCCTTTCCTTTAGGTCTCAGTCCGCATATTATATGTACACTGTAGCACTCTTTTAGATTAATGTTTTTTATGTGTAGTTATTAAACTTGTATTTTATTGTTATACCGTCTTGCAAATTTATTTCAGCTATTTTTCATAGCATTTACTGGTGAGTAACTACCCCTGTGCCAGCTGCTGTTAATTGCGCAACACACAAAACTCCACACCCTTTTCTTCGAAGACACTGACATGTCCGGGTTACGGCGTGAGCTGCACGGAGTGCGGCAGGTGAGCTTTCTCACTGCAATTATGGTTTGGGGGAGGGAATGTTTTGTGGGTTATTTAAACAGTGTTAATGTTGTTTGTGATTGTGTTGCTGTCCATGATGACGACGGGGACCCCGAAACTGTTGGACTGAATAAAACTTTGATGAACCATGTCCCGTGAGAGTGCCGCCTTCCTGGAGTAGATATATATATATATATATATATATATATATATATATATATATATATATATATATAAAAAAGAACAAAAGTACCCAAAGGTCCGCGCCCCAATATAGAATAGCAGCAACTCTGAGAGTCCCCTGTTAGCTGAGACCCAAAACAGATAGAGATACAGAACAAGAACAGAGTGCGCTAAAAGGTGAAAGTACACAACTTTTTTTTACACAATATAGAAATTTAATAAAAGCCCATAACACGGCTCATAGAGAATACAGTGGTGATATAATCATATATAGAGATCAAAATGACAAAATCTGTGACAATTCAGTATAACAGCAGGCCCAACGCGTTTCGTCAACCACGTGACTTCATCAGGGGCATTAGACGACTTGATTATCACAGCTGTGATTGCTCTTCTCGCAGTATCTCAAATTGACTGAACACAAACAATTTAAGTGGATATGATATTACACCTACTGACAGAGCTCTTGTCAGTTCTCTGTGGTGCACTTTTCAAAAAATCCCACTCCTATTACAGGTGTCAGCAATAAAGTTCAGAAATCCAATAAACCTGGAAGACAGGATACCTGCTACACTGTATCCAAACAGCTGAGTGCATTCAGCTGTTTGGATACAGTGTAGCAGGTATCCTGTCTTCCAGGTTTATTGGATTTCTGAACTTTATTGCTGACACCTGTAATAGGAGTGGGATTTTTTGAAAAGTGCACCACAGAGAACTGACAAGAGCTCTGTCAGTAGGTGTAATATCATATCCACTTAAATTGTTTGTGTTCAGTCAATTTGAGATACTGCGAGAAGAGCAATCACAGCTGTGATAATCAAGTCGTCTAATGCCCCTGATGAAGTCACGTGGTTGACGAAATGCGTTGGGCCTGCTGTTATACTGAATTGTCACAGATTTTGTCATTTTGATCTCTATATATGATTATATCACCACTGTATTCTCTATGAGCCGTGTTATGGGCTTTTATTAAATTTCTATATTGTGTAAAAAAAAGTTGTGTACTTTCACCTTTTAGCGCACTCTGTTCTTGTTCTGTATATATATATATATATATATATATATATATATATATATAAAACAATAGTAGAACCGGCACGGCAGGACTTGAATGTAGCCAAGGTGGGAAGCGTGCCCTGATGCCAACAGTAGGAACCTTGCAGCCCCTTGTAGATACACAATGAAAGAAATGGGCACTCAGGGACTCTCAGTAGGTGAAGGTGGACTGGTTTATTCAGTCAAAAGCGCCAACGTTTCGGGGTCTCCCCCTTCATCAGGACAGGTCTAGTGGTATAGCACTGGTTATACCACTAGACCTGTCCTGACGAAGGGGGAGACCCCGAAACGTTGGCGCTTTTGACTGAATAAACCAGTCCACCTTCACCTACTGAGAGTCCCTGAGTGCCCATTTCTTTCATTGTGTATATATATATATATATATACATAAAAAGCTAATGATAAATATTTTTACTCAATCACAAGGCCATTAGCAAAACTACACCAGCATGCTGTACATCTCTTTGCTTTTCTCAAATATCTCCCAACCCAACCTCTTATCCACACTCATTGGGGGTTATTCTGATTTATTCGCAAGGCTGCAAATTTGCAAGTTCACCCATTCGCAAGCGTGATTCCCACCCAGGGCATGCGAATGGATGTTACACAGCACCCGCCATCTGCTGGAAGGGGGCGCATGTGCACAAGACGCATGCGCACCCCATTCCGACGCAGCTCTCCGCTGTCTCCCCACCGGTTCCCACAATGTCAGCTGCCCGCCCCCTGCACCCACATCATGGCCTCATTAGCATGAGAACGCCGAGTGTTCTCATGGGAATGCCCATGAAAAGCTGGGCGTTCCCATATGCTAATGGAGCTGCCCGCCGCCCCACGCCCCTCTCTGCCCCACCCGCTGTCCTAGGTGCATGCACCCGGCGAACAGTCTAACAACATTGGTCCCCATGCGAACGCAGCCTTGCTGTGAACAAACCTGAATAAGGTCTATTATTTGTTCTCATTCAAGGGAGCAGGACTTTTATTGGGGCTGCACCCACTCATGAAAGGGAATGTCCTCCCACACACTATAATGGAAACTGTTAATAACTAAAATAAATTATACAGCACTGTGAAATCTATGCCCTTTCAGGGCCATAGACCAGAAGTTGGCAAACACAGTCCTCAAGGTACCCTAACAGTCCAGGTTTTAAGGAAATCCATGGCGCAACAAAGATGGTTAAATCGAATTGACTGAGGTATCAATCAAGTCGACATTGGCCAAGTATAAGTAGACAATGAGATTTTTTTTCAGGGTATGGAATAGAATTTATGTGATTTTTCCAGGAATTAAAGTGTTTTTTTGGAACTGCCATGTGATGTGACTTAGGTCATGATCCATTAATCTGCAGTTTGCATTTTTCATGTGGTTTGATGAATGGATAGCAACTGTGTAATGTATCAAAGGCAAAACTGCACATTAAATCGCGTGAACTTTAAACAGCAAAGATCAAACTGCTATGTCATTTTAGATGTGGTTCAGAGAAGCAATATTATTCAATGTGCCTGCAGTTTCAGCAATGTGCCTGTACGGAGAGTCTAAAAAAATATAATTCTTAAAAATTCTCATTGTAGTAGGAAAATAGCTATATGTGTTACAGAATATACGTAGTTATTGGAAACTATGGGATTGATTCAGGTTGGCTAGGTTAACAACGTAAATTCACTACTTACCAAGCGGATAAACACTGCCTGCCGGGCGAGCAAACGCCGCCTGCCAGGCGCGCGAATGCCCCACCCCCTTTGCCGAGTGAATGGTCGCATTTGCATGTGAACGGATGTGTTCGCTTAGACATCCATTCGTATGTGGTGTTCGGGCAAATAATAATTCCATGGTTGCGGACCATCAAATGACTCTTACTTGTTCGCAAATAAAAGTCAGTCTGGACCAGTGGTGGTTTTCGCCTATGGGCTGCAGGCTGCAGCCCCCCAGGTAAAATCCACCACTGTAGTGAAGCCAGATGCAGTCTGTGAGACTGCACTGGCTTCAATGTGACTGGCGGTGACTTCCTATAGGAATTCTTGCCTGCCAATCACCAAAGCAGTCCCATTGGGAGGTGTTCCCTCCCTCCGGGATGCCTTTCTGCAGGCTGCCAAACAAAATTTCCTGATTGCACATGTGCAGTACCTACATCAGTACTGCGCACGCGTCGGTCCCGATGCCTGTCATTTGTATTATACAGGCGCCGGGACCATGATACCCTTCTATGGGCTGTTGCCAAAGCAGCCCATAGAAACTGGCCACGTGTGCAGTACAGATGTTTGTACTGCGCATGCACCAGTCCCGGCACCTGCAATCATAGCACAGGCTCCATGGACCGGGAGAAAGGGCAACGGCGCCGGGCGACAGGGGTGCCTGCATCGCGGTACCCTCACGGCGGCTGCGGACAGAGGCAGCCCCCCTCCCCCAAGAAGGTACGAGCCGCCACTGGTCTGGATTGACTTTTATTTGCCTCAGAAGTTGCCTAAAATGGGGCAAGGTCATGTGACTTCAGCCGCCCACCCCGTGCAGGCTTCGCCACCCCTGCGTTTGCATGGAGAAGTACTGTGTATTTTTGGGCACACGCACCATTTTTATGGGCATGCCCAGGAAATGCTGGGAGTCCCCATGCCACAGCCCCCTACGCGCCCCGCTCTGTGCAAACGCCTCGGCGAGTGTGAAACTTGGCTAAAGTGGGTTAAAGCAAAAAGTCGCACTGCCGAAACATCGATCCCCACAACAAATTTGCAGGAGACCGAGCCAATGGGACTCAGGCAATATAGCTGTCCCAGTGTGGCTTTGCTTTCCAGTGAATCAGTTAATATCATATTGCTGTGTTCTTATTATGCAATTGTGATTTTGATCATTACCCTTGAAGACGTCCCATGTAGGTGATAAAGCGCGTAGGGTTTTGGGTGCCATGCCTATCTGCCATTACTGAAGTCCCTGTCATTGAAGTCATACCCCACAAGGGAATTGACAGGAAGAAATGGCGATACCATGACTTTTTTAATGTGATTTAAGCAAATTAAGCTATCTGCCGCAGTATTAATTTAGAAGAAAAAATATTCTGTATTCTGCTAATAAGTGGACATTGGGCCTTTCTATTGTGTGATTTAAGTGAGTCCGGAATCTGTTGCATCTCCAAATCAATAGATAATAAATTATAAAGAAATTCACTAATAGAACTCAGCTAATGTTGAAAAGACATTTCATTTTATTATTAAAAAAAAAAAAGTTTAAAGGTTTTATCTCCTTTTACTGTAGGTATTTTATGCAATTCTTTAGAAGTAATTAAAAAAAACAGGCAGCATTGGCTGAAATATCTATCAAAATCTCAACTAGCCCCAGAATTAGACAGCTAGGCCATTATCTACTAAAACAGGGATGACTCAATATATAGCATTCCCCTGTCAATATGAAAATGAGTCCCTTGCTGGTCATTACATGACTTTAAGGGATCAAAAGTCCCAAACAACAACATCCTATTCCTGCCAGAGGTTACTTGGATGCCAGCTGATTATATAAAAAATGCGTAAAACTACTATAAGTGCTGGTATGTGCGTTGCCATGACGGGGCAGAGCAGGTTCATATCTGCAAAATCACATGATTGCTACTCAATGCCGCGATAACGGCAGGAGGCGGAGCCAGGATTGCATCATTTTGCACAAATCACTTCATCTGGCAATTAGCTCCTGACTGCTTTCTCTCCACTTTTTTGTTCTTCAAGGCTTAGTACATCTCCAATAGGATTTACACAATGAACTACAGTACTTACATACAGTTGACTTTTTGCTTTAACCCACTGTAGCCAAGTGTACTAAAAAAATGTCAACTAGCCTGGACACTTTAAAGCCCTTTTGCATAGATGGAATGTTGTGATTAGCTGATGGTTAAAGTACATTTAGGTCAATCTTAATCATGTCCAATTAACAATGTGTTATTATGATTTAGAGTAGCTTAGAAATAAATTGAAATAGCAACCTATATTCATATTTTGCCATATCTGTGGACCCACATGGGTGACACTGCCTCCATATCTACTTTTCAGAAAGTAGCCGATATCATTATTAGCCGGGGCAGACTTACTATGAGACTAATAATTAGGAACTACACTATGGCCCTTATTCTGGTTCACTCGCAAAGGCAAATTCCTTCTCAAATGGACAATGTGCACTGCTGAAGGGCAGATGTAACATTGCAGAAAACATGTGCAGATCTAGGTAGATAACATGTGCAAAGAGAACGTGAAATTCGCTGCTTAACCAGCCACATAGTCTGTATTCTACAATGTATTCGGTACTCTTTACCTAGAACAGCGCCCACGATTTTTATCTTAGGCATCGCAAGGTAAAAAATTGCGTCGGTCGCATCACATGTGGCCAAAAAATCGCATGCGATGCGACCGACGCGATTACCGCGATTTTACATAGGGAACCGACGTGGATAGTGGGGGTATGAAAAGGTCGGAGGACGCGTACCGCCGCCCCTCGCGGGCTCGCTGCGCTCGCCACGCTTTGGGTTGACGTTGATTGTGGGGTGCCGTTAACAATTAGGGGGGCCATTTCACACTTCAGGGTGGCTATTTGGGGTCTGTGGGCCATTTAACATTGTTCCCTATGTAAAATCGGGTCAATTGGGCCATTTAACATCGTTCCCTATGTAAAATCGCGGTAGTCGTGTTGGTCGCATCGCATGGTTTTTTTTGGCCGCATGCGATGCGACCGACACGATTTACATTTTAACATGCATTTCTATGTAAAATCGCGGGCATCGCATCGGTCGCATCGCATGCCATTATAATGGCATGCGATGTACATGCGATGCCCGCGATGGGTGCCGTTCTAGGTAAAGAGTACCATGTATTCTTCTAATTATTCAGGATATTTACAGTAACTAACACATATTTTCATTACAGTAAAGTTTATAGAATGTTACATACTGTATGTGTGTGTTTTTCAGCTTTTCCCACAATCATTTTTCATTTATATGATGAATCATGATACTGGAGTAGAAGCGATATGTTCTACACCGGGAGGAGTTGTGGAAAGGTCAGACATGCTTCGTCTTGTGTATTTGAAATAATGTTTTTCTGTTTTGAATATTAATATTCAGAGACCCCTGGGAAGCACCGAATAAGGAATTTGCCAACATGAAAAGATTCAAACAGTAGCTCATTACCTTGATTTTGTTTTAATCTGCTTTACAATTGATAGCTAAAGTGTGGAAATCCCCATTGGCTGAACTCTCGGGAGGTGAAACAACATACTGTACACTGCAAATTGTGTTATGGTTAAGAGACGCTGACTTCCATTCTTAATGGCGCACGTGCAAAATTATTAATGTGACTGCTGCAAACAGTTATGTGTGTGTCTTGCTAAAGATTAAGAATACACTTTTTGTTCCCTGAGTCTAATGAGACCCATACACTCGTGCGATTGCATTTGACACGATATAGGGTTCCATTTCCCTTGAAGCTCACCTTGCGATAACTGTCATTGAAAATGCTTTTTTTTTGCTTTATGTTGTACATGCAATCATGCGATTTATCGCATGCCCCATACGATAATGTGATTGATTTGAATGCCAAAAAAACCACACCAGGGGCGTTATTTTGGTTCATTCTTTCTGACAAAATCCTTCTTAGATGGGCAAAACCATGTGCACTGCAGGTGGGGCAGGTGTTACTTGTGCAGAGAGAATTAGATTTGGGTGGGGTTTTACTTCAAAGTGAGATCTATATTGCAGTGTAAAAATAAAGCAGTCAGTATTTCCCTGCACAGAAACAAAATGACTCACCCAAATCTAATTCTCTCTGCACATGTTACATCTGCCCCCCTGCAGTGCACATGGTTTTGTCCATCTAAGAAGGATTTTGTCAGAAAGAATGAACCAAAATAAGGCCCCAGATTATGAACATATCTTGAAAAATGTAAATAGAGGGCTGGGCTATCTGTGGATATATAAACAGGCAGCCACTTTAATTCCCTGCACTCCTGTTTGCTTTGTGACTACAGAAGTGTGGTTTATACCTGCTGCTCGTTCCACATTGCTAGCTACCGTACACTGCTTTGTTCTGCTTGCATTACAAAGTGTTCCTACAGGTGGAGCCAGCCTCAGCCAGCCCGCCAGCTCGCCATGATGCCGTTTCTGGCGGAGCTGGTGGATAGCAGGGGCAGGGACGCGCGAGCGTCTCACTCGCTCACTCGTCACACTCAGCTGGTCACCAGGGACTGGGGACAGGGAGCTTCCGTGCTCATCTCCGCTTCAGGGAAACGGGCAGGGAGTGAGCAGTGCAGGCAGTAAGTGGGGAGATGGGCAGGGAACAGGGCTGCAGGGTGAATGGGCCGCACGGTGACAGACGGCGCTGGATGGCACTGGCGATAGCTTTGCCTGGGAGCCACTCTAACGAGAGCGGCTCCATCTGTGTACTGCTGTGTGTAGAGATGGATTCTGCTCACTATCAGGGTCTCATGTGCTACACCATACCTCCAAACTTCTGATGTCCCCGAGGCGGGACGTAGCTGCTGCATGCAAAATTTCGGGGCGTGGCCTAATTCCGGGGGCATGGCCTATACGCGTGGCTCTCCTGTGAGGCCACGCCCCCATTTTGCCACTATGGGGGCATGACACAGAGGCTCTGTGAGCCTCTAGCCATGCCCCCAGCCCCCTGGCTGCAGGAATAGACGCTGTGCGTATGCGCACAGCGTTTATTCCCCGCTGTTTAGCAGCCGACAGGGGGGACTCCCAACAGCCCCCCCTCACCGCGGGACACTGCCGGCCGCGGGAGGGACAGCGGGACAGGCCCTGATAATCGGGACTGTCCCGCTGTAATCGGGACTGTTGGGAGGTATGCTACACTGTGCTCAAGGTGAGGGGAGATAGGGAGTGGGCCCAGCAGAGGCAGAGAGCGAGATCTTGATGGACAAAGGCCTGGTTACTTCAAAGGCCTATCAGTCCTACATGTCCCTCCTGGCTGAGATCCCATGAAGGTTCCACTCTGGTGTCACTTGTCCTGTGATTGTCTTGTACAAAACCTGTGACACCAGACACTGGCACTCACATACGCATGGTCAACCCCAATCTTAGGTGCAGTAACAGTGGAACTAAAACCATATTTTTCCAGTTAAATCATAGTCTAACCAGCATATAATGGGGTTTGCCAGTGTTTTATTTATTTCAGGCAAGCAGCACATAAAAGTATATTGCATGGAGCATGGGCTGCTTTTTGTTTAATACAATCACACTCAGTTTTGTCACTTTGTTAATCGGTAATGCTGGAAGACATAACAAAAGTGCATATAACACAAAGAACAAAACAATGGATTTAAAAATCACATGATCTATTGCACAGACACAGTGCTGGAAAAATGTAGCATTACCGAATGTTATGTGCTATAAGAGAAAGGGAGAAGAAATATTGCATGACCTACAGTACATTGTTGCAATTGCTAGCTGAAATGACCACGGTTACCAATTGGTAACTAATACGTGATTTTCAACCTTTTTCAACTCCCAGCAACCTGAACAATATTTTTTATTATCAAATACAATAAAAGTGTTGATATTTGTTGATATGTTGATATTTGTTATTATTTCCAGGTTTTTCTGAAAACATATAATTGAACAATATGTCCTTACTAAAAATAAACCCTCCATCATGAGTAGAAACATATAGTTGTTGCTTGCATAAGAATATTGGGTTAAGCACAAAGTGCTTGAGAATAATGACTTCCTATTTTAGGGCCTTATTCTGGTTCACTTCTTCTGGCAAATTCCTTCTTCGATGGACAAAACCATGTGCACTGCAGGTGGGGCAGATGTAACATGTGCAGAGAGAATTAGATTTGGGAGGGTTATTTTGTTTCTGTGCAGGGAAAATACTGACTGCTTTATTTTTACTCTGCAATATAGATCTCACTTTAAAGTAAAACCCCACCCAAATCTGCACAAGTAACATCTACCCCACCTGCAGTGCACATGGTCTTGTCCATCTAAGAAGGAATTTGCCAGAGGGAGTGAACCAGAATAAACCCCAAAATCCAGGATCCTGACAAGACTAACAGCGGAAACCTGACAGGCAGAATCCTAATGCATACCAGTAAGAATGTCAAACCTACCCCTACTGCAGCCTAACCCTAACCTCCACCTTCTACAGCTTAACCCTAACCTTCTCACCCACTGCCTAACCCTAACATCCTCCACCTCCACAATCTAACCCTCCCCCTAGTTTCTAACCCTAACCCCACTATTACCAAAAAGATACTGTATGTCGGGATACTGTCTACGGCGATTCTGTCTGTCTTGTGACTGTTACGATCTCAGCTGCTGGGATTTTAACTGAATCACAGGATATCAATAAGAAATCTGTGCTTAATGATGTCTCATGATGGGCGAGATGTACAGTACTAAGCTCTCTTGTCATAGGTCAGATGGTTTACAGGCATGCTCTCAATGACTGAAGCAGTGGCCTTTTCTTGCACTTACTGGTTGCCTTATTTTCTCAATCCCAGGATTCAAGATTAAAAAATTCTCAATACTTGGATTCGTAGAATTGAGTTGACCAATGAAAACATTACTATTTGTCCCATCCCTCCCGAGTCCTGATTCCCACCGTGGTCTTGCATGAGTTATCTTTTGTTATTGTTTTAAACTGTCTTTTATGTAAAACCTGCTTCTTAAGGGACTTTACAGTAATAGTGGCAATTTATCAGCAGGGGGTGGATGCTGTTTGGTTCACTGCCTGGAAGAGGGTAGCGATTGGTAGGGGGTGCGGCTGCAGGGATTTGAGAGAGTCAGAATCACTTAAGCAATACTTCTCTCACATGTACAGTATTCCATCAGTGCCCTGACTCATCCTCATTACATGCCTCTACTCAGCCGAAAACTAACACCTCTGCTGCTGAGGGCTTACGGTGCTCTACACACGCAGCCTGTATGCAGCTAGCCAAGGCATTGAGAGGTTGTACTGTAGGAAGATTGTCTGCTGATGACCACTGCCACCCTGTCTCAGTCACAACTAGTGGAAGTCTCATACCTACTCACATTTACACAGATGGCACAGTTTCACCGATTGTTTGCGAATTGCATATGGATTTGCTGGCGGATTGCTATTAGCGATCCATTCACAATTCTCTCTGGGCGGTGGCTTTCTCTGAATAGCAATCCATGCTAAATTAGTTTACACGTATAAATGCTAATACGTTCTGGGTCATGTGACCCTTGGGTTAAAGGTCATTACTCCGTATCCATTATACACTCTAAAAGTGTCCAAAATAGATTATAATTTCATTATGCTGCCTCCTATATTATTATACTAATCAAGTATCCAGACGGTTCTCATTTTTTTATTGTATTACAATTGTTATTACATAGCTATGTCTTTTAAACCTGAGCACTCATGCACAGATGCATATAATGAGCAATTAGCTCTCTGCTATTTAAACTGAGCCCAGAGCTCTCTCTACACACTTGCTCCTGAGGAAGCCGGACAGCAAACATCCGGGGAAACGCGTTGAGCTATTGAAAGAATTTACCATCTCATATTTCTACAAGTGATGTCCCTTCTCCCAAAGACGTCCATCACCTCCTACTACTCTATTGGATTACAAATCTTTTTGGGACTCCAGCACAGTTCCTAATCATCCTACCTAAAGGAGAAGACGCCAAATAGGGAGTTTTGTCTATATCCCCATCCAGGGAACTTGTTCATGGGACTTGATCGTCACTCTGTCCTGGTATCCACAATTCCTATACCAGAGAAACAACAGATGGTAATATTATATCAATTTTATTTCACTAAATTCCACACTGGTGGAGCTCCGCAATAATAGCTACAAGCATCTTGTGCTCTTTTTATATCCTAATATATATATTTTGCATTTAAATATTTATTTTATGTGTTTATTATTTTTCTTGATTGTTTTTATATTATAAAATAAATTTGTTTATATTTTTGAGATACCGTCTGGTCTTTATAATTATTCAGCCAGCGCTGGCACATTCCTTTCTCTAAATTAGGCCCATGATTGCATTGATTGCAACCATCCCTGGCAAAGGTGTCATCCCCAAATATCTGGGATTGAAGGTACCAATCCCAGGATTCAAATCCCAATGTTCTTTATGTAAAATCCTGGTATCCCGCCAATGCTGATATTGGTTTTGTTAGGACCCGGGGACCCATGGGTGCACAGACTGGTACAAGTCTGGCGACCACAAGGGTTCCTTGTGGTCAGGTACCTGCTGGGGAAAGTTCAGAGTCAAGAATGACACCTAGGCAGCGAGCTTGAGTGGTAGGTGTGATTGTCATATTCTCAATAGCGATAGAGATATCTGGTTGGTAACTACTATTTATTGGTGGAAATATAATAAATTATCTTTTAGATATATTCAGCTTGAGGTGGCAAAATGACACAAGGGATGAAACAGCAGAAAGGCATTCAGAGGCATGACCCAATACAGATGGGGAAAGGTCTGGGAGGATAGGTAGAGCATACTAATCAGTATGCATCTGCATACAGATGATACTGAAATCCAAAAGAGCTGAGTAGTTTGCCAAGAGATGAGGTATATATTGAGAAAAGCAGAGGACCTAAGACTGAACCCCGAGGTACTCCAACTGATAGAGGTAGCGAAGAGGAGATGGAATCAGAGAAACGAACACTAAAGGAGCGGTTAAATAGGTAGGATGAGAACCAAGAGAGGGCTGTGTCTTTAAGACATAAGGATTGTAGTGTTTGTATGAGAAGTGTGTGGTCAACATTGTCAAAAGCAGCAGAGAGATCTAGAAGAGTTAGTAGTGAGAAATGGCCTTTTGACTTACAGTAGCAGTGACCAGATCATCCACAATTTTTGTCAGTGCTGTTTCTGTGGAGTGTTGGGAATGAAAGCCTCACTGAAGTGGGTCCAATAAGTTGTGCGAGTTAAGAAAGTGCGTGAGGTGAGTGTAGGCAAGTCTCTCAAGTTTGGAGGTGCATGGAAGCTGAGATATAGGATGGAGCGAGAGAGAGAGAGCTTGGGTCAGAATTGTGTTTTTTCATAATCGCAGTAATAACTGCATGTTTAAACAATGAAGGAAGATACCAGGTTGGGATGAGCACAAGGGATTTACTTATTTTTGAGGGTATAGGGTCAAGAGGAGAAGTAGTAGAGTGGGAAGAAGAGAAAAGTGCAGATACTTTATCTTCATTCATGGGATCAAATGAAGTAAATGTGTCAGAGGACTCAGGTATTGAACTGAGCAGATTACTGACTGAATATGAGCATACCAATTCATCTAGGATCTTGATATGTAATTCAATTAGCACAAAAGGGTCTCTTTGTTGTTATTATTGCATGGGACTCAACTATTAGAAGCAGTGCCTCAGTACACTCATTGTGCATACATGGTGGGCACTATGATCCAGTGTGGCCTGTCCTCTAATCTGCTGCACCATGTGCTGTCCTCCAATCTGCTGCATTGGAGGATTATTCTGATTCACTCAGAAAGGCACAATCCCTCTCTAATGGACAAAACCATATGCAATGCAGGTGGGGCTGATGTAACATGTGCAGAGAGAGTTAGATTTGGGTGTTTTATTGTTTCTGTGCAGGATAAATATTGGCTGCTTTATTTTTACACTGCAATATAGATATCAGTTGGAAGTACACCCCTCACCCAAATCTAACTCTCTCTCTGCACATGTTACATTAGCCCCACCTGCAGTGCATATGGTTTTGTCCATTAGAGAGTGATTGTGCCTTTCCGAGTGAATCAGAATAAGCCCCTGTGTAAGACGAGATATAGTGGAGTCTCCAACGTAACACCAAAGAGACCAGCAATTTAAAGATATCCCAGCATTCTTTTTTTTTTCTCAAAATATTTTTATTAATTTCTCATAAGAAAAAGAGATACAAAATTACACACGGTTCGATGTGGTCTATTTTTCTATTTGATTTTGCTTATATAAGATCGAACGGAAATCGTACGCACTTAATTTCGAATCGATCCTGATGTGTGGCCTTGCAGAATTGAAATCGAATAGAAAAATAGACAGTGCAGACAAGACTATATAATACGTTTTCATTGGAATTTGATCCACATTTGATCCCGAACGATTCAGGATTGAATAGCAAGGCAATCGCACTCTGTGTGCACCGCATATAGAAGAAAAACAACATTGTAATCAAGTAAGTACAGTATATATGAAAATAAATGTTAATCAAAGAGAAGAAAAACGAAAATTCGGTACTTGTTTCCTAGCACGGCGCCCGTCGTGGGTAATCGCATACCTTAAGTTAATGTAACTTAAGGTATGCGATTGATGCGACCGACCCGATATTTTGGTATTTTTAGCCTTTTTTCCCCATCAATGAAAAAATCGCATTGATCGCGACCATTGCATGCCATTATAATGGCTTGCGATGCGACCAACGAGATCAACGCGATTTTAAATTGGGAGTAATGTTAGCCGTCAATGACAAAATCGCGTTGATCGCGACCATTGCATGCCATTATAATGGCATGCGATGCGACCAACGCGATCAACGCGATTTTACATAGGGGACAATGTTAAAAGGGCCAATGGCCCCAATTTTTTATTGTATAGGCACCCTAATGGGTATTTTACATGTGAAATGGCCCCCCATTGTTAACAACACCCCAGTATTGACGCTAACCCGAAGCGTGGTGAGCGCAGCGAGGGGTGGCGGTATGCGTCCTCCGACCTTTTCATTACCCCACTATCCACGTTGGCATGGAGTTGATTTTATAAAGTGTGGCGAGCGCAGCAAGCCACCGAGCCCGAAGTGTGGCGAGCGCAGCGAGGGGACGAGTAATACCTGTGAAGTAATGCGCATCCCCTCGCGGGGCTCGCTGCGCTCGCCTCACTTTATACAATCAACTCCACGTCGACGTGGATAGTGGGAATAGAAAAGGTCGGAGGATGCGTACCGCTGCGCTCGCCACGCTTCGGGTTGGCCTCAATACTGGGGTGGCGTTAACTATGGGGGGCCATTTCACCCATGAGGGGGGTATGCAATAAAAATTGGGATCTGGGGTGCATTTTACATTGGTCCCAATGTAAAATTGGGTCCCAGGGACAATTTTACATTGCTTCCAATGTAAAAATTGCGTTGATCGCGTCGATCGCATCGCATGCGATTTGGTTGCATGCGATGCGATCAACGCAATTTTTTAGGTCCCGATGTCTGCAATTAAAATCGCTGGCGCCGTGCTAGGAAACAAGTACCGAAAATTCCCAGCAACTGGACAGTTGACAGATTAATTATAAAAAACTGTCAATAGATATATTTTGAGCTGTCACCAATAACCAACATCAGTGTGAAGTATACCGGGGGAAGTACACAATATCTTTCCTGGACATATACACAGAGTGACAAAACAAAACAAAAATAAAAAACAACGACAAGAACCCATTAAATCAACAGTAGTAATAGTAAGTAATGCCTACCAAGAGCCATAGGTCATCGGTCCATCCATGAAATATCTGTCCAACCATCTTAAGTACAGAGAAGGGGAAAAAAGAAAAAGGATAAAAAGAAAAGGGAGAAGTGAAAAGGGAAAGCAAGAAGAAGAGAAGGGTAAGAATAGAAAATAAGTAACTAGGTCAGTGAGAAATGGGGTTCCGGCCACCTACAGTACCTGCTGGAGCAGATACAGTACCAGGAGGTAGATTAAAACACTTTTGTATTGCCAGTTTAGTGGAAGGCTGGAGAGTTTGTATGTATCTATCATAGCACTTAAATAAGGGATGGGTAAGGGGTTCCCTGTGTATAGAAGCCTCCAACCAATCCATGTTAAAAAGGAATAATACGCTGGAGGTTGCCATAGAGAGGGGGGTCATGTGGATCCATTGCTGTAGGATCAACTTCTTACCTACCTATTCCAGCAATTCTGCACTGCAAGCTGTGGCATTACAAAGGTGGTGTGGGCCACACCTGAGTTTCACTCCTACAAGGGGTAACACCTGATGTCGACTCCTCCTCAGTGCGGCAGGATCCGGTTGCATCCACATTTAGCAGGAACAGGATGCAGACATAGGGATTAACATTTTTCTTTATATTTCTTACCAAACATAATACTTCCAATGTTATAGTATGCTGGTAAAATTACGGACTTCTTTTTTTGCAACAATTTTGGCAATTGTATAGCTTGCTATTTGGGCTTTGTCAGAATCATTTGTGATTGTGGTCCATTGTATAACCTTTTTGATCAGCTAGAAGCCTTTTAAAATATTCAGTTGGCTTCTCGCACATATGTGAGTGCATTGTGTGAAGGTGTCTTTGGACCATGAAATAAATCTGAAGGACAAATAATTTACTTTATAATGGCGAACAATGGTTGTAGTGCCACAATTTCTGTCAGCAATACTTTCTTTATCATCATCTGCACAGAAACAAAATAACTCAACCAAATCTAATTCTCTCTGCACATTTTACATCTGCCCCCCCTGCAGTACACGTGGTTTTGTCTATCTAAGAAGGAATTTGCCAGGAGTGAACCAGAATAAGGCTCTAAAATAGGAAATCATTATTCTCAAGTCAGTGATTTACAGAATAAGAACTGATTTATTCACTTCAGACAGATAATATATCGAGTCCAAGAAAGCGTTAGGGACTGTATCAGATATTAGTGAAGGGAGTAGTGTAGATGTTTGACATGAAGCAAAACCATTGTAGGCAATATTGTAGGATGACATACAGATGCCAAGATGTAATTAGACCGTTATAGTCAACAGAGGCAACTGAAAGGTCACAACTTATTAAAAAATTGTTTTTTGACCTTTTGGTTTAAGGGAAATTAGATTATGAATGCTTTTGATTTTGGTTGCACTAAGATCAACATCTCTCCCTAGGAGCTTACAATCTAATTTCCTGCACCTCAGGGACCGGAAGAGGTTATAAAAGAATTTAATTGGTAGAAAAAAATACACCTTGGTTACACTATACAGCAAACACTTTCTGTGCTAGACTTGATTCTTTTTTCAAGGCTGTTCTAAATATTTTTCTCTGTCAAGGCCAATATTTCAGGATATTCTAAGAGACCGGGAGAGATTCAGTTTGTTAGTTATCTTGCAATTGGATTCACAGTGTGTGAACTACTGTTTGCTTGAGAGAGACTATATATTGAAGTCATTTAACTATTCTAAGTTCCAAACAAGGTAATAATCAATTCAGTAAGCAAGAAATCACCATGAAAGAGGCATTGTCAGCTCATAGAGATCGTCGGAGAACTCATAAAAAGAAAAAAAAAATGGCATTAGTTGCTTATTACTATTAGTGACTGCATTGTTCTGTGTTTGCACTAAATGTTAGATGCAGAGGGGTAGATTTATTAAGCTCAGTTAAGTGATAAGTTGTCTGGTCTCTATCACCGGCCAATCAGCTTCTACCTGTCTTTTTTTCAAACACAAGCCTGTAACTTCAGTTAGGAGCTGATTGGCCGGTGATAAAGTACCAGCCACATTATAACTTCACCGAGCTTAATAAATCTGCCCCTCAGTGTCTTCCGATAAATTCAGAACAGGGCCTACGGTATTTACCAACTGAATACATTATAATCCGAACTGTATGGTGCTAGAGCTGAAATAGGTTGACATGGCTAAGGTTGCCAGAGTCGGAAGTTCGACACAAACATGTCGACAATGGAAAGGTCGACAGTCAAAAGTTTAACATGAGTTTTTCATGGCTTTTTCCAAAACGGGTGGTATTTCATACCCTTCCATCCACTAGCGCATGGGGGGAGAACCCAATAGTGTTCCAGAAGCATAATGAGGGGACGTGGTTCACTGATACGGTGTCCATGTCCACTTACATTGCAATTGGGACAAAAAAAGTGAAAAACATGTTGACCTTTTGACTGTTGACCTTCCCATTGTCAATCTAAAGCTTGGGTTGACCTTCTGACCCTGTTGACCTTAGTCACGTCGACCTATTTCATGCCTTGACCTAAGCCCTTTTGACCTTTAGTGGTCGACCTAATGTATTTCAACCTTCATACCTGATTTACTAAAGATAAAAAAAAAACCAGGTGTTGTTGCCCAGAGTCTAACTGCCCAGCGGTGTTAGCCAGGGACCCCTACAAGGAGGTTTGGACTTTGTTGCATCTAGGCAGCAGGTAGCAGCCCCTTGCTTGAAGTACTCACAATGGACAAGAAGATGGAGGTAGAGAACTTGCTGTGAGTAGGTTTGGATTTAGCAAACCTGAACGCGGTCAAGTTTTTGTAATATCTCAACTTTTGCCTGCACTAATATAGACTTGTGTTTACGCTTTATACCTGTACCAAGACTGTTCTTGGAAGGCATACCAGCACTACTATCACTTGAACTGTCTGCCAAAGCCATAACAGCCCCACCATTGCCTGCTGTGTCACCTGCAGTGTCCGTGGCAGCAGTACCCACTGACACTTCTTTATGCTGTGTGTTCTGCTGATATGTGGTACTTGATGTGACCTTGGATGCAATAACAAACCCACATTGTCCGCGGAAGCTGTACCCACTGACACTAGTTTGTAATGCCTGTTTTACACCCATGCGCAGAAAATGTTCCAGATCAAAAGAAGTCCTTAACCTCTTTTAATCCAGACAAATAAAAAAAATGTCCAGATTAAAAGAGATTCTGGACCATTGGTTGACGGAAAATCGGTGGTGTACCTTTATATATAATTGCTAAATTAGAGATACATACGTACCGCCACACTCACCATTCCTAAGAATGGGGTGCAAACAGCACCCACACTTCCCAGGTTGGGGTGCAGTGGCCTGTGACCATACACTCTAGTAAATACAAATACAGGGGGCCCAGCACTGACCATAATAAACTAACTCACCTTAACATACAAATAATCAATTAAATAAATAATGGGATTTTAGTTCATGAATTGATCAATGCATTTAAGCTTGCAGCACATCGCCAAGGGACCCCATTTCACTGCATGTCCTACACTAACAACTGGTCTCTCAAGAACCTGGCAACTACTAACACATGATAGCTAAAATGAACATGTATTTTTTCTTGGTTTGAAGCTCACCTGCCCAATACCTTATGGCCTTTAAAGATGAGGCAGTCACCTAACACACCTGAATTAGTATTAAAGGGGCAGCTGACACGGGTTTCAGATGGATGTGCTTATTTTGGGTGCATGAGAAAGCCATAATTGCTAAATTAGGTTAAAACATGAACTGAATTTTTGAATACAAGAGACACTCAAATCAGACAGTGAAACTATGGGCAAAATGTAATAGGGGGCAGTTTTTAGTCATGTTTTAAAATCGCACCAAATCGCACGCAAAAAAATCGCACATTTTCTAAATGGGTGAAGCCTGGGGGGGGGGGGCCTTTATTGAGGGGGTCTCCAGTCTCTGACCAGCCACTGTGAGCATGGTACGGCCGGGGCAGTGGCGTAACTATATATTTTGCGCCCCCCCGCCAAATTTTTTCGGCGCCCCCCCCATTCTCATACCTGCCGGTCACTGTCTCCCTCAGTCACCGCTGCGCTGCTGCCCGGCCGCATCTGCGTCACTGTCCCGTCACTCGCTCCCGGCGCCGGCTCCTGCTGATAATGAAAAGTGACTCTTAGAAAATGGCTGCCAAAACTGTCTGCAATACGGGGGCAGCCATTTTCTAAGTGTCACTTTTCATTATCAGCAGGAGCCGGCGCCGGGAGCGAGTGACGGGCAGTGACCGCAGATGCGGCCGGGCAGCAGCGCAGCATGTAACTATAGCCCCGCAGCCCCCCAGGCGCCCATAGTTACTCTGCGCCTCCCCGCCATGGCGGGGGCTGCGGTGGCTTAGTTACGCCAGTGGGCCGGGGGACCTTATTTAAAAAGTGTCCCCTGGCTGTGGCATGACACTGTGGGCTGTTGGAGCCCTGTGCTGGTTCCAAAATACGGGGGGGAACCTTTAGTTTTTTGGTCCCCCCGCATTGCACTTTAACTTGTGTCCATGTTGACTGTGTTGACATTCTGGTTAAAAAGCAGTGAAAAACCCCATGTCGACCTTTTAACTGCCTTGCCCATGTCGACCTAATGACCCTGCTGACTTAACCCCTGTCGACCTAGACACATGTCGACCTTGACCCATGTCGACCTAGACCAATGTCAACTTTTCTGCATGTCGACCTAATGGTGTCGACCCAATGCTTGTCGACCAACTTGTTGTAGACCTAATGATACATACGCATGTCTAAGGTGCACACAAACAGTCCTGCTTGGTAGATCGCAAAAGCTTGTCCGCCTTTAGAGAAGATCACTGTGACCAATAAGTCTGGCTTCTTAACCCCTGACCTATAGGTTACGCAGTACCAAAACATCGGTCACCATGTAATTTACAGTCAATCCCTTCTTTATATGTGTTTGCATTCTACCAACTTATAAAGTAGTGAATACGTTTTGCTATAATTATTCAGTAATAGCCTGCTATTGATTAAATTTTTAACAACAATATACTGTAATTAATCTGTAGGCAACAGTAAAGTAATTAAAATTAAATATACAGTATTATTAAAAAACAAGAGAACCGTAGGTAGTGAAGCTAATTCACACATAATTTACAGCCTAATTTGGGTTTAGGAGAAAAAAATGCTAAGAACCTCTAAAATACGGCAGAAGATTAATAATCTATTGAGGCAACTATGTAGTTACTGCTAAGTATTAGATACCCTAGAAACACAGTGGTTCTTATTGTACAGTGTAGAATTAACTGTGTAAAATAATAGAGGTATAATTACAATAATAATAATATTTTTTTTTTCTATTAAGAAAACCATGCACATGAATTTAGATGTGATGAATTTGCTGTAATTATAGCAACCTTATCTTCTTGTGCGCATTGCAGCTGTACAGATGTGCCTGGCTCTTGAACCCTTGACCTCAGTTGAACTCCACCAGCATTTATTCCTGACCATTGTTCTGGCTGCTATCGGGTATGGAATGGAAATTGGGTACAGTTGGAGTGGCGGACATGAGCATGCTTTGTCTTACAGGACAAAATTATGATGTTATGGCACCATTTTTATGGAGGGTGCATAGACACAACATTTGAGGGGCATGACTAATGGCTGGCCAAGGCATACAGATTTTCCCGAGGATCATGGTTTAATTTCTAAAGAACATAGTAAAGGATCTGCTCTATGGTGAGTAGAGAAAGGCGCCAGAAAGCCAGGGATGGCAACCTGCCAACATTTCCTATGGTTTTAGATAATGCCCTGTTCTGCCCCTGATAATGGCTGTGGTCTTTGAGGTAAATTTGCTAATGATTACTAGACAGATGATACTGTAAAGCCCCAATAATAGCTTATTACAATGAAGACTGAAAAGAAAAGTAATAGTAAAAACTAATATTTAATTTTGTGGTTCTGACCTAGCTCCTAAAGGGCCAGATGTATCAAACTTCAAAAAGTGACAAAATGGAGAGTGATAAACAACCAGCCAATCAGCTCCCACCTGTCATTTTTCAAACCCAGCCTGTGACATGACAGTAAGTAGCTGATTGGCTGGTCATTTATTATTCTCCATTTTATCACTCTTTGAAGCTTGATACATCTGGCCCATAATGAACATGTGTAGTTCTTTGAAACTGCAGTATTTGTCTTTACTCTTACCCTGTGTACTAAATAGCCCAAATTATGAACAGATGTCCTGGGACAACATTGCTGGTGAGAATTTTAAGCTGTAAAGGAAAATAAGATACTAAAGGGGTCATTTACTAAAGCTTCTGAAAATTAAAAAAAAGTGCTGTTGCCCAACCAATAAGATGTTGGCTATTATTTCTCTATTACATCCTAGAAAATGATAGATTCTGATTGATCGCTATGGGCATCATCACCTCTTTTCAACTTTTGGAGCCTCAGTAAATTCACCCCTTAAGCAGGTAAAGAAAGTGGAGTCATCTGGATTTTGGGATATACAGAACGGATTCTGAGTGGGCGGCCATATCAAAATCACTCCAAAATGATGCGATAAAGTAAGCTAGCTATTCTTATCCTTCAAGAAAACACCTTTTGTTTCCATTCATCATTTTACAGCACCTTATGCTAATTTGCATTAAGGTGTCAGCGGCTGATTAAGGTGCCAGCGGCTGATTATAGCTCAGTTTTTGAGTTACTGTAATAACTGTCGTGTGAACATTGGAACATTTTCTTAGAGCACGAAACTGTAACAGATCATACAGTATATAAACGTCCTCACTGACAGACAATGTGACAAGTGAGTCACCTGCTGTATCTGGTAGGAGGGTTCAGACTTTACCTTCAATTAATTTATTATTTTCACAGTCTCAAACCTAAACCCATCATTGTTATGGATTGTACCATTTATAGCCAAGTCGTTATGGAGAAAATATATGATGAGATGAAGAAAGTTCTACAAATGCAGTGTCCTCAGCAGGGGACCCATTAGCCAGGAAATGTGAGATGAGGTGATAATCAGTGTGTGGAATTGGCTGCTGACCACTGCTCTGCTTTATAAGCAGGAGAATAGCTGGTTCTGCCTGTTACTGCTGGGCACGTAAAGGCCATTTGTATCTCTTTTAATAGAGAATTAAATAAAGCTGGCAGCCCCTTCTTTTCCCCACAGCTTATGTGTGATGTAATTTGGAGGGAAGAACACGTGTCTTGTTTTTTTGTTGTTGTTGCTGTTTTGTTGATTTTACATTTGTTGCAAATGAACCACAATGGAAGTCACTTTTCAGTAAAAAGTCTGCTCGCATCGGAGCCATTTTTTTCAGGCAATGTAGTTTTATCGCTTCTAGTTGTTTTATTTATGTGAATTAGATGCGCAGTGAAAATAGAGGCTCAGAACAAGAGGGCTTATTTGGCGCCTATGCGGTAAACAATGTGACCCCAAAGGACGATTATAAGATCTGTGGACATTTGATGTTATCAGGTAGGTAAAATATGTGCCATATTGATTCCCCTTAGGTGCCCAGGAATCAGCATAAGCCATCACACACACTCTTAAGTCCACCCCCAGACACCCATTGGCTAGTTTCACAGGAGTCCAGGGATGGGCTTAAGAGTGTGTGCTGGCTTATGCTAGGGATGGCCATCGTTGCCATTGCCATAAATGGTTGCCAATAGTGCTAAACTATGCAATGGATGACCATCAATATTTTTTACATATCGATGGTCATCCATTGTGTTTGACTGGCCTGCGGGCCAATCAAAACATGGGAGTGGGGCTTTGCGGGTGTCTGCAAAAAAGCAAAATGTCGTTTTGTTGTGCCGGAGGGAAACCATCTGGTTCTCCACCATCGATGGCAAAAGTATCTGACATTGGCCATAAACCATCAATGATTTTGAATCATCGATGGTCGATGGCAATCCCTAGCTTATGCTGAGTGCTTCCAGCACTGCTAATCCCTGGTAGCTCGATCCGGCACATATATTACATACATAATAACATGTATGTCTATACGTGCTTAGTGATCCTTCCTTTTACTGCAGCCCAGAGGATGAATCGATAGATAGATAGATTGATAGATAGACATGTAACAGCACAAAGCTTTTATCTGACAGAAATACAACAAACACAACAAATTCAGTTGTACAAAGGGAACAGAAAATATGTCTTCACTATTTGCAGTGGATCCAACTGTTTTTTATTTTATTTTTATAAATGGTAGGGTCCGTTGCCCTGCTCCTCACATGCTATTCATAAATATAAACAAGAGTATGTAAAGTAAAATGGAGAAAGCATCAAATCACCTGCGAGAAATGACATTTTTCACTCTAAAAGTAATCAGAAAACTGGATTTGTTTCCCGGGGAGGTAGTAAGTGCAGGATTGGTAAAAGAATACAGATTGAAATTGGACAAGTTCCCCCAAGGAAATACACAGTCACAGGAGTCTGCCGGTTGTGTTCAAGCTTTCTAACAAAATCAAATTTATTTTGTTAGGTTAAAGAGAACCATTTCAGCAGCCTGCTTTCCATCAAAGGTCCTGTAGATTGTTTACATTTTTAAGTAACGTGGCATGTTTTTTAAAATATATTTTCATTCCTTTATTTGATGTCATAAGCAATTTTGATAACCCTAATAACTACACTACACACAAAGCTAATTCTACATCTCAGAATTTTTTTCTGCCACTTATTAAATTTAATTTTTTTACAGTTTTAACATCTTCGGACAGCTATACTAAGCTTGAAAAGTGATAAAATAGAGAGTGATAAACCACCAGCCAATGAGCTTCTAAGTGCCATGCCATTGGCTGAAAAATGACAGATGGGAGCTGATTGGTTGGTGGTTTATCACTCTCGGTTTAGAATAATATACAGAAAGCAAAGTTAATCGCACAGGAGAAATATATATTGAAAACTGATATATTGTGACCCCTTAAATAATCATGTTGTACATATTGGTCATCATGGCAAGGGTGTGCTATCAAGGGACATGAGATTGGAGCAAGGAACAAATTCTTGGAGAGCAAGAGAGAGAATGTGACATTCTCTCTCTTGCTCTCCAAGAATTTGTTCCTGGTTTATCACTCACCATTTTATCACTTTTCAAAGATTAGGACCTTATTCCGGTCCACGCGCAACGCTGCAAATTTGAAAGCGCTGCGTGTGGACCAAACGCTGCACACCGCTTGCAGTGCCACCGCCTCCCTCTCACTTACCCCCCCCCCCATCAGCCTTGTGTGCGGGGTAGAAATCATTTGATGGTTGTCGACTATCAAATGATTTCTCCAGCACATGCAGATCAGAGACACCTCTATGTTGTCTCTGATCTGCGAGGGAAGCAGGTGGGCAGCTGACATCCGGTGATGCCAGCTGCCTGCCCTCCGCACCCGTGTCATCGCAGGTTCTCCTGGGAACGGCCAGTGTTTTAATGGGAGTGCCCAGGAAATGCTGGGTGTTCCCATAAGCTTTGCCCCCTGCTGCCACTCCACGCCCCTCACCGGAGGACTGATCTAATCAGAATAATCCCCTAAGTACATCTGGCCCCTTATAAGAAATCAGTCACAAAGGGGTTGATCCTATTACTTGTGATTATGATTGTGGCAAGAGGTGCACTGTACAGAAACTGTGATTTAACCAAAAGTGTTCATTGCCCCCTAGGGTAGTAAGCAGTGGTGGCTCCTACCTCATTGAAGGGGGAATATTGCCGCCTAAATCCCCCTCCCCTTCACCATGACTTCTCACAGTCCCCAATGCCGATCATTGCTGCTCCCAGTCTACACCACCGATCACCGCTGCTCCCAGTCTCCCCTGCTGATCACTGCTGCTTCCAGTCCACTACTCCATCCGTGGTCACAGCGATGACAGGCACCGGGACTGGCACATGCGCGCACCCCCAACTTCTATGGACTGCCTCAACTGCATCCCATAACAGTGGCGCAGGGGGGACTGTCACTGAGTACTGGGGAGGGGGGACTGTCACTGGGGAGGGGGTATGCTGCTTCTGAGTGCTTGGGAGGGGGCTACGCACTGGGAGCACCTCAGATCTATGCTGCAAAGGTAGAAGGCTAGGTTAGGCTGTGAGGAGAGATTAGGGTTTGGCTGCGGGGTTAGATTTAGGCACTGGGGTATTGGGGTAAGGGTTAGGTACTAGCAGGGAGGGTCAGGCTTTGAGCAGGGAGTGTTAAGGGGGGGGGGGGGGGCAGGGGGATTCCCTTCAGGATGCCAGCATCAAAATTCAGACCACTGGCGGACCTCCATATGTATCATATATATATATATATATATATATATATATATACACCCCCCCCCCCATAAAATTCCTGCATTTGCCCCTGCATAACAGCTAAATTGAGCAGCAAGGACAAACATGGAGTGGCTTCCTACAGGAAGCAAGCTTTCTGCTTATATCAGCTTGTACTGGCAGTCCCTGATGGACTATACACCTCTCAAAGGGACTGCCTTTACCGTGGGTGATTGTCAGGTCTAACTTTCAATTGGAAGTCACTGCCAATCACAGTGAAGCCAGTGCAGTCTCACAGACTGCATCAGGCTTCATTCATTCATTCATTCTGAGCACAGTGGCAAATTTTATCTGGGGGGCTGCAGTCCTGCAGCTTATAGGTAAAAACTGCCACTAGTAGTCAGTAATTTTGAGTAAATTCAGGCTGAAGGTTACAAAATCACACACAGAATTAATAGGATCAACCCCCAAAAATTACTTAATTGGGGCCCATCATCCATGTGATCTGTTTGTCGCAGGTATCTGTGTGTGTGATCTGTTTAAAACAAATAAATTCAGTCCAAGCTGTTACGAGCATTTGGCATTTAACAAAATAGAACTTGTAGAAGAGGCTTCAGGAATCTGTAAACCGCAATTAATGGTATTCTTGGCATTTTGATACTAGATTCTCTGGCACATGTTTGTTCTGCAGAGGGCTGACACTTTTCCAGTTTTATTGTTTTTTTAGTCTCATTTTATCCCAAATTTGTGAATTATACAAGCTGTAAGAGAACAGCTTTATGAGATTCAGCAAGATCTATTGGCTTCTGCTTATTTGTAAGCCTGGAAGTTTTAAAAATATTTCTGCTTTATTAAGTCACTACAGTAGGAACGACATCCAAAACATAAAAATATATATATACAAAATGGAGCGGAAAAAATATCCACCATCAGGGTGCAGTGTTTTTTTAAAATCTATATGCATTGCGCATGATTTCAATTGTTTTTATTATGTTGGTTTATTTTATTTTATGCATTATCATTAATAAATTGTAAAGGTTATCCAATCCCCAATTATTAGCGCTGCATTTTGTATATATATTTTCTTGTTTGGTTATACAGGCGCGCTCAAAACCACTTCCACCCTAATTAAGGCGATTAGAGATTTCCCTTTTTACATCCAGAACATGTTTGAGTTATGGTCTTTCTTATCTATCACATTCTCGCTCTATGCTTTCTTCATCTGTCTTTACACACTCACATGCATACACGAACATGTACTCTACTGCCACTTTTTCTTGTACTTTTAGATGTCTACCTGCTATTCAGCAGCTTTTATCATACAGATAGGATATATCAGCTGACAACTGTAGACATTTAAAAGTTACTGTGTTTCCCATATTTATAAGGTGATGTACATTACATGCGTAAGGGAGACAATTCAGGGAAACATGTGACTGTAGAGACGGGCAAACCATTCATCCTCTGAGCACCCTGGAACAATCTATTGCTAGGGATAGCATCCTGGGTTAGAGATCTCTTATGGAAGCCAGTTATCTATAGCGGGAGTGCAGGAGGAGATTTTGGAGTGTAGAAGAACATATTGCAGCATACATATCCTCCTATTGCAAGCAGGTAGGGATTCTGTATTAGATCAGCTGAGTAGAGTTATAACATAAAATAAATGAGATGACTGAGCAGGTACTGTTATACATGTGATATTGCCCTCATACAGCAACATTTGTTTTTTCCCCAAACATATTTTTGTCAACAAACAACTCCTACTTACAATTTCTAGTCAATATTCTGTATAAAGCATTAATGTGCAAGGGATGGGATGTACTAACGGAAAAATGCAGTAAAACCACCTTTTTCAGGGGTTTTAACGCATATCCAAATGTCATAAGACCCAGCAGCCACGTCTTCGCCAGCCAGGGTATCACCACCTTTGGGTGGCAATACCCAATAGAAGCCTATGGGCTTCTTATTGTCGCCCGCCGCAGATGCCGACGCTACTACGAGCCCCAAGCATACACCTTCCTCAAACTCTTCCTAGCAACACAGCTAGAGGTCCTTCTGGCTGTAGGGGAGAGGTGGAGGCGCCGGCGACAGCCACTTCCTGTACAGGGAGAACTTGAAGACGAAGACCCCCACACACCACATCACAGGTATCGCGGGGGGGCCTCCATCACTGCATTGCAATGCTAGTCACATATGTTAGTATATGCGATAGCATCGCTGCAGTGGCAAGGTGCCCATGCGCGGAGCGATTGAGCACTCCTTCATATTGAACCTATTAATTGTGATTATTTAATAGGTTATTGATATGGATTTATATGCAGTGGCGTAACTTCATTTTGGGCGCCCCCCCGCCGTTAAAGGGAGGGCGCCCAGCCACTCACCTGCCCCTCCGCCCCCCCGGTAGCCGTCAATACAGGTGGGGGGGGGACGCTGCGAGGCGGCTGAGGGGACGGACGCTGCGGGGGACAGAGGCGGCAATTACTTACAGCTGAGTCGGGCAGGGGGAGCCGGGAGCTGTCACTGTCAGTACGTAAGGAGAAAAAAAAAGCCCATACAATGAATCGGCAGCCTGTGATTGGCTGAGCGCTCTCTCAGCCAGTCAGCAATTGGCTGAGAGAGCGCTCAGCAGCCAATCACAGGCTGCCCATTCATTGTATGGGCTTTTTTTTTCTTCTTCAGTACAGACAGCTCCCGGCTCCCCCTGCCCGGCTCAGCTGTAAGTAATTGCCGCAGCTGTGTCCCCCGCAGCGTCCGTCCCCCCAGCCGCCTCGCAGCGTCCCCCCCACCTGCACAGTTAAAGACTGGGGATGGTGCGGCGGGCGGCGGGGTGTAACGTAACTATATCACTGCAGCCCCCGGCGCCCGCACATGCATAGCGCCCCCCCGCGGTCGCGGGGGCTGCGGTGCTATAGTTATGCCCCTGTTTATATGATATATATATATATATATATATATATATATATACTTTCCAAAATAGAGGCGTCACTCCGGGACTTGTGAAAGCAAAAGTGATTTATTAGCTTCTAGGTGGACCACCTAGAAGCTAATAAATCACTTTTGCTTTCACAAGTCCCGGAGTGACGCCTCTATTTTGGAAAGTGTACTGGTGGCTGCAACGCCACATAAGAAGGCACCCGGGCAAGCGAAATCATCGATAAGCGAGGAGTGCCGGACATTCACCTACCTGTATATATATATATATATATATATATATATATATATATATATATATATATATATATATATATACCAAAATGCCATGGGGGAAGGGCAGGGGGGGGGGAAGCTAAATGTATATTTACGCCACTTGTAGATGATATATTTTCTACTAGCAAGGGCCGATCAGTGTTCCATGTCTGCAACTTTCTGTGGCTCTTATCAGTACAAGCGTCTTATTTGGATCGCAGCAGAATGACAGGGATTAAGCAGTCTTCTGACAAGCTTATTTCAGATTGGAAGCAGGTAAAACCATAAAGCCAGAGAAAGGCACTTTATCAGCTCAGAGACTCTCTAGTTTAAGCCTGGAGCAGAAAAGAATACAATCAGGAAATTGCTCTATATTTTGAAGTCCCTCCTAGCAATTATTAATTAATAAATTTTTATAGACAAACATTATTCAAATAAAATGCACTTATTTCTAATGGGACTTTTCATGTAGCAGTGACAACAGTGGAGAAGTGAGAAAGTGGAGAAGTTGCCAACCAGCTTTGAAGTAACATTTATCAAGTGCCTTCTAAATAATAATAATATGCAGCAGCTGATTGACAACTTCTCCACTGGCTCTCTTCTCTACGCTTCTCACTGCTTCATGAATACAGTAGACCCCACGTTCTTAAAAAATATTAAACCTCTTTCATACACACATACCTCCAAACATGACCCTCTCCAGGAGGGACACATTGCTCGTTTCCTGGACTCTTCCCTCTTAATGTATAATTACCGTCAGCTGTTTCACACAAGTGACTTGATAAGAAAGGTGCTTCAACACAGGTGATGGCAATTATAAATTAAGGGAGAAGTCTAGAAACAGAGCAATGTGTCCCTCCTGGAGAGGGTCATGTTGGGAGGTATGTACACATTTCGTGTGTTGCACGTGGAATGGATGTACTGCTAATATCCAAGTAAGTGTGTCGAACTTAAAGGAAGTGGTGGCTTATTAAGGTGGGGGAATCCTAATACAATTTTTATTTCGCAAGATGGTATTATTTGAAACTAATTGATATTTAAAGTAGATAAAGAAGTAGAGAGGCCTCATTTACAAATTTTACATACCCTGTATGCTTGCAAGCAGGGCGCTCATACCTTTGACCGTCTGTAAATACCCAGTTTGTTGTATCACTGTCTACTACTGTAAAGCGCTGCGGAATATGCTGCGCTATATAAGAAACTGTTAATAAATAAATAAAATACCCTGCTTTTCTGTAAATGGGTCAACCTTTTCCTCTCTGCAAAAAGACTTGATTCTACAACATCTGTGAGGTCCTTAGCAAGAAATTTACAGTATCAGGTTCATAGATCTACTGTAAAAAGATAGACAGTCAATAGGTTGAACCGAAATGGTCAAAATGCAAACACATATGGTCAACATATTTAAAATAAAAATGTTTAATGTTGTAAATTTTTTCAACCTTATCATTATTTACTAACCATGAGGATTACTACTGAGAATAGTGACTTTGGTCGAAGCTTAAACCAAGCCTGTGGGAGTACACATTTCCAATTCGATATGGTAAAATATATAAAAGCATTTTCTTATGTTGATATATATATTTATATATATATATATATATATATATATATATATATATATATATAAAATGTATGTATATTTTGGTTGTATAAGGGGCGTGCCAGTCCCGAAACATTGGCTCAAATACAGTCACAATGTCCTCTCATATTAATTGAATACATAAATGAAATTAAACTGGCAGTATTGTAGGAGAAAAAAGTAAAAGTTTAAATGAATAAATTGGTGATAGATTTAGCTTTGATAGGACATCTTTACTGCTTCTACTAAACAGATTTTCAAGGGCATCTGCCAAAATTAGGGCCATATTAATTTTAGAGGCTGTTTCTGGAAACCACAGTTGGCATGTAAAATACTTTTAAATATGTCTTTTGGACAAGTAAATACTTTTGCGCATATTAATACAGGTAGATCAACTTTTTGTCTTTTTTAAAACGTCATTATTGACTCTTGTTTGATATGGGGCCAGCCCAAAACACAAGCAGCAAATAATGCATTTAACCATGGGTTGCTGCTTTCAAAATCTGTAGTGTGAAATACTCTTAAACCTAGGTTGCCAGTCCAGCTGTGAGCAGACGGCTGGTATAGTGCTGTATTCACTAGTGAGGATTACACCATCTAAACAAGTGGAATCAACTGGACAACAAGTTCCTCATCCAATTGGTAAAGTGCACTTACCTGTGAATCCCCTTGGTCCCCCCCCCATTTACATCATCCCTCATTGGGTCCACTCCACACTGTGCCCACACTCCTGTGAAGTGAAGAATATTTACCTCCAAACATTGTTATCAGTATATGTTTTTATATGTATATTATGATTGTTCTTATATATGATTTTATTGAGTAAAATTGTCTATATTGTACCAAGCATTTGTTAAATTCTTTTACGTATTAACATTGTAAATTCTTCAGTACCTGTCATGTTGAAGCCCGATGCTCGAGAAACATTGCAGCCCCTTATATTTAGATCACAGACTCTGGTATGCAAAACTAGATGTTTATATGCTACTTTTCTAGAACCATATTAACTAGTAATCGAGCAGCTTTTCCGCAGGGGTAGAGCTTGGATATGTCTTGTATACTAGAACCAGAGAGATTATTTAGCAATTGTGATAATATTTTTGCATATTTCAATCCTCCTCCCTTTAGGAGATACATATGAAAACTATATATACAGTAGGGCTTATATATCACAGGCCCAGAGAAAACACTTTGTTAGTGAAGAAACATTGTCGTGTCCTGTTATCACTCATCAGTCACGTTTTATCATAATTTTGGGGAATGCGGCCAGTTAAAACGATTTAAGAACAAAATATTAGTTTATATTAATAAGAATTTTCCAGTTAGGGCAACACTTGACTCACAAGCCTTTCAGCTAGCTGACTTTCAATCTTGGTTGGTGCCTCATAATTATCTTCATATAATACCTTTCTACAAGGTATTAACTACAGTGGCAAAACAATTAATATTAAAGTCCTGGATTACAAGTAAAGCTGGCCATATATCTACAGATTGATTGTCAGATCTGGCTGGTTGGAGCAAAAACCTGGTAGTATCTAAATGACAGTTTGGCAGTTTTTCAGCATATCAAAGCAAATGGCCAACTGTCATTTGCTCTCATCCATTACCAGGTTATTGTTCCAACCAGCCAGATCTGCCAATAAATCTGTAGATGTATGGCCAGCTTAAAGCTGCCCATACACCTACAGATTTTTCTTTAGATCTGGCTGGATGGAACAAAAACATGGTTCTGGATGTGAGCAAATGACAGTTGACCATTTGCTTGGAAAACTGACAAACTATCATTCAGATATTAACAGGTGTTTGTTCCAACCAGCCAGATCTGAAGATAAATCTGTAGATGTATGGTCACCTTTACTCTCCTACCCTGCCAGGGCTGCAGCGCAAGCTATTGAGCATTTTACAGTATATTTTGATCGTTATTCCACATTGCCCAATATCGAGAAGGTTGTTATCAAATTCTATAAGAAATGGGGTGCATATATATCTACGCTACCACTAGCTACACGCACTGAAAACACAGACTGGTACTTTTAGAAAAAATTACGAAATTCAATATTTTAACTTCTATTTTTCCTTTATTTATTGTCAGTATAACAGAGAGATCAAACCATGTAACTCCTTCTATCTGATTTATGAAGTATGGGATTTTAGCATTATCTGTGACACTCTCACCCTTGAGTTTCACTCCCTCCCCTCCTCCCCCCACCTACACCCCAACCTGTTTATCCTTTCCTTAGTTTACCCCACGCGTTAATATACATTCAGTCTCAAATCTACATAATGATAGGACTCTGGTACGTCCAGGATGCTGTATTGCTCAGGTTAAGTTAAAATGTTAGCACAAATAAGGTATGGATAACTGGATCTCCTTACATGTATATGACCTATTTTTTGCAATGGAACATTTAGACCCTACACGTCCTATTTGTGTATGCCATGTAGGTGAAATCCATAACCTTCCACTTATCTTTATTCATCATACATTATTGTTGAATCTTTATAAATGTGCATTGTGTTTATTTACCGTATTCCTGAAGTGTTATGAGAGCAATTGCATAATTGCTTGCGTCAATAGTGTGGCTTCCATGTACATTACTTGGACAATTATATGATTGTTGAACATAATTAAAATATTTTGAAAAACTAAATACAGGTTGCCATTAACTACAGCTCCAGGATCCATTTGGGCATCACGGCCATCACTAAATCTTACATGCCACCTAAACACGTGTTCTCATAACATACAGTATAATCTGCCCTGTAGGACTTGTAAGACTTGTTCAGTAAACATTTGTTGTGCGTTTTGTTCAATTTAACTAAAAATGTTAACATGTTGCTCTGTTTAGGAATGAAGCATTGGTTCTTGTTTAGTTTCACGGCGGCCCGCTACTTCCGGGTTCGGCGCTCGGAAAACTATCTAAAATAAAGTCCATGCCAACGTGAATTGGTTCATACCCTCACTATTCATGTTGGCATGGAGTTGATTTTAGATAGCGTGGTGAGCGTAGCGAGCCACCGAGCCCGTAACATGGGCGAGCGAAGCGAGCCCCGCAAGGGGACACAGACGCTGCTGCGACTGAGACGCTGCCGCCGTGAAACTAAACAAGTACCGAAGCATTTTACAACACAATAGAATAACAAAACTTCTTTGAAAGCTGTGTATTAGCAAACCATCTGTGCTAGAGATGTGGTGCTTGCAGACTTGTTGTCTTACTCCTTTTTAATTCACATGGGGTGAGATCAGTGTCATTGAGAGGGGGGGGGGCAGGTAATTTTTACCGGGGCCTGGGTCCGCTGGAGGGTCCCTGGTCCTGCTCCCTCCTCCCCCATTGCAGGGAGCCATGCAGTGGGGAGAGAGATAGCAGGCTGTTAAGGCAGCACAGCCTCCATCACCTGGTTCAGCACATGCTGCTCAGTGCCGTGTGCTGAGCTGGGGAGAGGCAGCTGCAGCGGCAGTCTGTCCTTCCTCTCCCTCTCATTTTTTTTTCTCACAGGTGGTAAATGAAGGGAGCATGGTCACTGGGTGGGGGTGGGGCCTCTGGGAGGGGCATGGTGATGCCACCCCTGGGCAAGATGCACTGAAGCAGAAATGCTATAACACCTGTTTTCCTGTTTTTTTATGCATTTCCATGTGCATTATAGCCCACACGTCAGGGCTCCGTTAAGGTAGATAACTCCAGATGTAGCTGGCATTAACCTATAGATGCCTATGGATTTTACTCCGCTGATTAAGGGATCTATTGCAGCTGGTTAAGGGATCTATCACAGATCTGTCCCAGTATGCCCCTCGGCCACGGTGTCACTCTGCGCATCTGCAGAGGAACTCCCAGGTTTTAAGGTGCCCATACACTAGTAAGATTTATCTTCAGATCTGGCTGGTTGGAACAAAAACATGGTAATAGATGAGTGACAGTTTTCCAGCATTTCCAAGCAAATGGTCAACTGTCATTTGCTCTCATCCATAACCATGTTTTTGTTCCAACCAGCCAGATCTGAAGATAAATCTGCGTGTGTATGGCCACCTTTAGACCTGGAAGTGCAGTGACGGGAGCACTTTGCAAAGGCCAGCTCTTTTTGGAAGCGCTTTCCTTTGCATTTCTAATTACGTATGTTAGCGCTAGAAATTAGTATGGATTCTAGATGTGGCGGGATGCACAGCCAAGTTTGGTATGGTTTCGTTTTTACAAGTACAGTATCATTATTCAAAAGCCACACCTTGTATGACCACAAGACAATTCTGACTGCTACCTATCAGCAGTCACCATGTGGCTCCCATTTTATGCAGCTTATTAAAATTAACACAACAGATTTTAATTTGTTTATGGACTAGTTTGTGGTAGATCTAATTTATTCACCATCTTTTTTTATAGTAACTTTAAAGCTACATTTGAATATTTCAGCTATTCTGCCCCCAGTGAATAGTTATAATTCTCTTGTTTGTGCAATCAGGCCCAAGAACTCAATCAATCTACACACGTTGATGTCCCAATTGTTACTTGAGGCTGGAGGGCATCATGGCATACAGTGTTTATAGGAACATAAAGGGAATTTCTGCTCTCCGGGAGAATGCTTACAAGAAGGCATTGGAAATGTTTTAATGGCAATTTGCTTTTTCAATGTAGGTTTTCAATTAAATGACAACTCGTGCTTTCTAATTATAATAATTATTCTATTTTCTAAGACTGCATTTTTGAAGATCGATGTGAGCTGAATTGGTTTACTTTGATCAATGTAAGAAAGCAGTAATGTATGTACTCGTCTTACATTAATGTGAAACATTAGGCAAAACAATTGTGTATTTATAAACAGTAGGGAGGGGAATAGTGTTTAATACATTTTGAAAAGGTTCCAAAACCATGTGAAGAATTGGTGAGCTACTGTAAGCTGCATCGGCCTATTTGTCACTCCCCACAGCACCGACCTCCTTCCTCCTGTTATTAAGCATTACCTACTTCTACTCCTTGCACAACTGTACACTCTACAACTCCTCCTTGCCCCCAGACTCCACATGTTGTTTTCGTTAACTCCGGCAACCAAAAAAGTGTTACTCTCACACTGAGTATTTCCATTGCATCTCTTACATAAGAGCCTGTGTTGAGAGTTTCATTGTTATTTGTTACAGTACTTGTCTACTGTATTCAGAAAATCGATGAAATGCATACTGTAGGTTTCAAATGCGTAAGATTGTTGGATATAATGTAGACAACTGTGAAAAAGCATATGTGATTTTTTTTCCAATTGGTCAATCATTATGCTTTGAACATTGAAAATGCTACTTTCTATTTGGAGGGAGGGTACAGTTATGTGATACAAACAGTTATACTCCTTTCACACCAGCCAAAGTTCTGCAACAAGCGCTGGTGTGCAAGGTCCCCGGCCAAATTCCTGGGAAAATTTGCCAGGATTTCAACCCTGCTAGCTAGGCGGCCTGGGCTGGTGTGAAAGGAACTTACCCTGGCAGTGGGGTCCGGGCAGTAGGCTGAAGGTTCTGGGCAGTGGGGTCCGGGCGGTTGGCAGCAGGGTCCGGGCAGTGGGCAGCAGCGGGGTTCGTCACTGAACGCGGGGATCTGGGCAGGAGGTGGCGGGTCTGGGGTCCAGACAGCGGGGATCCGGGAAGCGGGGAGCTGGGTGCTTGTAGAGATATTTGCCAAGCAGGAAGCACTGCTGGATTTGAAAACATTTTGAAAAGACTGGCCAGACGCTCTCAGCTAATCATCATCCAGCCAGTCTTTTCCAAATGTTTTCAGATTCACGCTTCCCACCCCACTGCCTAGCAAATAGCGCTACAAGCGCCCAGCCACCGCTGCCTGGATCCCCACAGTCTGGACGTCACTGCCCCCCTCACACCAGAAAATGCAAGGACTAGGCCGGTGTGAAAGGGGCCAACCCGGGAATGTACCTGCTTGAGCCCTGGACTGTATTACCTGGTAAGTCCCATCATTTTCTGGTGTGAAAGGGGTATTAGTAGGATATTAAACTATTTTGGTAGAGATTATTTAGCTGGAGTATAAAGTAAGCAATCCTCCATTGTATTTGTGTGTGCACATACCTTTTAAGCCACTGCTCTTGTAACTGTGCCTTTGGCAATGCATGTAACCTGTCCTCAAAGCTACGCCTCTGAAGTCCCATCTCCTGTGGCCACACTAATGCTATATATGTCTTAATCAAAGCAGAACTATATGTATGTGTACCAGTCACAATATGCACAGGTGGAGCTCAGTTGTGGCCCTAAACAGCAGCATTTCTGCTGACCTGGGGGGAATAGGGCACCCTGCACCCCCCCTCCCCCCTGCCCCCATCCAGCCCGTCAGTGCTGTCTTTTAAAAATTGGGTATTTGTTTAAATGATTCATTAAAATGAAAAAGTGCAATACTACAAGTAACCTTGTATCAAGAGAATTAGGAAAAAGCCCCCGGAAAAGGAAGCCAGAGGTATCAGCTAAATGTGAGCTCACTTAAACTTCACATGATTCATCTCCTGGTTGTTTAATCTGGATACTTAGCACCGAAGTCCTTGTTTTAGAAATTACAAAAACTTTCCATTTTACCGTCAATGCTTCTCTTTGTACATTTAGTTCTGTGATTGCACAGCTGTGCCGGTGCATTTTTGCATTCATACGCATGAAAGTCCTGTCTGAATTACCACAGCTTTTTTGCCCACACTCAAATTCCTCTCATTTTGTAAACTGTAAAAATCTATTTCTGCACCAATATTATCTACGCTTTTATTTAACTTCAAAATACATTTACTGAAATTGAGCTTACACCGTTACAACACTCTACTTTCACCTGCGTTTTTGAAAATCTACTGCTCTATTTCTCTCACAACATCAGCTCCCATTTCCAGTATTACTCACCCTATTTACTTATTCCACACTGTGTCCAGGTTCCTTCAACTCCCTCGTCACTCAGTGTCTACGTAATCCTACATCTTGAACTCCATTCCCACCTCTATTCTTCCACCCTAGTCTCCTACATCTCTGTCCCTCTACCCTCATCTGTCTCTTGCCCACTCCCCTGCTTTTCTTCCCCTCCTCTCCTGTTATACCACTTTGATTCAGCTCTGCCCCACAATGGTCCTACTACCACTGCGCTTAGCCATGCTCTCGCCCTCCTCTCCCTGTCATCTCATTCCCCTCCTGCAATTTACCTTCCTACCTCAGGCACTCACACCACCATTGCTCTCTCATCATCCCTGCTGTCCAAGTTAATTGCACCTCAATGCTAAAGCAACCTAGATAATCCCATTCATATCTCCCCCACAAACTCTCTCCCTCTCTCCTTTGCCTGCTGGAATGCCAGATTTGTCTGTAACAATCTAGTAACCATTACAGAAACCTGGATTTTCCCTCTGACTACTTCTCCAACTGCTCTTTCAGCTGAGGGTCTCACATGCATCCCCTCCCCTGGCTTTGGGGTTGACAAGATGGTGGTATTGTCCTTCTGTTACTCCTGCCAACTCATTCCTCAAGAACCATCCCTTACATTTTCTACATTTAAGGTCCATGCCTGTTCAAAACTGTTCAACTTTGAGAAGCTGTCATTTACCACCCCCCTGGTATTCTAAACAAATAACTTGATCACTTTCTTCCCAGCGCACAAATAATCATCTGCCTCTAAACTTAATTACAGATCATCACTTATATTTTTCCCAATGGATCTCCTCAATCTCCCATGTAAGTGGGAACACTTAAACTAGTTTTCACTCACTGTTGTGCTATTACTGGGTGGCGGTCAGGCCACCAATTGCAAGGCGGAGTTTGGTGGATTCACCAGGCTGCGAATTTGCAGCCTTAACTATCAACCAGAATAACCTCCAAAGTCTGTAACAATTTAACTGCTCATTGCATAAATAAAGCCTGTGTTCTTTACCCTGCAAACAATAATGTATTTTTAGATGACAATAGTAACTGAACTGCAGTAAGCATAACTAACATTGTGTATTGTGGGCTGTGCCAGATCTGACCGTTATTGTGAGAGTTAACAGTGTACTGTGAGGAGAAAACCATTGCCCAGACAGAGGGCCAGATTTTCTAAGCTTCAAAAGTGATCAAATAGAGAGTGATAAACAGCCAACCAATCAGCTCCTGCCTGACATTTTTCAAAAGCAGTCTGTGACATGGCAGGTAGGAGCTGATTGGCTGGCTATTTATCACTCTCCATTTTATCACTTCTGAAGCGTAGAGAATCTGGCCCAGAAAGAGAGAACACCTCTTGCAAAATTGTGAGAGATCTGTAAATGGACCGCTATTCGCTATATCAAAATCCATACTCAATTCCCGAACCAACTAACAGTTTTTGACATCTGTTCAATTGTGAGTAACTGAGTCTTCCACTGATCTGTGACTGAGACAGGGCCGAAGTGGTCATCACTGATGTCACAAACCCTCCTGAAAACCGCCAAGGCAAACCTGCTTTTCTTCTGCCAAACCCAGGAAATAGCAGATTTTCACTGCCGGATTCTGGCTTCCTGTAAGTCAAACAGCAAGGGAATTTTGATCCATGCACATTTTCTTACGCTATTCACCCACGGACATGCGTGATGTGGATGGTACGCATGCACAGTCGTCGATAATCAGTCGATTTGCAAATTCTGTAATTAGGGGTCAAGTCTGAATTAGGGTAATGTACTACATGCACTGCTCTGTAACCTCTGACAAAGCCTCGGGATTCCCAGTCTAGCTAGGGCACAGAAGATTGTGTGACTTTAGACTGTAATATTGTAAATTCAGCCATATGTATAATAAGATAAGATTTTTAGCAATACCAAAACTGTGGATATTAAAATTTTGTATTGTGCTTCCTCCATTAATAATGCAAACAATAAATCTTTAGTTAGCACTTAAATAATTTGTGAGCTAAACCATAGTCAGAATAATATTTAATTAAAATATTTTCCCTCTAATCTTTATTTAAGCCATTGTTTTTTTTTTGTTTTTTTTACTTTGTTCCTAGCAAAGGAACTTCTCCTAGATGTTTGCATTTCATGTACAGTATGTGGTAGAATGTGAAACCTGAGGCACAGAGGTGCGCATTTAAAATTGCTTATATACAGCAGTACTAGCTGAGGTACCCAGTATTGCTTGGGTTTTGTTTTGCAATAAGCATTACGTGACAGCTCTTACAACAGACCCAGTGGTGGCTGCCTAGTGTAATTTTTGTTGAAGGAGTTTCAACTGTTGCCATAATCCCACTTTCTCTGAGCAACAATCTTTTTTTTTCAATGTTTTTTTGAGGGGGCAGAAAGTCAACCCATGCACTTAATTAGGCATCCCAGACTATTGGTCATGCTTCTGTGACATTTCCATCGAAATCCATCTAGTGGAAGTCCCAGAACATGCTCCCCGGGTCAAAGGTCTTCCCTGCATACACCAACTTGACATCAGACAGAGGCCCTTGATAAAGCTGTATTTTGGAGAGCAGAGAACCGCTACCTGCATTGACCCATACTTGCCTACTACAACTGTGGAGTCTGAACCAGCCCTCCTCATATTTGGATAACCCCTTGTCCATCACCTTGTCCTCTGGAAGCATTTCTCCACATAACCATTCATCTGTGGAGACCTACATCAAGAGTGACCATTGGGCATTTGCGCACCCCATTCTGGTCACATCAATAGTGAGGAATCATTGACCCCATTGGAAAAAAAACACCCCTAAATGGCTTCCTGGGACCAGCATCGTACCCTAATTCCTCTGCCACAGACTGGGAAGACCCATTCATATCAGATGTGGACACCTTCAAATGGAGTTGTAACTATCAGTGACATTGTTTTCATCCATTCCCCCAATAAGAAGGACTGCCAATCTGAAGGCAATTTAGGAACAGACCCACCCCAATGCCATTCATTTTCAGTGCATATTAATGAGCTATTTATGTTTTCATATGTGTTTTAATGTGTCAAATATAACCCAATTGTTACTGTTATATATATATATATTTTTTTTAATAATTAGCGCTGCTTGAAACTGTCAAAGTTTCTCTGTTTTTGATTTTTTTTGTTATCCCAGACCATTTGCCATCTCTCTCTGAAGTTATCATCCACATCCGTCCAGCGGAAGGCCCCAAACATGCTCCCAATGCCCACGGTATCCCCAGAATACACCTCACTGTGGCAGGCTCCCGGATCTGAGCAATTTTTTATAAACCCTACTATGTCCTCTATCCCCTCTATGTTATACAACTAATTAAGCCATATATTGCTTCCCTGACCCACTTTGTGTAGTAGGCAGACCCCTTTTTGGTCCTCCAGGACCCCCATGGGGTGGGAATTGGGGGTATTAGTGGCCATGAACTTGATCTGGACCAAGTCAAGCCACTTGGTTTCTTCCAAATTGGCCCAACAGTGTCTGAATGCATACGGAACGAAGCAGACAAATAACAGAAGACCAATGTGTAAGAAGATTTGTAGGGTCTGTGTGTCATGAACAGTCTTTGAACTATCAGTTCCATTTTGCCTTGTTCCAGCATCTATCCCCTCTCTGCTCAGACAGAGACTCCATGTCACATTATTGAAGCTTAGGGGGTTGGGCAGAGTCAACAGTGGCTACCAGTTTGAAGACAATGAGTAGTCTAAGAGCAAGCTATTAGATGCATGATCCACTATAAACTATGAGAGCAATGGTGTAGTCAAAATAGGTAGGACAAATATATGTAGTTTAAGAAATAATTCTGTATAATTCACTTCTGAGTTCCAACACACCGATGTATGTGATAGCTGTACTAAACACCAAAGACATCTTGCATTATGCTACTAAGATCTCTCTGCAAAATGTTTATATAGCTGACAGACAATTATTTGTAATGGATATGCAGCAGTGTAAAATTATACTGAAAATTTACTACTAATGCATGTTTAGCATAAAACAAGAATACTGTGTCTGTCTCATTTCCCAAACTGTGCTAATGAAACGCTGGCATGAAAATGATATTACCAGTATACACCATGATTGGAACACACTGTTCACACTGTCAGAGCACATGTTTACAGGCAAATATTATAATCAACATTAGAATATGTTATTCCGTAGCTTTTTCAAGCAAATGTTTCAGAAATGTGAGGTTTACTTTCAAGTGTACCTGTCATGTACAGTAATACAGTAGTGTCAGACAGCTTCTGGAATTAACCCTTATTTAGTCAGGGAGTGCAGTTGTCGGTGGTTTAATAGGTGAGGGTGAGGAATATTAATTATACTCTCACAGGGAGCTAGATGTACTTAGCTTGAAAATAGATAAAATTGAGAGTGAGTAACCACCAACCAATCAGCTCCTAACTGTCATTTTCAAACACAGCCTGTAACATGCCAGGAGCTGATTAGCTGCTGGTTTATCACTCTCCGATTTATCACTTTTCAAGCTTTGCATTGGTTCCTGTCAGGAATCGCCGTGTGCGTCCGCATCCATGTCTCTTACCTGCACGCATGTGCGCCATGCGGCACAGATCTGCGGGTGGCGCTGTCCTTGGGTGTAGTCCACAGCGAGATGTCTCCTGCTGTCACCATGGGCCTAATCGGCGTCCCACACTGCTTTCACCTCAATTCCCCATTGCATGGGCGCCGCCATGATACCTTGGTCAGCTGACAGTTTTGCTCCAATGTGCTATCCGGTAAGGTCATCTGACATGCTCAAGATATGCACAGATACTTCATAGGTTAATTGATGCTGCAACTTGTAGCCACGCTTTGGGCGCGGTGGCTCGCTGCGCTCGCCACGCTATATAAAATCAACTCTATGCCCACTTGGATAGTGGGGAAATGAACAGGACCATTTTAACATTGAATCCTATGGAAAATCACGTCGATCGCATCGCATGAAATTTGGTCGCGATGCAATGTGATTTTGCCGAAAAATGCGTCACATCGCATCTGATTGTATGCCTTAAATTAAGGCATACATTCAAATAATTGGGCGCCCAGATATTACACAAGTACCTTACTTTTGAGTCCCTAGTTTCCATGCCCAGAATTCTAGCATGTATAAAAAATACATGCTAGAATTCTGTTTACCTTTTTTGTTGCTATGTGACATTGAGCACTACACCCCAGTTTGTTATCTATTTGGACTCCTAGATCCTTTCCAGTACTGAATTACCCAATGCCTCCTCGCTTAGATTATAACTAGCACACTGGTTATGTCTCCCAAGGTGCATAACCTTGCATTTATCCACATTGAACCTCATCTTCCACTTTTTTGCCCACTCATCTAGTTTATTAAGATCATTCTGAAGCGCAGAGACATCCTCGGTTGATCTAATTACTCTACTCCGTTTTGTATCATCAGCAAAGATGGAAACGTTGCTGAGTAATCCCAGCCCAATATCATTAATAAATATGTTAATTAAAGTGGGCCCTAGTTCTGACCCCTGTGGCATTCCACTTAGTACTGGTATCATATTTGATACTACGCTGTTCACAACCACTCTCTGCTCTCTATTACACAGCCAGTTCCCTACCCATTTACAGATTCTTACCCCTAATCTCAAGTCCTCCATTTTATTTATCAACCTCTTGTGTGGCACTGTATCGAAAGCTTTAGGTCTAGGAAGACCACGACTACAGCGTTTCCTTTATCAAGGTTTTTGCTGAGGTCCTCATAGAAGCCTAGTAAGTTTGTTTGGCATAATCGATTTTTCACGAACCCATGCTAGTTAATGCTAAGTAAACTACGAAGTTCTAAATAATTCTGGATACCATCCCATAAAATTCTTTCAAATAATTTAATGACTATTGATGTTAGGTTCACAGGTCTATAATTAGCTGAGTCATCTCTTTTTCCTTTTTTGTATATTGGTGCAACCTCCGCTATTCTCCAGTCATTTGGAACCTTGCCAGATGAAAAAGAGTTCTCAAATACGTAATACAGAATACAGGGTTGCTAATTCCTCCCTTAATTCCATTAGTACCCTAGGGTGAATCCCATCTAGGCCTGGTGATTTGTTTGTTTTGATTTTGCTGAGCCGCAATATTATCTCATCTGTCGTGAAAGCAATATTAAGATCTGGCTTGTTCATCCAATTTGTGGTACAGATGTATCGGGCCTTGTTGTTGCTGGCGATCCGCCAGCAGCATGCTGCTGGCGGATCGCCAGCAACACGGTGCCTCTATCTGACTGAGCGTGCGTCCCCCACACACGCGCGTCTCAGTATCCGGGCGGCGGGGCGGCGAGGCGGACGCAATACTGTCCGCCTCCCGCTCGAGGAGGCTGGGGGGGACCGAGGGCAGCACCGTCGGAAGGGGATGCGCGCGCACCTCGTGCGTGCGCGTCCCCTTCCGGCATACAGATGGCGGCGGGGCAGGGGATGGCGATGGCGACGCCATCACCTGCAAAGATGAATCCCGCTACATCTGTACCTGTATGTTCCACTGTCTGTTCTTCCCTAGTAAACGCTGATGAGAAGAACTCATTTAATAGTTCTGCTTTTCTCTTATCCTCTGTAAAACTTTTACCATTCATATTGGTTAATGGACCTATATTCTCTTTAATTAATCGTTTACTATTGATGTACTTGAAAAATTCCTTGGGATTGGTTTTGCTCTCAGCGGCTATGCGCTCTTCATTTTCCCTTTTAGCTACTTTGATTACCCTTTACAAATTTTGTTTAGTTCTTTGTATTTTCTGAACGCCTTGTCCTTATAAAATTTAAATGCTCTTGTTTTATTGTTGATTGCTGTCCTTACTTTTTTGTCCAACCATGAACCATGATGGCTTTTTTTTTTTTTATTTAATTTACCCTTATTGACTTTTGGTATGTATTTAATAGTTAGTGATTCGAACACATTTTTTAGTGTTTCCCACATTTCCTCTGCATTCTTCCCCTCAAATACCGCTTCCCACTCTATTTTTTTAAAAGATTCCCTGAATAGTTCGAAGTTAGCTTTTCTGAAGTTTAATATTTTAGCCGGTCCTGTATGTTGTAGTTTATAGAAGTTGATTTCTAGTGAGACCATGTTGTGGTCACTGTTCCATAGATGTTTAATTACTTTGGTGTTAGAAACTAAATCTATGTTATTTGTTAGCACTAAATCCAATAATGCCTCGTTACAAGTTGGAGCTTCTACTGTTTGTATGATAATTAGTACCTGCCCCATATCTGATGATTTTTTGATTTGGTTTAAAAGTAGAGACTCATCCCTATCATTCACGTTTGGTGGTCTGTAGCATACCCCTATTAAAATTTTATTATTAGTTTTTTTGTTATTATCAGTTATCCCTGAGCTAAATTCCTTCGCACATGATGTTAAGTTATTTATTACATAAAGGCACACACCCCCTGCCCCTTCTATTTTCCCTGTCTTTTCTGAAGAGGGTATATCCCTCCATGTTTATCGCTCAATTTTGCGACTCATTACACCATGTTTCTGTTATACCGATTATATCATAGTCGTCCCTTGTGGCCGCAGTTTCCAGTTCCCTGATTTTTCCTGCAAAGCTTCTTGCATTAGCAAGCAAGCATTTCAGTTTACATTTATTTTTATTTTCTTCCATTAAGGTTTGGATGTGATCTCGATGCCATACTGATTTCTTGGTGACTCTAGTTTTTCTCCCCAACTCCCCTTCTCCAACCTCTTGTTTTCCCGTTCCTCACTATTCTGTCTTACATGCCCATAGTTAACATCTGTATCCCCCCCCCTATGCCTAGTTTAAAGACTCCTCCAACCTTCTAACCATCCTGCCTCCCAGCACTGCCGCCCCCTTTCCATTCAGGTGCACTCCGTCTCTGCCGTAAAGATGGCACTTGTCTGAAAAGTCCTAATGACTACTAGCATTTCATCCATCAAAATGGCTGCCTTCATGAGGTAAAGAAGGATTGACACATCTACAGTATATCATTTTTAATCCTTTACTGTGTCCTGTGCACTGTCCTACCCATTGTATTCTACACTAAAACTAAAAAAGAGTATTACATTTATCCTGTTGTCAAAGTCAAAAGCAAATGTAGGAATAGACCAGTCTGCACATTGTGTTGGACAGTAGAACAATACATTCTGTATGCTAGGATACAGCATTTACATTTTACAATAATAAAAAAAAAAGATATAATCATCTTGTGTGCTATTATTTCAAATGCAACAGATGCTGTAGTACAATCACATCTAGTGGTCATCGCATGTTGGGAAGTTTAGCGCCCTACGGCATTTGTCCTAGGATGTTGATGTGCATAAATTACACTGCCCAGAGGCAACATGTCTCTGGAAACAGTATGTGTGTGTTCATGAGATGCTTTACAATAGGAAGCTGACTACTAACAGAAAGGTTATCAATAATAAGAGTGGCCAAAAATGGGTAAAATATTTTGAAATCTTTACTGAAACTTTTGATAAATTATCCAGCACATGGAACAATGTGCTTGTGGCATACGGGTTAATTATAAAAGAGATTACCATCTGTTGGGTCTTTCAGAATAGGAGATATGTAGTTTTGTTTAATGACGTGTGCTACTGGGTGATGTCTGTCAGTAATAAGGCTTTTCAATAGAAAATCTTCTGCCTATGGGTCAGTGCTTTATACCTGCTCCCAGGCTAAATTTAGCCAGCCAGCACCTGATTACAGAAGAACTTACAGGTTTCGAAGCAGGTTGGTTATATGGAAAGGTTATAAGAAATACTGTACAGCACTTTTTATTGAATTCCACAGGATTTTATTACACTTAAATTCATAAAGTACAGTGAGTGAGCGCTACTATTGGGAAAAACTGACTTTTTTGGGATTCCCCCAACAAATGAATCACAGTCCTTTTTAATATTTATTGTACGAGTGACTCTTTATGTGATGGTCCCCTGAGCAATTTTATTACAGTTATCCAAGAGAGGTATAAAATAATAAAGGACTCTGTTTGGGGGCAACCTTGAACCCCAGTAGTGCTATGTGGACTTGGCTGTGGCTTTATTTAAAATATAACTTTTATTTTAGACCTTTAAAATATAGTGGCTATTCCTTACATGTATAAAATATGATACACTTAGCGAAATTATATGATAACATATAAGACTGGTCTAAGGTAGAGGTGATTTCAGCATGGAAGGATGATAGTCATACACCCGATATTAGAGATATCCAATGATTAGGATACATACAGTATATGGTTGAATCATCAGTCATCCTGTTTCTTATTGGCAGCCATGCTATCCAACACTAAGGGTTCACCTAATGAGCGCCTATATCTCCAGCTTGATCACATGTTCTTCCAGCAGTGGGTGAGTTAAGGTACAGTTATTTTTCTGTGGTGCATACAAATTCACAGTTATTTGCTGTTATTGGATATATAAGAGCCAATCCCTTGCGGTGGGTGCCACTTCTGCTGTTTACCAGTCTTACTCAATGGTAGCGAACAGAATATGAGAGAGTGATGGCCCCAGCATTTCTGACAGAAAGGACAGTTAGAAGGGTGAGTATGTGGAGCTGGTTGGTCCTGATGCTACTTTGTAGTGCAGGGCTCAAATCCTGGGCTATACCTGCACCTAACTACACCCTGAGGGAGGAGACAGTTGTGCTTAAATATATACCAATTATATCTGTAATGTGCATGCAACACCAACCAAAATAAATCTTGCCTAAGTGCAGAAATTTATTATAGTTGTTATATTTGATTTGTCAGTCACCTTCTGCACATATGAACACTGTTTTTACAAAAAAGAAAAACAGATTTGGAAAAACTATTTGGTATAAATGCCACCATTACTGTTGCCTCTGGTGGTTAGTATTGCCATACAATGTGATTGTGCAACAATGTTGCTTAATCTGTGTTGCTCTGTAACCTCCATCACATAGACTGGTATATATACACAATACTATGATTTGTCTGCGGTACATACATTTTATAATTTTTTTAATGCCTTCGCTGGCTGCTCGCATGGATGTTTGACACCCTGTGACCGTTTGTTGGCGGTAACAATGCGTTTTCTGGGAGTGCCCCAGAAAATGGTAGGCAACCCTGTGTTATATCACTTTAAGAAAGAATTCTAAAATATGCAAACATTTAAATTTATGCACTTATAATACGCTTTATTGTTATTGCAATGCCTTTCTTACTAGTCAGGAGGCTGTTAATTAAATTGGTATGGTATAAGCATACATATGTGGTGGCAGTAGGCAAGAAAATGCTTTGACAATTATTTGAGTGAGTGTCCTCCTGCAGTACACTTATAGTTATGACTCTTCCCTGCTGTGAATGATTAAATACTCTCTGCAATGCGCTGTGTAATAAATGCTATAAAAATAGCAGTTAATAATAATAAGCCTTCTTCCATGTATGTTCCATTTGCATCTAATTTACAGTCACATAGCAATATCATGGCCATATATACTGCAGAGCTCATCACGTGCAACACTGAACAAAGTGACTGAATCAGACCTGAGCAGCAAATTCGGCCCCCGTTTTTGATGGAGGGGGGGTGCGCATGTGCACACCCTGGAGCATACGCCTTTGGCTAGTTTTACACTCAACGGGGCATTCACAAAAAGTTGAATAGGCAGGAGGTGGTCACTGGGGTCCACCAGGGGGGTGGTCGCTGGGGTCCGCCAGGGGGGTGGTCTGTGGTGTCTGTCCAGCGTTTTATGGACTTGGTTGTTAACAATGAAATAAAATGTTATTGCGTAGGAGAATATTTCACAAGAATCAGTCACTTCTTATTCTTTGACTTATATTTTTCTGGAGCTGATTCAGAGTGGGTCTACTGCTGATTCCCGATAACCAGGAATATGCACATGACTTCCTGGCCCTGCAACCTGCACTTTTATTGGTCAGCTGTGCAAGATAGCCTTCTACAGGGGACATAGCTGCCATGAGGTGAAGAACCATCATGACTTTTGTCCTGGGCTCGAACAGATACTGGGTCTGGGTGGCAATCTTGTTTTTTAGAGGTCAGGTGGAAATTCAATGTTACCTGCATGGGGATTCCAGTACCAGGCCCAGAAAGACAAGCAATGACAGTACAATGCTTCATTTGAAGCATTGTACTGTAGAGGTCGTATAGTGCCTCTACAGTATGTAGTAGTGCCTCTACCAATGACCAGTGCTGCGGACAACAGAGGTTTCACCAGCAGGACTTAAAATTGTCCTGGAGAGGTGGTGGAACTGTTTTCCCTTGCCTCCAACACACCCATTAGGCGAAGCCCAGGCCACTGTCAGGGTTTTTTGCACCCCCTGCAAACTACAACATTTATGCCCTACCTCCCAAACTTTATAAGGGAAGGTCTCACAATAGCACCCCAAATTCAAATTATGCCACACAGTAGCATAATCATATTCAAGTTGCATTAAATGTATTTTTATAGTGCAAAGTAGTGCCCCTTATTCAAGTTATGCTACACAGTGGTCTTCCTTATAAATGCATGTCCCACAGTGGTGTCGCTTACACATAGGGCCTGATTCAGACCTGATAGTTGGGCTGATCTTGTCGAAAGCACACCCCGGCACTTCCCCAACCCTGTGCATGTGTACACAGTCATGCAAACTGGAGGAAAATCAATCACCATTGAATGATTTCCCCCTCCTCACATCGCTGAGTGAGCCAGGACTCACTCAGCACTGTGAAGGCCATGTGGAGAAGGAGGCTGCAGTTGACGTCAGTGGCCCTTTTTCCCGATGGCCGGGAAACACCTGCATTTTCTGGGGCACAGAATTTGCCAGCAGAATGCCCCCAAATGCCTGCAAGGTGTCAATCACCCTACAAGCAGTGAGCAAAGGCTAGCTTTCAGCGTATGACTCGTGCATGAGCACACTGTACCGTGTGCATTGCCCGTCATTCTATTATCAGAGAGGACCAAATGCTCCTGACATCCTGGTTAAAATCTAATTCTACAATTGCCCCTTTATTCCTTATAAAACATTTATTGAATAATAGTTTAAATGTTCTCTCTATTGCAGGCCACTCATCAGACCACCTTTCCTCCAACCATCCAAATATTTGGTTGGATGGAATAAAAACCTGGTACTGGATAGGAGCAAATCTAATGTGTCATTTGTTTCTCAAATCGGAAAATGGACAACTGTCACTTAGACAATGTACTGTAGTTGGACTATTTCACTGAATGTTTTTGTCCATAGCCCCCATACAGTACCGGATTTTCAATCCAACCAACCAACTAGTTGGTCTGATGTGTGTCCAGCATAATCAGCCTTTACTCTGGGAATCAATGTTACAGAGCACCTGAGAATATTGGTTCTGTGCTGGACATGCATTAAAATCAGTGTCTGCATATATGTCTCTTCTATAGCTACCATACAATTAACTCCTCTCTTCTCCATCCAGCACTGTGCACACCATGTTTACCCCGTAACTACTGTAATTGGAGACAAATCTCCAAACCCTGTAAAAGCCTTTGCAGAACATAAACCCATTTCGCTAATGAGCAGCTCTACTAAGTCAATGACCTTTGAGGAGTTGATATTAATGTGCTGTAGACATCAAGAAAACACAAATCTATGCAGAATCTAAACTTGCCTAAAACATCCTGTTCCAACGAGACACAGAACAATCTTGTTTACCTGGCAAGGAGGTCAAAAGTATAATCATAAAGACAAGTTAATTACCAATACGTGGTATACTAATTTTAGTTATTTTTTTAGTCTTATACTATCATTTAGATTAATTTATAATCACATAGAAAGGTTATATAAGTGCATTACATTTTTGCAGAGAGGGAAGCATTAGAAACAAATTATTATCATCTAATGAACAAAAAATAAATAAATAAAGGTTATTACATATTGGTATATCTCTTACATATTTGTTGTCTGTTATTTTTCTGTATGTTTGTCCAGTATGCATTGAGACACTGTTGGACCAAATTGAACAAAATAAGCACAAGGTTGCCTGATTGAGTCCAGATTAGGTTCACAGCCAATCCTGACACCGTGGGCCCAAAAAAAGGGTGCCACCACTATACTAAGTGGGTCAGGGAAGAAAGATATGGCAAATTGCATAACATAGAGGGAGTAGAGTACATGAAGTTTATGAAAAAAATATGGTCAGATCCGGGAGTCGACCACAGAGAGGAGTATGCCGGCCACATCATTGGCATGGGGAGCATGTTCAGAGACTTCCGCTGGATGGATTTGGATAAGAACTTCAGAGATGGAAGTTCCAGAGAGGGATGGCAAAGGCAGGACCTTTGTCTGATGTCAAGTTGGTGTGTGTGCAAGGTAGATCTTTGACCCAGGGAGCGTGTTCTGCGCCTTCCACTTCCAATTGATGACTTTCGATAGCATTGTCATAGACGGATGACAAATGGTCTGAAATCCTTGGTTTCCTAATGTAACTTCAACAAAAATAATTTACAAAATGCAAAAAATACCAAAAAAATACAAATTTCCCAATATAATACATAAATCGCAAAGTTACAAAAATAATTTACAAAATTCTACAGATACAGAAAAAATGCACAGGTGTTGCCCTCAAAAAACATTGAGAAAAAAAGATTGCTGATCAGCGAAAGTCTGGCGATTATGCCTACACAGAGAAGTGTGTGCCGGGGACACCATGGGCATGGGGAGCATGATCAAGGCCTTCTGCTGGATGGATTTGGATGAGAACTTCAGAGAGGGATTCTTCAAGGAGAGATGGCAAATGGTCTGGGATGCCTATTGGAGTAGCCAGGACCTCTGTCCGATGTCAAGTTGCTGTGTGCCGGGTACACGTTTGACCCGGAGAGTGTGTTCCAGGCCTTCCACTAAATGGAATTCAATGGAAATACCAAAGACAGATGACAAATGGTCTGGGATGCCTAACGAACTGCTTGGGTTCCAGTGTGACTTTTACAAAAAAAACTTTTTAAAAAAGATTGCTGCTCAGAGAAATTCTGGGGATTATGGCTACACGCGAAACCCCATAAACACAAATGACACTAGGCAGCCACCTCCTGGGTCTGTGGGAAGAGCTGTCAAGCTTAAAACAAAAGAAGGATAACGTTCAAGTACTCAGGCATGTCCAAAGTCAGGCCCAGGGGCCAATTGCGGCCCGTCCTGTCATTTCAAGCGGCTCGCAGCCTCCAGCTGGAAGCAGGCAGAGCATCAGATGTGGGAAGCATAGCACAGGACACTAAAGGTGGGGCCTCGTCGAGCGCGCCTTTACCTTGCGGTCTGCTGCAGTCTGGAGCCTGTTTGGCTTCCTACCCCTGCTGCTGCAATCGTATTTATCATCACCCTACTACACAATCACAGTGACAGCAATGTTTGGGGAGGGGGGCAGCAAGGGGGAAGCTTGCTCCATAACATGCAGAGCGGAGGAGGGCAGCAGTGGGAGCTCAAGCATATCCTGCCCTTGCAGTGCCTGCTTTGCCTCTCCTTCCTCTGACTCAAACAAGGAGCTGAGACACATACAGAGAAGAGAGGGGCCAGAGTGGGGGACATAGAGTGAAGGAGGGTCAGGCTGGGGGACATACAGTGAATGGAGGAAGTGATGGCCATTCAGAGAAGGGGGAGCAGGGGCAGGCTGGGGGACATACAGTGAATGGGGGCAGAGTGGGGTACATAGTGAATGGGGGTCATACAGTGAATGGGAGTCATACAGTGAAGGAGGGTCAGGCTTGGGGACATACAATGAATGGAGCCACTGATGGACATTAAGAGAAGGGGGGCAGGCTGGGGGACAGAGTGAATGGGTGCAGAGTTGGGAACATACAGTGAATGGGGGACATACAGTGAGGGATGGGCAGGCTGGGGGACATACAGTGAATGGGGGCAGGCTGGGGGAAATACAGTGAAGGGGCAGGCTGGGGGACATAGAGTGAATGGGGGCAGAGTGGGGGACCATTCTGATGTGATTAATGATTCAAAGAATGTCAGGCTGAATGGTCGGCCCTCCATATTTTCACATCACCAAATCTGGCCCTCGTCGCAAAAAGTTTGGACACCCCTGCCTTAGCTAGTATAGGATAAAATGCTTAATGGCAGTACTAATGACGATTTGTATAACATCTAAAGATTTGGGCATAATGGGAAGAAATCAGTAATGTCTCAATTGGAGAATGCACCTAACACAGGATGTAAGTCAACTGTTGAGAATTAATTAAAACATAGTAAAACACTAAAAGTACTTTTTTTTGTCTTAAAAATGTATCATGTATTCCAAGTTGTAATACTTCCTGTACTTTAGTTTTGACCTAGTCAGACTGTGAGAATGTATATTGGCAATTACATGAGCCAATAAGAGTTACAGATCTTATCAAAGAAACACATTTGGTTTTCAAATGTGCACTTACATGGGTGTTCATCTCAAGGTAAATATAACTCAGCTCTTTGTAAAATATGTTGAATTAGAAGTAGGGTACTGCAGAGGATCTAGTCAAATCCTACAGCTGTGTACAAACAGTGCAATATATATATTGCACAGTGTCTCCTTTTCATCAGCGACCAGAGATGGGCGCTGATAAACAGGAGACTCTGCTGGGGGAGCTGCAGAGGGAATCAGCTTGACCAGCGACCATTGAGCATGCACCCGGCGATTTATCACTGCAGCACAATCAAATCGCAGGCAATATGGTCGCTCAGCGACATATTGCCAGCGATATTGCACCGTGTGTACACAGCTTTAGATTACTGCTGGGATCTCTATTGAGCATGTGCTCAAAAAATACAAAAAATTATGTTGACTATAGCAACCAATCAGATTCTGTCTATTATTTCTTTATTGCATCCTAGAAAATGAAAGGCAGAATGTAATTGGTTGGTATGTGCAACATCACCTAGTTTTTATAAACTTTAGTAAATTAACTCCCCAGTGTCACTCCTGTCCAATTGGCTCATGAGCCAGCTTCATACATTTCAAATGGCCGCTGTGATGGTAGGAACCGAGGAGCAGGAAAACAGCCTTGGCTAAGGAGAACATCATCTGATGGGGAGCGAAGAGCAGCAGAGCAACAGTGGCCAGCACCTGCGGAATAGGAGGTTAGCCAGCTTCATACATTTAAAATGGCCACTGCGATCGCAGGAACCGAGGAGCAAGAGAGCAGCCTTGGCCAAGGAGAACAACATCTGATGGGGACCGAAGAGCAGCAGAGCAGCGGTGGCCAGGGGAGTTCCACCACTTCTCCAGGACCACTTTAAGCACTGGTTAGAATATGTATATGTATAAATATACACACATAATCAGCGTCACTCCGGTCTTAGTATTGAAATATTCAAACAAAGGAAACTGCAACCATGGATCCTGCAACGTTTCAACTCCTTTATTGGAGTTTTTGTCAAGCTTGAAAGCTCCCGAAAGCTCGCTTTAATACAGACTTGTTTAACTTACTTCTTGCCTCCTGAGTTCTGTTTCTTTTGGATGTCTCCATAAGTTTTATTTCGGTCATCGGGGCCTATTACCACTAAGTGTCACTGAGTGCCGGCTGATTTGGATATATATATATATATATATATATATATATAGATAGAGAGAGAGAGAGATCCTCTGGTGGTTTCCCGCACACAGCCATAACAGCGTATATATGGGAGAGACGTGCAGCATTATAGCCTTAAAAGAGTACAGTATATGGCATTTTGATTTAATGCTAGTGCAATGTTTCAGTACATAAAAAGTATTTTCATCAGGCACCTCAACAACTAGTGCTCTTTCCTTAAATACAGCCAACCAGCCCAACCCAGCATTGCTCACAAGTGATGTAATCTCAAAGGCATCAGTGTACAGCACTGTGACTGAGTCTCCGAGACATCACCATGGTAACAAATCTAAACAAACAATACTAATAATAATAATAATAATAATAATATACACTGATGACAGCAAATACAATACAGAATTGAAGTATAAACAATACAGGGTGAAAGGATATATCGGAGATCAAAAATAGTACCGGTCAAATGAAGATAATAATGTAGAAAGCTGAATAAGATGTATAGTCAATTCATCAATATATTAGGCCCTACTGATTAATCAGCCCTCTTGGGGCAACCATATTCAAATGTAGTATCCATCTACCTTCAAATTGAAAAAAGGAAAAAATGGTGTATAAGTGGCGCTTAGGTGATTTTTCAAGCAAGGTAAAAAATGTATAAGTGTTTTTACGCACAGTATAAGTCTTTCCAAATGGAATACAGGAATCTCACATCCAAATGAATTCAGGCAGTAATGGATTGTCCTAATTTAAAGAACAAAGATCGCCACTATAGTGCAATACATTAAAACAATTTATTAGTCTCACAGGACACTCACAAAGGAACAGAATTAAAAACTTATCACCAATTGTGGATTCCACTGGATCAACCTTAGGCAAATGTCCGCATCAGGTCCCAGAATGGCAATTATGGATAGTTAGGGAGAGGGTGCCGGCTCCACACTCCTTCACTTGCTGTAATGCGTTCACAGGTCCTCGGTGGTCAGGTATAAAAGTCACCAGCCTAATGCATTTTGGACAAATGTCCTTCATCAGAGGCTTGATGACTGCAGTAAAGGTGCCATCTTTTATACTACTTCTAATTAACTAAGGGCTTACAGGTGCTTCCACTGTCTCCCCAGCTCTTTTGTCCTTCCGATACCAGAAGTAATCAGAGAAACGCATCCAGAATTCCAAAACGCTGGATGCATTCATCATCTTCTTCCTCCGCTTTGACTTCCACTCTTCCATTTGGAAAGACTTTTTTATTTGATATACAATGAACCTGGAATTACTCATCATTGTATGCCTGATGGTGAGTGGTTTTCCAGTGTGTGGATGGTAAAAAGTTGCTTCCTGGATAAAATAGCTACAGATGACACAAGTACAGCGAATACACCCAGGTTTGACTGAGTACAGGTTTTCAGCAAAATATTGCGCAAATTATTTGAATGTTTAAAACAAGGAATCAATCATGTGTCTCCAAGTTTAAGATCCACGTCTAACTGTATCATGGGACATAATTTTTTCAAAATGTTAGTAATACATGGGCTAGACTGGTTGTAGGTACTGACCCCAAGTAATGCCGGTTGTTCTCGAGATTTGTTTACTTTAGGGCAGTGGTTCCCAAACTGTGTGACTAGGCACCCTGGGGTGCCTCAGGACACTTGCAGGGGTGCCTTGGGTTGGTGGACCAAGATCAATTCATATTATTTATGGTCAATGTACCAGGCAAACCAGTGCTTGTGGCTGCCAATCATAAGATATGTGGACAAACAGAAGCAAATCATGTCCCTCACCAGATAATTGTGACATATAATCACAATGCACTTCATTTAATAATTTTTTTTTCTGAATTTCTCGATAAGAAGCATTTGGCCTAGGGGTGCCTTGAAAATATTTTGATGCTCTAGGGTTCCGTGATTCAAAAAAGTTTGGGAACCACTGCTTTAGGGCAAAGTAAACAATTTCTATCTAGTGCTGATACACGTGTTTTTACTTTTTGTCTATCATAGAGTCCATTTGGATGTCAGCGTGTTGAGCATCAGAATTGATGCGTTTAACTAGCAACAAATGGAAGACCTTGGATGGACCCTCTAGCATAGCAACTAGAAACTTCATGATATTATTCCTGTCTGTCAATTTAGAGAATAAACTCATGCTCAATAAACCATTATTTACAGAGATACACACATCAATAAGTGGATTTTAATGTCACTACATTTATATGTGAACTTAACAGTGCTGATACCATTATTGTTAAATAATGAGGGATGTTAGATCATTATCAGGCCCCTTTCAGAATAGCAGCAGATCATCAATGTAGCGAGTGTAAAAAAGAATATGCCCCGCTACATTGGAATCAGAAAGGAAAATGTTCTCTTCAACATTGAACATGAAGAGAGCATGCAATGTTCTGAAAAAAAAAAAAATTAAATTGTCATTATAGATAAAAAAAAAATTGTCTATAATTGTGTTTAGAGCAGCTGACAAAGGGGGTGCCCTAGTCATTTAGAACTTAGATAAATATCACCTACAAGTCGTGGACCATCTGAAATAAACCTCTATACTAGGGATTCTACATCTCTGTATAAGAAATAATTACAAGATGTAATGTACTCCAGATGGCTTTTGATAAAGGAGAAATCTCCAAAAAATTGATGAATAGTCTACTGCCACAATATCCATTGGTACCTGTATTTTATTGTATCCCCAAGATACATGAATCTATGATGGATTCCCCTGGCAGACCTATTGTGTCTGCTCGGGACTCACTATTTCAGCCTACCTTGGTCTACATTGACAGTTTATTACAACTTGGCATTTGTCACCATCCAAGAAACTTACTGGACACTTCCTCATTATACCAAATGCCAAAACAAAGCTATTCACCATTCAGCTATAGAATGTTCACCACATCACAATTTATAAAATAATAGATAAAAATATAAACACATAAAAATATTAATTTATTCAGCAAATTAAAATATACATTTTTTCACAGAATTGTGATCCAACACCCATATGACTTCATTTTATACAAGAAATCCTACGCGTTTCGTCAAAACATGGACTTCATCGGGGTAGTAGGAATCTATATGGATATTAACGAAGGAGACAATCAAAGATGGTGGGTGGTGTTCTTAAAAGTAGGGTGTGGCATATGTGGCCACAGAAGTAGAAGGTATTGCTGGAAAAAAAAATTCTCGGCTAAGGGATATCTTCCAGACAGATTGTACCCAAAGATACGTTCGGGAGAATTCAAGTAGTCAGTGTAACCAGTCTGGGAGCAAAGATCTTTGCTCCCAGACTGGTTACACTGACTTCTTGAATTATATTATATTTTATAAATTGAGATGTGGTAAATATATATAAATATATATATATATATATATATATATATATATTCCCAAGTATGGATCACACTCTCCTCCAGCTGAGTGTCAACTGCCGGGGTGCCAGCTCAGGTGCTTCCAGAATAATCCAGATACCAATATAGCTTACAGAAAAAATGAGGACACTCACCGGGCTTCATATAAGGATAGATAACTTTTTCTTTTTAATCCATCTTCAGCAGTTCACAAACATAAAGTGCAATGTGCATGACAGTGGGCCATGGGCCAACGTTTCGGTCTGCCCCCAGACCTTTGTCAAGGCCCCCACTATCTCCTCCTAAAGTGCATAAACCCCATTGTGCCAGCAAAGCATAAGTACCCTTTAGAAGCTCAAGGCCACACCCCCTTGGAGTTAGCCATAACATACGACCTGGACCTATACATGACATGAGTAATACTATGTACATACATATATACCAGCTAATGGTGGCTTACCACATCCGTGCTTTGCGGACTGCCCAAAAGTTATTTAACTGCCATACTGCCGCCGCCATTACCAGCACTATCAGCCCGGCGTGCGGGTCATCTCCCGGAAGTGCGTCATTACCTCGACGCATCACTTCCGGTTATATGGAACGCAAACCCAGGAAGCTTGCGTTCCATTGCGCTTTCCATGTCCTGCTGAACGCAGGTTACTAAAACATCAATAGACAGCGCGTTTAAAGTGGCTTAAATGAGCATCAAGTCCATCTAGTGATTACATCATGCGGAGTAGGTTTATACGATATCTATATGCATATATCAAATTCTCCTCTTATGGGTCATGTGACCCTGAGCTCCCAAGAGTACCGTTGCCCATGCAGCACAGCGCCACCTAGTGTCAGATATCATAAAAAAGACAAGAAAATGACAAAAAAATATATAAACATAACATCATGACATATATACGCTAACAAAAAATATACTAGACATACAAATATTACAACAAGAAGAAACTGCTATTTATTGGTTGCTCAAACCATCCTGCACTACAAGATTAAATCTACAAGAAGACAGAGAGAGAATTATTTTCGTTAAGTCCCCGTGGGGACACAGTGTCCAATTCATGGATCCACTTAGCTTCCTTTTTTAAAAGGATCAGGCCTCTGTTTCCTCCTCTCAACAACGGTGGCACCCAGTCTATTATCATGCAACTCAGTGCAGAAATCTGATGTTTGCATTTCAAAAAATGCGCCGCCACCGGTTTATCTGTGGTGTTGTGGGCATAGGCAAGCCGGATGGATGACCGGTGTTGATTCATGCGTTCGCGAAAAGTTCGCACCGTCTTCCCCACGTAAAACAGCCCACATGGGCACCGTAAAAAGTACACCACATGGTCTAGTGTACATGTCAGGTGATGGCGGATCATAATTTTACGGCCTGTGTGGGGGTGATGAAATGACGAACCGCTGATCATCCCTCGACACGTGGTACTCTTTAAGTGAGGCAGAAAATGTGCCATCAGCCTGATGTGCCATCAGCCTCACTGATGATGAGGTAGACAGGGTGTTATTCGATCAAATTGATTTTGATGAGTTGCCAGCAGAAACCCCTGGTGATCTCTTCTTTAAAATTAACCGTCTGAAAAGACGGGAGGTTGATTTAACCCTGCATGGGCAGTTTTTGAGCGAATACTACAGAAAGAAGCGTATCCCCAGGGGTTTCAGGGTTAACAACATACCCACTATAGGGCGCAAAAATTCAGCATTCTGCATCAAATGGTGCGGGGTGCTGAATAAATGTTCGTCTGATCTTATGGTTTTAGTGATAGAGGAGGTACAGTAGGCAATGAATTGAAGAAAATTAAAGTGGATATAGCAGAATTTGAGAAAGCCTAAAACCCCACGTTAAGCAAGGACAAATCTGGTGAATGGCTTAAAAAACTTCAGGAGCAAATTGATAAATATCGTGTAGATTTACTAGCATTTAAAAGAAAGAAGTGGGACACGGTAGAAACCGACTACCTGAAACATTCGGTATACCGCTGGCTCAGTGGTGACGCCGCAGATAGTCGACGCAAGTATAGGCCCCACCGTAGGGCAGAATTTTCTGGTCCCCGTGAAATTGAATCCTCCCCTGAGTCTGATTCCTCAGCCGGTTTGCCACCATCCGGCCCCTCCACGTCCGCGTCTTTTTTAGGGAGAGATCCCAGACCAAGACGAGCAAAAAACCGCGGACCAGGAGACTACACCCGAGGAGGGGGAGATATAAGAGGAGGACGATGGGGGAAATACAGGAGAAATTAATTTTTAACTTATCTGATCATATATTGTCTGAACCGGAAGAGTCCTTGCTGACGAAGGGTTTAAGTTTTGTACCCACCTGTAAATTTAACTCATTCGAATGGTCTGTCAACCACTATAAAATGGGGCGCAAATTACGCCTCAGGGAATTTTTTGCAAATAAGGTGGAACAACCACTCATTACTCCTATCATATCAGCCAGACCCAGTACGTTTGACCCACCCTCGATTAATCCAAGTTTGAAAACATATATGAAGATGGTGGATGGGGAGGTGAAGGGGACTAAGACCGCTGAAGTGAGAGTGTTTGACAACCTTACTAAGGTGGAGCGGAGGGCACTCAATGACCTTAAAAATAATAGGTCCCTGGTAATTAGGAGTGCAGATAAGGGAGGCGCAGTGGTCCTGCAGAACTTCACTGACTATGACCGTGAGGTCAGAAGGCAGTTGGGTGATGCAGGGACCTACTGTTTGATCCCTTCTAACCCCATGACTTCAATTAAAAAACAAATTGATGTTACTCTGAAGCATGCTGTAAGCATGGGATGGATTGACAGCACTGTGTTTAAATTACTGCAAGTTGAGCATCCTAAATGCCCTATTTTTTACACTCTGCCGAAGATCCATAAGTCGCTTGAGGCTCCTCCAGGAAGACCAATTATATCGGCATGTGGCTCACTACTACAGCCTTTAGCTGAGTTTGTGGACCACTTTTTGCAGCCTTGTGTGAAGGCTGGTATTAGCTACATCAAGGATACCGGTAACTTCCTGGAGGGCCTCAACGACTTATGTGACTTACCTGAGGAGTGTATTCTGGCGTCCCTTGACGTGTCTTCACTCTACACGGTAATCCCGCACGAAGGGGGGATCCAGGCGGTCCGTGAAGCCCTCTGTAAGGGACCTTACAAGGGACCCCCGATTGAATTCATATGCCAGTTGATCGAACTGGTTCTGACCAAAAACCATTTTCTATACCATGGCGGGTACTACATGCAAATCTCTGGTACCGCCATGGGTTCTAATTTGGCGCCAGGGTTCGCCAACTTATATATGGCGGCCTATGAGGCAGTGCATATCCTCGGCAGGTACGGTGTGAACATCCTGCACTATAAACGTTTTATTGACGATTTGTTTTTAGTGTGGAGGGGTACCACTGACTCCTTTTTCTTGATGGTTCAAGAGTTAAACACGTTAGATTGCCCTATTCGGTTTACGGCAGTGGCAGATCGTGACCGAATGAATTTCCTGGATGTCACGATAATGAGAAATGGTAACCGTTTGGAGCACACACTGTTTCGTAAACCGACGGACAGAAACACACTTTTATGGGCATCCAGCCATCATCCTGATAATTTAAAATCCAAACTACCTATATCTCAACTGCTGAGAGTTTTCAGGAATAATTCAGTACCAGAAATAGCGGAACAACAGATACGAGAATGCTGTGAGAGGTTTCGGGCACGAGGCTACCGTGAGAAAGATATCAAATCAAGTCTAAAAAGAGCGAGACAGATCTTTACCTCACCTACGCCATATGAAAAGAGCAGTTCACAACGCATGACAGTGGTGATGAAATGTGACACCAAATTTAAACAGATGGAAAGATCGATTAAAAACAACTGGCGTATTTTGGGCACAGATCCAGTGTTCAAGAATATAACCAGACAACCACCACTGATCGCAGCACGACGTGGACAAAACCTAAAGGATATCTTGTTGAGACCTGATGTCACTCCGAGCCCTACTATGGATAAAAGATGGCTAGTGACTAAATCGGGCTGCTTCAAATGCGTGAACTGTACCACGTGTCGAGGGATGATCAGCGGTTCGTCATTTCATCACCCCCACACAGGCCGTAAAATTATGATCCGCCATCACCTGACATGTACACTAGACCATGTGGTGTACTTTTTACGGTGCCCATGTGGGCTGTTTTACGTGGGGAAGACGGTGCGAACTTTTCGCGAACGCATGAATCAACACCGGTCATCCATCCGGCTTGCCTATGCCCACAACACCACAGATAAACCGGTGGCGGCGCATTTTTTGAAATGCAAACATCAGATTTCTGCACTGAGTTGCATGATAATAGACTGGGTGCCACCGTTGTTGAGAGGAGGAAACAGAGGCCTGATCCTTTTAAAAAAGGAAGCTAAGTGGATCCATGAATTGGACACTGTGTCCCCACGGGGACTTAACGAAAATAATTCTCTCTCTGTCTTCTTGTAGATTTAATCTTGTAGTGCAGGATGGTTTGAGCAACCAATAAATAACAGTTTCTTCTTGTTGTAATATTTGTATGTCTAGTATATTTTTTGTTAGCGTATATATGTCATGATGTTATGTTTATATATTTTTTTGTCATTTTCTTGTCTTTTTTATGATATCTGACACTAGGTGGCGCTGTGCTGCATGGGCAACGGTACTCTTGGGAGCTCAGGGTCACATGACCCATAAGGGGAGAATTTGATATATGCATATAGATATCGTATAAACCTACTCCGCATGATGTAATCACTAGATGGACTTGATGCTCATTTAAGCCACTTTAAACGCGCTGTCTATTGATGTTTTAGTAACCTGCGTTCAGCAGGACATGGAAAGCGCAATGGAACGCAAGCTTCCTGGGTTTGCGTTCCATATAACCGGAAGTGATGCGTCGAGGTAATGACGCACTTCCGGGAGATGACCCGCACGCCGGGCTGATAGTGCTGGTAATGGCGGCGGCAGTATGGCAGTTAAATAACTTTTGGGCAGTCCGCAAAGCACGGATGTGGTAAGCCACCATTAGCTGGTATATATGTATGTACATAGTATTACTCATGTCATGTATAGGTCCAGGTCGTATGTTATGGCTAACTCCAAGGGGGTGTGGCCTTGAGCTTCTAAAGGGTACTTATGCTTTGCTGGCACAATGGGGTTTATGCACTTTAGGAGGAGATAGTGGGGGCCTTGACAAAGGTCTGGGGGCAGACCGAAACGTTGGCCCATGGCCCACTGTCATGCACATTGCACTTTATGTTTGTGAACTGCTGAAGATGGATTAAAAAGAAAAAGTTATCTATCCTTATATGAAGCCCGGTGAGTGTCCTCATTTTTTCTGTAAGCTATATATATATATATATATATATATATATATATTTATATTTTTATTTCGACGGGCAGTATTTCCTTCAAGTCTCTGGGTGTGCGATGGGGTCCTCAGTGGCCCCATCGTATGCCAATGCATACATGATGGCAATTGAGAAGGATATTTTCTTCAGTGACCCACAAATCAGTAACAGCGTAGTTTACGTGGATAGTGGGGGTATGAAAAGGTCGTAGGACGCGTACCGCCGCCTCTCGCGGGCTCGCTGCGCTCGCCACGCTTCGGGTTGGCGTTGATAGTGGGGGTGGTACGGTGTGAAAAATGACATTTGGGGTGCATTTTACATGATGTCAACTCATGTCCATAATTTCTGTGAAAAATGACATTGCATCGCATGAGATCGCATGAGATCGCATGCGATCTCATGCGATTTTATAAAAATGCATAAAAACACAGGAAAATCGCATCGCATCTCATGCCATCGCATGCCACTGCATATGGCATGCGATGGCATGCGATGGGAGCCGTGAAAGTACACAAGTACCGGATATTGATCATGGTCATAGTTGTACTGGCCATATGGCACTTGTGTGTTCTTGTTGTGGTGCTTGGGTATTGTTATTGGTAATTTACATACGCTCAAAAAAATGTCATCTGCCTTTCATGCATCGCCGCTATTTGTGTATTAAATGAAGCATGCATTTCTTTTTCAGATGCCAAAAATCTGGCAATTCTTGCATCTTCATGAGCGTTCAAATCACTATCCGCCCCACGTAGATGATCCACAATAGTCGTTGTCATTGCCCTGACCGATTGTTCTGTTCTGTTTGGTTTAGGCTTTCTTTTGGGAACGTTATAGACTGTGAAAGGGATAAAAAATTATTTGTTACACACTGAGCATATATAAACATTGCAGAGTTTAGCAAACATGTGTTTGTGGCCTTCTGCCACCTGCACACTAGCTATACTGCAACATTACCCATTATGTTTTCTATCCTTTAAAAAAAAAAACAGTTTAAAGGTAATGTGGGATATTGTTCTAGGTTGCCACTCATCTATCCACACATCCCAGCATGTGTTAACATAGTTTTTGTATTAAGTATGGACTAATGTTGCAAATTTGACACAGCATGCTAGGATGCGTAGTACCAAAGGAGCTTGAAGGGTGATAGTTTTGACACCACTGTATGATATGTGTGTGTGCTTGTCTGTGTGCAAATTTCAAACTTACTATTGGAGTACAAAGTTGTGGGCTTGGGTGGTGCCTGTGAAGTCTCCGGCTTAGAAGCCACTACCTCCTCATTTACAGAGCTGATGGAATCATTGTTCAAACTGCATTCAGATATGAACATTGGGGATGGTGGTCCACATTGTGAGCTGGGGAGGCTGTGCTCTGTTTCCACATGGTCCTCCTCTACTGACATCAGGCTATTGGCACAGCTGGATGATGATAGTGTGATGGGATTAGTTAGGACACTTTTGCCAAAGACACTGTAGCATAGCTCATAATATGGCCAATAATTACGTCCTACGCCACTTTTCTTGCGATTATGGTCGTGTGTTTTCGTAAATTGTTTCCGTAGTGCCTTCAATTTGTTGACCACTTGCTGCTGTGTTTTTGTTTTGCCTCTGTCTGCCAGCATAAGGGATATGTTATTGTACACAACAGTATCCTTTACTGTTCCCGTCATCTGCCTTCTAATTTCTTCCTCTCCTCAAATATTAAGCAGCTCTTTTATCTCACTGTCTGTCCAACTATGGCTAGACATGTTTTGCTATTGAAATACCTGCTTGTGCCCAGCTTAGGAGGGCAGCTGCTGTGATGGCTGATTGTGCCCAGTGTAGGAGGGAAGCTGCTGTGAATACTGCTTGTGCCAAACGTAAGAGGGAAGCTGCTGTGATACCTCTTGTGCCCAGCATAGGAGGAAAGATGCTTGAGCCCAGTGTTGCAGAGCTGCTGGTAGGAAGCCTGCTCGTCTCTAGCGTCTCCCAGCGCGTCTCCAGCAGATGACATCATCTTCTGGTGCCCCTCAAGAACCAATGAACGGCCTCAGAGCGTTATCCGGATATAAAAACCCGGGTAATGTGCGTTTACACAGACACGTGTCATTGCCGTGTTTTGCCCTGGTAGATACGAGGGTAGAATTCCCTGATCTCTCTACCCGGGTTTTGGAAGTCTGACCCATTCACACTAACAAAAAACTTGTGTTGGTGTTTTTCACCAACGTCCTCATGTTTGTCCGTAACAGAAAAAGGTTCTGCAGCATTCAACCATCTTAGCTGTTTTTTTTTATATCCCAATCTGTTGCATGTTTTGGATTATACAAAATCATATGTTAAAATAAATTATTTCAACTCCAGCACTTGATATTACTGCAGTGAACATCTGCTTCAAAATATTTACTACAGAAGTGTCTAACTGAAATTGAGCTGCGTAGGACATCTACCAGGCTAGAGGTGATACTTGGCGTAACGTGTCCCCTTCAAACATGTACAGTATGGTGCAAATGGTTTCATGGATGCACAAAAGTTGATGATGACTGGCATAATTTGATGATTATTGGCATGTCTATCTCTATACAAACACTTTATACAAACAAGTCTATTTCTTTCTAAGCAAATGTAATTTTTTTAACTTTTTGATTTAAATCATGATTTAATAATTTTTTTAAATCCATGATTTAATTATTTGTTTCCATTTTTATATTTAAATCGTGCAACCCTGATTTTTATTCTGCCTTACTCCATTCAACAGCACCTAACTAAAAATAATTTCAGTGTCCTGTCCCCTGATGCAACTTTCTGTATTTACTATGTACGTGTCTTCAATAACCTTGTACTTTTAAATCATTGTTTTCTTGGTTTTGTTCATTTATGTATTCTGTTAGGTGCTATGGCACCCTTTTGGCAATACAATATATATATATATATATATATATATATATATATATATATATATCACCCCAATAGTGTTACTTAAGCACCCCAATATTAGTTGGTTAGATAATTCCATTTTTTTTTCACTCCTTAAAAAATTTGATTTTTTTTTTGACATATATCAAAACATTTATTAAAAAGTTAATATTCAACAAATAAAATACAATACATCTTTTCTCATCAATTCTTGTTTTACTGGTGTTCCATATATCTTGAAGAGAACATGTACCCATGGGTGTTAATTGGTTTTGTGAAGGTATAAAAGCTGTACATGTATCAATCACTGTTGTTCCTGACAAAGGTTTTGTAATAAAGCCGAAACGTTGAAGTCCATTGCCACTGCTTCATCATTATAAAACCGTGACTGCTGCCTTCAGGATTCTATTCAGTGGCATCTCTGGTCCCAGGGGTGCATCGCACAAGTGAGCACCGGTGACATCTTCGATGTGACAGCGCATTTGCTCAATGCACCCCTGGGACCAGAGATTCTGCTGAAAATGATCCCGGAGGCCGCCATGGACATCGGGGGGTGAAGTAAGTATGAAAAATAAGGTCTGGGGGAAAAAGAACACAAAATATTCTGAAAAACCACCTAGCCTCTCATGTTGGATGTGTAATAGTTCTGAAAATACAGTGTGTTCTACTGACTTCCACTGACTGAGTGGTTTTTTACACCTTTTCAACACACCGAGTAAAAAAAGGTTTGCATTGTCAAGTAGATGCCTAGAAGATAGTGGCAAAACCTCCACTCACCATGTGGTAAATGTGATTTTTACAATTTTATGTTTTTCTACAATAAACTCCCTTTAGCAGAGGTGTTTTTTTATTTATCAGTGTAAACTATTGTTTTATTTAATTTCAGACACCCTGACTTAAATCCTGTGTGCCCGTGAGCATCAGCTTTATTAGATGATGTTGAAGGACTAGTATCATAATGACAGCAGCTGCGGTGCTAGTATTTCATTGCTGCTCTTGCTCTTTTCTTAATTGATCATTATCCCTATTGATGATTTCAACATACACAAGTTGTACAATAGTAAAGTGCAATCCTTTTTTGAAAATTACAACAAAAGCGTTGAGTCAAACCACTTATATTATTTTATCAACAAAGGGTCTTACATTTGTCATGTCAACAAAGGCACTGATATTTATTTTGTCAATAAATACAAATGTACTGTAGCTGTATATAAAGAGGCATTAATGTACAGCATTCAGAGTCACAATGCAGCACCTGTGTGACACACTGAATCAATAGATTTTACTGTATTCCTACCTTACAAAAATTATGGTACTTGTTTCCTAGCACGGCCACACCGATTTACATCGGGGTGGTCGTGTCGGAAAAATCGGGTCGATCGCATCGCATGCGATTTGGTCGCATGCGATGCGATCGTCGCGACCGACCGATTTTGGACCCGATTTTTTTTTTGAATTAAATGTAAATCGGGTCCCTGGGACCTGATTTTACATTGGATTCAATGTAAAATATTCCCAACCCCCCCAAATGTCACGGCGTACACCCCACCCCACGATAGACGCCAACCCGAAGCGTGGCGAGTGCAGCGAGTGCAGCGAGCCCGCGAGGGGCGGCGGTGCGCGTCCTCCGACCTTTTCATTCCCCTACTATCCACGTCGGCGTGGAGTTGAGAATAGAATAGTGTGGCGAGCGCAGCGAGCCACCGAGCCCGAAGCGTGGCGAGCGCAGCGAGCCCCGCGAGGGGACGCGGATACCTTCACAGGTAAACGCGTCCCTTCGCGGACTTCACAGGTGTCCGCGTCGCCACGGACACCTGTGAAGCCCGCGAGGGGACGCATATAACTGTGAAGGTATCCGCGTCCGCTCGCCACGCTTCGGGCTCGGTGGCTCACTGCGCTCGCCACACTATTCTATTCTCAACTCCACGCCGACGTGGATAGTAGGGGAATGAAAAGGTCGGAGGACGCGCACCGCCGCCCCTCGCGGGCTCGCTGCGCTCGCCACGCTTCGGGTTGGCGTCTATCGTGGGGTGACGACGGGGACATCTAAAATGTGAAATGGGTCATATTGGCCCATTTCACATTTTTCACATTTTTTCAGGATTTCAATGTTAAAAAATCTTTTAACATTGAAGCCTATGTAAAAATCGGGGGCATCGCGTCGAGACCTATGTTAATGGTCCCGACCGACGCGATGCCCCCGATATTTTACCTTTCCCGACACGATTTCAATGTTAAAATATTTTTTAACATTGAAGCCTATGGGGAAATCGCGGGCATCGCGTCGGTCACGTCGGGACCATTGTTAACGGTCCCGACCGACGCGATGCCCCCGATATTTTGTCCTAGCCGGCCAAATGGACCTGATTTCAAAGGAAATCGGGTCCATCTTATGGATCGTGTACCTTAACTAAAGGTACACGATCCATAAGATTTGTGGCTAGGAAACAAGTACCAAAATTATAAAACAGTGACTTACTAACTACCTGTATTTTAATTTAGCCTGGGCACTATAAACATTAAGCAGCACTGAAATGTATTGACACATTACTAGATCAACTTAGCTCAGCAACTGGAGTGTAAGGGCACAGTAGACACACAGATAATCAGCTCAGCCTGCACTGGAGTGGACACAGCATGGAGTAAATACAACATAGTGTGGGGTATGCAAAGACTGTCAGAGCACAGCTCTCCCTATGGCCTGCTTTAAAATGGTTCAGAATAACAACTGCAGGCACTTAATGGGATTCAAAAACCATGAGATTCCAATTCCGGTATGACATTTTGACTCATTTTGAATCCAAGGGAGGCAGAAAAAGCCAAGCAACCATTCGGATTCAGACGTATGCTTCAAGTTCGGATCGGCTTGGTTTTCGGAAAACCAAGCACTTTCATTACTCTATTTTAGTCTATACTAAATAAAGGCAATGAATTTTGTAACTACCATTCTCATGTAGTGTTTTTTTTTTCTAAACAATAACTACTGTAATTTACAATATGCTGCAACCATGTTAATATGTAATGTTACTGTAGTAATGTAGGTGAACAATATTTTTTTATTGTATTGGAAGTACAAAAGTAACATGCTCGTCTCAGCAGTTTTCATAACACACAAAACCAGGTGGCTTAGAAAACGTAGCTATATTCTGTGTAACACCCACGATAGTAATTCAATAGTCATTTAATCATTCAGAGCACTGTCGATACAATCATCTTGAATTAGGAAATGAAATGAATGGTTTGGGGAACTAATTATATGGGGTATTCATAAACAATTATATATCATAAAGAGCAATCTGCCTTTTATAGTTGTGTTGTTTATTACATAGCACTGCATTGAAGATCTTTGTGGGCCATTCAAATACAGCACACAGATTTTCTCTCAGAGTATGTAGCTGTGCTTGTGGTGTTGTTAGATGACAGAGTAGTGGTGCTTGTGGTGTTGGCAGAGTATGTAGCAGTGCTTGTGGTGTTGTTAGATGGCAGAGTATGTAGCAGTGCTTGTGGTGGTTTTAGACAACATAGTAGTGGTGCTTGTGGTGTTGGCAGAGTATGTAGCAGTGCTTGTGGTGTTGTTAGAGGACAGAGTAGTGGTGCTTGTGGTGTTGGCAGAGTATGTAGCGGTGCTTGTGGTGTTGTTAGACGACAGAGTTGTGGTGTTGGCAGAGTATGTAGCGGTTCTTGTGGTGTTGTTAGACGACAGAGTAGTGGTGCTTGTGGTCTTAGCAGAGTTTGTAGCGGTGCTTTGTGGTGTTGTTAGACGACAGAGTAGTGGTGCTTGTGGTGTTGGCAGAGTAGCGGTGCTTGTGGTGTTGTTAGACAACACACTTTTGAAGCTTAACCAGGAATCTGTTAACAGTCATCAAGGTTAAACTTTGATATATGCAGTATATAGCTGATATACAGCAGGTGTACACAGGTGTATGGTGCTGATACTTATCATATCCTGTGGCAGCAGATGAAATAATGGGTGGAGGTCCCTCTATGGCAATAGAAGAATTCTGCACAGCCGTAACAGATTTAGTGCTGGTCTGTAATGGCGACTGCGGGGTTCATGCTGCAGAAGCGGTATATACTGGAACACTGAACAGTGATTGACAGCTCGTCTCACCGACGGGGTATTATGAGGATTAATTATATCACCCAGGACTATCCTACTAGCCCTGATAAGCATGAGCTCCAGCTTATCTGGGATTTGTGTCCAGTGGAATAAGTTTGTCCCAGTTGCCTCGAGACAAGTTACATATTGGTGCCCCCCCCCCCCCCACACACACACACCCCACCTTAAATAAATACATGTATGCTCTATAAGTCTGAAGACTCTGTCTGTGTATACTTGTTAGTTCAATACCATTACTATCAAGCAAAACTATGTAGTGTATATGTAGTGTATACATATACAGTAGCTAGAAAATTTGTATGCTTCCTACTGTAAGCAAAAAAGAACAGGTCATGGGTTCTAATACAGGGTGTGACACTTGCAAAATGTTTGTTTAGCATAAAAAAAGTGTGACATCTATTGTCCAGCTAGAAGGGGGAGTCAGCTGTAGTAGCAATATCAATGGCTATCAATTAACTGGTTTAAACTTGCAGGGGAGAAGAGGTGCCCCTTGGGAGCAGGAGCCCAGCGGCAGATGACTCCATTGTCTCCTACATTTATGTCTTGGATTGCATCACCTGCCTCAGTTCCAGCTCCATCTCCCACTGATGGCTTTGGCTCCCACTGACAACACTGGCCTCAGCTCCTGCTGACAGCTCCTGATGACAGCTACAGCTCCTGCTGATGACCTATACCCCCAACAACAGCAGCAGCCTAGACTCCAGCTGACAGCTCTGGCTTTGGTTTCAGCTGACCGTTGGAGGTGTATTTGGGTCACATGTCTTAGTGCTGGCTCACAGCCACCGTTCCTTTCATTCCTGGCTGCTGCAGGACTAGGATAGGATAGGGCAGTGACTGGATGGGTTGCCGTGGTTTGTCGGGATTTTGTATCACCTGCCTCAGTCAGGTAATCAAAATTCCCAATAAGTGCCAGTTTTCGGGGCTGCAGAGGTGGGAACAAACAGGTTTCACTGAAAAATATTGGTGAAACATCAGACAAAATTTGGAAAAATTCACAGTTGTTGCTGCTGATGTTACAGAAACGTGCTTTATTATTATTATTATTATTATTATTATTATTAATAATGCACACAGTACAGCAACTAAAGACAGACTTGAAGATGTCAATATGTGATTGGATGGGAGCGGTATAACGGTTCATGCGTCTAACTTCCATCCAATCATTTGTTGCCTTCTTTGGCAGAGAACACCCTTCTTTTTCAATTTCCAGTATTTTCCATGTGACACAAACAGCCCTTTAAATAAAGAGCTCAGTTGTTTATTATAGACTATAACATAACAATCTTAATTGTTTTGCAAACAAGAGCTACAGAGACAGAGGCCATCTCTTATTTTAGAAGTCCAGAATGCTTTCTCAGTCTTGCTTTTCCATCTTTTTAGCGCAGCATGACACTGGCTTAAATGTGGCGGATAAGGTTAGTAATATTCTGTTACACACTAAACATTTTTTAAGTGGTTTCACCACTTAAGGTAAATGAATTGCTTTGTACAGTACATGCTATCTTGCAATTTATACTACATAAATAGCCTTTTCATTGCAGTGTCATTACAGTCATTGAAAATTGTTTATTTGTGTGGCCTTGGGATATGATACAACTACTCTATTTGAATTGTATACAATTACATCAGAGAATACAGTAGCTTTCATAGCAAAAGATATACAAAATGTAACAACTCTGTCAAGAGATATAAAACATGAAAGAAATTACAGAAGGAGGTTAAAAGGAAAAGCAATGTACTTTTAGACAGAGTGCTTGAGAACATGTACAAGTTAAGGCCCATACACACTGGGCGACTTTGAGCTGAAAGCCGCTCAAAACAGCAAGTTTGAGCGGCTTTCAGCTCAAAGCCGCCCAGTGTGTATGCTGCTGCTGCTGCACGCTCCTGCATCATTGCCGGGAAAGCCGCTCATCTGCTGGTAATACCAGCAGATGAGCGGCTTTGAGGATGGATTTGCATAGCGCTGCTGGTGCCATACAGGGGGAAAGCGGTTAAGTGTGTACGCACTGAGCAGCTTTCCCCTAGCAATAATAGCGATCATCGGTTTCCATACACGCTCGGCATAATTTCACAGTGTGTATGGACCTTTAATGTATTAAAGTCATTTAATGATGGAATTCCCTTAACTCATGAGGACAGGTCACCTTTATATAGAGTGCACTGCATGTTCAGGCCCATGGTGGAATCGCCACCGTGCGGATGGAAAAGCATCTATTTCTTGTTGACTTATTTCTTTGAACGGCAGTGATTTACTTTGTGTTCTTTGTATAATTAAATGATAAATCTTTCCAGGGAATGAAACTCAATCCAGAATATGTCATGTCTGTGGAAATCTGTACAGCGCATAAGACACATTTCCCTGCGAGAAGAAGAAAAAAAGGAAGAGTCTTGTGAAGAGTTTATTAGAGTGTCACAGACCCAGCATTTACCAACACAAAGCCAATCAATAAATAAGCAAATAAATGCTTCGTAATACACAATCCATCATCACCTTTCCTCCATGTGGGCTTTTCTCTGAACAGAAGCAGAAAAAAAACAACATCCTTCGAGGACAGGGTATTCTAAGTATGGGCAAGAATGATGGCTCAGACTGATTCCTATGTGCACAGATCACAGTTATCTCCAGTTTATCATGCTCTAGCCATCTAGTAAAATATATTTATCCAAGCAGTTTAACATCCTTTTTATATAGACAATTTGGGCACTTATTCAGATCTAATCGCATATACAAATTTGTTCTGAAAATGGGCAAAACCATGGGCACTGCAGGTGGGGCAGATGTAACATTTATAGAGAGAGTTAGATTTGTGTGAGTTATTTTGTTTCTGTGCAGGGTAAATACTGGCTGCATTATTTTTTTACACTGCAATTTAGATTTCAGTTTCAGCACACCCCACTCAGATTTAACTCTCTTTGCACATGTTACATCTGCCTCACCTGCAGTGCACATGGTTTTGCCCATTTTCCGAACAAATATTTACTGAGCTCAGATCTGAATAAGTGGTACTTGTGTAATATCTGGGCGCCCGATTTTGACATTGGGTCGGAAAAATCGGTCGCATCGCATGCGACCAAATCACATGCGATGCGACCGATTTGACCCGATTTTTACATTGGATCCAATGTTAAATGCCCCCCAGAACCCATTTTTAATTGTATACCCACCCTGATGGGTAATTACTATGTGAAATGCCCCCCCCATTGTTAACGCCACGCCAGGATCAACGTCAACCCGAAGCGTGGCAAGCGCAGCGATGGAAGTAACCATCTCTGCCATTAGAGAACCATCCAAAGAATGCATGGACACACTTGTGTATTCACAAACACACCCAGAAAACATGCCAAGTTTCCACCCCTAAATGTATCAAGCTTCAAAAAGTGATAAAGTGGAGCATGATAAACAACCAACCAATCAGCTCTTATCTGTCATTTTTCAAACTCCGCCTATAACATGGCAGGTAGGAGCTGATTGGCTGGCTGCTTATCACTCTCCACTTCATCACTTTTTGAAGCTTGATATATCTGGCCCTCTGGCAGTTGACTTGGGCAAAATATTAATAAATGAGAGCAGGAATAGAGAGCTTCCTAATATTTCCCATTAACTTCCTATCATCTGTTTTATTTAGAAAAATGTCTCTTTTGCATGCTACATACTCAGCTGATTAGAAAGGACATGTAGTAATCAACAACTACAGTAAATGTAATACTGTATTAAAAGTATTTATACTGTTTTGAAAGGGAACATTATATTTACCTTCTTTCTACATACAGTATACAGTAACTAGAAGTATGTAATTAACATGTCTTCATAACCATTTTGTTAGTGCCTTACCTGAAATGCATTTTCTGTCACTAATTATGACCATCACAAATGCTGGAAAAGCAACTGGAAAGTTTCCAAAGCCAGAGCTGGTTAGATGTAATTAGCTGCTGTAATTATATGACTGTCCCATGCTTGATTATTGCGATCAGGAGCAGCTACAGCAGAAAGGAGTAAACCAATGAACCCTGTGTGGGTTAGTACTAGCAATCTGACCAGAAACACCATACAGCATTCTTTGGGTAGTATATACTCTGACCCTTATTCGGATCTGGTCATAGTACAAATTTGTTCTCAAAATGGGCAAAATCATGTGCACTGCAGGTGGGGCAGATGTAACATGTGCAGAGAGAGTTAAATTTGGGTGGGGTGTGTTGAAACTGAAATCTAAATTGCAGTGTAAAAATAATGCAGCCAGTATTTACCCTGCACAGAAACAAAATAACTCACACAAATCTAACTCTCGCTCTGTCTGTAACTTACACCTAATCCTCCTGCCCCTAACGTAACCCTAATGTCGACATTCTCATACTCTCGACATTTCACCTGTCAACATACATTGTGGTAATATCAACTCACTGCTTGTCAACATTTCAACAATGTTGACACTGTCAACCTTTTAACTTCATCACTATCATTTAACTAGTGGTAACCTCAGTAATCTATTCTGTAGAGAGAATGTGGGTTTGCTCAGTTCTGTAACATTTATTTAGTCTATGGCTGAAAGACATACAGAGCACCAAAACTCTGACAGCAATCAACCTCCTTTTAACACAAATGTCTTATGTATTATTCCTCCATAAAACGTAAATGTTTTGTAGGATTTAGGCGGTTTTGGTGAATTATTCTCACTGAGTTCCCTGTAAAATGGAAATGTTTTCAAGTTGGCACATTGAGGATATGTACGGGATCACCTCTGGCCCTCCAGCTGTCATTGAACTACAAATCCCAGCATTCATTACAACAGTTTTAGCAGAACTAAATAGCAAATCTGTAGCAGGTCATGCTGGGATGTGTAGTTCAACAACAGCTGGAGGGCCAAAAGTTCCCCATCCCTGAAATAAAATGGTCCATTGAGGCTTTACTTAACCCTATCACAAGAAATAAATCAATACAATTAAAAACTAAATGCTCAGATGGTATAACCAAGTACATACAAATACAATAAATTCATAATTAGATAAACAAGTGGAAAGGGATAATCAGTGATTCATCCTGAACATAATTAGATACAAATAGATAATAATAAAAACATGGTATAGGTCTCCAATTATTTCAGAATAAGTTACGTCAATTGTAGAACTGTGACCTGCTCATTTTATCCTATTTATTTCAGAATTGTTTTCAGTTTTAATCTCTAATTGCCATGAGACATTGACTTTTCTATATATGCTTTCTATTCCATGGTTTAAGATTATTAAATGTTTTTTTCTATGTACAGTACAGAAATATTGTATTACTCTGGTATATGTTCATAGTGATAATTAGAAATAAACAAATTTGCGAGAAAATTTGTGTAAATTCAGTTTCATGGCAGATTCAGTTCAATTAATGCAATCTTCAAAATCTCCATTTAATTTTCCAGTCCATTCTTAACCTGGATACACACCTACAGATTTAACTGTCCAATCTATCTGGTGGGGACCGAAATCCAGTAATGTATGGGAGCAGACAGAATTCAAAAATTGCTCCCAAATAGACACTGATTTTTTTGTTTATTTTCTGCATTTTGGAGCAAAATGTTGATTGTAATTTGCTCATTTACATTTCCAGATGTTTGTCCCCCCAGACAAATTTGGGAGCTAATTAACCTATCGGTCAATTTTTGGATAGTAAGAAACCAGAGTACCCAGAGCAAACCCACACAAACAAGGGGAGAATGTACAATTAGGGCCATTGTGTGATTTGAACCCATGACCTCAGTGCTCTGAGACAGTAATGCCAACCATTACACCATTCGTACTGCTCATTCTGCATATTATAATATCTACGCCATGACTAGAGTTGGGACATTATTGATTAGTTCTGTTGTTGTGTGGTGAAGTTGACACACAAATGCAAAACAATGTTTTCTTTTGCAGCATAAAATTTTTATTTTTATACATTTTTTTTTTAGAATATTTCTCAAATGATACATATACAAACAACAAGCGGAAAATATAGAAACAAAGAACAATCTGGGCAGAAGACTGGAGAAACATCTGTCAAGGTTAAAGCCTGACACAGGGGCAGATAAAACAGTAAATCATATACATTTAGCAATAAACAATTTAAAGCACAATTTACTAAATTAGGTGAGAATAATGCTCTAACCACACCAAGTGTGCATAAGGGGATGCGGTCAAAATTCCGGCGGTCGGAATCCCGGCGGTCGAAACACCGATGCCGGAATCCCGACCGCCGCAATGCCGGCTTTTTGTCCCTCTATGGATGTCCTATCGAGGGAGAATAAAATAGAGCCTGCATCGGGTGTGTGTGGGGGGGTCCACGCCCCCCCCTTGTCGGCGTTGTGGCGTTCGGGATTCCAGCATCTGTATTTTGATCGTCGGGATTCAGACCGCCGGGATTTCATACTGATCCCTGCATAAGTGCGGTATGCATCATAAGTGTGCATAAGTGTGGTATGCACCATAAGTGTGCACAAGTGTGGTATTCACCATAAGTGTGCACAAGTGTGGTATGCACCATAAGTGTACACAAGTGTGGTATGCACCATAAGTGTGCACAAGTGTGGTATGCACCATAAGTGTACACAAGTGTGTTATGAACCAGAAGTGTGTACAAGTGTGGTACAGTATGCACCCGAAGTGTGTACAAGTGTGCAGAGCTGGCCCTAGCCTAAATGATGCCCTAGGCAAGATTTTCGCTGGTGCCCCCTAGCACCGCCACTAGCTCCACCTCTGACCCTGCTCCCCTTTCCCAGCACCATCAACCCACAAGTATGCACAAGTTGCCAACATCCTCTCAGTTTTACAATGGGCGCATCATCTGAATGTGCTGTACCCTGACTTGCCAGTGTGCAACTTGCCACACTTGCTACCTAGGCCTGTACCCAGTGTTCCCACCACCATTCCCAAACATACAATATAAAGCACAGGAGACACAAAACACACACAAATGAGCAAACACACAAAATAACAACACAGGAAAAGAAGTGAGGAACCAGACTATAGATGGTTCAATGTAAGAGCAGTGTTACTAGACAAGTTAGCTACCTTTGATGAATGCTGATAGTTCTTCTGAAATACATACTGTGGATCTCCCCCTTGAGGAACCTTGGTTGAGCGGTTAAAACATTATAATTTGTTTGCCAGTGAGCATTGGTGAGATTTCCTTGTAACATATGGCTTGCCAAGGAAGCAAAAGTAGAAAGGTAGGCTTACAGCATAGTGGCAATGGGATTTTAATTGCAAACTAAAAAATGCATGGAGAAACAGGCAGCAAGACCTGCTAGTGAGAGTGGGTAGATCAGGTTCATTTGATCCACAAGATCCTTTTTTTTAAAGCCTCAAATCAACTCTTTTTTACAGGCTGCAAGAATGATGAGGAAATCAGGCTCCATTAATAATGTCTGAAAATGAAGCACATTGGATTAGGTTTTAACATTGAATTTAAAGTGTGCATAAGGGGCCTTTAGGGTCTTGTTCCCTGTTTACTAGGATACCTGGGGTTCTCCTATACAGGTGCATACCTGCGACAGTTCATTCACACAAAAACTCTTCAAATTAACCAATGAAAAAGCTTGAAAGTGACGTGTAATTAATCACTCATGTCCCACTGCTTCATGGTTGATTAGCAACATAAATGAGGCAATGTGGAGCAATATTTTACATCAAACGCATATATGGTTTGTAATATATACATACAGTACAGTATATGTAGTAGACAGATTCTGAACACACAAAATACAGTATGCATCCCCAAATATTAGGATTAGGAGATCACATCTGATATGCAAAATGTGGTTTGCCGCATCTGACCTTATCTGTGTGTATTGATACATTGTTCATTAAGTCTGCGGCAATTCTTGCTCAATATAGTGTAATAGTTATGATTTATTGGACATAAATACTTTAGGTATAATTGAATTGTCTTGTGGTCATGTCATCTTTCTGTGGTGCAATCCCATAATTCCATTCTGAGTCCATTCAGCATGGCAGGAGAAACATTATATTTGACATAGAAATCATTAGCAGGGCTCGTCATACTGTAAGGTGCACAGCTTCCACCACATACATTGTAATGCACCACTCTCACATATATGACTTATGTACATCACTCTGACAAGAACCAAATTCTGTCAAACATATTATTTAATCTGTAGACAAGTCCAGCAACAAATGCTTCTTCTAAGCTGGATGGATTGATAATGTTTTCTCCAAACTGTTAGCATAATGTCATTGGAGGAGGCATGTAAATCTTACCTGGGGCTCCAATGATGACACAAAGTCAATTCCTGCTTCCAAGATCAACGTCTGGGGAGATACTGTAGCTTATTCCTTCCAGGTTATCACCAGGGAATAGCAGACTAGACCCTACAACAGCGCTAGGCCATTATTCTGGTTCACTCGCAAAGGAAAATTATTTCTCAAATGGACAAAACCATGTGCACTGCAGGCGAGGTAGATGTATCTTGTGCAGAGAGATTTAGATTTGGGTGAGTTATTTTGTATCTGTGCTGGGTAAATACTGGCTGCTTTATTTTTACACTGCAATATAGATCTCACTTTGCCGAAAAACCCCACCCAAATCTAATTCTCTCTGCACAAATTACATCTGCCCCACCTGCCGTGCACATGGTTTTGGCCATTTGAGAAGGAATTTGCCTTTGCGAGTGAACCAGAATAAGGGCCCTAATGAAAATGTTGAGACATCCTCTCTTTTTACCGGTCAAACATACCACCTACTCATTTGAATTTGTCTTTCTCCTTTTTGGTAGTGATGCAGTAAAATTAGGTTGAAGCAAATTATACCAAACAGTAACTGGATTACAGGGTAAAAGTATATACTGTAATATAATAACATACTTCTTACACTTATATTGGGGGTGTAATGAATCACTTAATGTACTCTAAACAGTTGTGAAAGGTGTACTTGTCTGTGATGGTGCTTGACATCAGCAGTTATTATTAAGTCATAAAAGATAGTAATATATGTCACTAAGGTGCTATTCACATTGTGTTACAACAACCCATAGTGTCTTTATGTCAGTCTTCTTCTAGCATTCTTAACTCAGCCATAATACTAACCATATAATACACAGCACAACCACAGCATCTATCTATCTATCTATCTATCTATCTATCTATCTATCTATCTGAAGCAGTCATCTATTAGAATGAACTTAGGTCTACAGTCATTAGGTCGACCCCACTAGGTCGACTGGCAGGAAGGTCGACATGGGCCAAGGTCGACATGACTTAAGGTCGAATTTGCATAAATGTCGACATGAGGAAGGTCGACTGGTCATAAGGTCGACATGGGTTTTTTTGAGCCGACATGTGCCGACAGGCGGTATTTCATGCCCTACCATCCACTAGGGCGTGGAGGAGGTTATTAAAGCTGTGGCGAGTGAAGCGAGGCACCGTGCCCGAAGCATTGCGAGCGTCCGATTCTCATTGCCAACTGTGTCCATGTCGACTGTGTCGACATTCGGGTAAAAAAAACAGTGAAAAACCCATGTCGACCTTATGACCAGTCGTCCTTCCTCATGTCGACCTTTATGCAAATTCGACCTTACGTCATGTCGACCTTGGCCCATGTCGACCTTAAGTCAGGTCGACCTTCCTGCCAGTCGACCTAGTGGGGTCGACCTAATGACGGTAGACCTAAGTGTGGTCTGACAGATGTACCGATTCCCTATCTATCTATCTATCTAAAATATGTACTGTATTCCTATAGGGTTAAACTTACTAAAACTTCTAAAAATGAAAACAGGTGATGTTGCTCATAGCAAGCAATCAGATTCTGTGTATCATATTCTAGGATGCAATAGAGAAGTGATAGACAGAATGTGAGCATTATCACCTCTATTCTTTTTTTAGCATCAGTGAATTTACCGTATAGAGCTAAGTCAGCCCAAATGCACACCATTTACACGTATGTATATATATACCCCGGCAGTTGCTACTATTTGGAGGAGAGTGTGGTCCTTACCCTTGGATATATATATATATATATATATATATATATATATAAGAAAACCGTGTATCCTTAAGGTACAGACAGGGCAGCACTCCGTTCATTAAGTGAAAAAGATCGGCACAACTTGCCTTCCTCCAGACTGACTCAGGCAAGTTGTGCCGAAACGGATTCGTCGACTGCGACCACAGCCACACAGCCGTTACAGCCAAACTATGGATGGGTGAATGTATCTAATTCCCACTATTCCTAATCAAAACGCTGTTGACTATGCTTATTGTCATGCTGGTGGCCTGAAACCATATATTGAAAAATTCTTTGAATAAATAAGGAACTATCTTTTTCACTTAATGAACGGAGTGCTGCCCTGTCTGTACCTTAAGGATACACGGTTTTCTTATACTTCTTTTTTGGTCCGGCACCCATACCATATCAACCTATGTTTAGTGTGCGAGTTGCATATGTTTTCATATATATATATATATATATATATATATATATATATATATATATATATATATATATATATATAGTTCCAGGGGGCTGATCCAGGTAAATCAACCAAGTGTGCACACTCCAAAAGTACCAGCAATAAAGATTTATTTCAATACATCACCACAGTGAGACCAGTCAATTAGTCGACGTTTCGGACATAAGTCAGTCCTTTGTAAAGACGACATCTGGGACAGCAATACAGCTCCACAGCCATACAGGAGGTAATGTGGCTGTGGAGCTGTATTGCTGTCCCAGATGTCGTCTTGACAAAGGACTGACTTATGTCCGAAACGTTGACTAATAGAAATGGGTCATGTACCACAGCGGGCGGTTTTCACACACACACTCACATGAGCCTCAGGCGGCATAGTTGGAGAGGTTACACTCACTCAGCGCCAGGCCACGCCCATTTCTATTGCATGTGAAATTCTATCACATTTTTTATTCAATAAAAACAATACTTGCACTATGGAGCGCTCCGCCTTTGTCTTTTTCTAGAATATATATATATATATATATATATATATATATTTATTATTATTATTATTATTTATATACATTTGGTCTATCTATAATACTTTAACTGACTCTGCATATACTGGGTCACCTAAGTGTCCATATCCGTGCTTTGCTCTTCCCCTCTCTGGAAACCCCCTTCTGAAAATCCTGCGTTTGCCCCTGCTGCTGGGGACATGATATGTAACTGACACTACTGGGGACATGATATGTAACTGACACTACTGGGGACATGATATGTAACTGGCACTATTGAGGACATGATATGTAACTGGCACTATTGGGAACATCTGTAACTGGTACTACTGGGTACATCTGTAACTAGCACTACTGGGTACATCTGTAACTAGCACTACTGGGGACATGATATGTAACTGGCACTGCTGAGGACATGATATGTAACTGACACTACTGGGGACATGATATGTAACTGGCACTATTGAGGACATGATATGTAACTGGCACTATTGGGAACATCTGTAACTGGTACTACTGGGTACATCTGTAACTAGCACTACTGGGGACATGATATGTAACTGGCACTGCTGGGGACATGATATGTAACTGGCACTACTGAGGACATGATATGTAACTGGCACTACTGGGGACATGATATGTAACTGCCACTATTGGTGACATGATATGTAACTGGCACTAAATATGTGCAAAAATGATTGCTTGGCATTCAAATTCAGGTTTGGTTCATGCAAAAAGAAATATACATGTGTGCATTTCCTGTGTTTGATGTTTTTTAGACGACATACTGTAATACCTCATTGAAATATAAAATATTCTGAAATACAGAATAATCCATTATCCAAAATGCTTCTGGTCCTGAGCATTTTGGATAAGGGATACTCAACCTGTGTATATACTGTATAGTGTCCAGAGTGTCTGCACTCTCTACAAGAAAAAAAGGCAACTGCGGGATGCTCCTCTACAGAGGTATAGCATCCAGTATCCAGAAAATAAAGAGAGGGGCACTCACCCAAGCATCCATAGAAATTAGTTTAATTCACAGGCCACATAGCCAGGTTGACGTTTCGATCCACAAACACACTTCAGGACAACAGCAAGAAAACAATAGCAGTAACACAGCAATCCAGAGGACGGTAGTAAGTCCAATCCACTACAAATCCAGGACAGGATGCTCTAATGCAAAAATGCAGTAAAAACCCTGTAATCAGGTTTTTACTGCATTTTGATATGCAGATCGGGTTTTTGCTGCAGTGTGTATCGGCAGCAAAAGCTGGCAATACCCCATAGAAGTCTATGGGCTTCTTACTGTGACGCACGCCACCCCACACTAACACCACCCCCGACCTGAGTTCGGGCAACACAGCATTGTGCAGAAGCAGCAGGATCATCAGGCGTGTAAGGGAGGGAGGGAAAGCTGCTGCACATCACCACTGCAACGCAAAGGGCAGCTCTTAATGCAAGCAATGCAATAATTATCACATATGTTAGGGCATATGCGATAATTATCTATGCGGTAGCCGGCGATGTGCGGCGAAGTGGGGCTGAGGATGTTAGAGCACCCAGCCCCCAGCCCCCAGTGAGGTATTGTACTCATTACCTTCCTTTGGAGTGATGAGTTATTGCTTGTTTTCTTGCTGTTGTCCTGAAGACGATCCGTTTGGTAAATATATATATAGGCAGGGATCACATTCAGCGGGAAGAGACAGTGAACAAGGAGCATAATGAAGTTGGTGTGATAAAAGATGGAAGGTTTTGTTAAATCAGTGACTGTTTGAGATTTTATACTCAGCATTGAGTGACTGTTTGAGGTTTTATAGAGAGCTGGAGAGTCTGATATCGACAGAGTTCCAGTGGTAGGGAGCTTCACAGGCTAAATCTTAGAGGCAAGAGTGGGAGGAAGTAATTAGTGAAGAGGAAAGGCGGAATTCATTTGTGAAGCAAAGTGAGTGGGCAGGGGTGTGATGGAAGATGAGGTCAGATATGTAAGTAGTGGAGGATTGGGTGAGGGCTTTGTTAGTGATACTGACAAGTTTGAATTTAGTTGTAAAGAGGAATGCAAGCCAATGCAATAAGACTTGTAGGAGAAGATTGACCGATTTAGTACATTTGGGGATGAAAAAGTAAATTTACTAAGATAGGACTTCTATTGAAGATGGGATGTAGTATCTTCTTGAAGATTATAGAACAATATAGATAGAATCTGATTGGTTGTTGTGGGCAAAAATGTGCCCCAAAGACTATGCATCACCACTATATGCTTGTACTAATGTTCAACGCACGGGTCTTGTGAAACCACACAAACTGTGCTCTAACAACAGGTGAACATTCAAATCATTGTCAGATCATACATTTTTTTATCCTGACATTCCTTAGATCACGCATGTCCAAACTATGGCCCTCCAACTGTTGTGAAACTACAAGTCCCATCATGCCTTGCAACTGTTTTGCTATTAAAAAATGTTATAACTATGGAAGGCATGCTGGGATGTGTAGTTTCACAACAGCTGGAGGGCCATAGTTTGGACATGCGTGCCTTAGACCATTGTGTTAGCTAATAAAATGCATTTTATGTTTCAAAAAACAAAACAAAACAAATGTAAATATTAAAATGATAAATGTTTCAGACAAATATACATTTAACATTGTATTGTATTCATTTATTAGGGTTATCTAATCAACCAATGTAAAATGTTTAAGATCTGTTCATTAGGTCAGCTACACAAGACAGGAGGCTTTGAATTCTGAATTTGGAAGCTAGTGTCATCTTCTGTCACCTCCATAGTATACTTTTTCCATGTATTTCATTTATTCATGCTTAAAGATCTAGGCATCCTTTCTCTCTCCCTCCTCAGCATTTATTGTGAAAAATGATAGTATTCCCCACGGCCGCTGTAACATTGTTGATATGTAAAGATATTCTGAGTCTGACAAGGCTGACTGAGATTTCTGGGCTCAGCTGTGAACACTTCAAAGCCATTTCTCCAGCTTGTGTGTGTGTTTAACCATGTCAACATGCTGTCATTATCAAATTTTAATTGAATATTTGCAGCTAGGTAATGAAAGTTCGCTGAGGCTCCCAGTGACAGTGAAGGGAAATGATAAATGAAATGTAGTTTTTTAGAAGAGCAGTCTTCATGGTTGCAGAAAATGTTGGGTGTAGTAGTAGTGTAGTGTCGCTTAAGAGATAAAGTGGTAAATTTACTAAGATGAGAGTTCTATTGAAGATCAGTGGCGTAACTACAAAAATAGCACCCCCCCGTCGGAAATTGTGGACAGCGCCCCCCCTTCCCAAGAAATGTTAACACCCCCCCACCCTGCCTTACCCAGTGGCAAACGCAGGATTTTCAGAAGGGGGTTTCCAGAGGGGCGGAGCAAAGCACGGAGATGGACACTTAGGTGACCCAGTATATGCCGGGTCAGTTAAAGTATTATAGATAGACCAAATCTACATAAATAATAATAATAATAATAATAATAATAATAATAATAATAATAACATATATATATACACACACACACAACACACACACACACACACACACACACACACATATATATCTATATATATATATATATAGATATATATGTATATATATATATCTATATATACATATACATACATACATACACGTATTATATCAACCGCTCAGCATGTAGGGCCTGGATCAGTAATTTCCACTAGTTACACCTTTACTGCACAGATGGTGGGAGATGGGGTGGGAGAAGGGGGCATTGGGCTGAATGAAGGGGACCTGATACATATCTTCCAGGGTGGTAGAGGATGTTTAATACGCAGAGGAGGGGTGTATAGTGGAGTGGGCTTATTATTCATAATTTTCTGGTGGGAGGACAGCTTTCTTGACTGCAGATATCTCCAGTTCCCGGAAATAGATTTCTTAGCTTTTAATGGAATTAAAAACTAGAGAATCCCACCTACCAAATGGTATTGGGGACTAGGGGATCAGAGTTCAGGAGGCAGAACAATCCGCCAACGAGCATATAAAACTACATACCAGGTGTGTGGAGCTGGAGCAGTAACCAGCTGCTGGAAGGCTGATATCTATGGTTCTAGGAAAAGTAGAGACAAGCTCCTAGTGTCCATCAAAGGGGGAGAGTCCCAGCTTTTGGAATATACCCTCAGAAAAACTCTAAATTAGACAGAACTTGAAATATCTGACTGGGAAGAGCAATTAACAGGCTTGGATGGGACCATTACTCTGAAGTCAGATATCTCCGGTTCCCAAGGGCCAATTTTTTTAATTCTTGTACCCAAGGAAAGAGGGGACCCTCAGCTTTCAGCCTAGGGCCCTTAGACTCCAGGGGGGGTTTCTGGGTACTCAGAAACCCCCCCCTGCGTTCGCTACTGGCCTTACCCCCATTGCCGCTAGCCGCCACATCTGTAACCGGGACACGCAGACTGTGGTCCCGGTCGCTCCTCCTTGCTCAGCTCCTGCTGTTAATAAAAAGTCTCCCTCACAAAATGTCCACCCACTAACAGCAGACTGTTTTTAAGGATGTAGACGAGGCCGCCGCCTCCTCTAGCATCCTAAAAAAATGGTCTGCTCTAAGGGGGCGGACATTTTGTGTGGAAGATTGTTCATTAGTAGCAGGAGCCGAGAAACGTCACTGAGTAGCTTATTGTATCTTTCTTTACCGACAAAGCACACTCAGTTGTCTTGATGCACTAAGCCAAGAAAAGTGATAAAATGGAGAGTGGAAAGTACCAACCAGCAACTCTTAGCTGCCATTTTCAAACCCAGCCTGTGACATGGCAGTTAGGAGCTTATTGGTTAGTACTTTATCAATCTCCACATATTCAGACTCAGGATCTGATGGATTCATTTAAAACCTTGTGTGCAAGTACCCACTGTTTTCAATCTGCACCTTTGTTACACAAACTGCACATGAATCCCAATGGTTACTGACTGGAGACACGGATCAGATTTTAGATCCAAGAAAATGCACGCAAATATGATAGACATCCCTAGGTGATGATTGGGAGCTGGTTTATGTCAGCGGGCTTGATGGTGGCCATACTGTATCTGGTGTCTGGAACTGCTTCAGAAGGGTGCAGTTAAACTGGCACCAGGGGCCAGGCAGCATCAAGCATTCTGAGCAAGCTTAGGGTTGTTCGAATGATAGCGCTGCTGATGTCTGCTTGATGGGGCCACTGTTTGTGCACCTTAGCGTATTTGAGCTTTAGCAAGAGGTGTCCAAGCAGACAGCCTATTGGCTGTGACATTAGCATACATTTGCAGCATTAGTGCATTAGCATCCACCTCTTAATCAGATTATCAGTTGCATACAGATCAATGGCGGTTTTTATCTAAGGTCTGCAGGGCTGCAGCCCCCCAGGTAAAATCTTCCACTGTCTAATTGAAGTCAAATGCAGTCTGTGAGACTGCTCTGGCTTTACTGTGACTGGCAGTGAGTGCCTATTGGAAGTCTGACCTGCCAGTCACCCAAGGCAGTCCCATTGGGAGGTGTTTCCTCCCTTCGGGATGCCTCTACATGGGCTGTAGAGTGGCATCCCATAAAAACCAGTTTCAGCGCATACGCAGTATGTGGATGATACTGCGCATGCACCAGAACAGGGACCCTGAATATGCCTCTGTGGACTGCTGCAAAAGCACCCCATAGAGGCTGGGGCCAGCGCATGCGCAGTACTGAAGAAGCTACGAGAATGTCGGCTGGGACTGGGGGAATTGTCGGCAGTAGCAGCAGAGACCACTGGAGGTATCACGACAGCCCCTCTCCTCCCTAGAGGTAAGAGCCGCTGCTGATACAGATGTACAAATGTTGTTATGCTGGTTATGCTAGTAATGAAGTTTTGTCAATTTACAGCTCTTTTATTTACTGTATGCCAAACAAACATTTTATATTGAGCAAAAAAAGAGGGTTGACACAGCTGGATGCCAAGAGAGTCTATTTGAGGCTAATGGAGCAACAGTATAACATGACACATCTGTATATTGCAAGCAAAACACATGGTTTTAAGACATGGATGTAATAGTATGTGATGTGTGTCTGGTGTAAACCAGACTGAAGACCCGAAAGGATGTTGACAGATGTCTCATTATTCATTCTTCAATGTGAATTGTAATTGATCCGGACAAACAGCACTTATATTTTCCTGTAGTAGACTGAGGGAACACATACTGGCACTCCTTTTGTGCTCTAACTTCTAACCATGAGATACTGTACTAGTAAAAATCTGCCATCACCAGTAAGCTTAGTTATTGGAGAGGCTTCCTATTGGAAGCACTATAGGCTCACCACATGCTGGACTGTGATCGTCAATTACATTTTCCAATGGGAAGCCTTCCTGCTAGCTCTGTGCCGCTTCAAGGGCTGCAGCCAATGCAGTCCCTCGAAGCCGCAGAGAAGGGGGGGTGCGGTTGCACATGTGCAAGTTACCCCTACCAGTTATAAGGCTCCTCTTTGGGCTACAAAGGGGTTCAACCCATAAAAGTTAGTGCGCATGCGTGCTACTGCAGTGTGGTCTTTTTTTCTTTCCCGCTACTGAATTGCATCATTGGGCGATGGCAGAGTGACAAGCATTGTGTGCTATGGGCAGAGAAGCAGGAGCCACTAGGAAAGATTGAGGGTAGGAGCTGCCACTGGTGGGTAACATCAAGTTGGGAGGAGCAGGGGGCCGCACTAAAAAATGTATAATAATGTCCCTGCCTTTTCTGTACAACATGTACAGGATCTGTCAGGCTGGTGTACTATCCTGGGACTCCAAGAGAGATGCACCAAAATCAGGGAAAGTAGGCAAGCGATAGGGTAATATAAGGCTAAATACAGTTTAATAAATGTGAGATATATCTTTTCTGTACCTATTGCTATAGCCATCGGAATGTTGTACATGTTCCTTGACTCTTATTCAGTTTCTATCCAGTTAAGAATGAAAGAGACAAGTGACATGTCCATTATCCAGGGAAATTGATTCATTTCCAGAGCAAGAATCCTTCTCTTTAATAATATCCCTATGTGCTGCACTGCTGAGACAGATTAACATCGCCATCCAAATTACAGATAGCATCAGAAAAAAAAAATGTGTTTCTTGATAAGGCTAAAAACGAAGCGGTGTTTAGCCGTCTTTGTGTTATCGTGTACATAAGAACCGGATTAGATTTTTAATTAAAATGATTACAAATGGTCTGAGACCCTAAGTGCCAGTGCATTTACTGTATCATTGTGGAAAAGAATTAGGTAGTTTATAACTGGCTAGAAAGAACTGTCTGCCACGAGACAGGGGTTCCGGTCCACCAGCTATATAACAACTGTATGGGATAATTATCTATAGGAAAGGAAGTTTCAGGCTTTAGACCGGTTCCGTTCAGTCTTTGGCTTGCACAGTGCATGTTTTTCTGTTGTTAAGGACGTAACTACCATAGGTGCAAGGGGTGCAGCTGCTATGGGCATGGCTGCCGAGAGGGGGGGCAGGTACTAATTACCCAGGCCCAGGCTTGCTGGAGGGGCCCGTGGGGGCCCTGGTCCGACTCCGTCTCCATCTCTCCTGGGCAGCAGCAGCAGCACACATCTCTACAGCATGTACTGTGCTGACAGCAGGCTCAGCATGAGCGTCTCACTGACAGCGTGAGAGTTCATGCTGAGCCTGCTGTCAGCACAGCACATGTTGTAGGTGTGTGCTGCAGCTGAGGGGGGCAACAATAACACTCCCCCCTAGACTTTAAAGTGTGTTTTAACCCCTCTAAACAGTTTGAGGACATGGCCTAATTGTGGTAGGTGACCACGCCTCCCGCAGTTAGGCCACATCCCCAACATTTTTCCGGGACCCGGCATACCTCTCGGCTGCCCTGGCTATGGGCCCAGAGCTGAAGGGACCCATCTAAGTGATATGTTTTACATACATCACCATCAGTTGCTAAATAGGGGGCCCTTACAAACATTTGCTACGGGGCCTATGAATATCTAGTTACGTCCCTCTCTGTAGTTGTAACATTACATTTAATTTTTGTATTTATCAGAGAGATTTGTGTAGTACTCCAACATTCCATACACTACTGTAGGTAGCTGTATGTTTATAAATGGCAACACACATCTTTGTCTGATGATATAAATGTATTGCTGTAACACACAAAACCCAGAAATATAGTAAAAGAGGAGGCATGTACAAGCCTGTAAGAGAAAGTCCTCTGAAGGTGACTGCAGAGTGCTGACCCTGGAACATTACAGTATGTGATTGTTCATTGTTAATTAAAGGACTGAAGAGTACAATGCCCCCCTGTAAGCCTATTCAGTACTTTGTTTCCATGTTTCCACTGACTGTGATGCAGGATCGTTACAGTTATTAGGATCCTGTTGTTCTAGGTGGAATACAGAAAATATAGGTGAGCAGTTCGATATTGCTCTTGGCTGAGTTGACAAGAGCTGGATAAAGGATAGACATGTAGCAAAGATATGATAGATAATGAATCTTTTCCACTCCCCCACCAGTGTCATTTTGCACAAAGAAGAATACATTTCCCGAGAGCTAAAGGAATATGTCCTTCTAAATTGGCCTTAAGAGTATGTCATGAATTTGGGGTATGTTAAAATGTGCTTAACTAGAGCAGGGGTCCTTAAAGTATTTTGCTCTGGGACCCCATCAGACAATAAAAATATCTACAGGACCCCAGCTGGTTACAGCAGAAGGTCATCACATCACATGTGTAGTCTGCAGATGGCACATACATGGCAGCAATGTGTAGGCACAAAATGATGGGAGGAGTCTAACATAACAGACAATTCAACAATTTTTTTTAGACTCGTTGAATCACTGACTGAGATTAGAAAAGTCATCAACCTGGGCCGGGAACCACTTTGGGGTCAGGACCCACAGTTTGAGAACCGCTGAACTAGAGCCTTTGATTAACCATGCATGTACTTTATACCCAGCTTTAAAATGGGATCAATCATATGTTAATAGAAGTTAAGAGTATATTAGGAGACTGCTTTAGGCCATGCCCCAACCCACAAACCTCATGTATTGTATCTAATAATCCACTCAACCAATTGTGACTTCTGTGCAGGAAATCTGGGTGGTGTCCTTGCCGGACACATGAAGGGGCTGATTCGGAGTAGGGAGCAAAGCAAAAAGAGGAAGTAACTTTGCACAAAGCCATGTTGCACTACAGGTGTCGTGATGCCGAGAGAGATTTGGGAGTGGCACGTCTAAACTGAAATCTGAATTGTGCAGTCAATATAACACTGTCCAGCATTTGTTAGCTACATGTAAAAGCAGCTGGTATTTGCTCTACATGCAAGGAAGAAAAAAAAAATCTTTTCCTCCTTTTTTTTTTTTAAATTGCAACCAACTCTGTCCCCCAATATTTACACATCTACTCATTAGAATAGAATCCATGTCCTCCTGTATCATTTGCACTTACTGCAAACTCCCCCTAAGTGTACTGTATGCCCTTGTATTAAAATTAGGGTTACCAACTCATCCCTTTAATCCGGGACACACATTAATTACACGGGTTCTGTGGCAGTTTAAAACTAGGTGAAATGGAGTCGTGAGGTGTGGCAGTTTAAAACCAGGTGAAACCCAGTCACAGAACCTGTGTAAATCATATGTGTCCTGAATTGAAGGGATGAGTTGGTAACCCTACAGTAATTAAAATACAATGATGTGTATTACTTGTATTGCTAAATAAATGCATACATGGTTTAGACCAGCGGTATCCAACCTATTTCTAAGTGTGAGCTACCCAAGACAAAAAAAACGCCTGAAGAGCTACTAAAAAAAAAAAATCTGCATAATAATTTAAAAATTCCCTTTACACATTATGCCACACACTGTAATGCCCCTGACACATTATGCCACATACCGCTATGCCCCAGACACAATATGCCACACACTACAATGTTCAATATGGTGAAAACATACCTCCCAACACTGGAGACAAATGAGAAGGGACATCTGCACGTGCGGAAGGCACATGTCCGAAATTTTAGAGGGCATGATCTACTATCATGGTACTCCTGCAAGGCCACAACCCCATTTTTTCCACTATGGGGGCATGGACAATGTTTTGAGAGCTGCTGGCCATGCCCCCAGCCTCTCTTAATAGACACTGTGTCATATATACCATGCAACCAGCAGTGCCAGTTATACAATGCCCACAATACCCGCAATTATGCCATAAACAAATTGCCCCCCAGCAGATGCCAGATAAACAATGCCTGCCCGATTGTGGTGCCATTCTAAACAAATACTCTGGTGGTACTGTGGAAAAAAAAATGGGTGTAGCCACATGGGGTGTGGCCATTGAAAATGGTGGTGTGATACACATATGCCCCCAATAGTACAGTGCCAGATACACATATGCCTCCCAAAAGTGCCAGATACACATGTTCCAAATGTGCCAAATATGTCCCCACTGTGCCAAGTATGCCCCCACTGTGCCAGGTATGCCCCCACTGTGTCAAATATAACCCCAATGTGCCAGGTATGCCCCTCTGTGCTCCAAATATGCCCACCACTGTTTGCCAGGTATGCCCACACTGTGCACCAGGTATGCCCCCACTGTGCACCAGGTATACGCCCACTGTGCCAGGAGCAGCAGCAGCAGCACAACAAACCTTGCTTGTTGCACCAGCGGTGTAAGGAAAGTCTGGTGTCCCCCTGCTGGTTGGCTAGTTGTCTCCTCCATCATCATCGCCGCCACTTCCCTTCAAGCTCTGAGGGCAGGAGAGCTCAGCTCGGCGCACGTCTCTCCTTCCCCTCACTTCCCTCCCTGTGACAGACTGGGCCATCAGCAAATCAAAGCTTGCGGGCCGGCTCCTGTTTGGCTGCCGACCCGCGAGCTCTGATTGGCTGACGGCCCAGTCAGTCACAGAGATACACAGTGAGGGGAAGGAGAAGCACATGATGCGCTGCACTCTCCTCACCTCATAACTTAGAAGGGAAGCAGGCAGCAGCGACGGGCAATGGATGGAGGGAGGAATGGGCAGGCTGCAGTGGTCGAGCCACCCAGATCACTGCCTCGAGCTACTGGTAGCTTGTGAGCGACGGTTTGTTGACCACTGGTTTAGACTGACCCACAGGTGCCCCACCCCACCTCTATGGGTCAATAAATTGGTAGATAAGGTTCAGGAATGAGCTTTGGTGCTTGTTTTGTTTCTATGGAAACTATTCCAAGATTGGCCCTCCTGTCAATCAAATCGGGTGGTTCTGACACACCCATGACCCTTCCTTACAGGCATCCTCTACTTTGCACGTCCCCCTCTAATGGTTGGTTAAGTCATTCAGAGGTAGCTTGCCACACCCCCTCTGGTGGATGGTCACACCCCTTTAACTTGGGCTCCTACTACTGCATTCCGTGATGGGCCCTTCATGCCTAGTCAAGCACTATTTATGAACAGGAAAGCATTCATTTCTCATTATCAAGAGTTTTTTTTCATATTCTTCCAGTGCAACTAGGGTTAATTTCTCCATAACAACAAAATATTTGAAACAAGGCTTTGTGCAGCCAAACCTGGATTAATGTATTTATCCCTGATTTAAAAGGCACAATAACAGGCTTAAGGATGCAGCCTGCAGCCTTATCAAAGTTCACTTACAATTACCCTTGGAGTAATCAACTATTACCATTCCTGGACCCTAAATCCTGATACTGATGTGTTTTTCCCTTGGTGGTAATTCGGAATGAAAGTAATTTATTTCCCCAGGATTACGTTCTCATTACTGCAGATAAATAATAATAAAGAGCCTACACAAATAGATCTCTGCTCAAAACAATACAACTTTATTTGATTCAAAGGAAAGTGTCCATTACATATGTTACATGTGTGCACATTATCATTTCACACCATAGGCATAATGTACTGTATATATATTACAAGTTATTTGGAATATTCATGTATACTGTATGTGGGTCTCTGTGATATTGCAACACTCACAACTACAAGTACAAATTAGCATATTAAGTTGCATCTTTACCAGGGGAGGCTCCAGAAGGGGGGGAAGGGCTGCATCACAGTTCAAAATTCAAATAGGGGAGCCACTCCCATTGCCATCAACTGTCATTTCAAACGGACTCACTGGCAGTTGCTGTTACTCACCTATTTGAATTTTGGACAATGCTACAGCCACACCTCTGGAGCCCCCACTGATCTTTACCGTATGTCTGTACATATGGTAATGTTGGTCCTGTGAGGCAGATGTATAAAGCCTGGTGAAGAGTGGAGTTAAAATGGAAGGTGATAACGCACCAGCCAATCAACCCCTGTCTTTTTTAAAACATGGCTTATTGGCTGGTGCGTTTTCACCTTCTGCTTTATCTCCATTTATCTCTTCACCAGGCTTAATACATCTGCCCCTGTGTGTCTACAGAATGGCATGTTATGCTCCTACAGTAACTTGTAGCTCCTTTGGGCCAACTAAAGTATCCAACTATAGCCCAATCTCTCCCACCACCGGATACTGTAGGTCACCATTAGTAAACAAGTACCCCTGCACATGCAGTATAATAAATGTAATACTGTATGCAGCACATTGGTACCGCATTATCATTTGAATTTAACTTAAATTACAATACTTTGTCTTTCACTGAAATCCATACATTTTCAAGTGCAAATCACTCCATAACAGTGCAGGGTGTAGCACATCGCTTGTCTTAAGAGCTGACACTCTTATTGTTGTACTATGACACCCCCATGCAATACCTTGCATAAAATATGAGACGCATAATGATTAATCAGATCGCAACAGAATCCTAAACTCTCTAACACTACACTTAACTCGCTAAAAACTGATATCCTCATTGGGCTTCACACCCACTTCCTCATTCCCCATTGGCATTAAGGTAAAGAGGGCCACATTCTATAAGCTTCAAAAGTGATAAAATGGAGAGTGATAAACAGCCAGCCAATCGGCTCCTACCTGCCATGCCACAGACTGTGTTTGAAAAATGTCAGACAGGAGCTGATTGGCTGGCTGTTTATCACTCTAAATTTTATTAAATTCATTGAAAGTATTATTAACCCTTTAAGCGCCAAGGCAATTTGTCGAAATAGGTGTGAAAATTGGCAAGCAAACCATTTTATTAGCGCTGTGAGTGGCAACGTTGCTCTGAGAGATCCTCAAAATATCTGTTAAAAATCTGTTAAAAATGGCAGCTCACAGTGACTGTTATTTTTTGTGGGGCAATATTTAACTAAACTTGAATGAATTGACTTGGCCGTATTTGTATTTATTTCTACTAAAAGAACAGTCGCTGTGAGTGGCTCTGGCATTTTATTTGATATTTTGAGGATCGCTCACAGCAACGTTGGCACTCAAAGGGTTAAGTATTAAAATGATGCATACCTCGATTTCTTTAAATCAGGGCTCACCAAACCTGTCCTCAAGATGTACCAAACAAATATTTTCCAGACCGCCCAGCAGGTGCACCGGTGCAGTCATTACTAACTGTCACATTTTCAAACATGTGCGTCATTTTTTCCTAATTCCATGCATACACAGGCAGGTAAAATGCCTGAGAGATCTCTCACAGTGTATTGGCTGTGATATTGGTGCTCTGCCCCTGAGGAGGAGACATTTCCCCATCCCTTTCCATGTGAAGGAACAGGGGAAATATCCATCGGTTGCCTGCGGCCAAGCATACTCGGCCTGATGTATACAACATGACACTTCCAGAATATCGAATCGGACCTTTAATGTTGTATGTGTGTCCGACATATCAATATTACCGGATCAGTTGCCAGTATACGTGAGACAAAATACTGGCCAATGTCAGGTGGATCAGCCAGATAACTGTAGCAGATATACCTAGCATAAACCAACACATTCTACAGATTCACAAGTGGTATGGAAAACATAAACTATTGGTAGCTATTGAGGACCAGTTTGGTCACATCTGCTTTAAATAGTGATTTGTGAATTTGACATTTATACTCCAAGATCGGCTAGAAACCTGGGCCAGAATGAACAGCAAATGTCTCATCCACAGCAATTAGCCCAGCTGAAGTTTGAAAGACTATGGCATTTATTACAAGGGGAGACAGTGAAGATTATTTCCAGTGACAATTTGAAGTTCAAACTGTAAGGAGACGGTTTGAGCTCAATAAACCTGTACTCTATTACATTAAATAAAAATTAGATCTCCGAAGTGGTGTATCAAATGTATTATCTCAAGCAGGGGCGGATTGGCCTGCCGGGAAACCGGGTATTTTCCCGGTGGGCCGGCTCATTTAAGTTAATATGCTCCCTCCCTTGCTGGGCCGTGGACCACCATCTATGCGGTTAGCGGCCGCAGCAGTATTCCCATTTCAAAGATGGCCGCAGCCCGGCTTGCCCAAACTTACAATGGCAGCGGGAGGCTGGTGCGCATGCGCGGCCGCACACAGCTGCTCCCGCGGCACTCTGGGGAAGGCTGCACTGCGTGTCACCGTTTCATGTGATCGCACCAGGAAGTGTCTCCCGGCTGCAGCAGTCGCAGGAAGCAGAAAGAGCAGCAGCCTTGCAGGGACTGAGGCTGAGCCGGGGCTTAGAGGCTGCTGCTGCTCACCGTGCATGACGCGGCCAACAGAGGGGAGCAGAGATGGAGCACATCAGGACCACCAAGGTAATGTGGTCTGGACAGAGCTACTCTGTGGCAGCATCTAAGCAGTGGCAGAGTTAAGCAGCAGCTGTTTGTGCATAGCAGAGCATGTCCTGCTCTGGAGGTAACAAATGGCAGTGCATCCCACCCATGGCCAGCTTGCATGGAGACTGATCTGAATTCTTATACCCAGGGTTTTTGCAGCATACAGGATGCCATTGTATTTATTGCAGACCAGTGTTGTCAGTGTAATCATCATCTGGCAATACACTGTTTCCTAGTGTTATGTTACCAGCCCTGTCCCATGCATGCACTCTGGCTGCAATACAGGGCTGATTCAGAGATTGTCTTCATGGGAATCAGGGGGCAATTCTCTATCGCAGAAATGCGGTAAAAACCCCGTTATCTGGGTTTTTACCACATTTCTGTATGCTCTATTGCTCCTCCGCAGTGGCAGCGCTGCGGAGGGAATCGCCAGCAAAAGCTGGCGATTCCCTGCAGAAGCCTATGGGCTTCTTACCGCCACGCTGTGTGAGGGATCCATCACAGATCCCTCCCAGCATGCCCTGCGGACTGCACCCAAGCGGGGGAAGCGCCTGTGTCTCTTTCGGCTTCCGCTGAGTGCCCCAACAGGGAGCACCTGTGTCTCTACTCTTACGCCGCCGGGCGCCCAGGTGGGGTGCACCAGAGTCCCTTCCCTGCCACCACCAGGCGCTCAGGTGGGGTGCTCCTGGTCCCTTCCCGGCCACCGCCGGGCCTTTGTGGGATGTCCATTTCCTGCCACTGCTGGACTTGATGGTAGCTCACTATGTTTATGCTCCCATCTCCTCCACAAAGTCCTCCGCACCCTGCATCCCCCCCTCCCACCCTGCTTCCTCCGCCACCTTCGACCCTCCTCCCACCCTGCTTACTCCGCCACCTTCGTTCCTCCTCTCACCCTGTTTCCTCTGCCACCTTCGTCCCTTCTCCCCAGCATATATTTTGCAGCCTGATGGGCTGGGCACATAGCCAGTAGCTCAGAGAGCCGCTAGCCATGCCCCCACAGTGGCAAAAATGGGGTGTGACCTTGCTGAAATAGATCACGCCCCCATACCGCTAGGCCACACCCCAAAAAAACGGGCGCGCGTTAGGCGCGCAATAGGTCCCTTTTTTAAATATGCCCGATGTTGGGAGGCATGCATATAAATTTTGGGGAGACCCCCCCCATTAGGGCTTCTTCAAGATATAAAAACAATTTTAGGTCAGTGGATATTCTTATAATCCTCTTCACTCTTTTCCAACTTTTTGGTCTTCTTTTTCCCTCCGTATTTTGAATATCAAAAAAAGAAAATACCATATATACAGTAGTGTATTACGTTCATACACTTAAAAGAGTATATTAATACCACCCGATAGAGGTGTTTTTTATACAGAAGGGTAGCGTACCCTACTCACACCAAATGAAAGTGTGATCCTCATATAAAGGTTTCTTTAAAAGTGTGTACAAATGTCACACCAAAACTCACATGGGATAGATGTAGGAACTTCACCTCAAGGTATCTTTACATCAAAATATTCACCTCCACCAAGGGTTCCCAATACTGTGAAAGATGGTTCAAATAAATGTAGGAGGGGACGTACCCCATTTACACAATACAGAGTCATATAAAGGTCATATAAAGGTATCTTTATAGGGTCATCTTACCCAAAACTCCTTCCATCATTGGTATAGTAATATGAGAATCAGAAAAAAAGTACAATCGGTACTTATAAAAATAACAAGTAGTTTATTGTTAAAAAAAATGTTGTTTAAAACAGTATAATACATAAAACAGGGAATGTGGTCAAAGAACTGTCTGCATGATAAGATGGATTGTGATTTAGATTGAATCTCCTGTAGGCAGGATAAGTCCCCCTGCTATTCCGGATACATGCGTTGGTCTTCATTTACTATCATCCTCCTATAGATGCCCCTTGTCTTCAGGAATAAACCACTAGGATTGGCTGTCCTTAAAGCAGGAATGAGCAGATGACAGTAACGTATGAATGAAAATTCAGTATACAGATGAGAAAAGCCAAATGTAAATCCATAAATGCTAAGGGCTGCCCAGCGATGTTATTGCAATCTTCGCTGTGAACATAGTGATCACAGCGATTAGGGCAACCCCTTCCTGTGCAGCCTGGCTGCATGGGTAGGGGCACCTCTACCATCTTTTCATCCCAGTGGCTGCATTTAAGTTCCTGGAAAATGGTCTGGATATTTCCGGACCTCGCTCCATAACCGCTGCATCGCTGCCCTCTCTGCGGCTGCCACTTTCACTCAAAGTGCGATTTCATCCTTCCAAAATTCAACTGCACTGTGACGCCCGCAAGGGCGCGCATGGTAGCTGCAGATAGGCAGATATGAGTAAATCGCCTCATTGCCATTTTGGCTTTTCTGCATCCCTTCTTGACTAAAATGGAACAGGATTGACACAAAGTTTTTCTCATCCATCAGTCACATACATTGATCATATTATGCCATTAATAGTAAATATTCCTGTTGTTGTTAGTAGTTAGTCACTGTCTATTTAAAATAAATGCTTGGCAAAAATGTTTTTCCAGCTGCAGCTCTTGCTATCAGCCATCATCTTCAGATATAGTATAAGATAAAGGTGAAACATCCTCAAGGCCAGATCAACAATGGGACAGATGGAGCTGCAGCCCCAGACCTCTACATAAAGACAGGCCCATCATCATGACAGCATGGTAATCACCAGCTGGCCACATGATTGGTCATAACTCATTATCAAGTATGAAAATTGCAAATGTATTTTCCACACATGAAGGGGGTTATTCTCTTTGATTCGCAAAGCTGTGAATTCGCAGCCTTGTGAGTCCACCAAATCCCGCAGGGGTTTGCGAATGGTTGTTACACAGTAACATCCATTTGCAGAGCAGGGGGAAACTCCCACATCTTTTGATCTAAATATGTGGAAGGTGCACGCATATAAAAGTGACTTACATAGGCGTGGATGCTGGGGAGGAAATGGGTAGTCAGCTGACATCTGGTGAGGTCAGCTGCCCACCCCTGCCCCCGCATCATGGCCTCCTCATTGAGGCCGCCCGCTGCTCCACGCCCCTCTCAGCTGTCCTGAGTGCATGCAACCGGTGAACAATCTGTTTGCTGTGGGTGCATGCACACTGCGTATGCACATATGCAGAAATGTGCATGCGCACAGCGCCACCATCGGTCTCCGTATGAATGCATTCTGATTGTGGAGGAACTAGAATAAGACCCAAGCTCCATCTGCCTCATTGTTAATCTGGCTCTGGGTAGCATGGTACCAGCACCGATCTTCATGCTTCCCTGGATACGTTCTGTGCTATTATGATGTCACATGCTCCATGGGTGTGGGCCCAGGCTGACCCTGCTCTCTATCATGGCATGCATTTAACTAGTGGCCTCTATTTTTTCAAACTTAACTCTGGCAGCTTTATACAAATTTGAATTGGATCTACAGTATATTTGTTTCATTAGGTTTTATTCACTAAATATAGTAGTTGGCTGACATAAAGTAGTTGACTGACATAAAGGGCTATCAGCTCCAACTCTACCATAAGGTAGTTTTAGGCAGCAGCCTAGGGGCCACAGAAGTTGCGGGCACCCCTGAGTCTATCATAAAACTAAGGATGACCTTTGAGGATCATTTCAGAACTTTATGCAGGTGTTGAACTTTAAAGATGCAACTCCCCCACTTTCACCTGATGTTCCAGAAGTCAGTATTGGTGTGTAGATGGTGGCTTGCCGACAAACCTTGCACCAGCCCTGAATTATATGACTGCCATTGAGACACTGTGAACTAGAGCAAATTAAAGTCAACCAGGATTTGCAAACACAGTAAAGAAATCACATTGTGGCACGATTTGTGAAGTTTGATACAAAAATGGTTCTAACAGCGGCAAACAAATTATATGTTGCTTCATGCAACCTTACTAGATTGTCATCAGTGTGGAGATTTTTCTGACTGTCAGGTAACCGGGAGTTGTATAATTAGCAATAGTTCTTCTGTTTCTGGGTTTAATTAAATACTTCCTGTCATTTCCAGAAATGAATCCCTTGCACTGTGCCAAGAAACACTATGCCTGTCTACTTGTGTGACATGTTTCAATTTATGTATATTAAGTATTTAAAAACTGCTCCAAGTATTCTGTTTGATTTAATGCTTGGCTTAAATACATGTGAAATATTACATGCACAGGTGCTTCCAAACAACCTTTAGCGCTCAAGTGAGTTATGTTTGTACTAAACCACCTGTGCCAGGAATCTGCTCCGTATACTTACAATTTCTATTATTTCCTCCCAGTTCTTTGTTAAAAGTCATTCTAGGTTTATGAAAACAAGAACGGATTAAAGGTCTTCTTTCCAATCACAGTGTAACATTATCTGAAACAGATTGTATTTTATGTATGAATCAGTTTTTATTGCTCACACGGCACAGAGTATTTCTGGAGTGCAAAATTCCCCCACCAGGGCCTCGGGGGGAGGGTGGCGTGTAAAGGATCAAGCAAGGAGGGCCCTGCTTTCTGTTCACCTAGGAGAGATTTGCCAGTGTGTGCAGGCAGTGGCCCCCTATTCTGTACTATCTTTCCGGGTTCAGTATGATTTTCCGACATTCAAACTACCAACATTCAAATTACAGACAAGCATTGTCTGACAGTAAAAATACCGACATGTTCAAAGTGCCAACATTCTTTATGCCGACATGGTCAAAGTGATGACACAGTGAAAATGCTGACATTTAAACATGTAAAAAAGTCTGTGTTGTTTTCTTTTCTTTGGTGGGGTATCTACAGTATGTCGACATAGGTCAACATAAACAGTGTATAGGTGTACAGTGTCCCCTTGCATGGCTTGCTGCGCTTGTCATGATTCAAGTACAGTTCCTCGCTGTGCCTGGCACACTATTATAATCTAACTCTATGCCCACTTGGATCGCCCACTTGGATTGTGAAGTAAGAACAAGCCAAGAAAACAAAAACAAGAGAAAAAAAATCCTCAAAAACTCATGGTGACTTTTCGATATGTCGACGTATTAAATGTCAGAATTTTGACAGTTTCTGTATTTTGAACGTGTCGGTATTTTGACTGTCTGCCAATCGTTACCAGTTTTTTGACCATCAGTATTTTGACTGTCGGTAAAATGACTGCTTCCCTGCTTACCAATGGTACTTCTCATGAGTCCCCCAGCCGACAAGGCACTTTAACACAAACAGAATTTTTTTTTCTTATTTGTAAATGATTTTAAGGGGGATATTCAATCTCCCGCAGCCATCTCCCCCATCGAGGCCCTATTCAATGCTGTTGTCCCCAACAGGGATCTAGGCAGAAAGATCCCAACTTCACTAGCAGTCGGGTTCGTTCTGCCGAGAACGGCTGGGAATTGACGAGCTCCCGGCTGCAGCTCACCGATTCCCAGCCACTTCTCGCAGCCACGCCCCTTTTTCATCCCACGACAGGCAGGACATTGAATCCTGCCTGCGATTTCTCGGTCGAGCTGCCCGAGAACGAAACAGGGTCACGGCTGTCAGGCCAGCTCGACAGCCGTGACCCCACATTGAATACCCACCTAAATATCCCTTTTTGCAGCCGGGGAAGTTCTATTGTAAGGTTACTTGAGGTCACAACCGAGGATTATAGAAGGCATTTGCATTATGTTTCCCATCCGACAGGCATATTTAGATATCTTCAATTCTGTCATGGCATCAAATGTTTTACAATTTAAATTTGTCACCGCTAAAGAAATCCATTTCACACAGCATTTACCTGAGTCTTCCAATACGTGCAAAGTACACTTTATATGAAGACATTTTTTCATCGCTGAGTGTTCAACAGTGAAATAGTTTGTAGGTGTTCATAACATTTATTGCAACCATTGTACCTGATCAATGTTATGCCAAAGGACTTAAAGCAGAACAAACATAAAACATCCAAAATGTAAAAAAATAATAATCAGATTTGAGATCCATTTATTATATGATCTACACTGTGCAGTACCTGTTTTGTGGCAATGAACTTGGTCCTGAGTTGTCCCTTGATATCTGTTGTAGTGCATGGAGATTGTTCTCACTCCTTCCGGCAAAGACTCACTGGAAGTTTCAGCTGAACAGAGAGCCCAGACTATTCCGTCTACATTTTTTCTTGCTCCTGCCCGCAGCAGGTTGTCAGACAGCATCATGCTGCTTTATGACAAAAGGCGTCCCAGTAAGAGTGAGAACACTCTACCTCGGTAGTACAGAAGGTAGATTAGAGGAATGGTCTAATGTGTAACAACTACAGTTCAATGTCAAAAAATGTGAAATCATCCACTTGCGTGTCACAAAGTAAAAGGCTAAATAGAACAAAACTGGCAACAACTGTGGAAGAAAGAGATCCAGAAGTCATTATCGCAGCAGGTGTCTTAAAGGAAGACAGGCAGCGCAGCAATGCAATGTAGAATGCAAAATGTTTGCACAAGAAGTTTCTTCAGAGAGGTGATGATGCTATTACAGGTCATTGTTACAAACCCACTTTGAATATGGGCCCTTATTCTGATCGCTTTGCTCGGACATGGATTCAGCCAGTGTTCCGATGTTGTGCGTACACGCATGCGCAGAACCATTTCTGCGCATGTCTGTACGCAGGGAGCGAGCGAACTCGGCAAGAAGTCCGGCCGCCGAGTGCTCGCTCCTGGCCTTCTGAGCATATGCGCCTGCCCTGCGTTTCATTGGCGTTACCACGAAAACACAGGGCATGCGTATGGAAATGGGGTCGTGTTGTGCGTGTGGAGGTGGACAGCTGACAACCGGATGTAAGCTGCCGCCAATATCGCTGCTTTTCTTCGCTCATATGTATGAGTGGTCTAGACCACTCGTGCATGGGCGAGCGCTTTCAACATCATTCGATGGGCACTGACCAGCGAATGATGGGGGAGGTTCCCACAGGCAATCGTATAAATGTTCACATAAAACATCTGTTCGCATGCCGACTGGGTGAATTTGGCGCCGGCGATCCATTCGCTAGGTGGGGTTTGGTACATTTGCTTCGGCCTGTGCGCGGGTCCGAGCGAAGCAATCAGAATTAGGGCCTTGGTGTAATGTTCTGGAGGCCATGTATGCAAAAGGACATACAGTAAATGATGGTTAGGATATATAAAGAAAAATGGGACGCATAGGAAGTCTTACCATGTAAGCTTACACAGCCTGTATGTACAATATAGCTCAAAGTACTGAAAGAAAGGATGTGTGTGAGGATACCGAGGTAAGGATTACCTTTTTCCCCCCTTTGTCAGAATATCTGCCACTGCCAGTAGCAAACAGTTGGTTAATGAATGATGTTTTGTTTTCTTAGAAGGCACAACACAAAGCAATTGTTATCATTACATTATATATGGCAACACAAGGGCACATCAGGAAGTGCATCATCAGTGCACAGTAAAAGCCTACAGTGACTTACAGTACACCACAGTGCAAGTCAAGACAAGTACATTGATTCTAAACATTGTGGCATCAGAGTACATATCACTCAAGTAAGTAACAGGGTGGCAGAAAACAAGGATTCGGTTGTAAGTATAGAGTAGCTGACAGTATACAGTAAGTAAGGGAAGGAAAGAACACAATGGAAGATTTGGGATTTTGTAGTCTAATGGAGAGATGAAGACTGACAGGAGTGAAATAGAGGGGGCATACAGTGAGCATGGACCGGACCGTTAGGATGAGATATAGCTGGGGTTGATAGAGAAGAGGATCTTAAAAGTCTGGTTGAAGCTTTGTAGAGTGGTGCAGAGTCTGATGACAAATCAGGTCGACGGTAATTAGGTTGACCACTATTGGTTGACAGGCAAAAGGACGACACATGAATAAGGTCGACATGCATTGGGTAGAAATGGTCAAAAAGTCAACAAAAGTAATAAGTCAACATCAAAAAGGTTGACATGAACACGAGTTTTGCATTTTTGTGGTGGTTATATCGACTTAAGTACCGCTTCGCTTGCCGTGCTTCGGGGACGGCGCCTCGCTGTGTTTAGAACACTATTATATTCTCCCTCTATGTCCACGTGGATAGATAAGTATGAAACCGGCCTTTTATTGAAAAAACAGCCAAGGAAATCTCATGTCAGTATTTTTCATGCCAGTCTTTTCCATGTCGACCTATTGCTTGTTTCAACCTTTTGATGATGTCTACCCAATGCATGTTGACCTTCTTAATGTGTCCACCTTTTGCCTGTTGATCAATAGTGGTTGACCTATTGACTGTCAACCTAGTTACTGTCAACCTATTAAAACACAGTTCTGTGGGTGTAGAAAGGACTTCTGAGGGTCCTCTACAGTCCACAGGGCCCGGCGCTAAATGAAAAGAAATTTGGTTTTCAAAATAATTTAAAAAAATGTTACGATTATTCTGGGTTCAGCTGCAGCAAGAGCAAGTGAGTCTGCTGGTGCCTCACTATTGAATTGTGGGAGGGATGGGTTTTGCACTCGCGCTGCTGAAACCAGCTATACACCTTGTGAACCACACTAAACAGAAGGACACCTGGGCACGTTTTGTATATCACAATTTAAATTTTATATAAAAATACACATTAAAAGGGCTTATACATATACAGGTCGGGTATCCCGTATCCAGGCATCCCGTATCCGAATTATTCCAAAAACCGTGTTTTTTTGGAATAATTCAAATCCCCCCCCCCAACCCTCTTTTAATACTTAACAAGTCCTCCGGCATCCATAGCAGGCCTTCAGCATCCTCTCCGGCGTCTCCAGCGGTCCCAGGAGTGCTTTGCGCGCGCCGGTGATGTCACTGGCGCGCCTGGGAACTTGCGCAAAGCACTCCTGGGACCGCTGGAGACACCGGAGACGGTGCTGGTAGCCTGCCGTGGACGCCGGAGGACTCCATGGATGCCAAGGGACCATCGGGGACCCACTAGGGGCAGGTAAGTATGGCTAAAAAAAAATTATTCCAAAAACCGGAATATTCCCTTATCATGAATGCTCGTGGTCCCGAGCATTTCGGATAAGGGATACTCAACCTGTATAGACAAAAAATATATAAAAATCAAAGGCAGATACCATATAGTTGGTAATGACTTTTCATATAAGAAAAAACACTTGAATGAACTAGTGTCAGTAAACAACTCCAACCGGGTCACGTATTCACAGGTAGAAAATGAATTTCAGGAGCAATAAGCTTAGTATGATGTTGCAACAGCCAGAATGTTAGTAGCGGGGAAAGATGGGTTAGGGCAGGGGTGGCCAAACCTGTCCTGAAAATCTACCAACGGTGCATGTTTTCCAGGCAACCTGTGGATCTATAGTAGGAATGAATGCAGCTGGTTTGAAAATGTGACAGTTAGTAATGACTGCAGCTGTGAACCAGCTAGGTAACCTGGAAAACATGGACCGTTGGTAGATCTCGAGGACCGGTTTGACCACCCCTTAGGGCATTGGGAGAAGGTACAAGACAAACCACTTTGTTAGGTGTAATGGGAGCAATCTGCGGGTCGCCTGTTAGCGCTTGAAACGCCAGATGATAAGAGTCAGGTATTTTCTACCTGCGAATACGTGACCCGTTTGGAGTTGGCTGCTGACACTAGTTCATTCAAGTGTTTTTTCTTATATGAAAAGTCATTACCAACTATATGGTATCTGCCTTTGATTTTTATATATTTTTTGTCTATATATATTTTCTGTCTATGTATATGTATAAGCCCTTTTAATGTGTATTTTTATATAAAATTTAAATTGTGATATACAAAACGTGCCCAGGTGTCCTTCTGTTTAGTGTGGTTCACAAGGTGTATATCTGGTTTCAGCAGCGCGAGTGCAAAACCCATCCCTACTGTCAACCTATTGACAACATACTCACAGTCTGATAGGATGAGGTAGAGAATAACACAAGGTCCAAAGGCCAGATTCTCTAAGCTTCAAAAGTGATAAATTGAAGAGTGATAAACAGCCAGCCAATCAGCTCCTTCCTGACATTTTTCAAAGCCAGTTTGTCACATGACAGGTAGGAGCTGATTGGCAGGTTGTTTATCACTCTCCATTTTATCATTTTTTGAAGCTTAGTGCATCTGGCCCAAGACATATAATTGGGAGAGATGGGTTACGGCTTTGTAAGTGAATGTAAGAAGCTTAAATTGTATTCTGAAAGGGAAGAGGAGCCCGTGCAGGGATTGAATATGAGGTAAGACATAGTACATTTGGATAGGAAGATGAGCTGGGCAGCAGCACTGAGGAAAGGTGGAGAGAGGCAGTAATCAGGGAAGCCAGATAGTAGGAATGACAGTAGTCCAATCTGGAGATGACCAATCAATGGTAGAGGGCCTTAATGGCATCCAGGGTAAGAAAGGTTGTAAAAGGTATTGAGGGGGAGATGTGTGATACTGGCACACACCATGCTGCTTTGGCTCTTCACGCTTCGCATCTTTACTGAGGCAGAGCAGGTAGCACTAGCACTGAGATGTAGTACCAGCTCGGCTGCTGGTGAGGCAAAGTGAAAGTTCCCTGTTCCAGCAATGCCTGTCACAGCCCACATTGCATCAGCACTACTGTCTCTCCACCCGGCCGTCTCCAATGCACATGCCACTATTGCTACTACCACTACTCTATATCTACCGTGCCATGCACAATATGGAGTCGGCAGCTGCAGCAGTCAATACAGTGCATCTGTTATAATTAGGTGCCCTTGGAATTGGGTGAAAAGGGCCCAAATTGTATAAGTGTATGGGCACCTAAAGAAAGGTGGTAAGGTACAGTAATTGTAAACAATATGCTAGACGAGCATGTAACCTCAATTGGAGGAGAAAAATGGGCCAGTAGTTTGAGACGGTGTTAGACTTAAAAGTACAGGTTTTTTTTCAAGAATGGGGGTTTTAAGATGATAAAATGCAAAGGGGACAGTGCCTGGTGAGAGATAGAGATTTAGGAGGTGGGTAAGATGCAAACAGTCAGATGGAGAGTGGAAGTAGATGTGGTAGGATGGGATAAGATAAATGGGGGATGTGGGAGGGAAGAGCAAAAGTAAGGACGGCATTGTATAGGGATGTGGCTGTTCAGGGCAGGATAGAATAAGAAAATTGGAGGAAAGGAAGGATAAGGAAACAGTGTTGATCACCACAATGTTACTTTTAATGATGGCAGCCTTGGGAGGCAGAGGCGGGGAGACGGATAAGTTAAAGGGAAAAGGTGAAATTCAAGGATGGCTAATGGAGATTTGGAGTAATCAGAGATATTACAATGGAGGGAGATGATGCGGTCCATTGGGAGAGACCAAACAATGATGTGAAGGGAAGTAGTTTAGAAGCAGAGTATTGTGGGGAAATTGATTGTGACATAGATTTCACCTTAGATACCGAGGGAAGATCTATAAAGAGGAAGTGAGTGAACAAGGAAGCAAAGTTGTCAAGATATTTCTAGGGAGGGCCAGCAGGACGGTAAATGAAAGCTACCTGAAGGTACAGTAAGCAGGTTAGAAAAGGTGTATAGACACAAAGTTCATATTCTGAGATTACGAATTGGTAGGGGAATGAGCGTGAGAGAATCTGAGGCCACCAGAGATGGCAGTTGCAGGAGAAATTATATATATTTTATGCGCATATTTTCATTTATTCCTTATCAGGTTATTATTGCTAAGCAATACAGTACATTGTGTTCTAGTATGTCTATTACACAGTATGACAGTTTAGTGTTATAAAACTTACTAATAAAAAATAAAAGAGAACTTTTACAGTGCTGATCTCCAAACAGAATATGACAGAATGGTCCAAATTGCACAGGATAGAGATAAATAAAAGTCCACAGCAGTTTTCTGCTGCCTGTGTGTTGCAGTTACACCTGCAGAGACTATAGAGTCAGAGTCTACTGTATCTACCAGTACAAAAGTGTAAGCATTCTATAGTCAGGATAAGAAAAATACCATGACCAATAAGGTCTATTAGATATCAACATTTGCAGCTGTAGAACAAAAGGAGTCAAGGCTTTAGTTTAGTACAGGCTGCCATCTTTAAATAGAATAGAACAACACAATTCTTCCAGCTACAGTACTGCAAAATCATCAGCAATGTGTTCATTGCTAGTTCTAGCAAAATCAAGGACCAACACCTGTGGAAACACAATGGGGCAGATGTATTATTAACGAGCCTTAAGTGTATATGCTGCACTTAACACTGATTAACTGGGGGAGGTTACGTTTTTTAAATGTATGAATAGCGCACCTAATGTGCGGTAGGGACAGTCCGCCAAGTAACACTGGGCAGGGCTGTCCCCTGCAATCCCCCCCAATAATTAGCGGCCGGGGCGATGTATTAACAGCTGCCTAAGCGTTAAATCGTCCCGAAACACTGCAGGCCCTGCTGCTGGCTCCAGGCTATGCTCGAGATCTCACCATAATAGAAAGATCTCGCACATGCCCATTACAGCCAGCCGGGGGTGCCAATAAGGAGAGCCGTAGACACAGGACATAACACCTCTTCTTATCGGCTCAGTGGAGGTTGATGTAACAGGTGCCCGCTTCTCCTCGTTATGCACGAGAAGCGGGACCCATCATTTTTAAAACGTTATGAGTGCAATAGTACATCTGCCCCAGGTTTCCACATGTGCATCCACACTCGTATACCTGGTGGCTTGTGTAAATTACTCATCTTTTGATACTGATACAGAAAACAAATGTCCAGATATTGATTAAACATTATCCAATTATTGCAATAAAGCGTGCAATCAATAGTCATGGCAAAACTGACTGGTACAGGAAAATTTATAGTCTTTACCTATCTATTACTATTGTCCACAGAACAAAGAATTCTATGTAGAACTGATAACATCTGAGACCCTTTAATTACCTACCAGCTCAGTCTTGTACAAGGAACACTGAGTAATAGTGCATACAGATGGAGCCAGCCATATTCATCGCCCGCCAGATCCTCTCCTCTGGCGAGTGCCGGTGATAGGGACTGGGACACGTGTGCATCTCACGAGCACGCGCGTCCCAGTATCATGGCAGCTGGGCAGCCTCTCCCTGCCTGTCTCCGCTTCAGGAAGATGGGCAGGGTTCGGGGGGGGGGTGGGTGTCGGGGGGGACCGGCGGCGATGTCAGGGAAGGCGGTGGGGACCCGGGGCAAGCTCTGTTGCCATGGTGCGTTTTTGCGTCTTGTGCGTTTTTGCCCCTGGCGGGAGCCGGCTGCTGCGAGGGAGAGGGGTGCTACATCAGTACACACTAATTTTTCCATTCGATTTTGCTTATATAAGCAAAATCAAATCAAAATCGAGCAGAAATCAAATGCATTTGATTTCGAGTCAATTTCATATGCACGGCTCAAGGCATCGAATTCTAATAGAAAATGTGGTGACAAAATTATATAGTACAAATCTGTACTATTTAGTGTAAATCGAATATGTACACAGCTCCGTGCAATTTTATCCCAATTCGATCCTTGAATAGAAAGTTCATTGCACCATGTGTACACCCCTTAAGGCTGTATATGCTTCAATCAGTACAGAATTCTGGAAGGTACTGTACACATATTTTTTATGCATCTGATATTTGCTATACCAATTTTAAATAGTAACACACAAAAGTGTACACTTAAAACAGGCTAATCAACCAATTGATCCTGTTGACCTTGTGCATGTCAACCATATGGGATTGACCCAGTGATTGTTGACCCAGTTCTGGGTCCACGCCCAATCAGATACTACCAGTGGTGGCTCCAGAGGTGGGACTGCACCACAGCCCCCCCCCCCCCCCCCCCCCCGCAGCCACCACTGACACTACTACTACTGTACATTTGGGGCGGGATGTATTAAAATACATCGCCGCCCTTCGCGCCCCCCCCCCCGCCGCGATGCTGCCGCATATGTACTAACATATGTGGCTGGCATAGCGGTGCGGTGACAGAGGCCCCCCGCGATACCTGTACTCTGGTGTGCGGGGGGTCTCCGTCATCTCCCTGCCGCCACGCTCTCCCCTCACGCCGGGGACAGCTAAGCATGTTGTCCCCGGTGCCTCCTCCTCCCCCCTGCAGCCGGAAGGATGTCCGGCTGCTTCACTAGGGGGAGGAGGGGTTTACCTTCCAGGGTCCAGGAGGACCCTTCAGGAAGGTAAGCCAGAGGGGGGGTCGGCGAATCGGCGATACCCTTCAGTGCTGTATCATTTTTGATACATTGGAAAATGCGATAAAACCGGGGTTTTACCGCATTTTCCATTTGATACATCTCGCCCTCGGTCTCAAAGTTTCCTTCGAGTCACCTATGCAAACTGTCCGTTATTGTAATTCAGTACAGAGTTTAGCGCAAGCTGTGTGTTTAACTCATCATGTCAACAGCACCATACCTCCTGTTGTATTGTACACCATCAGTAAGAACATCTGTTATATTATACAGGGCCATAACTATAAGTGTGCAAGCTGTGCGTCACACAGGGCGGAGTGCCATGGGGGCAGCACTCTATCCCCCTTTCAGATTCTCAGCCCCTCTATCTGACTAGCTGAGGCCCTGGAATGGCATCCTGCAGCCTGTATTGCTGCTCCACAGTCTCCAGCCACACACCCTGCAGCCTGTGCAGCCACTTGGAGCATCTTTCCGACACAACAATAAGTGCCACACTGCTCCAGAAATAATCCTTCATCTAAAATACTTTTGCCGCATTCATTATGCTTATGTCACAGGATTGTGAAATCTCGACCCACCTATATTAGCCTGATTAGCGAGAATCTGATGCAATTGGTAATTTTGGGAAGGATGGTTAACTTGGAGTAATGAGTCTAACCTTTCTTTCTCAGCAGGCCCTTTTATAAACGAGAAGTTTCTAATCACATTTATAGAATGCAGGTGGCTGTAGCTGTGTGATATTTGTTGTCTAGGTAATCACATGTACAGAGCAGTACTTACTGGGAGGAAAAACCTAAGGTCCCTCCATTTTGGGCCTGATTCATACTGTAGTTTTATGCTACAGTATGTTGATGTTTATGTGATTAATGGTGGTCCACGTACCTGTCACTCATGCAATGTTCACAAGAGGTGATTGAATTGTGATAACTGTTAGAGCATACCTCTCAACTGTCGCAATTACAGCAGGACAGTCTCACTAATTGCAGACTGGGGGGCAGTTAGGAGGGCCAGTTAGGGGAAGCTGGCGAACACCACTGCTCTGCGGAGCAGCCGGTTGATCATTAAATGGATGTCATGCACACTCTCACATCATCTCTACAGTGAAGGGAGTGAGGCGGGGCTGTCCAGCACCTCGGGTAGCACTGGGCACACCCAAAAATTAACAAAAATTAGGGGTTGTGATGTTATGCCACACCTCTCTACCGGAAGCCATGCCCACTTGACTTGAAGCCTCACCCCTTTCAGACGGGTGTGCCTATGGCGCAGAAAGTTCCAACTAGCTAACTGGTAAATGTTAGGCGCCATCCCAGGCACCGCCGCCGTCCTAATCCGTCAGCAGCATCTGTGCTGCTAGGACAGCGGCCATCTTCCTGGGACGCGTCACTGGAAGGCTTCAGGGACGTTGCTAGGCAACACCCCGAACTTCCGCCGCGGCCGTCTCTGCAGGGGGAAGACTCTGCAGGACGGACCGGATGTGACGTCACGCAGGGGGCGGCAAATTCAAAATATAAGCCGGCGTCTCTCTCAGACAGACGCCGGTTGTAGCGTTCTGTCAGCCCTTGTCAGAGTGTGTTCCTGGTCCTGGTTCCTGTCGGAAGTCCTCCTGTTGTTCCACGCCTGTCCTGCCTTGCCTGGTTTGGTCCTGCTGTGCCTGGGATTCAGCTTCTGCCCCACTGTACACTCATCAGCCCTAGAGATCTGCAAGTGCTTGTCTGGGACTCCGTCATCTTCTCGGATAAGTCAGGGGTTACCCTGTCTTTCTCACTACGCAGTCCTGACACGCAGTGTCACTGGGCATTATTTCCATTTCTTTATATAACACCTCATTCGCATTGTTGCCATTCTCTTTATATAACATCTCATTTGCATTGTTGCCATTCTCTTTATATAACATCTCATTCGCATTGTTGCCATTTTTTATTATATAACATCTCAGTAGCATTGTTGCCATTTCTTTATATTATATCTCACGTGCACTGCTGCCAGTCAGTGTCTCCTGCTCAGTCTTATTACTTCTGTGGGCTTCTGGGAGTTCCCCGGTGTAGGGATTTAGCTAGCTTTCCCCTTGCTCTCTCCTGGCCTCGGCGGACGTGTTGTCATTTCCTAAGACCTGCCTGTAGCGGAGTGGGGCGGACCTAATTCGCCCTTCAGCCGAGACGGGCCCAGGTGAAGCCTAGCACCGCACACGTCCGTCGATTCCAGTCAGAGGCAACGGAGTTAGGGTACCGGGGATACTCCCAGAATCCTTACAGTAAAGTTGGGAGGTATAGTTACAGTGAGGAATCATTGTCAAGAGATTGAAAGGGAGCAACAATGTAATGTTCAAACCATTTCTGTGACGTGAATAAGCCAATGACTGAGATTCTATATGTGGCGATCGTGTCTCTAGCTTCTCAGTTATGGTGGTTATACTAAGTGACCCCAACTCCTAGCTTCTCTTTGCAAATCCTAGTGGCTGTTACATTAGTAAAAAAAATTATTAAAAAATCATTGCTCATTCTTATCCCTGTGACTAGATGGGCAGGAAGCATGCATGAAGGGAGGCATTTCTCCTTATTTCTCCTTATTTCATCTTTGTTAATTAACAATTTCACTTTGCCAGCTGGCAAAATATAATTTGCTGAGAACCAAAAAATTGCAAAATTTTGTTTTCTGGCTCATACAATCTATAGCTATACCTAGTAAATGTGGTGATACAATAGCTATGTAATATTTAGCTACAGTATGTAATATGTCACTATTTTTAATTACAAACATGTTCATATAATTCAGTTTAATTCTGAAGAAGAGTTTATAAGTAAAATGATCCCTGTGGTCTCTTCTTACATTCAAACCTTCTAAAAATTAGTTTTTAACAGCAATTTCCATTGCTATGAATCAGAGGAAGAGTTACCTAGAAAAAGGCAATCTAAAAGGAACTAGTTAATATCAATCAACAATAAAGAACTGAAAGAAATCAGCAAACAACAAAAAAAAAATAGCAAAGAGTAAAATAACATGATTAAGACAAATAAATATGAGTGGATTTATTCTATAAATGACCATGCAAGGTAATATTTACGTATAACTAAAAGTAGTCATCATAAAACAAATAATTTACATGTCATTGTGTGCACCTAACTGACTTGCTTATTCTGTGTATAATATAGCACACTCAAAAGGAGCTTAAAATTGTACTAAAAAAGGCCATTAATTTCCAAGAAAACAAATCTCAAGACATACTGTATGAACCTTTGCAGAAGACAGGGTGGAACCAAGGGTTAGAGTATGTGTACAACTCTATTATTCAGGGTGCAAGATCAAGAGGTGGGAACTCAATGCATTATTTGTCCCAGTGGCTGAGTCCCCTGGTCATTAGATCTCTATGCATTTAGCTCTTGCCTACAAACAGCAAGTGTAATTGTGCAAGGAGACTTGTAGAAGGGATGGCCATGGATCGATCGCCGCAGATAGTCAATAGTTTTGCTGTGTATAGCATATATCTGATAGTCCTCTGTCATCAGGGGAAGATAGCCAAGTTATTTTTTCCTTTCCTGGCACCTGGGGCACAGAGATGTGCTCCATTCTCTGAGGCAAACTGCAAATTATAGTTACCTTCCCTCATTGGCATGCTGCCTTATGAGTCCTGCTCATTGCTGCCTTCAATGGTAGTAATCAATGGTTTCCTAACATGCATGTAAACAAAAGATGGCACCTTCAATGGGAGAACAGTTGATGGTTTTCTGCCATTGCTGTAAACCACTGATGGCACCATCAATGCTCCAGCTTAGCCACACTAAGATTGTATACATCCTTGAGAGAAATATATAGGTTTCAGTAAGGTGCAGATTGAGAGATTGCTGAAGAGTCAGCGGATGTCCGTGTAGTAGATGGAGGGTTGGGTGAGAATATTAGAGAATGTCCAGCATTGGAATGTCCAGCTATGGAGGTGGAAACCTCCATAGCTGGACATTCAACATACCAGCAGTCAGGATGCCTTCAGTCACAATACTGATGTTGGATCCAGACACTGGTCAGAAGACTAGTGCCGGCATCCTAACATCGGTCAAAATGCCATTGCCAAAATCCTGACTGTCAGCAACCATATTATTAGTACAGTATGCCAGGCACTATACGAGGGTGGTTAGGGTAAGGCTGTGGGGGAGGTTTATGGTTAGACTGTGTGAGCTGGTGTGTTAGACTGCTGCAGGTAAGGAGGGTTAGGGTTATCATACATACCTGTAAGGTGTGGTTCTCCTGATTATCTGGATGCTACTGACAATCTTCTGATCCCAAGAATCCCAAGTGCCAGGATCCCCTGCAAAGAGAGGAATGTTTTTTTTATATCTAAAATTAAGTTTATTGGGGTGTGAATATTGAGCAGGGCTTATTCTACTTTGTATGGATAAATGTTAGGTGGTACCGTACTGTACACATAGCATGTACACATGCAAATTGGACTTACAAAACTATGTACAGTACCTCACTGTAGTTGGAGAGGGCAAGTTTAGGGATTCTACATGTAGCCAAAGTACTGTAAGAGCATGGTGCGAGTGTGTTGACACAGGGGCGAAATGTAATAGTTGGCGATTTTTGGCCATGTTTAAAAATCGCACCAAGTCGCACTTTTGAAAATTGCATTTTTGGCACAAATTCGCATATGTAATGAGATGCGAATGTGCAGCAAAAAAGTGCGATATAGTGCAATTTAGTGTGATTTTTAGACTTAAAAATGTGCACATTTTCAGACATGTGATTTTGTGTAAAAAAAAAAAAACTGGTGTGAGGTCCCCATCCTGAGCATAACCAGCCCCAGGCTCAAAGAGCCGGTCCTGGTTTCATAAAATCACAGGGACAAACAAGTTGGGGTCCCCTTGATTTTACAAAACCAGCATCAGCCTTAAGGAGCGGTCCTGGTTCCCAAAATACAGGGGACAAAATGACTAGGGGTCCCCTGTTTTTCAAGAACCAACACCGGGCCCAACCAGCACCGGAGCCCCCAAAGAAATGATCCCCCTCTCCAGAACTTACCTGCCAAACCCATGACCTCAGTGCTGTGAGGCAGTAATGCTACCCATTACACCATCCGTGCTGCCACAGTATAGTATGATATATAATTTAGCCTGATTCGTCCGTGACATAACCAGTTTCTCTCCAATATCCCAGGCATCTCTCTAAGACCACCCTGACCTTGTGTCTAATTATCACAGACATATGCAGCTGATAACTTTACTATTCTAAATTGGTGATCCCCTGATGTGGTGCTAAGCCACTAGTTCTTGCTTCATTTCTGGATTGCTTTTACTAATTTTGGCTGCATAGAGACTGACAGCAACATCTGAGAATCTCTGTAGCTTCTAGCAAAACCAAAAACTGCTTTTACCAAGGAACTCTGCAACAAGCTGACAGCTACGTTGACACAGTAATATAAGTGCTAGATGGGGGCTCTGGTATCATACTGAGATGACACTTTAGTACAGTAGTTTATATGCTGGAATTTTTTCATTAAAATGTTGGTTCATATGATTCAGATTTTTAAAAGTGCATGTTGAGTGCGGAATTGTTTTATACACCACTTCCATTAGACACACTACAGTATGTGTTATTTATTTATTTATTTACAGTTTCTTATATAGCGCAGCAGATTCCGTTGCACTTTACAATAGTAGACAGTAATAAACAAACTGGGTAACAACAGACAGACTTGAAGGTAGGAGGGCCCTGCTGCAAGCTTACAATCTATAGGGATATAGGAGGGAAACACAAGGACAGGCACCAGTAATAGCATCGCAGTCCCACCAAGTTACAAGTCCAGACTATTATTATATTGCAATTTCTGTACAATTAAACACCACCTGTGTTTGCATGTGTCTCGAGGACCAAGGCCCTGATTCTGGTTGGTTTGCAAAAGCAAACTCCTTCTTTAATGGACAAAATCCATGTGCACTGCAGGTGGGGCTGATGTAACATGTGCAGATATGAAAAATTGTAAAGACTCCTGGCCCTTATTCAGATCTGATCACAATACAAATTTGTTCTCAAAATGGGCAAAACCATGTGTACTGCAGGTGGGGCAGATGTAACATGTATAAAGAGAGTAAAATTTGGGAGTGAGGTGTGTTGAAACTGAAATCAAAATTGCAGTGTAAAAATAATGCAGCCAGTATTTACCCTGCACAGAAACAAAATAACTTACACAAACCAAACTCTCTCTATACATGTTACATCTGCCCCACCTGCAGTGCACATGGTTTTGCCCGTTTTGAGAAAAAAATTTGTACTGCGATCAGATCTGAATAAGGCCCCGTGTCAAGAGGACATATTTCTAGAATAGTCTCACATCTCCGACATAGTGTATTTATTGATGGTATATCATATAACAACTACAGTACATTTGTAAATCAGATCACCTGTTGCATAACTATTATATATCCCCATATTAATCAGTGTAATCATCACAAACTGACATTTCTATATGTGTCTATGCTATTACCCCCCCCCCCCCCACACACACACACACACACACACACACACACACACACTCACACATTCTCACTACTGATTTATACAGTATGACATATACTTAGCTGTACATGAGGTTAAACATATAATATGGGCCACATCAGTGACTGTTCTGGCTCAATCAAGTGGATATGCATGTGCATATAAAGCTGCTAAATGTCAAATCTACATAATTAGCTAAACAGCTTTCATGCTGTAAATAACATTTTCTGTTGTGTTTTCTATTATATTTAATATCTTAATTTATAACTAACCGGCAGTCTGTTGTAAATGACATGTATAATTATCTAGTAGCCTAGCTACCGGACAATTATCTTGTTTTGTCAATTTTTACATTATTATAAATATATCTTTGCATATTATTTTTAAATGATATTAATGTGTTTTTTTTTTTTTTTAATATATTATACACTTATTTTCATTTGCAAAGGTGTCTCTTTAACAAAAAATGCTCCACAAACAGCCATTTCCTTTCCCCTTACTTTTTGGTACCAAGGGGTAAAACACTCACACACTGTTTCAACTGCTTAGTGTCACTTGTTGTAGTTGAATCTGCAACATTATGCTAAAGATAATCTAGTACAGTATCTGCCATTTGCCTGCTGTTCAAATGTGCGTCAGAATGTGTAAGGACAGGGTGGCCAAAGTTGTGCATCTCTAGGCTGTAGGAAAAAAAATCAATCTCAATGTCACTGACAATAGGCGCTTTTAGAAATACAGGAAATAATTTCTTACTCCCCTCTGGATATCTTTTGTGGTACCCTCTTCTTTCATGTATTTTCCTCTCCTCGAGATATATGAAAGAGATAAGGGGACACAATACACGTATCCTCGTGCAATATTGAAAGGGGTGATCAAAGGTTGTATCATAAGACTTTCAGAGATAATAAAGATGAGTTGACCACCGATACGTGGTTTTTAGAATGCGGAGGTTGCCCTCCTATATCATCTACTCACAGTGAGTCACTGGAAAAACAGCATATCATAGGGGTCTTTTATCTCTCTCCACTCCACTCTTTTGCTCCCAGTAATTTCTCTAGAGCAAGAAGGAAGTTCTGGAGTGAATCTTTAAAAGTGGTTTTTATTCATACACCTTGACAAAGATCTATAAACAGATCGAAACGCGTTGGTGGGGACTCTTCTGTTACCATTGCAGTGTTGGGGACTGTCTCTGATTGGAAGCGGGAAGGACATCGGGGCCCCGATTTTTCCTGTATTTACACCTTTGGAAAATACCTGACCAAAACCACCAGAGTTAAGTACCCCCATCACACATTTTTTTACCTATGTTCATTTGTGTATCTTATGAATAAAAACCACTTTTAAAGATTCACTCCAGCACTTCCTTCTTGCTCTAGAGAAATTACTGGGAGCAAAAGAGTGGAGTGGAGAGAGATAAAAGACCCCTATGATATGCTGTTTTTCCAGTGACTCACTGTGAGTAGATGATATAGGAGGGCAACCTCCGCATTCTAAAAACCACGTATCGGTGGTCAACTCATCTTTATTATCTCTGAAAGTCTTATGATACAACCTTTGATCACCCCTTTCAATATTGCACGAGGATACGTGTATTGTGTCCCCTTATCTCTTTCATATATCTCGAGGAGAGGAAAATACATGAAAGAAGAGGGTACCACAAAAGATATCCAGAGGGGAGTAAGAAATTATTTCCTGTATTTCTAAAAGCGCCTATTGTCAGTGACATTAAGATTGATTTTTTTTCCTTCTGCATTCTCCTAGGGGTGTGGTGACATCCCTTTAATCTCTTTTTGACACCAGGCTGCTACCCTTCAGCGCAGATATTTATATATCCTATCTTTTCCAATAGTGCCATCTCTAGGCTGTGTTGGTTGGGCTTATTTAGGGCAAGATGTAATAGGATGAGATTTTTAGTATGCATGTGCATCGGCCACTTTTTTTTATGTTTTGGGTTTTGAGTCTGGATCTCCGGCTGTGTTTAGGATCTGGATCTGTTTTGAAACACCGCCCTTCCGTGTTTTGTGTTTTGGATCTGGATTTTTTTCCATAAAACCATAAAGCTATTATTAACCTCATAACATTAATTTCCACTCATTCCAGTCTATTCTAACACCTCACACCTCACAATATAGTTTTTAAGACAAAAGGTTGCACCGAAGTAGTTGGATGACTAAGGTAAGCAACACAAGTGGGCGGCACACACAAATCTAGCAGTGACAGATAGGATGGCATTTTAAGAACTAGGCCCCTGCGGTGGTGGACACAATGGAGCGTGTAGGAGAGCAGGGAGAACCGCATCAACATGCAATCAGCATTTGCAAAGTGGTACGATAAGTGCTTAAGTGCACACAGCTTTTTGGATCTGACTTTCCTCCATCCTGCCCATTTGAGTATGGGGGAAAGGCATCTAATTTCATTTTTTTGTTACATTCACATTTCAGTGTACAGAATGGATGACAAACACTAAACGATCAGGAAACAAACGGCAGTACCACTGGACTGGACTTTTACAACAGTATCACTGGATTGGACTTATACAGCAGTATTGCTGGACTGAACTTATACAGCAGTACCACTGACCTGAACTTTAATGGCAGTATCTCTGACTGGACTTTAACAGCAGTATCACTGGACTTTAACAACAGTAACAATGGTCTTTAACAGCAGTATCACTGGACTGGACTTATGCAGCAGTATAACAGGACTGAATTTATACAGCAGTATCACTGGACTGGACTTTAATGGCATTACCATTGGACTGGAATTTAACAGCAATATCACTGGACTGGGCTTGTACAGCATTATCACTGGGCTGGACTTTAACAGCAGTACTACTGGACTGGATCTATACAACAGCACCACTGTTGTATAGGTCCAGTCCAGTACCACTGGACTGGACCTATACAACAGCACACAACAGCAGTACCAAATGGACCACCAGAGCACCAAAAACCCTTCCACCATTTTCCCTCTATAATGTTGGAGTGAAGATTGCATCGATAGCGTGGGACTTATATCGAGCTCGGATCTCGTGATATCCAAAGGTCCTCTTCTCCAGCTGCATGTACCTCTGAGATAGGATGTTTGTTGACATTCACGGCTCCTCCCATAAACCCAGTGGTTAGGCCCGCCCACCAGCCAATCAGGAGCAGTGATTTCCTTAAGGCAGCACCTAACTGGCTGGTGGGTGGGCCTAACCCCTGGTTTATGGGAGGAGCCGAGAATGTCAACAAACATTCTGTTACGAGCCCCCTCTGGTGGGTCTGTGTAAATGCAACCTGACTGTATTTGTTCTGTGTTCAGTTTCACCTGTCATATAATTAGGCAATAAGCACTCTGCCTTGTGTCAGGCTGTGTACCTGCAGTGACTTTCCTCATTAAGGGGGCTTGTCCATTCAAGCTGTTCTGATTGTACATTGCTCCCTATATTACCCAGCCTGCCCTAAGCTCTGTGCTGGTTATACTGCTTGTTTCAAGCCATTGCAGCAGAGCACATGCGTGCTTTCCTTACTAACCCTTATGCTTATCTCCTGTACTTAGTTCTTGTCTGTATACTCTATTCTACCCAGCCCTGAGTTTGTACCTACCTGGATGTTTTCCCCTAAGTTTGTTTGACCCTTCATGTGCCTGTGCTGTGTTTGGTCCTATTTGTCCCAGTTTATACTTGCCCCAATAGAGCTTCTGTTTATGTACTGTTGTTTTCACCCATTTGTTCATCTGTAACCAGAACTGACCCACAGTCTGGTACTGCTCTATGTACTGTCTGTATCTACCCATCTGTGCTGGCTCTATTTTGAAATCCGGTTCTGTCACTTGTCTGTCAGTACAATATTGCATTTAGACACTGCCTGGGACTGCACCTTTAACACCATTGCAGTTCAATACCCAGTGCTTGGTAATCCCATATCCAGTGCTGTGGTGCTTGTGTATACCATCTGCTGCAGTGGTCCTGTGCTAGTCACACATGGTAGTGTGCTAAAGTTTGTATTTGTCTTGTGTCTCTGGTCCTATCTTATGTCCCAGTATGGCTCCAGTCCTGTGTTTGCCTTGCCCAGCCTCCTGTAGCAGCCTTGTCCCCTCAAAAGTCCTGGCGGCACCAGGGTTGGGGTGAACCTAATTTACCCCCGAACGTGGCTATTATAGGTGAAGCCTGCAGGAGGCTTCAAAGACTGCTGGTCAAGTGCAACAGCGCCACCTATACCACCTTGGTGGCATCCCTAACACATTCTCTATCCCATCTAAGAGGTACGTGCAGCCGGAGATGCGGACCGATGTACACCGGAGGCTGCAAGTGAGTATAATTTCCTTCAAAAGGTACCCCTATTGGTTATTGGAGAAGAGAACAGGACCTCAAGGGAATCCATAGATGAGTATGAGCGGATGAATGTAGTATGAAATAAAGTTATACTGGTCTGGTGTGTGCATGTTTTATTTAACTATTTGTCATGTTGTGGAACTAGAGGTACCACCGGGCCCTTTAATGCCCAACATTCTGGGTTTTGTGGCTCTCCAAGTCCCTGCATGCATTGCAGGCTTGCTGGGACTTGTAGTTCCACAACATTACACAATAGTTTTATTCAATTTTTTTACACTTTCACCATCAGCCTGGTGCCTACCGCCCATGGGCACAAGGATTAGCCCCGGGCTTCAGCCCAGGCAGGGTTAATTCTGGAGGGGTGGACCCCTTTAGTGGGGCGGTGGGGTCCCCACTCCTACAGGGTCCCTGCCCGGACTGACTAGCCCCAGGGATTAAAGCTTTGGCCAGGGCAACTTGCATAAAAAAATTCCCTTGGATGTGACATTACCCTGTTGGCTGTTTGGGCCTGGTGCTGGTTGCCAAAATACAGGGGACCTCCTAGCATTTTGTTCCCCATATTTTGGGAACCAGGACCTGCCCTTGAGCCTGGTGCTGATTTTAGAAATCCTAGAGATCCCATATGATTTTTTGTTTCCTAAATTTCTAAAAGCAGAACTGGTTATTTGAGCCCGGTTATGCTTGGTAACGTTTTCCAAAAGTCGCAACCTTTACATCCGCATGTTGTATACTTTATATTTAGAAACATCTGGATGCGAATTGAACAGATCAAAATTCCATGTGCAAATTTGGCCGTTTTTTTACTAAAAGTCTCAAAAGTCTAAAAATTGCACCTTATTACATCTCACCCTTAGATTTAATGCTGCTGTATCTACTTAACAGTTTTTTTTTACCATAGTCAACAGCCTCCAATATGGTAGTTTGCATCTAGTTCAATAACAGTTTTTCTACAAAATCTATGTTTCAGTGTCTTTATTTGGAGATGTGTTCCCATACATCTAACCTTTCATTAGTGACAGTTAGCTACTTCCTCTGTTATGTCACTTTCTTATCCATCCACAATTGAAATGGTGATTTATCATGGGTGTGTCGTCAGATGTGAGCCAGCTATATAGTGGTCAGCCAACTGCCCCAGTGGCGTAACTACCTAAATTTCGCCACCTCTCCGCAGATTTTTCGGCACCCACCTCCCCTCCCTCCCCTCGGCGTACCTGACCTGCCGCATCTGTGGTCATGGTCCCGTCTCTCCCGGCGCCGGCTCCTGCTGCTATAATTAAAACGGACTCTTACAAAATGGCTGCCCCATACTGCAGACAGAAAACTGTCTGCAGTATGGGGGCAGCCATTTTCTAAGTTTCCGTTTTCATTATAACTGCAGAAGCCGGCGCCGGGAGAGACGGGACCGTGACAGCAGGGCAGCAGCGGGTAAGTGCGGTAACTATAGCCCCGCAGACCCCCGGCACCCACATGTTCTCTGCGCCTCCCCGCCGCTGAACTGCCACTGAACTGCCCATACTCTTGCTGCAGTTGCTGCAGTGGCCATCAGTGACTGACATCCCAACTGGGTGAGAACATGTAAATGCCCACCCAGTTGTGATGTCAGGCACAACAAATCATGCTGATTTGTGTTTGCACTTTATTCTGTTCACTGGCAAGGCCACACCTCCACTTTGGGTCCCATTTTTTGGATACACACCATTTCCTTGCATTCCTTTTCTTTGATCAACATTCTCTAAAGAAGGCTACATTTTAAATACAAAACATGCCTGGTTTTAAATTTAGTGCTATTGCCTCTTAAACCAAAAGGCTAAAAATTTCTTCAGGTTTGCATCATACATCTGGGTCAACATATAATAGGATGAAACTGCACAAAATTGAAAAAAATTTAAATCACTAACTTTTTAAAAAGATCGCAAATGGAATGGAATGTGAATTCTGGTGTGAAAAAATGCAATTATATACGATTTTGTACGATTTTTGGTCATGAAAATGGGTTGAATATTAGTCATGAAAATGTGCAAATTAAAAATATGGGAACAAAAAGTGTAGGGAAAATTAAGGGGACAAAAAAATATAGGGGATCCCCAGGACTTCTAAAACCAGCACCAGGCTCAAGGGCCAGTCCTGGTTCTCAAACAATGGGGGATACAATTAGAAAGTAAGTAAGTTTAATTTATATAGCGCACTTTCTCCAACAGGACTCAAGGCACTTAGGGTCCCCCTTATTTATGAAACCAGCACTGGGCCCAATCAACCAACTGGGTAATGCTACAGCCGGGGGAAACTTTTTACGCAAGTTCCCCCAGCCAAAGCATTCATCCGTGTTGCTGGTTAGCCAGGGCAGAGACCCTGGAAGAGTGGAGACCTCCCCAATAAAGTAAAATAAACAGTGCCTTTGTGCAAGGTGTCTTGTTCAAATTGACGATAGTTTTCTATTTAAGCTGCAGTTAATGTGGGTACTTGGGCCATGTGGAAAAACAATATAGAAACACACAAATAAACTGCGATATAATGGAAATATATATATATATATATATATATATATATATATATATATATATATATATAGAAACCAGGTTGGTTCCGGCACTCACGGGACTTAATAAAGAAGAGATGACAGACACAGCGGTCCGTGAAGCGACGTTTCGGTTTATTATAACTTTTTTCAAGCTCATCTAAACAGTGCATACAAACATGTATATATACATAATGAAACCATTACCTTAACCAACCCCCGTGCGACAGCCGCCAGCCTCCGTCCGTGCCACCGGATCATCTGACATCATCAAATCGAGACGCGCACCAGCCGGTGCGTCCGGAGCTCCGGGCCGGTTGCTAGGCGACTACCTGGAAGAGTGACAGAATGCAAATGAGACCCGTGACCAAGTGAACATACAATTAAAAATACACAGTAACATCAACACCTGCAAATACACTTTGAAAGTACCTGTAATAACGTAATAAATAACGGGATATAACAATGATATGACTGGCAACCATGTCTATGTCTCTGAAGCTGTCAGGAGAAATCGCGGTCATAACGCATCGGTCAGGGCAATGAGGTGCAGCAGGAGATGGAAAAAATGAGAGGACTGGGTCAGGGATAATTTACAGAAAACAGTGCATACTGCAGGATTCGTTTAAACCAAATGGATGAACCGTGTCAAGTCGGTGTATCCATTTGGCTTCCCTTTGAAGCAACAATCTGTCACGATCACCCCCTCTCTGGCTCAGGGGTATGTGATCGATTATTTGATAACGTAGGGTGGCTAAGTTATGTTTAAGTTCCCTAAAATGTCTGGGAACTGGTTGTTCAGTGGGGCCACTTTTACCATCGAGTGCTGCTTTAATGTGAGATCTATGTCCAGCCATTCTGGTCTTAAACTGGCATGTAGTCTTTCCTACATAGACTAAATTGCACGGACATCTGATGATATAGATAACGTGTGTCGACGTGCAAGTCAACACATGGTTTATCGCTATCTTGGTGCCGGTGTGTGGATGCACAAAATTGTCACCAGTCTCCAGATATCCACAAGTAGTGCAGCTAGTGCACCTGTAACAGCCAGGTTTGCGTTGTAAGAAACCTCTTGGTATACTGGGGGAGAAGTTAGAAATATCATTGTGCACTAGGATATCTTTTAAGTTTCTCTGGCGTTTGAAGCTAGGTAGTAGACTGTCCTGAGAGAAGGTTCTTAAGTCAGGGTCTTTTGTAACAAGGGGCCAGAGATTTCTGGCTGCACTGACAATTGATCGGGAAGAATAGTTATACGTCTGTACAAAGGGAATTTTGTTGGACAGCGAAACTTTCTCTTTTTGTTTGAGAGTTTCCTCTCTAGGGATCTGTAGAGCTTTTTGTTTAGCTCGGTTAAGCTCTTGCAGACGGTACCCTCTACAGAGAAATTTGTTGAGCATTTTATTCATCTCAATTTCTGTGGTGACAGGATCATCGCAAATGCGTCTGATTCTCGGAAATTGGGATAAAGGCAATACCCTTTTGGATGAGTCGGGATGTGCGCCGGAACAATGTAACAATGTATTTCTATCAGTATCTTTAGTATACAGACTTGTGGAGATACTGTTCTCTTTAAGGTATATATAAGTACATCTAAGTAGTGTATGGAGCTATCGCTGATTTCATAGGTGAATTTAATCGTAGATTCCCGTGCATTGATTTCCTCAATCAGGTCAGTCAACTCATCTTTGCTACCCCGCCAGACTATGATCAAATCATCGATATATCTCAAAAACAGTATGATTTTGTCCCTGATAGTCTCTCTAGTGAAGAAAAAATCTTTTTCAATCTGAAACATATAACAGTTAGCAAACGCAGGGGCTACGCAAGATCCCATCGCGCAGCCCCTGCGCTGCAAATACCACAATTTGTCAAAAACGAAATAATTCATTTCAAGCGTCATTGATAATAACTTCATCATAAAGTCAATATCTGGACCTTGATATATAGGGCTCTCCAAAAGGAGCCGTTTAGTGGCCTCAATGCCTTCACTGTGAGGGATATTAGTGTATAGACTCACAATATCAAGCGTACACAATAGGCAATTTGAGGGGAGGTCTGTCAGATTTCACAGATGATTCAACAACGCGGTGGTATCTTTGAGATACGTAGTCTGGATCTGTACTGAGGGTTGTATGTAGTAGTCCAAGAATTTGGCGACTTTATAGAATATAGAGTCCCGGGCTGCTATGATTGGCGTCCCCGGTGGGTTTAGTACATCCTTATGCAGTTTAGGAATTGAATAAAGTACTGGTGCAATGGGATGATTTTGTATCAGAGCATCCACAGTATTCTTGGAGATTTTCCCTTCACTTGCAGCTTGGGTGAGGACTTGCTTTAATTGTTCATTGTAGCGTTTAGTAGGGTCCTCGGGAAGCAGGGTGTAGACATCTTTATCAGATAATTGTTGAAGTAGTTCGTTTCTATACTGTCCAATATCTTGAATCACGATCCCGCCGCCTTTATCCGCGGGACGGATCGTGATGGTGGGATCTTTACTGAGTTCCGTCAGGCATTTTAATTGGGATTTGGACAAATTGGGGGTATTCGTGGGACTGCGGTTCCCTTCAATCATGGCTTGGTGGTCCAAAGCTTTATTGAATACTTTCAGTGAAAGATTATTGGTTATCGGGTCAAACGTGGAGTGTGGACGAAAAGGGGCAATTTGAGAATCAGTTGCTTGCTCCACAGACCCTGTGTTAATCTTTTTTGAAAAGAATTCTTTGAGTCTCAGCTTTCGATTAAACTTGTATGACTCAATCTTCCATGTGAATTCGTCAAATTTAGGTGAAGGGATGAAGGACAAACCTTTACTTAACAACGTCATTTCTTCTGGTGAGAGGGGTCTGTTGGACAGGTTGAAGACTACCTGTTCTTGCTGTAGGTTACTCTCTTTCTTGAGGTTACGGACCCACTGGCCACCTCGTCTGTTAGCACGTCCCCGGACTCCACTCTCTGGGCCCGGGTCTTTACCCCTAAAGGGGGTCTCCGGCTAGAGGAGTCTTCTCTATCGCTCTGTGACGATGCCCCACCACTCGAGGTTTCCAAATCCCCTCGTCTCCTGCGGGACCGAAATTGACGTCTCTGTGCAGGTCTTGGTTGGGAGGGTGCTGTGTTGTATGCCCACGAATAAAACTTTTGTTCCTGATAGTCTTTGTGAACTGCTTCCAATTTGTTTCTTTTAAAGGTAATCAGATCCTTTTTATACGTATCAATTTGTGTTGCAGCTTTTCTAGCCACTTATTATCTGTATCAGCTTGCAGAGAAGCAAGATGCTCTTTTTCAAATGAATCAATTTTATCTTTCACCTCTGTGAGTTCCTTGGTTGCCTCAGAAATGACCAACAGGATTAGGTCCAGGCTACATTTGTTCAATATAGAAACCCAACGTCGGCAAAATTCAGGGCTATATTTACCGAACGTAGGGGTATTTTTAATCCTGAAACCACGCGGGATAAGACCTGCCCGGTGGTAGTCCGAAAGCGTGACTCCGTGTAGGTGAAAGTCAATTTGTCTTTTCTTTAACCTCAAAAGTTTGGAGAACAGCGTTTCATTGGGTTCTGCTCCTCCAGTAGTGGCAAAATTTTCAGTAAAGCGGATGTCCGTGGCATCGGAGTCGGAATAGGTGTAAGTCTCTCCTGGGCGAAGGGTAATGTTCCTGTATCCAGATTGCTCCTGCATATTCAGAGCTGGCAGCTCTGCAGTGTGGTTCTGTGTAGTAGGCGATGGAACAGCTTGCTGTTATGCTGTATGTGGTGCCATAATTACCAAGTGATTGGATATGTAGATAGAAAGTTCGAGTCGGCACTCCAATAAATGAATAAAAGTTGGTGATGGCCCCGGTGCCATGTAATGTGTAAGAACACAATAATGTAGAAACCAGGTCGGTACCGGCACTCACGGGACTTAATAAAGAAGAGATGACAGACACAGCGGTCCGTGAAGCGACGTTTCAGTTTATTATAACCTTTTTCAAGCTCATCTAAACAGTGCATACAAACATGTATATATACCTAATGAAACTATTACCTTAACCGACCCCCGTGCGACAGCCGCCAGCCTCCGTCCATGCCACCAGATCATCTGACATCATCAAATCGAGACGCGCACCAGCCGGTGCGTCCGGAGCTCCGGGCCGGTTGCTAGGCGACTACCTGGAAGAGTGACAGAATGCAAATGAGACCCGTGACCAAGTGAACATACAATTAAAAATACACAGTAACATCAACACCTGCAAATACACTTTGAAAGTACCTGTAATAACGTAATAAATAACGGGATATAACAATGATATGACTGGCCACCATGTCTATGTCTCTGAAGCTGTCAGGAGCAATCGCGGTCATAACGCATCGGTCAGGGCAATGCCGACGTTGGGTTGCTATATTGAACAAATGTAGCCTGGACCTAATCCTGTTGGTCATTTCTGAGGCAACCAAGGAACTCACAGAGGTGAAAGATAAAATTGATTCATTTGAAAAAGAGCATCTTGCTTCTCTGCAAGCTGATACAGACAATAAGTGGCTAGAAAAGCTAGCAACACAAATTGATACATATAAAAAGGATCTGATTACCTTTAAAAGAAACAAATTGGAAGCAGTTCACAAAGACTATCAGGAACAAAAGGTTTATTCGTGGGCATACAACACAGCACCCTCCCAACCAAGACCTGCACAGAGACGTCAATTTCGGTCCCGCAGGAGACAAGGGGATTTGGAAACCTCGAGTGGTGGGGCATCGTCACAGAGCGATAGAGAAGACTCCTCTAGCCGGAGACCCCCTTTAGGGGTAAAGACCCGGGCCCAGAGAGTGGAGTCCGGGGACGTGCTAACAGACGAGGTGGCCAGTGGGTCCGTAACCTCAAGAAAGAGAGTAACCTACAGCAAGAACAGGTAGTCTTCAACCTGTCCAACAGACCCCTCTCACCAGAAGAAATGACGGTGTTAAGTAAAGGTTTGTCCTTCATCCCTTCACCTAAATTTGACGAATTCACATGGAAGATTGAGTCATACAAGTTTAATCGAAAGCTGAGACTCAAAGAATTCTTTTCAAAAAAGATTAACACAGGGTCTGTGGAGCAAGCAACTGATTCTCAAATTGCCCCTTTTCGTCCACACTCCACGTTTGACCCGATAACCAATAATCTTTCACTGAAAGTATTCAATAAAGCTTTGGACCACCAAGCCATGATTGAAGGGAACCGCAGTCCCACGAATACCCCCAATTTGTCCAAATCCCAATTAAAATGCCTGACGGAACTCAGTAAAGATCCCACCATCACGATCCGTCCCACGGATAAAGGCGGCGGGATCGTGATTCAAGATATTGGACAGTATAGAAACGAACTACTTCGACAATTATCTGATAAAGATGTCTACACCCTGCTTCCCGAGGACCCTACTAAACGCTACAATGAACAATTAAAGCAAGTCCTCACCCAAGCTGCAAGTGAAGGGAAAATCTCCAAGAATATTGTGGATGCTCTGATACAAAATCATCCCATTGCACCAGTACTTTATTCAATTCCTAAACTGCATAAGGATGCACTAAACCCACCGGGGAGGCCAATCATAGCAGCCCGGGACTCTATATTCTATAAAGTCGCCAAATTCTTGGACTACTACATACAACCCTCCATACAGATCCAGACTACGTATCTCAAAGATACCACCGCGTTGTTGAATCATCTGCGAAATCTGACAGACCTCCCCTCAAATTGCAATTGTGTACGCTTGATATTGTGAGTCTATACACTAATATCCCTCACAGTGAAGGCATTGAGGCCACTAAACGGCTCCTTTCGGAGAGCCCTATATATCAAGGTCCAGATATTGACTTTATGATGAAGTTATTATCAATGACGCTTGAAATGAATTATTTCGTTTTTGACAATTTGTGGTATTTGCAGCGCAGGGGCTGCGCGATGGGATCTTGCGTAGCCCCTGCGTTTGCTAACTGTTATATGTTTCAGATTGAAAAAGATTTTTTCTTCACTAGAGAGACTATCAGGGACAAAATCATACTGTTTTTGAGATATATCGATGATTTGATCATAGTCTGGCGGGGTAGCAAAGATGAGTTGACTGACCTGATGGAGGAAATCAATGCACGGGAATCTACGATTAAATTCACCTATGAAATCAGCGATAGCTCCATACACTACTTAGATGTACTTATATCCCTTAAAGAGAACAGTATCTCCACAAGTCTGTATACTAAAGATACTGATAGAAATCCATTGTTACATTGTTCCGGCGCACATCCCGACTCATCCAAAAGGGGATTGCCTTTCTCCCAATTTCTGAGAATCAGACGCATTTGCGATGATCCTGTCACCACAGAAATTGAGATGAATAAAATGCTCAACGAATTTCTCTGTAGAGGGTACCGTCTGCAAGAGCTTAACCGAGCTAAACAAAAAGCTCTACAGATCCCTAGAGAGGAAACTCTCAAACAAAAAGAGAAAGTTTCGCTGTCCAACAAAACTCCCTTTGTACAGACGTATAACTATTCTTCCCGATCAATTGTCAGTGCAGCCAGAAATCTCTGGCCCCATGTTACAAAAGACCCTGACTTAAGAACCTTCTCTCAGGACAGTCTACTACCTAGCTTCAAACGCCAGAGAAACTTAAAAGATATCCTAGTGCACAATGATATTTCTAACTTCTCCCCCAGTATACCAAGAGGTTTCTTACAACGCAAACCTGGCTGTTACAGGTGCACTAGCTGCACTACTTGTGGATATCTGGAGACTGGTGACAATTTTGTGCATCCACACACCGGCACCAAGATAGCGATAAACCATGTGTTGACTTGCACGTCGACACACGTTATCTATATCATCAGATGTCCGTGCAATTTAGTCTATGTAGGAAAGACTACATGCCAGTTTAAGACCAGAATGGCTGGACATAGATCTCACATTAAAGCAGCACTCGATGGTAAAAGTGGCCCCACTGAACAACCAGTTCCCAGACATTTTAGGGAACTTAAACATAACTTAGCCACCCTACGTTATCAAATAATCGATCACATACCCCTGAGCCAGAGAGGGGGTGATCGTGACAGATTGTTGCTTCAAAGGGAAGCCAAATGGATACACCGACTTGACACGGTTCATCCATTTGGTTTAAACGAATCCTGCAGTATGCACTGTTTTCTGTAAATTATCCCTGACCCAGTCCTCTCATTTTTTCCATCTCCTGCTGCACCTCATTGCCCTGACCGATGCGTTATGACCACGATTGCTCCTGACAGCTTCAGAGACATAGACATGGTGGCCAGTCATATCATTGTTATATCCCGTTATTTATTACGTTATTACAGGTACTTTCAAAGTGTATTTGCAGGTGTTGATGTTACTGTGTATTTTTAATTGTATGTTCACTTGGTCACGGGTCTCATTTGCATTCTGTCACTCTTCCAGGTAGTCGCCTAGCAACCGGCCCGGAGCTCCGGACGCACCGGCTGGTGCGCGTCTCGATTTGATGATGTCATATGATGCGGTGGCACGGACAGAGGCTGGCGGCTGTCGCACGGGGGTTGGTTAAGGTAATGGTTTCATTATGTATATATACATGTTTGTATGCACTGTTTAGATGAGCTTGAAAAAGGTTATAATAAACCGAAACGTCGCTTCACGGACCGCTGTGTCTGTCATCTATTCTTTATTAAGTCCCGTGAGTGCCGGTACCGACCTGGTTTCTACATTATTGTGTTCTTACACATTACATGGCACCGGGGCCATCACCAACTTTTATTCATTTATTGGAGTGCGGACTCGAACTTTCTATCTATCTATCTATCTATCTATCTATCTATCTATCTATCTATCTATCTATCTATATATATATATATATATATATATATATATATATATATATATTTATATAAATGAATAAAATATCAACTAAAATCATACATAAATAAAAACATAAGCAGTACAACAATCTCAATCAGAGGCAATGGTTGGCAATATTAATGATGTTAATAAACCAAGTCCATCAAACACTGTGAATGATGTGAAATAGTCCTTGTCTTTATACTGGTGATTTATGAGTTAGTAGCAGGTTAGTAGATGGATATACATTTAGTATGATTAAACAGTCAATAGAATGGAATGATGAATAGTTGTTATCCTAAATAACGTAGTATATTTACGACTCCTTATTATTCTTGTAATTGTAGTTGCTGGCCTCAGCCAGATATGGTTTGGTATGCCCAAACAGCCAGCCAGATGGTGATTTTAAAAATTGTGGTTCCCGGCCTGGATAGCAGTCCTGTCTGCCTTATCAGGATCCGCCCATAAGATGTTTGCCACTGCATAAGAGAGATAAAGTTCTGGTGCCAAGAACCAATGCGTTTCTCTGCCTCTAGGGATTCAGCGGCTTCCTCAGAGAGTGACACTCTTGTGGGTATTGTGATATTGCATGGGAGGGGCAGGAGGGCTGGCACTCTGCACCATTTTTCACAAAAGGGCAATATCTGCCCCATTTTGAAGGTATGATGGGTTCAGGGCATACTTGCTTACTTATTATCTCTCCTCTCCAAGAGAAGTCCAGAGAGGAGACTCTCGGCAGCATTTCCAAGGGGAAGCTGGAACTTGATGTCATCAAGCCCTGCCCACATTTCAGTAACTGCCATGATTTTTGCCTATTTCGAGACAGGGAGGAGCTAAAATGATGCAATTTGCATAATTTTAGCCCTGTTCCATTCCCCAAAGAGCCGTGAATGCCAGTATTTGACCAGCAGAGGAGGGGGCTGTGTTGGCAGATGTGGGGGTTTAGCTAAATGCAAAAGGCTTGACCACACTTCCGGAGGGCCAGGAGGGGGACCCAGCCATTCCGGGAGGATAGGCAAGTATGGTCCAGGGTCTGCATTGTCGGATGCAGAATTCTTGGACCAGGGAATCCAGATACGACAGTGATGGGTGTGATGGTGATCTGAGGCTATGTCTTGAGATGCAACACCTGTATCTCGTAAACAGAAGGTATCTATCACCTACAGACGCCTCCTGCTGCAGTGGATTTCTATTTTAATGGTGAGGAACTGCACAGAGGCTAACTTGCGGCTGTTAAGTTCCTTATACTCGTGAACCAGGACTAGTGTTAACAAAAATACAAGTGTATTCCAAATCCTTTTATACCATATTTGTTAAAACTTTTAGTTACATAAATGAGATACCGTTGTTTCTGGTCTGTACCACTCTCCCCCTATCTAGGTGCCAGCCGGAGGAATAGCACAGCAGACTGCTGAGGCCTTACTTGTCTGTTTGAGGACAATAATACAGTCAAACACTTACACAAACAGATTCTGCTCAGTGGGCGAATTTGCTATTTTCCACCCAAAATCTACCACAGCTGTCAAAATATCTGTTACAAAACAGGCTAATTTAAGCAGAGGAACAGGTAATCATCATCTTGGCTTTTCACGTCATGTTAAACACTGACATGTTGCAGTAGAGAGCATTGCTGAGTATGGTGCTCAATTTTAAATCATCCTTTGCATTATCTATAGTTTACAAGATATACAGTACAGTGTGTGTTCTATGTCACACCAGGGGGCTTAGTCGACAAGACTGAGACCTCTGGTGGGGACCTGGACCGGTACCTGAACCGGGGAGGTTGGAGAGGACCCTTGCGCATGGACTGCGCGACAGTGCACCCAGAGCCAATAAGCAGTCAGAGGTAAAATACAACCGGAGTTTATTTGCAGATGGTTGTAATAATGACAGACAGTAAAGTATGCAGGGATAATGACAGTTCATGCAGATTGCAATACTTTACAGATATGATGAATGGTATTGATGGTGGAACATCGGATCCGGATATCGGATATGGAGATGACTGTGGGTCCGGAATGACGGACGGGAGATGACTGTGGGTCCGGAATGACGGACGGGAGATGACTGTGGGTCCGGAATGACGGACGGAAGCAGGAGATCCGGAATATCGGATTAGCGATGAAACATCGATGGTGGATGATGCTGGAGCATCGGAAGGACCAGAGTCCCGGAGCTAGGCTTGGTCGCTGGGCTGAGAGGCAGGATCACAGGCGGTGGAATAACCTGGACTTCACAGGAGATGGAACAACCTGGAACACACTGCAGCATGGAAGACAACACCAGCAGGTAAATACACTTGCACGGAGACAAGGACAGCTGACCATACACTGGAGACAACTGAAGCACTAGCAATGGTTCTGAGAGCTCCCAGCATACTTATCCCCACTGGGTGGCCAGGATTGGCCGAGGAAGTATGACAGGGAGATCAGAACCAACAGGATTGGACAGCACAGACATGTGACTGGAAAGAACATGGCAGCCCCCATGTCTGCTATGGCGGGAAAGTGTGTTTGTGCACACCATGCTGGATACTGGGAGCAATGGCGGCGGACAGGTGGATTGCCGTGCACTGGGGACTGTCACTGGGAGACAGGAGGCCGGCAGAGATGACGTCTGGACCGCAAGCTGAACCTGCGGAGGCACTTAGCCGGTAAGAAAGTCTGTCTGACAGCTCGGATCGTGACAGCACCCCCCCCTTTAAGGGTGGCCCCAGGACACCTTTTAGGCTTGCGGGGAAACTTGGAGTGGAACGCCCGGATGAGTCTGGGAGCATGGACATCGATGGCATTGGTCCATGATCGCTCTTCGGGGCCGTAGCCCTTCCAATCGATCAGATATTGCAGACGACCATATCGGATGCGAGAGTCCAAGATCTTACTGACCTCATATTCTGTTCCACGCTGGGTGCAAACCTTAGGAGCCTTGGGGAGCTTGGAATGAAAGCGATTCAAGACCAGCGGCTTGAGCAGCGAAATGTGGAATGTAGCTGGCACTTTCAAATAGGGCGGCAACTTGAGCTTGTAAGCTACTGGATTGACGACTCGCTCAACTGGGAAAGGACCAATATATCGGGGAGCGAACTTCATCGATGGCACTCTCAATCGAAGATTCTTAGTTGACAACCAGACACGATCTCCTGGACAGAGGGCTGGCACAGCTCTGCGTTTCCTGTCGGCAAATTTTTTGTACCTGCTTGAAGCCTTCAGAAGTGAAGAACGAATGAGCTTCCAGGATTTGACGAATTGCCGGATGGTCGTGTCGACCGCTGGAACAGAGGACACAGGTTGCAGAGTGAAGTCAGGAACTCGAGGATGAAACCCATAATTGGCAAGGAATGGAGTGACATTTGATGAAGAATGATATTGGTTATTATGGCAGAACTCTGCCCATGGAAGGAGTTGAGCCCAGTCATCTTGGGAAGAAGAGACATATGTGCAGAGAAATGCTTCAAGGTCCTGATTCACCCTCTCCGTTTGGCCATTGGTTTGAGGGTGGTAGGCTATGGAAAACTTTAACTTGATTTGAAGCAGGGAGCACAGGCTTCGCCAGAACTTGGCTACGAATTGGACTCCTCTATCGGAGATGATTTCAAGAGGCAGCCCATGAAGCTTGAATATCTCTTTGATGAAGAGCTGGGACAGCTTGGAAGCTGACAGAAGACCGGTGAGGGGAACGAAGTGAGCCATCTTGGTGAACCGATCAACAATCACCCAGATGGTGGTGAACTTGTCAGACTCTGGAAGATCAGTTTCAAAGTCCATAGAGATATGCGTCCAAGGACGATGTGGCACTGACAGTGGCATCAATTGCCCAGGAGGAGACTGACGACTGGTCTTGTGCTGAGCACATTTAGCACAAGAGGAAACAAAGTCCTGTACGTCCTGTTTGAGGGACGGCCACCAGTAGGACCTGGTGATAAACTCGTAAGTTTTCTGAATGCCTGCATGGCCAGCGAATTTTGAAGAATGCGCCCAACAGAGCAACTTCTTTCTTAGAGCTGGCTTTACATATCTTTTCCCTGTAGGGGGCGTGAGATTTGAAACTCTCGTTGCGGAGAATGCCACTGGATCAATAATAAAGTGTTGATGTGTGGACTTAGACTCACTTTCTTGCTCCCATGAGCGGGAAAGGGCATCAGCTTTTCGGTTTTGTGTCCCTGGACAGAACGACAGCTTGAAACGGAACCTGGAAAAGAAAAGTGTCCATCTGGCTTGACGGGGATTTAAACATTGAGCAGACTTGAGATACAGAAGATTCTTGTGGTCTGTGATAATTGTGATCTCATGAACAGCGCCCTCTAGAAGATATCTCCATTCTTCTAATGCCAACTTGATGGCGAGGAGCTCTTGATCGCCGATGGCATAGTTACGCTCTGCAGGCAGGAACTTACGGGAGTAGAACCCACAGGGATGAAGACGACCATCGGGCGCTTTCTGCGAGAGGACTGCCCCGACACCCACGGAGGAGGCATCAACCTCGAGAATAAAGGGCAAGGTGGTATCAGGTTGTCTTAAAACAGGATCGGAAGTGAACCTCTGTTTCAACAGATGGAAGGCTTCGATGGCTTCTGCCGGCCACTTCGCTGGATTAGACCCCTTTTTAGTCAAGGCAGTGATGGGAGCCACAATAGAAGAGAAGTTACGAATGAATTTTCTGTAATAATTGGCAAAGCCCAGGAAACGTTGAATACCTTTCAGCGAAGATGGAATTGGCCAATCTTGGATGGCCTGCAGTTTTCCTGGATCCATTTGAAGACCAGAACCGGAGACAATGTACCCTAGGAAGGGTATAGACTTCACCTCGAAGCTGGCACACTTCTCCAGTTTACAGTAGAGATGATTAGCTCGCAGCCGGGACAGAACCTCTTTGACCCAATAACGATGTTCAGTGATGTTATTGGCGTAGATTAAAATGTCATCGAGATATACAACTACATGACGATACAGAATGTCCCGAAAAATCTCATTGACATAGTGCTGGAACACTGCTGGGGCATTGCTGAGCCCAAAGGGCATGACGAGGTACTCATAGTGGCCGTCTCTGGTATTAAACGCCGTCTTCCACTCGTCGCCCTCTCGTATGCGGATGAGATTGTATGCACCCCTCAGATCGAGTTTCGTAAAGATGGTTGCACCGCTGACACGGTCAAACAGCTCGGTGATGAGGGGCAACGGATATCGGTTCTTTACTGTAATGTCATTGAAGCCGCGATAATCAATGCAGGGACGTAGGCCTCCATCCTTCTTCTTGACGAAGAAGAATCCTGCGCCAGCAGGAGAAGTCGAAGGACGGATGAATCCCTTTGCCAGATTTTCCTTGATGTAATTGGTCATGGCTTGAGTCTCTGGAAGAGAGAGAGAGGATAGGTTCTACCTCTGGGTGGTTCTTTGCCTGGGATAAGTTCGATAGGGCAATCCCACGGTCTGTGAGGAGGTAGGACATCAGCGCCAGACTTGCTGAATACATCTGAGTACTCTTGGTAGGGAAGAGGCGGAAGGTCTGCTGCATCGGCTGAAGAATGACGAGCTGGGAGTACCTTTTGGAGACAGGTACCGGAGCAGGAAGGATCCCAGGAAAGGATTTCCGATGTCTTCCAATCAAGACGAGGATTGTGAAGACGGAGCCAGGGTAAACCCAAAACCAGAGCATGAGTGGCTCGGGGTAAAACCAGGAAGGACAAAAGTTCAGTGTGCAGGACTCCCACTTTTACTGTAAGTGGTAAAGTTCTGCGGGAGACTGTCGCATCAGGAATCCTACTGCCATCCACAGCAGTAAGGAAGACAGTCTTGGAAAGATTTTCAGTGGGCAACCCCCACTTGCGGACCAGTTCTGCAGTAACGAAGTTGCCAGCGGCACCGGAATCAAGAAGTGCGGAGACAGTCTTGAAATGCTGACCAACTTGTAGGGAAACTGGAAGGACACAATCAGTTGCTGATGGAGAGGACTTAATTACTCCTAGCCTACCCTCTCCTTGACGGGCTAGGAGGAGGAGTTTTCCTGACGCTTTGGGCATGCAGAAATTTGATGTGCAGGATCGGCACAATACAGGCAGAGCTGTGCCAACCGTCGACGTCGACGTTCTCCTGGAGACAAATGGAAACGGTTTATCTCCATTGGTTCTTCTTTGGAATGGACCGCAGGAGCAGTGGGTAAAGAAGGCGGAGGAGTTGGCACTTTAACTGGAGCGCTCTTGTGACGTTCTTTAGCCCTTTCTCGGAAGCGTAGGTCTACTTTGACACACAATGAAATAAGGTCACTTAGACCTGAAGGTAAGTCTCTGGTAGCGAGTTCATCCTTAATACGATCGGATAGGCCATGCCAGAAAGCTGCGTATAAGGCCCCATCACACCAGGAGAGTTCAGACGCCAGAATCTGGAACTGGACCAGATATTGCCCGACGGAGCGGGATCCCTGTCTGAGACGGAGGAGTTCAGTGGAGGCAGATGCTGATCGCCCAGGCTCATCGAAGATACGCCGGAATGTTGACACGAAGTCCTTGTAATTGGACAGGATGGCATCAGATCTTTCCCATAAGGGAGACGCCCATTCTAATGCTGCTCCACACAGGAGGGAGATGATGTAGGCGATCTTGACCCTTTCAGTAGGGAAGTTACTGGGTTGCAGCTCGAAGTGAATCTCACACTGATTGAGAAAACCTCGACAGGTCTTGGGGTTCCCATCATACTTGGTGGGGACAGACAGATGAAGGCGAGGTGCAGCAGCCATTACAGGAGGATGAACGGGACTTGGAAGTTCTCTGACAGGCTCAGGGCCACTGAGAGTGGTCTGTAGCTTATCCAGCCGGGAAGACAGATCTTGCAGACAATGAATCACTTGGCTCTGCGCAGCCTCTTGCTGATCCAAGCGAACAGCCAGTTGCTGTACAGGGCTGGGTGGAGAAGCTTGGTTTGCGGCTGGATCCATTTGGCTAGTGCTTACTGTCACACCAGGGGGCTTAGTCGACAAGACTGAGACCTCTGGTGGGGACCTGGACCGGTACCTGAACCGGGGAGGTTGGAGAGGACCCTTGCGCATGGACTGCGCGACAGTGCACCCAGAGCCAATAAGCAGTCAGAGGTAAAATACAACCGGAGTTTATTTGCAGATGGTTGTAATAATGACAGACAGTAAAGTATGCAGGGATAATGACAGTTCATGCAGATTGCAATACTTTACAGATATGATGAATGGTATCGATGGTGGAACATCGGATCCGGATATCGGATATGAAGATGACTGTGGGTCCGGAATGACGGACGGGAGATGACTGTGGGTCCGGAATGACGGACGGGAGATGACTGTGGGTCCGGAATGACGGACGGAAGTAGGAGATCCGGAATATCGGATTAGCGATGAAACATCGATGGTGGATGATGCTGGAGCATCGGAAGGACCAGAGTCCCGGAGCTAGGCTTGGTCGCTGGGCTGAGAGGCAGGATCACAGGCGGTGGAATAACCTGGACTTCACAGGAGATGGAACAACCTGGAACACACTGCAGCATGGAAGACAACACCAGCAGGTAAATACACTTGCACGGAGACAAGGACAGCTGACCATACACTGGAGACAACTGAAGCACTAGCAATGGTTCTGAGTAAGAAAGTAAGAAAGTCTGTCTGACAGCTCGGATCGTGACATTCTATTCAAAATGTTTGTTCTTTTCCTCTTACTGTATGTGTCAGTATACGAGCATGAATTACAAGTATGTCCCCGTTCATTGTACTTGCAACGATGAGCATGCATCATGTGACTATTCAGGGACACTAGTGTCCTCATCTGCTACTATTGAAAGCAATAAGATCATCCGCATGTGCGTACAGATTGTGGCACGTGATTATTCTCCTTTCCATGTGTTGCTAATCTATCTTCTTATTTCTTACAAAAAATGTGATTAATGACTCCTAGAGAGGATGCTGTTCAGAGTCGTATCTCTGGGAGGCAATGGAGTCATCTGCTGTCGGGCTCCTGCTCTCAAGGGGGCACCTCTCTTGCACGTTTGAATCAGTTCATAGAAAGCCATCGATACCGCTTCTGTGGCTGACTCCCCCTCTTAGCAGAACTATAGATGTCACACTGTCATTATTTTAAACAAAATATACATACAGTACTGTGGCAGTCCAGTCCGGATGCAGCCCCAGGTGTTTGCAGAACAGGGCATAGTTGTTCAGTTTCCCCAGGTCAAGACTACCTGGGTTTAGGACTAAGAGAAATAGCCTGCAATTTCATACCTGAGATCCCATCCATGCAGATCCAGTCCAGGTGTTGGAGCAAGTTTTTCCAGCAATCAAGCACACATGTGTCACACTTTCTTAAAGCACGTTAGTGCAAGGGCTTTGGGCTCCTGATGCCAGCAGGTGGCCAGGTGATGGAGGGTGATGGGCCAGTGGGCTAGACATGGAGCCTGTAATCGTGTATGCTGTTTGTGGACCAGTGCCTGGTTAAGGTATCTGGTAAGTTTGCTGTGGAAAAGACATGTTTTATGTCCTGTGGAAGTAAACAGACTGCTTTTCCCCACAACTGTGCCAGAGTCTTGTCTGGTGAAAGGTTATTTGTTACAATACTTACATACATACTGTTTGTGTGTGTGGGGGGAAAGGGGGGGGGGGGCGCAACTGGGATGAACTTACAATACTGATGTTGTTAGCATTCCATTGGTTGGGATGCCGGCTATTGAAACCCAGTGCCAAGCGACAGAATCCTGACTGCTGCCGTCCTGACTGCCACTATCCTGATCATAAGTAAGCCAGTAAGCCACAGTGCGATAGAGTTAGCTTGCTGGGGGGTGGTGGTTGGGTTGGGTAGGTTTAGACACTAGGGGGCGTTATGATTAGGCTGGAGGGTTGGGGTCCTTTGGGCTGCGGAGTGGTAGGAGGCTTAGGGGAGTACAGTAATATGAACCTTGAATTCCTCCTTATGCCAGTAATACAGTATATTGGTTTCATGTGGGTTAAGAGAAAAGTCCCACTACATAATAAGATAAAGCTGGAAATACTGTAATTATAAGATGACCCCCCCCCCCCCCCAAAAAAAAAAAAAAGGACTGACATCAGCAAATGAAGATCTGATGTCACAAATTGAGGTGACACAAGCTGAAGGTGAGAATAAAATGTCACAAGTACAGTGGTCGGGTTGTGACAGTCCTACATATTTTAGCTGCAGAGTTTTAATTTGATTTTAACACAGAGCCAGCAATCCCCTGCCAAAAAAAAAGCTCCAACATTTCATTCTGCATATTTAAATTTGTGAACATTTGCAAAATCAATGAAGAATGTTACAACCTGTTATTTCACAGGGAAGCAATCTGCAATTTGTAGTCTCGAAGATCCCAATAAAGCAGGAACACTTGCTATGATAGAGAGATGAAAGTACTGTATGCTATGTACTTCAGGTTCCAGTGCATGTCGCACAATTTATGTCAGCTCAGCTGAGTTTAAATGCGTTATAAATACATATAATGGCCAGTCTTGAACTGCTGGGCACTGATGACATTATAACAGAGATCACAGCAGTGGGGCGAATGCTGCATAATCAGAATATATTGCACGCTGGAGACATGCAGGCTATTCATTAATAATTCAGTGCAGATACATCATTTGGAAAAAAAAAAGGTTTTGAGTACTGCGGAACAAGCCCTCTGACCTCTATTTGAAATATGAAAACAAACTGGTTATAAAGGAATTCTCTTTTCTCCAAAGTAAACATGCAGTGGCTGAAAGGTAAACCTGCAATTGCTAAAAGATATAAAAGGGAATTTATGAAAGTCCAAAACATGTGGATGTATAGTGCTATTTTGTCCTAGTTGTACTGTGCTGTATATGTCTTTGACCATCTCCATGTATAAATATGTGTCCATGTTTCTGTTTTTTTTTCTGCAATGTTCTGCAAAATGCAGCTGCGCACAATGGAAGTATTAAAAACATAAGTATAAAGGCAAGGGCCGCACGGATGGTGTAATGGTTAGCATTACTGCCTCACAGCGCTGAGGTCATGGGTTTGTTTCCCACCATGGCTCTAACTGTGCGGAGTTTGTATTTTCTCCCCGTGCTTGCGTGGGTTTACTCCGGGCACTCCGGTTTCCTCCCACAATCCAAAAATATACAGGTAGCTTTGGCTTCCAACAAAATTAACCCTAGAATGTCTGTGTGTGTGTGTGCATATGGTAGGGAATATAGATTGTAAGCTTCACTGGGGCAGGGACTGATGTGTATGTTCAACTATTCTCTGTAAAGCGATGCGTAATATGTATGCGCTATATAAGAAACTGTTAATAAATAAATCCATAAAGTATTGGAAGTACACAAAGGCTGTGTCTTGAAAACTTCATTGTACAAGGCACACCTTTACTGGACTGTTAGATGAATCTGTCAAATGGCTTCACCAATGACCCCCAAATGTACAGACCATAATAAAAAAGTGTGAAAGATGGAATTGTCTTTGTTTCTTCACACCCACCCTTATGTTGGTTATTAAAAATAACATGCACCATTTAACAAACCAAGCACTTCAGATAAAGAGACTGACACTTTTGTGGTTGAAGTACTTGGTTTGTTTATGCCCACCCAAAACAATCTACTAATGGGCTTAAGGCAGCTAAAAGTGTTGTTGATCTTTTCTGCAGTTGGAAGAGGTCATTCTCCTCATCAAATTATTCACTCTTATCAGTGTTAATATTATCAGCATCAGAGACATAACTATATATTTTAGTTCCTTGTGCCAGAAAGAGAATTGGTGCCTCCTCCCTCCCCATATTAAAAATAGGGACAGTGCGTATCAAGGTGTGCACCAAAGGTACAGTGGTGTGTTTTCATGGAGAATGGGTGTGGCTTCATGGGTAAGGTGTGCGGCCACAAAAAAGTGCCAATTCACAGCACACCTCACAGTAGTGTTCAAAAGTCATATTACACCACACAGTAGTACCATGTATACACATTACACAACACAATAGAGCCCTTTATACATGTTACACCACAGCTTCTACATGATTTGTAAAATTTGCATATTTTTGGTGTTTATATAAATAATCAGCACATGACTATTGTTTCACAACATAAATACAACATTTAGACATTTGCCTAAAAAAACAACAGTACACAACATAACTTGAAACAGGCTGGCACTGGTAACAGGTGTTAGGGAAGGGAGATACAGTATTAACATAGATTAAATGGTATTAACATAGATTAAATAACCTGCCCGGTAAGCAGCAAACGTCTGCTGCTTAGCGAGCGGTACTGAATTAGGCCCTATGACTAATAGTGCTTCTACAAATGGGGGCAAGGCGATTACTGAACATTACTTTTTGACACAGTGCACAACCACATATTTTATTCATTTATTTTTTTACATCCAACAACACACTGCACCCCACAGTACTTCTAGTAATGGATGGCTGCATGACCTTAAGGAATGTTTTTTTTTTTTTTTTTATCACAGTGCCTGAACACACTAAAGTTTTATAACTTCTCTTTTTTACACTAAAACTCAGGGTAAATCTAGTAATGGCCACACAGTGAATGTTATTGATTTAAACAGTGCCAGAACCAGAACTCACACAGGTTTTTTTATTTGTTCTGTAACAAAAAAAATTCTCCTAATGGAATGTTTTAAATCACACCGTGCCTTTTTAAGAACTACACAATACTCATAATGCCATTTTTAAAACGACACAGTGCCCAATAGCCACACAGTGACTGCATTTTTTTAAATGACAGTGTTCATTTGGGAACACAGTGCTCCTAAAGTCATTTTTATATGACACAGGACACACAGTGCCCCATTTAAGAAGAACACAATACTCCTAGTGCTGCAGCCCATTGTCACAAAATGACACCGTGCCCCTAAGTGATCACTGTCATGATCCTGACTGTGTTTCTCCTGTGCTATGGCTTACATCAGCATATCTATTATACCCCTTTCACACTGGCAAATATTTCCCTGGGTATTGCACATGAATGCACAACAACCCGGGAAATTGGTCAGTGAGAAAGGATCCTGAAAGAGGGGGTTCAATGTTCCAGAATTTTAACCCAGGTCCCAGGGTTGGACCCGGGACACTGTCGAGTTCAGAGGAAGCATGAACAGGTAACCCGGGTCGACTTGACCCGGGTCCAATTCACTGCACTGTAAAGGAGCCGCTGGAAGATGCTGAGATCTCCCAGCGCTGCCCCGGGCCTGCCTCCCGATTATGCTACCCGTCCGGCTTTATGGCAGGTCAGGCGGCTATTTTTAAAGCGCTTGCAGGCCGGGTCGAACCAGGAATTTTGCACCTGACTTGCAACCCGGCTTGCAAGAGCTTACTAGTGTGAAAGGCATATTACTGCATTGCTTCAGCTCAGCATGCAAACTGCAATCTGTGTTGATTGGTTTTGATTAGCCAACTGAGTGGAGAGCCTCTGAGTAATTGGCCGGAGCCTGTATACAGCATTCTCTATGCATGCTTAGGGTTCAGTGTTTTTCGGCCTGCTAGGCCTCATTCCATATCTGAGCCTAACCTAAGGTACAGACATGACTGGATCTGATCACCTAAATAAGAAATATCCAATCTTGTGGTTGCCTGAGACTATCTGCATCATCTGACTTTAGACACCAAGAGGTATAAGTAGAGAGACCAGAGATACAGAAGCTGCCGGTGGTGGTTTTTACCTATGGGCTGCAGGGCTGCAAACCCCCCCCTCCCCCCCCCAGGTAAAATCCGCCACTGTGTGAAGCCACATGCAGTCTGTGAGACAGCATTGGCTTCACTGTGACTAGCAGTCCGACCTGCCAGTCACTCAAGGCAGTCCCGTTGGGAGGTGTTCCCTCCCTCTAGGATGCCTCTTTATGCGCAGCTGAGGGGCAGCCCCTAAAAACAGGTTCCGCGTATGCGCAGTACCGCGGATGACACTGCGCATAAGCCGGACCTGGGACCATCAATACAATTCTACGGGACTGCTCTTGAAGCAGACTGGGGACAGCGCATGCGCAGTACCGAAGAGGCTACTGTGCATGCGCTGGTCTCGCAATGGTGTTCGGGACAAGAAGATGGAGGCAGCGGGGACCGGTAGCAGCGGCAATGGAGGGGCATCATCTCGGCTGCCCCTCTCCTCCGACAAGGTAAGAGACGCTATTGGAAGATGCCAGTTCCTCAAGTCACACAGCCTTAGAGTGAGCTTAGTAGCTGAGTTCCCTAGGAGAAGGGCCGGATTTGTCACTAGGCCTAGGGGCGGCACCTAATACGAGTGGCAGGCTGCCTGTGACCATGGCCGAATGGAGTAGCAGCATGCAGCGGCGAGTGATGAGCAGTGTGTCCCCCCTGTGCCCCCATCAGCGTATCTGGTCTCCCTCCTCCCCTTGACAGGCCTCCGCCGCCAATGAGGAGGGGCACTACATCACTGCTCAGGAGACCCGCCCCCATCACCCACTACATCCAAATAGGCAGCTACCATTGCCTGTAAAGGACATTTGGCACTACAGCGTTCTCTATGGCTAATAACCTGATTATGCCCGGCCACACTATCAGGTCTGATGTATCAGGCATCCCTATCACTGCCAGGTGTCCCGCTGTGAGCTGCCGATAGTAGATGCAGTGAGTGGGCGGAGCTACAGGCATATTGATGTGACTTGCTCTGCCTACTTCAGTCCCTCTCCTCTTGCTGTGGACTTGCAGGTGAGAATTATAACGTCATCGTGGGTCCTAGTTTCCTGTCGCTGGAGGAGGATCCATCATCCACCCTCAGAGGACCCATGCGAGAGAGGTTGAACTGGTTACTGGTATAAAATAATTTTGAGCAGTGTAGCTATGAGCCAGTAATTATGGCTTATATATTGTGGGGTTAATTGTATGTATATGAGTGTATTCTTCTTATAACATGCTCACTGATATCTCACTGTATGCTGTCTCTGTTCACTCAGTTTGGCCCCAGTTCCCCCCATTGAGTGTGATCTTCATATTACAGTGTGTGCGTATAGTGTAATGTGCATTATGGTGTGTGACGTATAGTGGAAGGTGCATTACGGTGTGGGGCGTATAGTGTAAGGTGCATTACGGTGTGGGGCGTATAGTGTAAGGTGCATTACGGTGTGGGGCGTATAGTGTAAGGTGCATTACGGTGCGGGGCATATAGGGGGTTATTTTGGTTCACTCTTTCTCACATATTCCTTCTTAGATGGACAAAACCATGTGCACTGCAGGGGGCAGATGTAACATGTGCAGAGAGAATTAGATTTGGGTGAGTTATTTTGTTTCTGTGCAGGGAAAATACTGACTGCTTTATTTCTACACTGCAATATAGATCTCACTTTGAAGTAAAACCCCACCCAAATCTAACTCTCTCTGCACAAGTAACATCTGCCCCACCTGCAGTGCACATGGTTTTGTCCATCTAAGAAGGAATTTGTCAGAAGGAGTGAACCAAAATAACCCCCAGTTATTGCAAGGTGCATTAGGGTGTGGGGCGTATAGTGTAAGGTATATTACAGTGTGGTGCGTATAGTGTAAGGTGTATTACAGTGTGGTGCGTATAATGTAAATTGTATTACAGCGTGGGGCGTATAGTGTAAGGTGTATTACAGTGTGGGGCATATAGTGTAAGGTGTATTACAGCGTGGGGCGTATAGTGTAAGGTGTATTACAGTGTGGGGCATATAGTGTAAGGTGTATTACAGTGTGGGGCATATAGTGTAAGGTGTATTATGTTGTAGGGCGTATAGTGTAAGTGCATTACGGTGTGTGGCATCATTTGTTAGAGGCATTATGAGGGGGGGGGGGGTTGGGTCGCCCGAAACTTTTTTGACATGGGGGAGCCAAATTTATAGTTATGCCCCTGACTGCAACACTTCAATAAAGGTGAGGTGCACAGTGGGGGAATTGGAGACAGTAAGGTATAGCAGCAGTGAGTGTGGCTGGGGCTTAGTGAGCGGCTGGTGAGGTGTGCAGTTGGATCTGCAAGGATATGTTAAAATGAGGGGGGGGGGGAGGGCGGCCAAACATATTGTGCCTGGGGGCGGCCTTAACCCTAAATCCGGACTTGCCTAGGAGGTAATACTTATTACCCTGGTTCCTGTATATCTCTGCTTTTTGCAACTCAGCTGACTTCCAGTTATATCGGTACACAGCCCTGTGCACAGTGTTTACAGTTGTACTGGTATCCAGCCTTAAAGCCGCATTTTTCAGTTCTCCAGCCTTAAAGCCGCTTCTTCAGCATCAACCTGCAACTCTTCAATTTACAAGCATCAACATTCAACCTCATATTCTCTTGTACAGTGCATGTTTTAGTGCATCTCAGTGCATCTCTTCATCAGGTAACTGATGAAGAGATCCTAATCTCGAAACATGTTGTTTCTGGACTAGTGCTTACCAGTTTTTATTGTCAATTTATCTACATCAGATCTCAAGGAAAGAAGGTGGGAAAGTGATTGTCCACAAGTATTTCAGATCCGGATCTTTTGGAATCCGTGTGTGGACTCCACAACATCACTGCCTTCACCCTAAGGTCCGATCAAAGTGTATGTTTTCACATGTTTTTTATTGGAGTGTATTTTGAAACAAATCTATTTTTTTAAGAAAGAAATTTGAAAGAAACCTAGATATACATTGAAAGCTGCATCTGACCGTGAGTAGGGGTATGACCTCCCATTCTAAAGAAACCTTGATATGTGTGTTCCAACTTACAAATAGTGAGTTGCGGTATGCCCATGACATACCTTCAAATTATTATAAAAAGTGTCATAAACGTTCTTTACACATTGGATTTTTTTTTATTTTCCATTTAATATACAAAAAAAATGAAAACTACTTTGGGAGAAAAAATATATGGAATTTGGAGCAGTGGAAAGAATGCATCATAAAAGGAGAGTATAACCTGATTTTTGAATATCCATACATTCATTGATTCATCTATAGAATTATCCGTGAGAGGAGCGCCATATTTAGAGTAAAAATTTCTTTTTTGAGACTATACCACTAGCATACCGCCCAACTTTTGCAGATCAGCAGGCGGGACGATACTGCTGCGTGCCGGAGGGGCGCCAAAATTTTCTGGGGGTGTGGCCTAATTTGGGGGCGTGGTCTATACTCGCAGCTCCCCCGCGAGGCCACGCCCCCATTTTGCCAGCTGACAGGGGGGACTCCCAACAGCCCCCCCACACCGCGGGACACTGCCGCCCGCGGGTGGGACAGTGGGACAGGCCCTGACAATCGGGACTGTCCCGATAAAATCGTGACTGTTGGGAGGTATGCACTAGGGAACTAAGGGAGATATCCCTCTACTCTAAATAGGTGACCCTCTACTCATATTAGCGCCAAGAGATTTTTCATAAAAGCTTTTCTAGACTTTAATATGCAACCCAAACACATGAGATCTGGTGCCAGGAATTTGACAATTTTCCTAATGTTGCCAATTGAACCTGGCGGAAACAACTAAGCACCCACTCATTGTGACTCGGAACCATTAAGTTTGAGTGGGTTTGTTTTCCAGGAAACCACACTCATTTACCAGCACAGATGTGCCCTCATTCTTTGTTGCTTCATTATGCAATTGGTTTCACTGGTTCCGCCATGTAAGTTAATGAATAGCAGGTGTTAGAGTACGTACACATCCCGCTATCCTGAGCCATGAATGCACATTGTGGCAACAAAGAATAAGGGGAACATATGTAGTTTTGAGTGATATTCTGTAAATCTTGTGACACGTATTTTAGTGGCTTAGCTCAATCTATTCAAATGAAGTGACATTTTTATTCTGTCACTTGACTCTACAATCACTGTACTTAGGGCTGCATTAAGAGAGGAGGAAGTCCGTGTGCAGACTCCAATTGGGCCCCCTCCTCTCCGGCAGTGCAATAAATTCTGGCATTGTGCCAGAGTCTACTACGCATGCACAGGTCTTCAGGAACATGGCACCCGCACCCCGTTCCATCCATGAATAACCATTGGTTTTTGCTGCTGGTGTTGGTCTGACGGAGAGTTGAGTATGATTAATGTGTGCAGTGAGTGGGCCCCCCTGGACCAAGGGACCCGAATGCACTAAAACTGCATTTATCAGGTCTCTCTCTCTCTCTCTCTCTCTCTCTCTCTCTCTCATCTATCTATCTTTCTCATCTACCTGTGTTTGAATGAACAAAGATTTACAGTGCTGATCTAGCACTTACCTGTGTTTGAATGAACAGGGATTTATAGTGCTGATCTAGTGGATAGTTAATAAAAAAGCTGACCCGGCTGTTCTAAGCTGGGATTTAAACACAGGACTGTTAGCCCAACTCTAATGACCAGAAAAGCAGAGGACACAACACCTGCAATTTTTTAGACATGTTGACATCTCAGGGAAAAATGTTATCACATAAGATTGGACATTAGAATTCTGACTTATGCATTGTATTTCTCTTATCGTTAAAACAGTATTACATTAGGTAAATATCTATTCAGCAGCAAATGCCCCATTCATAAGGGGCTGGTTAACTAAGATAATAAGATCATTTCTTTGTTTGGTTATATTTCCCCCCAGGCTACACACTGGAAGCTGCAAATGTTAACAAGGATTAGTAAATGACTACCGAGGATTTCAACTGGCAGCTCATATTTTGTATGATCAGATCCATAGGCAAACACATATTATTATTTACACAATTAAACTCTGGCGAGGCTACACATGGGAGAACAAGTAATACCGTGTAAAAGAAATACTGTATAGCAAACCCACATGACCTAGATGGGTACATTTACTAATATGGGAGTTATATTGAAGATGGGATGTTGCCATAGCAACCAATCAGAAACTATCTATAATCTTCTAGAAGGTGCTAAATAAATAAGAGGTATAATCTGATTGGTTGATATGGGCAACCTTAAAAAAAACTCCCATCTTAGGAAATGTACCCAAGAATATCATGCAGTGTGTAAGGTGTAACATGTAGTTTACAATATATAACAAAAGTCTAATGTTTTTTCCTGTATGGTAAGCAGTCATATTTTTGCTGTAAAGGTCTAGGTACTGAAAACTATTTAGAGGATTGCTGACGGTATAATCTCCGCTCTGCGGAATGTCTTTTTAAAATCCACTTTTCACATATTGGTCTGCAGACAAGCTGCGTTAGCTCTGTGGGTTTGACTTCCTGTGCCATGTGTTTTGTCCCTTCATATGGAGTTATTAGAGGGAGGAGTGTGGATCAGGATATATATAAGTCAGGTGGTACAGCGTTCTCTTGCATTCTTTAAAACATAACAGTTCAACAAAACTATAGAGGACTTTTGTATAATACACCTACGGTCACATTCCACTGGTTAAGCATTCAAAATGTTGTCAGTTAAATGCGGAATGCAGCCATATTCTATTGTACCCCAACTTTTGTGATTGTTAAGGCTCTTCAATTTCAGAAAATTCAGTTATCGTTCACGTCTGTAGGACTCCTGTAGAGGTGAAGGCATATGCTCTAAAAACTCATTTTAGCCAGAAGTTGAACCAGTGGCTTTAAAAAAAAAAAAAAAAAAAAAAACATACAGCTTTGCTCCAGGAACATATGTGCAAGGTACTTTATATGTCAGATATACTGTACATCAGCAGTAGCTGGGGATGGAGGTTCAATCGGGGAATGTGCCCTGGGTACCAGCACAGAGAGGTAGCCAGGTACTGACTGGATCTGGCCCAGCTGCTTCTCTTCAGTCCAATGTCTTCACTGGCAATCATCAACAGAGCGGTGACCTGAATGTCACTGTGTTGCAGCAACGGAACCTAAAACTTGTCTCCCATCAGCATGACTCTGCCAGGAGGTGGGTCACGTGGGTCCAGCTGTTGTATTTTAGGCACTGTAACAGTCTGGTCACAGTGCTGCAAATGAAGTAATGAAATTGCAGCAGAGCCTGTCACTGTCAGACAGGAGGATGGAATGAGCGGAGGATATGCTTTGGTAAATAAACTACTGGGTGGTGGCAGGCAACACAATGTGGAATCTTCATTGGGGGAAAGACAGCCCAGTAAGGGATATAATAAATGGGGGTTTTATGGTAATTATGGGCGTTGAGTGTCTGAGGAGCTGTTTTATAGACATTAAAATAGCCTGTGGTTGGAGAAAGTGGTCACTGAATAGCACAATATAGAACATATAATGTAGCAGGGCAGAGGAAAATGTTATGAGCTTTAATAAAAATAAGATGGTTAACCATAGGCAAAACACAAAAAAGGGATATGAGGGTCACTATATGGAAAAACAGACAAACTTTCAAGGGGCCCCATTTTTTGTATGCCCTGGGCTCCATTGACCCTAGATCAGATAGACTTTCACCCCCCGGTCAGAAGCAGAAGAACATCATTTTTTTAATAACATTATATACAGTAACTTCAGTATTATATTTGATTTTAATACAATATTTTGCATAATTCAAAAGTGTGATGTTCTTTCTGTGTGATGCAACAAAATAATTCTAAAATGCATCCAGAAAGTTGCAGAATATAAGGACAAGTGATGAAGAAAGGACTTATCAACTTCAGAAATCAATCTGTAATTTATATATGATTTATGGCTTATGTGATCGGAGAGACATCAGATGGTCTTAAGTAGAATACCAGACCAGTCAAAAGGAGCTTCCCAAAAAGGAAATGGAACCCAGACTTTAGAAAACCTCAGGGGGACAGCAGGAACTATTTTAGCTCCTGTTGTTTTGGTTTTGATAGAAAACCAGTAAGTATCCCTGGGGGTGGATGGGAGAAGTGGGCGGGCCCCATCCACAAAGGCCAGTCCAGGTCTTGTGCATTCTGCAGCCAGGAGTAATTGTGCACCTGTGGGAAACCTAGGTGCAAAACCTCTGATGCTGACTAGCACCCATAAGCTATGGCCTGTAAGGTGGGCTAGTGTCAGGGGTCTGTATGACTGTGTATGCCCAAAGAGACTTCAGTATTGGTGGTTCCTGGAAGGACACATTCCCACTGAAGCTGGACACTGCACACACTGGTGTCTATACTCTAAGGCCCTTATTCAGATCTGATCGTAGTACAAATTTGTATGGGAATTCTCAAAATGGGAAAAACCATGTGCACTGCAGGTGGGGCAGATGTAAAATGTATAGAGAGAGTTAGATTTGTGTGAGTTATTTTGTTTCTGTGCAGGGTAAATACTGGCTGCATTATTTTTACACTGCAATTTAGATTTCAGTTTCAACACCCCGCCCCCCACACACACACCCAAATGTAGATCTCTCTGCACGTTACATCTCGCACGAAAGGGAAAAACTTGACACTGCTTGATCCATTGTTTGTAGACTGTATGCTTTGTCTATAACCACTTGACAACTGTGTGGTGCTAACCAGTCAGGGAGTTTCTTGTTACTCCAAGTTGTGGTGTGAACAACTTGGTCTTTCTGTGGAAAAGAACCTGTGATTTAGTAAAACTGTTTTGTTTTCACGATATACCTTGGTGTCCGTATTGTTATTTTATGACAATCCCAACTAACAGGGCCGGTGCAAGGTTTCTCAGCAAACTAGGCAAATATTCTGCGAGCCCGCCCCCCCCCCCCCCTCCTTCAAAACACACACACACACACACACACACACATATATATATATATATATATATATATATATATATATATATATATATTACACACACGATTTATAGATGTGGCAATCTTTTGGCAGCTGACACCTCTCAGGCACTAGAAAGGTGCAGCTGCTGAAGAAAAAAAACTTTTGCAGGGGCCCTCCGTGACCAAAACATATCCCACCTTCAACACATAGCTGCCCAGGACATCACCGGTGCCACCAGCAACCCTCCCATTCCTGAACACTGCCACTACAGACAGCACACACCACGTTCCTACTAATTCCTCCGCAGACATCTCTACCAGCACCCCCTTCCCCCAAACACTGCTCCTGCCAATAGCACTCTAGCCTGGACAAGTGCACATTACTGCAGTCAGCACCGCCGACAGACTGTCTGTTGGCGGTGCTGTCTGTGGTGATGTGCATTGTCCAGGCAGGGGTGCTATTGGTAGGAGCGGTGTTTAGTACAGGGGGTAGCCTGTGGTAAGGGGTGTTGGAGCTGTGAAGGGGAGGCAGTAGAGGGTAGCCTGTGTGGGGGATGGTGGGGGGGATCGCTGGTGCCACAAATGGGGGGAGGGGGTGGTTTGGAGTTTTGAGGGGAGAGAGAGAATGAGAGGGTAACCTGTGGGGGGGCTGTGTCGGGGAGGGGGTGTGTGGGTGCCATGAATGGGGGGGTTTGGAGCTGTAAGGGGAGAGAGAGGGAACATGAGGGGGTAGACGAATGGGGGAGGGGGGGTTGAGGTTGTGAGGAGAGAGCATAAGGGGGGTAGCCTGTGTGGGGGAGAGGGTAGCTTGTGTGGGGGAGGGGGGGTCGCGGGTGCCGCAAATGGGGGGAGGGGGGGTCGCGGGTGCCGCGAATGGGGGGAGGGGCGGGCGTCCACTGGAGATTGATGAGGATTGCTGCCAGGGCCTGGTGGCTGACGACCAGCCAGGGATGGGGGCAGCAAGTTTAACATGGGTAGACTCGAGCGGGGTGAGGGAGGGCACGAATGACTCACCGAATAGCTGAGTAAGTGCTTGAAGTTGGCAGATGCAGCTTCGCTTCCTTCCTCCGGCTCTCCTCTGCGTAGCTTTCCTGCTGCTGGCCTGCTGCTCCTCCTGCAGCTCACTACCGCCCTCCAGTGGCCAATTAAACTGTTACACTAGCTAGTGCTGATAATCATCATTATCATCAGAGCCTAACTCATGTAGTTAATGACAAATATACCACATATGTATTTGATGATTGTTTGATTTATTTGTAATTATTTAAACCAAGCATCAGGTTTAATGTTTTTCTTCCAACAATGTTAGATTGCTTTAAGTCACATTTTAACCTTGTCGGCACTGTGGTGCTGGCAGTGCTGCCAAAAGAGCAGTGGTGGCTCCTGCCTTTAGACTTAAGGGGGGCTGCAATTTCCTGGGTACTGCTCGTTGCAAACAGGCATTAATTATTTGCAGGTTATTAGTTTGATTTGCTCTGTACTAGTGTTTGTATGCATTTACTGTAAATAATGATGTACTCATATGCACACAAACACAGGTACAGAGCAAAATACACACTTTTAATAATTAATTAACTAAACACAAATATTATTAAAATAAACTTCCACACACCTCCCTGTGGCAATGCATACCTTCCTTAAGCTGCATCACACTGAGTGACTCACTGAAATCTGGGCATGCTCACTGCAGAGATTTGTTTCTGGGCTGCACAGACAGCAGTCCATAGAAGCACTGTAGCTCTTGCGATTTGCACAGAATGGCTTCCTGTTGGAATCTATTGCTGTCATCGCTCCAAATACTGGCAGCCCAAGATTGGGAGAAGTTTCCAGCTCTGTGTATGATGAGCAGTAGCAGCTTCTAATAGAATCTTCTTCATGCTGAACTCCTCCCCACAGGGTTGAGCTGTTGCTGCACCTGCCCTGCTACTTCATGGAGCCTGGTGAGAGGAGGTTACCAGCGTGTCAGAGACACAGGCAGCCAGCACCAGAGCTCCGGAGGTAGGCGGCGGGGGCCCACGAGGGGGGAAGCACCGGAGCTCTGGTGCTGGCTGTCTGTGTCTCTGGTAATGTGATTTTAACTGGAGGGGCTGCAGTCCTGCAGCCCTATAGCAGAAGCCGCCACTGCAAAAGAGTCATTTTTGACAAGGTCACTGTGAATATAATGACTGTATTGCGACTCAGCTCATAGAAAAAGAGGGGTCAATGGACATTGTGTATAGACTATTGCCTAAATAGATTCACAGAAGGGCAGCATTTGTTATACAGTATGTTGCGCTTATTTTTAATGATGCAATGGTTCCATAAACTTGTTTACAACACATGCCCACTGCATATTACTCACGAGCTGTCAATTCTTCACAGTTGTCAGTCTGAACCTGTCAACACATAGATAACAGGTGTAGGCTTACGTGTACAATACTTGCCTTACATTACTGAAAAATAAGTGTTTCAAAGAGTGACTCAGACAGCCTACATTTATGTATATTTCTTATATAACATGACTTTCATGGTGAAGTGTCATGTCAGACAACTCAGAGTATAATGAATTTAGGTGAAATATTAATTGTGAGCCATTATACTGAATTTTGCTGCATCATGTCAACAAACAATAAAGCTGTGCCAATATTTCAAATATGGCAATAATAAAGTTCTCTATTTCAATTGAGCAAATTAATGCCAACAGCTGGGAAACACATACAGCAAACAAATTATTGATATGGTTTGTGTTTAATTAAATCTTTCAATATCAATTTTTAAATGCATTTGCATAGTGCAAAGATATTTGCGAGGCAGCAAGAGTCTTAACTTGACACCACCAATAATACCACTAATCATAACTGTCATTTTTAGAAGAGCCATAAGGGTAGATTTACTAAGGCATGGTTTGCTAAAGTTACCTGGTATTACTGACTTTGATATTTAATATATCAGTCAAAGCCACAAACTGCACCTTTCTCTAGCCATTGTGTCTTCTGATGCCTTTAGGCAGACAGGAGCCACAACTGGCAGTTGGGCTTCGAAAGAGATTTGCATCACTTGACAAAGTATGATCAATCAATGAGTTTAACTGAAGTCTGAGAATAACGAACAAGAAGTGGACTTTCTGCAATTTTGTAGACCTGGAAGACAATTTTCCCATATAAGTTGATACAGCCCCTGCTGGACTAACTAAAGGCAGCAACTGCATTTATGCAAATTTTATGTTTACACTTGGATTTCCTACAGTTGGTGTATATGTGTACACTATAGTGAGCAGATGGGGAAGTGGACTGTTACCTTGATGTCAGTTTGTCATCTGCAGAGAAGGAGTTAAGTGGATAGCCACACTAGGGTACTTTGTAACACCCCTTCTCATTGACCAATTGGCTTTAGCTGTGTCATGCCAGATGACAGATTCTAGATAGGGCATGCATGGGGTGTTGCAGAAGGAGTTGAAAATACATGAATGAAGCTTGGTGGTCTTATCTAGTTCTTGCTCAATAGCAGTGTGTGATCACTGGTGCGCCTGAAGAACTGAGATGGGTCCGAAGGCAAAAACTGATCAATAGTGATTACATTTATTATGCAGCAACATTAGAGAAACTGGCCAGGAATAAGCTGAGAGTAAGGACCATCATAGACAGCTCCATGTAATTGTCCAATGTTATTACAAACCTTCAAGTGTTTAATATTGCCTAGAAGATAATTATTTGGGTGGCAAATTACAGAGTTGATTTAAAATGCAGCCACCTCAAATTGGCATCACAATGCACTGTAACTGCACCTTTGCACAAGGGGACAAAGTGAGTGGGAGCCTGGACAGCAGTGAGCAGAGCCAACAACCATGCCATTGTTCCTCACCGGCCTCGTTCGATCCCAACTGGCTCCTCTCCAATCTGTCCTCAAGGCTTATCTTCCTCTCCCGACGCTCAACTTCTACAAAATCCACACCCCTTCAACAAAATCTGCACTGGCTCCCATTCCCCTACAGAATCCTCTTCAAACACCTCACACTCACATACTGGGCCATCTCTAATTCCATTGCTCCATATATCTCGAACCTCGTCTACATTCATACACCCTCCCGCCCTCTACGGTCAGCCGACGACTGTCGTCTCTCCTCCACCCTGATCACTGCTTCCCATGCGAGAGTACAGGACTTTGCCCGTGCTGCACCCTTTCAGTGGAACGCACTCCCTCGCTCCACTAGACTCTCCCCGACCTTGCAAAGCTTCAAAAGGGCACTGAAAACTCACCTATTCATCAAAGCATACCCTTTCACTGCATAAACTAGCTGGTTCTCCGACCCCTTGCTTGTTTACACCCTGCTATCTAGCCAACACCCACTTGATTGCACCTCTTGTAATCTGTCTGTCTCCCCTTCCTACTAGATTGTAAGCTCCTCCGAGCAGGGCCCTCTTCCCTCCTGTTGTCAAAGCCCTCTTCTCTTCACATTTCACTCACAGCTCTCCCATACTCAAACACTCAGTGACCATCTTCGTAAGCATACTCATCTCCATCATTGGCCACAAGCCTCTAGTTGTATGTTAATTGAGTCCGCAGTACTTATATTTAAGCTGTAATGTGTATTGAACTGTGGCGCTCTTTACTTGTACTCTATTTTTCTTATTTATTCAATGTTATGCCAAGTTTTGTCTCCCTGTACTGTTCCTTTGTGCGGCGCTGCGAAACACCTGTGGCGCCTTATAAATAAAATTATAATAATAATAATAATAATTGTGGAACACATAGTGAGCTTATACATTTGGTGTTTTGGGGCACAGTGATTGCTTTAGACAATGGAGGGATTTAAAAAAAGGGTACATAGGGGTAGATGTATGAAACAGTGATAAGGTAGAAGTGAGGCAGAGAAGAAGTGGCCCATGGCAACCAATCAGCACTGAAGTAACATCTATAATTTGCATAATATAAAATTATACAGAGCAGCCGATTGGTTGCCACGGGCCACTTCTCTGGCTCACCTCTCCTCCCTTATCACTGCTTCATACATCTACCCCGTAGTCACTGTATGTCATGGGGGAACATAGATGGAATTATGATATGTTGGAACACACATGGGAAGCATTATAGATAATTAACATCTACAATAATTCCATTCAAGGGCACACCATCAATAACAGCATTTGAAAGTAAAAGAATGTGAGCAATGTAAAGGCATACAGTAGGAGCATAACATCAATAGTGATGTGTATGTCTTACTTCATTGTGCCTATTATGTGCTGACAATTTCTGTAGGAAGTGGAACATGCAGTACTGAGCACACTGAAGGATGACATGAGAAGCGGACTGAAGTCACAGTTAGGATTTCAATTTCATAAATGAAAAACACTTGGCAGTACTCTGTTTACATGGTGGTAGTATTGAGTCACTGGAGTGGAACCCACATTATGTTATGATCTACTATGCAGCTATTAGAGTGCCATGTCATAAACAACCCCCCCCCCCCCCTTATCCCCCACAAAAAGACTGGTTCCATAACAACATCTGCAGCTTCTGAACCTCCTCTTAAATAGAATATCTGCTCAAGAGAAGTGTTACAGTGCTGTTACAAAGACAATCTCACAGTCCCAGTAGAATGACATAAGAACACCAAAGTGATTTGGTGAAGGTACAGTAAAGACAGCAACTAGATTTAAGTACATTTAACAATTGATAGTAAATTGAGTATGTTTATTATCTTATTAGGTTAAGTCTATCATGCTACAACTAATACAAAATTGTTTTCAAAGACCAAACTTGTGTGTCGGAAGCAATGACACCAGAAAATAAATACTGTATAACCATTTCTGGTACATATGTAGGTCACCTATTGCCAGAGCAGAGTGGGAAGGGCTACTGTATTTTGTGCTTTTTATTTATGTTAATGCATAACAAAGACAATGGGTGAAATTTAATAGGATGAGAGATTCAGAAAGTGAGAGATTTGGTAAGAAATCTCCGGGGTTTTTTTAAAGCGGCAATCATTTACCCTGCAAAACCAGTTTGATTTTGAAGTGTAAATGATTGCACCTTTGAAAAAACTGGAGATTTCTTACCAAATCTCTCACTTTCTGAATCTCTCATTTGAGGCAATTAATGTGTGAGTGATAACATTGATTATTATTAAATTAATAGGCTACATAAGGTCACTCACTAGTATAAACATTATAGATACTGTAACTCCTAACTGGATGTCATTTAAGAAGAACCTAGGTACAATGCAGAGCCCTTTTTGGTGGCATTGTTCACATTAATTTGTACTATCATTCCCCATTCCCTTAAAGCATATGGCTTTGAGGGAGGAAATTGTTTTGCTCTAGTCAAGTTCATTTTGTGGAGGAAGAATATTGACTAGAGATAGAAGGGTAATGTCTGGGTTTATTTCTTGCTGTATGGTGTACACCCATATCCACTCCACAAACCAACTGAATGCTAAAACAGCTCAGTGCTTTTGGAGGTTCGAACCCAATTGTATTATTTTTTTTAATTTATTTACAACAAGTTATTTATATAGAGCACACATAGGCCCTTATTCAGATCTGATCACAGTACAAATGTGTTTGGAAAATGGGCAAAACCATGTGCACTGCAGGTGGGGCAGATGTAACATATGCAGAGAGAGTTAAATTTGGGTGGGGTGTGCTGAAACTGAAATCTAAATTGCAGTGTCAAAATAATGCAGCCAGTATTTACCCTGCACAGAAACAAAATAACTCAGACAAATCTAACTTTCTATATACATGTTACATCTGCCCCACCTGCAGTGCACATGGTTTTGTCCATTTTCTGAACACATTTGTACTGAGCTCAGATCTGAATAAGGCACATATTCCGCAGCTCTTAGTTGAACATTCACATCAGTCCCTGCCCCAGTGGAGCTTACAATCTACTGTATATTCCCTACCATATGCACGAGCACATACATTCATTGTAGGGTTAATTTTGCTGGGAGCCCATAACCCTACCAGTATACCTGTATATTTGGATTGTGGAAGGAAACCTGGAGTAAACCCACTCAAGGACGGGGAGAATATACAAACTCTGCACAGGGCCATGATGGGAATCGAACCCATGACCTCAGCACTAAGAGGCAGCATTGCTAACCATTACACCGTCCGTGCTGCTTTTATTAGCATACCAGACGGTGGTAGTATCGTTATTTCAACATTTTAACCTATCGACTTGACTTGGCAATAATTTAAAAGGAAAAACCGCCTTTAAATCTATGAAATAATTATATGGAGACTGCAGATTGGGGGCTGTTACCTTTGGCCTGGATCATTACAGCGTTTTTATTATGACTCTCAACACTACTGTATCTAGTTTTTTATCTGGAAACAGGACGTCCTTCAATTATCACTGCTGTCATATTTTAACACCCCTGCTGGGAACTCCCAGAGAGACACTAATCTGTCCACAGGACATTCAACAAGCTAGATATGAGATTAGTGCTCTATTTTTTACATAGTACCATTATCATTTTTTTTTATGTCTTATAATGTTGTTTAAAGTGAATGCATTCTGAAGCTTAGTTAAACATAGCCCATTATATTCATAGTCGTGAGTCTATCCCCGTTACTGTTTTGTGCATTAGAAAAAGTAGGACAGTTGGAAAGAAACAGGAATATCCAAATATACCAGTTGGAAAGTAAGCTGCAGTTCATAAAACAGGCTGGTCAAATACTTACCAACAAGGAATGCAGAAATACAATAAACAATTAACATCAATTAAAAAGTGTATTTATTGTCTGTCAGTTGTGATGAGTTCAAATCATTTCAGTAGTTGGAGTAACCAGAGAAAAAGTTACATCACTCGAATTGTTTCCTTAGTAATAGAGTGCAAGAACAAATGTTTTCTAACCCACAGTAACCAATCAGCTGAATGTACTTTCATTATGATAAATGGAATGAAGACAATTAGAATTAACATTTGTAATGGATTCCAACATGCTTGGGCTTCATTAATTAAGTCTGGGGGTAAAATTTATTAAGCAAAATACGGTTGGATTTGGCGTATTCGTATGCAATTGTATTTTAACAGGGCCTCGTATTCATGTTTTTGAAATTAACTAATGAATAAATATGTTAGTAATTTGCCTTTTAAAAGCCGATAATATCGGTCATATTCGTATTCCTGTTGGTATACGAATATATACGCCATTGAAAGAATATGACTTGTATTTCTCATTTGCTCCATGTTATTTTTTACATTTACTAATGATTCGTATATGAAAACCAGTCCAATTGGTAAAATAATACAACTTAAAAATACACCTTCATTTTGAGTGTATTTCACATGTTTGCAGATTTACACATGTAAAATAATCTCTATTACATCAGCACAGCTACTCCCCCTGCACAACAGTGTGCCTTATGAAAGTCCATTAACCACATTAACGTCCATTAATTCAATTAACTGCTTCTTATAAACATGGGTAATTATTATGTGTCTACTGTTGGCTGTGGGATGCTGGGGTCATGAAAGTGGACATCAGAAGCAGGTTGTGCAGGTAGCTTTGAGGCTGCGTTGGTGTTATTTGTTGAGATATCTGTGATTCCATACAACAAAATAAGGTTGACATACATTAGGTCAAGCACAGATGGTCCACAGGTCTAAGGTAAGCACTGTAAAAATGTCAACATGGCTATGGCCTATACGGCAAAAAGCTCCACAAAAGCAATGGTTTGCCATTAGAAATGTGCTGGCAGTAGCTCATGATCACACGAACCAGGGTGCAACTCTCCGCATTGCTAAACTTCGCCATGCGGCGTTTCTTGCCTCTGGCTAGAGATCCCTCACCTGCATCCTCCTCAGCAGAGAAGGATTCCTCCAGCTCCTGAACCCCAACTCACTAACCTCACTCTCAGACATTCAGACAAACAAAACACAAATAAAAAAACACAAACACACCACACACTTCCGCTCCTTACCGCACAGACTCAAAAACACAAGCACACACACAAACACTCACAAATAAGAGACATTAAAAACACAAATACTAAAAATCAGACAAAGTTTTAAATATAGTAAACAAACAAGAAGGCAAGACACCTTACAGCACAATACCCAATCAGAAATCGCAAAACACATGGCTGGAAGAACACTCCCAAGTCTGAAAGTTCAGACAATAACTAATTGTTTTTTCTTTATAAAAAAATACAGCCGTATATCTTAAATACATACGTATCTATCAAAATTAAAAGGAAAAAAAAAATGCATAAAAATAGCCATAACTCATGTACAAAACCACTGAAAAATATACATACAAACAAAAATATGGAAAAAAAAATATGACGACCAAATACAAATACATTACCGATGCCAGTCGTATCCAGTCATAACCACACTATGAATACGACTGAGACGTAGTCACATTCTTAGTAAATTTTGCCCTGTATGCCTTAACCTAAGAAAAAAAAGAGCAAGCAAGGTACAAGAATAATAATACAAAATTCACAGTGTGTAATAATAAAGTTAGTGCATTGTACTTCTCAGTACAAAGAAAGGGATTGAGTTGTCTAATGAGGATGCTTGTGACGCACCATCCAGTATTTGAAGAACCCATTGTATTGTGAAGGGGACAGAAGTGCATAGATTATCACTGTGACAAACTGCAGGCTGATAATCATAGCTTAGGCGTAATAATTGAGTAATGATAACTTAGGTGATGTATGATTATATTTGCAAATTGTTTTGCCATTCCAAATAAAAAGTTATTATTATCATTTTTTTTACATATGTATTATTCTTTTTTGCTTTTTTTCCTTTCTTCTTTTTCTTGTTTCCATTTTGAGTGTTGCCATCTGAACACCCACGCCCATCGTATCCATGTGTGCTGGGCAGATGGAAAGCTGGAAAAAACAGACATTTAAAATGTATTTAAGAAGAGTGAAAATAAACAAATCATTGGAAGCGGAAGACCTGGGGGTGTGCATAATGAGCGGGAACAAGGGGTCAGAACAAGGAGCTGGCAGGACACAGCAAGTATACATTAAAAATGCTTTGATACAGTATCATGAATAAACATTAATTTATGAGAAGCAACAGCATGGAATGATGGTGTTTGTTTTTTTGGATGCCATTCCAAACTCATTTAACACTTGATAGGCTGGCATAGAAATCAAAATTAGTTGGTATACCTTCATAAATGTTAGCAAGGAATCATAATAGAAAGGATATGGCATGATAAATGTTGTCCAGATAACGGGCCAAATGTATTAACCCTTTGGGCAAAATTTACTAAGATGGGAGTTTTATACGGCGTGGCTTGGACGAGTTAGGAGAAAGGCGGCAGGTTCCCTGCGCTCCTGGCATTTATCCTGTATAATCTCCTATTTTTATCCTGTTGGTAGCCCTACTACCTGTGCTGACTGCGGGACACTCCACCAAACTGTTGAAAGCCCCTGTTGGTGACACACAGCGGCCTTTATCTATTGATCCGGCGGTGACACCAGCTGCGGCCTACTGACATCGCGGACCTGGAAGCCGGGGTTCTCAGTACTGAATACATTCGTACTGTACACGGCGCTCTGCTGCGCGGCACCCTGTTCTTGGAGAGCTGGTGAGCTGGGGTGATAAGCGCTGGTGGTCTCTCCGGAGTGTATAGCGGGGAAAGCGGCTAGTGGTCTTACCTGAGACACGCTGCCGCGGTCCGCACGGGGGGGACCGGCGCCATCTTGCCCCGCACGCCCGTTCACTGGACTGTGGAGCTTGTTGTGGGGCGCTTTGGATCTTGTGGCTGCTGGTTGGTGCCGGTGCAACTTGGACTTCCCTGATGGTTTTTTTAATACTTCTCAGTGAAGCTGTTCTGCGGCCCTGCAGTGGTGAGTGGTGTCTGACACGGCACACCTGATGTGCCGGCGCCATTGCCCCTGGCTGGATCCTCTGTCAAGACACTGCTGACTGTAATCTACCTTTGGATTCCCTGGCTACTTATATCCTGTAGCACATAATACTGCCACTGTCCCTCACGGCTAATTGTCTCCTGTACACACTTGGTGGCGTGCTAGCCGCCACCATTTGACTCTGGGTCTATCTTGCTGACAGCTTGCTTTTCTGATAGTCCTATAAAGCCTGCTACGTGTGCTTTCTATACATGACCATGGAGTCCTCCCTACAACAAATACTTAGAGCGATCAATGGCTTCACTATTAGGCTTATTCATCAATTAGATACTATACGGGGTGATGCCACAGTCTCTACATGCAACATTGAACGGTGTGATGCAGTTTTCCCTGTGCCTATTGAACCACTGGCCCCGCATGCTCCTATACCTGACTCTGCTCTGGTTATACACTCCTCTGTGAATCCACATAAACCTGAGACTGTCTGCTGCAATGCAGCTGAGAGTATTGAAGACAGCAAGATTCTTATTCGGGACTCTCTATTGCTGTTGTTGGCTATGTTAAAACCCTTCAAGATGATTCTTTCCTATTTTCAAAGTTCTCCTGTTCATCCACGAATGACTGGAAATGGACTTACTATTGTAAATCTGCTTTTCCGGGGGACAGAAAATTGGGCAGATTAATGTGTTTCCTTTTAATTTAGGTTGTCCGATCTAACTACCTTTACCCTTTATTATTTTTATTATTAATTTATGTTTTCTTTTTATTATTTTCTATTTTACTTTATCCGACTATGGGTGGGTCTATGTATATAATGGCCTTTGGGTCATTGCCCCTAATGGTCCTTTTGTCCATTACTTGCTCATGGAAGGGCTTTGAACTATCATTGCTTAATTAAGTGTTAGACAGCTGGCCAGAGTAGTGCTCTTTGTGCTATTATAATTCAAAAAGCTCTCTTCATTTGTTTCTATCCTTGTGTATATCCTGTTTAAAATAGGCTATATTTGACACGTTTATTTATTTATTTTATTTTTTTCCTTTGCTGTCCACAATTGCAGATAATGGGGATGTGGGTAGCTTCTGGTAAAGTACACTTAAATGGTCACTGGGTCACTGTCCCATTCTATCCACTTAACTAATATTCGTACACTGTTGGGTAGACTATACATTGCTGCTGCCTTATCCTATTGGTATATAATTGGCAGTCATTTTGTCACTGCCCCCATTAATCCATATGTCTTTTATCCGTCTAGAGTGGGTGGGAGGGTAGGGGTGGGGGGGAATGTAATAGATAGATAGTGTAGTTTAGTGGGAGAAGGGTTAGTTCCGGGATCCAAGTATTTCCTAGGTTGGGGTTAGGTTATACAGGGTGGGGGTTATGTGGAGGGTTGATTTGGGTAATTTGTGGGATGGTTTGTTTTGGGGTTTAGCATAGCTTAGTCTTTTTTTCTTTTATGTTGTTAGACATAAATATTTCATTATAATACTGGTTACTGCTCTGATGTGATGCTATCCTAATTAGACATAGTACAGGTTAACTATGTTTGCTATAAGATGAAACTGTCCACTTAATACTCCCTTCTGTAATGTGATATCCTGCTATGCCTATTTATAACTATGGCCTGTCTAACCTGAATGGCGCCTTCAGGTGGAAGGCATGTTATTTTCCAGATGTGGAGATATTATATATATCTGTAACCGTACTATCTACTATTTGACTATGTATCATCTTACCACGTTGGATGGCTTCCTGTCGCTTGTCTATGTTAAGTTTATTATAGGTTTTGTCTGTTCACACAAAAACTCAATAAAAAATACTCAATTAAAAAAAAAAAAAAGATGGGAGTTTTATTTCACATGGGATGTTGCCATGGGCAACCAATCAGAATCTTTTGTAAAGACAAAGAAAAAGGGGTATAAAGGATTGGGCGCTACCTCTGCAGCAAAAACCACTAAACAAAAAGTATTGCAATTACTATAAAAGACATATAGAAAAAAGGAGGGTGTATAGTTAGCTATTTGGTTTACATGCACTGTGACCTCCACGCAGAGGCGTACCTAGATATTCGTGGGCCCCATAGCAAAAGTTTGTAAGGGCCCCCTATTTAGCAACTGATGGTGATAACTGTATGTAAAATATATTACTTAGACCGTAAAGATGGGCCCCCTTAAGCTCTGGGCCCCATAGCAGCTGCACCCCTTGCACCTCTGGTAGTTACGCCTTTGCCTCCACGCATGGAAAAGTTGATTTGAAGGATCCAGCTAACTATTGGAACTGTCCTTTGCCTTTTGGAAAAGAATGCCTCAAGTGTTGACATCAGCGCAAGATACCCTCAACTACAGTATACACCCTCCTTTTTTTCTATAATCCAATCAGAATCTATTTCTTATTTATTCAGCACCTATTAGAATAGATTAGACAGTTGCCCATAGCGACATCCCATGTCAAATACAACTTGCATCTTATTAAATTTCCCCTTTTGAGTGCCAAGTGAATTTGTCAAAAAAAAAAGGTTTAAAAAATAGGAACAAAGGAATATCACTGCAGAAAAATGGAATCTGTCCTGATTTTATTAACCCTTTGAGTGCCAAGTGAATTTGTTCATCATAATGACCTGGAATGATTACCTTATATAGGAAATCGTGTGAGAGAATCAGAAAGTGAGAGATCTGGTAAGAAATCTCCAGTTTTTTAAAAGTGGCAATCATTTACACTGCAAAATCAAACTGGTTTGGAAGTGTAAAATATTGCCTCTTTTTTTTTTTTAAATGGAGATTTCTTACCAAATATCTCACTTTCTGATTCTCTCACACTATTTAATTTCACCCAAAGGCGTAACTACCAGAGGTGCAAGGGGTGCAGCTGCTATGGGGCCCAGAGCTGAAGGGGGCCCATCTTTACTGTCTAATTAATATGTTTTACATACATTTATCACCACCAGTTGCTAAATAGGGGGCCCTTACAAACTTTTGCTATGGGGCCTACAAATATCTAGTTACGCCCCTGATTTCACCCATAATCTTTTTTACGCATTTTTTTTTTTTTTATTATTGATATAACAAATGTGAGCAATGCTGGATTTTTTGGTGGCTATTTTGAACATCTCCCACAGAGATGTTGGCAATCAAAGGGTTAAGCTTTAACAAGTAATAATGTGGAGCGTGATATAAAGTGATATACTGTAGAACCAGCCATTCAGCTTCTTACTGTCATTTCTCAAAAAAAACCTGCAACATGGCAGTTAGGGGCATATTGGCTGGTACTTTATTACTCTTTATCCCTTTTGACTTTATCACTTGTTAAGGCATAAAACTTTTTGGCCCAATGGGCCAGATGCACTAAGCTTCAAAAGTGATAAAATGGAGAGTGATAAACAGCCAGCCAATCAGCTCCTACCTGCCATGTCACAGAATGTGTTTGAAAAATATCAGGCAGGAGCTAAATGGATGGCTGTTTATCACTCTCCACCTTATCACTTCTGAAGCTGAGAGAATCTGGCCCCATGTGAGATAGGTATATCTGTTTAATAATTGTCCGTCCTGTCTCTGACATGCTCAGTACATGTTGGAACTCTCCAGTAATTGCCACGGGTAAGAGGGAGGAGGGGGTATACTGTAGTTTGGTCAGTAAATATATAGTATTCATTACTTAGTAGAGGTGCTTTTTGGTTACTGCATTCATTGACATCAAACTCCAGAGACAGTGGTATAATGGGGAAAATTCCAAGGAGGCATTTTCTTAAAGGCTTTGTGAAAACATATGGCAACCTAACAGCCTACATAAAGACCGAACCAAAGTGATCAATCTGATTACCCATTAAAGCCAATCGATTCATCCACCTTCCTTCTGACACTTTTTTTAATTGCCAGTGAAGCATGGCATGGCGATACAGGAGTTGGTGAAAGAGGAGCAAGAAAAAGACAGAACAAAGATATGGAGGAAGGACTGAGGGTGGATGCATGCTTTTTTTGGGAAGGGAGGGGGGCTCCAACTCGTCTTTGTCGATAAAAACTGGTTGGTCAATGGTGTATGTATCTCTCCAACCTCATTCCTGCCTGTGTCTCTATGCCTTATCACCCCATGTCTCCCCAGGCCAATCTTCACCTGTGTCACCCCAGTCTAAACCCCTGTGTCTTCAGCCTTGTCCTGGCCTGTGTTGCACAAGCACCTTCCCTGTGCCGCAACCTCATCCCCTGTGTCTCTCAGTCTTGAGATATCCACTCACCTCCCTTGTCTCTTAGCCTCATCCCTATTTCTCTCAGTCTCATGCCCCATGCTGCATCTTGAACTCCCATCCCCTGTATCACTCAGCCTCACCCCTATTATCTGGGTATCTCAGACTAATCCTTCTCCTGTGTCTCTCAACCTCACCCACTTGGTGTCTCTCAGTGTTATGCTCCTGTCTCTTTCAGCCTCACCCCCTCCCTTTTGTGTCTTTTAAGTAATGTCTTTCAGCATCATTATACCCCGCAGGCTCAGCGCCACACCCATCATTGCCTTTCTCTCCAGCAAACCCCATTGTGTTTTTAGCTCCGCCCTGGCTCAAAGTTAATGTCCACCACCCTCACCACCACTGCCCGACACATACAGTAACGGTCCAACCCAGTCCACACTTTGACTAAAATTTTAAAATTTACAAAAATCATAAAAAATCATCATGACGGCCTTTTTCATGCCAAGTCCGTTGTCATGTCAACCTTTTCCCTGTGTTGACCTTTTGTCAATGTCGATCTTGTGTTCATCAACCTTTTTTAATTAGCCACCTCGGTATGAGGCATAAATGTTTCAGCTCCAACACACAAACTGTACCCCAATCACCTCCCTCTCACACATATATACCCAGCCCTGCCCCAATCACCTCCCTCTCACACATATACACCCAGCCCTGCCCCAATCACCTCCCTCTCACACATATATACCCAGCCCTGCCCCAATCACCTCCCTCTCACACATATATACCCAGCCCTGCCCCAATCACCTCCCTCTCACACATATATACCCAGCCCTACCCCAATCACCTCCCTCTCACACATATACACCCAGCCCTACGCCAATCACCTCCCTCTCACACATATATACCCAGCCCTGCCCCAATCACCTCCCTCTCACACATATATACCCAGCCCTACCCCAATCACCTCCCTCTCACACATATATACCCAGCCCTGCCCCAATCACCTCCCTCTCACATATATATATACCCAGCCCTGCCCCAATCACCTCCCTCTCACACATATATACCCAGCCCTGCCCCAATCACCTCCCTCTCACACATATATACCCAGCCCTGCCCCAATCACCTCCCTCTCACACATATATACCCAGCCCTGCCCCAATCACCTCCCTCTCACATATATATATATACCCAGCCCTGCCTCAATCACCTCCCTCTCACACATATATACCCAGCCCTGCCTCAATCACCTCCCTCTCACACATATATACCCAGCCATGCCCCAATCACCCCCCTCTCACACATATACACCCAGCCCTGCCCCAATCACCTCCCTATCACACATATACACCCTGCCCTACGCCAATCACCTCCCTCTCACACATATATACCCGGCCCTGCCCCAGCCACCTCCTTCTTATTCACAAATACGCCAGTCACCTCTAACATATATATATATATATATATATATATATATATATATATATATATATATATATATATGTACCAGACAGACAAAGGCACTCGGAGACTTGTAAACGGTGAAAACTGGAACGGATTTTAATCCATCGGCCTGTCAACGTTTCGGGGGTCGTACCCCCGTCGTCAGGACATAAGGCAAGATAACGACATGTCGTTATCTTGCCTTATGTCCTGACGACGGGGGTACGACCCCCGAAACGTTGACAGGCCGATGGATTAAAATCCGTTCCAGTTTTCACCGTTTACAAGTCTCCGAGTGCCTTTGTCTGTCTGGTACATACATTGGATGTCTGTGTGGCGACACAGTCTATCGTCTTATGGCAACGGAGCCGGCTACGCTACACTGCAGCTTCCATAAGCCCTGAGTGACAGGTTCTTCCTCCCTGTATATATATATATATATATATATAATCTATAGGGTTGACTGGCACTCTCTTCACTGATGTATATGCCACGGTGCCTTCCTCGGATGGGTATACAAACAGTAGAGTTAGATTGAGGGACCTGGGGGGACCCCCAAAGAAACAGGCGGCACTCGATCAGCTGGATGGGTAGAATCCAAATTTTATGTGCAAAGTTTTCAAAAGAATACAAGCATGTCTGCCAACGTTTCAAAGCCGGTGCGGCTTTATCATCAGGGCTTGTGTAGCATGAAAAGTGCGTGTAGTGCTGTGAAAGCACAGCACTACACGCACTTTTCATGCTACACAAGCCCTGATGATAAAGCCGCACCGGCTTTGAAACGTTGGCAGACATGCTTGTATTCTTTTGAAAACTTTGCACATAAAATTTGGATTCTACCCATCCAGCTGATCGAGTGCCGCCTGTTTCTTTGGGGGTCCCCCCAGGTCCCTCAATCTAACTCTACTGTTTGTATATATATATATATATATATATATATATATATATGCATCTGCCCTAGCAACCTACCTGTCATACATAAAGATACTGTACTCTAGCTTTGCCCCAGCCACCTCAGTATGATACATAAATAACCTTGTAGATGCTTCATCTTACTCACAAACACAAATATAGCCAGAGTTGTCTCTTCCAGTAGGCTTAAGAATTCCAGGATATTAAGGGCCCCGAACCAAGAACTGAATCTCCCTCTCCCCATAGTTGGACAGTTGCCACTACCAATTACACCCCCCTTTCGAATATTTCATCTACACACAATAGCACCTCATTACAGGAATTCAATCCAGATGGATGCAGGTAAAACCCCCTCCCACGGTGAAAGACCCTGCAAGGACCCCTCAAGGAGGAAGATTCTCAGCTTGCTGTCAGGAGCCGGAGCCTGCTTGGGATGAGGGGAGATGGCAGGTAGCGACAGTACAACTGCCATTAGAACCCACTGGACATTTCATCTGCTGCCATCTTTAATAGTACCTTCTCCCCCTCAGCTGATAATGATATCACATCAACCTCTCTTCCCAGAATAACAGAGCCGCCACATATAGCACTCGCCATCCCCTGGACCTCATTGCCATTAATGGTAGAGGCCCCTGTGGACTACTCTACCATAAAGATAGCCCTGCATGTACCCCAACCAAATCCTTCTCACACATATATATCCTAGCTATCACACATATAGGTACTTGTGTACAATCACGGCTCCCACGATGGGCATCGTATACTGAAAAATCGCATAGCATGCGATCGCATGAGATCGCATGCGATCTGATGCGATGCAATGTAATTTTTCACTGAAATTATGGGCATGAGTTGAAATCATGTAAAATGCACCCCAAATGTCATTTTTCACATCGCATCGCATGCCACTTTATATGGCATGCGATGGCATGCGATGGGAGCCAAGAATGTACACAAGTACCCACATATATACCCAGCCCTGCTCCAGCTACCTCTCTTTGGCCCTTATTTTGATCGGTGCGTACTTTCCCGAATTCTTTCGGATCGCGTTTTTTAGCCGTCTGCGCATGCGTGGGGAACGCTATGCGCATGTGCCACGTATGGTCTCCGTACTTGTTCTCACTAATACCGTACAGAAATGTGCACCGCAATCATTCGGCCAATATGGGTGTGTTATGGGCGTCATGCGGAATGACACAGGGCGTAGTTTCAAAGTGGGCTAAACTGGGCGGAAACATGGGCGGACACGAGGGAGTACACATATTTGGGTAGGCGTGCATTCGGACAGCACGCCGAATGCACGCCAACAAAAAGGGAAGAAATGTGCGGTGTCCAAAAGGCTAGTATTGCTTTGCGGACACCACTCGGTCATGAGCTAGGCAATCGGAACGCCTAATCAGGACGGACGCAACACAACCAATGTCAGCTGAACCCAATACAATCACCTACTTTACTCATTACTTGTTAATGACACGCTTCTCACTGCTACAATTGGAAGCATTGCAGCTTAAAGGGAACATTACATGCTGCACTTGTCACACACTTTTACACAGCAAATAATCAACACAACTTAATATTAATAATACTAATACACATGTCACTTCTGCGTGTATCAATTAATACAGACATTTGTGGGGCCCAAATAACATTTATTAAAGAAACTTTGCCAAAAATGTCAAAAACATCACAAAACAAATGGTACCATAACTTGACTAAAAGTAAATAATATATAATAAATAGCCACAGCAGAATCATTAGGAACACATCAGGTGGCTTCACAACAAAAGTACAGCACCAACACTTCAAGTACAGCACACAGTAATGGTAGCCGAAACAGGGCAACAGGGGAACCAAACATGACATTTGAACCGCGGGCAAATGTGGTGACCCTCGGCACGGATTTTGACACAGGAACCTGACACACACAGCTCAATGGAAGATTTGGCAAGACATAACGGTGGAGATTAATGGGGACACAAGTTCATTTGCGGGCACGTTTGCCCCTGGCAGGCTCCTTGCCACGTGCAGCAGCTCTTCGGCCTCGCCCACGGCCACAGTCAGATGGTGGGTCACGTGGAGCACATGCTGGGGAGGGGGTGGATGTTCTTCCCCCTCTGGCAGCAGGGAGTGATGATGTTGGTAAAGCACCAGAAGCGGGTGACATTAGGACCCTATTGGTGGTAACTAGCTCCACCATAAGTTCATTATGGCGGAGGAGGAGTTCATTTTGCCGCAGGGCTTGATCAGCCAGCACCTGCAGGCTAGCAGCAATAGCTTGCTGGCTGTCACTCATAGCTTGCTGGCTGGCACTCATAGCCTGCAGGCTCGCAGCAATACTCTGGTTGCTGGTGGTCAAACCCTGCAGCACCTCCTCGGCCCTACGCACCCGCTTGAATGCCGAGTCTCCCTGCTGCACAATACTGTCTAGCACACGGCCCCACGTGGACAATTCAGCCGCGGACATTTCCGGCTGCTGCTGCACGGGCCTGCTACTGGGGCCAGGTGGCACAGACTCCACAACCTCCTCAAGAGAATCTGGACCAAGCGGTGGGGATGCTGTTGAACAAGAAATTACCAATTACCACACATTCCATGCCAAATTCAAAACATCTACTTATGGCCTGGCAAATAATTACCTTCAAGCGTAGAAGCCATCACTTCCGCTGGGGACTCGCTGTCTATGGTGCTCACCCCCCGGACCTCCTCCACTGCAATGCAGCACTGGGCCATCTCTTCCAGGGGGGTGAGCTTCAGCTTGCCAGGCATGGGGCCAGCCCCAGAGGTCTGGCTGTGTTGCCACCGGTCGGTCAATTTCTTCTTGAGGTTGCCTTTGAAGTCGTGCCACCTGCAATCAAAGTGTACCTATTAATACATGTAACTCCTCATGTTTGCTGTAGCACCCATTGCAATCTGAAACATAATACAACATGTGCCTACTGACACCAAACTTACATTATATTCATTTTTTAAACCAACCCTTAGAAGATACAACAACAGTCACCCTCCAATAACTATCAATTCAATGTCATGGCCAACATGTCTGTGCCTCCAAGCAACGTGAACACCCATTGACCAACTCCATCTAATATTGAATGTAAACATTACTGGACTTGTACTGCTCAAATGTAACACACATGTACTTGCCTCTTCTTAACGTGCTCCGCCTCACGAACTTGTGGAGCCACTGCATTAATCTCCGCCGTTATCTCCTCCCAGATCTTCCATCTCCTTGTGTGTGTCAACTTTACCGCTGGGCACTCTATTAAATCACGTGCCCGGGTCACCAGGATGTCAAGCTCCTGCGGTTCATATGCCATGTTTCTTGTGGTTGGTTCCTCTGTTGCCCGACTGCGGCCACGGGCACGGGCACGGCCACCGGTTGCTGTACTTGAAGTGCTGGGCTGGCTACTCTGTTGGGAAGCCACCTGCTGTGTTCCCAATGATTCTGCTGATGCTGAGGATGGGCCAGCTGCTGATTGGCCTGATGTTGATGGCCCATCTGGCTGCTCTGGGTTGAGGGGGACATAGGTGGTGTTGGCTTCCATGCGGGACAAGAGATTCTGCACCACCTGTTCTTCCTCTGACTCTGACCCAGCCATGTTTGCAACAACTGTTTGCCTTTCTAGGACAACTTTAAATACTATTTCTGTAATTGGTGTTAATCAGCTGCAACCTGCGTTCCGTACGGCCGCGTTCCGTACGCCAGCGTCAACCGTGCGGCGCATACGGGACGCCCCTTGGTGTTGAAAAATATTTCTCAAAAACCTGGCAAACTGAGTAAGTCTGATTTAGTAGCTAAATGCAGATTCCAACACCAATGACAAAATAAAACTGAGGTCACACATGAAATGTATATTTGAATGTACATCTGTACTGTGCACTTGTTTGGTATGTAGTACAACTGACACTACCCATTCCATATGTCAATCCAGTCCACCACTTAGCCACAAGTAATCAGTGCTAGCATCCAAATCACATGTGAAAGCACTCCAAAATCAGGCTGGATGCTAGCTACTTTTTATTCCACCTCTGTAGTAGGGGCCAGTAGAAGGTAAGTGTACACATGGCAGCATGGCCTAATTTTTGTAAAAGGTCTGCCACTATTTGCTATGTTTCTGCTGCATAGCTTTCATTATAAAATAGCTGTTTAGAACCTTGTGGAGTTAGGTGTAAGTGTCTAGTGATGCAGACTATTTCACCTGGTACTTATACCCATGTTTGGTGGATGGTATAGATTATATATAATGTGTTTCCATCTTATTTTACACTGTCTGTTTAGGATGGGTGTGCGATGCAATGGGTTAGCCGTCTGTTCTGGCGCATACACGCTGTTAGTGTAAAAATAAACAATAAAGTTAATACCAAATATCACTCTGATCAACCAATGACAGCACATGATTGTTTGATTTGTGGCATTGCTAAGATGGCGGCCTATGGGAGAGCAGCCCCATTCTCACCCGCGGAGCTGAGAACTCTGGTCTCCGTTATGGAGACCAGGCTGGGGCGGGCGGGCCCCTTTATCACCAACCGCCAGAAACGCAATGCCTATGCGGTGGCCCGCCGCCGTATATTCGCACGCACCCAGGTGCGGCGGACCATCGCTCAGCTGGAGCGGCGGTGGTCCGACCTCAGGCGCAGGGAGCCAGAGAGGCTGCAAGAAATAAGGGCCAGCATTGCTAGATGTGAGTATTTCAATAGTAAATGGGGATTTGGACATGATTGCTTACCTGACATTATTTAATCCACCAAGGTCACCATCCTGATCATGAGTTAAACATGGCATACAATATATGAGTGCTACTTCCTGTTTGACACCATGTAATGGTGATAAAATATGTCATTGAGTAGGATTAATGTTTGTGATGCTTACAATGGGCCAATTGTCACAGCATACCTGCCATGTTACAGGCTGTGTTTTGTAAAGGCCACTAAGGAGCTGTTTGCCTGTACAATTATCTGTACTTCTAACCTTTGCATTTATAGCTTGATAAGGCATAATAGTAATTAGCACTAATTGCCACTTTTTTTATTTTTCCCATACACAGCACGTGATCGCGCAAGACAGGCCCGGGAGGAGGCAGAGGTGGCCCTGGAGGACCTGCCGCAGGAAGGGAGCCCGGAGGAGGGGGCCCAGGAAATGGAGGAGGAGGAGGCAGCGGTGGCCCTGGAGGACCAGCCGCAGGAAGGGAGGCCGGAGGAGGGGCCCCAAGAAGTTGAGGATGAGGAGGGGTGGGCTGTGGAGGCGCTGCCACCCGAGGAGGACGTCATCCAAGGCGAGGCCGAGGTGGGAGCATTGGAGGCCCCTGAGGAGGAGGTGGAGGCCTGTGAGGTCGTCCAGGCGGCCGGAATTGGTATGTATACATAAGGATTAATTTATCCGTTTGGCATTTACTATTTGCTATGTAGCACTGGTGATTCAATTGATTTTTACAATACTATAAAGTGACAAAACAAACGGGATAGCAACAGAAACACTTTGGGGTTAGATAGGGTGGGCAAACCATCCCTTTCAGCCAGGACACATATTAATGACACAGGTTGTGAGGATGTCTTTCATATCGATTTTAAGTGCCACTGAACCTGTGTAGTTAATCTGTATCCTGGAAGAAAGGGATGACTTGCTAATGTAAGTGTTTCATGTCCCTGCTGCTTGCATACAATCTGTAGCCTCATATAGGTGAGTAGAGTTTACTGGTGAATGATCTTTGTAAACTAGATTCAGTATGGCATAAATGGAGTATGGACAGGCGTGGCATAGACTGGAGTAACAAGTGGTCAGTGCCCCTGGGCCCTCCTCTAGCTAACCACCCCCTGCGGTCTGCATGTATGTTTTGCACCATAATTGTGTGTGGATTTGGTCTTAGTAATGCTTTTGAGCATGGGAGTGGGTTAGTGCTGCAGCTTCCCCTAACTGGCATTCTGACAATGATTTCTGGAGCAGACCATCAGCAGCCAAGCCATGCTTGATTGCACAAATGTACTGAGCATTCCTGAGAGTTGTGTAACTCCCCTGCCAGGCTCCATCATATAAGAGACACTGAACTTTGTTTGCCGAATTGTGATTGGTGCAGCGCGTGACATGCTTCTCACAGATTTGTCATGGGTGGGTTTGGATTGAGAAGGAGCAGTATGACTGTGAGGTGTTTGACAGAGTAAAGGGTAGAGGGCCAAAATCAGGCTTTCCATGTAGTATGTATGCATGTATGTATAGGTGTATGTCTCATATATATAGTTATATATGTGTGTGTATATATATATATATATATATATATATATATATATATATATATATATATATATATATATACACACACACACCTGTCACGGTGCATGTTTAAAAAGTAGGTTTGATTATGTTAAATGTATGCATGAATATCATTAGTCATTTTTTCAATTTGAATTTCCTCCACAGATGAGCCTGCCCAAGCAGAGGAGGGTCGCCGTGGGGCCCTCCTTAGACTGAGAGGCCTGATGAGGCAAATGCTGGTGGAAATGGACCGCATCATTGATGGCGAAATTTAATTTTTTTGTTGTGGACAGTTGTGTTCTAATAAATATTTATTGAAAGTTCAAAGTTGTCAGTGTTTTTTTCTAACATGCTAAAGTATATGTGTAACTTGTTTAAAATCTTTAAAATAAGCAAAATGTACATAGTGTATATAGATGTATGTTAGGGTCACATGCTGTAAGGGTTAATGTGTGTCATGAATGTAGTAGGAATGTGGGTCAGTATAGATGAGCATTTAATTGATTGAAATTGATAACAATCCCTTTTTCAGAAGGTTGGCTAATTGCCTAAGTGGGTCATGTGATCGCTGTGTGTACTCAGTAAAAAAGTGTGGGATTGAGCGTAAATACTCCGCATCGGGGCGTACGGACAGCTTCCCGTACGTTCTGACGCGGTAAGACCGTGCTTGTGCGGGAAGACCGTGCAAGAATCTGTACGTTTCCACCGCACACGCACGGTTTGTATGTCGTCCGTACACACGCCCTGTTCTTAAAGAGTGAGTCCGTCCGAATGCGGAGGACACGTGGGCGTTTCTACGGACGAAGCCCGCACGCCGCCGCACAGCGTGGCGTGCGGACCGCACCGAAAGAATTCGGGAAAGTACGCACCGATCAGAATAAGGGCCTTTGAGACATACTGTATACATCAGCTCTGCCTCATACACCTCTCTCTCACAGATTTACTTCAGCAACCTTCCTCTTACAGATATGTATTTATATTCACATGCACTGCTTCCTTCTGTTTCTGAATATTTGCATTCCTAAGTATTAGTTACTCCATATTGTCAGTTGTTTTGTCTCTTCCATGGTGGTAGCCATTTTGTTAAAAACATTTCTATAAAGCTACAGTCATCTGCAGTTGTGACGTTGGACAGGCCTTTCACTGGGCCTTATTTTGGTTCACTCTTTCTGACAAAATCCTTCTTAGATGGACAAAACCATGTGCACTGCAGGGGAGCATATGCAAAATGTGCAGAGAGAGTTAGATTTGGGTGGGGTTTACTTCAAAGTGAGATCTATATTGAAGTGTAAAAATAAAGCAGCCAGTATTTTCCCTGCACAGAAACAAAATTACTCACCCAAATCTAATTCCCTCTGCACATGTTACATCTGCCCCCCTGCAGTGCACATGGTTTTGTCCATCTAAGAAGTATTTTGTCAGAAAGAGTGAACCAAAATAAGGCCCTCTGTCTGGGCCCAGGACAAAAGTCCCAAACAGTCCCCCCTGAACGTGGCCCTGCTACTACAGCTATTATTAGACTTATCATTTTATTGTTATTTGTAATCAATATAATTTATATTTATGACACCGCATTTGGTATCTGGCATCACAAAGAAGGTTAATCCCACTGGGGAAATACGTTTGTTTGGAAGAATGAAGTGGCACTTCCTAGTATTTATTATTATTATTATTATTATTATTATTATTATTACATGACATGCAGAAAAAGAAAATCTAAAATTTTAATGCATCAGATGCAAAATACTATACAGCTCAATAGTTATGTACTAAAATGTAAGCAGTAAGCAATATACAGTATACTGTATACAATATTTCCTGCAGTTGTTTGGAACAGTCTAGTTGTCGTTCCTTAAATTACTGTATATATAAATACAAAATATATTAAGAAATAAAAATTCCATAGAAACCATCAATGTGGCAAAATTACTTTTTAACAGTGGTATGGTTTAAAATATATATATAAAAAAATAATGTGCATGAAGTAAAAACTAAAAAAAACAAAACAGAACAAAAAAACAGCAGAATATACTGTACTGAAAAATATCACACAATTGACAGATATATAAGATGTAATAATGGTGTAATAAGCATTGCCCTAATATTGTATATGCTGTATAATATGCAATAACACTGACTGGAAAAATGCAATGTGAAAGAATAGCTTATCTTAGAATCTGAGCCCCTAAGGAGCTCTTAAGTCCCAGTATATCCTTCTGGCTCCTAGCTCTTAGGAGTGTAGTGAGAAGAAATGTCTCTGTTATTTTTACAAACAGACTACTACAATGATAATGTTTCATGAATTAAATAATGGAAAGCAACAGACGTTCACCCTGTATATGAGCACATTTATTTTCCTATTAATAAATCTAATTAAGCCTGATTCAATGTCATTAGTGTTAGAAAAGTAGAGAAGTGATACATTTAAGGAACCTCTATTTGTTACCTACTACCATCCTATAATTAAATGAGGAATATGTTTATTTAAGAGTTGAATATTACATAAATACTGTATATTGCATAGACCAACCTTAGCAAATTAAACCTCGCTTGTAAAGAAGCTTAAAGTACAATAGCCTGAATTGTGTACAACATAATACTGATGTAATCCGATAGACATAGGAATAAATACGGATAACCAATCCGGCGGTCAGAATACTGACACCATTATCCCAAAGGAGGGAATTCCGACAGGGGTCAAAAAAGTATACTTTTCCTCCCCTTCCCCCCCCGAAACTAACTTCTAGCAGCCTAACCCTAACACATCTCCCCCCCCCCCCCGCGCTAGTATCTAACCCTAACTCTCCACTGTTAATATCTAACCCTAAGCCCTGCACCCTGATCCTTTTGGTGTTTCAGTGAAGTCTTCTGAAGGCATGGTCATTATACTGAACGCCGCCATCCTGGCTGACAGGATGCAGGCTGCAGCCCATTCAATGAAAAAATGGTACTGTACTGTACACGTCGCAACATGGATGTCCTGGCAAAGCAATGTAGTGGGACATATATGTGCATGCACATGCACACACTAGGATTCATTTTTCTCAGGACTCAATTAATATAATTTTGGAATGCAGATAGACTCCGGAGCAGTTATTGGTCATTGGTTTTACAGTAATAAGGTCGACAGTCAATAGGTCAACTACTATTGGTTGACCGACCATAGGTTGACACATGAAAAAAGGTTGGCATGGTCAAAAGGTCAACGTAAGCAATATGTCAACATGAATTAGGTTGACATGAATATTTCATGGTTTTTGGTGTCAATGTCAACATAGGTCGACATGGACACTGTATACCGCTTGACTCGCCATGTATCGAAGACAGTGCCTCACTACACTCACCACACTATTATAATCTAACTTTATATCTACTTGGTTGGTATGAAAACACACAAACAATGTGAAAAATAATGTCAACTCTTTTCATGTCGACCTGTTGCTTGTGTCGACCTTTGTCTCACGTGTTGACCAATAGTTGTCGACCTAGTGACTGTCGATCTTTTTACTGTCAACCTACTGACCACATCCCCTTCGGAGCACCCAGAGGGAACCCACGCAAGCATGGGGATTATATAATATATTGTGAGTCCACTGTATAAGTCCATTGGCCCTGCCATTTAAATCTACCATATAAGTCAAGCAGAGCTGCCCTGTGCTGCCATATAAGTATTTCATATAAGTACAGTGGTGGTGTGCTATGCTGCCATATACTGTAAGTCCAGCAGTGCTGCCCTGTGCTTCCATATAAGTCTACCAAATACTGCAAACCCAGTGGTGCTGTCATGTGCTGCTGTATAAGTTCAGTGGTGGTGTCCCTTTGCCCTATCAGAAGTGCTGCTGCCTGTCTGCTTTGTTGTGTAAAAAATTAGTTAGCCGGTGAAGACAGACTGGAGTTCAATTCGAACAATTGTGGGATAAGGGGAGTCCGTCAACTGAAGAAATGTCCCGTAATCCTGGAGCGAGAATAAAGGCATAAACGCAGGCCAAGGTCTTAGTCTTTCCTTGCCATTTCATTTGTCCTCACTGTCTTCTTCCTCTTGCCTCTTCTCATAATGTGAAAGTCATCAAATATGGAGGTGGTATTTTTGTAGCTAGCTATGATTCAGAGAACTTGGCAAGCTTTTTCCAGGGGGACCCCCTGTGGCTGAAATGATGGGTTTATTAAACTGGGCATGTCCTGTTTAAACAACATAAGGGTGGGTGGGAACAAGGACAATGCTATCTTGCACCTCTTTTCTTTGAATTATGTGGTCTTTGGAGCATTGACAGCTTATTTTGTAGGGGCCCAAACAAACCAATGATGCTACGATGCTGTGACATAATCTCACACCTGCCTGTATCATACTCCAGTATGTATGCATCAGCTCAGCCTACTATGAGCATCCATTTTTCCTTCTTAGCTCCTCCTCCATGTCTTTGCCAGCTCCTAGAAAGTCTAAAGCTGGCCATACATCAGAAAGATATTGTACCCAATCATACAATCTCAATTGATTGTAAGATGGATTGTATGCAGATTGTGTGCACATCTTGTGTACACAGTCATACAATCAATCATAAGATGGATTGTATGACTGATTGTATGATGGATTGTATGCAGATTGTGTGCACATCTCGTGTACAAAATCATGCAGCAGATGGATTGTATGACTGATTGTATGATGGATTGTGTGTAGATTGTGTGTCCAAAAACCACCAAGGACTGCTGGGGATTTCAAGGGAAATTGTACACAATCATGAGTGCAATCTATCTTAAGATCGATCTTTCTGATGTATGGCCAGCTTAAGTGAAATTATCTCACACCTGCCCGTGTCAAACTCCAGGATGTCTTTGTCAGCTAGGCTATAAGTGTCCATTGTTCCTCCTCAGCTACTCCTCCTCATCTTTGTCAGCTCCTTAATAGACACTGTGAAATTATCTCACCGTGACCAACATCTTTTTTCAGAAGGAGCATTGGCAGCTTGCTTTGTGGGGGTCCAAACAAACCAATCATTTCAGCCACAGCCCTGTGGAAGCCCATGTCACTGAAATAACTGGTTTGTTAAAGTGTGCATATCCTGTTTATACAACATAAGGGTGGGAGGGAGGACCCAAGGACAATTCCATCTTACACCTCTTTTCTTTGCATCATATGCTCTTTGGAACATTTTTTGGCACAGTTTTTAAAACTGCCATCCTGTCTATCACTGCAGTGCCACTCCTAAATGTGCCACATGTTTGTGCTGCACACTTGTGTCATTAAGCTTAGTCATCCAGCTACCTCTTTGCAAACTGAGGGTTACTCAGATGACTGATGGTCATGCAGTCTGAATCAATGGTACATTTTGAGACACAGTAGTGGATAAAAGAAGCAGACAGAAGGCGTCTATTTACACCAGATGACTTCTACTGCGTTAGCATATCAGCTGTACTGCATTGCATGTGCGCTCTGCAATAGGGCCCAGTATCCCTGTATACATAGCCTAACTCCCCAGCATAATTATGTGCAGCCAATGAGCCTGGTTTGACGTGGTACACATCTGCAGCCTTTCCTCCATACATCTATGGCCATCTACTTACTTTCATATACAAATGCAAGAATCCAACAAAGATTGCCAAACATCCATGCAAGGTGTGAATGTGGAAGCCAATCCTATGCATTCCTACATTTGGGAAATACTCAGTGGCGGAACTACCAAGGGTGCAGGGGGTGCAGCTGCTTTGAGGCCAGAGCTGTTGGTAGGGCCTGCTGCTCCTTCTGCACCCAGTTACACTGCCCTATGACTGTGTGCAGAGGAACCCATGGCAGCGGCATCCACCCCAGACACTGAAGATGTGTGAGCCAAGGCCTTCCTTTTCGCCCCAGATGCCGGGATGCGAGCCAACCGCTACTCCCCAACCCAGGCGCCAGAGATTCAGAGAGTGAGTGTGCCTCACTACCTGTGCCCTGCGCCGCCCTCATCCCCAGACATGTTGCACTGCCCCTTCCTCTGCCTAGCAGACCCGGCACCTCCCGGCCTCCTCCAGCAGCCAGCCGCATCATGAGGGGAAGCAGCGCTGGGCCTGCCTCCCTTCCCGTTTAGCATATGTCAGTCCAGCCTGGTTTCTCCTTAACCCTGTGCCTGGATCCATGGGCCTCCCTTCTCCTTGGTAAGTGCCCATGGAGCCCCGTGTGTGATCCCTTCTGGGTGCATTAAACCTTATGACCCACCCACCTATCCTCTTCCTCTGTGTGTGAGTCTGAATTTTACTATCATACATGGAAGTTGTATTATTTTATTTATAAAGGCAATCATTTACAAGGAATAACATCTTGTAAATGTTTTCCCCTTCAAAGAAAAGTCCAAATTCAGTCAGCATCCTGCGCGGCCAATTAACTCGGACTTCATTCCATCTGGCCCCTTATCTTTTGATAGTTTAAAAAGTTACTTACAGTATAAAGGCCCTACATATTACACTGTTTTTAGAGAATGTTAACGCCACCCTGGCTAACGCACACACCCCTGCCGGCCCGATGCATACACATTCGCTTGCAAGCGCCCGCACAGAGGAGAAATCATTTGATGGTTGCTCACCATCGAATTACTTTTCCTCTGTGCGCAGCAGAATAGTAGCACAGGACTTGCTTTTCTGCTTCAAGTTGTTTTCCGCTTTGGAACCGGGCACTGAGGTCATGTGACATCATCTTCCTGCCCCGAGCAGGCAGGGGAACACCTGCATTTACTGGGGATTCTCCCAGCCTTTCTATGGGCGCACCCACCAATTTTATTGGCACGTCCATGAAGCACTTGGTGTACCCCGCAATTCCCCCTGCCTGTCAATCAGCCAGCGAGCACCCCAGCGAATGAAAATTTAGCCAAAGGCGCTCACTGTGGGGTCTGCACATCCGCTTTAATGCCTATGCTCATGCATAGTCCCTCACCATCGGAGACGGGGCTGAATTTAGACCTGAGCGAGCATTTCTGAATCGGACCCCAAGACTCCAGTGCTGTGAGCTAACAATGCTTGCTACTGTATCGCCATGCTGTTAAAAAAGAAATCCGACTGAACCTTACTGGGAACCCAAGTTCCGTATACTGTGGCTATGAATATTTTTGCTTAAACTGCACTAAAACACAAACTTGTCTACATTATCAGGGAATGATTTCCCTTATAAACTTTATTAACACCAAGTCCTGCTAAAATGCAGTACAGTGCCCGATGGCATCTACCACTAAAACTAAAAAATATGAAGTTGATATATGCCTAAGTTGCGACATTCTGCATGTCCCAATGTGTGCATAAAAACCTTGCAAGGAACCTACTTCTATAAATTTCATCCTTTTAAATCAAAGTGTGAAGCCAAAATATAAAAGTCTTGCATAAGAGTTATAACACAATGAGCTCCTATGAATTCATACAAATGAAGCAATATGATTTCTAATATATACATGTTTAACTCCAGCTCCAGCTTCTCAGTGCACTAAGGACTGAGAGCCAAAAGCAGGGTTATCACTCTCTTACACTGATTTATTTTTGCCTCTATGAGGCAGGGGGCGGGGCAGCTGACGGGGTGGGACAGGGGTGGAGCTACAAAGGTATGATACATTTTGGGAGCCAGCGAGATAACATTCTTGTGCCCATGCCCCTAACCATGCAATGCCAGTATTTTAAGCATTGCACAGCTGGGGATGAGGTTACAATGACACGATACATGACGGAAGCTCGAGGGGGAAGAGCAGAATTCCGGGAGGCTTGAACCTTTCCGGGGGGCTGGGAGGGTAGGCAACCCCTGCCAAAAGGCTATGTTGGGACTTAAGAGTTCCTAAGTAGCTTGGAATCTAGGGGAAAAAAATTACTAAAGCTTCTATAAAATTAAAAGAGGTGATGTTGTGCATAGCAACCAATCATATTCTATCAATCATTTTTTAATTACATCCTAGAAACTGATTGACAGAATCTGATTGGTTGCTGTAACAGTGTGAGCACTATTCATTGATTCAGAGATGGATGCAGTAGGACAACCGCTGCATATTTATATGCTGCTATTGTGCTAACATTTTCTAATGCTGCAGAAGTTATTTCATCTACAGTACCTAAACCTGCATGCCTGTGTGATGCTTCCAAATAAGCAGCCATCAGATCACTTGAGTGAACACCAGCCATCTGAGAAATCTACAGGTCAATCCGGATGGCCGTGCATTCCAGGCTTGCCTGGCCAGGAAATGTTTGTCAGAGGACATAGGGGTAAATTAACTAATGTTGGCTGTATATGGCTGATCGCCGTACAAATGGGTACGAATGGGATAGGCCGTATATAGCCCAACAGTACGAATTGAGATTATGGCAAATTTACAAAGCTGGCATATTCTCCAGATCTGTATCTTCTGATGTTGTATCCGTATCCATATGTATTTGAGTGCTGGAAATATGGCAGCAAAATACGTACGAGCCACCAGCATCATACGGATCTGTCATATCTGTGCAATGCTTTCCAGTGGAAAAAAAAAATAGAGTAAGTTAATGAATAATTTTGAAAAATTGAGTGGGGGCAATAACCAGCCACAGGCTCATTTGCCAGGTCCTGGTTGCAAAATTGGGGCCCCCTTGTATTTCTAGAACCATCACCAGGGGTTGGGCTGGTCCTGGTTACCATAATACAGCGGACAAACTAAGTAGGGGTCCCCCATATTTAGAAAACAAGCCCCAGGCCCAAACATCCAGCAGGTTAATGCCACAGCCGGGGTAGACTTTTTATGTAAGCTCCCCCCAGCCAAAGCATTAACCCCTGCCTGGTCAGGCCAGCACCCTCGAGGAGTGGGGACCCCCAATACAGTGGTCCCACCTCCAGGGCAACCATAGCCCGGGGCTGTGCCCAATGCCCCTGGGTGGTGGTCACTGGGCTGATAGCCATAAATGTGTAAAAAATAGAATGGTTAACTATTGGTTTAAGTTGTGGAAATATAAGTCACAGTAAGCCTCCTACGCATGCAGGGACTTGGAGAACCACAAGCCCCAGCATGCGGGGCAATAAAGGGACCACTGGGTCTTGAGTTCCACAACTTAACCAATAGCCAAATAAATGACACAGACACCCTAGATAATAAAAGTTGAATAAACACTGCAAACATACAAACATTCTTACCTAAAGGGTCCACCATAGGCCAGTTCAGTTTGTCCCCTGTATTTTGGGAACCAGAATTGGCCCATAAGCTTTGGTTTCAGTCAAATATGAAAGTTGTTAAAGTGAAAAATGTGAATTTGGTGCAATTCCTCGAACCTTCATGTACAGTCCAGTGCAGTACCAGCTTCCTAAGTCAACAGATGGCAGCACTGCATCATTTGAGAAAATGGCTGACATCCACGTACGTATAAGACAACGTGCTGTGATAGAACTGTTGAATGTAAAACACCCATTGGCATTCACGAAATGCAATGTAAGTTTAATTTACTTTTCTTGTCAATTAAACAGAAAAAAAAAATGGAGGCATTCATTTCTGAATGACACTCTTAAACAGTATATGAAAATGTATTAGGAGATAAAGCATGCAAATGTTTAATAACCACACCTAATAGAGAGAATATTGGTAAGAAAGTGGCCTAGTTGGAGTTAAGCTTGATAGAACTTTTATCCCCCTACTACTGTATATAAACTAAAATAGCATCCTTATTAGGAAGTGGTATGAAAGTAAGCCTCTGTGGAGCAATATAAGGTGTGCTAAGCATCACATCACTTGTCACCTCTTTGACACATTGTCATCACTTAAAAGTTCCCTGTGTATACTGTAACATGACTTCTGTAAATGACTCAATGTCATAAGTCTCCTAAAATGTATAACTGAACAAAAACAGTACTGCTATCTGTGCAGTATACAAATGACTGCAATGTCACAAATCCGAGTTAGAAAGATAATAATATTTGTATTTAATATGTATCTGGCATCAATGGTGTTAGCTGTAATGGTCACTCTTTATATACATAAGCTTTTAATAGCTATATAAGCTGGGCGTGTTCACAATCCTTTTAGTAAGCTATGGTGGCTGCTTTTACTATCATAAAGAAAGGAAAGACTGAAGAGAGGATATCTGAAATCTGCATTGAAATTGCTTGGTAAGTAGCCCAAAGGATGTCCAGAAAAAGCAGTTTAATAATTTGGCTCCATAATTTCGCAAAGTAACATATTGGCGTTTTCATATATACCATGTACTATAAATGTGCAAAGCATAAGTACTGCATAAGTTTGTGTAGTTTTCTTAGGTCATTATTGCATTGAGCATTGCTGCATTTGAAGATCTGCTTTAGAGCTGGAAGAATCGGATGGCGATGTTTTTCTCACTGAAAACACCAGCACGTGATGAGTGAAATGGGTATTAGGACCATATTCAGATCCATTTGGTCCTCCGAGCGTTTGTACGGAGGACCGATGTTGAGCGTCTGCGCATGCGCGTTTCTGTGCATGTGCAGACGCACCCTACATGCAGAGCGGACCGGAGAAGGGCGCGGGGCGCCAGGCGGCCCCATTAGCATATGGGAACTCCCAGCGTTTCATGGGCGTTCCCATGAGAATGTTGGGCGTTCTCAGGCTAATGAGGACATGTGGGGGGTCGGGCAGCTGACATCTCCGGATGTCAGCTGCCCACCCTGTCCTCGCACAGGGAGCCCGCAGTTTAAAGTGAATATATAGGTGTCTCTGCGTGTGCTGGAGAAATCATTCGATGGTCAGCAACCATCAAATGATTTCTCCCTGCCTGTGAATGGATGATTATGTAAATTATCCATTTGTAGCTGTGCGGGGGGGGGGGGGTGTACTGTGTGTGGGGGGGGGTGGCTGGCACTGCGGGTGGAGGGCGGCGTCTGATGGACTCACAAGGTTGCTAAATTTGCATCCTTGCAAAGTCAATTTGAATAAGGCCCTTGGTTTCCATCTTGATGCCAAGTAGTTCTGATAAGATCTTTAGACTTTAGCAAATACCTGTTTGGCTATAAACAACAGAAGACCCTCGTACTAGAATAGTTTTTCACTGTGCCTCACTGATGTCCTACTCATAATATAGCATGGCTAATTCATTTCACAACCAACAGTATTAGATACAATCACATGGAATGCAGTCAGCATCCCGGCAGTCAGGGCGTCAGCATTCAGTATACCGACTTCGTCATTCCTACTGTCTTGAGAAGACCAGCTAACCATCGCTTCTGCATCCAATGTTCTAACCATCATTCCTGCATTTGATGTTCCAACTATCGTTCTCTGCATTCGATGTTCCAACCATCATTCCTGTTTAATCGATGTTACCATCATCATTCTAAAGTCTGATCCACACAAACGCTCCCAAGCTTCGGTTGTTCTAAGCATCACTCTCACAGTTGGCAACCCCACGTGACGTACTTTGTTCTCAATGTTACCGGCTTTACCTGAATCCACAAACTTTATCAGTACACTGCACTGCATCTTGTATTTCTTGTTGCACCACAGTCATTGTGTATGAGTTACCTTTCATGTACATAAGTTACTTTCTGCAAGTTGCCAACTACAGTCATCTCTGCCTGTTATATTTTGCTGAGCTTTAATAAAGTGATTGTACTTTTACTCCTGCCTTCTTCATACCTCTGGGTGCACTACAGTACAATTTATGTAGAAGGGTCTCCTCAAGCCTCCCCGATTCATTCATCGGTCTGAGCCTACGCCTGAGGCCTTCGTCATATCGACTCAGACCCCAGGCGTGACAAAGGCGGTCAAAAAAATCACACACTTATCTTTGTTTTGTAAATACATTTAAGCAAACCTTGTAGTAACCTGATTTTTTTTTGTATTAACCTGTTTCCTGAATGTACAGATACAGAATGTTATCTGCAAAAGAGTTAGCTCTGCTCTGGCTTTCATAAACAAACAATAAATGCTGATCATTGAAAAGAAAAAAAGAAAACTGTTTCACTTGTTCTTAATGAGTCCCCTAGTGGCTCCAGTGTGGGGCGGACATAGAGGAAACAATCAATATATCTTTAAACAAGCATTTATTTATGGGTTTAGTTAAAAATTTCTATGTGAAAATCTTACACACACACACACACTCCCACACACACCCCAGATGGTGGTTTTCTTAATGAAGTCTTGTTTAAGATCACAAGTACAATTAGGTGAAATAGAAGATGCACTCTCTTTCTAACATGTACTTTTATATATCAGGGCATAATTTGATTGGTAACAAGGAAAGGAACTCACCTGCGAGGGAATGTGGATGACTTCACATGTATTATGCGCCCGCTCGCCACACTATATAACATCAACTCCACGCCGACGTGGATAGTGGGGGTATGATAAGGTCGGAGGACGTGTACCGCCGCCCCTCGCGGTGTCGCTGCGCTCGCCACGCTTCGGGTTGGCGTTTATAGTGGGGGTGTCGTAAACAATGGGGGTGCATTTCACATATTAAACACCCATCAGGGTGGGTGTACAATTAAAAATTGGGTCTGGGGGTCCATTTAACATACTAATTAGCCATCAGGGTTCCTTTACAATGCAAAACCGGGTCTCAACGCATCGCATGCCATTGTAATGGCATGCGATGCGACGCGATGTTAAAATTGTACATGAATGTACAGAAAACTTTAAAACCCTGATATCGGCTCTGATTGGGTCCCATCGCATACCTTAACTTAATGGTATGCGATAGACCCGACAGGCACCGTGCTAGGAAACAAGTACCCTTTTTTATATGCCAACATAATAGTATTGCATTAAAATGCTAGTGTATTGGCTAAAGCTTTGCACCCTTGTAGTGAATTAGTCTAAAATTTAGCCTATCGTGGCTTCCCATTGGTCCATTAAATTGTAAGACATGTAAAATGTAATATCAAGGTTAATTAATACATTTTAATAACAAAAAATATACATAAAAGCAGTAGATCCAATACAAACTCTGTGGAGTGAACTGAATGAACAGTATATTTTTTAGATAGTTCTGTAAAGTGGCATTATAAATTTATTAAAAAGATAGTGCTTTCAGCAGGATGCAATTATATTACCGACATTCAAAATACCAACACATTCAAAATGCCTACATGAACAAAATGCCAACAAGGTCAAAATGCAGACATTTAAAATGTCAACATAAGAAAGCCGATATGGGTTTTCATGATTTCTTTCTTTGAAACTTGATTCAAGTGGACATATAGTTAGTTTGTAATAGTGTGCTAAGCACAGCGAGACACCACGGAGAGTGCAACAAGACATACGAGTGTATATGGTGTCCATCTTAACCTATGTTGACATAGAAACCCCCACAAAAAGACAAAGTCTACTTTTTGAGATGTCAACATTTTAAATGTCAGCATTTTGACCATGTCGCTATAATGCATGTTGGCAGTTTGAACATGTCCATACAGATGGAGCAGGTCCCGTCGGAGCTGCTCCTGGTCACACGATCGACATCCACCAGCTGCCACCAACCGATGGAAGGAGCCCTCCCCGCCCTCTGTAGCTCCCCCACAGCCCCCCCCCCCAGCTCCCCCTGATCCCTGCCCTTCTCCCTGAAGCAAAGACAGGCAGGGACAGTGCTCCCCACTGCCATGTTGACGGGGATGCGCATGCATGTAAGACGCTCACGCTTTCCTGTCAGATGGAGCACCTCTCCACCAGCCTGCACCAGCTAAGGGATTCTGGCAATTCCTTGCTCTGGCTGAGAGGCACTCCATCTGTATGCTGACTGTCATCCAATGGTGGTTGGTATTTTGGCTGTCGAGAAATCACACTCAACCCCTTTCAGCAACCTACTGTACAGTAACTTTGCTATGTTTCATCATTTGTTTCCAACATATCACTCACACTCCTGTAAAACCCACACAACAAGACACTAGATTAAAAAAGTCAAGTCTCTCAAAAAGGAAAGTTTTTTTTTTGTAGTATTCTTTAATTAACCATATAAGTGTGTAAGCTTCTTGCACCAAAAAGCAACTAAGGGCACAGTTCGTTATACTAGAATAATGTGTCCTTATTACTGCAATAGATAATGATTCAAATTGAATTGGCATTCAGGTATGCAACATAGTTGCCAGTCTGCACTGGAAATTATCTAGATTGAATTTCGATAGCTTATTTTTTATCTATCTGTTATATTTATATAACTTATGACATATGATTTACTCACCAGTAGAAATAACAGAGACAGCCAATCATTAGGGGTTTGGCTACAATAATATCATCTTCAGACAGGGCTGAGTTCAGCAGAAAGTTAACAGAGATCACATCCTTATTAAATAAGGAAGTTATTATGAGTATGCTTGTGTCTACTAATACTGTATGTATTGCCAATTGTCAGTGAGCCAGCATTCCAGCACAATGATTTACACTTATACTTCTCCAACTACTGTGGTAAAAGCTTAGCAAACTCTAATGATCATGTAATCACAAGTAACCATCTCGTTGCTGGGGTAGGGGTAAGTAAGGAAACACACCGCTTTAGTTTTCAATAGGAGATATCCACTTCTGCACTGCATTTATGATCTCTCTCTAACACATACATCATGCACTGTACCGAAGTGTATTACCATACAGCATGTGCCCCCTACTGCTAGAATAAAAAATGCATCACATTCTCCAATATAGAAGCAGAAAAGGTAATTTACATGCTTCCCATCCAAAGAAACTCACTCCGTGCAGAGTTGGATGCTGCTGCCTATGCCTTCCCTTGTCATTCAAAAACCACGGTGTTGGATTTAGCATGTTTGGGAAAACATGCACTTGCTTTCATGTTTTATTAAAACTTGCAAATAAATTAGATTCTATAACTATAGTATTGCTTGCGTTGAACCTGTAAATTGTATAATAGGTGTGTGTGTGTGTGTGTTTTAACCAAATTTTAGAACAAATAAGCAGGGTATATATATATATACATTTTAACCTTTGCTTTTATCATATGTATGTATATATGTTTGTGTGTAAACTGATTTACTGATTTCCTTATATCTGGATACGGCAGAGTATTAAATGTGTTAAAGAGCTTACAACATATATAATATGCAAGAGAACCAGGGCACATTGCTAGTTTTTCAATATGTTAAAAGGGGTTACTAACACAATATGGACCACATAATATAGACTGCATGATGCTTTCTTCTGCAAATAGTACATTAAATAACTGCGAGAACATCAGTTCAGCACTTGACAGTTCTCAGCATCCCTGACATCAGCACTGGACAGATCATAGTGTCTCTGAGTTCAGCACTGGTCCGCTCGTAGTGTCCCTTCGTTCAGCACTGAACAGCTCATAGTAGTATCTCTAGATTCAGCGCTGGACACCTTACTTCCTCTCTGGGTTCAGCACTGGACAGCTCATAGCGTCCCTGAATTCAGCACTGGACAGCTCCCTGCGTCTCTTGCTTCAGCACTGGATAGCTCTCTGTGTATCTAGCTTCAGCACTGGACAGCTCCCTGTGTATCCAGCTTCAGCACTGGACAGCTCACAGCACAATCAGCGCTGGTCAGCATTGCAAGAGGCACGTTTCAGCACCAGACAGCTCCGTAGGAATCGGCCCGATCACACAGTGGATCGTGTCACTTCCTAGAACAAGACTACTAAGCTCTGTAAACACTGACAGCAGTCAGACAGCAAAGGCACTCATTGCATTGCATGGACTGTGGCAATACCTCAAGCCACGCCCACCACAAATCTGCTCAGCACCGATTGGCTGCAAGCAAGGGCATAGCTCATTAAAAATTTAGCAGCTTCTTGTGGTCTGTGGCTGAGAAGGCTGAATCCTGGCAATGCTGCTAAGGGAAGGGAAGAGGATAGAGGTGGAGGAAGAATAAACTACAGGGATTGATACAGCCAAAAGCAATATCAAGCCATAGGAGTGTAGGATGCAGCACAGAACACGGGAGCTGGGGAAGTGATATACGCTCTAAGCAAAGTTGTTATGGAAAGGATACCAAAGGGGGAAATAGTATCTGATTGGAAGGAAAGCATATCAAGCTGCATCAGCGAAAGGAAGCAGGCAGGACGCAAAGCTTAGCAACCAACTAATAAGCATCCCCAAAAGGTGCATGAGGGGGGGGGGGGGGGGGGTTAAATAGAAATAAATGGCAAAGTCCAGAACTAAAGCCAAACAATAAAAAAAATAAAAAAAATAAAGTAGTGCAGGCAAGGTTATTTAAATGTTAATTAGCACTAAATGCATAGGGTTTCCTGGAGCATCCAGTGGTCATCGGGGGAATGGAACATTAAAGACTCTCGAGGGACAGTAGTGCTCCCCCTGAACACAACACTGAAGCAGGTGTAGAACTCTTCTGGTGCACTGCACGCCAGCCTGCGGCTACAGGATATCGGGTGTACAAAATCCCCCATCAACAATGCATTCCTAAACCTGCTCACAGCTTCTATTGCGAGGAATGTATGTGACAGTACTCAGAGCAGATCATGCATGGATATAAAAAGCAATGAAAAGCTGCTGTTATGCAGAGAGCATGACTCAAGCGATCGAGGAAAACACACATTGAAAACGGACTATCCAAGGAATATGCATCTCCCTGTGCTTGCAGAACTGCTGACAAGGTATACCCTGCCCTGAAATGCTGTCACCCAACAGTAACAAAAAATACAAAAGGCGTAAAGCTCTACTAAGTAAATGAAGTCTAAATTCTAGTAGGGTTGCGGCTGCCTGACGTTTTAAAAAATCCTATTGGGGCTGCTGCTGCTGCGTTTAAGAGACTGGGGACAAAGAAGACTGGGGATGGCTGATTGTGACCTGTATTGAGGATGGAGAGAGAGCCTGGGCATTTCCTCGTTTACCTGATATTCCTTTCATCTATAGGATTTAACCCAGTTGGAGCTGCACAGAGAGGTACAGATACAGCTACAGTATATCATCAGGTGTCTGCTGGAGTGTGCTGTCTTGTCTGCTATAATGTAATGTATGCAATTATGCAGCAGATGCATGTGTGTTTCTGGTCTGCCATAGGTGTATGTGATTGCGCCACCGTGTTTAATTAGATTTACTGTATGATGAACGGTGACATAGTGAATGGGGTACCTCTGTGTGCATGACGCTGCCCTTATGTATAGGTAGCCTTTTGCACCAGTATACGTGCAGTATATGTGTAACCACTAACCACACCTTTCAATGTGTACCAAGTCTAGTTGCAATAATGTACAAAGATAACGAAAGTGTGAACCACAGTTTAACCAGTGCATATTGTCCATAGTTGCATATAACTTGTCTATTGCTTTAAGGTTGTGGCTAGCAATGGTCTATTCCTGTGCACAATGTACACAATGTCTGGTGTGTCACTGCAGACTTGTCATTAGACGAACCAGCAGCGTTTTATAAATGTTTTTATCTAGTGCCCCCAATACATAAAGGGTTAAACTCACTCTGAATACTGCATCCCTTGTATACTGTATCTAAGGCCATATTTAATTTCTACTTAGGCCACAGAGGAGTCAAAGCAATAAGACCCAGATACGTGTGATAACTGATATTAAACAATTCACATATGAACCCTAGGCTAATGAGTTGCAGGCTTGACTAGTTCAATTCATGCGAGTCGTGCAGGGAGACTTTGAACGCTGAATACATTGAACAAGGTACTGTGTGCTCCTGTGATGTGAGGACGTGGGAAGCGTCCGGGTGCTTTTCATTTGTTTATATTAACGTTTCAAATAAGTACAATATATAAATAATAGGAAATAGTAGGATCAAACGTGCTGCTTTCTGGGGGATTGCTGCTAGAATGCATTCGACAGTAGCGCTCAGTATTGCAGCGGGTAGCTACAGAACATCTGAAAGCAGTTCCATGTATAATTATTCTGTACAGAATGTGCTCAACGCATGTACAGGGTATTTTACTGAAGCGAATGGGCTTTCACAACGATACTGATATTATAACTAGAAGCACTGTACATGATATGTACTGTATGTGTGTACAGCATTGTACTTACATATTGGTGTACAGAATGATTACTGATGGGTATACATACTATAGGCAGTAATAGCTTGCCGTTTTACTTAAGTTACAGCAGCACTTTACAGCCTATAGCTAACCAGTGTAGAACTACTGTACACGTCGCAGTGTGACAGAATATCTACACCTGCCGGAAAGCCACCGGTTGCTGTTACATACGCACATGATTAAACCTTCACATTCACATATCTTTTACTCTAATAATATGTGTATTTGGTGTATCCTCTGTGCTGCTGTTAATGCAACAGTTACTGTCGCTCGGACAGAGTAGCAAACAAACCCCTGGAGCATTAAGTGCACATACTGTACTGTCGCGCACAGGGCGCATTACCTGTGTGTACGGCACCTGGTTGCAGCTACGCTCCAGCGTGTCTGCTGCACAGGTTCCTGATTGCTGCAGTTCTATGCGCCTGTCTCTGCTACCATTCCCGCTGTGCTGCTATATTACTTACAATGTGTGAATTGCATTAAACTCACTGTACAGTTCTGGTTGAACACAGTGGGCCAAATGTTATAGGGTAAGAGTTTCAGAAAGTGAGAGATTTTCGGAGAGTTTTCCCATTTTTTTAAAGCAGCAATCAATTACACTGCAAAACCAGGTTGATTTTGCCATGTAATTGATTGCTGCTTTAAAAAAAATGGGAAAACTCTCCCAAAATCTCTCACTTTCTGAAACTCTCACCCTATTACATTTGGCCCAGTATGTGGGGGTCCTAATCCACATGTACAAGTGACAACTTCATTGCAATTTATCAGTCACCTTTAAGTAGGTTTACTGAATGTCCCAACGATAGCAACATGCAGATTATTGCACAATAGAGTTCATAGAACTTTGATCTCAAATGGCTGCCTGCAGTGTTCAGGAAATGTACTGTACAAGTCAGACATATTAACATTCTAACCTACTTTTGTATAAGGTAAATGTCTGTCATTTGTCAAAAAGGTGATAAGCAAAAGTTATCATGGCTATCTCCTGCCTAACTTTTGACCCCAACTGGCCCACTATGCCCAAACACTTGGGGACCCAAATCTATTAAGATCCAAAATTACAACATTTTCCCAATGGGAAGGATTCCCAAACACAAAGAGGGATCCGGTAAGATCCCTCTGCCGCTGCTCGACTCCTTCCGTTTTCTTGAACCCAAGTTCACACATGTACAGAAGCACTGCCGAGTCAGACTCAGATGACTAACAGAGCAGTGAAAATATTTGTGGGGACAGACACTCACAGCAAGTGGAATAATAATTATAAGCCACCCAGTTCTCGATAATTTACATAATGCATAGGCCAATTGGTGACCTATGTGTGTGCATTTATGTACTAACATTTGCTTCAAACACATATACATTTAATCTGTGTAAGAACGTGAGGATAAAACTTTCCACAACGTTCCTGGGCGTTATAGGATAGCTCATTATTCTCATACGTGGGAACTTACAAAAAGTGTCAGTGTACCATTGTATTGCATTTACCAGGGTGCTACTGTGACCATGATTTGGAACTCCAAGTGTTAGGGAGCCATTGTACTTGAACCCCTAAATTAGTTGTCCATTAAGATCCCAAGTGCTAGAGTGAAATTATTCTAGGACCCCAAGTGTAAAGGTGCCATATTTCTGGTCACCCACATTAATGTGCAATTAAAGGGGTTATGGTGCTATTGTTCTGACGCCCCAAGTTAAGCTGTCATTAAGACTACTATAGTATTACTGTTCTGTTACTCTAAAAGAGGCAGGTACCAACAGTCTGTTGCCTCCCAAAAAATATGATGGGACCTCACTCTAGATGCTAACACATACATGTGCATCTTTTAAATAACATATTATTAATATTCCTTATAAGTCCATATTAGGTGAAGGAACATTGGTTCTCCAGTTAATATGGAATTACAAATCCCAACATGATGTGACAAGCCCCGGCTGATATACAGTAGATCTTCCGTATCTGGAAAGTTTATGACTTTCTACAGTACTTTAATGCTATAAAAACAGAACTCATGACCAAAAACTGTGGTATAATAGTATTAAGTATAAATAAGTAATCTATTATGTTATCTCAATCCTACAAGGCAAATACAACATACAGTGATATTTTTACTCTATAGACTGAAATCAAATAATCAATAGCGAGGTATCAACATATTTAAACAGATTACTTTAACAGATCTGTGCATGTAGACGCAGTGTGGGCTCAGCATGGGAGTATACAGCTATAATGACAGGTGCACTGAAAAACATATTATGCTTAGACACAAGGGGGCAGCACTAGTCATTGTTGAAAGAATATACTGTGTAATATACTGTATGTTGCAGTCAGTGTACACTGTTATGTACAGTACATAGTTAAATAATAACATAGCACATTATATGAGTCCAATATAAAAGTCACAGTCATAACCTACATTTATCTTTGGAAATATGTTTCAACATATTCATAGTTTTGCTATGTGGTTTCTTTAAAATGATGCCCACTAAATGCCAGTATGTTTTTGGGTGTACAGTACATTTCTTCTATATCTTTGTAACAATAAGATTTAATCTATGCTTGCCAGTAAACATGGGGATATGGTAATTAGGTTGACCCTATTAAGGCCGACATCCATTAAGTCGATTACTGAAAGCTGACAGGGCTTAGGTTGACACCTCAAATAGGTCAACTTGGCTAAGATTGACAGGGTCAGAAAGTCGACACAAGCATTAGGTCCACAAAGGGAAGGACGACATGAGTTTTTTTATGGACAAAAAAAGTGAAACTCGTGTCGACCTTTTCACTGTCGACCTTGTCAACCTAATGTTTGTGTCAACCTTCCTACCCTGTAGACCTTCGCAATGTGAACCTTTTTGAGGTCTCGACCAAAGCCCTGTCAACCTTCAATGGTCCACCTAGTGCATGTCAACCTTAATGTAGTTGACCCTATGACTAGGATGGCCAATACTGGGATTGGCAGGATCCGGGATTTGGCCCCAAAACTGATGGGATTTCAATCCCGGGATTAAAGTATCCAATCCTGGGATTTCAGGATTAGACTGTCTAATGCTGGGCAGTATCTGAGCACCCGCTCAAACGCTGCCTGGCTGTTCCCGATGCCCGGCCTGCGGCTCTGCACAGTGTGATGGTCAGAGGTCACTGCCGTCCGCCCGCTTCCGCCATCCCCACAAGCATCACGCACCAGACCGCCCACTTTCAGAGGCATCTCAGCTAAACCGCACACCATTGCCGCCCGCTCCGCTCTGGCTACCACACTTTGGGGTGGGGTGTCTAAAATTAGCTATGCCAGTCCCGGGAACCCGGGAATCCCGGGATTGAGCATTTTTCAATCACAATTCCTGGGATTGAAAAATGCTTCGGGATTGGCATCCCTACCGATGACCCATACCCTTACATTTTTAAAAAGAATCAATTTTCTAGTATTCTTAAATATATTGTATTGGCAAAGGTGAGTGGAGTGCAGAGGATCAGTTTCATCCTGTCGGTAACAAGCGGTCACACCCTTATTGCACAGACAAGGAAAAAAGTAACACATTCCACTGTACATTGCAGGCACAAATACACCTAGAATTGATTCATGTTATATTACAATGCAAGCAATCTGCATTGTAAACATGATCAATTTGACAGCACAAATGTTAGAGGCACAAACAGTGATCTTGAGCCATTGCTGGCTGGCACACAAGCCAATGTGGTATAGCCTTGATTAACTGCAGTTGTCTATTTACCTGTCAAATGCAGCTACATTAAAATGGAACGTCCTCTTCAGCTTCTAAAGAGGACCAGACCTGTGAAAGGCTTCTCAGCTCAATAAATGCCACCTTCTGCACTACCCTTCCCTGATAGCAAGGGAAAGGGGATCATGTTATTGCGTAAATGTGAAAAGGGCTTACTCCTATCTCTGTCATTGCACTCCGCCAGTTCCACAAGTCTGTGGTTAAACAGATGGCTATTAGATTTAAGACTCAGTGCGAATCATTGTGTGATGTATTGTGTATAAACTATTAGCATTGTGTAGTGACAGTCAATGGGTAGTGATAGTGTTCTGTGGTAGAATGCTCTGAGAAAAGTGATGAATCTGCTTTATATAAACAATCTTTCTGACATCCCTCAGTTTTAACCACAATTTTCAAGTGCTGTTCATACAAGCAATGCTTAGAATGGCTTCCCGTATGGATACTGGATGACTGTCTACCTACTGTAGTCAAGAACACTCTCCATTATTTCTTAATAATACATGTATATAATATATATTTTTTTATCTTAGTCTACTTCACTATATTTCCTATCCACAAAGCAAGTGGTCATCAGTCAGCTTAATGCACAATACAATGTTTCTTCCCCCGGGTATACTGTGTATGAAATGAACAGTAAGCGCATTTTCTTTGTTTAACAGCAGAATACACAGTATTACATATGGGCCATTATTCTGGTTCACTCGCAGAGGCAAATTCCTTCTTAAATGGACACAACCATGTGATCTGCAGGGGGGGGGGGGCAGATGTAACGTGCAGAGAGAGTTAGATTTGAGTTATTTTGTTTCTGTGCAGGGAAAATACTGATTGCTTTATTTTTATACTGCCAGTATAGATGTCACTTTGAAGTAAAAGCCCACCCAAATCTAATTATCTCTGCACATGTTACATCTGCCCCCCCCTGCAGTGCACATGGTTTTGCCCATTTGAGAAGGAATTTGCCTTTGTGAGTGAACCAGAATAAGGTCCATGGTTTCAGCATCTTAATGTTGTTGCTCCCTATACTAAAGTGATATTCTCTGACAAACCACAACAATGTGGCTCAACATATGTTTAATACATCTTTATATTTAAATGTCACCCATTTTTTTAAATATATATATTTTATGTTCCTGGTATTCATCATGATTTGGGGACATTAAGCCTGAATCCAAGGACATCTTAAGCTGGCCATACATCACAAAGATTGATCTTAAGATCGATTGAGCTCATGATTGTGTACAATTTCCCTTGAAATCCCCGGCAGTCCTTGGTGGTTTTTGGACACACAATCTACACACAATCGATCATACAATCAATCATACAATCCATCTACTGCATGATTGTGTACACAAGATGTGCACACAATCTGCATACAATCCATCTTACAATCAGTCATACAATCCATCTGCTGATTGATTGTATGATTATGTACATAAGATGTGCACACAATCTGCATACAATCCATCTTACAATCAGTTGAGATTGTATGATTGGGTACAATATCTTTCTGATGTATGGCCACCTTTAGGCCGAACAGCTACATCACTGCTTTATCTTTTCATCTGCAATATACTGTATGGTAACTGAGAGAAATCAGTATGTATGCATTGAAGTGGGGTCTGTTATATTAACCAGGAAGAGGAAATAATTAAAATAAAAATGTGAAAAAAATACGCAAAGGTGATTCTCCTGTCTCATCAGACTCACTGGGGAATGTAGAATTTGAAGTTGTAACTAGTGGAATGGGCAAGAGGGAAATGTGTGTCAGTTGATTTCAATGAGTTAAACTGATAACCTGAATATCACATGCTAAGGCAGTTACAATAGGAATATAATAACAAGGCAACTTTATCACCAAAAACAAATGTAGCGCAAATAGTGGGACATAGTGTATGTTAAATTGCAAGTTCAGCATAGGATTTCTTAATGCATTTCAAGTGTCATTTAAATCGTACTGGAGAATCCAGAATTTCATTATATTTACTCTTACCATCCTTTATGTATCTGGTATCACTTCTTAGTACTGTTGCAGAATCAAATTGTTCCGGTGGAACCCCATACTTTCTTGCAAAGTACATAGACAGAAGCTGTGCAGTAACTGTAGCACATTACTGCCTCACAGCACTGAGGTCATGGGTTCGATTCCCACCATGGCCCTAACTGTGCGGAGTTTGTATATTCTCCCCGTGTTTGCGTGGGTTTCCTCCGGGTATTCCGGTTTCCTCCCACAATCCTAAAATATACTGGTAGGTTACAAATAATGATCCTACAATGAACATGGGCATGTACACATCATAGAAAATATAGATTGTTAGCTTCACTGGGGCAGGGACTGATGTGAATGTTCCAATATTATCTGTAAAACACTATGGAATATGTAATACGCTATATAAATAACTGGTAATAAAAAAAACTGTATATAACCACTACTGTAGATGCAATAAAATACCCGCAAAAGCAGTGCTGACTAAATTCAAATGATTGTGCTGTTATTGGGATGAGATAATGGTAGAAGTAAGGTAAGTAAAAAAAAACACATACGGTTCCTGTTTGTGAGAGTTTACAATCTAGAGGTACAGTAAGAGGGAAACAGACAGGGTCGACACAGGGGCGGTGATTTAATTATAGGAGCATTGTCTTTGTGTGGTGAGTTAGGAGAGAGCTAGTAGAGTTTCATAAAGATTTGAGTTTTGAGATCCGATTTAAAGCTTTGGATTGGGGTGAATAGTCTGATAAGTAAAGGTAGTGTTCCACAGAGGAGAGCTGGACTGGACAAATCATTGGAGGAGGTTATCAGTTGGAAGGTGAGACAGCAGTGGTAGTTACATATATTTGTCCTACATGTACTTCATATTAAGCTCTGAAGATGTTCAATAGGAAAAGCAGAATGACATCAGTCCTCAACAAATGTTTCAAAGTCTAAATAACAAGTATACATTTATATATATATATATATATATATATAATCCAATGCGACCGGCACTCAGGTCTTAGAGACTGTAAGCCAGGGAATCCTTGCTCCGGTGCCCTCAGACTAGAGGGAGTGAATCCTCTGGAGATATGCAGGGTACAAATAAGCGGCACTCGGAGACTCACGTACTAGTGAAGAAGGTGGAAATTTTATTCCATGTGCCCAAAAGAAAACGTTTCGGAGCTCGGGGGCCCCGTCGTCAGTTCCCTGAACTGACGACGGGGCCCCCGAGCTCCGAAACGTTTTCTTTTGGGCACATGGAATAAAATTTCCACCTTCTTCACTAGTACGTGAGTCTCCGAGTGCCGCTTATTTGTACCCTGCATATATATATATATATATATATATATATATATATATATATATTAGCACTGTGTAATACATACCCATTACTGTGTAGATGTGTCCTGCCTCCTGTGATAACTGGCTTATCCCATGCCTTCTACAAAACTCCTCATGGAAAAGTCCTTACTTTTGTGCAATTACATAAAATAGAACATTTCATGCACCTTTAAGTTTGCACGCTTTTACATTAGTACTTGTGTTATTTTTGCTATCTTCATGTATGTGCAGTTTTCAGTCAACTTTATTGTTGGATCATCATATCACTGAGTGCTTTGTGCTCATGTAGAGGCATAATGAGTCTGTCATTGCTTACATTCTTAATTTTTTCCTGTATCATTGTACACAGGGCCGGTGTCTGCCGCTGAGCCCGGGGGGGAGGATGCGGCCGCCGCTGCCAAACAGAGGGGGAGGGGAGCTTGAAGCAGCCACCGCTGCAGAATTTGGGGGGGGGGGGGCGGTGCCGCTCACATGGCTCCAAGTGTGGGGGGGAAGCTGCTCCCATTCCACCCTCCAGTGGCCGGCGCCCTAGGCAAATGGTGGTGCCGGCCCTGATTGCACATTGTAGCCTAATCTTATGCAACCCATGTAGTGGCTTCAAATATATTTTATCATAAAGTGCTGCAAGTATACTGGGCCTCACAACTCTGAATTATACTGCATATCTCTGCACAAGATGCGACCTAGACAAATCCCTTGCAATATACCTTTGAGAAGTACCAGGCAATAAAACAACTTTAAAAGGAAGCAATATAATTTGTAAATTGCCATAAAAAATTGCAAATATGCTTAATCTAGGACAGGTATCTTTAAATCAACAGCGCTATTCAGCATGAGGGTTACAGATAAATGAATGTCCCAGTACTGTAACTCCATAATTGTGCGACACACTCCTTAAACAAAATCTAAGATTTATTATTTGCCTTTCCTGTTTTGACTTTTCTGTAGATTTGGAGTCCTTTGTTGAATAAAACATATGTCTTTAGCTAGTGAGCAGCCTCTAGATTAAGAATTAGTTTTATGGTCTAGCCTGATGCTGTTCTGGTATTTCAATAAGGGTCGAGATTATTTAGTGATAAATCACAGTCAATATAGAAATAAAATAGAGAAAGTTCCTATTTAGTGCTTAGATTTCAATGTGGGTGAGTCATTTTAAAAGTGTCGGATTCGGAGGATGTGTCCCGCTTCTGTATTTCAATAAGAGTAACATTTATTTAGTGATATATATCACCATCAATATAGAAATGAAAGAGAAAAAGTTGTCATGTACAGTAGTTGTGATTTGATTTTTAATAGATGTGGGTGATTTTAAAATAGCAAGATTAGAATTGCTTCTGTATATGCAGAAAGGAATGTAATCAGAGGCATAACTCTGGGAGGCAATGGAGTCATCTGCCGCTGGGCTCCTGCTCCCAAGGGGGCACCTCTCCTCCCCTGCAAATTTAAATCAGTTTATTAAAAGGGATGCAGTTAAACTCCCGGCGGTCAGGATCCCGGCGTTCAGAATCCTGACACCGGAATCCCGACCGCCGAAATCCCGACACTTTCTCCCTCCAGGGGTGTCCACGACACCCCTGGAGGGAGAATAAATTAGTGTGCCGAGCGTAGCGAGGCACCGGGCCCACTGCGTCGGGATTTCGGCGGTCGGGATTCCGGCGTCGGGATTTTGAACGCCGGGATCCCGACCGCCGGGATTTCATACTGAATCCCATTGAAAGCCTTAAATATCACTTCTGTGGCTGACTTCCCCTCCTAGTAGGACCATAGACATCACACTCTCTTTATTTTAAACATAACATACATACATACATAATTACACACATGCATATATATATATTTATATAAGGTGCTGTGTGTGTGTGTGTGTGTGTGTGAAGGGGGGAAGGGGCACCAATATTTATCACGCCTCCGGACAACTGGGGCGAACTTACGCCACTAAATGTAAAAGTAAATGGAATGTGCATTGACACATTTACACCCCCAATCTACTGTACAAATAAATGATCCATTTCCCCATTCAAAGTCATATGTGGAGTTAAAAAATCCTGCACAGTGAAAACATAATCAAAAACGTAAAGCAAACAGAATGTTGACCTTACTAATGTACGGTACGTTTCTTGGTAACGTAAAAAAATGAAGGGCGTCAGCTTGAATGTTAAAAGTCAAAATGACAAATTTGAATGTGCTACTCATTTATACAGTAACTCATTTAAACTGTAGGAAGGATGCAGAAAGAGAAAAAGCATCAAGGTCACTCTAGTGTTATAAGTTATATCATCTTTGTTCCAGAACAAGCCTAAAAAAAACCCAGTGAGGATGCTGACAATTGTATCTCCATGGTGGAGGGATCTTTTCTGGATTCACAAATGGCAATCATATTTAATTGTGTGATTCAGAAACCTAAAAATAATAATAATAATAATAATAATAATTATAGCAGCATATATCACGTCTTGCATGACGGCCCTCCAATCCACATAAGATCCAGATAATGAAGTCCCATTCCCCAATTCTGCTAGAAATGAATTGCACACTGTGTGTACCAATACAGCAAAGAATTCTTTCTATTTGGATACATTTTTGGGGGTGTTCTATGCTCAGGACCTTATTCAGGTTCATTCGCTAGGACCCCTTCGTTCACAAGGGGTCCGATGTTTGGCATATGCACATGCGCAGCCACATTTTTGTGCATTTGCATATGCTAAGTACGTGCGGCCACGGTGAACAGAGGCGGCAGGCAAGACCATTAGCATATGGGAATGCCCAGCATTTCATGTGCATTCCCACGAGAACGATGGGCGTTTTCATGCTGATGGACCGATGACGCGAGTGCATGGGACGTGCAGCTGACATCACCGGATGTCAGCTGCCTGTCCACTTCCCCCCGAGCGTCCACGCATATGTAAGTGACTTAAGAGTCACTTTTATATGTTTGTGCCTTCGTCATCATTCAATAGTCACCAACCATCGAATGATGTGGGTGGATCCCACAAGGCTGCAAATGGATGTTACTGTGTAACATCCAGTTTGCAGGCCCTGCTATTGAATTGCCGATGCGAATGTTGGGCTGGCGTACCACTATTCACAAGGCAGGGTCTTGTTGGCGCGCAATGATGCGAATTTGCATCCGAGCGGATCAACCAGAATAACCCCTTACCTGTATGTGTCCAGGCACTTAGTCATTTTACCTGCACAAAATATCTGTTCATAGATAACAGTCTTCGGGCATCCTATTTTTGCGACCCTTTCATAACAAAGCACATTGTTTTTGGGTGCACTTAGAACATGCTGTATTGTATGTTGAAAAGCTTCACACATAAAAACCACGATGTCCACTCTCAGTTGTTAGATTATGTAATAAATGAACCTAAACTGAGAAGCGTGAACAATATATATTTTATAATGAAGAGGATTGCTCGTTGATGTGACATTTACACTTCTACACAGAGAACCCTTTCTCATTGGGTATGGGCCATTGGGTCAACCAATCCAAGGTCGACATGTATTGGGTGAACCACTGAAGGTGGACATGGCTTAGGTTTACACCTGAAAGAGGTTGACATGGTTAAGGTCGACTTGGATGGAATGTCAGCACAAATATTAGGTCAACAATGACTAGGTCGACAGTCAAAATGTCGACATGGGTTTTTCACTTTTTTGGCCTGAATGTCGACATGGTCAACATGTACACCGATATAGTCCCATCGCAAAGCACACTATTCTGTTCTCCCTTCACATCCTAGTGGATGGTAGGACATAAAATACAAAGTAAAAAAAAATGAAAAGTGTACTCAATGTAATTGCACATCCAGGCAAAGATGTCACAATAATATTCCTCAAACAGCAGGAGCATTGCAAAGTATTTCAAATTATTAAACAGAATAAAAACTATTCAAATATTAAACTAATACAGAGCACAATAATACCAAACCAATGTATCTATTCAAAACGGAACTTAAGTTAATATTCTTCAACTAAACAGCTGTTAAATGATAATTGATTTTTATTGAAAAATAAAGAATAAATGTCTCCTTGATCTGATATAAAAACAAAGCAAAATAACAACATTTCTTAATCTCACCTTAAATAGAATCCTGACTACGACGTTGTGTAATGAATTTGTTACTTTGATTTTCGCATCTGTTCACTTCTAAAAGGCAGGTGCAAAAAGTGCTCACCAACTGCTGTGTCACATTAACCTCATTAACATAAATCTACTATTTTTAATGGCTGAGTATCACCTCATTGTAGAAAAAAGGGAGCAGTGGAAAAAATGTGCTTACTCAAGGTAAACATTTTGGCTCAGGATTCCTGGTGTGAAGTACAACAAAAAATCTATGTAATGCCTAATCACATCTAAAATTATCCAGCATGCCAAGGACCAGTTGTATTTAAAAGCACACTAGTTTAATAATTTGTTTTTTTGTGATATATATATATATATATATATATATATATATATATATATATATATATATATATATATATATATATCACAAAAGTGGGGGGAGTGTTGTCCTTTTTCTGCGCTGGTTTGTGAGCTGCACTTCTACCATACCTAGCTGTTAATATAGGTACTAGATGGGAAAGATGGAAGAAAGAATGGTTACAATGACAAAATATCAATAAAAATAAGTTTGTACAACATTTGATGCAGGTTACAACTTCGGATACAGTTTAATTCAGGTGAATGTCAACAGATCCAACTTCAAGGTACATGAAACTTCTTAGGATACGAAACCCTTCGCGTTTCGTCCCTTAGGACTTCATCAGGGGTAAATGAGGATCCAATCTGGTTTGTACCATAAAAATAGGTTTTCTTCCAATGGTGTAAAAATGAATATAAGGGTTACTGACCATGTCAGTTTCGATAAAACCTCTGTCCTGCAGAGGTATAGGACTTCAGAAAGCCCAATTTCTGCCAAAAATAGCTTGAGGTGAACTGCTCAACCACAGGGATCACTTCCACGTTTGTGTGGTTAAAATACGACTGGTGTATAGTATGCATCCAACACCTGTGGATGCATACTATATTACACCCTGATGAAAAATGTTGAAATAACATTTGAAACGTTGGTTCACGATGCTTGACTGCTGAATTTATTTATTGCTGGAGTGCCACCCTCGTCGTACCTATATATATATATATATATATATATATATATATGGAAGAATGGGTTTTTAGACTCTGAGTTGCGCTGGGTTGTGTGTGCAGCACCACCAAAATTCCTCCTGTTAGTGAGGAACGGTGTAGTAAACAAGAAAGTGGGGGGTGATTGGGGTGCGCTACTTAGTAAAGAAACTGTACAGTACCTCCCAATATAACATATCAATTTCAAAACAGAATACACATTTCTGAAATAGTGTCCTTGTGTTTGAGGATGTTCCCAATGAATAGGCTCAGTCCATTTCTGGGTAAATTGTTCTTTTATTGGTGAAGAAACCCGACGCGTTTCGTCTATAAGACTTCATCAGAGGTAAGAACCAATGGGTGAATGGATTTTGTATAGCTGGTCCTATTTGGAAGTTTTCTGCTGATCACAGCTGATGCAATAAAAATAAATATCACCAAGTACTTCTCGATGGGGCTCAATTAGATGGAAATTTCTGAGTCGAAAGTTTAGTGTGAGTTCGTGTTAGGAACAATATCCGGAGTTCTCTCTGTGGTAACCTCCTCGTTCTGCATTCAGAATATATATATATAGACATTTTTAGTTACTTGAGAAGCTGTTACCAAGCATGTTTAGCTTGCCAGTACTTGGGGTTCATTTCCTAGGATAGGAGTTCTATTGAAGATAGAATGTTGTCCATAATGACTAATCAGATTCTGTCTATCTATTACCTTCTAGAAGGTGCTAAATAAATGAGAAGTAGAATCGTATTGGTTGCTATGGGCAACATCCCTTCTTCAATAGAACTCCAATCTTAGTCATAATTCCCCAGAATTATCCTCCTTACTTGCATATTCTTAAAGGTAATCTGGGAGGCTTCCAGGTGCTTGTAAGGATGGGGAAGTCTTAAGTAGGCACATGCCAACCACCTGCCTGCACAATCTATATTCCCTATCACATGTACACGCACACAGAGACACTGTAGGGTTAATTTGTTGGGAGCCAATTAACCTACCAGTATATTTTTGAATTGTGGGAGGAAACCGGAGTACCCGGAGGAAACCCACGCAACTGCGGGGAGAATATACAAACTCCGCCATGGTGGGAATCGAACCCATGACCTCAGTGGTGTGAGGCAGTAATGCTAACCATTACACATTCCGTACTGCCAAATATGACAGAGAACAGACAAAGACATTGGAGATGCAACTCCTCCTAAACTGTATATTAAACTTTTCTAATGTGTCCATAAAAAACAGCTACAGTACAGTATAATTTATTTGCTGCATTCTATGAATGATAGGTAGCCTTTGGTTGTTTAAGGCAATGTCTCCTTGTCCAAGAAGCCTTTATATATCTCTCCCTCACCAGAGCATCCACAGGGGGATAGCAGAAACTTTGTCTACAACATGATTTCCCATTTACATTATCGTCATTAAGCTATTCATATAATTACTATTATTAGCTCTTCGTTTGCAGTTTCTTGTCCTCCTTCTTCTAACTATAATTAAACAAAACATCTGCAGTAAGTCATTGTTCTAATATTAACTTCGGTAATTTGTTTTGCCAAAGGCATGAAATGCCTATTGAGCTTATCTGACTTGTTTGCCTAACCATGTGAACATAAGAATGTTTGCAGATTCTGTGTTCCTCTCTCAAACTACATATCAAAAAGACAGTGTACAATTGTTTGCCATGTTCTATTGAATCAGAAAATGTTAAATCAATGTGACCAGTCCACTGTAAGAATAATCTTTACAGACAGTAGCGGATCTGTCCTCTTTGAAATATGTACCCATCTATTATTAAATAGCAGAGATGAGTGAGGTTGAGACAAAATGTTGAGCAAATCAAGTTACGATGGGTTTTTGCACTGTGTCTGGATCAAGTAATTAGGAGCAATGCAGAGTCAAACATGTCTCTTATAAGTGAAGAGGTGGGGTGATTTCATATAGAGCAAAACGAAGTACTGTACAGTGTAATGACCATATTTATCCTGTAGGATTATCTGCTGATATGTAGTATACGCCTTTTGCCTCTATGGTACATATTGTAGCTCTCCTGGTGATGACTTGACCTCTGGCTTGAATTGTTGGCAGTTTCTAGCGGATGCCCCCAGAAGGATGTAGAAGCCAGGCTGCCACAGTGGGGGGCATGATACGGCATGAGGGAGCATGGTAGGGGTACATGATGAAAAATAGTGGATGGAACAGGAGTTGTGACTGGTAACATGCATCATCATAATGCCGGCATTGCAAGAAAGGGGACTGTGACATAATTACACAATTCGTGTAATTGGAAACCCCTTCTCTCAATTGGTCGGGAGACTTGGCTAATCTTCCAAAAGGTTGGGAGTGCCACTCGGTATTCAGGATCCTTCCGGCCATTCTGGGAGAGTATGAACGTGTGGTGCAAGCTCGGCAAAAGTACACTTAAGCCCCGTACACACTTGTAAAAGATTATTGCTCGGAAAGGGACTTCTGAGCAATATAATACACTCAATATCATTAACTGTGCAGGCCCCTGCACATCAATAACGACCCATCCAGTCTGCTGAACATGCAGGTCAATTTGGCTGTATAGCCAAATAACCTGCTTGTTAAGCGGGTTCCAGTGACATCACTGAAAGAAATTGTTTACCGATACCATTCAGTGTGTACACTCAAATCAGCCACCTACTGTATGGCCGTGGGCCAAATTCGTTAACTATATTGGCCATGGCCAGGATTGACTAGTGTATATGGGGCTATACTCTAGCTTTGTGCCTTCATGCATAAGATGGCATTCTGTGTCTCCTGCAGTATTTAATACCCATATGTATTGCAGTAGACCCTCTAAACTTTTCGTTTTCAGAGTCTCAACACCCAACCAGATCTGACTCCTGTTTGAGAGGCAAAACTCTAATGCTATTCCCATAATACATTAGAAAAAAATTGATGAAGGGGCCTCTCCAATTTGACAATGCCCTCAGTACCCAAGCCTGCCTTCGATGGCCGTGATTAACAGGTTCAGGTGGTTCTGTGCGATCACTTTCCTGCCTTCCAGTTGTTGCTATGGTAAACATCACCTCTTTTATTTTTTTATGCTTTTGAAAATTGACCCCTTTGTGTCTGACTCAGAATAGGAAACAAAATTAAAAAATGCAGTCGCTGGATTTATGAAGAGAGAGGTCCATGAGCCTGTGTGTGCATCTGCATAGTGGGTTTAGAAAGTTACCTATTGTACCTTCAGCCCTCAGCATTTATATCAGAGGGAGCACACCAAAATCCAAATATCCGTGACTAATAGTGAAGCTTAAGTGAAGCTTAACCCATGTACAAGGCCAGATTAACATTGGGGCGGATGAAGCTGCAGCTCCAAGCCTCCACAGATAAACAAGCCCACCGTCATGACAGTGTATGATCACCAGATAGTACCAGCTGGCCACATGGTTGGCCATAAATCATAAGTATTGAAATTTTCATCCTATTTTCCAAATTGACAGCCAGGATTACCTATCTGGTCGGCACAGCGGAGCTTTCCGTCTAGGCAGGCCGTTCACCGAGAATGGGACGCATGTGTATGGGAGATGCTCGCACATCCCATACATGGCACTGGGACACGCAAGCGTGTGAATTGCTCGTGCATCCCTGTCTCGGCAAACGGTGCACCAAGATGGAAGCTCTGATGCTCTACGCCGATAGAATAACCTGGCTCCATCTGTATGCCATTTTTGTACTTTTATATATTTTGGGAGACACTGGGGCTTATATTCTATGGGCTCTACATGACATTGGCCTCACCTCCTACACTTCTCCTAATAGGCCCTTGAACATTTTCTGCTCCAGGCTCATTTGACCCTTAATCTGGCCCTGCCCGTGGGCTAATGAGGAATCAGTGCAGCAGCCAAAGAGAACTTATAAAAAAGTGCCCATATAAATACTGTATATGACTTTTCTCAGCTCTTTCACGTTACACAGAAACCTTGAATATTCACACTTTAGAGAGGGGTTTTGTATTATTAATCGTCTTCTTTCAAGCAGATGAATAATTTGGGTCATAAGAGTAATAGATCAATATTCTGTACGGATTCATCTGGAGCAAATTAATAAGCTCATCATTTTATTGAGATTGAGCGTCAGCAAATTGCAACGCACAGCCCTGAAAAATAGATGAGGTCTGTTACAGAATGGTCATGATTAAATAGAAAAAAAACCTATTGCTGTTTGCTTCAAAATACAAACAGCATCCCCTAGCTGTTGTGTTCTTAAAGCTCTGTCTATATAGAATGTTATAATTTACATAGAGAATTTAGGCACTTGCTAAAGAGAATACACTCTTTTCAGAGGCGTAGCTACCGTAAGGCAGCCACCGTGGCTGCTTGGGGGAGCAAGCGCCAGCGGGGCGCCCCCGGTGCCCGGGCACTCTGGTCAGACCCCCCTTACCCCTCTGCATGCCGCCGCCACCGCATTCAGTCCGGCACCGCAGATAGCCTCCGGGCTCCGTCTCCTGCAGTAATAAAAAATGACACGACAAAATGGCTGCCCCCTAATAGCAGACAGGGAGCATGGTAGGGGTACATGATGAAAAATAGGGGATGGAACAGGAGTTGTGACTGGTAAAATGCATCATCATCATACCGGCATTGCAAGAAATGGGACTGTGACATAATTACACAATTTGTGTGCCGGACTGAATGCGGGGCCGGCGGCGGCGGCGGCATGCGGAGGGGTAAGGTAATTTTTTGGCAGGGGGGCGCCACAATATTAGTTACGCCTCTGACTCTTTTTTAAACATTACTTCAATAGAAAAAATAAATTTACATGGATATTGGTTCAAAGCATTGTGGGTTAATTACTGCTTTGTTGAGCCGGTCTCTAAATACGTCTGCACCTCTAGCTTCTAAATCAGTGGTAGCCAACTCCACTCCTCGAGAGCTACCAACAGTTCAAGTTTTCTAGATCACCTTGCTGGGGCACAGGTGTATTCATTACTCACTGACACATTATAAATGATCAACAGGTGGAGCTAATTACTTCACTTTTGATTCTGTGAGGAGACCTGGAAAACGTTAACTGTTGGTAGCTCCCGAGGACTGGAGTTGGCTACCCCTGTTCTAGGTGCATGCACGGTGGGACTGAAATCCCAGTTCTGGAGGGGAAAAAATGGTGAAAAGTAAAAAAATAAATAAAGCATTAATTTCCTTAATTATTTGTATCAACTGCCATTCTAAGATGGCCATAAAATAACTGGTTCATGTCCTACCTTTTTTTAAATACTGTATACGTTTTAAACACCCATTCAATTGGACAAGGATTCATTCAATCAGTAGGGTTGATGGCTGTTGACAGTGACGTTGTATTTCTCTGTTACAGAGGATGTAGGGAGTATAATAACTTTGCTTTTCAATTTCCAAAGCATTTTTTGCTGTTGAATAAATGGTCCTGTAATTTTTTTTTTTATGGACTTCAGCAATAACAATGGACATATTGCAATACAGCAGTACAGTTAGTAAATATGTTAAAATCAATATCTTTTTTGTTGTAAATCATAAATTCGTCAGTATGTATTTTTGCAGAAACAGATTTGATGATCTTGTTAATTTAATAAACCAATTGAAATGATATTTCACTGCAATAAGGTGTACTTTGCTTTACAATATGTAAAGATAGATCAAAATGACAGTATGTAAAGAAATAACAAAAACATGGAAAAGGTGTGTACGCACTGGGCAATATACACTATTGGGTGTTCAACTGAGTAGCTGATATATATATATATATATATATATCTGGGCCCTGGGCCATTGTGTACACCCTATATGGCTATGAACAATATCGTTCACAGACACATCTCGTTGCCGTGTACACACATAGGGGTAGATAAAGTGGAAAGTGATAAAAAGCCAGCCAATCAGCTCCTTCTTGTCATTTTTCAAACCAAGCCTGTAAGATGACAGTTAGTAGCTGATTGGCTGGCTATTTATCACTCTAAATGTTATCACTTTTTGAACCTTGATGCATCTGGCCCATAGTGCTGTGTGTACGAGAATAATGAATACATAAACATTTGAACACAAAATGACATAAAATGAGAAAATGTATAAACTTACCATGTTTTTATGGTGTTATTTGGGCAATCAAGTAAATAGAATAAGTATCATAGCAAAACTAGATTTTCAATTAAACAATGGTTCATACAGTATTTCTATTTTAATACACAGCAACCTTTTTTTGCCCTAGAGCAAGGCTGGGCAACACCGGCCCTCCAGATGTTATTGAACTACACATCCCAGGATGCTTTGCATTAGTTTTGCTATGTGGCCATGCTGAAAGTGATGCAAGGCATGCTGGGATGTGTAGTTCCTCAACTTCTGGAGGGACGCAATTGCCCAGCCCTGCCCTAGAGGGACTAGACCTGGAGGTAGGACATTGCTAATCTTGTACTTCTCGTACCAATGTGATTAAGAGACTATTATTTTTATGTCCAGCTTTGTTCCACAAGATTTTGTAATTCTGGGTATCAGAGAGATGGAAACTATAAACGGGTTGTGGATAAAAGGCTAGAGAAACAAAGTACTCGTGTCTCCTAGAGATGGATACAGAATATGATTCCTGAAATACTGCAATCCTCTTCCAGCTGAATCAAAATGCAAATACACAGAGGAAATGTCGGCATTGATAAATCCTGCTGGTAAAACTCATATCATAGAAGTTGTACTGTACCATCTGGTGCCATCGCAATGTATCACCGCTACACACAGATACCCTGGCAACCCTCATTCATCATAACACACGCCAAACTCTGCAAGGCCAGAGAGGGAAAAGCAACCACTCTTTGGCTTTGTCGTGCCAAGTATCTACATTCATGTGGCTTCTGTTTTCCTATTTATAATGCTTGGCAGGTTGTCACATTTACCAGGGCTCCAGCATTCCCGTGGATTTTGTCTGGTGCTTGGTAAAGTGTCAGACAATTATTCTATGTATGCAGACAATGCAGTTCGTAGCCAGTGTAGCGGATTTGACACACGACACATCACACATAGGATGCTATTCACATTGTCGTGAGATTGATAAAAGACAGCAACTTTAAAGATTTAAATAACTTTGCAAAATGCACAGACAAGCAGAACATTCCATGTAGATACTCCAACAACTGTAAAAGTGTTGAGCATCAAGACTTGTAAAACTGTATTTAAATTGTACCTGTCATGTACAATCGTGTCCTTTTACATCTTTGAGGCTATGTGTATGCACCACAGTAAAGATTTTACAACATACTGTATACAGGTAGGTAGGTTGGGGCAGGCATTTACATGCTCCTGCTATGCCATTCAAATGAATGCGGGCCAGCATGCACATGTGCCCGACTCCCGTTCATATAAAATTGCAGCAATGCATTTGCATTGCACTTCAGCTATAGTAAGCTGCTATACGCAGCAACAATGTAGCAAGACACTTTTAGAGATGGTGTATATAATGAAAATATAGAATTACAGTAGCATATCTTTTTTAGAATGATCAACTAGGAGGCTTTGCACTCTCTTGCATAATTTGAGAGATGCCTTGCAAAATGATACATCAGAGAGAGATAAAGTATCCGTCAATGAAATACTAACTGCCATATTACAGGCTGTGGGCTAGATTATCTAAGCTTCAAAAGTTATAAAATGGAGAGTGATAAGCAGGCAGCCAATCAGCTCCTGCCTGACATGTCACAGACTATGTTTGAAAAATGTCAGACAGGAGCTGATTGGATGGCTGTTTATCACTCTCCCTTTTATCAATTTTGAAGCTGGCCCTGTGTCTTAAAAATGACAGATGCTGAATGTTCGGCAGTTTATCTCTCTCCACTTTATCATGCTCCAAGGCTTATTATATCTACCTTAGCATGTTGTATGTTCTGCTAATCTTTGAAAGGACACATTAAAATGGATTGAACATGAAATTCCTCTAGTCTCAAGTGATCATTCAGACTCAATAAAATCTTAATACAGATTGAAATACTGTAGGCCACCAGAAAGTTGAGCTTGATGTATGCCACCGCAGTGTAGTGGATGTTCGTTTTCTCATTATCACTCAGTCATTAATATTCTATATATACACAGGAGGTGATTAACATCATGTAGACATATTAAAAAATATGGTAAAACCTAAATGGCTGTAGTGGGTTCAGTATGATTCCCCAACATTCAAAATTCCAATGGTCAAAATACAACAAGCATTGGCAAACAGTCAAAATGCCGACATGTTCAAAATGCTGACATACATTATGCCGAGAACAAGGTCAAACACTGTCAGAATGTTGACATTTAAAATGTTGACATGTCAAAAAGTCAACCTTTTTGTGTGTCTGTGTCAACCTAGGTCAGCATGGACACTGTATATTGCATCTCACCATGCTCACTATTATAATCTACTGTAACTCTATGCCCACATGGATCGTGACGTAAGAACAAGTCAGTTTCGAGGAAAAAATCATGATGAACTCATGTCGACTTTTTGACATGTTGATATTTTTGACCATGTTGGCATACTGAATGACACCATTTTAGAACGTGTCAGTATTTTGACTGTCTGTCAATGGTTGTCGGTATTTTGACAGTTGGTATTTTAACTGTTGGTAAATTGACTGCATCCCACTGTAACACACACAGCAGATACAACATGTTTATATCATTGCTGTCATTGAAATGTTTGTTTAATGTTTGTAGTTATGTGCATTTGATTGATCAACTAAGTTCTGGTTAATCAGAAACACAGTGTAAATATAACATGAAAGAAAATGTTGCTGTCTGGGCTTTCAAATAGTTCATGGGAGAGACACCGGTGGTAGCAGCTAATGTAATGCAATAGTACCGTAGTATATCGCAATCCAGCATTAAGGTAATCATTACCCCAGACAGTCTGGGCTTACCAAAAAAAAAATAATAACTTTAAACACAATAGAAAGGAAGATCGAAGAGACATATGTGTCTGCCAAGGGGCACTGTCATTAAACAGAGATTGATTTCCTTGATCTAGTTAATGGTGGATTTACCAGTGCTTACAGCCGTAGTCATTACACTAGCTGAATGAGCTTGAAGTCGGTTGGACCTGACACTGCTGATAATCCTCTAACATCTCATTACACAGAAATGAGTTCAATTTCAGTATCAAATTGCAGCACAAACAGGGAGACGGAGACTGCAATATGTTCCGTCAACGCAATGGCAAGATAGCAATTGGTCTCAGTAGTGATGGGCCTTAAATGTACCCCAGAAGCTTTCGACGAGGGCTGTATAGTGCTACAGTGTTGTCATTTTGTTTAAAAATACAGAAACAAATAAGCAGCGAAAATCATTTAAAATCTTTTACTAACAGTTCCTATAGACAACTGCATTACGGATAGTGATCAGTAGTGATCAGTAAGTCAAGAGTATCAGTGGTATCGAGTAATACAGTATTAATAATACTCAATATGATTTACTGTTTGTGCCCAGTAGTGCTGATTTAGCCACCTACTTCATTATATTATCTGGTTGGCACTATCATTCTTATTACTTGGTAGGCCATGTAGGCCATGTAGGCCATGTAGGTTGTACTCAAGGGCGTCACTATCATAGGTGCAAGTGGTGCAGCTGAATATCTAGTTACACCACTGGTTGCTTTTAAATGGCCATGGACAGCAGTAGTGACAGCACATTTAGACGCTAGAGGTATTAGCCCTACCAGTGACCACCAACTAGGTTAGCTAAAGATCACAGACCCTTATACTATGTTCAGTGTGTTTGCCCAGCAATGGGATTGCATAACTCCTAGAAAAATTAATTTAAAACAATCCAATTTTATTTAATGATATTAAACCAAGCCGTATTACTAGCCGGTAATGTAACATTTCACAGTTGCACAGTGCCCATTTTCTGCATATTCCGCCTCTCTTAGGCACAGCACATGTACTTTGTGGAGTAGATTCCAGAGTGTGGAGAGCATACGGCTACCATCATGTCACCCAAGTGGAAAAAGCAGGTGTGCTGTGTAAATGGCTATTACTATAAGCAGGTTGCACACCAGGTATTCCCACCCTCAGTCTTCAAGGCACAACATGCAGATGAAGGGACCTGATGGTGGTGCTGACATAGGCAAGTGCATACACCCTTGTGGTTGCCAGCAGCAATGGAGCGATGGCAGGGCCATGATGCCCTCACTAGCCATGTTCTATGATTAAGCTGCATGCAGTGGTGTTGGAGGATGTCATTGATGATGCGTAAGAAAGCGCATTATCAGGGACATATGGGTTTATTAATATCAAATAGCCACCTGCCCGCCAATGAAATATCGCCCCATTCAATCCTTCAATATCACAGACCCTGTAAATAGCTGCAAATCCATATGCAAACAATCACCATCTAATGTTGTTTTCTGTGTGTGCAGTCTGTACGTAGCCCAGGACCTACCTACTCAGCAGCTGCAACGTTGCAGAAACAGGCTGTTCTGTGATGGAGCCGACATCAGTGGCCTCCCTCAAAAAGCTTGGGCATACCTGCTTTTTCCTTGATACTCCCAGTAAACAGCTGGGTCCCACCCCCAAACCCCGGCCACCTGTCAATCAGCTTGCATATGGACAGCATCATCGCATAATCGCTGGATTTTCTCGCTGAAAGGCCCTGCGCATGCGCACTGCATTCCATGCTCATGCACTGATAATCAATAATCATATGGCCTGCGAATTGCAGCCATCCGATTAGATCTGAGTAACTCCCATATTGTGTACACTGAATGATATGAACATTTTGTCCTCTGTCCGGTCGGAATCTGCAAAAACATTCAAACAATCATCTAATGTGTACCCAGCTTCTTGTGTGCCTCGAGGACCAAGGTTGAGAATGTTGGACACAAATAAATTATCCACCAAATCAGATGTACTAGGTATAGGAGCAGATACATGAACAACTTAAAATCCTTTATAATTGTATTTCATCGTATGCACTTTGTAAATTGTGAACAAAAATCAGTGTGAGCTCAAATGAGTATAAGCTAATGTCACAAAACTGAAACACAAACTACGGTTATGCCTGTGTTTCCAATGAATGCTACATTTATTTTTACTTATGCCCCTTACACATGGGGTGACGGAGCCTCGGTGCTGAGCGATATAGTGTAGTAGAGATCGCCCAGCACACATCACTCATCACACAGCGATGCACCAGCGATGTGTGCTGAGCGATCTATCACACCCAGTGCTCCCTGGTGAAAGAACCCTGGTGATGACTTGATTTATACTGCAGGGTAGGCTAGGCTGGCGACAGCGGCGTGCGGGACAGCGCATCACCATCACTATGGGACATACACACTGAGTGATTCATGTTTAATTTCTAAGCGATCTAGCCAGATCACCTAGAAAACAAGCTCAAATCTCCCCGTGTGTATCCCCCGTAATGCAGATACAAAGTGCTAGTAGCGATCTTAGCATTTAATTTCATTATGTGACAATAGGTCTGATTCATGTTTGGAAGCAAAGTAAAAAAAATAACCAAGCAACTGGACAAAACCATATTGGGCAGCAGGTGGGGCAGATGTGACCTGTACAGAGAGTTATATTTAGGTGGGGTGAGTTCAAACTGAAATCTAATGTAGTGTTAAAAAATTTACCATGCACAGAAAATACAGATGTATTTGTTACCCTTGCTTTGTAACATGGTTTGTTCCTAACGCAAACTTACAGTACTTGTTTTTTTTTTTTTACTTATAAACGTGAATGTAAGTAAATGTTTACTGCCATAGAAAGATACTAGTGACATACATTGTTTAGTTGTTGTTGGTTTTTTTGCAACATTAAGCATTTTACTTTCGCAGCATATTTGTATTTTTTGTGTGAATGTAAAAAAATGAGTTATTAATGAGTTCCCCTCTTCCCTGAGTGTTTTATGAACCTCCTGCTCAGCAGAACTCGCTTAACAGGCACCTGTTACATGGCTATTTAAAATATACTCAATCTGTTAGCATTTTGGCAGAGAACGTGTTCCAGCACAAAAAAAAAAAGAATGAAATAAATAAATAAAATGCTATTTATTTCTCCAGCACATGATGCTGAAACGCGCCCTGGAGGCACATTACAGACACATTATGGTACATTATCTAGAGGATTATCCACCTTGCAGACTTAGATCAATGAGCGGCTAGACCCTCTGGCAACTAAAGGGTTTCCAAACTAGAACAGATCTCTTTGTATGTAAAGTGTTAGTAATTACCAAATAAACTGATTTATTAATATTTCATCTAATAGAATTGTGTTTGAACGCTCCTCTGTGGAGGATGCCAGGCCTTCTGGTGATACAGCCTGCCACGGTAGAACGACACAGTAATACAAACTAAGGACCTAATTCAGGTTCACTCTCAAAGCACATTTGGTTTGCTAATGGACAAAAACATGTGCACTGCAGGTGGGGCAGATGTAACATGTGCAGAGAGAGAGAGTTAGATTTGGGTGAGTTATTTTGTATCTGTACAGGGTAAATACTGGCTGCTTTATTTTTACACTGCAATATAGATATCAGTTTGAAGTACAAACTCCACCCAAATCTAACTCTCTCTGCACATATCACATCTGCCCCACCTGCAGTGCACATGGTTTTGTCCATTAGCAAATTAAATGTGATTTGCGGGTGATCCTGAATCACCCCCCTTAGATTCCACATCTCTCAATTCTAGCCTTGTACTTCATCTGAATTACAAAATGACTTATTATGAAGCTGGATTTTCTAAAGGAGCAAATAAACTAATTAGTGGCCCCATTCCTATGGGGCCCTATGACACACTGTTCCATACCTGCAAGCAATGTACAATATGTGCTAGCCATTCTGAGATCATTATCATGATTTCAAGAACGATGTCTCATTGTTCCTCAGCATTGAACAAACTGTGAACCATAAAGAAATGTTTCATTAACATCTAATCCACACCACCCGGTGGCAAGTCATTGGCCAAGGGAAAATTAAATGAATGATTGTAGTTTACTTACCACATCTGTGGTTGTATTCTAGATATACAGTACTGTAGTGATATCAAGTCTACTGTTATTGTCCTTGTATATGTATACACCATGTGAATAGTATAAATGTTAATTAATATATAGCCTCATACACTGAATGATTCAAGGCAGTAGGGGTGGAATGTCAATTGAAGTGGCGATGACCACATTTTCATAGCTCCTGAAGCATTCCCAGCATTCCTGAAGACTCCTGCAGCACTGCCAGCTTCTCCTCATTGATTGAAGCCAAGATCTGTATGTTAATTTGTCTGTGCATTTTCATGTTTACTCCTCAGAGGGTGATACCTTTTCCCAACCACCCACATACCCCTAGTGATACTAGTGCATAGAGGCTTTTACAACCTACATGTATTGGTTTGCTCATCTTTGCTTTGAATGTTTTTCAAGGTACTGTAGATATGGCCACAACTCAATACATGGTCACACACCCATTGAGCTATTAGGGCCTCGCAGATATCTTAGTAGTCCTAACTGGTAGTGTTAGTAGTTTTAGATAACATTGTATTCCTTTGTTATACATTATTGTTATTATTATTATTATTATTATTAATAATAATAATAATAATAATAATAATAATTTTATTTATAAGGCACCATAAGGAATTACAGCGCCATACTTATAGCACACATTAGAACAGTAGTACAGGTTGAGTATCCCGTATTCCGTGCATCACTTATCCGAATTATTCGAAAAACCGTGGTTTTTGGAATCATTCGAATTTCTTTTTTTTTTTTTTTAACCCCCTAACCCTCTTTTCATACTTACCAAGTCCCAGGGCATCCACAGCAGGCCTCCGGCATCTTCTCCAGGGTCTCCAGCGGTCCCAGGAATGCATTGCGCGAGTGTGCGCTCGCGCCGGTGACGTCATCGGTGCGCGCGCACACTCGCGCAATGCATTCCTGGGACCGCTGGAGACCCAGAGAAGATGCCGGAGGCCTGCTGTGGACGCCCGGGGACTGCGTGGACGCTGAGGGACCACCGGACACCATCAGGGGACAGGTAAATATGGCTAAAAAAAAATATTCCAAAAAACGAAAAATTCCCCTATCCGGAATGCTCGTGGTCCCGAGCATTTCGGATAGGGGATACTCAACCTGTACACAGAACTAAACGTAACTGTAAAACTAAAATAGAGCACAGATAACAATTAGCAGCACAATTCTCAGTACACAATACAATTGACATGTCGGGAAGCAAAGGAGTTGTCCATGTCCTACCCAGGGCAGGTTGTCGTTGGTAGAGATGAATGATGACAATTGAGAAGAGATGCGGGTTTAGACAGTAAGTGGGTGAGAGAGAGCTGTGAGTGAAACACGAGAGAAGTAGACCTCTGCAGCTCCAGCATTCAACATAACACTAGGCCCATCATCATGACAGCATGATGATCACCGGCTGGTCACATGGTTGGCCATAAATCATAGATATTGCAATTTCTATTTTCCACACAAAATTATGCATTCTTTTGTACTTATAGTGTATGGGTTCTACTTGCTGATATGGAATTGACCTCACCTCCTCAACTTCTCCTAAAAGGCCCTTGATCCTTTTCAGCTCCAGGCTCCATGCAAGAAACATTGTTTGTACAAATAGAACTGCATTCAACACCAGTTACCTAGTTTTTAAATGTTCTATATTAGGACTTTAGTGTATATATATTGTATAGTTTTTATGCACGGTATATTATACATGTGTTGTTTGTTGTACTGTGGCTTCTCTATTATGATTGCTAGTTTTAGTCTAAGAAACAACATATTGTGTTATTTTTTATACAGTATATTCTCTATTATGACTTTTGTACATGTGTACTTATATACGGTTTTCTGTTATAACTGTTATTGTTATACCTTCTCAATTAAGACTGTGCTACAGTTTTACTTAGATATATTGTGTTATTACTGTGCTTCATGCAACATCTGCACTTTCATGGAGTTTCATTCCTGGCTGCTGGATTTACTATGCAATATGGCTGACAAGATTTATTTTGTTGCTGTAATGGCAGCAGTATAATAACTTTTACAAGCACTAAAAGGTGTTTGGATAAGTAAGCAATACGCTGCATTTGCTTGTGTTAACCCTTTCACTGTACTGTAAATTGATCTGAACTGATTTGCAATAGTTATTCAAACTGAGTGACAAACTTAACCATTCCTCACCTGGTGGAATTATACAGATATAATACACACTGCTGTATATAAGTGCAGGAGATTGTAGATACTAATTAAACTTACTGCATATGATATATTAATCAAACTTATATGACTGTATCATGTTTGAATGAAAAGCCTATGACCCTCATAGACAAGCAGGGACATTTCTGAAAGTAAAATCATTTGTTGCTTTTTTTTTTTTTTTTTTTTTTTTTAAGAAAGTCAATGCACCCCGTTGAACATTGTCATCTGCCTATCCTCTTGGCATTCAATATGGGGTTTGTTATTTTGCTGTAGGTCAAAATTCTTAATGGGGGTATGAGACAGGCCCCAGACTCCCAGGGGGGCCCACAACGCACACACTGCAACTATTTTTAATACTTACCCATCTGGAGCCCCACAATGAAGGCAGCAGCGATACTGAAATTGCAAAAAAATGCCTGTGGCGGCCATTTTTTCTGTGTTCTGTACATGCACAGTATAGTCTGAGCCCTCTAGTGCTCCGACTGTACTGTGCATGAGTCTAGATCTGGTCCCATGACTCCAGCAACCAAGCACCACTCAGAAGTCCCTATGCCAGTTGCAAGTGCAACATTGCTTGACTCATTGTCATTCTGATCACTTTTTATCTTCGGTGAATCTATCAACAGGTTCCAGCTCTGATCTGTCATTACTGCTCCTGACAATTCTAGGCTGGTTAATAAAGCTTCCAGCTCAGATCTGTGCTGCAGTACTAGTGCTTCCAGTATTCACAGTTCCAGCTTGGTCAGTCCAGTCAGGGCCGGCGCCACCACTAGGCAGAGCTAGGCATTTGCCTAGGGCGCCGGCCACTGGAGGGCGGTAATGAGCCGCCTAGGAGAGGTACCATAGAGGTACCATAGAAAGCTGGGAGCAGGACAGGTAAGACAGTGGGCTTACCTCTCCCTCCCCCCATCCCGCCCGTGAATCAATGCTATCCTCCCCCCCCCCTGGACATGGAGGATGCGGGCACCCATCGAAGTATAGCCCGCACACCCCCCGGAGCACAGGCGCCCATTGCAGTATCGCCTGCAAACCCCCCCACCCCCGTAGCACCGGCTGCAGTATCGCCCAGATCCCCCCTCCTCCCGGAGCATGGCCGCCCGCCGCAGTATCGCTCGCCCCCCCCAAAGCGCACGGGGGAGGTGCATTGGGCGGCGGGCAGAGGATTTGCCTGGGGCGGGGGGGGGGAGGCTTGCATCGGATCTGAGTCCAGTATCCAGTTCTAATATGCTCAGCAGCATTACTGCTTCCAGCCTAGTTAGCTTAGTGGTCTTCTCTTCACATCTTTACAGTACAACTGACTCCAGCAAGTCTATTAACAGGACTATTCTCCAGCACAGCTGGAACCAGCCCAGAGTCCAGCATATCCAGTCCAAGTCTGGCATCTGGCTTACTCAGGTCCAGTCTGCTATTTGGTATCAATGGTCCTAGTCACCACCCAGCTCTCAAAATCTAATACCTTCTCTTCAAGTGACCCTCTCATACATAAGAATTTAATTTCACTTATTTTCTTACTTTCAACTGATACAATAGGCCCAAACCAGAGTTCCTCTGATTCTGACAGTTACAAAACGAGAAATGGGCAAGTTGCTGAACTTGCAAATATATAAACAATACTGTATATCAATACGACTCAGATTGCAGAGCTTTGCCTCTACTTTTACTCTTAAGTCCCAAATAAACAGACCTTTGTTTCTCCTCCCCGTACCCTCTAACGCAGGTCCTGGTAAGGCGACACAGTATTTATAAGAAATCCCTGCAGATATAAAAATCGATGGCAATAAATAAATAACACACTCAGATATGATTTATGGGCAACCTGAAAAAAATCACTCTTGGAGAAAAAATGGAGCAGGCAGCAATTTCAAATTAACCTCTTCAGTGAGTGGAGACAGAGAGGCATTGTGATCTATGTGTGGTTGTCTTGATACCTAAGAAAAATAAAAGGTAAGTTGTTGAATCATTGCGTACCCAGGAAAAGGAGTATAATAGCAAAATAATATAATGGCCAACCAGCTATAAGAGCACACATACCAAGTTCCCCAAATAGCAGCTACTATATCTCCAGCCCTAATTTCTTTCTTGAATGGCATTTGAAAGACATATGCTTCCCTAATGTGACTTTTCCATTCCAGTCCCCTCATCTAAATTATCATCTCACACATGATAAAAAATCTAATTTTCCGCTTAACTTCAAACCTACATCACTTGTGTACCTAATAAACACGTGGTAAGACACCTATGACACTTGTGCACTTCATTAACACTTGGTAAGAAACCTCGATATTTGTGCACCTAATAAACACTTGGTAGGAAACCTACATAACTTGTGTACCTAATAAACACTTGGTAATAAAACTATGACACTTGTGCACCTAATAAACACTTAGTAAGAAACCTACATAACTTGTGCACCTAATAAACATGTGGTACGAAACCTCAACATTTGTGCAACTAATATACACTTGGTAGGAAACCTACATCACTTGTGCACCTAATAAATACTTGGTAGGAAACCTAAATCACTTGTGCACCTAATGAACACTTAGTAAGGAACCTACCACTTGTTCACCTAATAAACACGTGGTAAGGAACCTACCACTTGTGCACCTAATAAACACGTGGTAAGAAACCTCAACATTTGTGCACCTAATATACACTTGGTAGGAAACCTACATCACTTGTGCACCTAATAAATACTTGGTAGGAAACCTACATCACTTGTGCACCTAATTAACACTTAGTAAGGAACCTAAATCACTTGTGCACCTAATAAACACGTGGTAAGATACCTATGACACTTGTGCACCTCATTAACACTTGGTAAGAAACCTCGACATTTGTGCACCTAATAAACACTTGGTAGGAAACCTACATCTTTTGTGTACCTAATTGTGTACCGGTGTTGGTGCACCGACATAGGACAGCCTTTCTATTTTTCTTGTTTGTGTACCTAATAAACACTTGGTAATAAAACTATGACACTTGCACACCTAATAAACACGTATTAAGAAACCTAGATCACTTGTGCACCTAATAAACATGTGGTAAGAAACCCCAACATTTGTGCACCTAATATACACTTGTTAGGAAACCTACATCACTTGTGCACCTAATAAATACTTGGTTGGAAACCTACATCACTTGTGCACCTAATAAACACTTAGGGCCTTATTCTAGTTCACTCTTTCTGACAAAATCCTCCTTAGATGTCAAAACCATGTGCACTGCAGGGGGGCAGATGTAAAATGTGCAGAGAGAATTAGATTTGGGTTTAGATTTTGTTTCTGTGCAGGGTAAATACTGGCTGCATTATTTTTACACTGCAAAATAGATCTCACTTTGAAGAAAAACCCCACCCAAATCTAATTCTCTCTGCACAAGTAACATCTGCCCCACCTGAAGTGCACATGGTTTTGTCCATCTAAGAAGGAATTTGTCAGAAAGAGTGAACCAAAATAACCCCCATAGTAAGGAACCTACATCACTTGAGCACCTAATAAACACTTAGTAAGGAACCTACATCACTTGTACACCTAATTAAGAAAATTACATCACTTGCCTGCAGAAAAATTATTACTGCAACAGTATGAATGTGGTATTATCAACCCACCACAGTGCCTTTTCACCTGAAAATCAAGACATTGATTCATCATTTTAGGAAGTTTAGGCCCACATTTTCTATAATGATGTTGTTGGCGGGTTCCCATCCTAACCCAGATATTTTTAGAAATACTAAGGGGGGTATTTTCGATGTGGGAAATAGCCGTGGGTGCCTATTCAATGCTGTCTTTCCCGACAGCATTGAAGAGACATCTCAGCAAAATGAGCTTGACTTTAAAAGCAGTCGGGCTCGTTTTGCCGAGAACGGACATGGATTGTGGAGCTCACGGCTGGATCTCGATGATCCATGGCTCTTTCTTGCGGCCACGTCCCCTTTTCTGGCACTCGTCAGGTGGGACATTGAATCCCACCTGCAGCTTTGCTGTCGATCAGAATATGACAGGGTCGCGTCTGCGTGGTGTCCCAACAGTCATGACCCGGGATTGAATATCCCCCTAAATAGCCACCCAGACACAGCACTCTACTCAGAGGCACTCACAGGTTTGAAGAAAAATCTCAGTGGCAGACACTTTCTTAAAATGCTTTTGTTGTATCATTGATAAAAACCGAATACACACACAAACGCATACACACGCACACAAATAAACACATGCAAACTTAAAATATCGCTCTGCAACTTGCTAAATCACAGCATTGTTTCTCTGGTTCTCCAAAGCATGCTCATGACACTGACATCTCTCTGCAAAAATGAATTCACTCTGACCTATGTATAAAAGACTGAAGGGCCTTCACCTCTAGTGAGACCTGATCACCACCCATTTGCCGGCTCATAGTGCAGCAATGTTCTCCGTGACTGAACATTTCAGTTTTTATAGAAGTGAAGTCACGGAGGTTAGGGAATATTACCCAGTCCTGAAACAGATCTATCTGTCTCCCCTCATACAGTATAAATAAATATATATATATATATAGATAGATAGATAGATAGATAGATAGATAGATAGATAGATAGATACTCACTTAAATAGGCGCACCTATTTAAGTGAGTTGACTGTTTGTACACGTTGTCCTGATGATTTTTTTTTTTATAAAATTTGAAACATTGGGCTTGAAACATTTCCCCTTCTGTGATCTCCAGCTTCTGGTTCCTCTGCCTATTTGCAGTTCTAAGCCCCCTGAAGATGGTGTTAATATAACAATGCAATTACTGTACACATAATTTTTTATTTTGGGGAAAATTTACTAAGATTGGAGTTTTATGTCAAATGGGATGTTTCTACGGGCAACAAATCAGATACTATCTATGATCTTTAATATATGAAAGCAGCTGATTAGTTACTTTAGGCAGCGTCTCTACTTTATCTCTCCCCAAATCTTGACACATCTCCCCAGAATAAGACCGGAGTATTAGGCAAGTGACCTCCATAATTTCATAACCTTCATAACCTTCTTTCCAAAACTGGGAAACTGCACTAAAGTTTAACTCCTTTGCTGTCACTAAATGGTTAACGCAGTTTCTCCAAAAATCATTTACTTGTTGAAACTACATTGCAATTAATGAGATGACTCATTTTCTGTTCTGTGTCACTGTAGCTGAATTCAATTCCTGAATAACACGTAGTTGCAAGGGCTGAAAGAAACTACACATCCACCAGATTCAGGTTCTTTTTTTTTTTCAGAAAGTAAATTTTTAATGTGCACAATAATAATAAATATATAGAAGCCATGGTACAGTGCGAGGAAAGTGGGAGGGGCTTGTTCTTTGGTGTACGATGTCATGGAAATGGTGAGTATGACTTACATAAAAGTACATACCTTACTTGCTGGAACAGAGGGGAGGCTCCTAAAAATCGAGTGACCTTCTCTGCCCCCCAGAAAGGTGAGCAAGTATCCTGCATCCACAAAGACGCCACCCCCCACACACTTCTTTGCAACCCGCTTACAGAGCACAAGTAGGCAAACCGAGCGGGACCCAATGATGAGATTCAGCCCCCCCCGCTATGCAATGTGGTTTTTATGGCACTGTATAGACAGGGTGGAGCAATGATGGGGTTATTGTTTGGTCAAGCCCCAATTCAACCCACATTCCCAAACATCACACCCCATATACATGACCAGTCCCCCCCCCCCCCTCCCACAGGATGGGGAAGAAAAGTAGTTAAGGCACATATGAAGGCATGGTTAGGGGAAAATACATGTGGTCTACAGAATATTTCTTTCCAACTATTATTTTTCAAAAATTTCATAGAAATATATATGGTGCCACAAGACGCCTGAAGCGCCTTACAAAGTACATAAAAATAAAAAGTATGCACAAACCAAGAAAAGGAGACTTAAGGTGCGATCTTAAGATGTGCACATAAATTAGCCTTGAAATCTTTTTGTCTGTCCTGGACAAAAGATTTCAGGCAAGCGCACATCTTTACCAAAGATTTTTCTTAAGATCCCGTGTGCGTTCCTATGGATCTTTTGTTAAATCTTTTGATCTTTCAGGCAGCATGTAAGATCAGAAGATTTAGCAAAAGAACCATGGGAGCGAGCATCCGATCGAGATTTTGCGATAAAAATCGTCCGATCAGTCGGAAATAGGGCGATAGGCAAAAAAATGTGTCTAGTGTGTGGGCACGGTTACAGTCATAGTACCCATACAAGCAACGCCGGTTGAACCCCATGGTTGGTTTCCATTGTTGGCCATGGGGAGTAAGGTTATGCAACAAGCGAAGGTAATAAAAAGCACTTGAGGTAAGTGAGTTCCGCTCATGTCCATTTACAATCTAAAAAGGAGCTGCAGGCAGACATGGGTGACACAGAGAAGAGAGACAAGCAAGCTTGTTACAGAGAGGAGTTTTATATGGACAAGGTATCTTAAGGCACCAGCTCCATTCATTTTTATTTACAGTACTTAAAGAAATTGTGTGTACCATATGTATATTATAGAAGCTTAAAGGCTACTTAACAGGATTAAACCCAACAGAGATTACTGGAAGATTAATAGAATCAGCTTCCGTTTTCTTTTATTAACAATTTCGAGGTAACGTTTGCCACTAATTAAATCTGTGGTATAAACACATGATGCCATTATTTGTCACAAGACATATATCCGGCACATATGTCACCGCTTCACACAGAATTCTAAACAGGAAAAAATAGAACGGATGTTTTTTAACAACAACAAAAAAAGTTGTGTAGTGATCTGTAAACTGACTGGGAGCTTTATGAAATCAAAGAGATTTCTGTAAATGTATAAAAGCACGCCAGTCTGTCCATCATTTCTACAATTAATGGTGTACAGATTTTCTTTGCATGTTAAAACAAAACACTGGAATGCTTTTTATGTCAATTTGTGGAGAGATAAGCCTCTACTTAGGGCCATTCACACTTATTTAGTCTTCTTACATCACACGCACCGGTAGCTATTGAAATCGGGAATAGCAAGAGACCTTTACTTGCTGGGAAAAAGATTTTAATGATTAAAACACAGGGCCATATTTCCTTGAACGAATGTTTATACAAAATGGGATTTCCTTAATAACTTGCATGTATCAGTTTGTAACTCATGGTTGTCGCAAGGCACGACATTCATTATGTTATCTGTGTTGGCAAAGAGATTTAAAAGAAGGTTAATAAAACAGAATCAGACGATTTTCTGCAAACCAGGCCCGCAAATGCTGCTAATGAGAATGTATCACCTTTTGTTTAAGTGTTATAGATTAAGCATACATTGTATAATTGCTAACATTTTCAGGGACACATTGCTGGTAATGCCCGATATGAAAGCAAGGTAGAAACATAATGCATGTGACTCCTTTTATAATAATTCTGAATCAGTTACTAACAATGGTTTTTATTATCCTAGATTTGGTGTGGATTGACATTTAAGCCCACAGGGAAAAGCCCCAGTTGGTCAGTGCAGCTGTGGGGCTGCCTGTGGGGCCTCCTGTGGCCAAGAGATGGTAGATGGTGACAGACTGATGGTGTGGGTGCGTTGTGGGGTAGAGGGTGGCATGCTGGTGTGGGTGTGTTAGGGGTTAGAAGGTGGAAGCCTGGGATCTCACCCCTTCAACAGGGAATGTGATCATTTGGTCTACTGTAAATTGGTCGACAGTCATTAGGTCGACACCATTAGATCAACATGGGGATAGGTCGACATGGTTCTAGGTCGACATGGGTCAAGGTCAACATGGTTCTAGGTAGACAAGTCATCGACGCAATCATAAGGTCAACATGGTGCAGTCAAAATGTCGACATGGGGGTTCTTGACTGTTTTTTACCCAAATGTTGAGACAGTGGACACTGGTTAAAGTGCACCACGTCCCTCGCATGGTTCGATGCGCTCGCCATTGTTCGGGCACACTATTTTATTCTCCCACCATGCCCTAGTGGATGGTAGGGCATGAAATACTGCCTGTCGGCACATGTCATGTCGACATGAACACCGAAACGTAGCACTGCATCCCTTCAGCAGAGGGAGTTGCTACAAATCAGTGGGGTACACCAGGGAACTCCCTGACTTCCCATTGGCGCAGCCCTAGCCTATGTATGAGGATACATCTGTAAATCATTTTCAGCATGCAATGGCGTATTGTTGATTTCTATCTGTAATAGAGTGAAATAATAATAGTAATAATAATAATAATAATAATAATAATAATAATAATAGAGGGAACTCCTATCCCCTCCTGTATATGGCATTTAGCAGTAAAGATCACAAAAACAACAATCCACATTCTTTGGACAAACTGTATTAAGTGCATACGATACCCGGGATCGAATCAGGATCAATTTGCACGGCAAGCAATATACATTCGATTTTGACTATACAGTATAGTACTATATAGTCTTGCCTGCAGAGACTAGTTTTTGCTATACGATTTCGATGCTGCGGGGGCCACAATGTCTATTCATTTTCGATTCAATTTTGACCATATAGTCAAAACGAAATTAAAAGCTAGTAAAAATCGCACCGTGTGTATTGGGCATTAGTTTGCTGTGCAATCTTAAATGTGTGCATACTGTATGATGAATCCTTCAGCATATGAAAAATATCTGGCATTCCCCATATGAAGGGCACACCGGGAGAATAAAGTGGTAGAGGCCCATTTTTAGGAGTCTTTGTAGGTGGTGGGGCCGCTTGCCATTAAACAGTGCTTAGTTGAAGTCCCTTCATAAATATACTGTATATATTAAATACTGCTAGTGCATGCATGGTAATGTACCAGATTAATAACAGTATAGAATACAGCATAGCCCTGTGCAGTATAAGGTAACATATGTATAATGTAAAATTCGAATGCACAGTTTGAAACCTGATCTGTAGAGGAGGAGATGGGAACACAGGTAGTGGGATCCACCGGTGGTGGTGGGGGAGGCGGCTGGGTCTGTACCATTGTGAGCCATTCCAACAACTGTATCTTATATATTTTATCTTAGACTCTTTCTATCCAATCTGACGAATATAAAGAAGCACAACCCTCATTTCTGTACAGTATGTTGGATATACGGTATTTGGTTGACCAAAAACACATCAGTTATTCTCAGTTGAGCTCAGTAATAACCAATCCTTCATACCAATCAGTATTAAAAAAATAGCTTTAGCTCCACTTTATTTTGTGAACATATTTTGATCTATTTTGCCATAGACCCAAAACAACAATGTTTGTGCAGTAACTTGTTTCTGGTCAGCGCCTCTATTACTGATACGCTGACACACAGACCAGACACCACGGACGGGTGCTCTATGATTCATGGTGATAAACAAGCGGCTGTAGACATCACCAACCAGCCGTAATCACGGGACTGGAGACTAGAGTGTGTACAGATGGCACAGCCAAGGTTTCTTTCACCTATGAGCTGTGAATACTGAACAGACCCACCTCAGACATCTCTCCCTTTTTTCTAAGCAGATCAAGAATACATTAGAGGAGGATTTTGCTTTTAATAAATATTTCATGCCTTTCATCCTCTGGCGCACAAACACCCGTGTACTGCACAGCACAGCTCACAGCTGGATTATGTTGGGAAAAAAGAATTAGACCAGCTCAGCATAACACTGAGTTCCACACAGAGAGCTAGCCCCATGCTCCCTGGGGGAAAGCTGGCCCACAAAACCTCAGTATACTACAGTCTCGGAACCATCTTAAAGCAACAAAAGTTAATTTCTGGGAATTAATGTGGATTTTTTTTTTATTCATAGCACTGCATTGATATAAGAAGTTACATTAGAATTAATAGCAAACTGCAATAGCTATGAAAAAGATTAAGCATATCTTAAATCCAAAAGCCAACACATGAGTTCTTGGGAATATTAAGTCTTGGAGGTTTGTCAGGAACAGAATTTTCAATAGGAGCAAGGAGATTTGCACTGCACACATTGGGGGCCTTATTCAGGTTTTATGTCAACCTGATAGTTTATGTACAAATCTGTTGGTTGTTGGGCTGTACAGGCACAAGACCGGATCTGCGCATGTGTAGAATGGTTCTTTCAAAATCGCTCAAAGCCCCATTATGTTGTGACATGCTGCAGCATTTGGGGCAACTGTCACAGGCTTGTTGCCCCTGTTCTGTAGATGGCATGGTTCCAAGTGCTTACTGGAGTAACTGGACCCACAAAGTATTGTACTTGGATGGTAAGGGCCCTCCGGTGGGGGGTCCGGCGTTTGATGTCATGACGTGGCAGACATCAGTCTGCCCACCCAGCGTGACCCACCTGGGGCTCTTCCTCACCCGCTTCCCGGTGCGTATACCCTAGCCGCTGCCTGCCATCCCGGTTCCCCTGCACTGGCTTCTGCCCAGATGCCAGCTGCAACTCCCGGCCAGGTACCCGCACACGTTGCTCAGCTCTGTCCCACTCCCCAGCTCAGCCTGTGTGCTCCACTGGCCCGCTGGGGGACCGCGGGATTAATGTTTTCACCAAGCACTGTCCACCTAAAACAATGGGTAGGGTCAAAAATTACCAGTGCCCACCAGTGAATCCCCCAGTCCCCCTGCCAGGCCAGTCTGAGCCTGGATCCACATGTATGGATCCTGAGGCTAGCCTGAGTATGCAGGCTGGGCGTTGCCTGAAAACATTGCAAATCACATTCACGGTGGTCGCGAGTGTGATTCGAGGTGGCATTCTCAGATTCGACACTCGGATCCTGCTAATACATGCAGGATATTTCTATGTCCTACAGATGCCTTCTGCTGCATTTACAATTTTTTTTTGCACATAATTGGACAGGCACTTTCTTGTTGCTGTGCAGTTCCTTACATACATGCATTAAGCATGCTAATTGATCAAAGTAAAGTGCATGTGTACATGGTATGTACTAAAACATACTGAGCTCAGTACGGAAAATGCATAGTAAATTCTATTGTTTTGCTTTATAATACATTATTTTATTGCTTTAACTGGGACTGACCTTTCAGTGGAGGAGTCAGATGGAAACATGGGAGTATAAGGCATTCATTGGTTTATTGTTAATTAACAATTAATTACAAAACCTTTAAACTTAATCATCTATACAATACAGACTTGGATCAGCTAAGTCAAAAAGGTCACAAATATATTAATTAATGACCAATTGGGAGTCTATGGTTGGCCAATTAAGTGCTGCAAACCCTCAGCTGTAGCCTGTCAAAAAAAAATAAAAAAAATTTAAATGGTGAACGACTAATCATTCAACCAAAAAAAGGCGTAACTAGTTTTAAAATAAATGATATATCATTTTACGGAACACATCTCTCAATGCTCATTGTCTACACAGGCTGACTGACACTAAGCATAGCTAAAGCACTTGTATACCTATATTACTCAGCTAATCACAAAATAATGTTGGGTTCGACTTACTAAAGCTTCCAAAACAGGCAAGCGGTGGTGTTACCCATAACAACCAATTAGATTCAATTATTTTCTAGAATTCATGTCTTATTGGTTGACATGGGCAACACCACCACTTCCTTTTTATGAAACATTAAAAACTCAAGGATATACAGATGTGTCCCCTTCTGTTGAACTCACAGTATAGCCGGGCATAAATTGCATAAACTACAACTATGCATTGAAGTGAATGGGAGCTGGTAGTCCTTGTAATGGTCCTGCTACAGAGCACTGCTATATGCAACACTGTAATAGTACAACAGTGATAGGGAAGTAAATCTACACCCAGGACTCATGTATATCCTTACAATTACACAGCTTTCATCTAATCTACTCAAAGTAATAAGACTCATCATTACCATCATTTTATTCTCCTTCCCTTCTTCCTCTGCGCTCCATGACTCTCCCCCTACTCAGAGGTGAAGCAGGATAACTGTGATCCTTTTTATGGTTCTGTTTTTAATGCAGTAAACTAATAATAAATTTGAGTAAAACATGTGGCCCTACGTAAAATAGTATTAAAGACTAATAAAACTGCGTGAGTTCACACAGCATATAGTTAAAAAATACTTTTTATTAATATACTGTAAATCATATGCAACACAACCATATAAAGGTCTAATAAAAATCGTAACCCTTCTAGAAACTAGGTGGTATGGTTGGAATTTACATTAACGAGAGCGCTAACATTTTTATATATTAAAAGTAATAAATTGTAATATGGTCCGATAATCAATTATGATGCAAGACTTGTATAAGTGCGCTTTTCCTCAACCTCCTCAACATAGCAAATATGGGTCTTGCCAACCCCAGAATAAGCTGTACCACCACCCAGTAAAACACCCCCCCCCCCCATCTCTATCTGAGTCCATCCTTCCCCATCCCTGGTAAAGTGGTATAGGGATTGCTATTACGACCCTCAGACAGGGGTATATCCAGAGCGGAGCTCCATCAGAGTTATTGCTCAACAATACCCCCTTCTGGCTATAGAAGCAGAAAAGGCTGCTGGTAAATGGAAGGGGGTGTATCGGCAGACCCAGGCATCTCCATCGGGCCTGGGCATGGTTAATTAGTACCCGCTTCCCCACATCTCAACAGCAGTCCTGCACCCCCAAAACAGTGAGCATCCCTTCTGCATTCCACCCACTTTCTAATGAAGTAGGAAGTATAGAGAGATACAGTAGCGCACGCAGGGGGGGTTTCTGAGTACCCAGAAACCCCCCTAGGAGTCTAAGAGCCCTCAGCTGAAAGCTGAGGGTCCCCTCTTTCCATGGGTATAAGAATTGTAAAAATCGGCCCTTGGAACCCGGAGATATCTGACTTCAAAGCAGTGGTCCCCATCCAAGCCTCTTAATTGCCCTTCCCAGTCAGATATTTCAGGTTCTGTCTGACTTAAGGTGCCCATACACTAGTAAGATTTATCTTCAGATCTGGCTGGTTGGAATAAAAACATGGTTGTGGATGAGTGACAGTTTGTCAGTTTTCCAGCATTTCCAAGCAAATGGTCAACTGTCATTTGCTTTCATCCATAACCATGTTTTTGTTCCAACCAGACAGATCTGCAGATAAATCTGCATGTGTATGGCCACCTTTAGAGTTTTTCTGAGGGTATATTCCAAAAGCAGCTTGTCTCTACTTTTCCCAGAACCAGAGATATCAGCCTTCCAGCAGCTGGTTACTGCTCCAGCTCCACACACCTGGTATGTAATTTTATATACTCATTGGCAGATTGCTCTGCCTCCTGAACTCTGATCCCCTAGTCCTTAATATCATTTGGTAGGTGGGAATCTCTAGTTTTCAATTCCATTAAAATCTAAGAAATCTATTTCCAGGAACTGGAGATATCTGCAGTCAAGCAAGCTATCCTCTCACCAGAAAATTATGAATAATAAGCCCACTCCACTATACACCCCTCCTCTGCATATTAAACATCCTCTACCACCCTGAAAGTTATGTATCAGGGCCCCTTCATTCAGCCCAATGCCCCCTTCTCCCACCCCATCTCCCACCATCTGTGCAGTGAAGGGGTAATTAGTGGAAATTATTGATCCATCCTACATGCTGAGTGGTTGATATAATACCCCCTACCACCCCCGGGACATCAAAGCTTCCCCCACCCCTACCGCTGGAGGACCAGTATGGGCCCCAATACATTGCTATGCCCAGGGTTCTACACTGCTGTTGACGCCCCTGTATAAATGTATGTATGTATGTATGTATGTATATGTATGTATATATATATATATTTTTTTATTTATTTATTATTATTATTATTATTATTATTTATATACATTTGGTCTATCTATAATACTTTAACTGACCCGGCATATACTGGGTCACCTAAGTGTCCATCTCCGTGCTTTGCTCCGCCCCTCTGGAAACCCCCTTCTGAAAATCCTGCGTTTGCCACTGAGATAAACACCGTAAATCTGCAGACTTTGAGGAGGCAGAGACTAGTCATGAGATTCTGTGCAAATATGCCCCAATTGTGAAATTTTCTCACAAGGGGCAAGACCTCCATCATCTCCCATCTGCTTGTCCTCTCCAGGCATCTCCCAGAAAGGAAATTGTAGATGTAAGTAAGTATGCTAACTAGTGCATTTAAAAACATTTCAAATTCCATATACAATTTTGTCTCATTGTTGCTCTTCAAATGCAGACATATTTTTGAAGCGTATTTCTTCTTTTATTGCTTATCCTGCAGATGTAGCCCTGAACAGAACAGAAATGCTTTGCACAAGCTGACAATTATATCAAATACATCTGTTTACTAGTACACTATATAGCCTCATTACAGTGCCTTGGCCAGTTTGAAAGATTGCTAGCCTTTCTCCGAGCACACCTTGAAGAATTTGTAATTGTTCATAAAACCTTGCTGTTAACCAGTTTTTTGCCTCTGTATACCGCATTGAATCCAGTTTGATTTTGCAGTGTAAGTGATTGCCGCTTTAAAAAAAAAAACCTGGATTTTTCTGACCAAATCTCTCACTTTCTGAATCTCTCATCTAGGCCCTTATTCTGGTTGGTGCGGCCAGAGCCGCACACGGGGCTCCGGCCGCACAAACCAATCCCCGCCCACCCTACGGATCGCCACGGCCGTCCGTACACGGACGGCTGGCGATCCGCATAAAAATGGTGGAGGCGTACGCCTCCACCATGGTGGGAGCTGCCCCCTGCATTCGATGGTCGTCGACCATCGAAGGCAGGTCCGCACGCCCCGGCAGCTCCCGCAAGCTGAGACCACACGGACAATCGTCCGTGTGGTAGCTTGTATGGGGGCTGAAAGCTGACATCCGGCGACGTCAGCTTTCCGCCCCCATGAGTTGCGTCATGCCCTCATTACCATGCATACGCCCCGCGTTTGCATGGGAACGCCCATGAAACGCGGGGCGTACACATAGGGAAATGAGGGCATGAAGCCTCTCACGCCCCTATACGCCCCCTTTGCGGCGGACGAAATACGTCTGCGGCGAAGGGGGCTGCACATGCGCAGAATGACCTCTGCGCATGTGCAGACTGTAAACATCGGCGGTACGGCCGCACGCGGGCCGTACCGCACGAAACAGAATAAGGGCCCTTATTACATTTCACCCATGGCATGGTACCCATTAGTATTTAGTAGTAGATATTGTATTTGCAGAGCTACAGTAATATACCCAAATATGCATATCGGTTCATCTCACACATAAATAGGTGTACACCCAATATAACAATGTATAAACATTTTAAGGCAAAACCATGTGCATTGTAGGTGGGACAGATGAAACATGTGCAGGGAGAGTTAGATTTGGGTGAGTTATTTTGTTTCTGTGCAGGGTGAATACTGACTGCTTTATTTTTACACCGCAATTTTGATTTCAGTTTAAACACACCCCACCCAATCTAAACTCTATCTGCACTTGTTACATCTGCCCCACCTGCAGTGATCATGGTTTTGCCCATTTTGAGAAAACAGTTGCCCTGCGATCAAGTCTGAATTAGGCCCTAAAAACCGGGCAAAAACACCTGCAATTGAATACTGTACTACAGACTTAAATGAATAGTCGCTCACAGATATGGGGGTGATTCTGGTTATGAACTCCCTCGTATGTTCGCACGGGTGAAGATCTGAACATGCACAGAAGCGACTATGAGCATGTGCACGTCCTTTCTGCGAGCGCCTTCAGAGACTTGCATAGTCTCGCACTGGGAAGGGAGGGGGGGTCACGCAGGAGGCGTGCTGAAATGTTTTCTGAGAGTAACCACGAAAACGATAGGAGGATGAGCACTAATTAAAAGGAAAGAGAAGACAAAGATAGAAAATAAAAGCACCTGAAAAGAAAAACGGGGTTAATAAAATTTATACAGCTCTTCTGAGCTAGAAGTGAGAAGTCCGTGGGGCTCTAACACAAGCTGCCAGAGTTAGCCGTGACTGAAGGCTGTAGAAGCGGCTTGCAGAATCAAGCCGCTAGTCTTCAGCGCTGTCCGGGTCTGTGTTGGTGACGTCACCCGGCAACAGCAATCGCGGCTCCGGCTTCTGTGCTGGATGGGAGCGGGTACAGGGAGCATGCAGGGCAGCGTGCCCACGGAGACAGCCTCTTCAAGAGGCTGTCTTTTATTTTATTAACCCCGTTTTTCTTTTCAGGTGCTTTTATTTTCTATCTTTGTCTTCTCTTTCCTTTTAATTAGCGCTCATCCTCCTATCTTTTTACTGTTATATTTAAATGAGCTGCTCCAACACATTTTTTCTAGCGCAGTGTCCGGGCATCCAATTGGGAATGGGGGCATCCACCTGCCTTCCAAGGGCAGGCGGCTGACATCACCGAATGTCTGCTGCCAACCCTGTTCTTGGACCAGGTAGCCTCTAATATAAGTCACCAGTGGGTGACGTAGATTAGCAAGAGCTACATAAATCAGTCGATGGTCGACGACCATTGAATGATTTTGAAGTCCCCCCAGGTAAGGCTGCAAATTGAAGTTTATGAATAACATCCATTTCCAGCGCTGCGGTGATATTCTGCATTTAGCGGGGGCGCGGGCGTTTGCACGGCAGGTGGGCAGCGTTACTCGGCTCGCAAAGCAGCAAATTACTGCTGCTTTATGTGCCAACCAGAATCAGGCCCTATATGTGTTGCACATACAATTATTCAGCACAGTCTTCTGGTGTGTCCTAGTTGCAAGATGTACAGTTTTTGTGATGCAAATTTAAGCAGAGTCTATCACGTGACCCGGTGTGCCAAAAGTTTCTGTTTGGCATGGCTGCACCTGAGATGTATGGGGGACACATACGTATTCCAGCAATTTACTAATTCACAAGAAAAATGTTGAAAGGCAGCTCTGGATCTCCGAGACTGTATCATCACCTTTTCAAAATAATCTCATGTAAAACTCAATGTGGGAAATATTGCAGCAATTTCACTCATCTCTGCTGTAGGAAGGAGCGACATTTTCAAATCCGATATATCTGGAATATTTGTGTTGTTTGAGGGATTAGCATTTGTCATTTGATTTTGACATCACCCAAGTTGTGGCTGTTTTCAATAAAGTATGCCCTTTCTTATTGCGATGTATGTCTTTAAATCGTTCATGTTTTCTTCTCAGGAAACTTGCGCTTGTAGCTTCCAAGAACAAGCAGGCTAGGTAATGGGTTACAGGGGTGTGTAGACACTAGCTACACTAAGGGCTACTTTGGATGTGTTGATGTGAATTTCAGCCAAGATGTTTGGCAGAAAGTCACAAGTGTGCCTGTTGGAGGAACGGGAGATGTGGATACTAAAATCCAAGTGCACATTGCAAGCTTATAATACTGATAGCCCCAGACTGCTTCTCATTGGTTTAATGCATCTCAATGGGGTTGAGGGTTAGGTTTTGGCTGTGGGGTAGGAGGGTTAGGCACTAATGGAGAGGGTTAGGTTTATGCTGCAGGGGGGGTAGTGTTAGGCTGCTGGGAGGGAGGGTTAGTGGGAGGCAGGGGAAAGATAAGTTTACTTTGGGGATTCTGGTATTGGTATTCTGGCAGCCAATGTCCCATCTGCAATGTCCCTTACTCCCTCCAAAGGCATGTGATTCCATGGTGTTAGAAAATGCACAAAGCAAAAACATGTCCAATGGTGTAACAGATTGGGTCCATTGGGTCAATGGCGTCTTGGATGGAAGAAGGTTGGTCAAAATGGAAGAAGGTTGACAAAAGGAAAAGGTCAACAGGGGCTCTCCATTTTTCCCTTGTAGCATATGATCCCCCAATAAGTGTATTGCATCCACTCGCATGGCTCACTTCACTACACCAAGCTTCGGGATAGGTGTCTTGCTTTACTGCTGCGGCTCTTTCCACGCGGCATACGGACGAATTGTCGACGGCGAATACATCGACAACACATAGGTGAACACCGTGTGATAGACTAACATTAGGTCGACGCATATCTTAGGTCAACATCATGTAGGTCGACAATGACATAAGGCCGACCACAACCACATTGACAACACCGCACGTACGACATCGGCCATGATCGACAACACTTACCAAAACCTTTGTCGACAGAAAATACATTGACAACAACTAGGTTGATGCTACCAACATCGACAGTGATTAGGTCTACAGAACATATATCGGCAGTGACTACATTGACAGAACATACATCGACAACAACTAGGCTGACACTACCAACTTCGACAGTGATTAGGTCGACAGAATATATATCAACAGTGACTAGGTTAACAGAACAGACATCGACAGTGACTAGGTCGACAGAACATATATCGACAATGACTACATCGACACTTTCCTGTTCTCATTCATAGTTCACGTGGATGGTAAAGTATAAAAATATTTTTTTCAAAAATTCAAAAAGTGTAAAAACTCATCTCGACCATATCCTGTTTCGACCAATATCATGTTGATTTCAAAATGTTGACGGTCAACCTATTGACTGTCAACCTAATTACTGTTGACCTAAAGTGCATATTTCACTGTAACGTCTGTGAGCACATGTACCATGTGCAAGCTTGGCAGAGTCTGACATTTCTCTGGGACAGATTCGTTGATAGGCAATAAAAGTTTATTGTTGCATATTGCAACTTTTTATTAAATCAAACCCACTGTAAGAGAAACTAAATATGACAACCAACTGTGAAAAGGTTGGCATCATCAAACAAAGTTCAAAAAAGGCTTTTATACTGTAAGTCACAAACACGCCAATGCCAAAATAATACACAAGTTGGATGTTGCAAAATTGAATTTGATTCACGGCAGATTTTTTTTCTCAAAAATAATAATGTAAAAAAAAATCTTATTTTGACATTCAAATGGATTTTATATTAGAACTTGAAAAAGATAAATACTTGTGGGAACCAGGGAAATGGAAAATTGTGTATCCATAAAGATTCGGATATTAGATCCAAAAGCTGGACAAGGGAGATACGGGGATTTCTGACTTAAAGCAGATCTATTATTCTCACATAAAATTACATTGATGTGTTTAAAGTCTAACTTCTTGTACAAAACCAAAAATAAAACACCACAAAAAACATAATTTTTCAAAAAGCTTTTGTAAATTGTCAGAAAAAATGTTCATTACGCTGGTAAAATTTTACTTTTTTTCCCTTGGATAGACATTAGGGGAGGGAAAAATAGCAAAGGAGGAAAAAGTGAGAAAGAGAGAGCTCGGTAAGGAGGGAGAGAAAGATAAAAAGAAAGATGACAGAGAGAGAAGGTGAAAGATGCAAGAACTGAGAGGGCGAGTGGATGATAGCAGTACAGAGGAAAAAGGGAGGAGGGGGAAAGTAAGAAAGAAAGAGATATACAGTATACAGATGGAGCAGGTCTCATCCTGGCAGGGGATGGCGCTGGCGTCGCCAGCCGCCATCCCCCACCAGCGCCATGGCAATGGCGAGAAGGGGACGCGCACGCACGAGAGGCGCGCGCGTCCCCTTCTGACGGCGCTTCCATCCGTTCCCCCGGGTCCCCGCCGGCTTGCTCGCGGGAACCCGGGGTCCCCGCCGCCTGCCCGCACCCCCCCCTAATCCCCCCTAACCCTGTCCGTCTCCCTGAGGTGGAGACGGACAGGGTTTCCGTCGCGCTGGCGACAGAGACTGAGACGCGCGTGCGCGTGAGACGCACGCGCGTCTCAGTATATTCGCTGGTGAGGCTGCTGGCGGGTCGCCAGAGGGGACGTCCTGGCGACCCGCCAGCAAGGATGAGAGCTACCCCATCTGTATAGAGAGGGGAAGAGATGGAGCTGGAAGGAGAAGGGAGAAGGGATGAAAGAAAGAAAGAAAGAAAGAAAGAAAGAAAGAAAGAAAGAAAGAAAGAAAGAAAGAAAGAAAGAAAGAAAGAAAGAAAAAAAGAAGGAAGAGACAGAGGGTCAGGTTTTTTGAGCTGTGTGTATATATATATATATATATATATATATATTTATATGCACTTCAGGGAAAGGAATTGGAGCCAGCACTCAGCAGTTGGTGAAAGAAAAATAGTGTTTTAATGCAAAGACATAGTTGTAATGGTGACAGCTGTTATCCTGACAGCTGTTTCAACTGCTCCTTGGCAGTTTTCATCAGAGGCTAGGAGCAGTTGAAACAGCTGTCAGGATACAGAGTCACTCCTGTATTGGATCCCAAGCGATACACATCTTATATATACCATAGTGGGCTGGGTACAAAGCCATATATTCTGTCTCATTAGAGCCGAATTGTTCTATAGAGGATCTCTATATTCATACTATAGAAGATTCCGCCAATGGTCGAATATCCCTGATTGCAATCGGTTTGATTTCGGTTTGTCTGTGTGTGATACACACCCCATTCAGCAAGAAGTTTTCAGTTTATTCTCGCCCCTGAGGAAGTCTTATAGTCGAAACGCGTTGGGCCCTATTCTTTGACCGACTAACTCCTATAGACTAATGAACTGTGCTGTAACACACTAACACCACTAATCAAAGGAGATATCAAGTACCCACAAACCCTTCTAAGTGTATACAAACTGTACAATCAGTGTATAATTGCTTTTAAGACATGTTTGATGTGTCTGTATGATATGAATTGTATATTTTTATTGTAATAAACTTTGTATAATACAATTGTTAAACTACTCTCCAGCGCCCTCTGAAACCCTTTTTATTCTTTTCATATCTAAACCCTGGATTCTGTCTAACAAAGAATCCCTCAGAGGTGCTGCTTTTATATTATCTGAGCGTGGGTTGGGGAACCTTAATATATATATATATATATATATATATATATATATATATATATATATATATATATATATATATACATATATATATATTTACCATAGCTTCTGCTCTCCTGCAAACCCTGCAATTTTAATACATTCTACCATTCTCAAAGTAGGATCAAACTCATTACCTTGCTCTGACAAGCTTGTTTGTCTAACCTAGCATCCAGTCTTTCCACTGTAACTAATTCCTCTAAAGAATTACTGTTAGACCTGTGAAATTCCCAGGCATGCCACTTTTCCAATGCCTGTCTAATCTGATTTTTAAAAAAGTAGCGCAGTCACTCACCTTTGACCTGCAGATCCGTCAGGTGGGAGTGAGCCTGGGATGAAGGTTACAGATTATGTAGTGAAATACTGTACACTGACTATTTCTCTCATTGCTTAGAGACTAAAGTAACAATACTGTAACTGTGTTTATGACACCTACACACTGGTTCTCATGCAAGGCAATAAAGAAAAACATTTTTTCTATTTAGTTATTTAATAAAAAATGCAAATGTTGACAGAAAATAGGCTCAAGTCTTAAATAAGTGAAGGTGGGAAAAAGAAGGAGAAAATGTCACCAATAAATATTGCTGAAGGGGATATACAACTCTACAATATACAACTATACAACTCTCCCAAAATCTCTCACTTTCTGATTCTCACACCCTATTACATTTGGCCCATAGTAGTATTGTACTATTTACCTCTGTCTTTGCTATGTACGGCGCTGCAGACACTTTGCGGCGCCTTATAAATAAACGTACTACTACTACTACTACTCTGTCACTTAAGATGGGAGTTCTATTGAAGATGGAAGGTTGCTGATAGCAACCAATCGTTTCTCACCTTCTAATTGTGCTGGAGACTGTAAGATATTTTCTAGTAGCATGTGTCTTCTGTGTGGCCTGATATCAGCAGCCATTTTTGTTTTCCTTTTACCACAGCAAAAATATGAGACTTTATAAGATTTTGGGAGGTTAGCCTAACTTTGGAGTAAAGGAGGTCTCCCAATATCTGGAGTGTCTCTTGGACAATCTGCAAGAATAACCACTATGACCTAAATTCTCCATAGGATTGTCTAGGGGCAGATTCAAATATAAAAGTTGCCCTGAAAAAGATTTAAGACGTAACCCGAAATGGGTTGTGTATTCATGACAGCATCACTGAATAGCAGGGTTACTGTAATGCATAGATATAATGCCAGATTATATGGGGACAATGCAATGTACTGAGTCTGCCCATCAGGATCCTGTTGTCAAGCTTCGGACTGACAGGATCCCAACTGCTGGGAATTTGACCTCATCCTGCTTCTCTACATCTAAAGAAGAGACAATGGCCCCAAATCCAAACTGATCACTGTTGTGTGAATTCACAACCCATTTGATAATCAATTGATTGCGCATGCTTACAGATCATAGTGTGCATTCACATGCCAATAGAGTGAAAATATTTAATTGCAATCCCTTTGGAATTTGATGGACAGGAAGTTAGTGTCTGGGGGCCGGCCATTTTGTGGGAGTGTCTGAAAAAATGCAGGCCAGGCATTTTAAGGGAGGGTGTGTGCTGGCCTTGATCAGCCTGTCTCTGTCGTAGAGTTGTGGAAGGATCAGGCTTACTCAGATTTGCACAGCCTTTTTCAAACACAGCCTGTGACATGGCAGGTAGGAGCTGATTGGCTGGTTGTTTATCACTCTCCATTTTATCACTTTTGAAGCTTAGAGAATCTGGCCCAAAATGGCTCAACTCTGAATCGAGCCCAATGTATAATAGTTCACTTTCTTCTACAAAAACATAATGTTACAGTACTTTTCAAGAAAACATGGTACTGTACATACCAATGGAGATGATGGAGGAAGGTGAGAAGCTTTAATGCAAATACCTTATTTCATGCAAAGTTAGTAGTTATTTGTAAAAGTTGGAAAACAATTCATTGACAAAGCTACAAAATACTACAATTCTACATAAAAGGATTATGGCGTTACTTTTCCCCTAAAAGAGCTCTGCGATTTGTACTGGGTGAGATGTAATAAAATACAGTTACAGATGAGCTGTTTTGGATACAATACAATAAGTCTGAGGTCAGTGGGTGTTATAGGGGGCACTGAGCACCAGTGCTGGAAATTCGCACACAGCAACCTCCTGTGGCATCACACGCTGTATTCTGTAATGTAATGTGCCTGGCGTTATGAAAAGCTAATTTCCTACTGTTAGAGAACTGTACCAATGTGTCCCTTTTCGCAAACAATTTTTCCTGGGAGCTTGACACTCCATCAATACAAATAATGGGAAAAGTCTCCCTGAAGTGAATTTTCAAAAGTTGACATCTGTGTTCTTACCACCAGTATTCTATATGGATCTAAAATTTCATTTATCAACATCAGTCCCAAAGACAAAATATATATATATTTATATATATATCTGTTGCCACAGCAGAATCTGTCGTAGACAGTAACTCCAGTAAGAATGGGCTTCCTGTAAGTGATACTAAAAACGACTTGGCCTAACTAATAGTTAACAAATGATATTATACAACACTATACAATGCTATACTATCAAATAACATTTATTCCTTCACACTACGCTTGGCCTAGTGGAGCTTGCAATCATACATAATAGCCAATTTATTCAGAAGACTACATTAGTATCCCGGACTGTAAACATCATCGTAATGGTATTTTAAATGCAGATATCAATGTAACCAAGCGTTAGTTTGCCATTAATATATGTTGGGAGAGGCTAAGGTGCCCATTTATCTCAGGATGCGGTGGTGATAATATGTGGCCAAACTCGCAATACAGTAATTGAATACAACACACGGATTTATCAATTATCGCATGCAGGGACAGTGCTTGCGATAAAGCTCTGTCCTTGGGATGGGTATCCGCAGCACCACCAGGATTCTTTTCACAAAATATACCCTGAGGCTTTACTGCACATGCGCAATAGCCTATACTGCTGCCGCTGGCACTCCCTCCCACTGCGATGACCCTCTGTGCACCGCAACCCCCCTCCGCTGATTTATACTCACCAAACGTTGGGGTTTCTCTAATCAACGCAAGTTGATTGACAGAAAGACAATATTTGGGGGTGGTAACTGGCCATTCTCTGGAAGTGTCAGGAAAAACACAGCGCAGCCCCCCTCCCTCACCTCTGCTGTGGTGTTAGTACGCCGGAGCTTCCCTGCCACCGCTGTCCCCGCTGCATTCGCCGACCGCCTGTCACATTGAGCAGTGACGTCGGCGGCAGGCTGGGGGAAGTTTGCAGCGGCTTGGGAGGACTCGGGTGCCCGAGTCCCCCCGAGCCGCCCCGAACATCCCCGAGCCTGCCGCCGACGTCACTGCTACTAAAAGTATGGCGGCAGGCGGGGGGAGCGGTGTTAGAAGAGCTCCGGCGTGTGATCTCCGGAGCACAGGTGATGGAGGGTTGGGGGGGTGATTGGGGAGGGGGGGCTCTAGAGGTGCTGCGCCAGTGGGACAGCCCGCTGCGGCAGTGCAACTGAGCACGAAAAATTTCCGGCCATACCACTCAAGGGGTTAAAGGCAGGGCTGAGTGGGGGAAAAGTCCTGGCAACTGGTACTGTGCCACACTGGCTCATGGTGCATATCTTACAATACCATTTGTAGGGGCTAATTTGAATTAAAATATTGCTTTGGCTGACAATCATTTCTACTTAGTTACCAATTTAATGGTAGTTTTCTTTACATTCAGATGTATTGTCATTCCTATTTGGTTCGAATGAAACCACAATTCTTGTTCCGATGCGCAGTTCACACTCTTTGCTGATTATATTATCAATGCTGTCAAAACAGGGAAGTATAATGCAGCCATTCAGTTTACCTTAATAGTTTGTAAAATGTTGTTGAATTGTGGAAGCAGTTTACATAAGAGATATCTACAGCATGTTACAGCATAATGAGCATTTATTTTCATGAGAAACTAATTCCAATAGCTCTAATCAGCTGGTATATAGCACATTCTATCTAGCAAACTACCGTACCTGATGGATATGTGCAATAAAATAAAGTGGTTACATGTCATACCAGCATTCTAACCAGCTGCTGAATGCACCGTTTGCATCTGGGGTAAAAAAAAACATATTAAGCTGCAGGGGGAGTTATAGATGTATAAACATTCTCAACTTGAATTATAGCTGTGTGCTCTATAGTACATGCAACAGCATAAAGTGTATGCATAGCATGCAGCATGGATTATCAGTGGCATTGAGAGGAATAAGGGGAGTGGCTACCAAGGCCCCTCCCCAGGTCCGCTGAACACCCTCCTCTGGAGTAAAACTGTGGCCGGTGCCATCTTCCTGGTGATATCTTCGAGAAGATGTCACCACACAAGGAAAGAATTGTACCAGAGGCTTTGCTCGCTAGTGGCCAGTGTCATCTTTCCAAATAGTACTGGGAAGATGGTGTTGGCAAGGCAGGAGGGACCCGCTTCCTTATCATTTAAGACAGGAAGCAGGTGGACTCCCCGCTTTTCCCCCACTACTCCCCCACGTTAGCAGAGGCGGAACTTCCCTTGGTGCAAGTTTTCTCAGAGTTTCCCATGCTAAGCATGGGGTATAAAGAATTGGGTTTTCTCGTATCTCTGAGGATATAGAGGCACATGGTGAGTGCAGGACGATCGTTAAATCTATTTGTGGTATATAAGATTGTTCTAAATCTAGATTCACGTAGTTGTTTGTACCCTTTACCCAATCTAGGGCATACCTATAATTGGCTGCCATTGAAAAAATCTTCTGCAGAATGCAGGTTCACCCCTCCTAGTATTGTAGGTTGATTTTCATTAAATAATGAAATCCTCAGGCGTTTATTTGTCCATATGAATTTTGTGAGCACCTTGTTTATTATGTGTATGTTGCGCTTTACCAACATACACATAATATATGAACATAAGTTCAGACATACATCAATGATGAGATGAATATCTCATTTACTATATCAATGTCATGGACACTATGGAACCATTACACCATCCAAAACAAAATTGTAACACGAGATGTGAAGCAACTATTATCCCGAATAGCAGCAGTAGCCAAAAAGGCGATTTTGTCCCAATGGATACATGGGGATCCAATACCCTTATCATTAATGACATCTAGACTTTAATTTTTATATCAGATGGATTGGGTAGAATGCATGATGGACATAGAAACTAGGTCTAGTAAATTTCTGGCTATATGGTTACCAAGATAAAAACACTACAAGCAATAACTAAAGACCAAATCAGTAAAATGATGAAAAGAACCACATGGTATAATAATGAACTACTTCCTAAAGGAATTGCACCCTTTTAGAATATAATTATAATATAAGAGAACTACAATATGACAAGTATCAAGGTTAATGATAGATAGATTTGAATGTATATTATATATCAATTGCTAATTATTTAAATATATGTGAAAAGATTTATCACTTAATGTCACTATATGTATGCATATTTAATATGTAATATATGCTTTTTTTTATTTAATCGTATACTACAATGATAAAAAAATAAAAAAAACAAAAAAATAAAAACATAGTGTACCATAGCCTGTAAAATGACAGTCAGGAGGTGATTGGCTGGTTTGATACATCCCTAGCATCGTCAGAGATGAAAGATGCTTTTAGTATTACTGCTTCTGTTACAGAAGCCCATTGCTGTGTCTGGTTTCAGGAGGAAGTATTTAATGACCAGACACTAGCAGACTGTGTGAGTAAGCATGTCTGCACAGTGCCAAAAAGAGTTCAATTTTCTCAATTCTAATGCAGTTAAGGTTAGTGTTTATCAGACATTCTGTTCTTCTGTATACCTTAATATATTTAACCTTTTAACTTATTTTGTAGCAAATAGCTGCTCTGCTTAGGTATGTAGTAAATGTTTCCAGGATTTTATTAATATAAATAGGGAAACAAAACATACCAGGGCCTCTACTGATATAGATATTTTTCTTAAATGGAGTAACCCCTTTTTTTTGACATGGCGATATTGGAATGCTAATACTTGTAGTACCCCAATAGTTCGCGATTCACAGTTGTCTATTTTCTATTAATAATTATACCCATCAGCAGTTTTAGTCATGGCAGAAGGTTCCTGATTGTCAGCTATCTGGAGAAGTGTGGCCTAAAAGATAGAGGTGTGGGTTAGTGGGTCAGGCATCATGTTGCTTACACCAGGGTGCTCCCCTGGTCTTCAGACACCATAGACCAGCCTCCCAGATTCTATGCCCTCCCCCAGTAAAGATGGCTTACTGGTTTAGATTTATTTCCCTTCTTAATAAAAATATACACAATAGTCTACTGTGTTATTATTATTATTATTATTATTATTATTATTATTATTATTATTATTATTAATAATAATAATAATAATAATTTATACATGTTTTTACAGTAGTTAGTAGTTAGGTCACCTTGGTCAAAAGGCAAGTAAATCACAATAAATGAGAACATATAACGCCACACAAAGAAACTAGTATGGAAAGTAGTAACATCAGCACAAATCAACATTTATTTATTTGTTAACAGTAATTTATATAGCGCACACATATTCTGCAGTGCTTTACAGAGAATATTAAACCATTCACATCAGTCCCTGCCTCAGTGGAGCCTTACAATCTAAAATCCCTACCACATGTACACACACACACATTCATTCAAGCGGTTTATTGGGGGGGGGGGGGGGTGAGACAATTAACCTACCAGTATATATTTGGTTTGTGTGGGGGGGAAACGTTACCCGGAGGAAACCCACGCAAGTACGGGGATGAATATACAAACTCCGCACATTTAGGGCCATGGTGGGAATCAAACCCATGACCACAGTACTCGATGTTAACCATTCCACCATCCCTGCTACCCTGAATATAACATGAAAGTAACGGTTACTGTTTATAAAAACCACTGTGCCTCTGTCATTATTCTGTTTGTGCTGGTAAACTACAGTGGAAAATAGCAATTTGCAACAGAAGGTTTTACATTTTGTTTTAAACATTTTAACCGCAATTCACAACTGACAGAAAAGCAAACACGCATAAACTATGCATTAAGGGCACTTTTCTCTGCAAATTAATTCCAACATAAATGGATTTTTTTTTTTTTTTTACAAAGCATTTTGCTAAGTTCTCCTTTAAAGGAATCACTTAAGCAAGCAGTAGACAGATTCTGATACCCAGGTCTTGCATATTTTTAGATTTCTGCTGTTCTAGTTTAGCAGCCCTTAAGGGAAGTTTCTCCTCTGCATAAAGGTTAGGATTCAGGAACAGTCAAACAATTGTTAACACCGTTCCCAGGGCCTCGAGAGACTCATGTAAAATACCAGGTAGGTTTTGTGACACAGATCTGGAAATCACATGCTTAGCTGCACTTGGGAACACGGAGTGATGAAGATGCGGGACAGGGACGAAATTCCTGCTGCTTTGTCCGCAGCTGGCAATTCTAATGTGTCAACTGCATCTTAATGACAAGCAAATAATAATGTATCCAACTCCTTTTGCTAAATCAGTAGATAAAAGCTGTTCAATTCCGCAAGTAATTCCCATCCATTCAGCTCCAGAAGTAGCATGAGCAAGACAGTACATTATATAAGAGATGATTTGAGTTTTAAAAAGTCGATTTTATTATCCTATACTGAGCCTTTACGGCCTGTTACCCTCCACACGCTAACAATGACAATACTGCCCACCTCATTAGCTTTCCATATCGCAAAAATGTCTTTTCACGAGGGATCATATCTCAGCCGCGGCAAAGTATAATTCTTATGGTTGGCCCAACAAAGGTCTTAACGAGAGATATAGATAATCCAATTTTCTCTGAGATCAATAGACCTTCTAATATACTGCATCATGAGACACAATACTGTGAATTGCTGGAACGAGAGAAAGTTGAGCGAGGTGACAAACTGCACTACTGTTCTTTGGCTGCTTATCACAGAGCATTGGGTTATGTGAAGAATTCAAGTAAGTTTATGTTGCAAGGATTTGCTGGCATAGCGCACATAACAGAAGGGTTACATACAATTTGTTTTGCATAACCATGCTTGAGAATGTACATCATATATATTTGTACAGTAGTTGCATGTCTACCTTTATAAAGTAACATAGTGCAAAGCCACTGGAGTACTATACAGAAAGCAACCTGTATGCTGTGAAGTACAAAAGCAGGTTTAATCAGTTACCTAAGTCGAATAAGATTACCTAGATATCCTGCAATGGCCTTAGAATGGAATTTGCACTAGGTCAGTAGTGAGCACAAGGAAGAGGAACTCCTAGTACGCAAGTAGGGGGCCCAGTGCACCATGCTTATCAAGCAATGCAGATATGAGACTTTTAACAGAGCAGAGGGGGCCATAAAAAGAAAGGGGCGGAGTCCTAAGATGGATGGCTGTGGCCATGGGCAGAGCCATAGTTTTCCACTGTGACACCCGCGTTATTTTTATTTTTATTTTGGGAGTCATGCCCAGCAATCCCTGAGCAACTGGTCAGCCCCTGGTTCCCCTCCCCGCCCTGTTAGATTTCACACATGCTACTCCCTTTCTCTTAACGCTATCTATCCCCATCAGTCTCTCCACCTCTCTACAAACTTTCACATAGTCTCTCAAGACTACTTCTTCCCCAAACCCAGCTCTCATCCCAACCCTCTTTTCCACGTTCACTGTCTATCCCATGTGTGTCACCCCACCTGACTGCCCCTCTCCTTTTAGAATGTAAGCAGGGCCCTCTTCCCTTTGGTGCTTATTTAAACTATCTACTACGCCATATTCTCTTCTATGGCACCAAATCTCTTGGTTTTCTGCTACCCTGATTCTTTTTTATTTTTGTTTGCTGATGCACCTTGTCCTTATCTTACATTGTCTTTAATTCAAGTATCCAGTAGGATAGAATCAGCCTAACCTGTATATTTGTCAGGGAGAATATCTCAAGACCCAAAACAAGACAAACACTGGTGTCATTCTTTCCGGCAACAATAAATCCTACAACTAACCAAGTCATAACAAGGGGATGGTGAGTGAGATGCCCAGACAAGCTAGAAACCACTAAACTGCACCCCCAAATACATCAAAAGCACCCTGATAGGCCCAAGTACAGAAACCTGCCATGACTCAGCCCCAGCCTACTGACCCATTCTGGGGATGTAAGCTCCTACAGGCATATTAAATGCCCTAAGTCTCCATTTCTGCCTACCACCGAGGTGTCCATGTATAATGTGGTAATGATCTGAGTTGCCGGCATATAATAACTGTCACTAGCACAAGAGAAAAAAAACACACAAAGAGCTCTGTACTGTAGATGGAAAAAAGCAGCAGATATACCACTAAGAAAGAAGAGTTCAAATAAAACAGTCTCCCACTATAATCAGATTATTTCATTCAGCTGTATCTGAATTTTAGCTGTAATTCTTCTTAAAGCAACGGTACAGTGGATGGCGACAAGCACCGTGGATGCTGATTTAATGTTTGTATTATACTGAGTTACATTGTTTTAAGATGCATCATTTTCAGAAACATATTCCACGTCTGTCTCAGTTGCTGCGTTTTTATGATTTCTTCCTCCATTATACAGCTCATAATTGATTTCTCGAATACAGTTTGTCTGGAAGGCAGAGCACACTTTAAAGCAGTAGCAGCACCTGTTACAGGCTTAATTACAACTTCAATAAAGCCAAATTGCTCACACATACAACACTTGCTCTGCTGTTATGAACGCAAGGTTCATAAGATATGTTAATTAGCTTTCCTAATGTAGGCTGGATGCCAAAGGCCGCAGTACATGGAGCTGACTGTGTATCATTCAGTTTCTTTATGCTGGGCAATACACAACTAATCTGTAATGTGTTATCTTAATATAAAGGTACAACAAGCATAGAACATGTTCTACTGATTATGATACGGCTACGCTACTGGAAAACATATCCGTTTATCGCAGATCTGTCCATCACCCTACAAGTACAGTACATAGAGTCAGTAAACTAAGACTTTCTAACTTTTTTAAATTCTGTTGTAAAATAGATAGGTCACCACTAGCCTGAATCAGAGGAGAATGTAAACCACACAAAAACCAATGATAACGTAGTATTCAGAAAACCCCTACAGTCATGTGCTACCTTGAATGCACACACAAATAGACAGAGATGATGGTATCAGAAATGGTGAAGCAAAGTGGCTATACCTGGGCTGTTTCTAGAAGTTTTACTTATGGGATCACCAAAAAAATCTGCCAAGTTTGGATGCCCATGCTCAGACAATGACACTGCAATGGCCATTGGAAGGTGAAAGTGGCAATAATGAACTGTCTAGATAGAACAAGGATGGTCAAACCGGTCCTCGAGATCTACCAACAAGCCATGTTTTTCAAATCACCTAGCTGGTACACAGCTGTAGTTATTACCAACTGTCACATTTCCCATACTCCCTAGCTGGTGCACAGCTGTAGTCATTAGTAACTGTCACATTTCCCAGACCACCTAGCTGGTGCACAGCTGTAGTCATTACTAAATGTCACATTCCCCAGATTACCTAGCTGGTGCACAGCTGTAGTCATTACTGTAAAAAGAAGGGGGTTGGGGCACGAAAGTGTCCCGTGAGGGCGCCTATAAATGGGTGACTTTGCTAGAGCTGCGGTTTCGTAAGTAAGGGTGTCAAGCCCAAACACAATAAATGGAAAGAAAAAGGGATGTGAAACCGCGCTTTCACCTATTAATATGCAACAATTAAAGGTAAAAGATACACATTTATTAAAAATACACTTGTTAAAATATATCACCTATAAAATGGATTGGTACTATTGCTGATAATTGAAATGAAATTTAGAGCCGTGATAGTCACCCAGTTTTCTCAAAGGTGAGAGTCTCAGTGTCCGTTCCTATATATGCTTCCTGGTATGTCCAATGTAGCACGCTGATGGTGGATTTTAGGAGTGATGTAATTCTCCAGTCTAGGGAGCCCCTGTTGTTGGCGGGCTCAACCTGGTTTGAATTCTCCCAGTCAAGGGAGCCCCTGTTGTTGTAGGGCTCAACCTGGTTTGCGGGAATGTTGTCCTGGTTAGTTGCGGCTGCTGGGATATTGATGAGGAAAGCTGGTCCGGGCACAAAGAAGTAGCTGTATCCGGGTGACAATAGTGGGTGTCAGGGCTCCAACACACCGACTCGTTTCGCTCTTCAGAGCTTTTTCAAGGTGCTGTCATTACTGTCACATTTTGAAAGATGTTGCATTAATTTGTACTATAGACCCACAGGTTGCCTGATAAAGATGAACTGTAGGTAGATCTTGATGACAGGTTTGGCCACCCCTTGTCTAGAACCACTGATAGTACTACTGCAGCATCCAGCTCTGAATGAGGCCCAATGCGTTCCCTTGTTACTAGCCACAATGTAAAACAGAGGTACCGATACATTCAGAAGTACATCATCAAAATAAATGGTATCTATGCACAGTTTTTTTACTTATTTTATTTATTTATTTGTGTTGTACTTTGCTTATGAGATGCAAATATTGGTTAAAATCCCATACCATAGCATTTTACTAACTGCTGTCAACATTGAGAAATAAAGTATTTGGGAAAATCCAGGAAAATCCATCCATACAGTAGGTGTAAACCAGTAAGACAATAGATCTGGTTGTTTGGCAGTGAGGTCTGTCTATGTATGTTCCAGCTTTATATAATTATATGTTCTTGAAGATGCATTAAAAATGGGCTATCCCGTTAGTGTGGCATGGCAATATCTACAAGAGCCTATGTTTTACTTTTACACTCATCTATTCTGAATGTACTGTAGTAGCCATAAACACGAGTTCAATATTTGTATTGGATAAGGCAGAACTGATTCTGTGGCATACTGATAGGAATGTAATCGTCTTTAATATGTACGGCAGCATTACATTGCAGAGCAGGGCCCTTTGGCAGCTTAGAGGTAAAGGCTTATGGTTGGTCACGTGATGAAATTCCCTTGCAGTCCACCTGACATATCCACTCACTACAATCTCACCTCCTGCCAGCATCGATTCTATGTCAGCTGCCTCAATATTGATCAGATGGTTAAAAAAGAAAATTGCTTTTATATAGTTTGAAAGCAGCAGACTCACTGTTGGGCGACATAGCTTATTTAGACAGTGTCTGTGAAGATTAGGATTTCTCTTTATTTTTTTCTTTGAAATCCTCTTCCCCCTATAGCAGTCCTTTTCTTTGTTTTACCAATGCAGAATAAAAACCACTGAAGGAAAGAGGGATGGGTGAGGTGAGGTTCTTCTGTAGCCTTTCTAACTGTACAGATGCTGTTCTCAAACAAATACAAGAATCTAAAACATTTTGGATCGCAAAGGATTCTGGGAGATGTAGTTTTAAAACCGGATGGAAAGGAAGTCCAGAAGTTTGTTTCTGAATGTCTTTGTGATGTTTTTCAGTTTTCTCCCATGTGTCTCACCCCATATTTTACCATATGGGGTACAGATTAAGGGGGTGATTCAGCATGAAGTAGCATAAATTTGCTGCTTACTGAGCAGGTAAACGTCACCCGCTGGGCGCGCGCACAACTCTGCCCTCCTTCGCCATGTGAATGTCCACATTTGCCTATGAATGGATGTGTTTGCTGACACATATATTCAGATGCGTCCGTACAGCGCAAATACGCTGGGGACTAGATGATCTTGCATCACCCGCTAATTGTCAGCAGTGTAGCTATATCTCATACTGTACAGTATGATGGGGGTTGCAATTACTTGTCTAATGAGACTCTCAGCCAATTAACGTCCAGCCAGTCATTTAGAAATATTTAGCAGCCGCTGCCTGGCAAAATGCCACTACAAGTTCCAGCCTCCCAGCCACCGCTCTGACGGACCTCTCTGCCTGCCCCCCGCCACAACTACCAGCTGGCCGAATGATGCTGCCTGCCCCGCCACACAGGGAATGAGGTCCTAGGTTGGGTGGTCGGACGGCCAGCAGGTCTGACCACCTGTCCGGCACCGATGCACACTGAACCGGCACATCGGACCTGAGGGGACATCAAATTTGGGATGATTTCACAGCCCGATTCGTTGTAATCGTCCCAAATCGGCTCAGTGTATGAGCACCTTAACTTGACAGTTAGGATCTGATTTGTTGTTGTGTTATCACCTTCCACTTTATATCTTCTCCAGGCTTAATACATCTTCCCACCTGTCCCCTAACTACTCCAGAATGTACAGTACATATGGCAGATGTTCCAAGGCACATTGGGGCAGATGTATTAAGCCTGGTAAAGAAGTAACGTGGAGATAAAGTAGAAGGTGATAACGCACCAGCCAATCAGCTGTTTGAAAAACGACAGTTAGGAGTTGATTGTCTGCTGTGTTCTCACCTTCCACTTTATCTCCACTTTACCTTTTTCACCAGTCCGAATACATCTGTCCCATTAATACATCCCTAGTGACTTTTTGACATACACATTTTTACATCCCTTGATAGAACCTAATAAACTGATCCAATGCAGTAAACACAAACTTCTGCCAGCATGGTTATGAATGTTATAAAATCTTTCCACATCTTTTTCCCATATAAAAACAATCATTTTCATTTGCCTCTATTTTCTGTCCTCGGTGGATGAAACATTTATATGCAAATTAAGTTGAACACATTCCTATAATCAATGGTAAATCAGCAGCTATTATAGTGTAGCCACATTCCCCATTACCCGACATGTCCAGTGGAACTAACACAGGTGTGTATAATTGTGTAGGTGTGTATAATTGTGCAGATGTGGATAATTTTGTGTTTCACAGGCTGCCCCCGCAGCGACAAATGATTTCAAGCCACATTTCTGTAAGGAATAATTTTCATTTACATTTACATCAGTTTGTTTCTTTGTTGGAGACTAGACGTTGCTAGGTGCTACCAACATAAACCTTCGTCGCTTTAATATTTCAGCCAGGTAAAGTTATTCGGTAGCATAAAGCAAGCTGTAAAACTATAAGCGAATCTTAAGTGTTCAGCTAATGTAACACAAATACACAGGATGCAAACACCCATTATAAGTCGTAACGCATAGCAGTTCGGTAACAGTTGTCTTTTGCAAGGTTATTCCTCTTTATAGAAGGCAGTGTGTCTATTATATCTAGCCATATTTCCTGAGCATCAGAATACATTATGTCTAGAGTGGATGTTCCCAGAATGTGTCTTTCTCAGCAGCCAGCAATAAAATATACAGTAATGTTTGAACTACATGGAGACATTTCTAGGTATTCTAGAATCTAATTTTTTCAGCTAATAAAATGAAATATACTTTGTGTTCAAAAAATAAATATGGAAAAATACAACACATAATTCAACTTCTCTGAATGTATCAGACCATATTGTCCTAGCCTTTATATTGTTATACGCTGTTCAGAATTGTTGTGAAATACTCAACCGCATTAGCGTTCTACAGTAATTTGTGCTTTGGATTTTAAAAGGGAAGGTCATAATTGGTTGACCATAATCTGCAATTATTGTTATCAGTAATTATGCTTTGTCCTCTGCATAAAGCAATCAGGGGAAATATAATTTGTATTTGGCTGGTAGAACCATAAAGCCCCTAAGGATTTGACAACGCTGTAAGGGTAAATATAAGAGCCTACGAATCACACAGTGAGTTTCTGGCAAGTCTTCCAGTTGCGTTAAATGGTGAAATCATTTAAAAGGCAAAACCAATTTGGTATTGACTTTTAAATGATTGCCACTTTAAAAGATCAGATAGAATTGTTGGGAACTGACCAATTGCATGCAAGTCACAGGCTTTAACATTTAACCAATAATATTTTTAAATAGGTTTTGATTTTCACACTTAGGGTGGCCAACCCCGCGATCGGGATTATACTGCTTATGCATTATCCAGCTGTTCAGCCCTGAGCAGCATCACGTGGTCAGAGGTCATGTTGTGCTGCCATTTTTTTCACGGCTCTGTAGATATTATTCATTTTTTTTCTGGATGTATATTTTATAATGTTGCAACATATTTTTAAACTGTTCTATGTTCATTTATTAAATTTTACTGTAATTCACTATTATCCACCGTTTTTTTTTTTTTTTTTTTTTGTATTTTGGGGTTCATTGCCTTGGAGATACTTGAACAAGAAGATTGCTCTTACACATTCAGCGCTAGCTAAGTAGATCTCCTACCTTTTGTTTGTTTAAAATATTAGTGGCAACCCGCTGGGCACGTTACAATGGTAAACCCACAGTCAGAAATAGATGTTGGATGACAAAGGATGCATATTTCAACCCAACATGTGTCGAGGCTTAGGGGTTCTCTTCTTCTCGGAATACAACATTTTTGAAATATACATCTTTCATCATTGGACATCTGGGTTTATCAACTAGACTGCTTAGGAGGCATTAACAGTTTAATTCCGGATTTCTCTGCTTTAACAACACCTGCAGCTTCTTACTGGTTTTACAGTATGATCCACGTGAGATATATATACTGTATGAGTATCCTGGTTAAAGGTGTCAATCTTGGCAAACTGATGTCTCCATAAAGATATTATATAAAACATAAAAGAAACAATAATAGTCGTGGCAGTACGGATGGTGTAAGGGTTAGCATTACTGTCTCACAGCACTGAGGTCATGGGTTCAATACCCACCATGGCCCTAACTGTGCAGAGTTTGTATATTTTCCCCGTACTTGCGCAGGTTTCCTCCGGGTACTCCGGTTTCCTCCCACAATCCCCAAAAATACTGGTAAGTTAATTGGCTCCCAACAAAATTAACCCTAGAATGTCTGTGTGTGCGTGTACATGTGGTAGGGAATATACAGTAGATTGTAAGCTCCACTGGGGCAGGGACTGATGTGAATGTTCAACCATACTTTGTAAAGCGCTGCGGAATCTGTGTGTGCTATGTAAATAACTGATAATAAATAATATACGTATATGCATATTCATTTTCATACATAAGGAATCACAACCAAAAGAGTGTAAAGCTGGCCATACATCAGAAAGATCGATCTTAAGATCGATTGCGCTCATGATTGTGTACAATTTCCCTTGAAATCCCCAGCTGTCCTTGGTGGTTTTTGGACACACAATCTACTCACAATTCATCATACAATCAGTCATACAATCCATCTTATGATTGATTGTATGATTGTGTACACAAGATGTGCACACAATCTGCATACAATCCATCTTACAATCGATTGAGATTGTATGATTGGGTACAATATCTTTCTGATGTATGGCCACCTTAACATTTATATAGACATGAATAACATTCTATAGGACAAAGAAGTATCGCTCTATCGTTTCAGACAGACCCTTCTGGGGCCTACATACGAGGCAATTTCAGGGCATTTTCTAAGCGATTTCACCAGATCGCTTAGAAAATGTCCCTACATTGCTCTGTGTCCGAGAGAGAACTACACATCGCTATCATCTGACAAATAGGGTGAAATTTACTAAGATGTGAAATACACTTCACAGGTCGTGTTGCTATGGGCAACCAATCACATCCTGTCTACTATCTCCTAGAGGGTGGTAAATAAATAATAAGTGGATTCTGATTGGTTGCCCATAGCAACATGACCTGTGAAGTGTTTTTCACATCTTAGTAAATTTCACCCTTAATATCTAGCATGCTGGGAATTAATCTACTTCTCACCGGAGAACACTGGCTCTGACAGATCACTCAGCATAGAGCGCTGACACATCGCTGTGCAGTGCTGTGAGCTGAGCGATATTACTCAGCATTCTGAGCGATCTGGCGTTGCTCAGAACGCAAAACATAATCTCCTTATGAGTAGGCCGCTTTACAGGAATGCAGCTGAAATGTGCATTCCAAATAAGTATGCATGAAATGGTGGACAGAATCCCATCAAACAGAGTAAGGTACAGTAAGTCACTTTATTTTTTTGGACAGACTCTTACTGGATATAAAGTTAGATGTGCTTCCAAAATATTTATCCTGCACAGAGAAAATCTAACCCACCTAATTCTAAATATATCTGCAAATGCTATATCAACCCCATCCACAGTGTAAATTGGTTTTGCTAACAAAGCTGAATCAGACCAAGGGCCAGATTCTCTAAGCTTCAAAGGTGATTAAATGAAGAGCCAGCCAATCAGCTCCTTCCTGACATTTTTCAAACACAGTCTGTGACATGGCAGGAAGGAGCTGATTGGGGGACAGTTTAATAGGATGAGGTGTCACACCATGCCATCCTTTAACCTTCTCTCCTTTAAACAGACTAATCTTTTGCAGAGCTGTGGAGGACAGGTTATACTTCTCAGATCCACAGAACACATCAGGATTGCTAAACCTAAAATGGTGCTGTATGAAATAGATGCATGCACACATTTCTTCAGTTTGCAAACGTACATACATACAGTATCTGCCCAAATCTATGTATTATTCACGCCCTTTTTATTTTTGCCAATTCAAAAAGTTGCAACCCTAATATAACCCTACGGTAGACTATAATTGTTCTAAGCTTAATACAGCCGTATATTGAAGCATAGTCACTGTTCAAACAGCACAGTTCATTACATCAGTCAATAGTCCTGAAAAGATCACAGCTGTACATAAGACCCCCAGATCTGCTGCACAACAAGAAATAAACCGGTTATGGCGATTTGCCCATCTACTATTGAGTTTGTTAGAATAGATCAAGGACTCTATTATTATCACATTGATGACCTGCGGATTCTATTATTGCAGCCATGTTAGGGGATAGGCCATTGTAAATCATAAGTGGGGGGAGGGGTTGACTCCTGACCACATTATTATATAGCTGTATTGCTCATCAAATAGGACTGCTCCACAGCTGCGTTTATCCAGCATTTCTAACATTTTTCATTATTAACCTTATACTGATTAAACTACTTTATAGGTTCACTTATTCAGCTTTTTTTAACCTTTGCAGTACATTGTCTGAAATACAATAGATAAAATGGTAGGTACCTAACTTGACTATTTCTTCTGTGTTTCATCTGATACCATAAGCTGTATTAGGTGCAGTTACAGTGCATGTACGTTGAATAGAATCTGGACTTCTTTAAATCAGTGGTGTGCCCACATACTTATTGCTCAACACAAAGGGTAACAAATATTCGGATTACAAAGATACGTGCAATATACTGTAGGTCTACCATGTTTTCTCAATAATAGAGTGTTTCAAGTCAAAAAATCTTTTCATTTGTATATATGATACTACAATATATTTTTTTTAAAGTTTAGGGTAGTATTTCATCCTTTGTGTATTAGATGCACATAGACTAATGCTAAGACTACATAAAAAATAGAAATTCACATGACATACATGGAAATGACCATGGTCTTAATTTTGTTCATGGCGTTGGACTTACGTTGCGGAGGCCAGACGTACAGTACGTTACGGAGGCCTTCGTTATGTTCTAGAGGCCTGATTCATGTTCGCAAGGTCTGTGTTATCCCTATAGACTGTGAGTTTGCGAGCAGGGCCCTCCTACCTCTATGTCGGTTTGTTTCTACCCAGTTTGTTTAATCACTGTTGTTTCCAATTGTAAAGTGCAATGGGATATGATGCGCTATATAAGAAACTGTAAATAGCTAAATAATAAATAAATAATTATTTCCTGGAGGCATGGCTTATATTCTGGAGGCCTCACTTACAGTATGTTCATGAGGTCTGACCTATTTTCTGGAGGTCTGACTTGTGTTCATGAGATATTGGCTCTAGAAATTGGCTCTATGCATTATCATCACCTTCTTCCCTTCCCCACATCCCCAGGGCTCCCTTGAGCAGCTTTTCTTCCCAGAGTCTATTGATAAGAAGAACTGTTCTGCACATACAGTAGCTAGACGCATTCAGCATAGCTACAGTACCTTCTTAAAGTCACTCTGCGGATACATTATTAAGAAGATCTGAATCTACCTTCATATTATATACTGTAGTACCATGATTTGGCCCAACTCTAAGTATACTGTAACTCATATCAGCAAAAACCAGCACTCATAACCTGTGGAGTTCCATAACTTGGGATCACATGCTGGTTTGTTTATCCCCTGGTTATTCTGATTACCCAAAACTGTTGTGTACCCAGCTAATAATCTATATTAATACTATTTTGTAAATTAAATATAGTTTTAGACAGGGCCGCTAATAGGGGGGTGCTGTGGGTAGAGCTGTTACAGGTCCCGGCCTCTGGAAGGGCCCAGAAAACTAATTTTGCACACCGCAACCAACCAGACTGCCTCCGCTGTGCTGCACTCAGTGCGCTGAACAAAGCAGGTCCTGAAGCGCACGCCTATTCAACCTATGGCGCAGGCAGCCAATTTAAATCCTGCCCCTGCTTTTTAACCAATCAGAGCATACCGGCAGCCAATAAGAGCGTCTGCCAGTACGTGAGCTCTAAATGGCTCACCAGCCGGTGCTGCATTTTAATTGGCCACCGGCATTTTGATTTGAAGAAGCCTGCACTCTGGGATCTCCGGGCTGCAGCTCAGCGAAAGAGGAGATGGGGGAGCAGGAGCCGGGTTACAGTAAGTCAAGTGAGGAGGTGGGGGTGGGGGACTGGAAATGAGTCCCTGGCCCCAAAATTCCTGATGGCAGACCTGGTTAGAGGAAGCTTAAAAATGACAATAAAGGAAATATGTATCTATCTGAAAACCTTTGTATGTGGAAATGTATTTCTGCCATAAAAGGCTGCCGTATTGTCAGTGTATGTTAAGAATCATGTACCAGGGGTAGGGTAAGGATGCAAGAACACGCACTTTATCAGAGTTTTATAAGAAATCCTATAATTCTAGGATGGATTAAGTGTACCTTACATCAAGATTTACGTGGACTTACCACAATATAAACACGTCTTTTAATAGTACAAAAAGTTTGCATCTTAAATCAGTATGTTTTTGAAACTACAGTATTTAATCTACTGGGTTTATAACATTTTCCATCTTTTAGTTCATACTGTTAAAAACTACAGCCCTGTTTTTATCAGAACCTCTTAAAATAGCCTGAAGCAGAGAGATAGAACACTTGACATAATAACAAATCCCAATGTAATTTAACAAAAAGCCAGTATACAGTAAAAAAATCAAAAGAAGCTTTCTGCAAGGATGACAGTGACATATTCTTGCATTATTATATTCCCTTTGAATCATGTAAATATCTGAGTATAGATGTTAATGTATGTGGCAACTTCACTTCTATCTGTTTACCATTTAACATTTTTAAATAGAAAATAATAATTGTGTAATAGCACGGCGCCGAGCCCGAAGCCCGGCGAGTGCACACGGATTACTTTACATGTATTCCGCGTCCCCTCGCGGTGCTTGCTGCGCTCGCAACACTTCGGGCTTGGTGGCTAGCTGCGCTCGCCACACTTTATAAAATCAACTCTACCCCGACGTGGATAGTGGGGGTATGAACAGGTTGGGGGACGCGTAAAGTGTCCCCTCGCGGGGCTCGCTGCGCACGCCACGCTTTGTCCTGGCATGGATAGTGGGGTGTTTCAGGAACACATATCTGACAGGGACGCTGACTATGCTGGACGCAGGAACACTACGCTACTTCTGAAAGGGACGCTGACTATGCTTACTACGCTACAGATGGGGCAGGTCTCATCATTGCAGGGGATGGCGATGGTGACGGCCGCCGCCATCCCCCGCCACCTGCCATCTGTACAGCGAAAGGGGACGTGCGCATCATCTTCCGGCGGCGCTTCCCCCGGGTCACCGCCGGCTTGTCGGCAGTCACCCGGGGTCCCCACCGCCTCCCCGCACTAACCCTGTCGCTAACCCGCGCTAACCCTGTCCGTCTCCCTGAAGCTGAGACGGACAGGGTTCACGTCACCCCGCCGATGGAAACTGGCACGCGCGTCTCAGTCAGATGGCTAACCGGGCTGCTGGCGGATCGCCAACGGTGACGTTCTGGCGATTCACCAGCAAAGAAGAGCCCGGCCCCATCTGTGCTTCTGACTGACTACGCTAACTACGCTGGCCTCGCGAACACTATGCTGATTCTGACAGGGATGCTACGCTAACTACGTAGCTGGGGCCATGCTATTACACAAGTACATTTTACATTTTTTTTAAATGTGTAATCTTCATTTTTATATACTGTATTCCCTTATAGCTTGTTTAAAAAAAAAACTTTATATCTTGTTTATATGGAGGGTTCATATTCCCATTACACATTGTTTAAAAGGTCTGCTGATATTCCACTTATTGTTTAAGGAGAGGGTTTATATTTATTTTATACTGTACATTGCTTACAGGTAGGGTTTATATTTACTGTATACATTGTTTATTGAGAGGGTTTATATTAATTTTATAGTATATAGCACTTGGTTTATAGACACAGTTTACATTCCCTTTATACATTTATACAGGAATAGTTTATAGTCACTTTTTACATGTAATTAGGGCAGGCATTCCCAACCACGGTCCTCAAGGCACACCAACAGTGCAGGGTTTAGTGATATCCAGGCTTCAGCACAGATGGTTTAATCAGAATACCTCAGATACTAATTAAGTCACCTGTGCTCAAGCCTGGATATCTACAAAACCTGCACTGTTGGTGTGCCTTGAGGACCGTGGTTGGGAATGCCTGAATTAGGGTTTACATTTTCTTTATACAAATAGTGCCTGATTCTGGTTCACTGGTAAAAGAATATTCTCTCTCTAATGGACACAACCATGTACTCTACAGGGGAGAGGGAACAGATGTAACATGTGCAGAGAGAGTAATGGAGCCCACACACGCACCGATCCCGGCGTGCGTTGTGGGCTTAACTAGCACACATAGCATCGCATCGTATGCCTTGTGCATACGATGTGCATGTGATGCGATGCTATGCTAGAAAAAGCTAGTACAAAAAGTATGTGCAGCACATACTTTTTGTACTGTACGATGAGGTGCCGCGGGAGCGCGCACCCCATCGTACAGCATCGCACCGCCGGCAACGGTGCGTGTGTGGGCTCCTTTAGATTTGGGTGTTATTTTGTTTCTGTGCAGGGTAAATACTAACTGCTTTATTTTTACATAGAATTAGCTTTTTCGAGTAAACCAAAATTGGGTCAATAGTTTCCAGGGATGGCTTACTGTATGTTCACAATTTATACATAATTTTTACTGTAGGCATGTTTTGTAGTACTGTTAAACTGTTAAACTGTTCAAAACCTTACATCCAATACAGCCCAATACAATCAATATTTACAGAAAAAGTAAAATTTTCCTTTATACACTGTATTATTTTCCCCTTACACTGTTTACAAGAATGTTATTTTTCATCATACTTACCTACTTTTTCTAGTCTCCTTCTAGTCTCCTTTCTGGGAATGTCTTTATTGATGCCATCTTCCAGTAATATATTTGGGAGGATGGCTGTTGCCACACATGAAAGAATGTGCATGTGCCATTTTCCAGAATTCCAGTCAGTCAGAAGTTGATGCCACTGGGGGAGGGGGATAATCTCTGCTCAGAGTAGCGGACCCGACCCTACTTTGCCCATATGCTAATATTGGCAAAGCCATCTTCAGATGTCGTTAGCTACAGGGGCCAAATTATGGTATGCTTTGCATGTCAAAGCTTGGTAAATTGAACCAATTGTGGTTTGAAATGGAAGGACTGTGGCAGATATAGAAGATATTTTCTGAAGTCCAGAGATCTTTAATATTAGCAGGTACCCCCAAAAATGATTGTTTACTGGGATATTCTGCAAATATTGTTTAATTATTATGCCCCTTAAACCTTTTTACTGTAGGTGTCTCCCAGTGATCTTTCCCGTATTCATCTACTGTATGTAGTGACACCATCTTGCACGTGAGGACAAAAACCACTGAACATGGCAATATCTACCAAGGCATACATAAAATATCCATAGACAGTAACAGCTCCCGGTGGCATCGATAAGGGGTGGGTACTCTTCACCCAGGATTAAGTCGGATTACAACTGTGTAATTTTTTTATTCAGGAGGAGAAGGTCTGGCCACGCCCAGGGCCGTCTTTTCGTATGGGCTTAGTGGGAACTTGCCTAAGGGCCCCAGGTGTATAAGGGTCCTATGCTGATAGCTGATGATCCCCTTTTTCCAGGGATACCAGAATTTTGAAAATCGGGGAACTGGAGATATCCAACTTCAAAGCAGCAGTCCACATCTGACCTGTTAATTGCATTTCCCAGTTATATTTCTCAGGTTCTATCTGACTTAGTTTTTCTGAGAGTATATTCCAAAAGCTGGGACTCTCCTCTTTCTGTAGACACTGGCAACTTGTCTCTATCATACCTAGAACCAGAGATATCAGCCTTCCGGCAACCGGTCCCTGCTCCAGCTCCAAACGTCTGGTGTACAGTTTTATATTTTTGTCAATGTATTGCTCTGACTCCTGATGTCTGATCCCCAAGTTCCCAGCACCTCCTGAAAGTTGGGACTCTATGTTTTTATACTATTGAAGGCTAAGAAATCTATTTCCAGATAATGGTGATATCAGCAGTCAAACAAACTGCCCTTCCACTGGAAAATGACGACTATTAAGCCCACTCCATTATTTAACCCTCCCCAGCCTATAAAACATCCCCTACCTCCCTGGAAGTCATTTACAAGGGATCCTTCATTCAGCTCAGTGCCCCCTTTCACACGTTAGTGTTCTCCCTCCCACCACCTGTGCAGTAAAGGAGTAATTAGCAGAAGTTACTGCTCCAGGTCCTACATGTTGAGAGGAAGATAAAGCACCCACTGCCACCTGTGGAACATCAAAGCTGCTGCTGATAGCACCCCCCACCCCTAGGAGGGGAGAATGGGTAAGGGGCCCAGTGCATTGCTTTGCTCAGGGGCCCACACTGCTGTTAAGACAGCCCTGGCCATACCTCCTCCGACTGGCCATGCTTCCTAATTTTACCGGTTGAACTGTCGGGGCTCCAGACAGCCCCACCAGCTTTTGTAACATTTCTGCAGCTCTGTATTTGATATGCTTTTCTTACTATCCTGCATTCAGTAAAACACCACATATCACAGTCATCATAGAGGTGAAAGAGAAGAATGGGATGCAGAAATGACTACCAGAGGGGTTTTATTGACATATTAAAATTAAGTCCAGCAGTTTACACTTCAGAGCACAAGACATAAAGAATGAAAATGAAAAGAAGTCGCAGAGTTCTGTCCTCCCTTCCCTAGTCAGCAGGAAATCTGCATTGTCTTTTTTTTCCGCTTGTTGTTTTATTTTTAAGCTTACTTGCTTATTCCTTTTAATTGTATTCCCCTGGTGTGATGTTTATATCCTTTCCTCTGGAGATTTGAGGATAATTGGCTTACTAGGAGCAGGGCACCTGCCCCGCACTGCTCCATCAGCAGATAAGCCTTTACACATTTTGCCGCAGATCATTGCTCTTTTAGTCTGACACATATGGAGTTATGTATTAAACTCTCCCTCTTGGAATAATGAGCAGATTGTATATTTTTTTTTAGCTTTCTGTATAAACTTAGAGACTTTTTTGCAGTTTTAGATTTTTATTCCAGCCTATGATAGATAAACACGAAAAAGACTTTGACATCCCCATTCTCTTAGCAATGGAACTGTCCATTTAATTACTAGCAGGAGGGAAATACCCCCTAGCACTGAGCCAGGAAATGTCAAACATGATTGATCAGTCTCAAGTTCCCGATAAACAATTCTCAGTATACTCAATAAAGGACTTGCTGAGGCGGGAAACAGGCTTTTTTAATAGAGCGATCCCCAGAGAGGAAAATTCTGACATTTATTTAAATTGGAGGTGGGGAAATCCAGGACCGGTTTCATAACAGGAGCTGACTTTCATTCTATTTATTCCTGGTAAAATAATCTATGAATAAATAAATAAGTATAGAAATACAGAAATACATAAATAAACTGAACTGATAGGGAAAGTCCTTATTGCCATATGATTTGTGTCATACAGTAGGGGAAATAAAACAAGTTGACACGTACAGACAAAAAAACAAAACAACATGGATAGTCAGTTATAAAATAATTTAAACCAATTAGAATTTTTTCTGGTTGACCCATAAACCTGGTTGACAGATAATGTCATGTTGGTTTCTGTGAGGAGTCATTTGCCAACCAAGCTAGGTAGACATTCCTTTGTCAACACCATATGGGCAGATACAAAAGGTTGGTAGGTACTAAATGTCAACAGATAAAAGACTGATTGTGCTCAAGGTCGATAGGTACAAAAGGTGGACAGGTTCAAAGGTCCACATATAAATTTTTGTCCCAAAATTTGTGTTACTTTGTCCCAAATGTAGTATCCTGACTGTTCTCTGACCACCAACAGTACAGACCTGTACCCAAAGGTAATCACTTTGCTCACTGCACTTCGGCCATGGCGGCAACTTTTCATATATTTACATGGGTAGCAAATAAAGCAGATTCTAAATAACAAAAATGTGTCAAACTTATTTCATGTTGCCCTCTTGTACCTCTCGATGTTATGTTTTCCTTCCAAATACTGTAATATAATTTGGTATACAGATAAAGTAGCAATTACACGCCGAATATCATTTTAATCAGCAGAAGCTGCTTGTGCATCATATTTGCTTAGTGATTCACATACAATGCTTTTTACAGGTTCAGTACATGACCTATTTTGAGAGATTAAAGAACATTTTTGATTTTAAGCTTAGAAATCCTTTTTACAATGTTAAATATTTATTTGTTGTAAATGTGCTGTAATTGTGTACTTGTATCTGATTTTCAACATTGCCGAATACAACTCTAAACCCTACCAATAAAAAACTGCTCTATTAATGTCCAACTTAATAAGGCTGTTTTGTGTGTAACTCATATTCTATTACAGAAGCTGAGTTGTATGTTTAAAATGGGGAAAACATCTAGATCCAACTTTTTACCGGCCGCTCTTGTTTTGAGTAGAAAACATCTGACCTTTCATGAACTCGGATCCTATTATATTTACATTTACTTTACAAAATGTTCTACCTTTGCTGAAAAATCAAAAAATCAAAGCTAATTCACACATATACTGTAAATGGTAAAACCATTTTGATACTTGGATTATTTTGGGTTAAGTGATGTTGGCGGTAAATAATTATTTAAAAGGAATTCACAAAATGCAAGTTAGAAAGACATTTTTGTAATTAATAAACCAAATAAAATGATTGGACAGTTTGGTGGGTACTTGTTTGCAAGCACGGCGCCCATCGTGGGTCATCGCATACCTTAAGTTAAGGTATGCGCTGGACGTGACCGACGCGATTTTTGGCTATTTTTAGCCTTTTCCCCGACAATTAGAAAATCGGGTCCATCGCATGCCATTATAATGGCATGTGATGCATCCGACACGATTTAACATTGAATGTAAAATCGGGTCCATTGTATGCCATTTTAATGGCATACAATGCAACCGATGCGATGGACCCGATTTTACATAGGGAACAATGTTAAATGGCCCAATAGACCCGATTTTTAATTGTATGTGAAATGGCCCCCCATTGTTAACGCCACCCCACGATGAATGCCAACCTGAAGCGTGGCGAGCTCAGCTAGCCCGCGAGGGGTGGCGGTACGCGTCCTCCGACCTTTTCATACCCCCACTATCCACGTCGGTGTGGAGTTGATCTTATTTAGTGTGGCGAGCGCAGCGAGCCACCGAGCCCAAAGTGTGGCGAGCGCAGCGAGCGCAGCGAGGGGACGCGTAATACCTGTGAAGTAATGCGCGTCCGCTCGCCACGCTTCGGGCTCGTGGCTCGCTGCGCTCGCCACACTAAGTAAAATCAACTCCATGCCAACGTGGATAGTGGTGGTATGAAAAGGTCGGGGGACGCGTGCTGCCGCACCTCGCAGGCTCGCTGCGCTTGCCACGCTTCGGGTTGGTGTTCATCGTGGGTTGGCGTTAACAATGGGCGGGCATTTGACCCATCAAGGTGGGTATACAATGAAAATTGGGGTCTGGGGGGCATTTAACATTGGGCCCAATGTAAAATCGGGTCTCAGGGACCATTTTACATTGGTTCCAATGTAAAAATCGCGTCGAACGCATCACATGCGATTTGGTTGAATGCCATGCGATCAACGCAATTTTTTAGGACCCGTGGATACAATTTTAATCGCTGGCGCCGTGCTAGGAAACAAGTACCGTTTGGTGCAGCATGCTTAATTAGACAAAATGCACCAAGTGATCACAAGTATACTATTATGTATTGTGAGATTGGCACAACTATTAGGTACAGTATCACAATCACCCCACAATGAATATACCATTCTCTACATAATAATTTTTGCAGACAACATGTTGCTACTGGTCTTTTCAATGGTGAACTTAAATGGATTAAATCTTACCAGTAGAATACAAAGACTTAGGCCGGTTTCAAACACTCCGGCTCCTGCCAGACGGTGAAATCCCGCACGGCCAGGGAGCCGTGCCGCACACAGTAGTTTATCATGGAGGGGATGGCCACAGCCCGGCAGTCATCCCTTCCTGTGGCGGGATCCGGCTGCAGCCGTGCGGCCGGGCCGTGGCCGTCCCATGTGAATGGACACAATAGTGTCCATTCACAACTAATGCGTGTGCGGCACGACTGCCTGGCTGTGCAGGATTTCACCGTCCGGCAGGAGCAGGAGTGTGTGAAACCGGCCTTAGTCAGTAATCCGGGTTTATCCGGTTAGGAAATAATAGGTTCTTCGGTCTCTCACACTGAAATCCGGTAAACACTTTAACAACTATAAGAAAGATAGCAAGTTCAATACTAGTGCAGTTGCTGGCATTTAATTTGAACTCCTCCGATCTAAGGACACATTTGGGTTAATCAGCTGTAATGTAAATAGATCTCACTCAATCTCTTCTACTGCAGTAGCACAGGGGTGAATAAGCACAATACCTCTTGAACCTCAGTTGCTATAGTGAAGTTGATATCTAAACAACAGAATACTGACTTTGTGGGTGGCTCTCTAGGAGTATAAATGCCCCTCTTTCCCAGCAGGCATTGCGCTTGAGGTTGCTTTGGGGATGTGATGTCTTCTGTAGCCAATCACAAAAGAGCAACATAGGCCTCTTAGAACTGTACAAGTGTATGCCCAACCACAAACAATTACTTTAAATCCTTCATTATACAATATAAGCATAAGAATGTGTTCCACAACAACAAGCTATCAATTGCTTATTTTATTTCTTTAGATCATTTATCAGTTCTACCCATAAAACAGAAATACATGATAACTATATACATTAAAAATAACAGTGAAAGTTGTTTTAATTGCAAACGGGGTATATACTGACCATAAAAATGCAAGTGTCATTAATTACCCATTAAAAGGATAATTAACTAATTAAACAGAATTAACTAATTACATTGAATAAATCAGACACCCAAACAGAAGACAGTGAAAAGAAACACGATCAGATGGGGAATTTGCTAATAAGATCATGTATCATTGAATTTAACAATGACAGTGCACTGAAATGTTATTTAAATTAATATTGGCTGATAATTGGCAATAATTGTGACATTCTGACACAGACTTGGGACGTGTTTTGTGGGTTTTTTTTTTATATCTGCTTTAGCTAATGGCAGAGACATTGGATTAAATTATATGCCTCCGTGCTTAGCAAGCTTTCATTCTACTTAGGTGAAAAAGAGGTGTTGCTTAAAGCAGATTAAACAGTCCTTACCATATAAAACAATTAAAACAAGACAGAGATAATCAGCCGAAGGCTGCTAACAGGTGATTCTAAAGCTAAAATACATACATGAAAACGCAATAAAAAAAAGTGTTGTGTCAATAACTATTTCAGTCATAATAGCTGTGGTTTAAATCTTAAAAATGATAAACTGTAAACATACCTCCCAACACGACCCATTCCAGGAGGGGCAAAATGCTCTGTTTCTGGACTTCCCTTTCAACATATGATTGCCGTCATCTTTGTTGAACTAGTTATTTAACCGGTGGCTATTTTTCCAGTGTTTCGCACGTGCACGGTAGAATCTGGGACACCGCTAGGAACCCCTAGTGACCCTAGCGAGGAGGGGGCCCAGACGGGGACTGCACATGGGCCTCATACTCACTATAAGCACTTCTGCCTCTATCTATGGGGTTATATTTGTCAACAACACTTATATTAATCATGTAATCTAATTTATACATACAGTAGCTGTGCTTATTTTCCAAACCAGTTGCCAGCACTCATGTTTTACTCTATCCATGAAGAAAGCTTGGTCATTCTCAGTGATTTCAGCGAATGCATATACTAACAAAAACAAGGATGCCTGTAGTGAATACTTTACTCCCAGGCTAATTCCAATCTTAGGACAGTAGAGGCAATTCATAAGTGGCTTTCTAAGAGTTCTAGGGGTTAGGACAGCCGTGTGGTGCTAAGTGTGTTCATTCCCAGCATTTGCACTACAGAACAGGGGAATTAAGGACCTTTTTAAACACAAGACTACAAATGTTCCCCCCAAAAAATGTATCAATGTAATATTTAAGTAAAGTTGCACTGAAATCCATTTTGGAATAGTTCACTTAATAATACTGACCCCCAGTTCGTAGAAATATTGACCCTACTGAGTCCAATGAATTTCTGTAGAATTGCAATCATAGCTTCAGGTTGAGCGATGGACTGTACAAGGGAAGAGTTAAAACTGGGATTATTGGGAATAATGTATACTGAAGGATGCAATTCAATAGTTTTTGTGCATCAGATTCCACTTTATCTAAGCAGACAAGGAAATTTCCAGTTGGTTGTTTTTATTGATTGCACCCAAATGACCATGTAAAGTGGATAAACCCCTCTAAAGTCTTGGATTGCATGGATGATTTCTGCAATTAGGTGCGTGCAGAAGTCACAGAATTATTCCCATTGTCAGGAACAACTAAATCTAAACTGCCTGACAGCAGCAACAATTGAATTGCCCCCAGAGATTCTCAATGCAGTACATCAGGATGGCATGTTCCCTAAAATAAAAGTGTTTAACCCTTTAACTTCCAGACAGTTCAGCATTCAGGGAACGTTGGCTGCAGTAACACAGTATATAGAAAAGATAAAACAGCTGAATCTCAATTTCTGTACGTATAAGGTCATTCTCTTTATAATGTCCCGTTTACACCTGACAGCGTTGTAGTGGGTTCTCTGGCACTAGGCAAGTTAGGGATGAAATGAGCCTGCTGACATATAGTGAATTTCATAAACATCTGGGAAAATGAGGCTTACAGAAGCATTAACCTTTGAAGCAAAAACCTTTCTGTTCCAGAACAGATGTAGAACAGTCACCGAGGTACAGCCCAGAGAGAATGGGCCATAAATCCCCTATTGTTCGGGCTGACTGACACCACTCAGCTTGCCGGCAATGCAGCTGTAGGTGTGAGTCATTTATTACCTGACCCCATAAATAACCTGCACTTAAGCACACACTTGGTCTTCCTTTTTCTACAGTTTCACCTGACATTTTCTCACAAATGTTCTATATATTAGACAAGAAATAAAAGTCAAAGGGGGGGAGATTTATCAAAGCTTGGATAAAAAATGAAGTGGAGAGATAGAAAGTACCAACCAATCAACTCCTGTCATTGTCAAACAAAGCCTATAAAGGGGCAGTTAGAAGTGAATACCCCCTGCATCTGTAGGGATAGGAAGCTCTCTTTCCTTTGGCATTGAATGGTATCTGGACGATAGGTCAACGTGCCCACAGTTAACATGCAAGGTGGCAACCTACTGACTGTCAACCGAAAGCTAAAGGAGCCATACTTCAAAAATCTAGTTCTGAGCTTGGAATTACTCGTTTAGTAATCCCTCAATTTGTGAATTCTGTAATCAGCCTCCATGCTGAATAAGGCCCTATATATTTAGTCCTTTATACACAGTAGACCAGATCCATAGGTGGTAGCTGTCTGAAATGGTTGCAAATGATCAAAGTTATTTTATGGTGTTCTTTAGTTCTGTTGATTTATTATAGTCAGTAGCCATTAGATCAGTGGTAAGCAATGGATGGATAATACATAGCCAGAATTTCAGCCTGCCCTAACAGAAAACTTTGACATGGTATGCCAAACCTCCCAACTGTCCTGATTTTTCCAGGACTGTCCTGTTTTTTTAAGACTGTCCTGCATCCCACCGGAATGTTGAGCAGAGCAGCAGTGAAAAAAACGCTGCAAGAAGATAATAAATAGTATTTGATCAAGTGGCGGCTCTTACCATTATGGAGGGGCATCCCCGGACGCCGCGCGCACCCCTGTCCCTGCACGGGGCTAGCGCATGCGCAGTAACGTCATACATACTGCGCCTGCGCTGGCCAAAGCCTCTGGGGGCTGCCTTTGCAGCAGCCCCCAGAGGCTTGATCGGGAATCCCGGGTTCCGGCGCATGCGCAGTATGGTCCGCGGTACTGCGCATGCGCAGAACCCATTTTGGGGGCTGCCGCGCATTTGCGCAGAGAGAGGCATCCCGGAGGGAGGGAACATCACCCGATGGGATGCCTTGAGTGACTGGCAGGTCAGACTTCCAATAAGAAGTCACTGCCAATCACAGTGAAGCCAGGGCAGTCTCACAGACTGCATCTGGCTTTACTTTAGGCAGAGACAGTGGCAGATTTTATCTGGGGGGGCTGCAGCCACTGATCTGATTGGTTGCCTATAGCAACATCCCATTTGAACTAGAACTCCCATCTTAGTAAATTTACCCCAGAAGCTCAGTCACACATAGATATACAATTTTCCTACTATATATGTAAAAATGTTGTATTTTCATGCTACAGCAGCTAATAATAAAACATAAGTACAGAAGTGAGCTGTAAGCTACCCTAAAAATAGTTCTGCAAAGTAAACAAGTACAAAGAATACTTATTTTTAGTACCTTTGATGACTTACCCACATTAAAAGTAATTAAACATAGGAAATCATTTCCATATTTTGCTCATGTGTTTTATTATTATGCACCAAACTCTAGATTTTAAAACCGCACCATGTAGGCAGCAGCTCTCGGTATAATTGATATTAAAGATAAAGCTGTCATCATAGCCACAGCCCAGTCTCTGCATAGAAAGCAATGGACAAGATACAGATTGTTTCTCAGTTACAAAAAAAGGAGCTAGAATATATTTTTACTATAAATGGCTTTACCTTCTGATATGTCTTAAAAGCTTTACATTATACAGGTCCACGGAAACATTTTCTGGGCCTGATACCAAAAAGGGTAGACTTATCAAATCTCGGAGAATGCCTAGAGAAATAAAAAAAATGGTCTATTTACTAAGCTTAGGAAAGAGATAAGGTACCACCCAATTAGCTTCCAACTGTCACTTTGCAGGCTGTGCTTGAAAAATGGAAATTGGGAGCTGATTTATTGCTACTTTATTTCTTTCCACTTTATCTCTATCCAAAGTTTAGTACATCTGCCGATACTTCCTCATCTTTGCCGCCCCCGCTACGCCAGTTACATTAGCCGCCAATTAAACGCTGCGTAAGGATTTTCACTGAAGAAGTACCCCACCCTCCTGTGTCCATGCCTCCCTCCTGTGTCCACGTCACCATCTATTACCTTTAGTAAAGTTGCGGCGAGCGATGCGAGACACCGAGCCCGAAGTGTGGCGGACAATGGTGCTACGTAAGTTCCGTAGCATAAGCGGTGGCCGCAAAGATGAGGAAGTACCCATCTGCGCCTTAGTGTCAGATGTTTAACTCCTAACTGTCAATTTTTCTAGCTCAGCCCATTAAAATGAAAGGTGCTGATTGGTTTGTACTGTATCTGTGTCTAAGATTTGATAAATCTCCTTACAGGACGATTTTCACCTAATTTCTAAGCGATCTGACTAAATCGCTTAGAAGTGGAACACCGATCGCTCTGCGTGTATAGCCCCGGGTGACGGACTGCACATCGCCGGCCCTGATAGAGCGATATATTGTATCAAACCTTCTAAAAAAAGACAAATATAAATGTTGTCTAAAATAAGCAATCAGATTTCTTCTATCATTTACACAGTACACTCCTTGAAGATAACTCAAATCTTATTGGTTGCTATGCAGAACACCTGCACTTTTTCTCATTAGAAGGTTTGATAAACCAATTCCCATGTAACAGACAAGGCCAGCAGACAGCACGGACAACTTTGTTTTATTGACAATTTCTACAAAGTATTGGAGTATTTCGAAAGTCTTAATAGCACTTAAGGCACTCAGACCCCCTTGCAAGCATTTGACTATGGATTCAGCCACTGACACGCTCCAGCTAAGTGACTGCAATCTGCTTTCTCAAATTTCTCAGAAATGAATCATATTGATCAATAAAATTTCAGCCATTGCACATGGTGCGAGGTTCAACAGCTCAGCTGGGTTTGTGCTGGTAAAAAAAATCCTGGTGGCAGACTCAGAATTGATTGGTTTCAATCCAATGCTCCATAGAGGCATCTGTCCTAAAAAGGTATTGAACCATTGGAACAATGCACAGAACAGTGTGTGTGTTACCCGCTGAGAAACAGTCTGAAACTCCCTCCTGCCATATAACCTGAGAGGAACAACCGTAATTGCAGTACTGTCAATGTTCTGCCCTTAGCTTGGGTGAAATGATCTTTAACCTGCATCTGTTGTACTGTAGGTGCCATTATAGCAGCTCAAAACAATGGATTAATGCAATGACATTTTCGTTTTCCAAATGTCAAATTTCACAGATGGGTCTGCAGTTATTTCACATCTTTGGTATAAGGTAATTATGGAACTTAATTTGATCAGGTTTATCCAGTACAAACTCTGTAATGACACAGAATATGGTAATGCTAAAGTTAAGCTATCCATTTTGCCTTGGCAGTGGCAAACACAGGATTTTTAGAGGGGGGGGGGTTCCAAATTTAACCCATAATCCCCCACTCTGCAGCGTATTAGAATAAGTACAGTAAAGATGGTCTATAGCACAGGCTGTTTCAAACATTTAAATAAGATGTGTGGCCAGGAAAAAAGTTAAACATATAATAAATAAATACACAAACAACCAGTACTGCACTTTCTAAGCTCACAATCTCCCACTTCATGGTAAGGCTCCTGTCTGTTCCTCCTGGCAGCTGCTCTCTGGTCCATTGCGATGTTTAAGGGCACTGATCCACACATATAGTAAATGTGGTAGAAGAAGCTGCTAACATTGGTCATGTGCAGCAGCTCTGCTCTGACCCATACACTGCATGATGTGGTGGCAGATCTATTGATCATATTATATACTAATGACATTGTCATAATTTAAGGCACTTGTCAAGAGGAGGGGAGTTTCTGGGCAACCAGAAACCCCCCCCCCTGAATTTGCCTATGCTTGGCTCCTTTGAATTTTGTACTTTCCTTATATTATTTTTATTTCACACTTGGACCAAGCTGCAGTAATATATGGACAGTTTTCAATTATTTATCAATATGTATTTCTCTTCCATTTGCTTGTACAAGTGTGGCCACGCTCATTCGTGCCTCTTTGTGTACACAGGGCATACGTATCAAGGCACACTGAATGGAGTGCTGAGCTGAGACTATTCATAGCCGGCCATTGCCCTATTGATTCCTATGAATGTGCGCATGCATACTCAGGTGTTCTAGTCGAACCAGGATAGAATCACACAGCGTGCTGAACACATTCGATTTGCACTTTATAGTATTGATCCAGTGGCGTAGCGTGGTTTGGGCCCCTCCGCTGTTAATGGGGGGGCACCCCCCTCCATCGCCACAGGCTTACCTGTCGGCGCGTCCCGGCTCCCCTCCTGGCTTCAATTAATTCTATGCAGACGGATCACGATAAAATGGCCACCCCAATACCGCAGACAATTTCAGAGAACTGTCTGCTTTATGGGGCGGCCATTTTATCGTGGTCCGGCTCCATAGAATGGCTCCATAGAATTGATTGAAGCCAGGAGGGGTGCCGGGACGCGCAGACAGGTAAGCCTGCGGGGGATGGGGGGCGGGGGCATTACTATAGCACCGCAGGCCCCCCGGCGCCCCCACCTGCACAGCGCCCCCCCACGACCGCGGGGGCTGCGGTGCTATAGTTACGCCACTGTACAGATCTGTACTATATAGTCTTGCCTGCACAGTCTATGTTTCTATTCTATTTTGATGCAGCGGGGCTGCGAACCAGGATTGAATCGAAATCGAATGCATCTGATTTCTATTCGTTTTCAAATCGATTTTGCTTGTATAAGCAACATCAAATAGAAAAATAGAGGAAATCTAACCATGGGGGTTATTCTAGTTCATTCTTTCTGACAAAATCCTTCTTAGATGGACAAAACCATGTGCACTGCGGGTGGGGCAGATGTAACTTGTGCAGAGAGAATTAGATTTGGGTGGGGTTTTTCTTCAAAGTGAGATCTATATTGCAGTGTAAAATCATGCAGTCAGTATTTTCCCTGCACAGAAACAAAAAAACTCACCCAATTCCAATTCTCTCTGCACATGTTACATCTGCCCCCCTGCAGTGCACATGGTTTTGTCCATCTAAGAAGGATTTTGTCAGAAAGAATGAACTAGAATAAACCCCCATGTGCAGGCCGTGTTAGTTTATGTAGTACTGTTGCGCAAAACACATTTTTATAAGCAATGTAAAAGTTTAATGAAGTGAGTGAGTACTCTGAAAGAATATAAGGGAGCAGACTGCTCTGAACATAACGCAGGTATCACAATCATTAGCTCACGGGTAATACTTTTATACAAGGGTCAGAGGAAAATGATGAGAAAGTGTGTGGGCAATTAAGAATTTTCATTCTGACCTGTTGCGTATGCAGATGTCTATGCGAAAAGCATTGTCATAATTGAAAGTTTTGGCTTGCAAACATTATTATCATAATTACTTATTAATCGTTTTTAGATACTGCGCCCTCTGTTTAATGGCATTCATGCACGGAGGTCAATAGATTGTCCTTCACTGACTTTGAGCCCTCTGCTCCCAGAGCAAGTAGTAGTTAATATTAAGTCAAAGGTCAAAGTTCTCTGGCATTTTATACTGACCTGATGAAGATTAATTATTCCTGCACCATTTCCTGAGCTGTTTGCCCCGTTGCTAACTTTGGGGGTGATTTTTCTAACCTTAAAGAGAGAAAATGGAGAAAATGTCTATTGGATGACAGAAGCTGATTGGGTGCTACACTTTATCTCTCTAAGGGCAAGATGTACTAAGCCTTGAAAAGTGATACAATAGAGAGTGATAAACAGGGCCGTTTCTAGAGGCGGACAAGCCGTGCAGCAGCCCGGGGCGCCGCACGGCTTGTCCGCCTCTGTTTGACAGCCGGGGCGCCCTGCAGCTTCCCCAATGCCGCAGCCGCCGCAGCAGCCTCCTCCCCGGCGTACACACACAAGCAGAGGGAGGGGAGGGGAACGCATCGCGCGTCTGTCCCTCCCCCTCGCTTAGTGTGTCACTGGGCTGTCAGCCTATCAGCGCTCGCGGGCTGGCAGCCAATAAGGAGCCAGCCCGCGGGGTATGAATGGCTGATGGGCGACGGCTCAGGACAGACAAGTACACACTACACAGTGAAGGGGAAGGAAAGAAGCGCGATGCGCTCCGCTCCCCTCCCCAAGGAATCAGCGCTGCAGCAGCACTCCCCAAGGAAGCAGCAGCAGAGGCAGAGGCGATGGCACAGGGGGAGACACAGAAACAGTGAGTTTGGCACTGTGGGGGCATAGATCTATGGCACTGTTGAGGCATATTTGGCACTGTGGGGGCATACATCTGTGGCACTGTGGGGGCATATTTGGCACTGTGGGGGCATATGTTTGGCACTGTGGGGGCATATGTTTGGCACTATGGGGGCATAAGTGTGGCACTGTGGGGGCATATGTGGCACTGTGGGGGCATATGTGGCGCTGTGGGGGCATATGTTTGGCACTGTGGGGGCATATGTTTGGCACTATGGGGGCATAAGTGTGGCACTGTGGGGGCATATGTGGCACTGTGGGGGCATATGTGGCGCTGTGGGGGCATATGTGGCGCTGTGGGGGCATATATGGTGCTGTGGGGGCATATGTGGCGCTGTGGGGGCATATCTGGCACTGTGGGGGCATATATCTGTGGCACTGTGGGGGCATATGTGTGGCACTGTGGGGGTATATATTTGTGGCGCTGTGGGGGCATATCTGGCACTGTGGGGGCATATTTGGCACTGGTGGCATATGTGTGGCACTGTGGGGGCATAGCTGTCACTGTAGGGGTATATATGTGTGGCGCTGTGGGGGCATATCTGGCACTGTGGGGGCATATTAGTAAACGGCATCAGTTGTGCGTCAGCAGCGCGTGGGGCATAATTTGTAATGGCCATTACGGTGTGGGGTCTAATGGGCATCACGGTGTGCGACATAATGTGTAATTGTCATCACGGTGTGTGTGACATAATGTGTAAATGTCATCACGGTGTGTGACATAATGTGTAATTGTCATCACGGTGTGCGGCGTAATGTGTAATTGTCATCACGGATAAATAGTGTATAATGATTTAAGTAGCCTGTCATTGTTTGGCCTTGATCTGTGAGGTGTACTAAGTCCCTGTGTGGCCTTCAGCCGGCCAATTTGAGTGCGGGAGGACAATGACAATTCCTGCGGTAACCAATGTCTGGTCATGCAGGATGCAAATGTGTGATGTAAGGTAATTGTCTTCCTGCTAGACCACGCCCTTATATTAAACCACACCCCCTTTTAAATTAAGCCACACCCCCAATTTCCGCAGTACCATGTAATGTATTTCATTGGGGGGGGCGCGCATTTTTTTTCCTTCGCCCTGGGTGCTAAATTGTCTAGAAACGGCCCTGGTGATAACCCACCAACCAATCAGCTCCTACCTGTTATTTTCCAAACACAGCCTGTGACATGGCAGGTAGGAGCTGATTGGCTGGTTGTTTATCACTCTCCATTTTATCACTTTTCAAGCTTAGAACATCTGGCCCAATGGGTTTGATACGTCTCCCCTTTGTACCACATGCCTCACTGATATAGTTGCAGGAATGTTAGTTTAGACATCAAAGTGCCTGCATTGACTGCATCTAATTGATGTATTGTGTAGACCTCTTTGTTTGCCTCTTCTCCTCTTCTCTACCTTGACAAACTGTAGAGAATTCTTATAATATAATGAATGTGACATTTCTGTGTGGTACAGAACATTAGTTTTGAAATAGTTTACATTTAGAAGCAGGGGCAGATTGGCAATAGAAGTTACAGAGAAGATCCCCGGTGGGCTGTCATCTCTATGGGGCCACCTGTAGCCGTGAAAGGATAGAGAGTGACAGACTGGTGATATGGGTGTATCGGGGTAGAGAATGGCATGTTTGTGTGGGTGTGTTAGGGATTAGAAGGTGACAGGCTGGCATTGTTAGTATGTAAGGGGGTCTTTTTTTCCAGGGCCTCTTTAAGTTTCCAATCCACGCTTGACACCAGGAACAGGCATTGTAGTGGAATTAGTATAAAGTCGCAGACACAGCTCCAGTACAAGACACAAGAATGGCTACTCAACTTAGAAACAGGCCCTATAAGGAGGGCTTCCACCCCTTCAAAAGACCCCACACCCTCAACAGACCCCGGCTCCATGAGGGCTGCTTCCAGGAAATTTCCCGGCCTGTTTTTTTTTATCCCAATCCACCCCTGTGTGGTAGCCTTCCCACCTTAACCCAAACACCTGTATGCATACAGTAATACTAGGCTGTTAACAGGTGCTATTTTTATGACATGGGCCTTATTTGATACTGGGTAGGTATGCCACTGATTGCCACTGAACTGTCATCCCATTGCAATGTCACAATAGTGTTTTGAAAGGATGAAATACATATTAATACAGACGTATTCAATCCCAGGTGATATTTCTGACAGGCATATTGTCCATATCTGACAATATTAGGTCGAATTGACATTCAACCTATTTAATATCGGGTCCATTTTTTCCGAGCAGCGCCTGGGATGGCTGTCCCCTTTGACCCCCCCTTGTTGTCGGGCCTGGCGGCAACCTCACCTGTAGGTCAAGTGAGTTTTGATAAAAAAATGAACAGTGTAAGTGTTAAGATTGTTATAGTATAGATACTGTAGATGAAAATAGACTTAAAATGAATGTGTAGATAGCGATTTACTGGGTAAATGGTCTGGTAAGTTAATAATAATGTTGAACTGATTTATTTTCATGATTAAGAGTATTGTAGAGGTGTATGGGATATGGGATGGTAAAGAAGCCAAATTAATTCTTGCAAGTGATCTGCATCAGAGGGAGGTTAATACCTGTAAAATAATTGGTTGTGAGGTGGGAGTAAGCCTGATAAGCTTATCATGTATATTAAACTTGGTTCGTTTGTAGCCAGAGAGGGTACTGAGGGGCAGATGATACTCTCCTAACATCTGTTTTGCTCCTTCGCTGCTTTATTGACATACTGTTTGTAGAATTTAGTATTTGGTGGTTTAAAAGAATGAAATGAAGAGTATTTCAGTGTAAGTGATGGAGCCTCGCATTGCATATCCTAATTGCGACTATCAAATGATGTGGGTTTGGCCCCATAGGCTGCATATGGATGATTATGCAAAACATCCATTCGCAGCTCCATACGGCCGAATTTGGGCAGCGAATGGGGGCGGCGGCAAATGCGGCTAATGCGAATGGTGGGCGGGCTTAAAATGACACACAGTGTTGCGTGCCAACCAGAATAATCCCCACGTGTTTCATGCACTGTGCCAGGTCTCTGGTGTGCACAGTCAGTAGCAAGTCGCACATTGCAGAGATTTACCGCTACTGTATACTACAATAGTTTTAGCTGTGCCTGCACCTAGTATAGTATACTATGTGCATGCAACCTAAAATACTGTGTGTCAAGTTTTGTACTGTTTTGATACAGGTATGTTTATTGCAAAAGAGGATCAAAATATATTTTTGATTTATTTCTCTTATAAATATATAAGTATTTTGTCTACAACGTGAATTGTCACATCATGTTATAAGGTTAGTATGGCTCCAATCTGGGTTAGATCAGGGACTGATCCCCTTCACACCAGGACTCTGACCCAAGTTTTCACTAGAATGGTGCAGTTTGCACTGCATACAGTGGAACTGTTCTGCTAGTTGTTGAGGATGGCATCATCTCCAAGTGCTGGAAATACAGTTCTTCCTATGCTGTAAACAAAACCTTATACTTACAGATTCTCCCTGTGCCCCATGAGGGAGCATGGCCTCACAACAGGGGGGGGGGGGGGGGGCAGGACACATGTTTGCATCATCATAGGGGGGGTGGCCTCACAATGTTCTAGTTCTAGGGCATGGACAGGTCAGTGTGGGCCTGCCCCCTGCTATTCAATGCCAGATAACAAGCATTGTAAAATGGCTATGCCGGACTGACCAAATTTAAGGACGGCTGCAGGAGGGAGCAGGGGGCTGCAGCGATCTCCAGGAGCCTTGCCTACCCTACTGGGTGGTTGAGAGTGGCACTTGATATTCAAGAGCCTCCCAGCCAATCCTGGAGGATTACCCATTCACACTGCTCCTAGCTGTGTACAACCCTTCATCTACATTGGCTGGATTCCTAAAACACAGGACTGGGGTTTTTTTTCAAGGACCCATTCACACCAAGCCGCAACCTTGGATAAATAATCAATAACCCAGGTCAAACTGGCAGTTTGTGAAACGAAAAGTAGCCACAAAGCAGCAATGTGCATAGCAACTCAAAATGTAACAAATTGCTTTACGGCTATCTAATAATCTCCACGGTAAAACTATACATACGCTATTCATTACTAAGTCAACATACGTTACTGTGTACATAAGTTAGAGAATGAGCGATCCTGTTTGAGAAGCAGTGCACAATCTCTGTGTGGAGTCTTTTTTAATTTACTGTTTGGGTTTTTGTCTTTTGCTATTTAGAAATATACAATTTATTTCCTACTCTGTACAGTTTATTCTCTTCTGGAAATATGCCCAGATTTGTCAAGTAATGGACCTCTGCGTTGTACAAATCACTGCATGCACTGCGTAATAAAATCTGATATGTACCATAGTTGGTTTTTACAATATCAATCTGAAATCAAAATGTAGTATATGTGATGCACAGATTCAATTTCTTGTCTTAGCTCAACCACAAATTTGATGCGTTGCTCAGACTGTGAAAGAAGAAAGCTGCACATTTCAGCAAACTTAAAGTGTAGCTCCTATATTCAGTGCCGTCTTTCCCATTGGGCTTAATGGGCAGTTGCCCAGGGGCTCAAGGATTCTAGGGGCCCAACCTAATGGGGAAGATGGAAATGCCATGGGGAGCTGCTGCGGCGGGCAGCGGGGCCCGGGCAGCGGCGGCTGGAAGCTTGTAGCACTGCGCTATTTGCCAGGCTGAGGACGGGAAGTTGATTTTGAAAAGACTGGCTGGACACTGATTGGCTGAATTCTCTCAGCCAATCAGCATCCGGACAGTCTTTTAAAAATCAGCAGTTCTTCCCGCCTGGCAAATAGCACAGCAGTTCAAGCTCCCAGCCGCCGCTGTCCGGATCCCACTGCACACACCCCATGCCCCGCAAATGTTAAGATGACCCTATCTATATTAGTAGGAAGACTCCTTTTATTTTAAGCTTTGAACATTGTTGGGGTGCCAGTGTGTGTGTGTTTTGCATGGACCACACCAGCATTACTGGCTGTACACATTTTCACTGAATCTGTCTTTGGACTAGTGTATCCTTTTTCTTATGTATATTGGTATTACCTTTTCGAGATTTTGGATATACAACGAAGAGGCTGATTTTGGTATAACACTATATTTTTGCTGATTGCAGGCAGCATCGATAGAGTACCTTGGCACATGCACAGTCTACCGATATATTCTCAGTTGCGTAAACATCAGCACTGTGTACAAATCTGAATCAGGCTCTAGGTCTTTTGGAAGAAGGCTTAATACCTGGGTCACATTTAAAGTAAACGGACTGCAGACATACTGTGGATAAAACCATTTTTTTGTGTCCAAATATTGTTTATCCTATCAAAGAACATCGAAGAGTGTGGGCAGGTCCATTGGATGTCATGACACCATGTGTTAGTCACCCAATGCTCCTCTGGGAATGTTTTGAATGGGCAGGATATCTCTATGAGGCCTCTTTGGTCCTGCTGGGCCCTAGGCAGGCATCTAAGTTGCATAGTGGAAAATATGCCTCTAATACAATGTTTATTACATTACATTATGTTGTGTTGGGAGGACATAATATTTGCATGTGATGTCTTGTTGTACAAGGTAAATATTTATGTGTAGAGCACTCCACAATTGCACAATGAATGTGTGTGTGTGTGTTTGTGTGTGTATACGTGTGTGCAATCTTCATCGTTCCTATGGTTGCATTGCAAGGGTGTAACTACCATAGGTGCAAGGAGTGCAATTGCTGTTGGGCCCAGAGATAAAAGGGGGCCCATCTTTACTGTATAAGTAATATATTTGACATACATTTATCACCATCAGTTGCTAAAAGCTCACAAACTTTTGCTATGGGGCCTACGAATATCTAGTTACGCCCCTGTTGCATTGTAAACTGATATGTAATGGGATAGGGTGTGGTATGGGACTCCGACAGTCGGGATCCCGACAGTCATTATCCCGACGTCGGGATCCCGACTGGCCATAGTCAGACAGCATGGCGAGTGCAAAAAAGCCCCTTGCGGGCTCGCTGCGCTCGCCACGCTTCGGGCACGGTGGCTCGCTACGCGAGCCACCTATTCTATTCTCCCTCTATGGGGGTCTTGGACCCCCACGAGGGAAAATAGCGGGTGGCCGTCGGGCACCCGGCTGTCTGTGTTTTGACAGTCGGGATCCCGACGTCGGGTAAATGATTGTCAGGATCCCGACTGTCGGGAACCCGTCCGGCACCCATGGGTTTGGATTAATATCAGTCAAACTGTTATACTGAGATGCTGTTTGTGTCACAAATATGTACAAGTGTTCTTCAGATACAATGAAGATGCCAAGCATTGTTGTAAAATAAAGGCATCCTTGTGGGTATTTGAAAGCACGGCCTGACAAGGTCTTATTCATTATCATTTACCTGCCAGCCAAACACACTGTAGGCAGACATTGTATAAGCTGGATATATAGGAACTTGTAATAACACTGGCATAAGGCACAGTTTTGCATGAAACAATAAGCTTAATTTCCTGGGTTTAGTGTAGGGTTAAACTTAAATTAAGAAGAAATGTTGATATGATGATTATGTTGACATGTTCGTTGTTGCTTTTATGACCATGTTCACATTCTCATGTCAACTTCAATACAACTGACTTCCTAATATCGAGTAGATATGCGCACATAATTGTGTAGATTCTGGTTGCTTTCCTTAGTTGGCTTTACCTGTATAGGCAGCACGGCTGTGATTGCTCTCCTACACACAATCTGGTGGAGTCATTACCAGTACTAATGATTGGTATCCACATTGATATTGCATAGTGGAAACAAGTCTCTTACTTTCTGTACTTTCTGAAATACCCGAAGGTAAATATAGAGGTAGGTGTATAAAGCTGTGATAAGGGAGGAGAAGTGATAAAGTGCTTGGTACTTTATCACCGGCCGATCAGCTCCTAACTGTCCCTTTTTTAACCCACTCTTTTACCTAACAGTCGGGAGCTGATTTGCCGGTGATAAAGTTCCAGGCACTTTATCACTTCTCCTCCCTTATCACTAATTCATACATCTACCCCACTTATACCTACCCTACACTTGGTGCTAGAAATGCATCTTAAAACAAGTATACTCATGCTTGCATCCAGCTCTTGGTACAGTAGCTTGCAGTTCCATTGACATGCCTTAACTGAATTGTGCCTACTGAGTAGATCCCATTACAGCCTTGTCCTGCCACTGCTGATTTGCCCACATTTGCAGACACTCCGTTTTGAAGAAGGGCACAGAGAACACTCAAGGTTTGGGGGGGGGGTTGGTCCTAAAATTGTCCTATAGTGTGGGCACCTTAAACAGAAGCACTGCCATTGGGATAGATTTACTGTCACTGGGCACATTCTCCTGTAAGCTTAGTATTTATTTTTTTTACCTTCATTGTTTTATTCTGAATTGCAAATGGCAAAAAACTGATGCAAAATAGGAGGGAGACAAAGCTATTTATTTAACCCCTTCCAGAGCTGCAGGAAGGGTTAATGGATGTCGCCTTTCAACGACTGACAGGCGAGAGCTATAATTTCATTTCTGATCATGCTAGATGCTATCCATTTTCTGGGGAGCGACTATAAAACCAAGAACATTTCAGAAAGCGTAAATGCATTCCAGCTTGTACAGCAGAGCATCGGAGGACTGAAATATACCTCATCCCCAGCTCCTTGATTACCATATACTGATATTGCTGCGGGGTATAATATAAAAACCAATGAAATTGAACTCAATATGAACCATGACAGTCGTCCTTAATGTGCTTGCGCCTTAGCCTTGAATATCAGTCTAGCACTTTATTACTCTCAATGTGGGTAAAGTGATATATATAAGGTTTCAAATGGCTGCGTAAGTGAAGCACATTGTCTTATTTCAGCAGGTAACAGAGTGCTGGAGGGGGGGGGGGGGGTGAGATGTTTACTTGTTTGGAGAACGTGTGTACTTGTGTTCACATCTAGACAAACAGTGTGCATGGTGTGAAGGCAGGTTTTTGTGTTTCATGTGTGTGCACTCCTGCAGTGCTTGTAAATGTGTTTGTGTAACTGCAATAGACCAGATTGTGTTTTCTCTGGAAATGCATTTTGTTAATTTCTGTTTAATGTTCCCATGATGATAACTTCCTTTTTAATGGGAAGAGGAAAAAAAAAAAACATTGAATCTCAGATTGTACAAAGGGGATCTTGGTATAATATACATGAACACAGTACAGTACATAAAAATGGCAGTACCACATATACTGTACTGTACACTGAAGTGTGCTCTGGGTTTGACGACTACTTCATTAAACCCAGACTACTCTCATCATAACCCTCTGTTCCATGCTTACTGTCTTCCCCATCTGTGATTAGAGATGGCCATTGACCATCAATGATTCAAAATCATTGATGGTTTAGGGTCGGTGTAGAATAGTTTTGCCATCGATGGGGGAGAACCAGAAGGTTTTCCTACATCCATGTCAAGCATAAACAAATTGTTTATTTTAATTTTTTCCCCCAATGGGCCAAAACACAGAGCATAGCTCCGCCCCTGGCACCCGTAATAGATGATCATCGATAGGTAAAAACATTTATGGTCATCCATTGCATAATATGCCACTATCGATGGCCAGTTGCACTATTGCCATCAATGGCAACCATCTATGACAATGGCAACAATGGCCATCCCTATCTGTGATACACCTGTTTGTCTGCCTGCCACTCCCCTTCAGGATGGGAGTGGCATTTTGTTCATGTTTTTTTGTTCATGTTCTGTGCTGTTATGCCATGTTTTATAAAACTGTAGTTGAGTTATGGGCACATTGCAGAAGTTATAAGAGCTTGTGTCATACTGTATCAAAAGAATTTGGGGAAAAAAGAGGAGTCCCAAATTTCATCATTTAGAACATTTTCATATAGCAGAATATGGTTGCTCCTACCCCAAATGCACAACAATTCTTGAATGGCTATCCCTATCCTAGCTCTATTCATGACAATACTTCAGTGACAGATCTAATGGTAAATTCTGCCACCTTGCTCAGGTTAAGTGAAACCAGATGCAGTCCGTGAGACTACACTGGCTTCACTGTGACTGGCTGTGACTTCCTATTGGAAGTCCTACCTGTCAGTCACCTGCAGTAAGGCAGTCTCATTGGGAGGTGTTCCCTTCCTTTCGGGCTGCCATAGGCAGGAAGCTGGCTCCATGTAGGAAGCCACACCTTGATTTACAATGCACCCCTAACTGGCTTCTATGGGCTGCAGCCACTGCAGCCCATAGAAGTCCAGGGTATGTGCATGAGCAGTAGAGTCGCTGATACTTTGCATGTGCCTGTCCTGGCACATCCCAATTGTATTGTAAAGGTGCCAGCACCATAAATATTAGCAGGAGGGATAGGTGCCAATAGCGTGACAATGGCATCCCTCTGCCAACGGTGAAGTAGGAGCCACCGCTGCAATAGATTCAACAAAATGAGAATTTAATGTTATTGGGGATGATGGAGTTATCCTTAAATGCACCACAAACTGCAGGTACAAAATGCATTCATTCCATATTTACATATGTGACCAAGCGTTATCTTAAGATGCTTTCTACTTTAGTTAGCAACAATTACATTAGGGCCCCATTTTCAATGATGCACCCCTTTAGCTCTTTTAGGATACAAATAAATTAGAGAATGCAAAAAGAAGGTCAACTTGAAGGGCCTATAAAATTCCTCACAAATAACTAAAAATCAAAAAGGTTGAGGTCATCTAAAGGATTAAAGATGGGCCAATTCTGTGAGTCTTTCAGTATTCATCAAACTAAGTTTGCTCCTGTGTGGCCCTTTACTGCTCCAGCCAGGATAGACATGGGGGGGTATATCACCCTCTAGGGGAAACTGGGCTAATGGTGAAAGTTCTTGTAATTTCCTTATGTTCTGCATTACACCGGCACTTTCTTTTGGGTTCTGTTCATAAACATTTCAGGACAAATGGGTTAAATCAGCTGATACTAAACATCCTTTTTAGTGGTTGCACACATATAGCAAATTTACATGTCTGTTTCTTAACTGTTTTCATTGTGTAAACGGGCATTCAAGTGCATTGCTGCTCAATGCCTTTGTGGAATTCTTTGTGGAATTCTTTGTGGAATGCCTTTGTGGAATTCTTTAATTGTCTCTGCTTCATTTTCTCAAATCTTTATTTTTTTTTCACTTTATTTGATTCATTATCAGTGCTTTGGCCATAACTTTAGTTGGCAATGCTCAACATGGACCAACATGGACAAATATTACTACAGTATAAGTAGTGTGGTTCCCAAATGTTTCCAAAAATAGCATGGGTATAATGTCATACTCTTACTGTACAAAAGGAAAACTGTGCTAAAAAAACACGTTTTTTTTGGCTTATTACCGCATTATCAAAAATAGTTAGCACTGGATGTCAACTTTCTGGTGCGGAGGGCCCCGGCACATTTTGCTGGCATTACCCTATAGAACCCTATGGGCTTCTTTACGCATACCGCTGCCCCCCTCACCTCCTACATCCCACCCTTGCCAGTGGGCTCCTGGATCCAGCAACTTCCTCCTCATTAGCAACAAAGACCACAGTCCAGCTTCACCATTCCGGGTGCAGGGAGGAGGTGAGGAGCCTGGGAATCACAGCAGACATCACCTGCAGGAGGCTTCTAGGGCTTAAGAACGGAGGGAACCCGCTAAGCTGGCAGCAGCTTTGCAAAGGGCAGCTCTTTTCGGAAGAGCTTACACCTCAATACTTATCACATATGTTAGGACATAGGTGATTAGTATCATATCTTGTTTGGGGGAATGCACTCTGCACTCCACAATACTTTCACAATGTATGCCAATGTATGCCATACTCATCGTTTCTTGAGAGCCTTGTCAGGCATATAAATGATTCTGCACCGTTATCTATCTTTGCTATACTCAGATGGTATTTTCACTCTACACTTATGCAAAAAGGATGCTCTGGTACATGTAAACATCATGATCATTATTGTAAGCCAAAGACCAGGATGCATTCCCCAACATATCAGACACTAATCTTCAATAGGGATTCTGTTACGAGGTCTACGGGGTGTCTGTTCTTAATTGAACTCCATCCAGAAATAAATGCTAAGTCCTGTTGGTGTAATATGAGTTGCAGGCAGCATTACCTTGATAAATATGGACAGATATAATATAGTGATGAATTTATTTCTGCTAAAATGGGAATATTATAATTGTCAGCGAATGCCTACTGTGGCACCAGAGGTGATGACCTCACTTCGATGATCTATGAGCATCTATGTAGTTTTTCAACATGATAAACTGAGAGAGATGGGTGAATTCCATTACTGTGCAGCATAACTAATAGAAATGTAAATGCAGGTTTTTATTGGACAGAATGGGTTCTGCAATAACCAGTTTACTGACAACTTTTATGCTAATTAAGAACTGGAGAACACAGCTTACTGTGAGGTGGCTATGACAAACAGCTTTGACAAGGTTACGGGGCGACCACATAGAAAAACTATTATTGTGCTCACAATATTACAGCACATACAAAAAAAAAATGAAATTTAAAACATGTTATACAGTAACAAAAGATTAGAATACACCCCTTCCGATCCCTAGAGATTATTCCCTTACCTAGTTGTGTCCTTCGCATACTGAACGCACAGTACTGTTTGTGCTCATTAAATGAGAGCACTTTGAACCTGAACATCTGCAATTCGTCTTTAAAATGGAACCAAGGTAGACGTGAGCAGCCAGCGCAGGGAAGAGGCGGAAGCATGTAGCAGGTTACACAGGGCACCAAGATTCTACATCATTATCCTAAGAATGTTTCACGAAAATATTCTTGTATTGTTAGGTAAGAAAAGGAGAAAACTGTGGAACTACTATGTGCATAGTATATAAAAAAGAATGATGGACAGACAGAATTCATGAGGAGCAAGCCCTAGATACAATGCAAGTAATACTGTGGATCTGAGGGGTACATATAACATGCTAATTATGTGCCTACAAAATGCAGAAAAGGCAGCATGTTCAAGGACAGAATTAAGTATCACCAGCATTTAACATTGTTGACATCAAGAGATATTGGAAATATCTTCTGCTATCTGATCGTCAGACTTTGTAGGAGACATCTCGTTAGTTTTCTATGGATAATGGCATACAGGAGCTATGGAACAAGTCCAGTACAGTAAGTGATCACTTTACTTCTTCCCAGTGGTCGAAGTGGAAATTTTGAAGTGGGGGTATGGAAATTTTGAAGTGGGGGTATGGAAAAGTAAAGAGTGAATATAGTGCGCACCTTCGGACACCCCCCTGTCCATCAACGTCCCCTGCCAGACTGCCCCGTTGTACAGGGGTATTACAAAAGCACAATATGTGCTGCTGAGTGATCAGAGAGCATCCTGAGGGGGAAAAAAACTTTTTTTTTTTATCTTCAGATTAAAGTGGGGGTATGCCATACCCCCGTATACCGCCCCACTTCGATCACTGCTTCTTCCTCATCTCAGGGATGGACCCCTATTGTAGCCCATGTCCCAGTGGCTGTGAAACCATGCAGTACTTACCAAAAATAGATGAGGGCAAGGGAAGAAAGTCCATTTCACAGCCATAGAGGCTATTACACAGAGATGTAACATTCCAATGATAGTACATTTAAATCCTGCTTTTCCTATATTACTCCATGAAGGCACTTTGCACTGTATGCCTGATGCCAAACAGGTACTATGCTGGCTTAAGTCTGGTGTGAGTTCACTCTGAGCACCTTCATAAAAATGGCTGCATTTATTTATTATTTATTTACAGTTTCTTATATAGCGCAGCAGATTCCGTTGCGCTTTACAATAGTAAACAGTGATAAGACAAACTGGGTAACAACACACAGACTTGGAGGTAGGAGGGCCCTGCTGCAAGCTTACAATCTATAGGGATATAGGGGGGAAACACAAGGACAGGCACCAGTAATAGCATAGCAGTCCCACCAAGTTACAAGTCCAGAAGGGAAGCTATATAATACATAAGTGCCACAGAGGGTTATGCGTGTAGAACTTAAATATGATAGGCTTGCCTGAAGAGGTGAGTTTTCAGGGAACGCTTGAAAGTTTGGAGACTGGTGGAGAGTCTTAATGTGCATGGAAGGGCATTCCATAGGATGGGAGCAGCCCGATGAAAGTCCTGTAATAGTGAATGGGAGCTAGTGATCCGTGCAGAAGAGAGACGCAGATCTTGTGTAGAGCATAGTGGTCGAGATGGGAGATATTTTGTGATAAGTGCAGATATATGCTGGTGTTGCACGCAGCAGTCGTGCGGCGGGGAGGACGGGGCTGCGCTCCCGTCCAGCCGCCTGTTCTTCCGGGTCTGGCGTCAGGTTGCCAGGCAACCAGAGATGCCAGACAACAGAGTGGCCGGACGCAGCTTCCGTCCTCCGCCCTCTCATATCCCGGCAACCAGGGATGCTGGAAGGCGGCCGGGGAACTGCCCCCTCACGGCGTCGCCGTTGCCTAGCAACGGCTGATGCCGCCAGGTAAAAAAATAGCCAGCCTCTATAAGGCCAAATAGCAGGCGGACCACAGGTGTCCGAGGGGCTGATAATTAAGGCAGGGCTGGGATCAGCTGGGATTGGCCACAGCATTCCTTTTAAGGGAGCCAGCCCAGTATCCCCTGCCGGGGATAGCTTCTGCTGACTCTTTCCACCTGCCTCAGCTCATTCCTGTGCTCCCTGTGGTTCTTCCCAGTGGAACGCTGTTCCTTCGGTTCTCCTGGTTCCGTGAGTTGCCCCAGCAGGGGGTTATATTTTGTTCCTTTATTCATTCCCTGCCTTGTTAATTCATTTACTGCCGGTCAGGCTATTCTCTGTTTGTTGTGGGGCCTAGCAGGCATTTCCTTCCTGCCTTCCGTTCCCACGGGGCATCCCACTCCTTGGTTCTCCTTTATTTTGTATTTGCTTTTGTTGTTTGGTTTTATGGTGTCTGCGACAGGTGTCACAAGTCATAGCGACTAGGTCGCTGGCGCTTAGTGGCGTTAGCCAGGGTCCGGCAAGCCGCCGTTTGGTTAAACTTCAGTTAGGTTCCTTAGTTAGTTTGTCCTGTTGACTGTACCCTGGGGGGGTCCCCGTCTCCTTGTCCTTACCTAACACCTGGCTGTACCGGAGTTAGGGCGGGCTTAACTCACCCTTCTAAACGTGACGGCTACAGGCAAAGACTAGAACACCTGCAGGAGTCAGTCACCCAGCCTGGGGGGTACAACAGAGTCAGAATAGGGTTTTGCCGTGGCTGTCCTGAACAGCAGTCCCGGCTGTGGGGTAACACCTGATACCTAACAGCTGGTGCAGTATGGTTAATAGCTTTATATGCAAGTAGAAGTGTTTTATATTGAATACGGTAATATGCAGGCAACCAATGGAGGGACTGGTAGAGCGGATCAGCAGACGATGAGCGTCTTGCAAGGAAGATCAGCCTAGCAGCAGCATTTAAAATTGATTGCAGGAGTGAGAGTCTGTTCTTGGGAAGACCAGTTAGGAGACTATTGCAATAATCAATGCGGGATATAATAAGTGCATGGATAAGAGATTTAGTAGTAGCTTGTGTGAGATAGGGTCGTATTTTGGATATGTTTTTCAGATGCATGTAACATGATTTGGAGACAGATTGAATGTGGGGAAGAAAGGACAGTTCAGAGTCGAGGATGACCCCTAAGCAACGAGCTTGTGGAGTAGGGTAGATTGTCGAGTTGTCTGCATTTGCACCCATGAAGATTTGTGTTTTGTTAGATCGCTTGTATAGATGGGACAGAGCAGTCTACTATGGGCCAAGTATAGTGTGGGCGTGTTAACACTAGTATAACACATATGGAGTGGAAAATAAATGTTATAGAAAGTTCTCTTATTTGTAGGTGGTTGTGAGCAGGTGCAAATAACACCTGATGCTTTCCTGAGTGTCCTGAAACTACACATTTATCTTTCATACAATGCTTTGTCTTAACGTAAGTGATAGAAGCAGCTTATACGGTACATGGGAAAATGTACTGGAGACAAAAAAAGTTTGCACTGAGTTATTCTAGATAGTAAAGATTCACGCAGGGATAAGAATGACTGAAGCTTGACTACTGTATGTATCAGAAATGTGCAAACACAAATGGTTGAGCTCCACCACCACAGGGACAGGAAGTCACATGGGGGTACAGCAGGCAAGCTAGTTGAAAATCCAGAGCAGTGGCCAGGGCAGGTAGCTTATAGGCTGGGTCAGAATCTAACTAGAGGACAACACAGAAGGAAGGCTAGTGTCCAAACAGCATAGTTGCTTCCAGTGGTGGCTCCAGAGGAAGGGCTGCAGAATTCAAATAGGGGAGCCACACCAACTGCTAGTGAGTCAGTTTGGAGCGGCAGTCAGTATCAGTTTCTAAGCCACCATTATTTGAATTTTGAACTGCGCTGCAGCCCCTCCTCTGGAGCCCCACTGGTTGCTACTATAACCCCACTCTTACCGTAATACCCCAGCAGCTGGAAAGAGTCAGCTGGGGAGTGATGGGCATCTTCTCCTTCTGGTCCTGATAGCTGTGTATACAATAGAATAACAGCATTCCTATTCACTACCACACAATTATTATTTATCCTTGTAGGGTTTTTGGTATTTTTTTATCTTTTGTTGGTATCATTTTGAGATTTTAAAAATGTCTTACATCTTTATTTTATAAGCAAATAAGCCTATTTCAGATTAATCATATCAGTTCATTGTTCGTACTACTAAAACATTGAAAATCCACTACGTTAGTAGACCTTTCAATAAAGAACAAATAAGCTTTCTACACCTGACCTGCCATTTTAATGGTTGACCTTTTAAAGCACTGTATTCATCACTGCATTAACTTATTAAGTCTCGAGGATGTATATTTGTTTGTGCCCCGTGAGACCCTAAACAGCCATGGTTCATGTCCCATGGTAATTCCCAACTGTTGGGAAAGCATCACGTTACATATATGTGTATTATATATTTCTATACATACTGTGTGCAAGTTAATGATGTAGACTCAGTCATCTGAGCTAGCATATGGCAGTATTTGAGTTTACAGCAACAGATGGATTTGATCTGTGCATGGATCAGCGGAATAACTTTTTAATATTTAATTTCCATTGAATCTTTAATATCACATCTAACTAATTGTACTGCCGTATTTCTGCCAAGCCGCTTCTGTGCTGAGACAGAAAGTGAAAAGTGACAGGAGAGTGGTTAAATTGAAACAGTCATTGCAGGGAATAAAATGTAATTACATGAGAGGGGATTCTTTAATATACTCGTTTAACCCTTGCAGTTAAATACACACAGACAAAAGAGCAGAGACGGAGATATACAAAATGTGCAATCTTTTTTATTATAACCCTTTTTGCTAAAGTTCCTATTGTCTATGGCACTGGGCAGTCATTGCTCCCATTACCGTACCTAATTAATTAAATATAGATATATGGGGTGAAATGTAATAGGGTGAGAGAATCAGAAAGTGAGAGATTTGGTAAGAAATCTCCAGTTTTTTTTAAAACGGCAATCATTTACACTTCAAATCAAACTGGTTTTGCAGTATAAATGATTGCCGCTTTAAAAAAAACCTGGAGATTTCTTACCAAATCTCTCACTTTCTGATTCTCTCATCCTATTACATTTCACCCATGATGTCACAAAGAAGAGCTATAAACTGGACTTTTGAATGGAATGATGGCCCTTATTCAGATCTGATCGCAGTACAAATTTGTTCTCATAATGAGCAAAACCATGTGCACTGCAGGTGGGGCAGATGAATATATATAAAATCCACATATACTATCATACTACCAATAATACTATCTATTGTGCATTCTGGGCAATGCAAGAAAAGAGCAATTGCCTATGATGTTTATTATGTAAATTGGTGGACAAGTGCATACTGTAAGAACACAGCCAGTGATGTCACAGAAAGCATAACTTCCCTGCTATGGCTTTATCTTTTCACTGCTTTTTTTTTTTTTTTTTTTACAAATACCATTGGTAGATTAAGGGCCTGATTCAAAGATGAAATTAAATTAAGGAGAACCATGCAGTAGATATGTCAGTAGAAGAGACTCCTCCTGCAGGGATGGTGCTAAGGTTTTTGGTGCTTATACACAATGTCCATAGTGTTGTCCCTTATACAACACAAAATCCATAGTAGTAGTGCCATTTACACATAATGCCCACAATAGTACTGCTCCTTACACACAATGCCCACTTAGTAGCTCCACACATAATGCCTACAGTAGTAGTGCCCTGTACACATAATGCCCTCATTAGTAGTGACATACATAATACCCACAGTAGTAGTGCCCCTTATACATAAAACCCACAATAGTAGTGTCACACATAATGCCTACAGTAGTAGTACCATACATAATGCCCTCAGTACTAGCACCCTTTACACATAATATCCACAGTAGTAGTGCAAGTTACACATAATGTCTACAGAAATAGTGTCCTTTGTAGACAACGCTGACAGTAGTAGTGCTACACATAATGCCCACAGCAGTAGTGGCTTGTACACATAACACCATCAGAAGTAGTGTCCCTTACACATAATACCTACAGTAGTAGTAGTGCCCTTTACATATAACACCAACAGTAGTACTGTCACACATAATGCCCACATTAGTAGTATCCCTTATGCTCAATGCCCCTAACACATAACATTAGTGGGTGGACAAGATACTGAAGAGTCACTGCTTCAATCTGCCTGTCATACAGTTTAGCATACATCAGCAGTCGGCAGCACAGCATGGTTGTAGAGCAGGGAGAAAGCCTTTTCAGCACAGCACCTCCCTGCTTTGCATACCTCTGCTGAACAGCTTACACCAGCCATGGCCATGTAGCTGCAGTCCCATTACTGTGACCAACCTCATAAACTGGGATCCAACATTGTGACCATCAGGTTATGGCCAGCTGAGTAAGCCTCAGGTAGCACACTTGTTGACCAAAGTAAAGGGGGTTTGCTATGCAGGAAGTGTGTGGTGACATGCAGGCCATTGGCTCCCCCTCCAAGAAAATGTGGACAAATTGACTAACTTGAATAGAAAGTTCAAGGTGACTCTGGACAATACATTTTATTTTCATATTTTATGACATTTTTATTCAGCTGTATTTTAAATACAGTACATCTATCGTCTAGAATCAGGATTGTCCTAATAAAGTTGGAAAACCCCTGAATGTGAACCTATCTAGCAGAAAAAAAGTCAACTATTCCTTTTGTAAATGCATATCCGTAGGTAAAACTTTCCTGTATCTTCATCCAGGTTCAATGGATCTAATCCCTCTATTGCTTTTCACCATCGGACATTAAGCAGAAGTCACACAACTTCTGTAGGTTGTTTGAAGAGAAAACCTAGAGAAAAGTCAGCACAAAAGGTCTTCCTCTGTCACTCTTATTGCTGTGAATGAGAGAAATTCGCTGCATATATTATTACTTTTAAAAGTGACAGAAAGTAACAGAGAGGGAATGTTTCCTACACCACAGTAACCTTACATTATAATCCTGCCCCTGCTTCTATCACAAGCCTTTCTCTTGCCTTATGTCATTCTATGCTATGGACGTAACTGCCAGGACTCTCAAGTATTCCTTGTGGTGGTGAGAAATGGTCATCAAACTATTGCTCTCTTGGGCCTTTTGCTTCTAATATTATAAGACAGGCTGAGATAGGCTTCGCTTTATATCCCCTAGGAGAAAACTTTCAATGAGCTCAAATAACACCAGCAAACACACTGCAAGCTAATCCCGACTAAGTCAAAGTTAATTCTAGCTGTGTGTAAATAATGGGAAATGCAAAACACAAAATGTGTTCGTGAAGTCATCTCACAAGTTATTATTGCTGGAGAAACTAAATGTACAGTGGCCTTTTAAAGCTATTTTCATTTTTGTGATTCAAAAAGAGTTAACAAGCACCATACATTGCAAATAATGGTATTTCTCAGTATCATAGTACATCTCGATATCATCTCACAGTCAGTAAACCAGTCACACAGACTTATTATTGAAGCAGTTGCTCCAAAGAGGATTTGTAACAATAATAGGGAAAAGTTTGGACAGCCCGCTGTATTATAGGAATAAATACTATGCCATGATGCTACAACTACTAGGCATAACACGCCATTCTCCGTACATCAATTGGTGCAGGTGTGTTTAGGTTTCCCCCAAAAACTGTATTTAAGGTGCAAGATGGTGGCATCTACAGATTTTATTTTTTGCACTGGCTGACTGGAGAGGTGTGTTGTAATTGTTGACATTCAGAATGTCTACAAAAGAATGAAGACACCTGAAAGTCAACAGAACAGGAATGTACACAGGAATGTTGACATTCATGAGTTGAAACTTACAAACGGGGGTATTCTTGGCCGATATTGCCGCCGGGGAAAATAGCGGACACCACCTTTCAATGCTGTTGTTTCCACCAGCATTGAAGGCGGATTCCGATAAAAACAGATCCGACTTTAAAACAAGTTGGATCTGTTTTGTCGGAAATGGTCGAATTTTTCGACAATCGATAGGTGTAACATTGACTTCCCCCTGTATAGTATCTGTTGAGTAGAGCAAAAAAGGCCCGGAATTCTGACTTTCGGGACGTTCTGATAGTCAAAATCCTGGATTGAATAGTGCCCCCCCCCCCTATTTTGTTGAAATTGACAGAATGTCAACATCTTTATGTCAAGAATGCATTTTTCCATTCTCTTGTCAACTTATTTTAAACTCTAGCTACAGCCTATCCCTAACTCTAATTCTAAATTCAGCCAACCACCAAAAATAGCCATAAAATCATCCTCAATCTGCCTGTTAACATTCACAATGTGAGCATTCTTAAGATTGTCTACATTGTAAATGTTAATACGTTGACATTATGCAAATTTCAACTTATGACGTCGACACACTGAATGTTGTCATACTCAGTGAACAGTAGTTGGGTGCAATGAGGGTGTTCCTTACTTAGAAAAGCAAAAGTGGTTACAAAATACCTGTGCATATATAAATAGCCAAAGGTCCTTCTAGATCTCACATGTTTATATTCATCTGCTCAACATCAAAGTGTTCCTACCAATTGATGTAAATATTGCACATAGGTTGTGCATCTAGTCTCTTGACCTTTAAAGTCCTAAGCAGGGTCTCGCAAAGATGTAATATTGGCTTTGTAACAGTTGTGTGATAATAAGTTTGACGTGCACTTTATACTTCGGAAGGACTGATTACTTTTTGCGCTAGTAATTACTTTATTAGGTGATGTTTTTACGTGCTGTCTGGAAAAAGGACAAAAGTGTGGCTGCCATTTTCTTTGTCAATCTTAGATTAAAGATTGTACAGGTCAAAGCAGTCGCAATAAAATGTCAGACATCAATTACTACGGTTGCAGGATGATGTTTGTCTCTTCATCATCTCTTCTTAGGCCTCCCGCCTTAGTGAAACTCATACCGTTCTTTAGAACTGCAGAAATTGAAAAATCTAAGATGTTCAATTGTATTGTGTACTGGGAGAAGTGCAACCAGCGCTGATTCTTTACCACTACACATGTTCTTGTTATATCAGCTAAGGATGAGGTCTATTCTAGTCATTCAACAAACAAACAAACATACAAACAAACAATCATAAACACACAAATTCCAATTCAAAATGGGCCCATCACATACTGGGCCTGATTCAAATTGTGGGTAATTAAAAATCTAAAAAGGTGCATGTAAAAATAGTATATTTGTATCATATACTGAGAAATAGGCAATAGAATAGGCACTCTTTGAAACACAAGATCGCTGGAGCAGTATGTTCAACTAAACTACATAAGGCAGGTTCTCCCATTTCATGGCAGGACTACAATAGAATTTGTGTTGTGTTACAGTTACAAAAACAAAGTAAACCAGCCAACCAATCAGACTTTGTTACAGCTTAGACATTTTTTTGCTGGCATGATGCAATTGTTAAACCTTGGCAGGCCACAGCTCCTCATCTTACATTGTTCCGAGACAAAAGGCGAAACAGTTGGTACGTATGTGTCAGCTTAGTGTCATCTTCCACAAAATCGTCCAGCTCTGGCTTCTGGGCTCATAAGTGTTCTGCAGTAACAGCTCATCCGGCAAGAGCACTCCCAGGCAGGAGGGAGATAAGTCAAAACAAAAGAAGAGAAAGCAGGTGTCTAGCTAGATGGACTGGCCTAAGGAACAAGAGGAGCCACTTATTCAGGATTGCGATCGATAGCATGACTCCAGTGGGAGCCAATTACTCCAAACACATATCCCAAAAATAAATTGAATTTTTTTGGCTCAAACAATTACTAGTAAATATTGTACAGTACATGTTGCCTATATTTTCACATGTAGAGTAGATTTGTCAGTGTTGGGGAATATAAGGCTATATATACAAATTAATTAAAATGAATTATGTATATAAAATGGTATGTTATAATGACTTATAAGAGACAATAGATCACATGACACAACAAGCGCATAACTTCCAGCATAGGGGTGTATTCAATGCTCTGATGACGAGCTATGACGGCAAGCAGTGCCAATAGCTCACCATCAGAGTATTTAACTGCATCCCATTCACTCGCCATTTCCACTGGTTCCTAGAACGGCAAGTATGGCCATCAAAACGGCAAGGCTTGCCACAAAATGCAGCAGACTTGTTGCATTTGCGGCAAACCTCGCCATTTAAGAGGATCCTCGCCGTCCTATGATGGCATTGATACCGGCAAAACATTGAATACAGCGAGGAGGTTGGACGGTGAGGATGGCTGTTTCCTGCCGAAAATAAGCTATCCTCGCCATAAAAAAAACCTTGCCGCCGCATTGAATACACCACATAATCGCACATCTGATCTACTTCCAACTATCAACAAAACCTCATCACAAATCCACAGCACTATCACTCCACAGCACCTGCTCACAGAAAAGCAACACATCTCTGCCACACTGACAGCAGCTCATCATGGCCTCACTGACATCAGCCCATCTCCTTCATCAGTGTAGTCTGGGACATTTCTTTTTGATACGATCTTGTGGTTGACTCGCTCCCACTAACAAGTGGAAGGGGAAAAGCGGAGGGGGGCAGGGATAAGTCACGGGGTAAAAAAGCCTATTAAAAATAATGGCAAAAGCAGCACTTCTAGAAGCTGCTGTCCAATCACAGCAGCCCCTGTCGATTAAGCTACTGAAAGTGCTGCTTTGGCTCTCCCCTTTCACCTGTACCCATCCCTGTGTCCTGGCGCTCTGTCCCGACTCCACTGGTGAGTATATATTTTTTTCAGGGCACTGGGGGGCGGGTGTCAGTGGCAGCTGGGGGGGGGGGGGGGGGACACGCAGCTGCAACAGTTCCTCCCTGTTCACAGCCACTGCATGTCACTGTGTATGTGTATATACAGTATACTATATATTCAAACACACATTTCACACATTTCAACACGTTTGTTTATATACAGTTGGAGCCCCTATCAACTTTGTTCCTTAGGTTATGGCTAACCATGGCTATCCTATTGTTCTCAGCAGCAATACAATACATAGAACAATACAGTAGGGGGTTAGCATAGTAATCCTATTACTCACTTAATCCAATTAACAGGCTAAATGAGGAGGGCTTCATCTGTACACTACCAATGTATATCCACTGAAAATTATTTAATTATTAATCCGGCGACCCTCGACACCTCACAGACCTGGTAGAAACACCCTACAGCTTATGCATATAGGGGTTTCTTTTCTTTTTCCAAAATGTAACCGCTCAGTCAATGTGTATGCAAACTTACTTCTTATCTCCCAGATGAATAATGAAAATGTCCTTATTCCTCCTGGGCCTCCAGTGGGTCACGCTATAAGATCAATACTGACCTGAGTATAGCGCCCTATTTTCAAGTAAAAGTTTCTTTTAGCGATATGGTGCTGATCACACTGTATCCCCTTGTATGGCCACACCACAACCCTTTGGAATAAACACTCACCTCAGAAATGAGGCCTTATAGGCCTCAAAAGGTATCTTTTGTCTTCCTTCTCTGTTTGGAATTTTTTGAAAAACATATTTGCAATGGTCTATAGTGGTATATATATATATATATATATATATATATATATATATATATATATATATATATATATATATATATAGTATATTACATTTTGTAACCTGCAACTATAAAAATGCTCTTTACGTTATTTAGCTATTGCTGAGATAACGATGCTGCAGTCATGAGCCCTTGAGGTATAAGTATTTAGGGTCACACCATCCACATTTTATTATGTGTTAATGTAATAGCTATTTCACATGGCCATGCATGCCTGCACATTATATCCCTGCCAGGCTGCTGGAAAGAGAGCATGAGGAACATACATAGATGTAGTGGACTTGCAGTCCCATTGGAAACATAAACCCTGGATTAATGAATAATATATTAAAAGCGCATAATGGTGTAAAAGACTGCAACTGTTTTACACATATATTCCATTGCAACATCAGACAATCATATTGCCCTTTGAAGCATTGCAGGTGTCCGGATTAAGATCATAAAACTGAAATGTGAGCTTTGGTGTGAACGTGGTTGGAACTGGGGTGTGCTCTCTTCAAGGGGGGTGGGGGGTGGAAGCTGGGTGTTGAAATGTATTATTCACGAGATCCCATCCCATGACATAGCAAGTGAGCTTAGAGATGTGAAAGCAGCAGTCTGAGCCAAGGAACTTGTCTTGTAGAATCAGTCAGTGACCGTACAGAGTCTCAAGGCAATTAGTGTAGATCTGTTATTCCATAATAAATAAAGAATGCTTATGAAGTCATTTGCTGATAGAGTTCTAAGGCATGACAAAAGCTTTGACGTTCATTAAAGGTTTCAACAAAGTGCCTGAGTTAAAGACAGGGGCCCTGCTCTGAGGGTGGGCAAGTGCCGCTAGCATGTACAACTCTAAGCCTGTCCCTGATTATATAGGCAACCACATCACTTGCAGGGGAATACGCCTTGATCTTCCTGTGATCAGAGTGGGTTAGACGTACAATGCGGCCAGCCAGTAACAGTCGCGCATCAAAGTAAACTCATATCAGAACATACATGCTATAAGTTCGGTGCTTGAATGTAGTTCTGTACCTTCTGTTCTCAAGGCATTTAACGTTCAAGTCATGTAATATAGGCTAACGTGGTCATTGTAGCAGTTTTTATACATTGCAAAATGCATGTTTACCTTTTTATTGACTAGTTTCTATTTTTACATGTAACATACAATCATGCACACACACACACACACACACACACACACACACACACACACATACATACACACACACACACACACACACACACACACACACACACACACCCCTACAATGTTCTTACTGTAACCCACATTTTGCTACATTTATTAAAATGTGCTAATAAAGTAGACCAATAAACATGTTAAAATACTTCTAGAGTTAGGGTGAAATATAATAGGATGAGAGAATCAGAAAATGAGAGATTTGGTAAGAAATCTCCAGGTTTTCAAAGCGGCAATCATTTTATCATTTGATTTTGCAGTGAAAGTGATTGCCGCTTTAAAAAAACCTGGAAATGTCTTACCAAATCTCTCACTGATTCTCTCACCCTATTACATTTCACCCTTTGTGTTTTTTATAATCAGGGAAGGGAGGCTCCAGATGGAGGCTGCAACTCAGTTCAAAATTCAAATAGGGGAGGCACAGCAACTGCCACCAACTGCCAATACAAATTGACTCACTGGCAGTTGGTGTGCCTCCCCATTTAAATTTTGGACTGTGCCCACCTTTTGAGCCACCACTGCTTATAATGTGGCATATGGTTGAGAACAGTGCACTTACAGTGACGTAGCAGTGGGTATGTTAGTTTGTGGGGGCAGATGTGCTGTCAGTATACGTGTAATGTGTGTTTCAGTAAATGATTTCAGTAGGAGGGTCGTGTAAGTTTTAGGGTATCAGGATGTCGACAGTCAATAAGTCAACACCATATGGTCAACATACATATGGTCATCGTGGTCAAAAGCTTGACACAAGTAGTGGTAGTGGAGCAAGTCACCTGGCACGCAGCATGGCGAGTGAACGCGGTTCACTTATTCAGGTGTCGATAAAAAAAAGTGAACATCCATGTCAACTTTTTCATGCGTTGACTTTTTCCATGTCAACCTTTTGCTTGTGTTGCCCTTTTTACAATGTTGACCTTGTTCGTATTGACCTTTTGGGGTCGGTCTAGGTCTAGATCAACGTTGTTGACCTATCGAACCCCACCTAAGTTTTCTTAGTCCTCGTTCCATGTAAAGGATCAATTGTCTAAGATGGGAGCCTATAGCAACCAATCAGGTTATTTAGCATCTTCTAGAAGATAATGGATACAATCTGATTTGTTGTTTTGGGCAACATCCCATCTTCAACAGAACTCACATTTTAGTAAATGTTCTTATTTACGTATTTATTACATTATTTATATAGCTCACACATATTCCGCAGCGCTTTACAGAGAATATTTGAACATTCATATTAGTCCCTGACCCTTTGGTGCTTATAATCTATATTCCCTACCACAAGTACACACACACACACAATGGAAGCCAATTAACCTACAGTACAAGTATATTTTTAAATATTGGGAGGAAACCGGAGTACCCGGAGGAAACCCAGGCACGCATGGGGAGAATATGCAAACTCTGCACAGTTAGGGCCATGGTGGGAATTGAACCCATGACCTTAGCGCTGTAACCATTATACCATCTGTGCTGCTATTATTATTATTATTACATAAAGTTTAATGTATAGGCTTTAATGACCGCATTGCTAAGTGAACAGAATCGAAATTCATTATAGATATTCTCTGCTGTACTAGAGCTAAATGTACAATTGCTGCTGTGGAAATCCAGATCTCCAATTCTCCTGGTCAGCAGTTTCTGAGGGGGATGAGGAATTCCTTGTCTCAGCATCTGAGAAACAACAGGATCTAATCAGATAATGTTTAAAAGGCATACAGTATCCTAGGATTCAGGAGCAAGTACACACCAGCCCTGCTGTCTGGAACTCACTCTGAATGTCTTCAGCAGAATTTCTTTCCCTTACAAGTCACTTAAGAAATCAATGTCCCAGTTGCTTATTTCATCCGTGACAAGTAAAGTTTTTATTTATTAACTACAAGAAAACTTCATGCAATATATATATTTTTTCTTTTCTGTCAGTAGTTTGCAAAGGTAAAATCTGGACAGAGCGAGTGAGGCATTGGGGAATTCACTGGGTGTTGTTGGCAGATACAACACTTGCATGATGAACAGTATAACTATCACTGTAAAAAAAAAAATCTGAAAACATTACATTAGAAAAAAAAACAACAACAACATAATGTTCTGAAGGAAAATCTAAATAAAATATAAAAGCTTTTGATTTTTTCGATTTCTATAAATTATTTCTCTCCGTAGTCAAAATAAATATAAAAATAAGATAAAAGATTCCAAATAAAATGTGTTTCCAGTGGCCAAATGATCAGGCAGAATAGTACATTGTTTATATTAGATTATCAATTGAATTTCTAACAAAGCGCATCTCATTGAACTAAGCTGGGTTTTCTTAGCAAACAGAGCTTTATTTAAAATGAGCAAAACCCATTTCTCCTATCAAACTGGATGGTAGAATTCTGCATAGAGCAAGGTGGATAATTCTTTGAAGTTATTACATCATTAAAAAGAAAGTCATTCTAGATATCAGTGAAATGTATATATATAATATTTTCATGTACAATCTTTAAATGGAGATATTTTTTACAAAACTATTGTCGTAGTTACTGGTATTGGGCCTGATTTAAAGCGGAATGCAGAGAGAGAATGTTGGAAAACTGTGCCTACATCATGGTTGCACCATCACCGGTCAACAGCATATGCTAAGGTACTCCTACAATGGTTGACAGTATGGGACTGTTTGGCGGAGGTCGTGGAAAGTGGCGGCAAAACCACCCATGTCAAGAACATTTGGGGGGCATGTCTACTCCTACATTTAAGAACCTAAACACAAAACACGGTGACACTGTCTCAATTCCTGCGGCCATCATGTGCAACCATAATTATTTTATTATTAAGGTTCTGTAACTGTCGGTGTGTATTTGTATGTAGTTGCTTGGCTCCACAAAGCAGACTGTGGACATCTTAATAGAAAATCCAGATGTCTGTGTCATTTGCATATCTCCGCAACTCTGCTGCACACGAGATGGTTGCAAATGCAGTTGCGTACAACTCCCCCCATAGGGGGGAATTAACTAAGATGCGAGTTCTATTTCACAGGGGATGTTGTTACCGGGCAACCAATCAGAAACTATTATCTTCTAGATGGTGCTAAATAAATAAGAAGATAAGTAGATTGTGATTGGTTGCCCATAGCAACATCCTGTGTGAAATAGTACCCTCCTCTTAGTAAATTTCCCCCATAGAATGCTAAAGAATTAGCTACAGATGGAGCCCCTGTCAGCGCTGCAGGGGCTGGCGATAGAATCGCCAGCCCCCGCCAACCTGCCCGTCTCCCTGAAGCGGAGACGGCCAGGGTTTCTCCCGCCCCCAGCCACCAAGTGACTGGGATGCGCGTACGTCCCAGTCTAATGGAGTCCCTCTCAGCCAGAGGGGATATTCTGGCAGGTGCTGGGATTGAATGAGAGGGGCTCCATCTCTACATTAAAGGAAAATAATATAAAGTATGAGGTGGTCTAGTAAAGTATGTTATGTGGGGCTCAACATTACCAGTAGGAACTATTTATATTTCTGCCAAGTTTTCCATATTGTCTAGAACATACCAACCTTAAATAAAGATAAAGAGAGTGAAAAAAATATATATTTCATTCCTTAACTGTACAAGCAAAATAATAGGCTATGTTGTATTTTTTTTCTTGATTTGAAATGTGTTTGTTTCTTTCTTTTTAGATAGAGAGGCACTTGAATTGCACCCTCTACCAGCTGTAAAAGTTGGCAGTTAAAATGATAGGGAGACGGAGGGAGACGGGGATGTAATGTTCTGTCTCTATGCCAAATTACAGAGAAGTATGGAAGATGATACCTCTTGTAGTGAAAAAGGCCATCAAAAGTCAGGGGACGGGTAGAGACGGGGAAGGGCATGGGGATTAAATACTATTATTAGCTGAGTTTAGGCTTGGCGTTTCATATAGCTCTCTGGGCAAGGATAAAAATTATTAACACTATTGCTGCCGGAAGGGTCTGGCTTGTGAAACTTGCTCCACCTGAGATTTATGGCTACAGTTCTCACCAAGAGCAGTCATTCTGCTTCCGTGGCTTGCCTCCAAACAGCCACTTAACACATCACAATTGATTTCTCAGGAACAAACTGTGTCTCCTGAGGTGCTTAAAGGTAAAAAGGGCTTGTCCTTCTGTCTGTGAGCCAGCTGCGGCTGGTGTGCAGTGCTGTCCCACAGTCTCCCGCTATGAGGTGTTCATATTGTAAGAGTAGAGGCTGCTGTGTTTCGCATCACCTCTGCTGAGCTATTTAACCTTCTCACTACCATCGGTGAAGCTAAAAGTGAAGATCTTTCACTCTTTCTTCTTCCTCTTTCTTAACTACTTATTGATGCACCAAATGTCGGCAAATAACACGTATCTGGCACTTTTGTTGAAAACAAAACCTTAGCTGATTTGACTTATTTATCTCTGTTGTAAAGAAATTGCTCAGACATTAAAATCTATAAAACGTGTGTGGCCTAAAATCGACTATCAGCAACATGTAACCTTATATAAGGCACCTTATTTTTGCATAACCTAGGACCATGCACTGCACACTCTGAAGAAGGACCCGTTTATCTGCAATGTAGACTATACCCATGATAGAAGACTCCTGTGAAGGACTCTGAATGTCACCGAAGATTCTAAATCTGTTGGCTGCACACTAAATACACTATGGGGTTTATTCTGGATGATCCTCAAGGCTGCGAATTCACTGCCTTGCGAGTCCACCAAACCCCGCCTTGCAAATGGTGGCCACCCAAATTCCCAGATATGCGCATGTGCATAGAAGAAACATTTCTATGGTGTTCTAGTGATATATACTATTCATATATTATATTCCTGAGCGCACGTACAGAAGTTCCCTCTGAGAAGACATTTTTTGAATGGCGTAGAAAAAATTAATCCATAAAATATTCTAAGTATGTCACCCTTTCTTTCTTTCTTTCTTTCTTTCTTTCTTTCTTTCTTTCTTTCTTTCTTTCTTTCTTTCTTTCTTTCTTTCTTTCTCCTTATTCTCTATTTTTTCCATCACTCATTTTAGGTTCTTATACTTGCCTCGCTGAAATGTCTTCCCGGCCGGTCCACCACACTGCCGTCGCGAGGTTCTCTTTCTCGTATTTAAAAACATTTTTGAATTACTTTAATGTAAGTGAATTCACTGCTGATTTATGAATGCCAAGGTACTTTGTTATACTTCTCAATTGTATTTGATTCATTCATTCAATAAAGACAGTTAAAATTATATATATATATATATATATATATATATATATATATATATATATATATATATATATATATATATATATATTCTAAGTACTGTACATATGAAAAAGGTCCCGAAACTAGTACACATGAAATAGGTCCCGCAAATCGTGATTGGCAATCTGTAGCTATAATATGCCTCAAAAAAACTTGAAAACTATTATAGACAGGTGGAGAAGTGGCCCATAGCAACCAATCATTGTTTAAATATAATGTTATAGAATTTAGTTGAAGCTAGCTTGTTGCAGTGTCATTTTTACATCTGTCCTCTTGGATACATCTCTTCTCACTGTCCCGGTTTCCTCTGTTACATACATGCCCCCATAACTTTCTATATCCAAGGGATGGCCTTCATGGGATTGCAAGTAGTAAACTGTGTGCTGTGGGATTATAACAACACAAAATAATGAGGCATATACATTATGGCCTACTGAGTTTGCCCTTCTGGCTCCAGGACATTGCAGCAGCACCGACTCCGAAATTGCATCTGGTCCATAAAGTTTGAACTTGTATATCATGTGGCAATGCAGGGAACATAGTCATCACAAGATCAGTGAATAAGATATTTCCTTCTGTTGAGTCACAATGAAATAAATACAAATAGTTAAATCTCTCATGAAGTGTGAGAAAGCAATGTATGCTAGGCTACAGCCATGATCCGTGAAGTTCATTGAGGAACATAGCAGAAATATACTCAGTTCTGAGGACCATAGCTACTGTATATCTTAATAATGGGTAAGATAAATGACAGCTGTCGAAAATACTAAATAATATTTTCATTATATAGTAATTAAAAAAAAAAATATATATATATATATATATATATATTGTACAGGGCATACTATAATACTGTAGGTGCAGATCTAATAGGCTAATTTATGCTTCCGTCCGACCTTTCATAGCATGCAATTCTAACGACCCTCCCTCTCTAGCATTGCGTATGAGAGAACACCATAATACAGCATAGTATAGGAACACCTGAAATGTGTGTGAATCTGAAGAACTTACGTACACTTGGTTCTAGAGCAGGTACAGTGCAAACAGGCAAGATATGATTTGTAAACAGGCATGTCCAGCTCTGCAGATGTATTTGAACAGTATTAGAAATCTTTAGTATAGTACAAAAAGTCACCAAACCAAAAATCTTGACATAGTCTAAATGTTGACATTCCCATTGCCGAAATTCACAGCATGTTATCATGTTAAATGAGAGCTAATTTGTGTGACTATCGAATGACTATACATGTGAACGCAAATACGCATAGTAAATAGCAACAAAAATGTGTATGGATCGGAAACGGAATTTGGCAAGAAGTTGACTGACAGGAAGGCGGCGTTAGAGGGTGGACACCTGCCATTTTCAGGGAGTGTCCGAAAAAACACAGGTTTGTCCAAGCATTTTAAGGGAGGGTCTGTGATGTCAGTGCTGGCCTCGATCGGCCTCTCAGATGACCGGTACGGTCAGACTTACATTTTCATAGACTGGAGAAACCGTTAGATGGGACGTGATTTGCGTATGGATTTGCTCCTACCGCGATCTGCGGTAATTTTGAAATTCATTCACAGATTTACACAGGGTGGAATTTCTGTCTGTCTGGGGGGGGGGGGGGGGGACGACTCACAGTCATCTGCAACTTTGCACAATACTGATCAGGTCTGAATCAGGCCATGTCGTTGCTGACATAATTTTGTAATTTAAACAATGTCAGCATTGTAAATGTCAACATTCGGCATACCGACTACCCCAAAACTTAGCCTTAACCACAGCCTAACCCTAAAGTCAGCTCTGAACTTCTATCTTTTGACTTTTATAGTGTCAACATTCTGTCATTGTTGATTGTGTGAATGCCGACATGCTAAATGCCGGTATTCTTTCCATGCTGACAATATACATTCTCATATCAACATGCTAGACATCTGCTGGAAACTTGTATGTGAGCCTTGTTATTCTAACCAACTACTATGAAGGAATACAGCTTACATAATGATCTCACAAATCACTGCATGAAATATATACTGTAGCTGGGAGACGTGTTGCCTTATTAACATATGTACATTTCATTATAGACATAATACAGTTGCCCAGTCTATGGGACGTTGGGTCGACCCAATTTAGGTGGACATGCATTGGGTCGACCACTGAAGGGCTTAGGTCGACACCTGAAATAGGACAACATGGTTGAGGGTTGCAAAGTCGACACAAGCATTATGTCAACAACAGTCAAAAGGTCGACATGAGTTTTTGACTGTTTTTTTGTCTCAAAGGTCGACATAGTCAACATTGGCGATGCCTAAGTGTACCGCGTCCTCTTGCGTGGCTTGCTAAGCATGCCATGCATCGGGCACACTATTTTATTCTTCCACCACGCCATAGTGGATGGTGGGGCATAAAATATCACCTATCGGCAAATGGTGGCTAAAAAAAAAGTGAAAAACCTATTGACTGCCGAGCTTGCCATTGTCGAATATAATGCCTGTGTCAACCTTCCAACCCTGCCAACATGGCTGTCAACATATTTCATGTGTCGACATTCGCCCTGTTGACCTTCAGTAGTCGATGCAATGCATGTCAAAATAAATAGGGTTGACCTAGTGTCGTATCCCTTTTATATTGTGCGCGGGCATTCGTTTTTACCAAATAACATTAACTGCCTATTCAATGTAATCCTCTGCTCATAGAGACACTGCCATTCTGCCTATATTTGGTTGCTTTCTATATTTTAAAGTAATAACATCACATACTGGTAGCATAAAGTCTATTTAATAAGATTGCGTTCTCATGTCGGAGCTGTGTTTCTTAGCAAAGATGTCTTCAGAAATAAATAGGAAGAGTAATATAAACAAAGGATTAAACATTTGACCTTGCACCCTTTTGTCTGCTTCACTGATGGCTATCTACTGTAATGTGACACTGTCCTCTCCGCTCTAGTCTGAACCATTATGTCAGGCAAATGAAAAAAGCAAAACCTTTCCCTAATATACAGTAACATTTCAATATATACAAATATAAAATAAAACTCATGTGACTATAAAGCTTGAATTTTACAGTGATAAAATAAATACAGTAACACACAACTTTGTTTTTGCAAAGTTTATCTGCAATTTGAGATGCATTAAAGGCAATTTAATATATTGCATGGTAAATTCGCACTTACCATATGACATCTTACTCATAACAAATATTTAAAGTACACTATATGCATATTAAGTACAATTAACATTCAATATATCTCTTACTGCAACTTTCTGTATCTTTAAAGATGCAAAATGCTAAATGTATTCTTATGTGAGGCAAAAAAAAACAATCACATAACACAAAAGCCACTTTATGCATTTGTGATGTGTTTACTTTGTAGCCATCGACAGTTTTGCACACCCAACAAAAATCAGCTGGTCAATGGTCTGATCAATGTGGACTCCCATCCCCAACTGTTTGTTATTCCGCATCCTTAATGGTTGTTCATTTTTGTAAGTGTTCTTATCTAGCCGACATACTGTATAATGTCTCATCTAGAAAAGCTGTCTAGGCAAATACAAAAAAGTGGGGAACTTCAGTAAATTATAAATACAGGACTTTGTGGACAAAGTTGCAGTCATTTTCCTTACTTGGCCAGGCAGTTGAGCAGGATGTATATACAGTAGTGTAGGTTAGATTGTATGTCCGCTTGGAGAATACAAATGCATCAAATAAAATTCCCCGTACAAAAATGGATGCACAATTTTTTTTTTTCTGTAACTGTTATAAGCCAAAGGGATTTATTACATATACCTAACAATGCTGTTTGTAAGTGTATATTGTTGACTGCCAATCCTCAATTTCCCTGAACCACAGTGCTTGTTATAGTGTTCAGCACCACAAAACACTGGACAGCTCCTCAGACCAGACTGTAGGCAGAACAAAAACATTCCCCATCCAGTATTGCTTTTGGTTACATGATGAGAAATCTGTGCATATACTGTATGTGTGCATTCTCTACTGGGCATATACTGTATGTGTGCATTCCCTTCTGTGCTTATACTGTATGTGTGCATTCCCTTCTGTGCATATACTGTATGTGTGAATTCCATTCTGTGCATATACTGTATGTGTGCATCCATTCTGTGCATATACTGTATGTGTGCTTTCCATTCTGTGCATATACTGTATGTGTGCTTTTCTTTCTGTACATATACTGCATTTGTGCATTTCATTCTGTGCATATACTATATGTGTGCATTTCATTCTGACATACTACTGTATAATGTATGTGTGCATTTATTTCTGTGCATATACTGTATTTGTGCATTACTTTCTGATCTATACTGTATGTGTGCGTTTCTTTCTGACATACAGTATAATGTATGTGTGCCTTACTTTCTGTGCATACTGTATACTGTATGTGTGCATTTTTTCTGACATATGCTGTCTGTGTATGTTTCTTTCTGTGCACACTGTATGTGTGCATTTTTTTCTGACAAATACTGTATGTGTGCGTTTCTTTCTGACATATACTGTATGTGTGAGTTTCTTTCTGTGCATATACTGTATGTGTGCATTTTTTTCTGACATATACCATATGTGTGCGTTTTTTTCTGTGCATGCTTATTTTGAGCTGTACACATTCCCTTCTAATTAAGGCCTGTTTGCAAAAAAGATAATACAACTGAACTGATATTTTTATTCTCACTTGGCTAATACTATAAGTATCCTAATAAGCTAATATACTGTAGTTATAGTCCCATTTTGGCATGGAAATACTGTACTCAAGTTGGTTCTATAGCATCAGAACTTCTCAGTAAACAGCTTACATTCAACAACAAATGATACATTGCTTTACTGTATGTCCAAATGTCTAATCTCTCTACAGTACTACATCTTTTAATCCACACTTTTTTCAGTAGCTATTTCTGTTAAACCACATGCCTGAGTAACAGAACTGCTTCTGATACTCTTTGATAAACCTGCCTTGCGATATACACTACATTAATTAGGAGGCATCCATTTTATGACTGGACATTGACGCATTATTTCTTCTGTGATGCTGACATGGAACAAAATGGAAGACTGTTGTATACAAAAAAAAGATGAAAAGTTTATTATTACACAGAAGTCTGGCTGCTCCTATTTATGAGGATAAATAAGGCTGATTCTCTAACGCATCAAGTTTTAGATTTTTTTTTTTTTTTTTTACCTCAGAAACCTCTGAATTTTTCACCCTGTTCTTAGCACCATGCCCTTAGCACTATGCAGTGATTTATCAAAACACTGCTGGCACAGAATATAATGTGCTTACAATGCTTTGCCTTCTGACTGCTTTCAAAACACAACATTATGGGTTTGGCAATGCAGCAGCTAGGTTCATTGAAGATATCCCACCCTTTTCCTTTGAGGCTATTGTACTTTACAAGGCTTGTCTCATGTCATTATATGAAAAATGCTACGTTATATCTATTAAAAAGTTGCCTGCTGTTATTGTGACTACATACCAGCAAAATAAGGGTCATATCTAGGAAGGATGTTCTTTCCCTGCTTATCTCATTTCATCATTCTATCCTAATTTGTGTTAAAACTCCTTGGAGACATGTTAGGTGATTCATCATTTTGCTCTTCATTACGATTCCTTCCCTACATCGCCAACAATTTTAATTTCTCAATTTTACATGCTGTCTTTGGAATAATGTGTGTTACACTGCAGCATTCATAGGGGCAAACGGGAAAGACTTTCTGAAATGCTAGTTTTCATGTACTTGTTTAAATATTGGTCTTGTCTTTGCTTACTTAAGCGTCAAATTGCACAAATGTAATGGTTAAAGGCTCCACTTCAGATGTGGGTGAGGGGCACTTGTTGATTCAGATAGCAGTAATATGGGAATGCACATGAGGTGGCATGCTTGCTGCTGCATTACTGATCCAAATTGGCCGCCACCCACACACACCCCCACTACCCTTAATACTAACTTAACCCTCCGACTGCAGATGCCAGTGCCGGGTCCATAGCTTGGACCTCATTGTCTGTGGTCCCGCCGCTACCATAAAAAAAATTCCTTGCAAAATGGCCGCCACTTCACAGTTAAAGGGGAAATGTAGAAAATCTCAAGAGGTAAAGTGGAGAGAGATAATGGGTTCCACGTACCAATAATTGGATAGCGATAAAGTGCCAGCCAGCCAATCCTAACCTTCATATTTCAAACACAGCCTGTAACATGACAGTTAGGGGCTGATTGGCTGGTACTTTATCTCATTCCACTTTATTTCTTTCCAAGGCTTAGTGTATAGATCCCAAAGTACCAGCGAATCAGCTCCTAACTACCCTTTTAGAGGATATGTTTCAAAAAAGACATTAAGGGGCTGATTTGTGATACTTTATCAAAAGGCTTAGTACGTAGACCCCTAATTGAATTAAGTTATTAAAGTAAGAGACATCTGCAAACCAACAGGAAAGCAGCAGTGTTGCAGGCATTGTGCTAGGGATCTTACTCTTGTACATGCGACAGTCTAATAGTATGAGTCACTGATAAGGAAGTGCATAGGGTTATTTAACCATTGCTACAGTATGAGCCACTTTACATAGGAGTCTTATAAAGATCTGTCCAGCAGATCAGAAGTTAAGGTTATTTACTGTTTCTTGGCTCCAACAAGTTCACTGTTAATGGTGCATCATGCTGATTTTAATTAGTCTTGCTCAGCACAGGACTGGCATTGAAAAGGGAGGAATAAAGGCCTAATGATCTGCATGGGCTCTCCCGTGGCTCCTTAACAGCTTCAGCAGTCAAGGGGCTATAATGCACTATATGCCGTCACCTTTAACGAAGCAGTGCCCCCCACTGAGGTTGTTTGTAGGCAGCTTTATCCAAGTGCTGTCAGCATAAGTCCCATCCACAGGCTTCAACCCCTTTCACATCTGTAGCATGGAGCTCTGCATTAACAGCCTGACAGCACAGGGAGAGCACTACCTTGTTCCTACCTGCAGTAAAGCCTCGCAGAGTCTATTTCAAAGCGGTTCGTCATCTTTTACTGCATTGTTCCCTGTTTCTCCTGCTGTAAGGCCGTTCAAAGGCTCCACTAAACTCTACAACAGAATTTATATACATGTGCATTGCATCTAACCATTAAAACTATCTTCCTTCTGATCAACATGTATTAGGAATATTAATTGTGGAACTGTTGGTACAGATATTTATCTCAACAGCAGTGCCAATGCAAGGTTAATGTTAAGATGAAATGCTTTGTGAATGTCCGCAGATATTGCCTGGGCAATGGATAGTTGAGTGTTTGGTCCATATGTTTTGCTATGTTAGTGAACCCTTTAGGATTTGATGGAACACTTTAAACTGCATAGTGTAGTAGGCATATAAATATTTAACTATACCTATAAATGTTCACATAGAAAGTATAGACGGGTATTGTGTAAAGTGATACAGCGGAAGACATAACCAGTGGTGGCCCCAGTGGGGGTTTGGGCTGCAGCACAGTTCACAGTTCCAAATTTAAATAGGGGGTCCACACCAACTGCCAGTGAGTCAGTTTGAAATTGTAGTTGGTGGAAGTTGCTGTAACTCCACTGTTTGAATTTTCAACTGTGCTGCAGCCCCCCCTCTGGAGCCTCCCCTGGCCATAACGTTTCTTCAGCTGTATCCTCTTGCATGTTAGCAACGAGTTAGAGCCACAGATTGCCCATGTCTGATCTAGGTAGACTAGAGGAATAGTCAAGATCATGGCAATTACAGTTTAATGCCAAAAAATGCAAAATCATGCACCTGGGTCTCAAAAATCCAAAGGCTAAATATAGTATTAACTAGTAAGCCCGCTCATAGCAAAATCTTTGAAAGCTAGTCTGCTACCTTCTTTGTTTGTGCATGTGTGAGAAAGACATGTAGTTTCACTCTCTGCCAGCAGATGGCAGTGTTTCGGAGACTCTAGACATATATATATAGATGACAGCACTATATTGGAAACTACGGATGAAGGAAGTGATCTAGGAGTCACTGAGACTAAAAGGCAGGTAAGCAATGTAACAAAGCAGTGAGGAAGGCAAGTCAGATGCTTCGTTGTTTGAATTATGGGTTCAGTATGATTTCCCTACAGCGGGATCCTGGCCATTGAAATGCCGGCAGCGGGAAACACGATGAGGCCCACTGCTGGCACGGTGGCAAGCCACATGGTTTTATTTCCCCTCTATGGGGGCCTTGGACACCCACAAGGAAGAATAGACCCTTTGCACCGGAATTCCAGCTGGCAGTAATGTCGGCAGTAGGAATCTTGGCGTCGGCATCCTGACCGCCGGAATACATACAGTCTGTTGGCATTTTAACTACATCCCAAATTTATTTATGCAATCGAAAACGATTGTGCATCACCTATGCTTGCTCAGTGGGTTATTCTGGTTGATTTGCAAGGCTGCGAATTCGCAGCCTTGCGAGTCCACCAAACTCCGCCTTGCAAATGGTGGCTTGGCGTGTGTTCGCATGCACTGGCTGCGAATGGATATTTTACATAAACATCCTTTCGCAGCCTGCGGGGAACACCCACACCATTCGATGGTCAGTGACCAAGGTACACAGCGCAAACAACCCCTGCTCTATCTGCTTCCATTTGTTTCATGTCCATAAATGTTCACATAGAAAGTATAGACGGGTATTGTGTAAAGTGGTACAGCGGAAGACATAACCAGTGGTGGCCCCAGTGGGGGTTTGCGCTGCAGCACAGTTCACAGTTCCAAATTTAAATAGGGGGTCCACACCAACTGCCAGTGAGTCAGTTTGAAATTGTAGTTGGTGGAAGTTGCTGTAACTCCACTGTTTGAATTTTCAACTGTGCTGCAGCCCCCCCTCTGGAGCCTCCCCTGGCCATAACGTTTCTTCAGCGGTATCCTCTTGCATGTTAGCAACGAGTTAGAGCCACAGTTTGCCCCTGATCTAGGTAGACTAGAGGAATAGTCAAGATCATGGCAATTACAGTTTAATGCCAAAAAATGCAAAATCATGCACCTGGGTCTCAAAAATCCAAAGGCTAAATATAGTATTAACTAGTAAGCCCGCTCGTAGCAAAAGCTTTGAAAGCTAGTCTGCTACCTTCTTTGTTTGTGCATGTGTAAGAAAGACATGTAGTTTCACTCTCTGCCAGCAGATGGCAGTGTTTCAGAGACTCTAGACATATATATATATCGATGACAGCACTATATTGGAAACTGCGGATGAAGGAAGTGATCTAGGAGTCACTGAGACTGAAAGGCAGGTAAGCAATGTAACAAAGCAGTGAGGAAGGCAAGTCAGATGCTTCGTTGTTTGAATTATGGGTTCAGTATGATTTCCCTACAGCGGGATCCTGGCCATTGAAATGCCGGAAGCAGGAAACACGATGAGGCCCACTGCTGGCACGGTGGCAAGCCACATGGTTTGATTTCCCCTCTATGGGGGCCTTGGACACCCACAAGGAAGAATAGACCCTTTGCACTGGAATTCCAGCTGGCGGTAATGTCGGCGGTAGGAATCTTGGCGTCGGCATCCTGACCGCCGGAATACAGACTGTTGGCATTTTAACTACGTCCCAAATTTATTTATGCAATCGAAAACGATTGTGCATCACCCATGCTTGCTCAGTGGGTTATTCTGGTTGATTTGCAAGGCTGCGAATTTGCAGCCTTGCGAGTCCACCAAACTCCGCCTTGCGAATGGTGGCTTGGCGTGTGTTCGCATGCACTGGCTTTGAATGGATATTTTACATAAACATTAATTCGCAGCCTGCGGGGAACACCCACATCATTCGATGGTCACTGACCAAGGTACACAGCACAAACAACCCCTGCTCTATCTGCTTCCATTTGTTTCATGTCCATAACATATACTGTATGCATAATAAGAAACCCGGGCCCCAAGTAAGTCTACATATTGTATCGTTGCAGTAGCTGGATTCAGTTTAATGCTGCAGGTGCAATGTTGTGTGAAGAGCAATAAAAGTCCACAAATAGATTCTGTTTGTCTTTCTTTATCTAATATTGGAGCCTGTAAAGGGATTTGTTCCCATCAGAAAGGTGTCCGCATGAGCAAGTCCACAACACATCCCCAGTAAATCAGATATGCCAGCTCCTCGGTGATGTGTCCTTTGAAAGACTATCATTTGTTTAATTGTTATCATTATTAATAAACCAATAGAGGATCTCTCTACTTCGCAGCTTGTATGTGTTAAATCAATAGGAAATGCATCTGATCACAGGAAGCACTTAGCTCTGCAATAAAATAGGACAATAAATGTCTGCAGACTACAAATGCCAGAAAGCAGCTGCCAAGTTAGAGAGGTGCAAAACTGTATTAGAGAAGTAATAATAGTTATAATAATAGTTATATTTATACAGCGCAACGTTGTCAGAGTGAGGAGGATACATACTGCAGGACAGCTGTTGCTGGCATAGAATAAATATAACCCATGACTATCTATATATTATAATGATACCTCTCCGCCACTGAGGTCTCCTCCCTACATCACTTTTCAGATATAACATACAGTAAATGGAAATGTACTGTGAGCATTGTGTGGAGCTGGTATGACAGAGTTTTACTAAGTATTTTTCTGGGTTTGTGGGTTAACAGCGAGGAAGTATGACCACGGGTACTGTACAGGCCGCATCAATGCAATCCATTATAAACCATGGATCAGAAATCTACCTGTAGCCCTTTAGGGGAACCACTTGATGTTGGACTGAAATGAGATGACAAGACTGTGGGCCAGATGCACTAAACTTCAAAAGTGATAAAATGGAGATTGATAAACAGCCAGCCAATCAGCTCCCTCCTACCATGTCACAGACTATGTTTGAAAAATGTCAGGCAGGAGCCGATTGGCTGGTTGTTTATCACTCTCCATTTTATCACTTTTGAAGCTTAGTGCATCTAGCCCCTGAGCCTGCTGAGAAAACTTAGGAGAGCTTAAGGTGGAGCCCATTTATGTTAATAGTTTAAGTTTAAACTTCCACCAGCAGTTTATCAACTCAGGGGTGATTCAACACTACTCAATAAGCAGTGGTTACCACTCGGTAGCATGCGAGGGGATGTACACACACACACCACTTCGCATGCGGCCATAGGGGAGATAAATGGGGGGGTCACCGACCATCAAATGATTTCTCTCCCCTTCGGAAATACAAGTCAGACTAACTGAGAAGAAGGGACGGGAGCCCACCTCTGGCACGCGTCGGCCGGCCCTCATTCTCAGGAAAACGCCCAGCGTTCCCCTTCAGATGTCCCCTGCCTCGGTGACTGTGATAGTCACAAATGGTGCTCGAACAGCGGCCCTGCACATGCGCAAATACGCACATACACAGATCCGCACTATCGGTCGCCAGTGCAAATACGTTGGGGACTTCACTATTGAATCGGGCCCTCAGTATGGAACCACCCTTGGCTTATACTAATAGTAGAGCCAGGATGCATTTAATTTACTGACCATCAAAATGCCAACACGTTCAAAATGCAGGTAATTATTGTGTTGACATGTCAAAAAGTCTACATGCTTTTTTCTCTGAGATTGACTTTCTCTTACTTCATGATCCAAGTGGGCATAGAGTTAGCTTATAATAGTGTGCCAAGCTCAGCGAGGCACCGTGCCCAAAGCTGCAAGGGGACTCGGTACACTTGTAAGGTGTCAATGTTGTCCTATGTTGATACATAAACAAACACAAAAAACATGTTGACTTTTTAACATGTCGACATTTTAAATGTGGGCATTTGACCATGTTGGCATATAGAACATCAGCATTTTGAACATGGGAGTATTCTGACTGTGTGCCAATGCTCACACACACATGTCGGGAAATCATACTGAATCCTGCAGATACCTTTTTTATCCATACAGGGTTCCATATGTAGAGTATTTTGGTAAACCTCTGAAAATGGCACTTAGTGAATCTTCCCTAGCAACATTTTTTTGTGCTATACTAACCCTGCTTTTGAAAACATGTCATACCCCTTTCACACCAGAAGCTAATTACCGGGTTAAAGATTTTCAACCCGGAAATTTGCTGAAAAACCCGGGTTTTTCTTTGGCGTGAAAGGGTCAACACGGGTATTAAGTCCCGGCACTCCGACCCTACTCTTGACCAGGGTTGTGTGAATTGGGGTCAAGAATGCCGGGTAATTGCCGGGTGGCCGGTGTGAAAGGGGTACTAGTTTTGTCTCTAGTGCTCAGAATTCCTACTCTCCATCTGCAGTAAGTCTGGCTTGCTGTGCATACTGTCTCTGATTAACTTGGTTATCTGCTAAGTCAATAAGTAAATGGAGAATAAAAGCATAACTGATCAAGCAAAACTACAAACATGGTCCCTATTCAAAATAAAGAATATAATTAAGCAATTTAGAATGATACAACCAGATTACTGGTTATTGAGACAATAAAGACAAGATTATACTCATTCTTGGAATTTATCTAATGAATCATCTCAAGGACTGTACAAAATTGTGCTCAGGAATAGTTCAGGAGCCAATAGCGAGCTGTGTCATTTCAGTACCCTACGTAACAGATTCAGACTATTACAATGTTATGTACACACGGAAAATAATTACTATGGCACTTTGTATGAAATGCACACGCCGTCCCTCTACTTCCACAAAGATGAAAGCAATTTTGCTAAGATTTGGTTTAAACCAGTATTTGCATGGGGGTTGTAGAGCAGGTATAAGGAGTCATTCCGCAGAATTAATTTATGCTAAATGACTTTCATCACTAGAGACCCATTTCAACAAGATGTGGAAGTCGGACTCATCAAATGAAAAAAAAAAAAAAAATCTGGAGGAATGATAATTACTCATCAGCATTAATCTGGCAGGACAGTGGCTCTTCTAAGCATAGGGCTTTCTATAATTAACACCATGACGTGCCCTTGTGTTTTGTAATTAATAGCATGTTAACGTATTCTTTGCCATTCTGATTCTCAATACTGGGTTTCAGCTGTGCTGTATATATTTTGTTTAGAGTAGAAGACACGATATACTAGAGCATGGCTTTGTGTACTTATATAGTGTAGTATATTCCATTGCTTTGCAAAAGGAGACAGTGGGGCAGATGTATTAAGCCTTAACAAGAGATAAATGCAAGCATGATAAAGAGAGATAAACTTCCAGCCAATCAGCTCCTTAATTACTTTTTTCAAACACAGCCTGTAACATGGCAGTTAGCAGGTGATTGGCTGGACATTTATCTCTCCTTATCACCCTTGCATTTATCTCTTGTTAAAGCTTAATACATCTGCCCCATTGGTACAACAAACTGGATATTTACAGACAGTCATAAAGTATGAGGGCCCTGCTCACAAGCTTACAATCTATGGGCAAATTGGCATTGATACACAAGGATAGATATTCTTTATAGCATAAGGTCCACCAGAATACAAATGTACTTGTTGGGCTGTATCATACAGTGACCCAGCAGTTTGACCAGGGGTCAGGAGGATAGAACGTGTGAAAAAGAAAGAGAGAGGATATGCATGGCTTGTACAGTGGGAATGTGATTGATAGGAACGGTACATGAAGGTTAAGTGGCTGGTTCTGGAATTTGATGACCTTGCCTGAAGAGGTGAGATTTCAGGGAATGCTAATACTGTAGGTTTGGAGACTGGAGGGGAGTCTTAGTGTGTTTGTGTGTGAGGGCATTCCACAGAGTGGGTACAGCCCAAAGAAAGTCATGCAGTCGGGAATGGGAACGAGTGATGCATGTGGATGAGAGACGCAGATCTTATGAGGAGCGAAGAAGCTGGGTTGGGGAATATTTTGAGATAAGAGAAGAGATAGGTTGGTGTAGTTTGGTTTATGGCCTTGTGTGTAGGTAAAGTATTTTGTATTGGATATGGTAGAATACAGGTACTGTAACCAATGAAGTCACTGACAGAGTAGCTTTGCAGATGATGAACAGCAGCACGGATGGTGTAGTGGTTAGCATTACTGCCTCACAGCGCTGAGGTCATGGGTTCGATTCCCACCATGGCTGTAACTTTTCGGAGTTTGTATATTCTCCCCGTGTTTGTGTGGGTTTCCTCCGGGTACTCCGGTTTCCTCCAACAATCCAACTGGTAGGTTAATTGGCTTCCAACAAAAATGAAGCCTAGGGAAGGTCAATAAGGAGACTATTGCAATAATCAAAGCGGGAGATTATGAGAGCAGGGTTTATAGTTTTTCCAGTGTCTTGTGTAAGGTAAGGGCAAATTTGGGATATCTTTTTTAGGTGCATGTGGCATGATTTGGAGACAGATTGAATGTGGGGAACAAAGGAAAGTTCGGAGTCAAGGTTGACACCTAGGTGGCGAGCTTGAGTGGTAGGAGTGATTGTCATATTCTCAACAGCGATAGAGATAACTGGTTGGTAATATAATACCACAAGTCAACAGAGACACCTCACACACATAAATGTAGTTGCTATATTACCTTATATCCTACTACAGCCCCTGGAACAGTAAATGGCTCTCCCACATCCTGCCTGCCTCCTAATCAAGTGGGCAGGGTTATTTTTTGCTCAACGGCAATCGCAAGAACAGTGGGAAAAGGTGGGGCTAAATAACTGGATTGCATTTCGCTCCACCCCTTACTGTGGACATGCGTATTGCAAAGGTTTCCTTATGTTGAGGGCAGGGAACATTGAAAAGACCATCTGGGCCACCCCATGAAGTGCCTTGCATGGTCTCCACTTCTTTCAGAGAGCAGATTTACATAGTTAGGGGTGTTCAGTTTGCATTATCCACATAGGACCCAAATATCTTGTAAAGTTCAATCCAGGTTTTCAAATTACAGCATATCAAAGTGTTGCTATTAGTGCCCTACCCCAACCAGATACATACAGTATAGTTCTGTATGTTGGCATAGCTTCCTAATAAAAACAGCTTTACAGATTTACAATAGATCAATAGATCAAGCTCTGTCCTCAGGACCCCACACAGTGCACGTTTTCCAGGTCACCCGGCAGGTGCACAGGTGCACTAATTACTGACTGACACATGTGAAAAGATCCACAGGTGGAGCTAATTCTTTCACTTGTGATTCTGTGAGGAGACCTGCAAAACATGCACTGCGTGGGGTCCTGAGGACTGATGCAATAGATGTACACACCTACAGTACCTTACATGTTCAAAAAAGCCACCCCTGCAGTACCATTCTTACCTTGCTAAGCTTTACCCGGGAGCCCGGTAATGCTTTGTTCCTCCAGTGCGAACATTTTTGCTATTTAATCACAGCCAGCCATCAGGAAACTGGGCTGCGAATCGCAGAAGCAGTCCTTACTGAATGAGGGTCACAGATGTGTTTTATGCAAGCTAGAATACTGTAGTTGGACAAATTAAAGTACAAATCTGTTTTCTTGCACCTTTTTTAAGCAAGTGCATTATTACATCAAAATATTGTGATCATTTTTGTAATCATTAACCGTGTTTATTATTTCACATATAATTTCAAACTATATATAGATGAAAATTTAGCAAAGCTTTAAGAGAGAAAAAGTGGTTAGAGATACAGTAGCAACCAATCAGCACATAGCTGCAGGCTACATTTGAAAAAAAAATGACAGCTAGGAGTTGATTGGTTGATACTATGGGCCTTATTCTGGTTGGAGCGGCCGGGCCGTACGCGTACGTCACGGGATTTTTTATGATCTGCGCATGCGTACATTCGCTAATGCGCAGGCGCGAACACTCACCAACGCTTACGGACGGGTCTCTACGTGCGAAAAAACCTGTACGCGAGTGTACGGGTATTGGGGGCGGCATAGGGGCGTGAAGAGGGGAGCGGCCGAAATAATGAGGGAAAATGGGCGTAAATATGGGCGTACACGGGGGTGTGCACCAAAAATGAGCGGTGCTACTACCGCACGATCGACTAAGGCACCGTTCATTTCGGACACAAAACAGGCGGCCGCCAACCGCCATCTCAAACCACCCCTACAGATACCGCATGCCAGCGTGCGCCTGGGTTTGCTAATTTACGCTGATTACTACCAAACACATACACCTGAATGTAATAAGCAATGCTGCAGTCTATTAAGTCCAAACCATGATTTCACTACCTGCAAGCCACACACAGCACTCAAACACATTGGAAGCTTATCTTTCTATACTTCTCGACATTTAAAGGTTTGTTTAATTTAAGGTAAGAATCTTTTTAAGACCTGCTTATATATGCTAAGGTAGGTATTTGTTAAACAGTTATACACATTCACTATGTGCTTTCATAGACTTTACACAGTAGCACACTCAATCTACACAAGTCGACATGTGTCAACGTGTTCACTCTAATACAAACATAGGTTTTGTATTTATGATACAGTAACATAAACCACATCTAACACCTACAAAGGATGTTTCAGCAATGTTTTAAGCCCATGCCCACTATTTTGCCCATTAATTAATTCAATCAATTAATTAATTTTCATAATTATAGTTGAAAGGCAAGATTTGCAGGTCCATATATGTGAAGGGTATGTCAGCGTACACGGACGTACGCTCACTCTCACGAGCGGTGACATAAGCTGACTTTTCTATTGAAAACTATAGGGACCCGTCCGTGCAAGCTGGCGTACGCGCAGATAGCCGCAAGAAGCCGGTGGGAAGACGGACGAGAGACGTCCGTAAACGGTGGTGTACGCTCAATTGTACGCCAGTTGTCGGAGTGTAAGGGCTGGCCCGTCCGTGTACGTTGGCGTACGCACATTTGTACGCCACTCCCCTTCTACGTTGTTTATGCCCGTACGTATGCGGCTGAGTTGTGGGTGGACTTAACCCCAACGGCCGCGTGCGGCTAGCGTACGTTAATAGCGAACGTACGCACGTTTGGCCGCTCCAACCAGAATAAGGCCCTATATCTCTCTCTGCTTTGTCTCTCTCCAAGCATTGACAACTCACTCCCTAAGTGCCATATCAGCCATGACATTTTTTTTTAGAATGCATGTTATTAAAGGAAACGCTAAGATTATTACCAATGTCTGCATGAGCATTATGCAATATATTGTGTATTTTGTCCATAAAGGGTCAATGTCATTAATTAAAAGTCATGGAAACATGAAGCAGATTTATTGCCAGAGAACCTCTTGAAGACACTCACAGCATTCTTGGAAATGAATGAATAAGACCTATAATACTTGCATTACCTAAAAAGGGAAAATCTGCTTTCATCTACACGACAGAGAAACAATGAGGCACTATATACTTTACACAAGAGCTGCTTTTATTACTATAGGCTAGGGTAGTGTACATATAACTTGTTTCCGAACCCTAGATGAAAGGCTGCTCTCAAAACACCCAGAACCCTATTTACCATTGAGGTCACATCCAATAAGGGTCTAGTATCAGAAGGGGCAATTTATTTTCTGGGGTATCCGGATGGCTGACAAGGGCCATCATCAGAGGAAGGACTGCAGGGACTCCAGTCCTGGTCTGGAACAGAAAGGGGGCACAGCATTGGAGTCATTAAAGTATAATTTGTCATAAAAACAGTTCACATTTCCCTTGAATCAATGTAGAGGTAGAGTAGTGTAGCCAGTGCTGTGAATAACAGAGTTCTCAAGGGCTAGATACTAAACTTGAAAAGTGATAAAATCAGCCAATCAGCTCCTGACTCTCATGTTACAGACTGAAAAATGACACCTGGTCGTTGTCTTCTCTCTCTCCATTTTATCACTCTACAAGGCCTAGTATATCTTGCCTCAAATTTTCAAGGAGGGGGGGGGGGGTGATGACGGCAGCCCTGTGGCTGACAGACAATTGGCTATGTTAACACAAGGTTTGGGAGACTTGCCTGCCCTTACAGGGGTGGGGAGTGCCACCTGATTTTCAGGAGCCTCCTGGCTGATCCAGGAGAATAGGCAACTACAGTATGAGGAAGTAGTGACATTATTATTGCTAAAGAAAAACCCTACCAAACCACACTGACATTGGTTCATCATCGCTGCCTCTACTGTGTATAAGCGACAGATCCACTACAGAGAGAGGTCTATAACCTCATCACTATTCAACATATAAATGGAAAACCGCAAACATTTGAAAGTGGCTCTGCATTAACAGCCTTAATTTTGCTCAGGCTTATTCAGCTGTATGCATCCATTTATGAAGTGTTTTTCCACTTTAGATTTACAAATGTAATGATTGGTGCCCCTCCCCTCCCCTTTAAAGATCACAAAGATAAAATTGTGGTTTCACTTAACCATCTACATGCTTCCCTTCTCTCCTGGAAATTTAGGGAGACTTCCAAATATTGTCCAGGTCGCAAGCGAGTTGTGCAGCCTCCCAGGGCAGTTCATAGTAAATCACATCACAATGGGCCCAACCACCACTATTCAGCTGCACATTCAACACAATGATGCAATTATTGTCCCAATGCCTCCTGTGCCTGCAGCTCCCAATTGGACATTCACCGCCTCTAGGGCCAGATGTATCAAGCTTGAAAAAATGATAAAGTGTAGAGTGAGAAACAACCAGCCAATCAGCTCCTACCTTTCATTACCCAGCATGTACCATTGCAGTTATGAGCTGATTGGCTGGTTGTTTTTCAATCTCCATTGTATCACTTTCTGAAGCTTGATACATCTGTCCCTCAGAGAGATAAAGTGCAGCAACCAATAAGCTTCTGTCATCCAATAGACATGTACTGTAAGTATTACATAGAAGCTAATTTGCTGGTATGGGCATCTTCTCCATTATCTCTCTTTAAGGTTTGAAACATCACCCCCAAAGTTAGCAACGGGGGCAAACAGCTCAGGAAATGGTGCAGGAATAATTAATCGTCATCCGGTCAGTATAAAATGCTAGAGAACTGTGACCTTCGACTTAATATTAACTACTACTTGCTCTGGGAGCAGAGGGCTCAAAGTCAGTGAAGGACAATCTATTGACCTCCTTGCATGAATGCCATTAAACAGAGGACACAGTATCTAAAAACGATTAATAAGTAATTATGATAATAAAGTTCGCAAGCCAAAACTTTCAATTATGACAATGCTTTTAGCATAGACATCTGCATACCCAACAGGTCCGAATGAAAATTCTTAATTGCCCACACACTTTCTCATCATTTTCTCCTGACCCTTGTATAAAAGTATTACCTGTGAGCTAGTGATTGTGATACCTGTGTTATGTTCAGAGCAGTCTGCTCCCTTCTATTCTAGTGCCCACTCACTTCATTAAGCTTTTACATTGCTTATAAAAATGTGTTTTGAGTAACAGTACTACATAAACTAACACGGTCTGCACACGGTTGGATTTCATCTATTTTTCTATTTGATTTTACTTATACAAGCAAAATCGAATTGAAATCGAATGGAAATCAGATACATCTTGATACATCTGACCCTTAGGGGGAAATTTACTAAGATGTGTATTCGACTTCACATGTGATTTTGCTATGGGCAACCAATCAGAAACTACTGTACTTATTTATTTATTTAGCATCCTCTAGAAGATAGTAGACAGGATCTGATTGGTTGCCCATAGCAACATCACATGTGAAGTAGAATACACATCTTAGTGAATTTCCCCCTTAGTCTCTTGGATGGATGTTGATAAGCATGCCTATTGCTAAAGATGGGGGTAAAAAAAAAATAACTGCTTTGTTTTTATTGTGATAAATTGGATGCACAGGCTCAATGTTTCATTAGATTAATGAATACCAAAATGTATCCGAACATCAGGTCCCCAAAAAATAAATGTAGTCTCCGCCCCAACCATATACAGTTTAAACCCCCCCCCCCCCCCCCAAAAAAAACAAGACACTTTCTGGTTGTACAATGGGGATGGGGCTGCAGTTGCACAGTGTGAGGATTTTCCTGGTACTAAATAGCTCACGGGAGGGATTTGCAAAACGAGAGAAGAAAAAAGAGGACTTTTATCAAGCAAATTTAAATTACAAAACAGAAAAGCGCCGTGCGAGATTCCAAAGCCTTAAATGCAATCTGTCTATTTAATTGCATGCTTTTGCTTAATTAGCATAACTGCTAAGCCTGGAAATATAATGACTCATCAAAACAACAACAACAAAAGCAGAGTCTAGGTTGAGCTAGTGTTCTGAGTGTTTCTACACACCAGCAGCTAACACTGTGTATTCCATGCACATACATGAACTACTGTAGATGTGACGTGTACTGTCAACCTGATATGAACAATGTGGGACACCACTGCACAGAAAACAAGATGTATACATGAACTTTGGGCCTGATTCAGATTTGGTCACCAATGCAATTGAAGCTGTATTTGTTTTACAGAGCGACCATGCTAAAATATGCTAATGCAAGCAGCCTCGTAGATCCCAGCAGCTGCATACCATACCTCCTCCCTACATTGTTATTTTGGTATTTGCAGGGATGCTGTGGCAGCAAGCCACACCCCTGTTTTTCATCACTATGGGGGCATGGCCAGTGCTCTGTGAACTGCTGGCATTCCCCCAGTCCCTCTCTCTCGAAACAAACACTGTGTGAATTCAAACAGTGGCTGAGGTGCTGACACCGTTTCCCTGGATACAATATATCAGATGTAGTCTGAAACACACCCAAAAGCGGTTGTGACACGCCTGTATTTTTTCCACCGCTCCCCTTAATCTCCCCCAAATGGCCCATATTAAACACATTATACCTACTTGCAGATTTATCTTTTGCATAGGGGGTAGTGCAAGTGTGCATTGATAATTTTGATGGCTATAAATAATAGTGTATGGCCACAGAGGATTATACGGTTTCCCCTGTCACATGCATCCCTGTCCTCCCTGACATAATTAGTCATAATTAGGTTCTGCTGACACCGCTGCCGTATTATGACAGTGCCTGAGGTGAGCTCGGTGTCTGTGCCCGCAATTCATCGCGGCACCAGAGCAGTGTGCAGTGGTGGGACCCAGGGGTGAATTTAGGGGTCAGGCCGCCCCTAGGCACAACATTTTTGGCCGCCCCCCCCCCCCCCTACATATGTATATAAATATATATATATATATATTCCACAAGAAAGAGGCACACGGACACCAGTCAGCAGTTTCAAGTAAATGTATTGGGCATAGCACTATCAAACGCAGGAGCGTGGACATCGCAGCGCCGGGATCCCTGTAACACCCTCCAGTACTTCCTGTGTATGGCCGGAAGTCGCAGGTGGAACGCATCTTGCGTTCCACAGCCTCCTTCCGCCTCCCACCGTCCATTCTGATGCGTGTCAGGGCTTCTCCATAGCGCCGGATCTACAACGCTCCACCTGATCTGGGCAGACAAGAAAACACATGAATAAACAACATATAAAATATCAATATATACAATACATAATTACAGTGAACAGATATACAAGACAAATTGCAGAAAAAATATATACATATACTATGGTCGACATACCATGTCGACACTCAGTGTAAAGACTGAAAGAATTGAAAGAATTATGTCAGGCTGTTCCAGTTGATCTTGTCATTGAGGCCACCAGGTCTGGTGGTCCCCAATCGCAAGATCCACTGGGTTTCCTTGATGAGAAGTTTCTTGGCCCTGTCACCCCCACGGAGGCTGCAGGGAACTTCATCTATGATAAAATATTTTAAAGATAAAGAGAGTGCCCAGCTTGTTTAAAATGCCTGGGGACAGGCTGATCTAACCCTTTCCTTTTAAAGTTAAATGAATGGCTGACCGATGGGCGGCCATTCTTTCTTTAAATTTGCGGGTGGTCTGTATATATAGTATATACAGTAATTGTCTAAACAGATTATTTTATTTTTTTTTTTAATTAAATCTACATCCCCTTACCTGGACCTAGCTTGTAGTTTGGTCGGGTGAGGAGCAGTTAATTTGTGCCATGGCTGACCCTGTTTTAACTGTGTGGACTGTGGAGCACAGGCAGCACTTCCTGCACAGGGATGTGTGACCCAATAGCTCCACCCCCAATACACCGCTTGCTGGGAGCATTACCTTTGAAAGACCCTGACAGTCTCCATGGATGGAACACGAGAGGAGGTGTGGGCTGAAACACAAGAGTCACTGCTAGCGCTGTCCCCCCGCTATTAGAGGCACGTTGCACCTGCCAGTCAAACAGGCAGCTGCTGAACGTCCGTCTTGCCACTGCATCCACGGAGGGGAGGAGATATGCGGTACTTTACCTGACCGCACATCACTCCTCTGCTCCTCTCAAACAGTGCCTTTGTCATTGGGTGTGTGTGCATGGCAGAGCGGAAGGGTAGCGGCGGGTAACGAGCGACGCTGCTGCTGACATATGATGAATCATGTCAGCGGCAGCGCCGCTTGTAACTTGCCGCTTCCCACCCGCTCTGCCATGCTGCTATTTAAAAGAATGGCAGCCCGCTGTGCTGCCCTTGATTGGTGCTGCCCTGAGGCCCGTGCCTCACGGGCCTAGGCACAAATCCGGCCCTGGTGGGACCAGGATGAGTCATCAGCTGTTTGCACGGCAGACTGCATCGGTACCTTTGCTCTGGGCCTCTGGCTGCTACTGCCCTACCGCAATCCGATTGGGTGGTAGCTCCTACAGCTGAGCTTGCAGCAGCAGGAGGGGGGAGCCCTTAGGATCTTAACAAAGCTCCCCTGTACGGCTGCTGTTACTACAGTAAGATGAGGAGGCGCTGGTTCCTCCAATGACAGTCTCCCAATCAATCAATTTTGCATAGAGATGAGCGGGTTCGGATACTAGAGATCCGATCCCCCCGAAATTACCTTATACGAGGCGTTCTCGAGCCGATCTCTATATAAGTCCCAGCTTCCGGTGCCATCTTCAGCAGTAGCGCACGCAGGGGGGGTTTCTGAGTACCCAGAAACCCCCCAGGAGTCTAAGGGTCTTTCCATGGGTACAAGAAGTTTTAAAATCGGCCCTTGGGAACCGGAGATATCTGACTTCAAAACAGTGGTCCCCATCCAAGCCTGTTAATTGCTTTTTTCAGTCAGATATTTCAGGTTCTCTCTGACGTAGAGTTTTTCTGAGGGTATATTACAAAAGCTGGGACTTTCCCCTTTTGATTGACACTAGTAGCTTGTCTTGACTGTTCGCAGAACCAGAGATATCAGCCTTCCAGCAGCTGGTTACTGCTCCAGCTACACACACCTGGTATGTAGTTTTATATACACGTTGGCAGATTGCTCTTCCTCCTGAACTGTGATCCCCTAGTCCCCAATACCATTTGGTAGGTGGGATTCTCTAGTTTTTAATTCCATTAAAATCTAAGAAATCTATTTCCGGGAACTGGAGATATCTGCAGTCAAGCAAGCTGTCCTCCCACCAGTATATTATGACTAATAAGCCCACTCCACTATATATATTTATTATTATTATTATTATTATTATTATTATTATTATTATTATTTATATACATTTGGTCTATCTATAATACTTTAACTGACCCCGCTTTGCTCCGCCCCTCTGGAAACCCCCTTCTGAAAATCCTGCGTTTGCCCCTGTTCAGTCTGTGTGTGAAACTCAGAGAGCACGGATGTGTCCGTGCTGTATGCAGAGCCGGCCTTAGCCTTAATGACGCCCTAGGCAAGATTTTGGCTGGTGCCCCCTAGCACCGCCACTAGTTCCGCCTCTGACCCTACTCCCCTTTCCCAGCACCATCAACCCTCATCATAGCAGTCATCATTTTGGTGCTCTACCCGCAATATTTTAAATAGAAACAGTGCACACATTTGGTGCACAGCCCAAACAGGGGTGTGTTCTTGGTGGGGAGGGGCATGGCCACCCAATAGTACCCCCAATTCAAATTATGCCACACAGTAGTGCCACTTTATTCACATTATATCATGTGATGGTGTCCCTTATTCACGTTGCATCACACAGTAGTACCACTTTACCTTATGTACATTACTCCTCACATTATTCACATTATACCCTTGAGTAAACAGTTAAAAAGCACATGAACAGTGATCAGAATACATGGGACTCTCACCATATAGTTTTGTCTACAAACAAGATGCCTTGATAAAGATACCGCAAGGTATTGAAACCGGCCGGCTGGGGCCATTTGGAGGAACAGTGAAGGGATCCAGAAGGACTACTCGCCAAATTCCGATATCCAGGGACGCCTGTTTTGGAAATAACATTGTATGCTTTTTTTTGTCTGCATCTTGTTTGTAGACAAAACTATATGGTGAGAGTCCCATGTATTCTGATCACTGTTCATGTGCTTTTTAACTGTTTTAATTAAAGTGTATATACTGCACCATGATGTCTCTTTTATCCTTTTGAGACACTATCGCATTTAAGAAGGAGGATAAAGTGATGATTGTATCCAGTGTGATGTGTATCGTCTCTCACATTACGCGCTGTTGTCTACGTCACTTGTAGACCAAAGCTCAGGGTACGAGTTGATTTCAATATAAAGCCAAATTGAATTAATGTCCAACAGTATTACACTATTGTAGCATTTCTTTCTTTTTTGGGTATATCATCTGGAATTAAAAACTCCCCTTTTGGATGTTTGCTAAGCGCCTGCAAAACCTGTCAAAACCCTGTATGGTATTATATTCTGTGTGCGACTGTGGCTGTACCTGCATACGGAATGCTAATACACTATTTCATATGCAGATACAGCCTCACTCACACACAGAATATAGGCATGCTGCATATCATTTTAATCAGCAGAAGCTGCTGATGCCCCTAGGCATTCCAAATGCCCTAGGCAATTGCCTAGTTTGCCTATGCCTAAGGCCGTCTCTGGCTGTATGCAGCAGGAGGGGGACACTATGGGGGCTGAAGGGGGGAAAAAACGGCAGAGGGGAAAGCGTGCTGTCTGCAGCAGGAGGGGGACACTATGGGGGCTACAGGGAGGGGCCAAACGGCAGAGGGAAAAGCGTGCTGTCTGCAGCAGGAGGGGACACTATGGGGGCTACAGGGGGGGAAACAGCAGAGAGGAAAGCTATGGGGCTACGGGGGGGGTGACAAATAAGGAGGAACTAACAGGATGCATAACTTAATGGGGGCTGCTGGACGGGGCCAACGAAAAGATACATACACTAAGGGGGAACTGCTGAGCGGCCAGGGTACATCTACTAAGGGGGAACTACTGAAGGTACCACTATTAAGGGGGCATTACTAAGGGTGCTCTTATGTGGGCACTACTAAGGGGGGCTGCTGTATGGAACTGCTGTGGGGGGCAACTAAGGAAGAAAGACGAAAAAATCATTTTACATTTTTACTGCAGGGCTGCCTGCTATAAGTCCAGCTGTGCTGCCCAAGGTCCCAAGAACATATAGTCGTGTGGGCTGCGCTGCGCGGCACGGCCACACGCATCCCCCGCTGCTTGCAGAGAGGAGTGCGCAGTTAAAGCATCATAGAGATCCTGCCCCTCGCCTCTCCGCCACTGGTTACTGCGGCCGCCCCATGACCGCATCTGACCCCAACCACTCCCACACTCCCAGTAGTGCTGTGCGGGGCGGGCTTCGGGCTCGGTCATAGTTTGCGGCACTGGTGTCACCTCTCTGTCCTGCTGTATTTAGGATTTCATGACCTGCTAATTTTAGAGAGCCAGCGCCCACACAGACCCCGCTGTGGCTTGCTCCCCCAAGCGGCAGCGGGATCTGCCTTACAGGAGCTACGCCACTGGATTAACCAGGTGATGTCCCCATTATAACACAATGATTTTATTTACAGTTTCTTATATAGCGCAGCATATTCTGTTGCGCTTTACAATTGGAAACAACAGATTAAACAAACTGGTTAGAAACAAACCGACATGGAGGTAGGAGGGCCCTGCTCGCAAGCTTACAATCTATGGATGATGTAAGATGGGTGCTGCTGCTGCGATCTGTGCTGGAGGGGTGCTGTGAGAGAAGGGTGCTGTGCATTAAGAGGAGTGCTGATGGTGTTGCAGTGTTTTAAGAGGAGTGCTGTGCAATAGAGAAGGGCAATTTATTTTTCTTGATATACTATACTATAGTAGGTAGCCCCTATATTGGCTGGCCACACCCCTTTCAGCAAATGATCACGCCCTTTAGTGGGCCCCTGCGATTGCATTTCCCTGGTGGGCCCTTCATGCCCCAGTCCGACACTGCCTAACCCCCCCCCCCCCCCCCTCCAGCAGCCTAAGAATAGCCTCCCCCTTTCATGGCCTAACCCTAATCACCCTCTTTGCAGCCTAACCCTGAGCACAACCCATACATAGAGGTCCTTATTCACCTTATTCATCCATTCCTTGGATTGGGGGGGGGGGGGTGTTTTTGTTACATTATGTTTGGATCTCAAAACCAGCATCTTATGTTCCACCTAACTCTCATGTGCTTTGAATAGAAAATAAGATATTGTAAATCTGAGCGTTCACCAATTCAGCTATCTCACACAACCTTCTGCCTGCAGGCAATAACTTTCTTGTGAAAGATGAATCTGTTGGATTCATGTAATATCATACACACTGTTCGTATTTCTAAATAATGCCACTTGTAGTGATTGTCGCCGAATGCGGAAAAGCAGCAATTTATGGTGATATTTTAATAGCTGAAAAACTGCAGAATGTGAGCACAAGAAAAACCTCAGCAGTTATTAATGTTAGCTTGTGGCAAATGCAGAATTCAACATAAGCCAGACGTTATTTGCTCCCACATTACACCTGGAACTAAATGCAGATATTCACTTAAAAGCAAAGTTGTAGCTCTGATTCCAGATAACCCCTATCCCAATGCTTTGGTTTCATAGCCTTTGCCATTATCAGTGTGCACGCAGTAGTCTAGGAGTAGGCCTAAGGAGAAACTCAGCTCCCAGAGCATCATAAGAAAGCTACTAGCAACCCTGCAGTGGCTTGCTGCTTGCACCCGGGTGAGCTGAGCTTCTAGAACCCTCATTTCATTCTCTAATTTGAAATACAGGTGCTACAAGGCAATAGTGATGTGATTCCCTAGTCCTGCGCCATGGGTAGGGATGCCTACACACCCTTATTCTTGGTCCTGACAGTTTTGTTCTTGTGTTAGAAGAACTGCCTGAAAACATGTGTAACAGGGGTAAATGCCTGTATCTGCAACTCTGCATACAGATGGAGCCGCGCCGCTCTCATCAGAGCATCTCCCATTGTGCTGTCCACCGTCCAACACCCTGCGCCAGAATGGGGCGTGCACACTTCAAGACACTTGCCCCGGTACTTGTTTCCTAGCACGGCCACAATCTGGAGTAATCTTGTCCCTTACTTAAGGGACACGATTACCCCCGATGGACCCGATTTCTTTTGAAATCAGGTCCATTTTGCCGGCTAGGAAACAATATCGGGGGCATCGCGTCGGTCGGGACCATTAACATTGGTCCCGACGCGACCGACGCGATGCCCCCGATATTTCCATAGGCTTCAATGTTAAAAAATATTTTAACATTGAAATCTTGTCGGGAAAGTTAAAATATCAGGGGCATCGCGTCGGTCGGGACCATTAACATTGGTCCCGACGCGATGCGACGCGATGCCCCCGATTTTTGCATAGGCTTCAATGTTAAAAAAAAATTTAACATTGAAATGGTGAAAAATTGTGAAAAAATGTGAAATGGGCCAATATGACCCATTTCACATTATAGATGTCCCCGTCGTCACCCCACGATAGACGCCAACCCGAAGCGTGGCGAGCGCAGCGAGCCCGCGAGGGGCGGCGGTACGCGTCCTCCGACCTTTTCATGCCCTACTATCCACTAGGGCGTGGAGTGAGAATATAATAGTGTGGCGAGCGCAGCGAGCCACCGAGCCCGAAGCGTGGCGAGCGCAGCGAGCCCCGCGAGGGGACGCGGATACCTTCACAGTTATACGCGTCCCCTTGCGGGCTTCACAGGTGTCCGTGGCGACGCGGACACCTGTGAAGCCCGCGAAGGGACGCGTTTACCTGTGAAGGTATCCGCGTCCCCTCGCGGGGCTCGCTGCGCTCGCCACGCTTCGGGCTCGGTGGCTCGCTGCGCTCGCCACACTATTCTATTCTCACTCCACGCCCTAGTGGATAGTAGGGCATGAAAAGGTCGGAGGACGCGTACCGCCGCCCCTCGCGGGCTCGCTGCGCTCGCCACGCTTCGGGTTGGCGTCTATTGTGGGCTGGAGTTTACGCGCTTACATTTGGGGGGGTTTGGAATTTTTTTCATTTAATCCAATGTAAAATTGGGTCCCAGGGACCCAATTTACATTGGATTCAATGAAAAAAATCGGGTCCAAAATCGGTCGGTCGCGTCGATCGCATCGCATGCGACCAAATCGCATGCGATGCGATCGACCCGATTTTTCCGACACGACCACCCCGATCTAAATCGGTGTGGCCGTGCTAGGAAACAAGTACCCTTGCCCCATTCTCGGCAATGGTCGAATGTTCCCGTCTGCCAGATCGCCATCCGCCAGAAACCATGTCGGCCTGGTGGCAACGCTGAGATTGGCTCCATCTGTAGCTTTTTATTCCATCCATGGACCTTTTTTGCATTTAGGGATCTATGTACTAGTCCTTGGCGACACATTAAGTGGATGTATATAAAATATCAGACAATCGGCAACTAATTGTCATGTTATAGCCTGTTAGATTTAAGAAAAGACAAGAAAAAAGTACTCTCCTTTGTTTGGGGGCACGCTTGAGTTGAGAAAACTAGTAGTAATGTATGGTTGGCAAATTTAAAACATAACTTTTATTATGTAATTTAAAAAAAAAAACTTTTGTTGACAGACTGACAGACGACAGTCTGTCAGTCTGTCAGTCAACAAAAGTTTTTTTTTAAAATTACATAATAAAAGTTATGTTTTAAATTTGCCAACCATACACTACTACTAGTTTTCTCAACTCAAGCGTGCCCCCAAACAAAGGAGAGTAGTTTTTTCTTGACTTTTCTTAAATATAAGTGTCTTCTACTCTCAGGGGTGCACCTCCACATCTAAGATTTTCATTGTATTCATACTCAAAAATACCTTGTCTACTGTGGATTAAAATACTAATATTTAATTTTTGTCTTCTATATACCCACACATTCTATAGTGCAACTTGTGCGCAGGTTTATTTCCCTATCCCCCCTTCCCAACTCCTACATGTTATAGGCTGTGTTTGGTGGCAGTTATGAGTTTTATGGTTAGTACTTATCTCCGTTCATATTATCTCTCTCCAAGACATAGTACATACAGTAGATCACTTAGTGTATATGAGGATGTCCAGTTACTCCTACATAGTACATGATATGTGTACAATTCAGCATTACCCACTGATTAGTATGCTTGATTCCTCAACATGTGCAATGCAAAAATATGGCAATACAATCTGGTATGTTGGCTTGTGTTTAACCATTCATCATCCCCTAAGTGTTCATACTGAACTTCTAGTCCTCTGACACCTATCTATCTATCTATCTATCTACTGTATGTCATCCTTTTGTTACTGTTGAACTAATGTATATTGACCATCTGGTGTCCGACCTATTGATTGTCTACTTGTCTACCTAGACATTGTCAATCTATTAATCCACACCCATTGTATGGTTATTGTATATTACTTTGAGTGACGGGTTCTCTATTGATCTTTCCAAAATGGCCTTTTGAGTAATGAAGGTATTGGCTAGAAGAGTTATTCGTCCTTTATGGTTTTTCTACATTTACATAAATTTGGAATTCATTGAAAAAGCTTAAAGGCTGAATTCCCATGAAGCCAGATGGACCCTTTTCTTAACTCATTTCAGCTGTATTATCACTTTTTGACTCATTGCAAGGAATGTAAAAGTTGGTGCCTTGTCTCATGGCTTTTCCCAAGAACACTATGGTTTTCTTGAACACATTGTGATCATTTCCAGAAAACAAATCCTGGCTGCTTTCAACTGACATCTTTCTGTTTAAACATTGAATCAAGCATCATCCTTTGTTCCTTCCAAACATTCTATATGTTAATACTGATCTCTTACAAGCAGAAGGGCCCAGAGGTCCACGTGTGAAAGCTTGAAGTACTGTAGAGTCAGGTATTGAAAAGTTCAGGTCAGTTTGGAGAAATACTCTTCAAACATATGTCAAGATATTTGCTAATTTATGTGCCATTTGTGCCAGATCTATGGGGAAGCTGCAAATCATATCTTATCATTTGTCGGATACAGTCTAGAACAATCTATAAAATTATAGTTACAGTAGAATCTAAAAGGATTATCTTGGCAATATCTCCAATTGTACCCTTTAGGAGGAATGATATACAGTATTGCAGGGGTGGCCAAACCGGTCCTCGAGATCTACCAACAGTCCACATTTTCCACATCACCTTGTTAGTCATTACTAACTGTCACATTTTCAAACATACTGCATTCATTCCTACTATAGATCCACAGGTTGCCTGGAAAACATGCACCGTTGGTAGATCTTGAGTAAAGGTTTGGCCACCCCTGCAGTATTGTATTGATCCTAAGTTCTTAACTATGCCGTCTTTGGGTCAAATACATTCTTTTACATATTGGAGGCAAAATTAGCCAAACTATGTATTTATTATTCATGATTTAAAATATATACGGGCAAATGTAATAGCCTTCAAATTCGGCAGACATGCCGGATGCCAGCCGAACTCAGGTTTCTATAAGGGGCCGTCATTTACAAGGAAACCGCAACTGTCTCACTCCTGCAGTAGTGGATTTTACTGCGGGGGGGTGGGGGGAGCATCATTCTTCATTACATGGAACACACTACTAGAGCATTCAATATTGCCTTGTTGCTGAAAAAAATAGCTGTGCCCGCGAGCCCTATCACTGCTAATTTTGCTGTTACTTAGAAGCGATGACAGTTTACACCACTGAGGTTGACCCTGCAGAAAGATACGTGGAGTCAGGGCGAGAACCTGTCATACTTACTGTCATACTCCAGAGTTTTGACTATAACAATTATTAGAATCTGGGAAATAATATATTTATAACTTATAATTATCTTTTTTCTATTATTGTAATCATTTTTATAGTTAAAATTCACCAAATTTGAATTGCTGGTACAGAGACGAGGGCTGAGGCAGTCTGCCTCACTTCTCATAGTCAGAGAGCAGCAGCCAATAATACCACAGAGGAAAAGCTATTCTCCTATCCCCCCAATTGTGGTATTATGCCTGGTGATAGCAGTTACAGTTCATGATGTATTGTTCCTTACCTGTTGTAGTACTGCAGCTTGTGATGGGTAGTGACGAGTCAGGTAGTGCTACCTGACGGCGTGGGTGTGTTGCAGGGATCTGAGTGTTACACTGAGAAGGGGATGTGATTGGCTCCAAGCACATGTGTGCTTCCACAGCACTGATCTCAAAGCATTGTTACAGAACATGAATGAACTGAGTTGATGCATGCACTCTATCCATCATCCATGTCAGATAGGGGCAGGGCTATTTTTCAGCAGGCTCCAGCAGGAACTGAGGCCCTTATTCTAGTTCACTCTTTCTGACAAAATATTTCTTAGATGGACAAAACCATGTGCACTGCAGGTGAGGCAGGTGTTACTTGTGCAGAGATAATTAGATTTGGGTGGGGTTTTATACCTGCCTCACCTGCAGTGCACATGGTTTTGTCCATCTAAGAAATATTTTGTCGGAAAGAGTGAACTAGAATAAGGTTCCTGCTGGAGCCTGCTGAAAAATAGCCCTGGATAGGGGGGGTATGGGTCATTAGGTCTAGAGTGTCTAGGCCGACAGTCAAAAGGTCGACTATTGGTTGTCAGTCAAAAGGTTGACACATGAAAATGGTCAACATGGACAAAAGCTCGACACAAGCAAAAAGGTCGGCATGGAAAATATTGACATGGGAAAGTGTCAACTTGAGTTTTCACTCTTTTGTGTCTATTTCGACATATGTCGACATGGACACCATATTAGTATACCACGTCCCCTTGCATGGCTTGCTATGACTGGCACACTATTATATTCTCCCTCTATGCCCACTGGGATGGTAAAGCATGAACAAATTTAAAAAGAATCATGAGAAACTCATGTCGACCTTTTCCCATGTCAACCCTTTTCATCTCGACCTTTTGAACATGCCAACATTTTGACCACATCTAACTAATATATGTGGACCTTTTTCATGTGTCAACCTATAGTGGTCGTCCTTTTGACTGTCGACGTAGACACTGCCTACATAATAACTGCACACCCAGATAGAAATGAGGAATCTGATTGGACCATATGCAAGCCTGATCCTAATCATACTTTCCTACCCTCTTGGAATGATCGGGAGGGTCCCTAAAATCAGGTTCCCCTCCTGGCCTAACGGGAGGGTTGGCAAGACGGACTGGAAGCCTGGAGAGGAGACTTTCAGCAGCACTTCTGGTGGCGGGGCTTGAGCATGATGTCATAAAAAGTACACAATTATGACAATTTAGCCCCACCCCCTCCTCGGAGACCCACAGATTGCGGTATATAAATGTTGCAGTCGTGAGGGGTCCTCCAGAATCCAGGAGGGTTGCCCTCGTTTCCGTGGGGCTGGGAAGGGACCCGATTTTTGGGAGTCTCCCAGCCATTCCGGGTGGGTAGGCAACTCTGCCTATACTGTATAGGAAGGAGGAGGGCTCCAGAAACTTACTCTATTTAAAGATAACTACATTTCTGCAACAAAACTCTGAAAACTGTTTTCATACCTTGATGAATGCAGGTCTCCCTACTAATATACAGGGATGTAGAGCCCAATCTCTCATCCACTGCAGCAGTGCTGAATGGGTCAGTTACTCACACCATGTGGAAACTACTGTTTGTGCATGTATTCAGCTTGTTGAATAACCCCCTGGATATTTTAGTGAGTCTTTTGTGTGAAAAGACATCTACAATATGGACAATTACTGTCATCAAACATAATTGTACTGGTAAAAAAACACACACATAAAAAAAACACTGTTAAGGAATAAGCAAATAATTAAAAAATCAATTAATAATTCTGCTTTAGTTTTTAAAATCAATAAATTTGCCAAGAAAGAGTGTTAGACTAGGACATACTCACTGTTCTGTAGTAAGTAGCGAATGAGTTAATCAAACATTCTACTATTTTTATATACACATCTGGCACATAATGATATGGAATAAAAAATAAAACAATTTGCCAGAAAATCTGAGGAATCTGCAATGTACTAGGACTTAAATGAAGAGCAGTTTCTGATAGTCTTAGTCCTTTTATATATTTTAATAAATTCACATTATAATAGGCAGTTTGAAAACTGAAAGCACTATTTAAAGGTTTCTGTAGGGAATTTCTGAGCTGGAGCGGATAATTGAGGGGAGGGAAAGTTTTTTCCACAGATTTTCATTACAGTAATAAGACAATTTCAAATGGGGCACTGAGAGATTTCTCCTTGGCATGTTGAATATATCTCTGGTGTGTAACTGTTTCATGCTGGGGCGGCAAAGCCCCAATGCGTTTTAAGTAGCAGCGCTGAAGCCAGGACCTTACTTTTTAGTGCAAGACAAAAAAGACATCTGCGTGTTGAATAATATGTCAGTTAGATCGCCTGGTTATGAGCAAGACACCTAATTATTTGCTTGCTTTTATCCAGTCTTGTTTAATTATTGAGGCGTTCCCCATTGTAAAACCGAATTTTCTGGGGCTATGTAAAAATATGTTAAAAGTAATTATAGTATTGTGGGTCTGATTCAGACCTGGTTGCTGGGCAGCGAGTGTTTAGAGCCCAGCAAGCAGGTAACCTCCGCCCCATGCCACGTGGCATGGTTGTAATTATGCCGCCCATGTGCACTGCTGCAAATGCATTCGCAGCAGTGCAAACAGGGAAACTCCAGTTGGAATTACTCACTATCAAAAAAATTCCCCCTGGTTGCAAGCTCTGAGGGGTAGATTTATAAAGTAAGGATCAGGGGAATATGCGCTATCCCCATGTGTTATGACAGGGGATAGCGTTCCCCTGTTCTATGACACCCGTGATGCGGGTGTTTAAAGGGTGGCAAGGCGGGGCAGGCGGCATAGCGCAGGGACGTTATTTACTAGTAGGAGCCTGCCTCCTACCTTATTTATTAAACTGATTTGTGGGCACGCGCTCTCCTCTTCTTTTCGCCATAAATTTCTGGCACATCAACGCATGCGAACATTACCCGGCGCATGCGCAGTTTTAATTTCAAGACACCGGAGACCAACAAGCAGCGCCGAACAAGGAAAACTGCGAATGCACCTGTGACACATCTTGTGTCAGGGAAACCGGCGCATGTGCAGAAGATGCAGCCGGCGAGGAGCGCACACACGTTATGGAAGGATGCGTATCCCTGATGGGAGGGGATAACGCACTCCCATAACGAACAATTATTAAATAATTAATTTGGGCGATTTGCACTGCAGCTTCACCAGGATAAAGTGGTGAAGCGAAAGTGGATTAATAAAGAACATTATGAACCTGATAATAAATCTACCCCAGAGTAACTTACTTGGCACTGCAAAGGTCATGGTTGAGAAGGATGCCACTGATGACGTCATCGTTCCTCCCTCCCAAGGACCAGGAAATGCCTGTATTTTGTGGGGCACTCCCAGAAAACGCTGGGTTACCACCTCCAAACGGCCACAGGGTGTCAATCGTCCTGTGGGCAGCCAGCGAAGGCTAGCCTTCGCAGGATGTCTTCGTACAGACAGCTTGCGTATGCGCACAACATACCAAGCACATGCGCGGTCATGTTATAATCACTTGTGCTTTTAATGTTATATTGTAGTAACTGAATGCTGATTATTATGCAATGTCCAACCAGAGGTTTGATTGTTTTTTGTTGTTGTTTTTTTATTACTGTATATTTTCAGAAAAGCTATAGTTTTTATTTTTATTTTTTTGCTCAAAAAGGACAGAAATTGAGGCAGTCTTTATTATCCGCACCCGGGCTTGCCATTTTCTAAAGGAAAATAGCTTGTAAAGGCCTTTTAGAATTCCATTCATGTAAGTGGTGAGCATTTTAGGAAATTGCAAGAAATGTCTCACAAATGTCAAAGCAGTTCAAATATGTTCCAAAAAGAGACTGCACGGATGTCACCCTTAGACAACCACCGAAACACATTCAAAACAAAACTTTCACAAGAAGACTCTTCTAAAGATACTCTACTGTTTTTTCAGCATTTAATATTATATAAACTGAATTATTATTGTGTTTAGAAAAAATTCTATGTTTTTTTTGCAAGTACTGCATTAGTATAACGCTCCTTAGTATTGATGGTAATTGGATGATTGCTCAAAAGTTAATAGGTCAATACCATATGGTCAAGATGCACACGGTTGACATAGGCAAAGGGTCAACACAAGCAAAAGTCTATGGTTGACAAATGAAAAGATCGACGTGAGTCTTTCATGATTATTTTTTTCTTAATTCTTTTGACTTCTTTCATACTTTACCTTCCACGTGGCCTCCAATTGGGAAAATGAAAGTTGCATGAAGCATGGCGAGTGATGAAAGTAATGCGTGGGGACGCTTTACATTCATTGGGGATTCATGTGCTCAGATGTCAACACTGACACCCCACAAAAAACAGAAAACCACATGTTGACCTTATGGGGGAAATTTACCAAAATGGATTCGTAGAAAAAAGGTGTATTCGTAGGCAGAAATACACTTTTTTTTACGAATTTGTATTTTCGGGATTTACAATCCCAAAAATACAACAATTCGTAGTCCTAAAGATGGAACATTCGTATTTGTATTTACAAATACGAATGTCTACACCATCGATAGAATACGACAGAAATCACCATTCAAAAGAATGGTGGTTTCTGATTTACTAAGCAGCCGTACTGATAATACGGCTGCTTAGTGGTGTAAAACAGGCATGCAAATACGACAGGAAAATAGAACACCATTTTCATGTCGTATTTGCGTTTTAGCCTGCACGGATCAGTCAGATCCGTGCAGGCTTCGGTGTAAAAAAATAGAAAAATAAATAAATTAAAAAAAAAAACGGCGTGGGGTCCCCCCCACAGCCGAAACCAGCACCAGGCTGACAGAGCCTGGAGCCGGTAATTAAAAATCAGGGAACCCGACAAATAGGGGTTCCCCGATTTTTAACAACCAGCCCCAGGCTCCTGCTCTGGGGCTGGTTCCCAAAATACGGGGGACAAAATGACTAGGGGTCCCCCGTATTTTAAGAACCAGCCCCAGGCAAAACCAGCCGGCAGGGTAATGCCACAGCCGGGGGGAGACTTTTTATACAAGTCCCCCCGGCCAAAGCATTCATCCCTACCGACCAGTCAGCCTGGCCAGGGGCCCTGGGGGAGTGGGGACCCCCCAATAAAGGGGTCCCCCCCCTCCAGGACTTACCTGACCAGGCTGAAGCCTGGTGCTGTCCTCGATGCCCCTGGGCGGTGGGCATCGAGCTGATGGTATGGTGTAAAAAATAGAATAAAAACCATTGTCTTTTACTGGTGAACTATGAGTCCCAGCAAGCCTCCCCCGCAAGCTGGGACTTGGAGAACCACAAGTCCCAGCCTGCGGGGCATTAAAGGGCCCGCTGGGTCTTGTAGTGCCACAGTAAAAGAAAGAGTTAAATAAACACACTGACACACGTGAAAAATAAAAGTTTAATACATACATAACACATACATACTAATACTTACCTTTCTTGATCCCGTAGGTAGCCCTGGTCCTGTGTCGTCCATGTCGGCTGTCTGCGTCGTCCTCCAGGTCCATGTCGACGGTCCGTGTCGTCCTCCAGGTCCATGGCGGTGTCCGGGTCCGAAGAAATCCATGTTGGAGCTGTGGAAGGAAATCCTAATCACCTGGTCCTGCGCTGAAGAAGTCTTCTCTTGATCCGACGTAATCCAGGTAATCTTCAAGCTGTCGCCGGTCCCCGCTGTCTGCGCTGTCTCTGCATCGCGCTGAGGAGAGATGCTGAAGTTTCATATTCGGCGCCTCTCCTCAGACTGAATTCTATTGGCCGCCTAGCAGGCCAATCAGGAGCCGAGAAAGTCGGCTCCTGATTGGCCTGCTAGGCGGCCAATAGAATTCAGTCTGAGGAGAGGCGCCGAATATGAAACTTCAGCATCTCTCCTCAGCGCGATGCAGAGACAGTGCAGACAGCGGGGACCGGCGACAGCTTGAAGATTACCTGGATTACGTCGGATCAAGAGAAGACTTCTTCAGCGCAGGACCAGGTGAGTAGGATTTCCTTCCACAGCTCCAACATGGATTTCTTCGGACCCGGACACCGCCATGGACCTGGAGGACGACACGGACCGTCGACATGGACCTGGAGGACGACGCAGACAGCCGACATGGACGACACAGGACCAGGGCTACCTACGGGATCAAGAAAGGTAAGTATTAGTATGTATGTGTTATGTATGTATTAAACTTTTATTTTTCACGTGTGTCAGTGTGTTTATTTAACTCTTTCTTTTACTGTGGCACTACAAGACCCAGCGGGCCCTTTAATGCCCCGCAGGCTGGGACTTGTGGTTCCCCAAGTCCCAGCTTGCGGGGGAGGCTTGCTGGGACTCATAGTTCACCAGTAAAAGACAATGGTTTTTATTCTATTTTTTACACCATACCATCAGCTCGATGCCCACCGCCCAGGGGCATCGAGGACAGCACCAGGCTTCAGCCTGGTCAGGTAAGTCCTGGAGGGGGGGGACCCCTTTATTGGGGGGGACCCCACTCCCCCAGGGCCCCTGGCCAGGCTGACTGGTCGGTAGGGATGAATGCTTTGGCCGGGGGGACTTGTATAAAAAGTCTCCCCCCGGCTGTGGCATTACCCTGCCGGCTGGTTTTGCCTGGGGCTGGTTCTTAAAATACGGGGGACCCCTAGTCATTTTGTCCCCCGTATTTTGGGAACCAGCCCCAGAGCAGGAGCCTGGGGCTGGTTGTTAAAAATCGGGGAACCCCTATTTGTCGGGTTCCCTGATTTTTAATTACCGGCTCCAGGCTCTGTCAGCCTGGTGCTGGTTTCGGCTGTGGGGGGGACCCCACGCCGGTTTTTTTTTTTAAATTTATTTATTTTTCTATTTTTTTTTACACATTGCAGCCTGCACGGATCTGACTGATCCGTGCAGACTGCTAGAAATAATTCGTATTAGCGGCCGTATATACGGCCGCTAATACGAATTCCTACGACATCGGTGGGTTACAAAGCAGTCGTATATGACTGCTTTGTAAATCCCCCTCCGGAACACGACTTTGCATACGACTTAAACAGTCGTATGCAGTCGTAGGGAAAATACCAATACGAAAAACTAGGTTTTTCATATTGGTAAATTTCCCCCTATATGTGTGTACTTTTTTCTGTTGACCTTTTGCGTGTATTGGCCTTTTCTCAGTGTTGACCTTGCACATGTCAGCATTTTGGGGTCGACTTAAACACACCATAATTACTGTCGACCCTATGATCTACACCCAATATTGATGTATTATAAGAGTTTGCTGTAACAGCATTCAGATCCCACCAGATCCGGATACTGGTCACCACTATCCTTTTTCCTCATGTGACCTAGCATCAGCCATTCCAGTGTCTAGGTTGTTCAGCTGCCAATCTCAGTGTACTTGCAGGTATAAAAAGGGCCAGCTGGGAGGCCTCATGCTACCAGTGCAATGTTGTTCATAGCCTAGCTATGTGTAATCATTCCTTAATCAGAGACTCTGGTGCAGATATCCAATCTGCTGTAGATTGGTTCCAGTCTGATAATGTTCATAATAGTATTCATTGATTCCAATCTGATAGTGTTCATCATAGTAATCATCGGTTCCAGTCCATAGGTATTCTTCCTACTATTCATCAGTTCAAGTCCAATAGTGTTCATCATAATAATCATCCATTCCAATCAGATATAGTTCCAGATAGTATTCATTGATTAATGTCTGATAGTGTTCATCGTATCATTTATCGGTTCAAGTTTGAAGTCTCCATCATAGTATTCATCGAATCCAGTCCGATATTGTCTTTCAGACCTAGGGCCTGATTCTGGATCACTCGCAAAACCAAATTCTCTTTCTACTGGACAAAACCATGCTGCACTGCAGGGGGGGGGGGCGATGTAACATGTTGCAGAGAGAGTTAGATTTGGGTGAGTTATTTTGTTTCTTTGCAGGGTAAATACTGACTGCTTTCTGTTTACACTGCAATTTAGATTTCAGTTTGAAGTACAAACCCCACCCAAATCTAACTCTCTCTGCACACATGTTACATCTGCCCAACTTGCAGTGCACGTGATTTTGTCCATTAGAGAGAGAATTTGCTTTTGTGAGTGAACCAGAATCAGGACCCTAGTCTGTTATTGTTCTTGTCCAATACTGCTCATCAGATCTACTATGTTGGAGCTCCAGTGCATGTCCTTGTGTTCTAATACTTCCCTTCCTTTGTTGAATGTTTCCCTCCTGAACCATGTTAACACCCTTGAGACATTCTTTATTGGCTGGTATTCTTCATTTTATCTAGTTGCCTTTTTCTCCATAGTTCTTGTCCATACCCTGTACTCTGGCACTAATACTGGCTACCCAGGCAGAAGGCGCCACAGGGTGGGCTCCGCAAAATCCAATCTCCCCCGGGGAAAACCACTGGCATATTAGATTCAACAACTCTGTTCTGGGCCTTTATCAACTGCCTGGTATTAACTAGGGTTCCATATTTGGTAACTCTGCTAATCCTCTACTGTATTGTTCAATGTATTGTATTGCAGCTGAGAACAATAGGCCTTCGCTCAGCGTGGCTCACCAAAGATCCAAAGATGGCTAAATGAGGCTGGCTCCATCTGTAGGTGCTAAATAAATAAGAAGTAGAATCTGATTGGTTGATATGGGCAACATCCCATCTTCAATAGAACTCCCAATTGAAATGTACTCCTATCTGTGGACTGTATATACTGTAACTACATGGATACATTGGTGCTGCCATTGGCATACACAATTCCTCTTCTGCCTTAGCTTGTTTATAATTCTTTTAACTCTGGCAGCCAGACTCCTCTCAAGCCTGATCTGTTGCATCATTCATTTAAAAAGAAGGAAGGTTGTAAATAAATCCTTGTTCTAGTCATCCCCTGCTTCTGTGGCTGCTGACTTCAATCTTCAAGACCAAAGGAACTAATGACTTTAAAACTTATTAGTACATTTCTCCAAGCGACAGCCTTGAAAGCACATCAGGACTGCGCCGTAATCTACCAATAACTAGACACCTCCAATTTCTGTTTCATAAACCGATCTGTAATCAGAGAGATCATAAAAACGTTAGTTCTACACGTGAAAAGGTTGACACGAGATTTTCATGTTTTCTTCTTTACGATCCATGTGGACTATGATTGGAAAATGTGGAGAGCGCAGCAGTAGCAGAACGAGGCATCTGGCCCGATGCATGGTGAGCAAAGTGAGCCATGCAAGAGTACGTTCTACACTAATTCGGGACTCATGTCGTCAGGTATCAACATTGACACCAAAAATTGTGAAAAACTCATGTCAACCTTTTCATGTATTAACTTTTTTTCCTGTTGACCTTTTGTCATTGTTGACCTTTTCTGTGTCAATATTTTGTCTATGTCATTGTCAATCTTGTGTCTGTTGACCTTTTGGTGTCACCCTTTTGGCTGTCGACCTGGACACTGTCAACCCTTTGATCCCACCCTACATATAGTTAGGCCTGTTGGGGTGCTGGCAATTGTCAACCTTCTAGTTGATGGGCGGGGAAGAAGGAAATGTGAGCATCATCTAGGAGAGGCAACATGTCTGGTAATCAGAAACAGAATATACTGCACCTCATCGTGGGCGGGATGTGCTAAGCATTGCAGAAGGAAGCCCACTGGCATCTATAGGGTAATGCCGGCAAAAGCTGGTGTTACCCACCACATGCCATCCTCGTAATGCATTGCATTCCGGTGCATAGTATATACATACCTCCCAACTGTCCTGTTTTTTTGCGGGACCTTCCCGTTATTTGGGGACGGTCCCGCGTCCCTCCCGGGGCCAGTAGTTTCCCGCGGCAGGGGAGCAGTTGGGGGGACAACAGAGATGCAGAGAGCAAAACCGGGGGCGTGGCATGAGACAGTGACATTCCTGCATGACCACGCCCCCTTTTCATAGGCCACGTCCATTTTTTTGGGCTGCGCGACCGTCTGTCTTCTCAGCCACCGGAAGATGGGAAAAAGCGTCTTCAATTTCCAGGGTTTTGGCTGCATTTTAGTACATTAATTGTGCTAATTAGATCTGTCACACATTTACCTTTACAGTGTACCAGTTACCTTACCATATGTGCACAGCGAAGAAAGCCATTGTATTGCAGTGGAGACTGCCATTTTCCTCTGCCCACTCATGCTGTGGGCTAATTCTGAAGCAGTAACACTTCTGAAAATATAGCAAATCAATTCACTAGGAATCGGTGACATACACTAACCCAGACAAAACTCACTACAGAATGAATTATGTCATTGAGGTACAAAGTACCTCATGTCTCAGTGAGGAAGAAATGCAACTTCCCCAGCACTGAAAAATGCACTTACAGTCTTGTGTTATATAATCAACAAACAAAACAGAGAAAAAGGAGTCTGAAAATCCTGACATACTGTATACTGTAAGTTTCCTCTACAGCCCCTAGCCTAGTAGTGTGTTGTCATGACTCTCTTTGTTTTCTCCTGAACAGTTTGTCCTGCTATTGTCGGAGAATGGTATAGTTTTACAAGTATTCCGCATTTCCCTTGCAGTCACGTTATTTCTCTGACTGGCCAATTCCTCCTCGTCCTCACTGGCTCATCAATGTTGTATTTAAAGCTCTGTAGTCTGGGCAAGAGCCTTACTGTCTGTTAGAAGACTCTTTGTTTAGAAGTGACACCTAACTAGATGCAGTCCAGAGCTAGAGTGCATTAAACCGTGACAAGGAAAAGACTTTGTAGCCTGCCTAAGTTGAAGTGGTCAAAAAGAATAGATTTGTTTTCTGATTGCTAATGTCGAAATAGCAATTTCTACTGTGGAGAAGAGGTTTTTTTTTTTTTTTTTCGAAAGAACGGAGTCAACCGCACTCTGCTAACATACTGTAAGGATGGGTGTTCTTCTGCCAGTGATTTCAGTTTTTCTGATCCAAGCTTAGCATAGTTACCTCCCCTCCTGCATTGTGCAGGAGGCTCCCTGAAATAACAGCAATCTCCCTCTCTCCCTCATTAGTCTAGAGATCTCCCTCATTTCACCTAGCCCACACTACACTGTTACATTTTTGGGGAAAAGAAGGAATGAGAGACAGATACATTTATATTACAGTATAGTAGCTCTTACTAACTACTCTGGGGCTCATCTACATTTGGATATACAGTAAGTCATTTTAAAAGATTCCTCTCAGATCTAGCAGTGCACACCCACGCTTCTAGGTGCCGTGTTCACAATCTTTTCACAATCTCTCCATATATGGAACTAGCCACGCCCTTTGGGCGGAGCATGACATGCCTCTCAGATCTAGCAGTGCACACCCACGCTTCTAGGTGCCATGTTCACAATCTTTTCACAATCTCTCCATATATGGAACTAGCCACGCCCTTTGGGCGGAGCATGACATGCCTCTCAGATCTAGCAGTGCACACCCACGCTTCTAGGTGCCATGTTCACAATCTTTTCACAATCTCTCCATATATGGAACTAGCCATGCCCTTTGGGCGGAGCATGACATGCCTCCTCAATGGGGCTGTGTGCAAAATTCTGCTACCAGCTGTAATCTCTAACTAGGGTACTTATTTTCTAGCACTGCGCCCGCGATTTTGATTGTATTGATCGGGTCGGAAAAATCGCATCGATCGCATCGCATGCCGACCAAATCGCATGCGATCGACCCGATTTTTACATTGGAATCAATGTAAAATGGTCCCCGAGTCCCGATTTTACATTGATTTCAATGTAAAAAAACCCCATTTTAATAGAAACCCACCCTAATGTTTTAAATGCCCCCCCATTGTTAACGCCACCCCACTATTGATGGCAACCCGAAGCGTGGCGAGCGCAGCGAGCCCTCAAGGGGTGGTGGTACGCGTCCTCCAACATTTTCATACCCCCACTATCCACGTTGGCGTGGAGTTGAATTTATAAAGTGTGGCGAGCGCAGCGAGCCACCGAGCCCGAAGCGTGGCGAGCGGACGCGCATAACTTCACAGGTATACGCGTTGATTGTATGCCTTAAGTACCTTACACTTAAGGCATACAATCAATGAGATGGGCGCCGTGCTAGGAAATAAGTACCCTAACTAGTTTTCAAAAGTAGGCAAGTATTGTATTTAATGCAGGGTGTTCGGAAAGTCACTGTGCACTTTTCATAAAGCAGTGAAAACAGAGTAGTTGCCCATGGCAAACAATCAGCATTGAGGTAACATTTCCAATTTGCATATTGTAAAATTATACGGAGCAGCTCATTGGTTGCCATGGGCATCTTCTTCACTGCTTTACTTCTCCACTGTTTTTATTGCTTTATGAAAAGTGCAAAGTGACGTTCTAAACACCCTGTTCCTTACTACATGCCTGATCAATGTTCATTTGTGTTACTTAAATTATGTTTTCAACTGAAAATTAGCTTTGAAAGTTTATTATTAATAATAATAATAATAATAATAATAATAATAATAATAATAATAATAATAATAATAATTGCTTGATATTCCACGGTGATGTGTAAATAGGTGTAAAAAATTAACATTGATCAGGCATGCTGGAGCCTCACCTCTGTAACTGCCACTGGCAGGGAAGTCCAGGAACAGAGCATTTTGTACCTAATGGAATGGGTCATGTTGGAGGGTATGCAATTCAGCATACTCACTAGTCATTACTGTTTCCCACTCTCAGCTGCTTTTTCTCCTTCATTGAAATAAAGATAATTTATAATCGTAATGTAATGATACGTTTTTCACTGTGGAATATCAAGCAATTATTATTATTATTATTATTATTATTATTATTATTACTATTAAACTTTCAAAGCAAATTTTCAGTTGAAAACCTAATTTAAGTAATTGAAAAATCTATGCCAGAAATATTCATTCACAAATGAACATTGATCAGGCATGCAGTAAGGAACAGGGTGTTCAGAACGTCACAGAATGAAAATGCAGGGACTTACCCGGGAATATGGTCCCAGGATCATGCAGGGCCCCATTTACACCAGCCTACTCCCTGCATTTTTTGGTGTGAGAGGGAGAGAAAACCACCTCCCCCCCACCCTTTAACCGGCTATATTGTTTAACTGGCTATATCTTTGGAACCAACTGCCCCATTTACATTTATTATCATATTGAAGAACTATTGAGTGGGCTTCGAATGATTTTGATCCCGTGAAACTGGGCCGTTTGGTTCCAGAGAAATTTGCCCTCAAAGAACATGAACAGCCATGGAATTACATTTTAGAAATAAAAAAATCAGTTTACCCACAAAAGCTCCAGAACCAATTGACCCATATGGACCAGCCTGGTATCAGATTGAAGGCCCAGCGATTTGGGTTCAAATTGGGTTCTGTGATGCCGGGGGGGGGGGGGGGGGGGAGACTGGCAGCTGTCAGATCCGGTTGGGGGTCGGAATTAGCGGGTCCCATGTTATCTTATGGGGAAAATGTTCCACCTTTGCCCCACAGTATCTCCGGTTTTCGGGGGGCTAGTGATGCAAGTCTGGGCTCCTTGGAAAGCCCCAGTCCTCATCTACAAAATGCGCTATGTCAGAAATTACAGGGGTGACATATGCCTGGGTGCCGCCCCCCCCCCCCAAATCTTCCCATGAGCAGCAGTATTAATTACACAGTAATACAAAGGTTTTGTTAATGAACACTATATAAAAGTGTGATGTGTATATATAGTTCTCAGAAAAACAAATAAACTTTAAAAAAACAAAACATGAAGATCATTATGGATACTTTCTAGGTAAACAGGGCCCTTAATTAATGCGTGGTTGGACTCATTAGCAGCTCTTGTAACAGCAACGTCTGATCAAGATATTTGTGATAAAGAAAAGCTTGTTAACAGCTTAACATTCTCATTTTCCCCCTCACAAATGAACAATTGCATTGTTATGGAAATAGGCTAGGGAAAACAAAATAAGAAATGCAAGATGTTTCTGTTTCTAATCCACATTAGTTCTTTCTGTTGCTGCTCTTTCTGCTGATTTCCCCGAGGTGAATGATGAGGAGGGAAACGCAAGTATTCTGGGTGCAAACAACGGCACTTTGCTATTCAATGAGGTTTGGGGGACTGGATCCACATAGAAAATAGTGGATCAGTCTATTATCTTTTAATCCAACTCTCACCCTACAGTATGATAATATGCATGCTTATATTGTGGTAAGGAGTGTCAAGTAGTTTTATGTTCATTTTATTTAATTTCTTTAAATCTACTTTTTTGTACTATTCTTTACAGAATACAGAACAGAAGGCTGAGCAAGCCTGAAGTGGTATAATTCAAAAGACCGGGGGCGGCCCCATGTGGTGGTTATAAGATGGTGGGATAGCCTTTTAGCTGAAATGGGAAGTGGTTCCAGGCTGATCTTTATAATTGCTAGTGTGCTTTTTCAGGCTTTTTCCTGTCCCTCTGCCTCATTATGCCTGTATTTCTGGGACATTAAAGAAGGGGTTATATTTACTATCTAATCCTAATAAGACATGGTCAAACCCTTGCGCTAATGCTAACTGCAGACCTGCCTTAGCCCTAATTGCAGCATAACACTGATAGATCACAATGTAGGCATGCATAATGTTGACATTGACAACATGTTGACATTTACCAGTGTGGACATGCAGTATGTTTATATGCCAACATTATGAACATGTTGATATTATGATAAAAGTAGTCAACATATTAAATCCTGCGATATACACACTTATATGTGTCTCTGTGCCAGTCTGCCTCAGCTGCAGTGGATCCAGAACAAAATGATGGGAGGAGATTACTATGAGAGGGGGTGGGGTTATATGCCCAGTCTCATGGGAAAATGGGCATGGACATGCAACAAGGGGTGTGGAGAAGAGAGACGACAGGAAGAGGCAGCAGATGACAGGGAGATAGTGTGTGACCTGGAGGCAGTGGGTGACACCTGGATGCTGTGGGTGACAGGAAGGCAATTGGTGACAAAATAAGTGGTTGACAGAGAGAGACAGGGGTGACAAGGAGAGGCAGAAGGGTGACAAGAAGATAGTGGGTGACCGAGGAGGCCATGAGAAATATGGAATCAGTGTGGGACAGAGGCAGGGGTAACAGGGAGAGGCAGAGGTTGACAGTGAGATTGTCTGTGATATGGAGGCAGTGGGTGTCATGGAGACAGTGTGGGACATGTTGTGCCCAGGCTGCCCTCTGGGTCATGGTATAAAGTTCATGTCAGCAGCAGTGTTCAGGGACTTGTGAGAGGTGCCGGTACAGCAATGGCAAAAGGCTGGTTACAGTAGATTGGAGGAGGTGGTACCAGGGATCGCAGTGTGGTGTAGAACTGGGGCACATTGTCCCGAGGAGGCTGAAGAGTCTACTCACCATCATATCATTTACAAAATTATGTAATTCAAGGTCAGAAAATTATTCTTTTTTTAGACCTTTGGAGTAATAGAGTTTTTGCCATTCTGAATGGGCAAACAGCACCTGATACCACTTAATAGATGCCAGAGCCATCATCAGAGGGGGACTGCCAGGAATTCAGTCACGGGACCAGACAGACAGGGTGACCAGGACTGCAGTCTTTGAAGTAGAAATAGTCATAATCAAAGTTCACATTTCCCTTGAATTTAAAGGTAGCATAGCGCAACGAGTGATGCAGACACTGAAGGTCTTACCAGACACACCATGGGTTTGAAAAGGGGAAAAAGGACTCTGCCTATATTATAAGTCACAGGCTCCACAATTTCTGATTGCAGCACTGCTAGATGCCGCAAACACAATACCCTTCACTCATGACCCCCATTACCCACACCTACAGCACATCCAGCCCAAGACATCCCTTCCCACATAATACTTACCATTATGGCCAGCATTGGCTTTTTCATTGCTGCCCTTACACACAGAGATTGACAGGCAGCCGGCATTTGGGGGTGTCACCTGGCTGTTTCCAGGTACTGTCAAGGAAAAATGCAGGAGGACCCAGCCAGTATCAGGGAGGACCTCTGATGTCAATTCCTACCCCATTCAGCCAGTTTCTTCCCAGCTGCTAAGTAAGTCCGGGGAAACTTGGCCACTACACACACGTTGAAAATTCTTATATGTTGAGTGAATGAAAAGGGATTTGAAATTTTTTGCTATTGGCAGCCTTGCACATGGGCGGAATATCACTCTGGTGGGGCGGTGGCTAAATTAACGCAAGGGTCTGCCCTTTAGCAGCCCTGTGATCTGGTCTGAATTAGGCCCTTAGTTTGAGTTTGCTCCTACCTCTAAAACAGAAACTAATGTAAAAAAAAATCTTTGTGTTGTGTGCAGAAAAGTAAATGGTAAATTATTTGGGTAGTACAGTAATAAAATGTGTATAGGTGAAATAATAAAACATAATTCAATTTGGTTTTAAATTGCCAGAAAATGAGATGCGTTAAGAGAAAATCACTAGCCAAGTCTTAAATAAGGTACAGGCACACAAAAATGTTGCAAATCCATCTGAGCAGGCAATAGGAGTCATCAGTGTAATTTACTAAGATGGGAGTTCTATTGAACATGGGATGTTGCCCGTAGCAACCAATCAGATTCTATCTATTATTATCTAGAACAGACATGTCCGAAAGATGGCCCTCCAGCTGTTGTGAAACTACACATCCCAGCATGCATTACCATAGTTTTAGCATTCCATAATAGCAAAACTGTGGCAAGGCATGATGGGATTTTTAGTTTCACAAGAGCTGGAGGGCCATAGATTGGACATTTCTGATCTAGAAGATGCTCAATAAATCAAAAGTAAAATATGATTAGTTGCTAAGGGCAACATCCCATCTTCAATAAAACTCAGATCTTAGGAAATTTACACCACGTAGAGATGGAGCCATTTTCATTCATCCTGACAGCACGCCATTCGCCAAGAAGGGGACATGTATGCGTGTGAGAGGCTTGCGTGCCCCATTCACGGCAACAGGACACATGAGTGTACAAGTCACTTGTGTGACCCCCGTCTTACTGAATGGCGCATCAAGACAGATAGACACGGCGCTCTGTCGGGATGAATGAAGATGGCTCCAGCTGTAGCTCAATCCTCCTGAATTTTGTGGATACGAACTCAAATTTGGACACGGTCCGGATCTTCCCACGGTTTGGAATTCGGATTTTAAATCCAATTTTGTCCATAGCAACCAATCAGATTCTGTCTATCATTTTTTAGGATGCAACAGAGAAATGAAAGAAAGATTCTGATTGGTTGCTATGGACAACAATCCCTTTTTCTTTTCATTTTTAGAGTTTTGATTTGCAAAAATGACATGGTTTGAGCTGTTTTTCTTTCTTGATTTTTATGGATTTCTATCAATGAATATCGATTTTATTCTTCAATATTAAACCAATCCCAAATCCATATCCGAACCACCAAAAATTGAGGGAGGTTTTGCAAAATCAAAACACGAGGACGAAATTAGAACCAAAACTTGGGGTCCAAGCACATCTCTAACTCTATAATTTAACATTTCAGACTGCAGTAAACCTATTTCTCATCCAGTAATGAAATCTAAAAGTACAATAGAGCAGCGCTTCCCAGATCCAGTCCGTACAACGTATTAACATTGCATGTTTTCCGAGTCCTCATAGAATAACAAATTAAAAAAATTAGTATGACCTATGGAACTTTTAAATCGGGTCAGTCAGTAGTCAATACATCTGTGCTCCAGCAAGGAGATTAGGAAAACATGCACTGTCAGTGTGTCCTGAGCACTGGATTCGAGAATCACTGCAATAGAGCGTAAATGAGAAATACGTCTTATAAATATACTTTTCGCTCTGTTCTAATATTTTATCTTTGGGTAAATGCCTGTGGGAGACAAGACTTTTACACACAGCAGGAAGCTATGTTGTTCTTTGGAGATACCCTCTTTGCTTTCGCTCACTCAAACAAATATCTGAAAAGAAAGTAAAATAATTCTGTAATTCTACCTACAATGGGATATAAATGGTGCAGATACAGGAGGGGAGGCAGACATTTGTAGCACACACACATACATACAGTATAAGAAAAGGTCAAAGCTTTATTGACAACTGGAACCCTGATGGTGGCCATTAACTTCTGCTTGTAGAATATGCCGCCATAATATATATTCTAGAAAGAAATGTCCATATATACATATATAAAGGGATACAAATAGAAAATGTAAGGTACTGATGAAAAAAGGATTGTACTGTACCCCTACTGTACACAGAAGCAGTGTCAGACTGGGACGTGGAAGGTCCACCGGGGAATGCAGTGATAGGGGCCCATGTTTAGGGGTGTGACTAATCCCCAGAGGCAGTATGGTCAGTTGCCACAGAGGTTCGATTTACCCTTAGAGAGTGCAATATCAATGCAGATATAGTAAATACTGCTAGCGCAAGCATACTGTATAAAATACACTATTGACCCAAGAGGCGGTAGGGACCCAGGCAGTCGGGCCTACCAGGGAGTGCCCCTCTGGGCCAGTCCAGCCCTGCATAAAAGGACCAGTCAGTTCTACCCGTGACATTTTTCATAAGGGCGGAATAAACCTCACCACCTACAATCCCATATGCAAAGCATGAAAACTTCCACTGCCTCTTGGTGTGGATTCACATGTATGTCCTGCTCAGACATCATGAGGGTAGGAACAAACTGCGATGGTCATGAGAAGCTGGGTAAGAGCAATAGAGGTAAGTAGGGATGCGATGCAGCAGCAAAGGCATTGCCCCCTATGGAAAAGTTGTTGTCTAATTAGAGAAATGGGCCTGCTGAGAAGGGTGCCCAGGGCTTTGTTGGTAAAGATGAACTTGGCTGCAAACCTCTTCTGACCCACCTATGATTGTGGGCTGGATCATCGGTGCCAGCAGGGCCCTTTGTAAGTATGGGCCCCTTACCGATGGATCCCCTGTAATACCTAATGGTGGCCCTACATATATTCATTTAAAGGAGCATATTGCTTTGTAGCTCCAATGGATAAACTGTGCAGTAAAGCATTCACAAATGTAATTAGTGTACTTTTGAATAATTACAGTCCTGTGCGATCACTTTGGGACTATACACCTGAATGTGCTGTACCTCTTTTCCAATTTTACTCTGTGCAACGCAGAAGCTGAACAGTAAATAATTAGTCCCCAGAAGTTACTTGGTGTCTACAAGGGCAACAGAAGTATCGGCAAAATGTACTGAGATATAACCTATTGGGATGGTGAATAACAATGTTACAAAGAAAGCTTGTGCAGAACCGAACAATTGCAGAACAGAAGACAAGTGGGACCCTGGTAAGCTCTGATTAGATGCTCAGAAGGGACACAGCAAATTGCATACAATAGCGACTCGCCTCACTTAGTTATGACATTTTTTTTTCTTTTTTTGCAACACATGATAATTATAGCGGTAAAATATTATACAGTTCGGTGGGATGCCATGAGTGTGTGATTTGAAGGATTATCAAGAATGAGCAGGGTCTGATTAAGGGTTCCAGCCACCCTAGGCTAATAGACAAGTGGCCGACCTCCCCATACATTAATTATACTTTCTCTTTCTACGTGCACAAAGCCAGGGGTTTTATGCTTGTTGCCAGGGGTTACATATGTTCCCAGGGGTTTTGAGCTTGTAGCTGGGATTACATGTTTTTTGCTTGTTTCAAGGGGGTTTCTTGCTTGTTTGTCAAGGGGCTCATTGCTCGTTGCCAGAGGGTTTCATGCACCAGCACTCCTGGAATACACACTTCTGGGCAACACTGGGCGTACAGCCGTTCCCTGACGGACGCTAGAGGTCTAGAAAGCAGTGGCCATTTTTGGTTTAGCAGATTCCGGGCTAGATGTACTAAGCCTGAAAAGGGATAAAATGGAGAGTGATAAACAGCCAGCCAATCAGCTACTACCTGCCATGTCACAGGCTGTATTTGAAAAATCATAGGTACCTGCTGATTGGTTGGTGGTTTATTACTCTCCATTTTATCACTTTTTAAGGGTTAGTGCACCTTACCATCTGTTCACTCCCCTGCAGAGACCTGGCTCCCCTCACCACGGATTCAAGTATCCCCCAGGGCCCAGCACTCCAGCCTGATCAGCCTGATGGTTTATTATTGGTTGATCATGTCCTGGGAATGAGACATCAAGCAAAACTGATGGTCTAAAAAGCCTGATAATAGTTAACCATATAAAATTATGTCTTCAGTAATAAATCTGAGAATGTTGTACCAGCTAGCTTTCAGATGTACTAAAGAAGAAGTCTATCATGATGTAATAATAAATATAGGGAGATTTATGAAACCTTTGAGACAGATAAAGTGGTGTTTGAGGGGTCTATTTACTTAGCACTGGAGAGAGAGATAAAGCACTGACCAATCAGCTCCTAACCAATCAGGTACCATTTTTGAAATACAGCCCGCAACATGGCAGTTCGGAGCTGATTGGCTGCAGCATTACCTCCATCCACCTTATCTCAACGTGCTTAGTACATAGACCACCAAGCTTCATAAATCTCAATGAAGGGATTAAAAAAAGCCAAGCTCAATCTGCATCTGGTCAAATGCCCTGAGCACACTACAATCATCTTCCAGCGTTATGTTGTTTTATGATTACATAAATTCTAAGGAAGTTACTACACTCCCTTGTATCCACCATATCAATGACAGCAATCAGTCATATCCCCAGGCATGTGACTTCTCTGACAATAATGATTATTTAATATAAACGGTCTATCTTCTAACTTCTTGACTCAGTGAGGATGTAATTAATCTCCTCCAACTGCTCAGAATTGCAGACTTCAAGGGGAAAGCAACAATGTTCCTCCCTCATCCCATAGAGATTTATTGTAACAGATGGTTTTTGCTCTAAATCCATATGGAAGCCAGGGACCCCTTCCATCTTGGCCAAAATAATCAGTAATAGATGTCTTGCAGATTTCCTCTATGTTCTCAGTGAGTCACTCGTTGCTGGAAAGATGCAACATGAAGCAGGAATGGGGAGAGAGAAATAAATATTACTGTGATTGCAGGCGGAGCATGTTGGAGGGGCGAATGTGCTATGGGACACCTGTATATGATTTTTAATTTTTTTAGTGCTACTGTATCCAGGAACATTAGCAAGTATGTTTCCAGGGCACATCACATATTCACAAGCGAAATAATTAGCGCAAGATCACTTACAGTTCTGCATTAGCCACAGCATGCTCGGCAAGCTGCAGAACGTGGGGGCAGAGATCAGGGACTGCAACAGTCCCCATTCCCACCGCCACTCTCCTACTTCATTAGCTGTAGCATGCAAGCATACTGCTGTATTTGGGGGCAGAGAGAGTTCTGATGGCCCTTATGAGCAAGCTTCGGCTTATATGGGTGGACAATAGCCTTGGAAGCAGCCTGCTATTGACATACAGAAAGGCTGCAGTTGCATTCAATTCCCAAATGGCTTGATTCATGTTTGTAAAGATTTGCAATGAAGCAGCTGTGTAATTCTACTGTAGCAGGAAGCGTGTGGACGAGAAAGCTGCTAAAGCGCAAACCTTCAGTCACATTGACTTTTTCACTATAGAGACTTCCTGTTTGCATTAGCGAGAATCTGAGTGCTGTGTATGATGATGCGACCTCGGATCACCATCACTTCCATTGGTTGCAAATCGCAATGGTTTTAGGTACTGAAGCTTACACCAGCTGGCCGCATGCCTTCAAAGTGTGTGCCAACTCCACTCGCTGTTAGTGACATCTCAAGTGTGGCACAGGCACCCAAATATCATATATTTGTGGGATTTGGGTGATTAGACAGCGCTCTGAGAGGGCAACTCTTAGCTGCCTGCACTGGTGGGTGGGGAAGTCCTGTTCGCCCCTAGATCAGGCAATATCAAAATGAGGGTAGTGCTGGTACTCATGGGTTGGGGTAGTAAATGGGTGAATGTCTGCTGGTTCCAACTGGAACTGGGCTAAGTGATGTTTGATGTCTGGAACAATAACTGTGGGCTGGGTGTTGTTGTTAAATGTCCAATGTAGTTCGTAAATTGATGGAATAAATAGTGAAACTGTCCCACGACGGGCTGCTACTCACAGCTGGTAAACTTGAGGCTGGGGGTTCACCACTGTTGGCCTTTGCATCTGTGTTGGGCTGGATGTGGGTACCTCCGGTATAAGGGTATGGATCAGTACAATTGTGTGCGTACAGGAAAAAAATAGTGGTTGCTTACCAGGTGGTGTTGGTCGATCAGCATGCTCCCTTGGTTGTAATGCAGTGGGGTTTAGGGGATGTGAGGGAGGAAGTGAGGATAAATAAAGATTGAGAGCTAGTGCTTAAATAAAAGCACAGTTTATTTAAGAGCTTGCTGTAGTTAATACAGATGGCGATAAAGAGCAATTAGGTGTACAGTGAGCACACTGCCTAATGCATATATGATACCAATATGTGGGCTGGGGTGTCTGTCCCAAACGTGTTTCGTCCTGATAAGGACTTTCTCAATGGTGGGGGGCACATTCAGACTAATTCAGACTCACTTATTACAAGCAGCAATAGCCAGAGACCTGACTTTTTTTGTTCCAAAATCAATTACAGGCTTCGGAAGTGTAAGAGGGATATTTATGAAAACTACTGCAGAGGAGAACAGTGGTGTTATTATATATTGCTCTCACTGTTATTAGTTTAGAACTCGAAAGCCAATATTTGACTGATTGCTACAGCCGCGAATGCTGCAAACAATAGGGTTGCCTGCATGAATTTCTATCAAAGTCTCAAATTGGCACAAACGTTATGGAAATAAGAACTGCAAGCCATGTACCTGGTGAAATGTCCTGTGTGTCCTGCCGGGCCAGGTGCGTCTCACCGGGAAGTGAGACACACTGGGCCCGGCAGCACACACAGGACACGGAGATAAAAACAGGTTCGCTCCCACTGTTCACCCCACCATTGAGAAAGTCCTTATCAGGACAAAATGCGTTTGGGACAGCCACCCCAGCCCACATATTGGTATCATATATGCATTAGGCAGTTAGGCAGTGTGCTCACTGTACACCTATCGCCATATGTATCTGTAACTACAGCAAGCTCTTAAATAAACGGTGCTTTTATTTACGCACTAGCTCTCAGTCTTTATCATCACCTCCTCCCTCACATCCCCTAACCCCTACTGCATGGAACATGTTACAACCAAGGGAGCATGCTGATCGTTCAACACCATCTGGTAAGCAACCACTATTTTGTTCCTGCACACACACAATTGTACTGATCCATACCCTTATTAGAGAGGGGTCGTTCTCGAATGAACCGAATCTTTTGAACGAATCCCATTCATGGACGAGTGAGCCGCTGATCCCAAAAAGGTGATCCATTTCAGTTTCGTTTTCCATTACAATGTATTTTCTTGATCTCAGTGCTGCCACCTGTGGCAGCTAAGAGTTACTACCTCCAGAGACTGAGTACAGTGCTTTGACTACAAGTGATAGAAAGATTAGCTGCTGCTGCCAGGGATGGCCATCGGTGCAGACGCCATCGATGGTTGCCATCGATGGTGATTCGGCACCCAGCCATCGATCAGTGTTTTTACTCGGTCATGTATATTCCCCTTTTTTTAAAAAGCGAGCCGAGGATCCGTCTAAAAGATCGGTATCTTCCCATCGAGAGATCCGTCGGATCCCGGCTCAGCTTAATGATCCGTTTTGACCATCTCTTACCCTTATACCGGAGGTACCCACATCCAGCCCAACACAGATGCAAGGGCCAGCAGTGGTGAACCCCCAGTCTCAAGTTTGCCAGTTGCACCCATATCCAGCCCAACACAGATGCAAGGGCGCAAGTGGTGAACCCCCAGCCTCAAGTTTACCAGTTGTGAGTAGCAGCCCGTCGTAGGACACTTTCACTATTTATTTCAAATGTCCAATTTACGAACTGCATTGGACATTTAACCACAACACCCAGCCTACAGTTATTGTTCCAGACATCAAACATCACTTAGCCCAGTTGGAACCAGCAGACATTCACCGATCATATATTTGTACCCAAACCATTGGGTTAGCATGCAAACATATATTAGGCCCAACTTGCACCGTTGAACAGTGTTAAGATGTGTGGCAGGACTTTCCACTGTATCCCCCCCCCCCCCCCCTATATCCGGCGTTATCTGTATTTCACCAGGTACATGGCTTGCAGTTCTTATTTCCATAATGTTTGTGCCAATTTGAGACTTTGATAGAAATTCATGCAGGCAACCCTATTGTTTGCAGCATTCGCGGCTGTAGCAATCAGTCAAATATTGGCTTTCGAGTTCTAAACTAATAACAGTGAGAGCAATATATAATAACACCACTGTTCTCCTCTGCAGTAGTTTTCATAAATATCCCTCTTACACTTCCGAAGCCTGTAATTGATTTTGGAACAAAAAAGGTCAGGTCTCTGGCTATTGCTGCTTGTAATAAGTGAGTCTGAATAATTGCAATTTTTATATCCCACATATTGCCATTCTAAACTTCCCGATATGAGCAACTGTTGTACAGTTACATTTGCAGCTATTTCAAGCATGTCCTCACATTTGGAATAAAGCTCGGAAGTGTCAAGTATTCGTCTGCAATTAGAGCTTTGTTAACATGATGTCTTTTTAATTGGAAGAAACACCTAATTCACAGGCATTGTTGCTTTGGGAAGGTAATGTGTCTTTATGCGCAGGTAATAACATCTCCCTAGCACAGAACCCAGCGCTAGTCACACTACCTGATAGTAACGGCAAGTCTGTTGCTTTCTTTATGTTTATGTCTTTGCTGAGTGGAAGGTATGATTCACGCAGCTCAGTGGTAGTCCACTCTCCACAGCAGAGATAACAGCAGTGCCCCCATTATAACGCTTAACCATATAATCACAGTGAGCCAGTTCCTCAGCCCAACCGCAGTAGAATTATGCAAAACTTGGAAAGCACTTAGACCTGGAGACCAGCGAGGTAAAAAAATAAAATAATCCAGCAAAACAATATACATTCTTTATATTTCATATACTCCTGCTGTTCACAGCTGCAGGGCACCGCAGACAAGCGCTGAATGTTGTGTTTAATGGCAGTGCATTTGGCTACAAATTTAAATCCTACGTTCTTGTTTTTTTTTCCCGATGGTCAATTTAGATCACTTAAATGCTGGCATTGCAATTCTCTTAAAGCATTTTTATGCACTGCTAAGGCAGAATACAATATGTATGCAGGGGTCTGCTGTGTACATGTAAAGAAGTTTAAAGGACACAGCTGCATTAACAATGAGACGAGTACGTCATCTAACTGCAGCAGGTCTTTTTACAAGCAGGTTTCATATGAAGTTTTCTAGTTTTTAGAAAATCACTTGGACAAGACGCTACCAGATCCTCAACCACTGTATCTTGTTGTGTTAATGAAAACTGAATGAGGGGCTCTGGTGTGACCTATTTGGAATATGTAGCAAACTAGTCTTTAAGGTGAATGGCACCATTATACACCCGGAAACAATAATGTGTTATGTAATTAACCTTTTGGTTTATTTTCCTGATTTACATGTCATAAATTCTGCAAGCTGTGAAAACCGACCTCATCGTCCAATGGCGTTGTCCGGCTAAGCACCAATCCTTGCTATTGTAATATAACCAGGAATGCGCCAACACAAACCTGATGGTTAGCATGCATTTCCAGTGGTGTGCAGAATGGGTCCTGTGTCCTAACACGCAGATCCCTTTATGTCCCAGCCTGATTGACAGGCTCATTCGGTTGGGGGAGGGGAAGGGGCAGTGTCAAAATCAGTGTCTACATCTGGCGATTGACCTTGCATGCGGACTTGAGACAGAAATCTGAGTAACTTGAAGATTACCCAGAAGACTGATGGCCATGCAGAGTGAACCAATGTTGCAACTTGAGATACAGTACACCATCGGATCATGGATTTGGGCAAGAGGTGTCTATATACCAGATGCCTCCTGATGCATTAGCTTATGAGCTAATGGTATTGTACAGCAGCTTCCTTACAACTGCACAATACCATACAAGTCTGAACAGAGCCGGCCCTAGCCTAAATGACGCCCTAGGCAAGATTTTGGTTGGTGCCCCCTACCACCGCCACTAGTTCCGCCTCTGACCCTGCTCCCCTTTCCCAGTACCATCAACAATCATCATAGCAGTCATCATTTTGGTGCTCCTACCCGCAATATTTTAAATAGAAACAGTGCACACATTTGGTGCACAGCCCAAACAGGGGTGTGTTTTTGCTGGGAAGGGGCATGGCCACACAATAGTACCCCCAATTCACATTATGTCACACAGTAGTGCAACTTTATTCACATTATATCATGCGATGGTGTCCCTTATTCACGTTAGTACCTTATTCACAGTAGTACCACTTTACCTTATATACATTTTTCCTCACATTATTCACATTATACCCTTAGAAAAAAATCCTGAGAAAATATTGTATTTTAAGCACCTCCATGGCCACACTGCAACCCAGCACAAAGCAGTGTGTGCTGGGCAGAGGAGAAGAGCTTCAGCTGCTGCTGACTTAAGGGGAGGGGGCCCGGGGCCCCCACTGGGCCCTTCCATCAGACTTTGGCCTGGGTAATTTGTACCCCCTACCCCTTTCTCTCAGCATCCCTGATAATACCACACAGTAATGCCGCTTACACATGACACACATTATTAATGTCCTTATAACCATAATGCCCCTTACACATTATGCCAACCTTTATTAATGCCCTTCATACACATAATGACACACATAATGCCCCTTACACATATGTCGCACATTAATAATACGTTTATACTTGACAAAAATAATGCCCCTTACACATATGCCGAACACTATTGCACAGCCAACCCACCCGCAGACAGCACTCGCACAGCCGCTAACACTGTGACCTCTGCCTCTGCTTGGATACAGATGTTTCCTCATACATCTTGACTCAATAGGCCATGCAGCTCCTGGCCAGTTCTGCTAACGTTGGGTGCCTTTTTTGCTGAAAATTCGTCTTATTTGCATTGTTATGACCAGCACACACAAGGAGTTTCCAATGATTAAAATAATATGCGGCATGCCTATATTCTGTGAGCGACTGTGGCTGTACCTGCATACGGAATGCTATGTTACAGTGATTTCCATGAATACACTATTTCATATGCAGATACAGCCTCACTCACACACAGAATATAGGCATGCTGCATATCATTTTAATCAGCAGAAGCTGCTGATGCCCCTAGGCATTCCAAATGCCCTAGGCAATTGCCTAGTTGGCCTATGCCTAAGGCCGGCTCTGAGTCTGAATCAGACCAAAGTGATCTAATATATAAATAAAATGGAGCAGACAGATTCTTTCTCATATGGCTTATTTCCTATATGATTATTTTCAAAGAGGAATTGTAATTGAGTACTAAAGAAGTAGGCAACAGTCTTTATAGCACAAAGGAAGCAGCATGAAATTAGAAAATCGTATAGTTTCAGTAGAGACTTAACTTAGCTGGGTGGAAAGTAGGCTGAGAAATCCAGAGGTAATGGACTTACCACCTATACAACTTCCCCACTTCCTGCGTACAGCGGGAAGTGGGAAAGCTGTATAGGTGGTAAGTAGAGTTAGGATAGGTTGCCAGACGATGGCAGGGAGGATTGGCCATAGGATCACAGGGAAGATTCCAGGTGGGCCAATTACATAAAAGGAGTGTTTAGTTAGCTGATATGTGGCTCCACCCCCTGCATGAGAGAGTCCACTGAACTCATTACATACAGTACGATTGTTCCCATTCATTCTGTTATTCCACCTCTGCAGTACAGCACCTCTGCCATCCAGTGATGCTGGCATGGCCACAAACACCATGTTATAACTCTGGTGCTGCCCATGTCGGCTCACTGGCCACTTTTAGTTCCCAATCCGCCACTGGAGGGTACTCAATAGGTGGCTAGCATAGAAGCAAATTAATGTGATGGTATGTAGTTTTGATTCAATTGTTTTAATTTAAATATAAGCCTCTGTGCTATTCTAACGATCTGAGACTACATTTGTGAGATTGTGCAGTATAAATTCTTTCGAACGGCTCATTATTTCATCAGATCAAAGCATTCCAGGGGCTAAAGAAACTTAAATGTTTCCCCAAACGTAGAAAGGCAGCTGTCAATCACAAAACCAAGATCTTTAGTGAGAGCAGAACCTGCACCCCGGCTCACATTCTCATTTCAAAACCTTTCCCAGCAGCCGGCATACTCTTCTTCTAATGACTTAGAATTTATTAATATACGCTTAAGCTTCCTGTAATTACCTGCATCTTAATTTCCCATTATTATTCAATATGTGGTGTCAGACAAAAGTATAATATTGTTTGGGAGAAACACACACTGCTTAATATATCTCTTGCCAGGGTGAATTGCAGAGCTCTTAAAAGTTTTTTTCTTTCCTCCACAAGGAATTAATCGGTATTGTTGATAGTAATATGTAACTATGGTACAGTGACTGCAAGTCTTAGGGGGGTATTCAATGTTAGTCGTGCTCCCGTAGCCATCTCCCGACGGGGGAGATGGCTGCGGGGCCCTATTCAATGCTGTCTTCCCCGAAAGCATTGAACAGGGGTTCTCAGCAGAACGAGCCCGACATCACAAGCTGTCGGGCTCGTTCTGCTGAGAAAAGCCGGAAATAGGCGAGATCCCGGCCGGAGCTCATCTATTTCCATCCTCAGCTAGCGGCTATGCCACTTTCTCGCCGCTCTGCGGCCGGGACATTGAATCCCGACCGCCGAGCTCAAGTCGAGCAAAGCGAGAACGGGACAGGGGCACGGCTGTCGAGCTTGCTTGACAGCCGTTCCCCTGACATTGAATACCCCCCTTAGCAGGCCAGCAATCGGCTCTCCCAAAATTTAGCTGATTTAAAGTAACCCTATAAATACAATACAGCCACAAAAAAATCTTTTGGGGTCCAAGGCAACATACTTATTTGGGAGTGCTTCCCCTCTTTTTATCAATAAACCTTTAAAATGGGTTAGCATAACATAGATGAGTGTCGGCATCCTGAAACAAAACCAGTTAAATATGTACATTACTTTTGTGTGTCCCCTGTACAGATGACACTTGGTAAGAGGTAGCGGTAGCTAGATATTGCAAAGACCCAACCAACCGGAGCTTTTGGTGACACCCCCTACGCCCCCCGGGAGGCCGTTAAATCCCTATACACACTACACAATTTTTTTAACGATATATCATGTCTGTACGCTCCTTCACATTGTTGACAACACCCCTCTCCATCGTTAGAACATGCAGGTCAGTTTTGGCTATGAGGTCAACTACAGTACTTGTAGTGAAGCCATAGGTGATGTCACTGTGTGCTGTAGGCACAATATCGTCCACTGGTGGTGGTGGCACAGCCGGTATCAATAACAAAATCAGTTATGCCGCGGGTCGTCTAATGTGTACACGGCTTAACACAGGGGCACTAGGAATGTGAAAAAGGTTGGCTATTATGGCGGCTGGGAAGAGGAGTCACTGAGCCTAGGCTAAGAAATGATGCTCTGCCAGGATTTCATTGTGGGGAATGCTATGTGGAATTGTATACTTTACCACATAAGATATCATCTACAGCTGTGTCAGGGTGATCTGGAACCCAATATCTTCACACAGCCAATGATGCCTAATAGATGCCATGGCTATATCTTCAGTATCATTGTAGTTCTGGTGCGCTACAGTATCTATATAATCAACTGAAGCCTAGGAGAGATATAGAGTTTGTCTAGTAAATATGACTAATAAAATAGCACATAATTTCCTTACAACCTGTTAATAATTATTGATAATGAATATATTCTTAGCAGGGAGTCTAGTCCCCGGATTTCTTGTGTACAGTATATAGTTTTTATCTGACAATGACAGCATTAAGCACTTATGCTGTAGGACAAATGATGTTACCACCAGTGAAAGTTGTAATGTTCTACACAAAAATGTCTTCGTTTCCAATAGATCACAGGCAGGGCCGGATTAACAATGGGCCTGATGGAGCTACAGCTCCAGGCCCACTCTCCATATAGGCCCATTTTGTAGCTGAGGGCCAGGGCTTTCCAACAAGCCCAGCCCCGTGTTGCTAGCCCCTAGGGAACCGGAGATACCGCCAGGCAAACCTGGAACATTTTCCCCATAGAATAACATGGGACCCACTAAGTCCGACCTCCACCCAGTACCAACGGCTGCCAGCTCCCCCTCCGGCATCACAGAAGCTCGAGGTTGATCTCATTCGAACCCAAATCGCTGGGCCTTCAATCTGATACCTGGTCCATATGGGTTCATTGGTTCTAGAGATATTGAGGGTACAGATGGGGCAGGTCCCATCTTGGCAGGGGATGGTGCTGGCGTCGCCAGCCGCCATCCCCCGCCAGCGCCATGGCGATGGTGAGAAGGGGACGCGCGTGCACGAGAGGCGCGCGCGTCCCCTTCCAACGGCGCTTCCATCCGTTCCCCCGGGGTCCCCGCCGCCTGCCCGCATCCCCCCCTAACCCTGTCCGTCTCCCTGAGGCAGAGACGGACAGGGTTTCCGTCGCGCTGGCGACGGAGACTGAGACGCGCATGCGATCCGCCAGCCAGGATGGGAACTGCCCCATCTGTAAACCAATTTTTTTTTTTCATTTCTGGCTGTTCATGTTGTTTGAAGACAGATTTCTCTGGAACCAAACGGCCCATTTTCACGGAACCAAAATCATTTGAAGCCTACATGTAAATGGGTCAGTTGAAGATATAGCTATATATAGATATGGCCGAAGATATAGCTGGTTGTTTAAAGGGGGGCGGGGGTGGTTTTCTCTCACCCTCACAATGCAGAGACTAGGCTGGTGTAAAAGGGGCCAGTCCGGGAATGTCCCTGTATGATCCTGGGACCATATTACCGGGTAAGTCCCTGAATTTTCTGGTGTGAAAGGGGTATTATTTTAAATAGCCGGGACATGCAGTGCTCTGAATACAGCCGGGCAGCCCCCTACTCACTGCTCGGCTGTCAATGGCTGTCATTTCTGCCCGTCGGTGCTGTCCACCAGTTACCGCGAGCATGTATTCCCCCTTGGCAATGAGCATGTAATCCCACATGGCAATGAGCATGGAACCCCTGGCAATGAGCATGGAACCCCTGGCAATGAACATGTAGGTAAGCAACACTTACTGACTGTTTGTAGCATAATTTTTAATAGGCATTATGGTGTTTGGCATAATACGCAATGAAGATTATGGTGTGAGGCTTAACATGTAATGGGCATTATGGTGTAAATTTTTAATGCGCGCCTTCGGCAATGCCCCTATTTATGAAGCATATTGTGCATTATTGCTCAATCTGTTTGGTATAGTGCAGGCATGTCCAAACTATGGTCCTCCAGCTGTTGTGAAACTACAAGTCTCATCATGCATTGCCACAGTTTTGCTATTAGGGAATGCTAAAATGATGTCAAGGCATGCTTGGATGTGTAGTTTCACAATAGCTGGAGGACCACTGTTTGAATATGCCTGGTATAGTGTGTATTTTGGCTCATGCCTCAAGTCATGTAGCAAATGTGAATTTTGCCTTAATCTGTGTGCCATAGTGTGAATTTGGCTCAATCAGTGGGAATTTTGGCTCATTCCATGTGGTATAATGTGTAAGAGGCAAGTACAGTATAAGGGGGTTACGGTACTTATATGTTAGTTGGGCACCCACTAAGCTATTTGCTTAGTTTTCCGTGTCCCCTCGCGGGGCTCGCTATGCTCGCCACGCTTCGGGCTCAGTGGCTCTCTGCGCTCGCCACACTATATAAAATCAACTCCATGCCGACATGGATAGTGGGGGTATGAGCGTACTAACTATAGTGGGCGCCCAACTAACATATAAGTACCGGTGTTACTATTGTGTTGCATGATTTGTATAAGGGTATATGGTGTGATAAACTTAGGTGACCAAATAAAAGGTGCTGAAATGTTGTCTACCAAGTTTCGACTTTCAGTTTTTTATTCATAACTGGAGTGCCGCCTCACCCCGCAAGTATATTAGGACATCGGCATCCTGCGTGTGTACCTTTGGAGTGCACCCGCCAATATATCTCCCTGCATTTTTCTTATGTCAGCCCCCTGCCTTTTCCAAGCATATATAATTAGTTGAAAGTATTTACACAAATAGAGACACACCCATGAGCAGACCACCCAACCAGATCACTGGTCACGCCCCTCACATTATTAGGAGCTCGCTAGAACCCCTAATATTGCGCATAATAGGCCCTTGATCATTTTCAGCTCCAGGCCCATTTAGACCTTAATCTGGCTCTGATCACAGGTTCTCAAAGTTAGTCTTCATGACCCCACACAGTACATGTTTTGCAGGTCTCCTCACAGAATCAAGTGAAACAATTAGCTCCACCTGTGGATCTTTTAAAATGTGTCAGTCAGTATTGAGTGCACCTGTCGGGTGACCTGGAAAATGTGAACTGTGTGGCGTCCAGAGGGCCGAACTTGAGAGACCCTGCAATAGATCATCCAAATGAAAGAGAGAAATAACCGGCCATGTGTGGGTTACAACCTAAAGTGGACATAAGCCAAACAGATGTGGAAAAAAAGCAGTGTCCCACTATTTGGGCAGAAGCCACACCTAAACTACCTTCAAAAGAGCACCTTTGAAGCTAAAGCAAACAGGTTTTGCATATGCTAATGCAACATCATCGGTTTTTGATGCCAGGAAATGCAAACCATCTACAAAAGTAGCAACAGCTGTTTATTCATTATATATTCTTATTGTTCTGTTCTGTACTAATAGGGAATAAAATCCTCTACAATGTACCACGGCTCCAAGACCTGAATTTATAACCCTCGCAGGGCATAACCATCCCTATATTACAGTGCCGCAGTGTACCCTTCATTGCGTGGAATGTGAAAGTATGTTTCCTCTCTGTTTTAGGCTTGAATGATTTAGACAGAGCTTAGCAATTTCATTAGTCAACTAGCTGCATGATTGTGTGTTCTCTGCTGAGAGCAGCAGATCATTAAAAAGTATATGTAATTACAAGTGCCATGAAGCATTTCAATGACTCTCATTCCTGCGGACAGGTTCTTGTCCATCTCCTACCAAGTAGGTGAACAATAATTGAAGCCACCTTTGTGGCAAATCAGTTTTTTAGTCTAGTGCTTTACCTAATTACCGGAATACAAATGATTCACCTGTCTATCACGTTGTCTTTGCGGCAATACAAATGATTCGATTTTATTTTTCTCTATACTGCTAAAATCAATCAACAGTATAGACAGAGGCTACATTGCCAATCGGTTCTGATTCCAGAAGCAGCTCCAGAAAACCTCAGCCCTACCTGGGGAGGTGTTGTTGGGTGCTAAGTAACTTTTTTAGGCCATCATCCCTAACAATGAGTAGAGAATAGTCCCACCCACCTACCCACACAAAACTTTCCATTTGCCTTACGGTGGCCATACACCTACAGATTTATTGTCAGATCTGGCTGGTTGGAACAAATTCTGGTAACTTCTGAATGACAGTTTGTCAGTTTTTCAGCATTTCCAAGCAAACTGTCATTTACTCTTATCCGTAACCAGGTTTCTGTTCCAACAAGCCAGATTAGACAATAAATCTATGGGCAGCTTAACTCCAGGGCAAGCTCAGCATTCCCAAAGATGCTGTACTGCTGGCTCAGTGACAGGGGGTAGGTGCTGCACGATAATGTCACAGTGTAACAGATGGCTTTCTGTCTCTGTGGGGGGAGCCAGCATTTTGATGTCACGGCCTGGAAAGGTGGCACCCAGGTGTGTTACCGACCCGTGCAGCCTCTTGGTAATGCCTCTACCTAGTAAGGATAAGGGCACAAGGTGAGCAAGGTAGAGAAAGAAAAAAAAAAGCAGAGAGGAAATAAAAACAAGAAAGAGGGAGAAAGGGAAAAAGAGAGAGAGAAGGAAAGAGAGATAGAGAGAGAGGGAAAGATAGAGAGAAAAGGAAAGAGAGAGAGAAGGAAAGATACAGTAGACAAGGAAAGAGAGAGAAGGGAAGAGAGAGAAAGAAGGGAAGAAAGAAAGAGAAGGAAAGAGAGAGAGGGAAAGAGGAAAAGACAGAGAGAAAAGGAAAGAGAGGGTAAGGAAAAATACAGTAGATAAGGAAAGAGAGAGAGAAAGAGAGAGAGAAATAAACAAGAGGAACCGAAAACAAGAAAGATTGAGAAGGGGAAAGAGAGAGAGGGAATGAGAGAGAGAGAGAGAGAGAGAGGAGAAGAGAGATTGAGAACATTTTGATCTACATGATCAAATTAAATAAAAATGTATGTTTCTGAAGAGTACAGGAGGTGTCAGAAACCCCTGGCTGAGTAACAGACTGTAGATTACTTACTAACACAATGCAAATACGCAAACCCCCAAACCAGCAATTCACACGCTTGCAATCATTGTCTAACTTGCCCTATGTGGATCTCATTTCTGATGCATCGCTGAGGATTATTGCTCTGCACTTTTCCGCTTTGTTAGGGTATAGCCGCTTTGTGTCCTCGCAGACTGCATATAAACCATACGCTGGCTCAGAGCAGTGCAGTGTACTGTGAATGCTAGCAGAGCTGTAGGGAAAGTACAAACGTGGGGAAATTAGCAATTAATGGGCAACTGATGTTGTGATGATACAACTGAGTCACATGAATGTGGGGTTTTGCTTTAGCTGTCTGGCATGCCAGGGTGTCATCCCCTCCACCATTCCCCATAAGACAGGAAAGATTAAGTTAAGCACAGGTTCCTTTCCAAAATGCTGCAGCTGTCACCACGCCGATCCTCCACTCTGGCCCTCATCCCTGCTTCAATCCACGCTTCCCTTCAAGTCTCCTGGCATAAGTGGGATGTTCACTTTCTAGGCCAGCTGGCAACACCAGTGGTTATTTGTTTAAATATTAATAAGAGGAGCATCAAATATCTCCTGTTTACGGAATCTATACATAGAAGTAGAGAAGGCAGGAGGAGAGAAGGGAGCCGCTATGGTTTGGATTTACACATGCACCAGTTCTGGCCATACTGTATGTCTGATAGATGATTTTCCCTTTCAGAACCTACAGTAGGTATATTATATTTTTATGTAGAACACAGCGCCACCAGAAGTGCAGGCTGTGCTCGGTAGTGCAACAGAGATAAATGAACTTATGGAATGCATGGATGAGTGTATATTATTATTATTATTATTATTATTAATACTGTTATTTATATAGCACTTTTCTCCTATTAGGACTCAAAGTGCTTTACATTTGCCCTTACAGCTCTAAACAAACTTAACAAAAGCAATTAGTGAAATACTTGGTTAAACAGGAAAGTCTTGAGTCTTGGCTTCATGTACTGTATTCAATGAATTCATTCTAGGTACTGCTAATAGTCCTTCAGTAACAGATTTTAAGCCCCATACAAACTAGACAAGCTAGTAAAAAGATATCACTCAGAAGGCGATGTCTTTTACTATCTCGCCATTTTGTTTTCTGCCTCATACAGCAGAATGGCAACTCCTACACACAGCTGAGGCTACCATTTTGTGATGTGACAAATAGTCGCCTCACAACCAAACTAAATATTTAGTGCCTCGGCTATGTTACTGGCTCCTCTTAAATTTATTGTCTGAATTTCAAAGAATATTCTGGCCTGATACTTATTTGGAAGTAAAGAAAAAACAAAAAAGCAAGCCACTTTACTGTATATCTGGAATAAACCATTTTATCATGCAAGGGAAGCAAATTAATTTATGTTTTTTTCTGTACAGAGTAAATACTGGATGATTTTGCATGTAGCCCACAAATGTTAGATAGCTTTAAATTTAAACTGCAGTTTAGATTTCAGTTTGGTCAAACCCCTCCCAAATCTAAATCTCTCTGCACATTTGGTACTCTTTACCTAGCACGGCGCCCATCGAGGCCATCGCGGGCATTGAGTGCACTAAAAAATCGGGTGCGACGCGACCGACGCGATGCCCGCGATTTCCCATAGGGAACAATGTTAAATTTCTCAATTGACCCGATTTTTCTTTTCAATGCCTCAATTGACCCGATTTTTCCATAGGAAACAATGTTAAATGCCCCCCAGAGGCCAAATAGGCATCCTAAAGTGTGAAATGGCCCCCACAATTGTTAACGCCACCCCACGATCAACGTGAACCTGAAGCGTGGCGAGCGCAGCGAGCCCGCGAGGGGCGGCGGTACGCGTCCTACGACCTTTTCATACCCCCACTATCCACGTCGGCGTGGAGTTGAGAATAGAATAGTGTGGTGAGCGCAGCGAGCCACCGAGCCCCGCGAGGGGATGCGGATATCTGTGAAGCCCGCAAAGGGACGCGTTTACCTGTGAAGGTATCCGCGTCCCCTCGCGATGCTCGCTGCGCTCGCCACGCTTCGGGCTCGGTGGCTCGCTGCGCTCGCCACACTATTCTATTCTCAACTCCACGCCGACGTGGATAGTGAGGGTATGAAAAGGTCGTAGGACGCGTACCGCTGCGCTCGCCACGCTTCGGGTTGACGTTGATCGTGGGGTGGCGTTAACAATTGTGGGGGCCATTTCACACTTCAGGGTGGCTATTTGGCCTCTGTGGGCCATTTAACATTGTTTCCTATGGAAAAATCGGGTCAATTGAGGCATTGAACAGTAAAATCGGGTCAATCGAGAAATTTAACATTGATCCCTATGGGAAATCGCGGGCATCGCATCGGTCGCGTTGCACCCGATTTTTAGTGCATTCAATGGCCGCGATGCCCGCGATTTTTTTAGCTGCGATGCCCACGATCAAAATCGTGGGCGCCGTGCTAGGTAAAGAGTACCGCACATTTTACCTCGGCCCTACCTACCTATAGAGCAACATGGTTTTGACCAGGTGCTCTGTAAATTGCTTTTTAATTGCTTTCGTCCTAATAAAATTATACCTTCAGTTCCCAAAATGACTGGTTCTTTTACTGTATTTAGGCAATAAGTATTAATAAAAAGAAAAACCTACTTGTAAGTTTGAATTACATGGGAAGCTTGGTTTTATTACACAGTGCAGCTCCCTCTTCAGCTTCTGGCTAAATTCACCTCATCTTCCTAGCCTTTTTGGTTGTTTTCTCAGGTTTCCCTCATGCGTGAGTGTTTCAGTCTATTATCTGAAGCGATATCATCCATAAAGCATCACGCCTGTCAGACTCTTAACTTTCCCGTGTAGGAGGGGGGACGCAAAATCTCGCTACAGCATAATACGACTCTCCAGATTCCCGGAGCCCACTGCTGCTGTTGCTCTCTTCTGCTGACACCGCAGCCAAACCAATCGGTTTGAAACTCAGGCTGACGGCTCATAAATCTTTCCCTTTTGACTGTGTGAATGGTTATATCCTGGCAGAAAACTCCCAGACAGCTGAGTTTCTGTAAATGGGCCTTATTCTCACATGAATGAAAGACACAATCAAATTTCAGAAGCTTGATAAGCAGGAGTGAGACATTTAGGGACATGCTGTGTGAATATGATAACTTTTTTTCCGTCCTCTGTATTACAATACAGACAGATACCAACCACCTGTCGATGAAGTTTTTCCTCTGCCACAGATTGCAAGGGGAATTGATTTTTCGTCCTTCGTAGTTGCGCAGCTGGCAGAGCAATTTTCTTCCTGTCACCTGGGCATTTGACGGGAGGAGTGTGACCTGTGCATTGTGACGTTAATACATTCTTGGGAAATGAGCGGAGGCAGATAAAGGCTTGTGTCTTGATAGAGAGGCAGGTCAATTTAGTGTATGAGGCCCCAGCAATGTTCCGGGCTGAAATTTCAGCGACAGAACTGTACTAAGCAGACGGAATGTTCTAGGATCGATAGTGACAAAAAAAAGTTGGCACAACCAAAAGGGTTGATATGGAAAAAGGTTGACATATGAAAAGGTTGAGATGCAATGTTCACAATTTTCTAAAATTTTTTAATAGTATTTCATGTCTTATCATTCACGTGGATTCAGAATGGTAAATGTGGCGAGCGCAGTGGCAATGGAATTAGTCGGGGGTCCACATGCTCCGGCTTATTGATGATCTAACAACACATTCTCTAGCCTTGGACAGAGCTAAAGTGGACACAGATAAAATACCAAGCAACCAACCCCTAACTGTCATTTTCAAATACAACCCATACTGTTGCGGATTACTTTATAGCCATCAACTTTATACCTCTCTACAAAATGTTATCTTGTGCATGTTTAAAAATGACATTATATTATTGGGATGACTTAATAACATGATTCTACGTACACAAATACATTATAATGCAGGGATCAGCAAACCCACAAGCATGTGAGATATGGCTTGCAGAATTCTTGCTGTAGATTCAAGGTAGATGTTTCAAAGTTTGGTGGAAAATGGGTGCTATATATCTCTTCATTTTATCTCTCTCTAAGGTTTGATACATTTCTCCCAAAAATATTTGCCAGCTAGCACCAATCTGCAGGTCCAAGACTTAAATTTAGACTTCAATATACAGGTCGAGTATCCCTTATGCAAAATGTTCGGGACCACGAGAATTTTGAATAAGGGATATTTGTGGTTTTTGGAATAATTTTGTTTCTTAATACCTGGTCCCCTGGTGGTGCCCCCATGGTCCCACGATGTCCACAGTGTCCCCCGGGATCTACAGAGACCTTCAGGATCGTCTTCAGCGGTCCCCGTAGTGAATCGCACAATGCGCTCCTGGGACTGCTGTAGACTTTAGAGATCGGGGGACTTTGTAAGTATGAAAAAAGGGGCAAGGGGGGGGGGGGACAACCCCCCCTCCCCAAAAAATAAAACACACGGTTTTTGGAATATTTCAGATAATAGATCTACGGATACGGGAGACTCTACCTGTATTTATATTTTATATTTTGAAGAGTAACATTCTTATTTATTCAGTTACAGGTAGCAAACAATGCCAATATACTTAAACTATTCTTGCCTACCCACCCGGATAAGCCGGGAGGTTCCCAAAAATTGGGTGCCACTGCCGGTCCCCTGGAATGGCATGCAGGACTCATAGAGCTGGCATCCATTAAAACTGGACAATCTGTAGAGGATGGCCATGATTATGGGTCCATGTCCCCACACTGCCCACCCATTGTGAGGCCACACCCCTGCATTGATGAGGATACACTTCCATGCCCCCACACCATGCCCCCGTTATGAGACTACACAGGCAATCTAATTGGATTCCAGAACTTCCCACATAACCTTCATAAACCTTTCCCATCCAATTACATCCCCACTGTACAGTACAAGCATATCCTCACTTATTTTCTCTCTCACTTTTCCATCCTACTAACCCCAGGCCAACTTTGCTGGGTCATCGTATCATTCAGCCCAAGAAGAACCTTTACAATATTGTCCACCATTAGACAATAGATAACACCTATCCTTGTGTATCAATGCCTATTTCTCTATAGATTGTAAGCTTGTGAAGAGGGCCCTCCTACCATTTTGACTGTCTGCAACTCAGTGGTGTCGCTAGAATATTTTGTGCCCTCCTTCCCCACAAAATTCTGGCAACCCACCCCCATACATTTATTATAATGCGCATTGCCAGGGGTTTCATGCTCATTGACCGGAGTTACATGCTCGTTGTATGTCGCTACCCAGAATTTTTAACTTCCGGGTAGCGATATTCTAGCATCTATCCATTTGTTCAGTAGGACCTGTAGCATATGTCCCCTCCAAGGTAGTGGACAGGGCTGCCAATAGGGGGGTGCTGTGGGTACAGCTGTCTGGAAGGGCCCGGGCACATAATTTTGCCTACCACCCCCCCCCCCCCCCCGGTCTGCCTCTGCTGTGCTCAATGCGCTGAACAAAGCAGGTCCCAGGTCCTATTCAACCCAGGACGCTGGCGGGCAATTAATATGCTGCACTGGCTTTTGAGCCAATGAGAGCTTATGTACCAGCAGACAAAAAAAGAGTGGCTGTCGGTACACGAGCTCTTATTATAACTAGGCATCCTGAGTCGAAGATGCCTGCACTCCGGGACCTCTGATCTGCAGCTCAGCAGAAGAGGAGATAGGGGAGGAATCGGGTTACGGTAAGTTAAGTGAGGGGGGGTGGGGCCCGGACTGGAAGTGAGTACCGGGCCCCAAACTTCCTGATGGCAGCCCTGGTATTGGCAATTTTGTGTCGGCTCACCTCCATCCCATCCAGGGGACGACATCTGCTCCAACTTCTGCCCTCCAGTGGCCGGGTGAGTCATAGTATCAGCTCTCTGATGACTCTATTTTTAATGTATCTGAGCACTTAGCCACATCACTGTGGTAGAAGGTGATGCAGGATGTCAATTATGGGAAGATATACCACAGAGGCACTTATTGTGCAACTATAGCTTGCTCCTGCTTTGCCTTTTATTGAGATGAAGCAACCAGAGAGCTCACCAACATTCTGAGACACTTGTAGAAGAAACGTAACTACACTGCATGTTAGCACGCATACCAAAAGGTAATCTTACCAATATGTGAAAAGTGCCACAAAAGTGTGCTTATTGTTTTTTAATAACATCTGAATGATTTTTGTTGCTATACACCATTATGATGATGGCAAAATCGATACGTTTGCAGATAATGTAGAGAAAAGTGATTCACGTTATCTGCTTCATGCATAACGAGGTTCAATTTAAGTGTCAAATTGTGCCGGTTATGGCCCATTTGGTACTGTACCACCTCTACTTACGTCTAACCCTAGTGCTGAGAGAAGTAGCAGGTGAATACATTTTCCCCTTGGAGTTTTGCCCAATTAGGCCTGTTAGGAGGTGCGTCATTCGACCTACATGAGAGTAGATACAAATACAAGTAGATCATAATGAAACAGCATAAACCAGGTGCGTATGCTGCAGATTTGGAGCACCATGAATCACAAATCTCTGAAGATGGGTGGAATAGTTATAGTTAGAAGTTTATAGTATGCCTATTTGCTGACGAGTTTTGTATCAGGTCTTTTACCAGTGGCAGCTCTTACCCTTTTGGAGGAGGGGAGCTGCCACAATGCATGACCCCCCCCCCCCCTCCGCTTCTGCTGCTGCTGCCGCCCCCACGCTCCCTGCACCTGCCGGTCCCCTGCACGAGTACAGCGCATGTGCAGTAAAAGTAACTTCATGCACACTGCACATGCGCTGGCCCAAGCCTCCATGGGCTGCCTTTGCAGCAGTCCCCGGAGGCTTAATCAGGTTCCTGGGTCCGGCACATGCGCAGTATAATCCGCGGTACTGCACATGCGCAGAACCCATTTTGGGGGCTGCCTCTCAATGGGACTGCCTTGAGTGACTGGCAGGTCAGACTTCTAATAGGAAGTCACTGCCAGTCACAATGAAGCCAGAGCAGTCTCAGAGACAGTGGCAGATTTTACCTGGGGGGGTGCAGCCCTGCAGCCCATAGGTAAAAACCGCCATTGTCTTTTACATAACAGAATGTTACCTGCATCCCTACACCAGATAAACTTCTATTAACCCTTTGAGTGCCAAGTGAATTTGTCAAAATTGGTGTGAAAATAGCCAAGCAAACATTATTATTCACCATAATGGGCTGTGATATTTACCTTACATAGGAAATATAATCTATTTTTACACAACATTTTTTATTTCAATTTATATAACAAATGTGAGCGACGCTGGCATTATTAGCCAATATTTTGCACATCTCTCTCAGAGATGTTGCCATTTTAAGCGGCTATTTTGCACATCTCTCACAGAGATGTTGGCACTCAAAGGGTTAAGGGTGGTATTTACCAAAGAACAAAGAGAGATAAAGTGGAAAGAAATAAGGGGTAGATGTATGATGCAGTGATACGAGTGGGGAAATTAGCCCGTAGAGAAGTGTGCCACAGTAACCAATCAGCTTCTACGTAGAATTTTATAGAATGCACTTGATAAATAATACTGCAATGTTTGCTGTGGCACCTTTCTCCACTGTCTCACTTCTTCACCCTTTGTTCTCCAAACTGTCAGATTTTAAGCATAATCTATATAACGAGGTACAAAATCTGTAACACTGATTGGATAGTGATTTTTTATCTCTCTCTTGATCTCTCTTCATGCTTTTTTGGGGGGCTATAATTACTCAAGATCGATTTCGAGCGATGTTGGTTGGATATTTATTTTTATGTATTTATTTATGTGTCGATGTTGATCGATTTGTTTAAGAGTCATTTTAAATTGATCTAAATCGACCAAACATCAGCAAACATCGACAGAAAACACCTTGGTCTCTCATATCCCATTTTTTTTCTTCAATGATTAGAAACAAGCTTGGCTTCCATGCTGTGCACAGAAAGAACCAATCTCTGCTATTGCTGTTGTAAGTCACAGCCTGACAATGCAATAAGGAGACGACCTAGCCATCAGGAGATGAATGTGTATTCCTATATTTACTACTACTGCACAATTTACTACTAACCTAACTAATTAGTTGCTATAAAACAAAAATTTGACAATTTACACAAATTATTAATGGGCCTAGAATGGTTCTGACAGAAAATCTGAATCTGACAGAAATGTGAATAAGTGCTTGCACTTCATCATATATTGCTCTCTCCTGGAATGACTGGGAGACTCTCGAAAATTAACCTCCTCTCGGCCCCACCCCTGTCTCCCAATACCTGCAATCTTGACAGTCCCCAAAAGCACCCCCCTTGTATGCTGCCCCCTTGCCATGTCAAACTGGCCGATCCTCTCAGACAGCCAGAAGTGTGGCTTAAATTCAGTAATAAAATAACATACATTACGGTTATCTTGCGTTTTTTATATAAAAAAAATTACATTGAAAAAAAAAAAAACTTTAAAAAAAATATTTGATACTTTGTTTTTTTTTTACCAGCTGGATCTGACAGCAATTCAGCATTATATAAAATTCACTTGTGCATGCTAGTACAGCGTACATACAATTTAGATATGATTGAGGGTTTTACAATACAAGATTATTATATGAGTACAATACCTCACTTGGGCAGCCAGAGGAAAGTAGGTATGTTAAAATTCCTATTTATTTCCTTGGTGCTGCCTGGGGGATAATAACCTCTCACCCATTAATCTTCCAGAATACTTTTTGATAGCTTTGCTGGAGCATATCATGTTATCATTTACATTTTTAGCTGCCCCTGGCTGATACATAAGTCCTGTAACATGGTTTGACCTTTCACAAAAGTAAGTTTATTACACAGGAAATTCAACATTTGTAAGTGGCCTAATCTTCCCTCAGCACCTTACATATATATGTGTGTGTGTATGATTGTAAGGAACACTAATGTGTAGATGAAGGTGATGATTTATGAAGGGGAATTTCCCAGTTGTAGTCGGAGCTACAGACATATGTCAAAGGGTAGACACCCCAAGAGGGGTAGAACATGTGACTGATGATCTACTGTAGGCCAGGCATGCCCAAACTATGGCCCTCCATCTGTTGTGCATCTACCACTCCCATCATGCCTTGCCACAGTTTTTCTAGTAGGGAATGCTAAAACTATGGCAAGGCATGCTGGGATGTGTCAGAGACAATAACATCATTTAATAATTAACAGAATGAGCCAGAGGCGAAAAATAGGTTGACCAAGTGGGCAAGGTGGGAGCATGATTTAGGAAGGTAGCATTGGAGCACAAGAGCAGGGCAGGTGGAATCCTCTCAGTTGGAGGTCAGTGAGGTATTGTTTTGATGGTGATGTGTAGCATGATTCCATTGCCTGCCAGGACAAGCTGTATTTCCCACACCAGGTTGTGCTAATTACATTGCTATTAATACCTGCCTCTGATCAGTAAATGTAGACTCGAAATCTCTGCCTTAGAAGTTCACCGCTATGAATATTTTATGATTGGATGCAAACCGCACCAGGGCAAAATGAAAAATAAATGTACAGTCAAGGAGAAGGTATATGGCTTTTGAATCATCAGGCTGATTAACGCTGTATTATTACTCGGTACGGTTACAGGCAAATGATACGGTCAGCTTGTTGTGTGTCAGGTGATCACTGTGCATCGTTTGGATCAAATAAACCTGTTTCATCGGCAGAATCTAAAATTCTTTCATTTGAAATGAGTTTTTCTTTGAAAACGTATCCTCTGTTGCGCACATCTACTAAAATGCTTGGTTTTATCGATTACTTGCCACATGTACTAATTATTAGCAGCCGCTCTGTACATTAAACATCTTACACCTGCTGTCTGCTTTCTAGTAAATCACAAATCCTTTTCTTTGTGTTTTGCAATCAAACACTGCTATAAAACCCATTCCCAGCAAGCAATATTTACTCCACTGCCACAGGAGTTTATTATGCTGTGGGTGGAGACTATCAGGAAACCTTTTAAGATCTCCTTGCCGCTTTCAATCGTCTCTGAAATGAACTTGTGAAAGTTTGCAGAGAAAAGGGTGCATGGGTTTTTATCAGCATATTTTTTATAGGTGCAATTTAAAATCCATGTATTAGATTTATATCCTAGCCCCCTATAGATGCTTTGCTGTTATTTACAGTGACACAGCACAATAACTGATCAATACCGAATAGTGCATCGCTGATTGCCTGCCAGTCACAGGTGGTCATTAGTCCTCTTATCTTTCCATTATGCTTCTCTCATGACCTAGATTTATATGTGGGTGTGATTGGATAATTAGGATTCCCTGATGGTTCTGTTAGCAGGACAAAGGAATGTGCATCCTAGTTCAGTGATATATAGTCCTAATCTCCCAGAAAAATACATTTGATAATCATTCTCTGCTGTGGACAAGATACCACCTGATATGCTGCTTACTCAGGTATAAGTCAGCTCAATTCAGGCATTAGTATCAGTGGCAAACGCAGGATTTTCAGAAGGGGGTTTCCAGAGGGGCGGAGCAAAGCACGGAGATGGACACTTAGGTGACCCAGTATATGTCGGGTCAGTTAAAGTATTATAGATAGACCAAATGTATATAAATAATAATAATTAAAAAAAAAAAATATATATATATATATATATATATATACATACAAGGGCATCAACAGCAGTGTAGACCCCTGGGCATAACAATGTATTGGGGCACTTACCGAACCTCCAGCGGTAGGGGTGGGGGAAGCTTTGCCCCGGGTGGTAGGGGGTATTATATCAACTGCTCAGCATGTAGGGCCTGGATCAGTAATTTCCACTAATTACCCCTTTACTGCACAGATGGTGGGAGATGGGGAGGGAGAAGGGCAGGGGCTGGCTGGCAACTTTTAGCCTAGGGGGCAAGTCCAGAGCACTGGCCCATAATCAGCCAAGTCACCGCCGGAAGGAATGCTTTTGCGCGCCTTAGGCGCGCCGAAAAATTAGGGGCGTGGCCTATCATAAGGGGCGTTGCCTGTACCATGATTGTATTGTGTACCTGCAGATTGCACATTTTAGCGAACCTTGTAATACCCATTACACATAAAGCCACATGCCGTAATGCCAATTACACATTATGCTGAACACCATGATGCCAGTTACACATTACGCCCAACACTGCGATGCTAATTACTCAATACACCGCACACTGTGATGCTAATTACACATTATGCTGCACACCTTGATGCCCATTACACCCCATACTGTGATGGCAATTACCCAATGCTCCCCACACCGTAATGTCCATTACGCCCCATACCATGATGCCCATTACACTGCACAATGTGATGTCCACAGTGCCAGATATGCCCCCACAGTGCAAGATATTCCGCCACAGTACCAAATACACATATGCCCCCACAGTGCCAGACACAAATGCCGCCACAGTGCCAGATATTCTGCCACAGTGCCAAATACGCATATTCCTCCACAGTGCCAGATATGCCCCCAGAGTGCCAGAGACACATATGCCCCCACAGTGCCAGAGACACATATGCCCCCACAGTGCCAGAGACACATATTCCCCCACAGTGCCAAAGACACATATGCCCCCACAGTGCCAGATATGCCCCCACAGTGCCAGAGACACATATGCCCCCACAGTGCCAGAGACACATATGCCCCCTCAGTGCCAGAGACACATATGCCCCCACAGTGCCAAAGACACATATGCCCCCACAGTGCCAGATATGCCCCCACAGTGCCAGAGACACATATGCCCCCACAGTGCCAGAGACACATATGCCCCCACAGTGCCAGATACACATATGCCCCCACAGTGCCAGATATGCCCCCACAGTGCCAAATACACATATGCCCCACAGTGCCACACATATGCCCCCACAGTGCCAAATACAGATATGCCCCCACAGTGCCAGATACACATATGCCCCCACAGTGCCAAATACACATATGCCCCACTGTGCCAGATACACATATGCCCCCACAGTGCCAAATACATATATGCCCCCACAGTGCCAGATATGCCCCCCACAGTGCCAGATACACATATGCCCCCACACAGTGCCAGATATGCCCCCACACAGTGCCAGATATGCCCCCACACAGTGCCAGATATGCCCCCACACAGTGCCAGATATGCCCCCACACAGTGCCATATATGCCCCCACAGTGACAGAAACACATATGCTGGGGTGAGGGAGGGGGGGGGGAGAGCGCTTACCCACGCTAGCTGCGGGCCGTGCTGCGGCTGGATCAGCTTCTCCAGCCCTCCTGCGCTGGCCGCAGCTTCCAGAACACGGCCGCGGCTACAGGAAAATGGCCGCCGGCCTCCTGCACTGAGAACATGTCCTCAGTGCAGGGGGCCGGCGGCCATTTTCCTGTAGCCGCGGCCGTGTTCTGTAAGCCGCGGCCAGTGCAGGAGGGCTGGAGAAGCTGATCCAGCCGCAGCACGGCCCGCAGCCAGTGGGTGGGTAAGCGGCCCGGGGGGCATATGGCACTCTGCCCCCCGGCCCAGCCCGCCCCTGGAGAAGGGGGCATTGGGCTGAATGAAAGGGCCCTGATACATAACTTCCAGGGTGGTAGAGGATGTTTAATATACAGAGGAGGGGTGTATAGTGGAGTGGGCTTATTATTCATAACTTTCTGGTGGGAAGACAGCTTGCTTGACTGCAGATATCTCCAGTTCCCAGAAATAGATTTCTTAGATTTTAATGGAATTAAAAACTAGAGAATCCCACCTACCAAATTGTATTGGGTACTAGGGGATGAGAGTTCAGGAGGCAGAGCAATCTGCCAACGAGAATATAAAATGACATACCAGGTGTGTGGAGCTGGAGCAGTAACCAGCTGCTGGAAGGCTGATATCTCTGATTTTGGGAACAGTAGAGACAAGCTACTAGTGTCCATCAAAGGGGGAGAGTCCCAGCTTTTGGAATATTTCCTCAAAAAAACTCTAAGTCAGACAGAACCTGAAATATCTGACTGGGAAGAGCAATTAATAGGCTTGGATGGGGACCACTGCTTTGAAGTCAGATATCTCCGGTTCCCAAGGGCCGATTTTTAAAATTCTTATAACCATGGAAAGAGGGGACCCTCAGCTTTCAGCATAGGGTCCTTAGACTCCTGGGGGGGTTTCTGGGTACTCAGAAACCCCCCCTGCGTGCGCTACTGAGTATAAAGCGAGACAGGTGTATCTTTAAATATAAATAGGAGGAGAGGGTATACACAAGGAGGCAAGAGCTACAGTGTACATATTGGAAGGAGGTTAGAGATATGCATATTATGGTGAGGAGACAGGCAGTGTATTAGGAAGGGATGACAGGTATGTGTATTAGGAGGATGTAAGAGGAATATGTATTTGAAGGAGGTGAGATGTCATGCACACAGTGGCGTAGCTTGAAATTTTGCGCGCCCCCTCCCCCCCACACCCTGCCAAAAATTTCCTGTTGATGGAAATGAGAGGTATGGTGCCTGTGATTAAGGCCCTTATTCTGGTTCACTCGCAAAGGCAAATTCCTACTCAAATGGACAAAACCATGTGCACTGCAGGGGGGGGGGGGGGGGCAGATGTAACATGTGCAGAGAGAATTACATTTTGTGGGGTTTTACTTCAAAGTGAGATATGTATGTTGCAGTTTAAACATAAAGCAGTCAGTATTTTCCCTGCACAGAAACAAGGTAACTCACCCAAATCTAATTCTCTCTGCACATGTTACATCTGCCCCACCTGCAGTGCACATAGTTTTGTCCATTTGAGAAGGAATTTGCCTTTGCGCGTGAACCAGAATAAGGGCCTAAGTTAGCCGTTTATATGCTAATGTGTTTGAATTATGAGATATTATTTTCATGTTCTTTTTCTATAAAAAAATGTAGGAATTTCGGGGGATGTTATTTGTAACCAATTTTTTTACTTTATGTTGCCAGGAAGCAACAATGGAGAAGCTCTACCAGAATCCCTGCCTTCTGCCCCTGGTACCCTTCCCTACTTCCAGATGGAGCCTGAAGATGCCTACATCATCAAAAGCAATCCTATCAATCTCCGCTGCAGAGCTATTCCTGCCCTGCAGATCTTTTTCAAGTGTAATGGAGAATGGGTCCATCAGAACGACCACTGGTTTGAGGAAAGCATTGATGAAGGCACAGGTAAAGGACCATCCCATCCCATAGTGCAGTGCTGACCGCTCTTTGAGATCTACCAACAGTTCACGACACGTTCCAGACTACCTAGCTTGTGCACAGGTCATCACTAACTGTCACATTTTCAAACATGTGCTGCATTCATCCCTAACCAACACATTCTACAGATCCACAGGTGTCCTGGAAAACATGACTTGTTGGTAGATTTCGAGACACCCCGTGTCTAGATTGTTGGAGACTGAAACACAGTTCATACCAAACCAGGTCAATGAAATAAAACTTCCTACATCACTGAGTTGAACATATTTTTAGATTACAAAACAGCAAGAGATACAGTATTTTCCTCATATAACAGCTTTGCCTGGGCCGTATTTAGATCCATTGATCCATGGTGCAATTCATTTTCAAATCCAGAAAAGCTATGCTTTGTAAAACTGATTTACTTTGGTAAAGAGGAGAACCTGAGGGCTAAATGACACCAGAGAATACACCATGCTGTGTGGCAGTTATCAGTCTCTAGCATATGAGTAACTGAATGTGTCACCAAGCTGCCTTTAAATAAATTCAATTAAACAAAATCTGACGTCCGAGCATTGTTCAGGCGTCTGCAGGATTGACAAGTGAACATCCTTTTGACGGCGGTGATTAACGAGGCAGGGAAGTTTACTTCCACGTCAGAAAGTAAGCGCTGCTTTAGTTCTGTCTTACAAAAAGCTCATGGATGCTGTAATGAATCATGTGGATAGGCGTGACAGTGTCATGCACAACACAATGGTACTGTATGCACAAAAGGTTCTACTTTAAATTAAATGATTTTAGTAAGTAGGGATCCATGATTCATTAATCTCATCTGCCTTCCCTCGCTTGTTCTCATTCACCTCCCACATGCCTAATTCCCTCGACATGCATGAACCAGCCCCTAGTCTTCCTGCACCAAACATGACCCCTTCATTTCCTGCTTGGCGGTCCCATGTTTATCTACCCTTATCTTTATTGTCCTTACCCTGTCTCTCCCCCTTGTTGGGTATTTGCCCCTCATGGATGCTTGGTTCACATATATATATATAGTTATAGCAGCAAGACTCCCATGCTGATGTTTCGGTTATTAACATTATTACCCATACTGTATATGAAACAATAGTGCTTAAAGTAAGCAAAATAGTATGTAGTATTTAATATAATAATTAATAGTGAACATGATTTATGTTTCTAACTCCTTTAAGTGTATCTGCCAAAATACAACTTGATCAAGGTCATGGCTGACTGCTCAGTATTATCCTACAACTTCTGCTTGTCCGTATCTAAGATTTCCTTCCTGCTCATCAGCTGCTGAAAACAGGGTGTTGGTGATTGTAGGTCAAAGAATGATCAAGGCTGACCTTGACAATGTTACCAAGGTCATCAGTAATTTGTCCTTCAACTACTTTTCATAATGCCTGTTTTGTACACATAGATTTTCAAATAAATTGAATCTATTCACCTCAGCATCTTGAGAGTTAAATGGTTAGTAGAGCTAACATATTAAAGATCTGTAAGTGACAGACAGCATTCATTATTTCCACAATGGTATACACTCCTCTAATACAATTCTTTCTTCTACAATATAATTCCTCTGCTTTCTATTTTACCATGCTCTTCCTACCCAACCTCATCATCAGACGTGGAGTTGCTTAGCAATAGTGTGACTAAAATCATCAAAGAATATTCACAAACTATATCAAGTCTTTTCATCTAGATCTTTTTTTCACCCTTCTCCGCAGATTATAGATAAGAAACTACACAAAGGGTTATGTCTACAAAATTCAAGCTCTCCCTTCTGCAATTTCAATCATTAAGTAATTATGACAACAATAATAAGAAGTGGTAGAGATTGTATTTTAACCTTTAGTGAGGTAACCCAGAAGAGAAGTTCTCAGTACCTAATACTACACAATGGCAGAGTTTTCAGTAATGATGTTCCACTGCATGGCAGATAGTCTGGTGCAATAACAAAACCAAAAACTTTTCAGGTGCTAAAATTATCACCTAACAAGATGTGTGGGTAGATATAATGTAGCATACACATCTACAGCAGCTTTTCCCTTAAATAGCACTAAACACAGACAACAAAACAAGGGGAAGGTATACTAAGCCTTGGGAAGTGATAAAGTGGATGCCAACCAGCTCTTAACTCATAATTACCTTCATATCTTATCTCTTCTTCAGGAAAAGCCCACTTAGAAGGTGCAGTATGGCAGGTCAGAGGGCGGGGCTGGCAGGTGATGTCACTAAGCCCACATAATGACGTGGTTGGCGGGTCCACTTCAAGGGGTGACGCAAACTTTAATCTGTTAGCTTCTCCATTCTTTGCTGGGGTTAATCTCCTTATCAAGCCTGCTTCACTAGTGTAGCAGACAGGGGAGATGCTGCCTCTCTTCCATGATATGGAAGTCCAGATACCCAATGTCATATTGGGCAGATGCACTAAAGGGGAAATGTGGTAAAAACCATGTTTTCAGGGTTTTTACCTTTCCCGATGCACTAATCCTCATATGTCGTGGCTTCGGTGTGGAGGGCAAAACCAGCAAAAGCTAGAAGCATGTAGGCTTTACTTTGCACCGCTGGTTGAAGGATCCGTCATGGATCCCTCCCAACATGCTTTCTGCAGAGGGACTCACAGATCTCAGACCACGAAGTCCAGGGATGGCCACGCTTTGCAAAGGACAGCTTTTTCGTTAATAATCGCATTTGTTAGTGCATATCCGATTATTATCACTGCAAAACCGGACATGTGTGGTCCCACCCATAGTATGACATAGATGTGGGATTAATTATATGTGGTAAGTCAGGGTTGCCTACTTTTACAGTCTCGCAGGCTTTAGAGGAGGGGTTAAATGACATGATTTGCATCTTTAGCCCCTTCCCCCAGATGGGGGGGGGGGGGGCAACGATATCTGGGAGGGTCGTTAATCTTTCCGGGGGGGGGGGGGGAGCGGAAGGGGGACAAGATTTTCGGGAGCCTCCCGGCCTTTCTGGGAGGGTAGGCAAACATTTCAGGAGCTTCGCACATACATGAAATTACAGCAATTTCATCACAGTTTTCATCATTCCCAATAAGCCATCATTATAAGAAAAGACAATTAATAACAGTAACAAACCTGGGGTTTTGGGATCAGAATTATAGCTTTTTTTGTCATGAAGCATTAATTCCTATTTGAATTTGTCAGTTGTGATTCGTGCCTTTCTTGCTTCAGAATCATATTAATCACCCCTCAGTTTGGTATAGTGCCATATACACAGTAAACATTATTCTCCGCGGCACAGAACATGTGAATTACACTCAAAATTCATAATAATTCTTTATGATACAAAGCAGGCAAGTCACTGTAGCAAGAATTTGCATCTTTCTACTTTTTATTTGCGTGCTGTATATAACATGCAGTCCATTTTGCTGTATAATTTAGCACTTTATAATGTTGCCCCAGAGATTTCCCCTCATACCAGTTCTCCCAAAGCGCTTTATTGCAACGTCTATTTTCCTGACAAACATGCTTACCTTCTGAACTTTGTTGAAACTCATTTGCATTCATTTGAAACAAAATCTGCCATTCACAGCATATAACAGTTTATAATGAAATATTGTGCGAGTAAAAATAATTAAAAGAAGAGATAACATTTGGATAGACCAGAATTCAGTATTAAGGAAGACTTTTATGAAAATTGATGCAGTTAACTGTGCAAAAAGAATGTGCATATAATACACAGTGACCAATCAGACGCTTTATGTCAATTTTCTCTTTCAGCATATACAGTACTGTGCATATAATGCACACCTCTTTTGATATATACTCCACGCAAAATAGATATGCAGATTGTCAACATTCTTTATGTCGACACCTGAATTTTGAATGTTATGCTGTTGACATGGTTAAAATATTGAAATCTAACATGTTGACATCTGCAAATTGTTGACATTGAAACATGTTGACGTATGACACGACGGTATATAGAAAATGTTGACACTGGCATTCTAATTAAAGGTAGCAATAAAGTTAGCCTAAAAACTGCCCATTGACTTTATCTTCACGTCAAGTTAAAATGCCTGTCAGATTGATTGTCTCTACATTATCAAAACACATTATGCCCCCCCCCCCCCCCCCCCAATTGCACATAGGCCTTCACTTACCAACCATACCTCTCAAATTTACCCATTTAAGGAGGGACAAAATGCTCTGTTTCTGGACTTTTCTCTTAATATATTATTGCCATCACCTGTGTTGAACTAGTTATTTCATAAGGAAGGTGTTTTACCATAGGTGATGGCAATTCCACCAGATTAAGAGGAAGTCCAGGAACAGAGCATATTGTCTCTCCCGGAATGGGTCATGTTGGGAGGTATGCACAATCACCTTAACAGTGTCCCATTTTAGGTGAGAAAGTCTCCAAGAGTCAGGATGGAATGATTCGAGATATGTCTTGCTCACTGATAAATGGGACATGATGGTGTGAGTAGCATTCAGAAGGTGCTTTTAGTGGAAAGGTTCAGGTTGGGGCAATTGGACAGTTTAAAAGTCCTGGACAAGCACCATGATGTGTTACCAAGCCCACTTCTAGTTCTAATTTGTCTTTTTCCTGCAACCTAAAAAGTTGGCTTATCTCTACCAGTGGCGGTTTTTACCTATGGGCTGCAGGGTAAAATGGCCCTATGCCCCCCCCGGTAAAATATGCCACTGTTCTCTGCCTGTGAGACTGCACTGGCTTCACTGTGACTGGCAGTGACTTCCTATTGGAAGTCCGACCTGCCAGTCACTCAAGGCAGCCCATGGAGGCTTGGACCAGCACATGCACAGTATGTATGAAGTTACTGCGCATGTGCTGGTCCCGTGCAGGGGACCAGCGGCAGTGGAGCACGGCGGCTGGGACGCGGCGGTGACAGCAGCAGCGGAGGGGGGGAGCGGCACATTGCGGCAGCCCCTCTCCTCGAAAACGGTAAGAGCTGCTACTGATCTCTACACTGTTATACATTTTCTTTGCTGGATATTACTGGTATCTGCGGTGAAATGGGATGGAACGGTTTGCATGAGTGTGATTTGGGGTTATTGGAGCTGTACCTATAAAATCCAGATTTTTTATTTTTTTTAATGTGGAATGTTTTCTATATTGAAATGTTGGTGGATGTGCAGTCATGCTAAGTAGTCAGTAACATTATCAAACTTCACTGCTTTGGGCTGAGTATCTGTCCTTTGCTCGTCTATCTCATCATTATATGCATGTCACAGAAAGTGAGCGCTCTTATCGATCATTTCAAAATGAACATCTGGCCGAACCTAAATTCCAGGGATTTTTTTATTCAAACTCTGCAAATTTATTCTTAAGGATCTGGGGCATGACCAAACAGCTTATCTTGTATTTTTTAGGGGGAAAAAAAGATTGAACTGGAAAAAAAAAAAAAAGAAATCTGTTGAAATAAGGCAAAAATCCACATAGTGCAAAAGCAATTCTGTGTATGCACTGAATCTGAAAATCAAACCCAATATTTGCAAATAAATGTAATGTCTAGCCTGTGCTCTACTACTGCACATGCATAGAAACGTGGGCTATTAATTCCCTACTACTATCAATGAACTGTGATTAAATATTTAAATATCTTTATATTTTACCTTTAATTGCAAAATATTGACTTAATAAATGTAAGATTTACCAATTATAAATGCTCTCTAGGAAGACTATACATCAATATGGTATGTGACCCTATGGTTAATTATTAATTCTCAATTATCAGATGTCGTAGCAATTGCTCATTGCTCATACATATGCTGGCTTGTCTTCAGTGGCGTAACTATAAATTTTGCTCCCCCCCTGCCAAAAAGTTTGTGGTGCCCCCCCCAGGATCCTCTGCAGCGTGTTTGCCCAGCATGTGACATGATGATGTCACACACATAATGGAGAAGCTGAAGCAGGAGAGAGGCTTAGAGACCAGCAGACACTGCTGCTTCCCCTGGCTCCGTCGCATCCCAGGCCGCCCCAGCACCCCCAACCGCCTGCCCATCCTGTACACAGAAGCCAATAGCTGGCTCTGTGTACATACAATTTAATCAGTGAGAGTAATTGCTCCCCCAAGCGGCAACTGGGGCTGCCTTACACTAGTTACGCCACTGCTTGTCTTATACCTAACCATAGAGCAATTACTTTTACTGCTTTCAAATTGTTATAGCCATTGTGAAATGGCAATAGCACAACAGGTGATGCTCAGGTACAAGTATTGCTAACCCATCACGGCTGCGAAACCGGATGTACCTCAATGTCCTTGGACTACCTAACCTCCACAGACATTTACTTACATTGAAATCTTACTCTTCCATGTCATCTGCTTTGGAAGAAATGTAATATCACCTCTATTTATTGAGGCTACCAACCCTATCAATGTGACATATTGTATTTCATAAATGAAGCCCGTACTGTGTCAGCATTACTTTCATCTAAATATAATAATACATAGAAATACATGTAAATAATAAAGCTCTGAATGGTCTCATGCCTATGTTATAGTCTGCCAAAGCTATAGATTCTTGTTTTTGTCCTTTTCATGGGGACCACTGTAGCACCAGCATTGTGCATTATCCAGCTATAGGAGTCATTTAATTTTAAGATAAAGGGCCAGATGTATCAAGCTTCAAAAAGTGATAAACTGGAGAGTGATAAACAGCCAGCCAATCAGCTCCTACCTGCAATGTCACAGGCTGGTTTTGAAAATTAGAATGTGGTTTTAAACAAAAGTTTCAAGAGAGCGCACATGTGACACTTTGATTTTTGAACACTTTTTATAAATTTATTGGCATGTTACATCAAAAACAATCATACTAATCATATTAAAATAATATACTTGATAGAAAGACATTGAAAACAGTAGGGAGCGGACGGCTGTCCTTTAGAACCACTAATCAGGTTGTGTATATAAATTAAATCTCTTTAGATGTTGCTGATTGTTCACAATTAATTTTTGTATCCGGCAATCAAATAATACTTTTAACGTGCACAGTTCTTCACCTTTAAATCCGTAAGTCAGTTAAAGCTTTCAACGTGCAGAGTTTGTTAACCTTTATATCAAAGTGGTGTATTTAGCGTTGTAGCTTATTTTTACGTACCGACACAGTCCAGCACAATCCTGAATAGGGATGAGGGTTGAGGGCAGCGTTAGTGATGAATACAGAGGCTGCTGTGTAGGAAGACAGACCGCAGCGTGAGACCCGCTCACTGTGCCTGCGTCTGTGAGTAGTCCGCTTTCACTCAGCTGGGGGCGTACACTCGTATGATGCAGTCTTAATGCTGCTGTTTTGCAGATCCCTCTGCCTCTCCGTGGCAGTCCGGTTTTTAGTCCTTTAGCACACCGCAAATAGGTGCTGTGTATGGCCCTTATTCTGATCTGTGCGGCCGGAGCCGCATACGTTGCTCCGGCCGCACAAACCAATCCCCGCCTACAATACGGATCACCACGGCCGTCCGTACGCGGACGGCTGGCGATCCGCATGAAAATGGTGGGGCGTACGCCTCCACCATGGTGGGAGCTGCCCCCTGCATTCGATGGTCGGCGACCATCGAAGGCAGGGCCGCACGCTCCACCAGCTCCCGCAAGCTTAGACCACACGGACAATCGTCCGTGTGAAAGCTTGTATGGGGGCGGAGAGCTGACATCCGGCGATGTCAGCTTTCCGCCCCCATCACTGGCGTCATAGCCTCATTACCATGCATACGCCCCGCGTTTGCATGGGAACGCCCATGAAACGCTGGGCGTATGCATAGGGTAATGAGGCTATTAAGCCCCTCACGCCCCTATACGCCCCCTTTGCGGCGTATACATTTTTTGTGCGGCGATTTCCCCTGCACATGCGCAGAGTGACCTCTGCGCATGTGCAGAGTGAAAACATCGGCGGTACGGATCAGAATAAGGGCCTATACTCCGTGGGACAAGGCTTTAGAGACCAGATGGTTTGGACGTACGTGCCCACTAGTATCCAATGTTGGACTGGTAGGCCCTTCATGCCCCAGTCCGACAATGGGTGCAGGTGTAGCAGGTATGAACTTTTGTAATCATAAACATATGAAATAGATTTCATCAGCACTGACCAATTAGTCATACACTATTGAAGCATTCCTGGAATAATTATAGATCATATAGCAAAAAGTAATATGTTTATACCGGAGAACATTTTACATGAGTAGGGGATAAAACAGAGGTTGACTTATGCACATTTCTACCACTATGAAATTCACTCTCTTCCCCATGGAATTTTCCCTGATTAGTAGATCAGTTTGGATGCTGAAATGTTGGGAACAACAGGACACACATCAGCATTCTGAAGCTGATATATTGCCCTATGAGCTGTGTTAATGATTCTGATTTAGTGCATGTACAATATAATGTTATCGTCCCTAAAAATCTTTTACATTACACGTCTCCTGTCCTTCACGGTGTCCATGGTTAAAGAGCAAATATTGAGGTAATGTTAGGATTATCCAGGCAGTGTGTCCTTCCTACTCTCCAATGGGGGCACACTTACTACTGGAGGGTGTCCACAGGTTGTCATTTATTTTAATGAATGTAGAATGGACTTGTCATCCGTTCCCATATCAAACTAGACTTTACAAATGAATGTAGTAATTGCTGTTTCATTCCTTTTTGTATGGACAAAGGTCAAGGCAATATATTTCTGTAAATGACAAGGATTCCTGCTGAGTCTGTGCCCACCCCCTCCATTCACACAATGCCCAAGGTTTTCGGAGAGTCTGAGAAATGGGAGACATCCGAGTCAATGCTTAACTCACCAACCAGTATGGTGTACAGTATCTCAGTTCTGAATGCTCGCAAGATAAATGTCCATTTCCAGATGTATTCAGCATGATGAGGCGCTCAGCCTGCAAATGGATTTTTAAATTGCTGGGGGTGAAACATGCCGGTTAAATCTGTTCCTTTTGAGTAGATAATTTTATAGAGGAAAACAACAGCGGCACTGTGAACGCACAGAGCACTTAGCACTGAGTAAGGAGCATGACAAAAATCTGCCTTTCTGACATCTCTGAGGGTTACCAATTAATTTCTCTTCGTCTAACCTATGCTTCTTTGAAAGCCAAGGCCAAAAATATCAAAAGCCTCTAATGGAGGCCAATGAAGAATGTAAATCGCAGTGATAATACCTTCACTGAGACAGGTGATGGAGATTATTATTTGAAAAATATATTTTATGTTATATATATATTATTATATTATATTATGCATACACACACTCATTCAGGATTGAATGGCACTATTCCTAGGAATAGGGGTGCACACCTACACTAGCAAATCCCAGGATGAGGTGCATTGGGCTGTGGCCACATTGCTTAAATAAAGACAGAAAGAGCTCAACACTTACCATACTAAACTTAAATAATGTGGTTTTCCAAGAGTCCAAGTGCGTCTACGGTTGCGATGTCTAGGCCTGACCTTCCCAACACTGTATGTGAAGAGGAGGTTCCTTCCATCATTTGCATCCCCCCTGCAAGTGCTGGGAGGATCACCATGTTGCTGACATTGAGATTGAGGATGTTATTGTAGAAGTACTGTATACCAGGATGAGAAGGATACTGGTGTAGCAGGTGTTGAGGAGGAAGTTGATGATGAGGCTTCTGATGGTGAAATGGTTTGTTTGAATAAGGCACCGGTGGAGAAAGTTGTTGGCAGAGGGATGAAAAAGACCATTTTTATGCCTAGGCAAAAGACAATAAAGCCACCTATTCGGGCTGGAATTATTTCAATCCAGATCCGGACAACAACTGTCTTGTCACATGTAGTCTTTGTAAAATCGTAATAAGTAGTGGTAAGGACACTAACTAGGAACATCTACCCTTTTGTACGTCCCCTGCAGCATATTCATAATAATGTCATTGTCAAGTTCAGAAACTTTGGCTTAGAGCATAGGCAGTCGAGCGAGACCTAAATGTCTATTTCCTGTAATATCCAAGCACATACAAACCACACCACCAACTCCTTCATCGTCAATGGGGCCTGATTCAGAGGTGGACGCAGTGTTGTCCATGTTGTATGCAAAAGTTGAATGTCTTTAGTCACAGCATGTGTTTCTACTTTGGAGCGCATGCGTCGCGATGATTACTATTGGGGATTGAAAGAACAGATTTAGTCGCTGAGAGAGGCAATTTAAGTTAAGGGTTTGTCACCATTAGCTTCTTTCGTTGTACTTGGTGGCCATGTTCAGATGGTCATTCTGCGCCTCCATAGGGCTGGTGCAATTTCCGATGTGCGACTCATGGTGTGTCATTGTGCACAGTGGCAGATTACCCCTGCAACCAATGTGCATCTCAGTTGGGTGTGGCATTAGCAAAGGTTGAGGTGTAATAGCGCTCCAATTCTGTTCTCTGTTTTATAGAGAGTGGTATATATTACTGCTGGGTGTGGAAAATAAATGGACGTTGCAAGTTGGTTTAGTGGAGAACCACTGTTATCAGTGTTGTCAGGGATCGGGTAGTATGTACAGGGCCTTTGTGTGTCAGATGGACTTTATGACCATAATAAAGATACATGACATATGGGTAAATTTAATAAAGTGTGAGATGTTGCCCATAGCAACCAATCAGATTCTACTTATTACTTACCACATTCTGGAAGGGCATTACGGTGTGTTCCATAATGTGTAATTTGCTTTTTCTGATGCCAGGCCTCCTTTCAATGAAACCACTTTTTGCTGCGCAGCAAGGGTCCTGCCTACTGCAGGTGGGCCTGTGTGCTCAAAATGCCAGGGCCAATTTCTGGCCCCAGTCCGGCCCTGCCTGTGTTGAAATACCTTTTTATAAAATTATCAATTTATTATGTTCAAAGCAGGGGATGGCATTCAAAAAGTAAGAGGGAAGTCCAGAAACAGAGCATTGTGTTCCTCATGGAATAGGTCATGCTGTGAGGTAAGCACACACACATACAGGTTTGTTTTGTCCAAAAGTGGTATGTAGTGCAGTATATAGGTACACATAGTATATAATGATGTAGTGCTGCATATAAGAGCAAGTAGTGATGTAGTACAACATGTAGGGGTATGTAGTGTTCCATATGGGGTCTTTAGAACACTGTATAAGTGCATGCAATTATGTAGTGGAACACACTGCTGGGGGGGGGGGCAGAGAAGTTCATGGCATTTGGGGCACATGAGGCAATATTGTCCAATAGCACGGGGTGGGGAGGGGCACCAAATGACAGCCTTGCCCCGGGTGACAGAAATCCTAGTTTCTGCCCTGTTGCTAGCTGGACCATCATGAGCTCTGCTGGGCTCCAGGGCTAGGTGGGCATGTACCCACTCCTGGGTATTGGTGACCATGTTGTCACAAAGAGATGTATTTTCTTTTCCTACTGCCACCATAAGGTGCACTGTGATACAAGCAGTTGGACAGTATAGCAAAATGATCATTCTAAAGATGATGAAACTTCTAAATTATTAAATACCACAGCATCAAACACATTTGCACAGTGTGAAGAAATCTTTCATCACTTTTATCTCCTTTCTAAATAGAGATGAGCAGGTTCAGTTTTACTCAAATGTAGTTGAATTTCAAAGCAGGATCTTATTGGCTATCTAAAACATGTGACAGCTGATAGCCAATCGGAAAAATCCGATATTGGCAATAAGAACCGAGTTAATCTGAGTAAAACCGAACCTGCTCATCTCTATTTTAAGTTGTGTTCCTACTGTACTGTATGTGTAGATTCCTGTGAATCCAACATTTACATGCACAGGCTTGCATTCAGCGAGCCTTGTAAACTGCTGTGAGGACTGGAGACACCACACCATTTATCATCCCATGCCTTCAGAGGCCCAGCCAGGTGCAAAGGAGGAAAACACATTTGGCAAGAGAAACCCCAGCACGCGGCTGCTGATGGACATTTCAAAGCAGCGATAATGAGCAGGAGATAAGGGGATTATGGGAACATATGTTGAGAAGAAGCTATGTGACTATTAAACACCAGGTTTAGGCCAAGAAAGGCTGTTGTCCACATTCAAGATAAAGGCTGGCTTTTCTAGTTACAGGCTTTATCATCCATCTTCCATTCCCTCTGCAACCGGGCGGTACGCTGGTGCTCTGTGCACCAAGGGGATTAATCAGGAATGCCTTGTGTATGTTTATTAAAGCTATCTGTTTGTGATCAGTTGATCCTAAGATGTACAGCAAAGCAAGCAGTGACCCCATAGGATACTGTATATACCTCCAGTACAGGACTGAATCACAGAAAAGGGAAACATTAACTAAAACCATCTGAAAATAAATAAATGGAAACAAAATTCACCTGTGCATATACGTTATAGTCTCAATAATCTGAATATTGTTTTTAACACATATTAGAATGATTATATATAGCTAACTGTACCATATACATCATTTGTAGTGAATCAGGATGAAACTTGCCGGATCTTCATCTCTTTCAAATCAAGATGGGGTTAAACCGTAGATTTCAAAGGAGCCCCTTAATGCCAACCTGAGTTGTACATTATTATGCACCACTGTGATATGTAGCAATAAATAATTAATAGTTGCTGCAACCACAGAACCACAGATTTTAATAGACCACATAGTCTAATAATATTCTTCCCATAATTATTAATGTTTAACCTTTTTATAACTGTTAGTTTACAGTAGCTTTTAAAGAAAGGTTTCCAGTATTGCACATGAGAGAAGAAATACAGTATAGTAGTATTTTCAATGAAGATTGTTGTCTTTCCTGCAGGGCAATCTTAATGTATGGACTTAATAGGCAGCTGTCCAAGGGTCTCCCAATTCTAGGGTCCTTCGAGCAGGGGCTGATTGGCCTGTGAGCATCTGTCTCCTGAGATTCTTAGGAGACAGTAGAAAATATCAGATCAGCCAGGCCGCATCTTCTTACTGCTTCCCAACCTGCAGCCAGACAGTGAGTGTGTCTATCAGCATGCTGATTGGTGAATGACTGGAGTTATCTACCAATCAGAGTGCCGACAGCCATTCATTGTATGGAAGCATGGTGAGAGATAGTACAGGATTGCAGAAGGGGCTTGTTATTAGAATAATATATGACTCAGAGACTGCTTAAACTTCCCAGCGCCAGAAACAATTGGGCGGATGAAGGTGCAGGCCTCCACAAAAAATAGACCAACAATAATGACCGAATGCTGATCATCAGACAGACACCAGCTTGCCAAATGGTTTGCTACAAATCGTAATTATTAAAATTGCATTGCTATTTTACACGTTTATAATTTTTTTGTACTTACATATATTTAGGGAGACATATGGTTTCTAAATTCCTACATGGCATTGGTACCACCCCCTCCACTTCTCAAAATAGGCCCTTGTACATTTCATGCTCCAGGCCCATTACGCCCTAAATGCTTCCAGCACCACCTGTACAGTTGCAAAGAAAATCCAAGTTGACCATATGAACTCATTATAATAGATACCCTTCCATCTCTACTCATGCTCACTAAATAATGTAACCCTTACTGTGTGATCTTCACCTTACCTCCATTCCCTTAAGAACCTGTAGTGCTACGAAGAACACAGTATTTTAATTATTTCTTTTTTATGAGGAGTGGCCACACCTCCTGCACCCCTGTATTACTCTGGCCCGCTGTATGTCTCGGCAGCCCATCTCACATCATAAAACTGTCCCTGAAATGCGATAATGTCTTATTATACAATTACACCATACTTTTTTTTTTTTTCTCCCTGGAGAGTTGACCACATACTCCGTGTCATGGGGGTGGGACAAGGACCTCACCAAGCCCCGCCCCATACCAGTCAAACATGGCAATTTTCCAGTCTGTGGATTGGGGGAGGGGTGAAATTATGCTATTTGTGTTATTTTCGCCCCGCCCCCTCACCATGGACTCGTGAAATTCGGTATTTGTTGCAGTGGGAAAGAGAATGAATTACACAAGTGGACAGATCAATGTTTCCCATAGAATCTGTATACACATTTTGTAAAATACACTATCCTGTGGTTTTTGACTACAGGTTGTTGCCCAAAACTAGGGCACTTGATATGATATGTAAACTAAGAACATTGAAGGGCTCTGATCCTAGTCAAACACACTTTTCAAATCTTTTTAAGGGAAGCTCCAGAGGAGGGGCAGCAGCATAGTTCAAAATTCAAATAGAGGAGGTACAGCAACTACCACCAACTGCCTTTCCAAACTGACTCAGTGGCAGTTGATGTGCATCCCCTATTTGAATTTTGGACTAAATATTTTTTAACATATTTGTGCCTAGCTTAATATTCAGCATTTCACTGAATTTATTTGTATCCCCGAAATAACCCTGTTCTTCTGAATTGAGCAAATGCACAATAAATGTCCTATTTTTCTGCACTTCAGATTCAATTCTCGCCATCTAGTCTTATTTTCTAGGCTTCCGACGTTAATATTTATAGAAAAGAGGTATTTTAAATGCAAAAAAATACATGACTGCGGCAGCATTGAATTACTATCCATACACTATCCCCTAACTGAATAAACACGCGTCTCTTTATTCCAAAAAATGGATGATGTACTCACAGCCAAAACTTCACAGAACTATAAAACAAGTTTAGAATAGTTAAAAAATTTGAAACATGAATAATAAATCTGGGTACTTATGTAGTATCTGGGCTGCCGATTTTTTGATTGTATGCCTTAAGTTAAGGCATACAATCAGATGCGATGCGATGCGATATCGCATCGCATCGCATGCGACCATCGGATGCGATGACCCGATTTTTCCATAGGAATCAATGTTAAAATGGACTGAGTCCATTTTAACATGGAATTCAATGGGAAAAAGGGGTCCTTTTCATACCCCTACTATCCAAGTGGGCATGGAGTTGGATATAAACCTGTGGCGAGCGTAGCGAGCCACCGAGCCCGAAGCGTGGCGAGCGAAGCGAGCCCCGCGAGGGGACGGTATTCTGTGTCCCCTCGCGGGGCTCGCTACGCTCGCCACGCTTCGGGCTCGGTGGCTCGCTACGCTCGCCACAGGTTTATATCCAACTCCATGCCCACTTGGATAGTAGGGGTATGAAAAGGACCCCTTTTTCCCATTGAATTCCATGTTAAAATGGACTCAGTCCATTTTAACATTGATTCCTATGGAAAAATCGGGTCATCGCATCGCATCGCATCCGATGGTCGCATGCGATGCGATGTACCCGATTTAGAAATCGGCAGCCCAGATACTACATAAGTACCTAAATCTGAATATAGTACAGGAAAAGATCAAAGGAACCCATTGTGGACTGTAAAGACCTACTAATAGTAATAATACTAATGAAAAATGTAATTTCTGAAAACATTTGAGGATCTTAGTGAACTTTTGATCAAATTGTCAATATCCATGTACCTCAACATTTACCTACACCCGCAACTTGTGGGTGGTGAGCCCAGGTGCAAAAATCTAATTTGGGCCCCCTTCTCCACCCCAACCCAAGTTTACAATAGGCAACATGGCAATGGGTGACAGATGGAGGTAAAGTGTAACAAGGAGATACATTGGGTGGTAGGAAGAGAAGAGGGTGGCAGCAGTGGACTCCTTAGTCCTCGGTGTACTGCACCAGTATTAATTCCGCCTCTACTTAAACTAACATTTTATCCCTGTGTCTCCCAGTCATTGAAAGCAGATCAAATGTGCCACAGACCATAATTACCATTCCAATGGTAATTACTATCACTAACCGACCCTTTGGTGGCCCCTTTTACTTGCCTCTCTTTTGCAACCAGCAAAAATCCCTCTCATCCATCACTCCACCTTGTTCTTCTGAGTTATTCATTATTTCCCACCAATCACCTGTATTGTTCGGGATATCTCAGGTTTCCGGGGAGTGACAACCCTGTAGTAACTAAAATAAATGACAACATGCTGTATTTGAAATTTATATCCTCCCATTTGGTAAACTATTGTAAAATACTCCTTCTACCATTGTCACTATGCATCAAACTGGCACCTGTTTATTATTAAAACTTCAATAACTACAACAGAATGGGGATTGGACTCATGTAGACAATGTTATGACTAACATGCACAGGTCATTTGTGAAGAATCAAACTGTCCATGGAAATCTTTCTTAAATCTTGCCCCAAGGTTATATGCACCTTAAGGATAGGTCCCACAAATTCTCTTTTCCCCTATTTACTGATTATACAGTAACTATTTCAGCACCATTACTCCAACACAGAAAAGGCTTAAGGACTTGAAAGCCAAGACAATATATTTATAATCCAGTGTACTTCTTGTTTCTGCTATTTAAGGAAGTACGAAGATATATATAATTCAGCAACTGCCAGAGACAAAGGGCCTTATTCTAGTTCACTCTTTCTGACAAAATCCTTCTTAGATGGACAAAATCATATGCACTGCAGGTGGGGCAGATGTTACTTGTGCAGAGAGAGTTAGATTTGGGTGGGGTTTACTTCAAAGTGAGATCTATATTACAGTGTAAAAATAAAGCAGCCAGTATTTACCCTGCACAGAAACAAAATAACTCACCCAAATAATATGTATATACACTGCATAATTGACCACACTATGCACTACATTCAACTTTAGTGACTGCCATATACTAAACACTGTATAAGTGACCACTATATACAACAGATAGTATCATTGACTGCCATATACTATCAGTGACCGCCATATACTACATACAGCATCAGTAATTGCTACTCCTAATTTAGTACTCTCATAAAAAAACCTGCATCGCCAAATCATTAACCCCTTGCTCCCTTACTCTTGGTATTACCTACCCTAATCTATACGCACCCCCCACCGTCCTTCCATACACTATCTTACCTGTTGGGGATCTCTTATGTTGAATTTGTTCCTCTCCTGTTGCAGATTCAGAAAGCAGGAAGCAGCTGTCAGTCAGTCAGGCAGGTCCCACAGAGGCTATTGTTTTTCAATGAGAAGAAGGCTGGGCATTGCAGAGACAGAAAGAGTGCCACCTTTTGGTTCATAGCACAGCCTTTGGGTGGGTAGAACTATAGGCTGACCCTTCCCCCTCCCTGTTGTCCATACAGTATATGACCTTTGTCATTGCAACTAATTATGTTGCAACAAGATGGCCCTTTCAGATACTGCTCACCCACCTCCCCAGCATGTGCCACGTCCAGCTAATGCTCACCACACCTATTCAGCTGTGACCTTGGCAACTGTTATTAGTTAATGACCACAGAAGTCATGAGATCGGACAAGTTTTGCATTCTGTAAATATTGAATTACACCGATACATAAAACACACAGTCTCATTTTTTTATACAATAAATGAATGACATATTATCTATGCTTTGATGCAGCTATATGTGATTATATTGTACAGTATACTGTATATAAAAATGCTTTATTATTTTTACCCTCAGACCAAGAAATTGTACATTTTTGCTCCGGCATCAGCATTCTCTAGTGCCATATTATAATTGCTTTTACTGTACATTCCGTAACTAAATTTGACCCTTTCATAATTGAATACATATAAATATGTGATTTTTATGGGCACTGCATGATGCAAACAAATAAACCCCCTTCTGAGAAAGACATAACATAAAGGAACTAATATAATACATTGAAAACCTACTGTATACCTTCTTTCTATAGTTTTATCCAAGCTTCCAGCAGCCTTGGAACTTATTAAGCTTGCATCATTGTGCATTATAATTATAACTACATTCTCATCCATATATTACATATTATATACTTCATACATCCTCCTTATATAGAAGCCAACCAGGAGCATGAAAATTAATTAGACGGTACTTGTGTATTATCACGGCGCCCACTAAGCTATTTGCTTAGTGGGCTATTCTGCGTAGGGAAATCGCATCGCATTGCATGGGCCATTGTAAGTGCCGTGCGATGCGATGCAATTTTCCTATGTAATGTAGTCAGTGCTCTTTTATTTATATTGTATAGGACGTACAATGCCATTAGGTACACAATAATGACATACAATGAGGTTTTAGGCACCCCCGACCCCCCCACTATCCACACCACCCCGCAGCGTGGCGAGCGCAGCGAGCCCCGCGAGGGGTGGATGGAATGCTTCCTACAACCTTTTCATACCTCTACTATCCACGCCAGCGTGGAGTCAATTTTATTTAGTGTGGCGAGTGCAGCGAGCCACCGCGCCCCAAGCGTGGTGAGCCCCGCGCGGGGACGCGGAATACATGTAAAGTGATCCGCGGCACCTGACGGGGCTCGCTGCGCTCGCCACGATTCGGGCTCGGTGGCTTGCTGCTCTCGCCACACTATATTAAGTTGACTCCACGCTGACGTGGATAGTAGGGGTATGAAAAGGTTGGCGGATGGGCTCCGCTGCGCTCGCCATGCTTCGGGATGGCGTGGATAGTGGGGGGTGCCTAAAACCTCATTGTATGTCATTATTGTATACCTAATGGCATTGTACACCCTATACAATATAAATAAAAGAGCACTGAATACATTACATAGGAAAATCGGATCGCATCGCACAGCCATTACAATGGCCCATGCAATGCGATGAGATGCGATTTTCCTATGGTGCCGTACGTAAGAAACTTGGGCGCGTGATAATACACAAGTACCAATTAGACTGATAAAGAACTTCATAAAAGGCTGTGTGGCAGATGCAGAGTCCACGCTGCCCCATTTGTCATAATGCTGCATGAATTCAGAATGTACATACACAGAACTGGGTCCACATACTGTATATATTGTATATACATATGCAAACATATGTGATTCTGCCACGTATACTTGCCTGAGCATTAATAAGCATAGAGAGTTGGGATGGGCATTTTAACATTGGCCAAGTGCACTGTGGGTGCATACGCGCAATTGCAATAAATGTAGAGCAGATAAAAGAAGCATTTATTTTAGTAAAGTTGTGGATAAAGCAGGTGTAAATGGAGGGGGATGATGGGGTGCTGTTTGTAGATCTACTTTGTCTATGTAGACCAGTGGTTCCCAAACTGTGTACTGGGGTGCCTTAAGGTACTAGCAGGGGTGCCTTAGATTGGTAGTTGAGGACCAATTAAAAATAATGTGATAGGCAAAACCAAAGTTTGTCGCTGCCAATCATTACATATGTGGACACATCGAAGTGTATCCTGTCCCTTACTACATAACTGAACCCTAAGATGACATATAAACTCGTTTCACTTAATGAAAAAAAAAATCCCCCCACATATCTCTATAGAACACTTTTGACCTAGGCGTGCCTTTAACAAAATGATGAAACTAGGGTGCAGTGATTAAAAGAAAAAACATTTGGGAACCCCTGATGTAGACCGTCATTAGGTCAACCCCGTATGGCTGACCGGTACAAAATGTTGACACGTAAAAGGTTGGCAATGAGTAAGAATGACTGGTATGAAAGGTCATCAGGGTCAAAAGGTCAAAATTAAAATGAATTTTTTTTTGTGTGTTTTATGTCATTTTGTATGTTTCATCTTATGTAACCACAATGAGTGGAAATTTGTACCCCCACCACCCTTCAGGCAAGGTGGCTCACTCTGCTACCACTGTGATCACCCCAAGGTAATGTTCCCAATAATATTCTATCTGGATAGTAAATCAAACAAAAGGAAAACGTGTAAAAAACGAAAAACTTATGTTGACCATTGTTACTGTATGTCAACCTTTCAAACTTATGTCAACATGTTGTACTTGTCAACCTAATGCATGTCAACCATATGGTGTTGACCGAAGTAATGTCATCCTATCTTCCTAGGTATATGATGATGATGATGATGGTGGTCACTGTTGAACTTGTGATTGTCTATTTGCAAATGTTCCCTCTTACTCAGACATGGGGTTTATTTACTTAGATGGTAGTTCTATTAAAGATGGGATGTTGCTATGTGCAAGCGCCTTGAGTCCTGTTGGAGAAAGTGCGCTATATATATGTACTCCGGTTACCTCCCAAAATCCAAAAATATACTGGTAGGCTAATTGGCTCCCAAAAATAATTAACCCTAGAATGTCTGTGTGTGCATGTACATGTGGTAGGGGATATAGATTGTAAGCTCCCCTGGGGCAGGGACTGATGTGAATGAGCAACTACTGTATACTCTGTAAAGCGCTGCGGAATATGTGTGCGCTATAGAAACTGTTAATAAATAAATAAATAAATAAAACTAAAGTCTAAAGGTGCCCATACACGTTACAATTATTGTATACAATATTGTATACAATATCACATCTCATTGCATATCGGTTTTGCAATGAGATCAGATGAGATGAGATCTAGTACAAAAAGTATGTGCTGCACATACTTTTTGTACTACAGTAGATCTCATCTCATCTGATTTCATTGCAAAACCGAGATCGGATGAGATGCGATATTGTATACAATATTGTATACAATAATTGTACCGTGTATGGGCACCTAGAAATTCTTGAGGGTGATTTTGGCAAAGCCAAAACCAAAATAAGATAATGATTAAGAATCATCTGATTGGTCGCAACTGTGAAAAACACACCCATTTATTTAAATATACTTTAGTTAAAATAAACAGGATCAGAAAGTGAATAGGAAGCCTCATTTATCACCCATTGTCACTGGCATAATACAGGATGCCCGTAAATGTAGATATGAGGGAAAAAAAGAGAGAAATAGAAACACATTTGCATCTGCTTCCCCGAGCAAGTCTGAAGATCCATGCCACGGGTACTGTCCATAAACACACACATCCAGTCATAATCCAGTCTTAGCCAGGTATAATAATAGAAGACAGTGTCAGCTCAAGTTTGGCAGATATGACTGATGGTGAATAGGTTGCAAAGGAGCAAAAGGTAAAATAATAAATAATACATTTTAGGCCCAGTCTGCAAAAGACCTGCTGGCGCTGTCATTTTTCAACAATATTAATGGAGAGATGTACAGTATTAAACCTTCCTTGGGGGTGCCCATAAAATGCTGGGCATTCACATGGGCGAGCCCCGTTTCCGCCGCCGGTCACCCCTGGCCTCCCTCCCCGCAAAGAACGTCCCAGTGAGTAACTTGTCAAAGCTGTTCGTTCCAGGGTCTGCACATGTGCAAAAACACACATGCGCAGTCCCTCCACCATCGGAACAGAGCTGAATTCGTCCCCATCCGATTGTTAAAGAATCACCTATTGTGCGGTATTCAATGAGCATTTTGGCGATGTGCAGCAAATCCTGTTTAGGATTCGCTGCACATTCGCCACAGCTCGCCGCATTCCGGAGCCTCGCCGGCTCAAGTATTCAACGAGTCAGGGGCTCGCTGCCCCTGACCGGCAAATTTTAACTCCTGCAGCGAATGCCGCAGGGAGCCTGAGGACGGCGGCAGGCAGGGAGATGGAAGTCTCCCTGCCTGCCCCAGAACGTTTGAGGGGGAGAGGTGGGCTCCCCGGGTGCCAGGCAGCACAGGCTGCCCCCCGGGGGTGCCAGCAGGGGACCGGGTATATTCACTACACCCGATCATTCATATGTAATGATCGGGTGAAGTGAATATATGAATATCTAATGAGCGGCTCGGCTCCGGCCCCCTGCTGGCTGGTCTGTGTATAAAAATAAAAAAAATTGTTTTTCAAATTAAATATATATTCATGTGCTTACAGCACATGAATAAAAATAGCATGCCCCTCCTCAGAATAAAATTCCTGATTTTTTGACACCAAATGTAAAAAACAAAACACTTTATTTTAAAAGTTCACATTTCACTTCACCATAAAAAGATAGCGATTGCTACTCGGTGAATCAAAACAGAGATGTGGGGCGCTCTTGGGTATCGGGATGAAGGAAAGTTAAATCAACACAATATTTAAAAAGTATCACAAATTTATTACACAATAATGCATGGAAAACACATACCAAATGGTACTAAATGACTCTAAACATATGTAAAAATAAAATAAAAATAAAAATAAAAATAAAAATAAAACTTAAAAAATAAAATAAAAACTGAAAAAATAATAAATTAAAAATAAAAAGAAAAAGGAATTGCAGAATAAATAATAAATTTAAGATTGGACTTTGCAGTTAATAGATGTGAACACATCCAACTTTTTAAGGTGCAATTGATAACTTAGCGCAATCCACCAATGTGGATTTGATCTCCTTTACCCTTTGGTAGGGTCTGGCAGGTAGATATATGTGAAAATCTACTGGATGCAGTTCCTTGTAAAGGTTTATAAGTCCAGTTGTTTAATTGAGACCGGTATTGTATATATCGCTAGTGTGCACACTCAGTATTCATCAAACTTAACTTTGCAAAGCAATGATACAAATAAAGCGAGATTGGGAGCAAGGACTTCTGTTTGTAGTTGTTGCATGTGAAACAGTGTCCGTCCTGTCCCCTTTCAAGCTCTTACCAGTGGTTGATCAGCTGGCGTATTTTTCAATTTTGCGCTGAGTGGAAAACTCAACACTACAGCGCCCGCTCTCTCCGTCCTCCGCTCGGCTTTAAGGTGTGTGACGCCGGTCAGCTCGAAGTGGTATCTGGCAGTGCCCGCTTTCTCCTGCCTCTTTCTCCGCTTGAGAAATCACACGGCGCTCTGCCACAGCGTCCGTGGACAGTGATGTATTCGGCGGCTTGGAGGGGGTGTCAGCAGTCGGCTCAGCGTCAAGCAGATACTGTGGAGATGAGAGCGTCTTTCCTGGGTAATACTGGAACGCGTTTCGCCGCGCACTGGGCGGCTTTGTCAACCAAGTGTGAGGTGTATCCTCACAGGTCTGTTTAAATGCTGGTCTCTTAATTCAGCTCAGGTGTCTCTCATTGTCTAATCACCTGTGTGGTTTCTCAAACTGTATTTCTCCCATTAGGAGTGCATAGTATTGTTTCTTATGGGTAAGATATTGTATCCCATTAGTAGCAAGTGCAGTTTTTCAATATTGTTGGACTAGTAGTTGTGACAGTACATAAAATAAGCAATTCCTTAAGATAAACAGTGAATAATAAATAATGAAAAATAGATAAATAAAAAATAAAAATAACAATAACATAAAAATAAAAATAAAAATAAAAGTAGAGTATAATCTATAAATGTAAATAATAAATACTAGAAATTAGAAAAAATATAAATATATATGAATAGATAGAGAATAAATGTATAAAAAATAATAATGAAAATAAATTATATATGGTGTAAAGCATATTTTTTATAAAAATTTACACACATGCAGAATTAAATAGTTCAATTTCTGGAACCAACATATAGTTGGTACTTCTTGCATAAGCCGCTTTATCGGCTTTTCTTTCCTTTAGCTTTTGCGGACAGACATGTGGTGTTCCCTTATCTAAATACATACATGTACATCCTTATGTGAAACCAAATGAATCAATAAATCTTGTGTTTGCAGTCCATCTACATTCTTATAATGTCGACAGACTGCATGTCCACAATTAATCAAGGACATTACTTCTTTAAGGGAAAAAACCCCCACTATATATACGCAATGAGTCGCGTCTGGTTGTTGCAAGATAATCCATTAAAATGAGAGGTAAACAAATATTATTGTACATCTAAGCATGTAATAAGAACAGATAGACAAAGATAGCAGGTAAAATAAGATTAAATGTATGCAAATCTCACCTTACCTAAATAAGGGGAGAGGGAACCAATCACTAGTATGTTCAAGTGACATGTGTATAGTTCTTTACTCATCTAATATCTCAGCTATTATGCCCGTACATGTGTGTGCTTACATATCATACACACTCACATATAGGGGCACATGCTGATGAAGAAGAGAATATATGGGACCACAAGAATGATTTTATACTATCTAAATTAATACATAAATAAATAAATTCATACAGTATACTGGTCTTTAATATAAATTAAGTAATTGGGTGAGCTCGGGAGAAGGAAGTTGTATGGAAAAAGAGAAGGAGTTCAAAACCGGGCAGAACATTTCAGAGGATGCATATCAAAATAGGAGACCCATGGTTGGTTCAGATGGTAAGCCGAATGGTGGATACTAGCTCAAATGAACTCTAGATCTATGTTTTCATTCAAGCCTTGGGGTTTAAGGGATTGTAGTTTCAGGATCCATGCCGCCTCCTGCTTGCACAGGGTCCTGAAACGGTCCCCACCCCGACTTGTTGTTTTGATGTGCTCCAATCCTATCACCATCATCCCTTTAGGATCACTATTATGCATCTCAGAATAGTGTCTTGGGATGCTATGGTTAGTGCATCTATTCAGGATGTTCCTTCGGTGTTCTGTCACTCTGTTTTTAAGTTGTCGCGTGGTGCGTCCAACATAATACATGTGACATGGGCATATTAAGAGATAAATCACGTATTGTGTGGCACAGTTGATGAATGTCTCTATCTCAAATTTTTTACCTGAAGTCGATGCCTCTACCACCTGTTTTTTTATTTTATTTTTTAAGTTTTATTTTTATTTTTATTTTTATTTTATTTTTACATATGTTTAGAGTCATTTAGTACCATTTGGTATGTGTTTTCCATGCATTATTGTGTAATAAATTTGTGATACTTTTTAAATATTGTGTTGATTTAACTTTCCTTCATCCCGATACCCAAGAGCGCCCCACATCTCTGTTTTGGTTTGTGTAATTTTGGAGGTTGGCAACCCTCCTACGTGGTGGCTGCTGGGCATCGAGTTACATCACAGTCATCCCCAGCGCCTAAGGCAAATTTCTCTTGCTACTCGGTGAATCATGGCGAAAAAAACCTTCAAATGTATTCGCCATCTGGTCATTGAATAGGGTGACTCACCATTTTAGTCAAAAATTCACCTTACAGCACAAAATCGCCATAAAAACCTGGCGAATCAGCCTCATTGAATGCCGCCCATTGTCGGTGTAACATAGAAACATAGAAACATAGAATTTGACGGCAGATAAGAACCACTTGGCCCATCTAGTCTGCCCCTTTTTTAAACATGTTACCTCAAACCATATTTGATCCTTATTTTTTTGTAAGGATATCAATATCCTTACAAGTGTCTACTCTCAATGAGTGTCCACTCTCAATGAAGTCACTGGTTTCTAACTATTTTATATGGTAACCAGTATCACAGCAGGGTGGCATTGCACCCTGTGCCAGCCCTGCCCTTGAACATGTGAACAGCACTGCCCTTTGCTTTTGTGTAAAGTGTAAATAATTGATCTAGACATAGGGGTGTTGTTAATGCACACATAAAATACATACCAGAGCATTCCCTATACTTCGTGAAAATATACATTTTGTTAGCTGGGCCCGTATTCTGAAGAATGCAATCTATCAAGTCTCCTCTCAGTGCTGTTGCTGATTTATAGTGAACTGATGAATGCCATTCTCAGGAATATTGGTTCAATCAACAAAACCAAATTGTAGCTTGTTATAGAATGTTCTTGTAAAAGCTGATGACTGTAAGGTTGTGCGTGAGGGTGATGACTTATTATTATCTTAAATGTGCCTTCAATGCATTTCCTCTTTGTGTGCTTTTCTAGGTCTCAAGGTTCTAGAGGTCCTGATTAATGTGACCAGGCAGCAAGTGGAGGATTTCCATGGCTCTGAGGACTACTGGTGCCAATGTGTAGCTTGGAGCAATCTGGGCACCTCCAAGAGCAGAAGGGCATCTGTGCGAATTGCTTGTAAGCTCCATGGATGAAATACAATGTTTTGTTAGTATAGTATGTACACTATGAAGAATCTATAAACACTCAGTAATTGCATGAGAAATTGATCCCTATCTAAGTCCATTCTTAGAGAACGCCAGCTAAACTTTATTTTTCTTCACAACAAACCGCCTCTCTGCAGCTGGCATGACCTGGGCTTTTTTCACAGTTCTTCAGATGCCCTTTATCCACCAGTAAACTTTCCAGGGTACAGAGGTACCAGTTGTGGAGATGGGTTGAATTAAAACAATACATAATAGTGTTTATACAAAATGACAGTACACGAAACAAAATGAAATATGGCATCAGCACTTACTGTAGATATTGTATTTATGCTATACAGTAACGATTTCAGTACTGTAACTAACACCCCTTTTACACCAAAAATCCCGGATCCGACCCGGCATTTGGAACAAGGATCCAAGCAGGGTCGGATCCGGGGTTTACCCCATTTAGACTGAGGTGCCTACCTGCAGTGTAGACGGAGGTGGTGCTTGGAGATGACATCATCTCCAAGCGCTGGGACTGTGATCACCCCCGCTGAGACCGCCGATAGCCGTGTTGGGGGCAGCCCAGCACCTGTGGACTGCTGCTGTCTGCAGAGTACAGCAGACAGCATCAGAGGCTGTGTGTGCCCCCCCCCCCCCCGTCCAACCTGCGAATGCTGCGGTCTGCAGGTTGGACGTCCGTGTAAAGGGACATGACGTGACCCATTTACACCACCGCTGACCCGGGTCTGACCCGTCAATGACCCGGGTTTTTGTGGCGGTGTAAAAGGGGTATTAGTGGAAAACAAAAGGGATTTGCGTGTGGATTAAAAGGTTCAATATGTTGGCACCAAAAAGTTGCACTATGTCGACCTAGACACTTTCACTGGGATTTAGGATGGTTAGTTGGTTAATACAAATTGTTTGCCAACCTTTGTAAATTACATTTTGCTTATAACAATTTACTACGGGCTGTTATTTTTTTACTGAAGCCTTATTTAAAGAATTCTAAAATTTATAAAATAGTAAAAGTAGCGACAGCTACAGTACTGTATGTAGAAAAGGGAGGTAGAGATTGGAAATAAGTGGTCCATGTCCATTATAGAATGATGAATGATGTGTCTAATTTAATGTGCCATATTTCACGCTCTGTTACAGTTTTTATTTTTACACTAAATTTTGGGGATGTTTGACAAATATGATTTGTTTTGTAGGATTGCCAGTATCTCTTTAAACCTTTGATGATGAGGCAAATCATAAATGATAAATATATCCAATTTCTTCTAACCTAAGTACATTTATTTTACCCAGAATAAGTGTGTTCTTTCCACCATCTTCTTCCTGCAGACTTGCGCAAAAATTTTGAGCAAGACCCTCAAGGAAAAGAAGTCCCCATTGAAGGAATGATTGTCTTACACTGCCGGCCACCAGAGGGGGTGCCCACAGCAGAGGTTTGTAAGAATTATACATTATTACCCTGTATTCATCATATATACTGTGTCTAGAGCTGAAACACAAACATTGCTGGTTACAGCCCGGGATCATTTTTGGGATGATTATTGTTTACTAGGTGATTCATCGCGCCCTACGGGCGCTCTTCACACGGCGTAAGGTGAACATTTGTATTGTGAGAAATATGGTTAGAATTGTATGAAAGATGCCCTGTATTGCAGCTTCTGGCAGTGGGTGAGGGTCCAGCGTGGCAGCACAGGAGTACCGGACGGTGGCCCTGAGTCAGTGTCTCCTCTTCTGGGTGGGAGTTAGGGTGCATGAGAGCAGGAGGCTGGGATATGAGGCATGATAGGGGTATGTGGGCAACACAGCGGCAGCGATTACCCAGTGGTGGAAGTTACGGTTCAGGAGAGCAGGAAGCTGGGTAGTGATAGGGGTGTGTGGGCATACGGGGGACTAAAGAGGGTGGTGGACACTGTGCCGCTTCTGCCAGTGGGTGAGGGTCCAGCGTGGCAGCACAGAAGTACAGGAGTCAGTGTCTCCTCTGACTGGGTGGGAGTTAGGGTGCATGAGAGCAGGAGGCTGGGCGGTAAAGCATGATAGGGGAATGTGGGCAACACAGGGTTAGCGGGTCTCCACTGGCGGAAGTTACGGGGCAGGAGAACAGGAGGCAGGGCAGTGTCCTCCCACATTGATGGCAAAAGTATTCAACATCGGCCATAAACCATCGATTATTTGAAAATCATTGATGGTCGATGGGCATCCCTAGAACTGGAGGAGGGTGGGGGACAGTATGCAGCTCCCGGCAGTGGGTGAGCGTCTCCTCCCACTGGGAGGGAGTGAGCGTGCATGAGAGCAGGAGGCTGTATAATAGTGGTATGTGGGCAAGACATTGATAAAAGTTGTGGCGCTGGTGCAGAGGGCAGTGGGGAAACCTGCACTGCGGCCGCCAGGGCCGGATTTCCCACCTAGGGGCGGTACCTGCTGGGGTGGTACAGGATCCCCCATTGTCACGGGGGTCCGCAAATCGTGGGCGGGGGCGCGGGGGGGCTTGAATCGTGGGAAGGGGGGTCCGCAAATTGCGGGAGGGGGGTTGTCGGGGTTAGTGAATTGCGGGAGGGGGGGTTGCGGAGCTCCGTGAATTGGGGGAGGGGCGCGTGGGGTGCCGTGAGTCAAGGGGGGGTGGTGCGGGGGTCCGTGAATCACGGGAGGGGTCATGAATCGCAGGACGGCGGGGGTCGTGGGGTGGCTGCGAATCGCAGGAGGGGGGGTGTGGGGGGTTGCCGTGAATTGCATGAGGGGGGCGTGAATCAAGGGAGGGTGGGCGCAGGGGGGTGGTGCGGGGGTCCGTGAATTGCGGGAGGGGGCATGAATCGCGGGAGGGGGGGTCGTGGGGGGTTCCGAATTGCAGGAAGGGGGGTATGGGGGGTGCCGTGAATTGCGTGAGGGGGGCATGAATCGCGGGAGGGGGGGTCCCCGAATGTGTGAATTACGGGGCGGTCGCAAATCGCGAGAGGTGCCGAGGGGGCCCGCAAATCGCGGGAGGGGTGCGCTACGGGGGGTTTCGTGAATCGCGGGAGGGGGGGTCGTGAGGGGTTGCGAATCGCAGGAAGAGGGGTGTAGGGGGTGCCGTTAATTGCGTGAGGGGGGCATGAATTGCGGGAGGTGGGGTCCCCGAATGTGTGAATTAGGGGGCGGTCGCAAATCGCGAGAAGTGCCGAGGGGGCCCGCAAATCGCGGGAGGGGGGCGCTACGGGGGGTTCCGTGAATCGCGGGAGGGGGCGGCGCTAATTGCGGGAGGGGGGTCGCAAATCATAGTAGGGGGGGGGGTGCCGTGAATCGCGGGAGGGGGGGTCGCAGGGGTCCCGCGAATCGCGGGAGGGGAGGATGCAGGGGTCCTGCGAATCGCGGGAGGGGGCTCGCGGGAGGGAGGGGTCGCTGGGGTCCCGCGATTTGCGGTAGGGTCGCGGGGGTCCCGCGTTTCGCGGGAGGGGGTGGTCGCGGAGGTCCAGCGAATCGCGGGAGGGGGTGGTCGGGTCTGGGACGGATATTAGACAGCACTTACATCGACAGCCATTACATCGACACCATTAGTTCGACAGCTCAATAGGTCGACATGGTTTTAGGTCGACATACCATTAGGTCGACATGTCATTATGTCGACAGCTCATTAGGTCGACAGCTCATTAGGTCGACAGCTCATTAGGTTGACATGTTTTTAGGTCGACACTGCCATTAGGTCGACAGAGTCTATGTCGACAGTCAAAAGGTCGACATGGGTTTTTTCACTGTTTTTTGGCCAAAATGTCGACACAGTCGACATGGACACAGTTTGAAGTGTACCGCAGCCGCTCGCTATGCTTTGGGCACGGTGCCTCGCTGCGCTCGGCACACTATTTTATTCTCCCACCACGCCCTAGTGGATAGTAGGGCATGAAATACCACCTGTCGGCACATGTCGGCTCAATAAACAGTGAAAAAACCCATGTCGACATTTTGACTGTCGACATAGACACTGTCGACCTAATGGCAGTGTCGACCTAAAAACATGTCGACCTAATGAGCTGTCGACCTAATGAGCTGTCGACCTAATGAGCTGTCGACATAATGACATGTCGACCTAATGGTATGTCGACCTAAAACCATGTCGACCTATTGAGGTGTCGAACTAATGGTGTCGATGTAATGGCTGTCGATGTAAGTGCTGTCTAACAATAACCGGGGTGGTCGCGGGGGTCCCGCGAATCGCGGGAGGGGGGTCGCGGGGGTCCCGTGAATCGCGGGAGGGGGGGTTCGCGGGGGTCCCGCGAATCACGGGAGGGGTCCCGCGACTTGCGGGAGGGTGGAAAGCGGGGGTCCCGCGAATCGCGGGAGGGGGGGTGCGGGGTCCTGCGAATGGCGGGAGGGGGGGTCACGGGGGTTCCGCAAATCGCGGGAGGGGGGGTCGCGGGGGTCCCGCGAATCGCGGGAGGGGGGTCACGGGGGTCCCGCGAATCGCGGGAGGGGGGGGGGGGTCGCGGGGGTCCCGCGATTCGCGGGAGGGGGGGTCAGGGGGGTCCCGCGAATCGACCTAATGAGCTGTCGACCTAATGAGCTGTCGACATAATGACATGTCGACCTAATGGTATGTCGACCTAAAACCATGTCGACCTATTGAGGTGTCGAACTAATGGTGTCGATGTAATGGCTGTCGATGTAAGTGCTGTCTAACAATAACCGATTCGCGGGAGGGGGGGTCAGGGGGGTCCCGCGAATCGCGGGAGGGGGGGTCCCGCGAATCGCGGGAGGGGGGGGTCGCGGGGGGTCCCGCGAATCGCGGGAGGGGGGTCGCGGGGGTCCTGGCAGAGGGTAGGGATGTGCAGGAGTAATGGTGGATGGTGGCTGTGGAGTAATGGTGGATGGTGGGCGTGTACTGTAGCCCTGGCTGGGCGGGGGGAGGTGATGTCAAGGGGGTGGAACGTCAGACACATGAAAGTGAAACTGTTCTACACAGGAAATATCTCCACAGGGGTTGAGTGACAGATCTGGCTAAATATATAAGAGATAAAATAGTTTAAGATTCTGTAATTAAGTGTAAAGTATTCTATATATCACTTATATATTACACGTAATGACCAGATAAAACCAAGGAAATGTAATCTTATCAAGTCTATACTGTGTGTTGGACAAGATACACTTAGTACATTGCCGATGCCTCTGACTTGTGCCTCTTGTGCATCTTGTGCCAGGTCAAGGAAAGAAAAAAGGTTTGTATAGCAGCGCTTAATAATTAAATATTTCAAAATGTAAAAAGTTTTCAATAAAACGAATAGAGAATCAATTGGACTGGTTAAAGGTAAAATATAATGATGTAAAATTAAAATACAATGGTGGCCACGCTTTGTTAATACATGTAGTAAGGCACACAGTGTAAAAATGTAATGTACAGTATAAGAAGCTCACACAGCTCCCAGTGTTGGTGTGTGAGGAGACTCTCCGTTCCTATTTTAACCCCATTGCTCTAGGTTGATCGAAAAAGTGAAAAGAAAATGGAATCAAATAGTGGTTAAATACCGTCCTCCAGTGTAGATGGTGAAGTCCTGCACTATTCTTTGCCTGCTAGCAAAGGTACATCAGGCTGGTCCAACTCTGGAATCTAGTCCACCATGGAGTATGAGCTGGCGATGAAGATGGGTTCAATGGTGGGGGTTTCCACTTTCGAATATGAGGCACATGAAATGGAAAAACTGGGATTGGTCCTTAACAGACCCAACAGTGATGGTAGTCTATGATGTAATCTGTCAATCCAGGATGGCTGTGTGAGTAAACTCTTGACGCGTTTCGCTGTGTCAGAACAGCTTTATCTTGTGTCAGGTCATCTGATGCAGAGCTCCATCACTTTCCTTCTTGGTCAAGTAGCCCTTACATAGCCTGGAGGTGTGTTTGGGGTCACTGTCTTGATGAAAAAGAAATGATGGTCCCAGTAAGCGCAAACCAGGTGGGATGGCGCTGCAGAATATTGTGCTAGCCATGCTAGTGTCTCCAAACTTTTGACTTGTACTGTATGGTATAACAACACAGACATCATAGAGCAGCCTACAGTTTTTCTTTTTAACATGAGTATAAATGTATAGGGCCTGATTTAGAGATGACCACAAATGCAAAACCTTTCGCAAACGGGCAATCCATTTTGCACTGCATGTGAGGCAGATGTATCATGTGCAGAGAGAATAAGAGTTGGGTGAGTTATTTTGTTTCTGTGCAGGGTAAATACTGGTTTCTTTATTCTTACACTGCAATTTAGATTTTAATTTCAATACACCCCATTTAAATCTAACTCTCTCTGCACCTGTTACATTTGTTCCACCTGCAGTTCAGCATGGTTTTGCCCATTTAAGAAAGATTTAGCATTTGCAATGAACTGTGAATCGGGCCTATGGCATGTGGGGGAAATAAAGTCTAGAGGTATCAACAATAACGCTCCTGAAGTTTGGGATTCATATCACAATTGTTTTGATAGGCCTTCAATATAATAAAGGATCCTGTTGTTAATGTATTTTTTTTTCAGCAGTGCATTGCTGTAATTAATTTGGTGTATTCATCAAGAGACCCAGACTATGCACTAATGGCTACATTTTGGAAGTCCACCAAATATTTACTGTAATTGTATTTAAGAAAAAGAAACACTTTTCCCGTCCAATTTCATAGCCGCAGTCATTCTTCATCATATCTTCTATTTTCTGCTCTCTATACCCAACGGCAGAGATTGAGGCTTAAATAAAATGCCGTTGATGCTACTTAAGTCTTTGCAAGTCATATTTTATTTCATTTAGCCAAATGCTAATTTAGAAATGAAGCTTGATGTTCCAACTTCCTACCCCTATTATATATGCACCGTGCTGCCCTACTACAGTTCACACGATTGCAGTATATACTTTAAACCCGTATCAAACTCTTGCTGATTGACATCTCCATGATTTCCAAACCAGAGGCAGAGTTTGAAGATGACTGGCAGGGTAAAGATTGCCAGAAGTGGTGTAACACTGTGTGGACACCCAAGGCACATCACGTCTGTTTATCAGCTTACAGCCCTGCGCGGAGGCTAGGAAAATACAGATATGAGCTGAATAAGCCTCTCCCTGCATAAGTAGCTGACACTGCATTTGAGATATGGATAGTAAGGCTTAATGGGCTCTTTGGAAAAAATGCAGGTTTTGTGTCGTTACCATGACAGTCATTTATTCAGTCGTACTAAAAGCCCCGGCTCCAGCACAAGACGAGCAATTTGGTTTCCCTTTGAACATTTAACTTGTTGATGTGAACTTTTAAGAACATTTATAATGCAAGAGAACACAATCTCAACAGAAGACACTTGTTATTTCATGGAAACCAATTTACCGGCTCCAAAACAATTCATTACCCAAGAGACGCAGCTTATTCTACTGCGTGGTTCAGGCAGGGAAAACCCATTGCTCCTTGTGAAAATTTGGAAGGGAGAAAAGAAATGGAAATTTGATGTTTTAATCTGTAGTTGAGATGTGTTTTGCCTTTTTGTATAGTGTTTCTTGTCATCTGCAATGTGCAAATATGTACTGCAGACCAAGTGCTCTACATATGCCAGAGGCCGATACGAACAGGTCTAAAAACTCCAATTGTTGTACCGGCCACTCCGTGCCTTCATAGGGAACCAAAGATACAGGGAATGTCTTATTTTAGCCTTGATACTGTCTCATAAACTCAGCAATTCCTTAGAAACGATTGCCTCACCTTCTACTCCGACCTCCGTCGTTCAGATTTTTTAAATGTTTTAGACAATTATCACCAAAGCGAGTGCAGCGAAGCCTGTGAGTTTGCAGTACAGTCAATTGCTATTGGAGATGAGAAATAAGTAACTTGGATTTAGGACATTATTTAGCAATGTTATACTCAATGCTTCCCTGGTTAAGTGAAATCTTGTACTCAGAAGTCAATTCACAGGAAGGCTGATAACTTCAGGCTCAATTTGTCTACAGTACAATGTGCACATTTGTAAAGCACATTTAGGGAATAGGGTTTTATATACCATATTCATGCTCAAAAAGAAAAGACAGGAAAGCGTTATGTTAGGTCACTTTGAGAAAGAAAAACCTGCAAAATACTATGTCCCCCAAAATGCTATGTACTAGAAGATTAGATTTTACTGCAACCCTAGGTGCACCATAATGCATGTATTATATGCACAGGTATAGTATCTGATCCAGATTAAAGAAGTACAGTACAGTATGGGGCCCATTTTCTAAGGATCACATATACAATGTGATCTGGGCGGGATCTAACCACACTGCAATATGCAATTCTATCAGTGGAGTACAGTAACCAGCAGAGGCAGGGACAGAGGCCCCGATAGAAGCCCATCTCTGTGAACTGCGCACCTGGTTGCTGGGGGGGGGGGGGGTGTCTCCGCATTCCGTATATTCGTACAAACCGTCAGCATTGCATTCACCATAGAATCCTGTGTGGGATTGCAGCTTTGGGCAGGAAAGGGAGGATCGCAGAAGGTATTGGAGATCTACATACATGCCGGAGGTACTTAATATTTTTGGCAAACTTTTTTTCAGGGAATAAGCTGAAAATATTAAGGGGGGAATTTACTAAGGCAAATACGCCTAAGAAATTCGTGTTTGCATAGTAAAATATAATTTTTTAGGCGTATTCGTATTTTTTGTCATTTACTATGCCAAAAATACAACTATTCGTATTCGTATTAATGGCACATCGTAGTTGTATTCACAAATGCGAATGTATACACCATTGGTAAATATGAATAGGAATCACCATTCAAAGTGGGTGTACAGTGTCCTGTACCCCCATTGCGTTGCTTCTCAGTCTGTGTAGATAAAAAAAAGAGGCACCCAATGGAGTAATGCAGCTTGTGTGTTCGCTAAATTAACCGGCACACACAGCAGAGGTTGTACTTGATAATAGATTATCAGGGTAAAGGACATGAAGGGCAATCCTCAGTCTTATTTTTTTTTTTTTTTACTTCAACCATGGATATTAGGTAATTTACTCAACCTCAAGGATATTAAATGTATAAAAATAGAGCGATAATAGTGTAGTTTGCTTAATAGGATTTTATTTTAAATGAAAGATTAAAATCACATACACAGTAAAAAATAATGAGCAGTATACCTGTGAGTGCAGAAAACGATGATAGACCTGGATAGGAAGACTCTTTACCATTAAAGATCCTAATAATACAATGATGAGGTACTGTAATACTATCATTCCTCTCCCATAGTTTTATAGTTTCACTTTTTTTTTTTTAATCTTGATATTTTTATACTAAACTAAATAAATCACTAGGAGAAAACAACATGAGCATAAGAAAACAGCAAAAATGCAGAAATAAGATATGAGTACAAACATATCAAAATGGAACAGAACAACAGGCAATTGTTAGCTACAAGCGAGTGAATACATTAGGAAAATTGAACAAAATCCTTAAATAAAATAAAAGGTGAAGGATATTAGGGAGGAAGGGAAGTAGGAGAAGGGACACAAATGTGGGTAGCCACAGATGGGGAAACATAGTATAGCCCTAACAGTGTGGAGTTTGCATAGTCTTCCCATCCTTGCATAGGTTTCCTGCCGGAGCTACGGTTTCCACCCATTCAAAAATATACTGGTGGGTTAATTGGCTTTTAAAAAAACCCTCTAGTATGTATGTGCGAATGTACATGTCTTTATGCCAGACCAGATATGCCAAGTGGTTCTTATATGCTGTCAACGTCTATGTAAAATTGAGAATGTTATATTATAAAACCAATACAACAGCCCAGAGAATGAGGCAGGGCAAAGGAAGGACATGTGGAAAGAATACCATAGACCAAAAATTATTAGTACTCTCATCTTTGTCATTCCACTCAAGGGTGTCCGTAGTTTTCAGTAGGCATCGATATCGATGTACCATTGCTTGGTTGAATGCTTGCTTTCTATGGCTTAAATTTTTGAGTAGGTTCATGTGATAGTTTTCTCATGCTGCAGGAGTCATCTTGCAGGGTTAGACTGGTGGTCCTTGGGAGGACCACCTCTTCCTCTAGGAATTAGGTTCTACACTGGGAATTATAAATTATATACGCTTTTTTATACTGCAAAGGACTGTGGGGAATTCTTTGCAGTGCATTCACTAGCAATATTTTATATATATATATATATATATATATATATATATATATATATATATATATATATATATATATATATTTTGGAGCCCATACCATCCACTCTCTAATGGTTAGCCAAGCCTCTGTGGAAGCTGGCTACATAGAAACCGAATTTGACGGCAGATAAGAATCACTTGGCCCATCTAGTCTGCCCCTTTTTTAAACGTTATCTCAAACCATATTTGATCCTTTTATCTTTAATAAGGATATCCATATGTCTATCCCAAGCATGTTTAAATTGCTCTACTGTATTTGACTCTACCACATCTGATGGGAGGCTATTCCACTTATCCATAACTCTTTCTGTGAAGTAATTCTTCCTCAAATTTCCTCCCTCTAGTGTCAGTCCATTTCCTCGTGTTCTGTTGCTCCTCTTCCTGTGAAGAATGTCTCCCACCTGTACCTTGTTAAAACCCTTGATATATTTAAAAGTTTCTATCATGTCCCCCCTTTCCCTTCTCTGCTCTAAAGTATACATATTAAGATATTTTAGTCTTTCCTGGTACGTTTTGTGATGTATTGTAGACCATGCACCATTTTAGTTGCCCTTCTTTGTACAGTCTCTAATGTATTTATATCCTTCTGGAGATATGGCCTCCAGAACTGGTACACAGTACTCTAGATGAGGTCGTACTAATGACCTATACAGTGGCATTATTACTTCTTTCTTTCTGCTGCTGATACCTCTCCCTATGCAACCAAGCATCTGACTTGCCTTCTTCATTGCTTTGATACATTGCCTACCTGCCTTTAAATCCCCCCCAAACACACAGGCCCCTGACACTGCATTCCTCCTGATAGCCCTTCATGCCCATGTCCAACACTGAGATCTTGTGTAAATAAATGCCTCCTGCTAGCTTCTCTTACCCATTACTGCATCAGAGGAAGCAGCCTCCGTTCATCTGCAAGAACAATGCTCATCTGAGTAACATTCAGATTACTAAGGATTATGGAGAAGTTAGGCTGGTCAAGCTAGTGTTGCAACATCCAAGGATGCAGTTACTGACTTAAGCACACCCAGAAAATGAAGCCTACGCTATCGACGTGCACCTGCAGGGTGCGGCTTCTGCACACTCAAATCCAAAAAGATTGCAGATGTACCCAAACATTTCTGAATTAGGCTTTATCTTTATCACATGTATAATCATGTGCAAAGGACATTATACTGTATGTGTGGAACACAAGAATTCTGCCTAAAGTTCTGTCTAAATCAGATCTTGTTAGCACTAATTGATGGTTTAACACTGTGGTTCTCAACCTTGGTCTTTAAGTACCCCCAACAGTTCAGATTTTCCAAGTCTCCACACAATCACAGGTGAAACAATTAGCTCCACCTTTGAATCTTTTAACCCCTTCCCGACATTTGACATACATTTACGTCATGGTCGGGATGTACTTCCCGACACATGGCATAAATGTACGTCATGACTTGTAACTGTCACCGCGTCTAGAGACGCGGTGACAGAGGGACGATGTCTGCTGTCCCTGACAGCAGACATCTTCCCTCATTGCCCAGGGGGGGCAGCGATGCCCCCCGCCATGGGCGATCGCTGCGATTGGCTGTTCAAACGTGAACAGCCAAAAGCAGCGTTTACTGTGTGATGTGCATAATTTTGACTCTGCTGCCCCCTAGTGTCCAAAAAAATTAAAAGCAGGTTGAAATAATGATGTAATAATAAAGTATACATATGGTCTTTGTTAGTTATTAACTATTTTGAGTGGTATGATTATTTGTCTCACAAGCAGAAAATGTAACATTTTGCAAATTGCAAAATGTTCATTTTTTTTTAAGACATTTTGGTATTTTTCACAAAAAAAAAAAAAAACTGTATCGACCAAAATGTATCACTAACTTAAAGTACAATGTGTCACGTGAAAACAATCTCAAAATCACTGGGATAAGTAAAAGCAAAAAAAAGTTATCCCCACTTAAGTGATACCTGTCAGATTTGAAAAAAAGGCCTCTGTCAGGAAGGCAAAAACATGCTGCGTCGGTAAGGGGTTAAAATGTGTCAGTGAATAACGAGTGCACCTGTGTGCCTGCCGGGTGACCTGGAAAACGAGCACTGTTGTGGGTATTTGAGGACCGAGGTATAGAACCACTGGTTTAACACATAACCGTCTTTCCACCCAAAAGTAAATAGAAGGAAAAATGGTAAAAATAATAACCTGTATAAGTTTGCCTAGACCAGTGCTTTCCCACATAGGTCTGAACCTTTCTGGAACATCAAATCTGACCACAGGATTGTCTTCAGCATCTTGGAATATATTCATTTTGAGCTTTTAGGCATGTATAATAATAAAAAGGAAAAAGTGTAATAAATAAAAAAGGTATTTCGCTGTTGTGGCGAGATACATCCCTTGCCGGAACCATTGATTTCATTCACCTCGCTCTGCATATGTATTGCAGCACGAACTCATTTGCAGAGAGACACTCTTATCTGGCCAGATTACTCATCCGGAGTCTGACGGCAAGATATCTGCCAACAGTACAAATTGCCAAAACAACAGCACATCAGTAAATAAGAGCATCGTTTAGGAGACAGACGTGACATCAGAGATAAACCTAGAAACAATCCCACAGCGAGAACTTTCAATGAAGCGCATTTGACTAAATTGTTTAATGTCTTAATAGAAAGCTAATGGTCTTTGAAATGGAAACATGTGATTGGTTAAATACTAGTAATTAAGGGGCATTTAATGCCTGCTTGGAGCAGAGAGTGTTTAAAAGGAATTGTTTCGGTAATGAGAAAATTGTGGAAAAGACCGATGTTGATAACACCCATTTTTTAAGAAACCATTGTTTGGGATTCTCTAATCTGGATTGGTATTTTATTCGTAACATTGCACGCAGATCCAGAGAAATGAACTGGAAGCAGCCATGAATAAGTCATTTCATACATTATTATTAGTTACAGTATGCTTGTGTTTGTTTTTGCACTGGTGTTTCAAGAAATGTAAACCAGACAAAGGGACTCATTCAAACCTGATTGCAGGGCAAATTTGTTGTCAAATGGGCAAAACCATGTGCACTGCAGGTGGGGAAAATGTAACATGTGCAGAGAGAGTTAGATTATTTGGGAGAGTTATTTTGTTTCTGTGCTTTATTTTTACACTGTGATTTAGAATTCAGGGGCAGATTTATTAAGCTCGGTGAAGTGATAATGGGAGAAATTTACTAAAGGAAATTTGTAAAAAATAGGTGTATTTGTATCCAGAAATACACTTATTGTTTACATTTACTATCCCGAAAATACGGCAATTCGTATTCGTATTGATAGCACATCAATACGAATACGAATTGCCGTATTTTCGGGATAGTAAATGTCAAAAATAAGTGTATTTCTGGATACAAATACACCTATTTTTTTTACAAATTTCCGTTAGTAAATTTCCCCCAAAGTGTCTGGTTTTTATCACCGGCCAATCAGCTCCTAACTGTGAAGTTACAGGCTTAGTTTTGAAAAATGACAGGTAGGAGCTGATTGGCCGGTGATAAAAACCAGACACTTTATCACTTCACCTACCATAATAAATCTACCCCTCAGTTTGAACAAACCTCACCCAAATTGAAAATGACTGATATAAACCTTCCTTGAATACATAAATAGACAATGTACTCACAACATTTTACAAGCTGGGATTTAAACAAATGCATCTCTCATATATAGTCTGTGATATCTGTCCAGAACATAGGCAGTTCTTACCTATGTACACAAGCAGGCTTGTTTTACCAGTCATTCTGCATTACATCCCAGGCATGCCAAATTAATATTTAAAGTATTTGCTTTCTAGTTTGTGGAATATTACACGATGGTAAAACAACACTGAAATGATCACTCTGAATAAAACATTCACTTGTAGAGTAAATCTGCACAGTCCCACAGCTACAAGTAGGTTATCAGTGTGAGCTGCGGATTCAAGTTATGTCATCCGTATTGTACACATCTGGCAGCTACAAATTCATTCTATGTACCCGGAACTTCTTCTGTAAACATAAAAATGGTTATCCCAATTCAGCTCAGCTAGATTCTCTAAACTTCAAAAGTGATAAAATGGAGAGTGATAAACAGCCAGCCAATCAGCTCCTACCTGCCATGTCATAGACTGTGTTTGAAAAACGTCAGACAGGAGCTGATTGGCTGGCTGTTTATCACTCTCCATTTTATCACTTTTGAAGCTTAGAGAATCTGGCTCTTGATTTCAGTAAAGTGATTGGTGGGTGAGCTGGATAGGAGATCAATCTCTAGAGCAAAACTGTCAAAACTTCTTCACCACAGGGAAAACTTTAGACCATTAAAATCCCGGTCTTTTTTTCTCTGCATTCACTCTTACTGTACGTGATTTTAAGAATCTTTATTCTATGTACTATAGCCCTTATTCTGGTCCGTTCGGCTGGACCCTTCGTTCACACGGGGACCAATGGTATTTCTGCGCATGTGCAGACACAGGGTGCATGCGGCCAAGGCGAGCATGGTGTTCGTTGTACGCATGCACCCAATACTGCGGATGGAGGGCGGCGGGCCCGGGGGGCTTGCCAATGGGAACGCCCAGCATTTCATGGGTATTCCCATGAAAACGCTGGGCATTCCCATGGAGATCACCCAGTGACATGGGCGCTGGGGGCGGCCAGCTGACATCACTAGATGTCAACTGCCCGCCCACTTCTTGCCGAATGTCCACGCACATCTAAAGTTACCTGAAAGCAACCTTAGATGGGCGTGGGCCTTCCACATCATTCGGTGGTTGGTGACCAGCGAATGGGGGCTGACGTCCTGCGTTCAGAGCAGGATGCCCATTGGTTTTCTGGGCATACCCAGCATTTTCCTGGGTACACCCAGGAAATGCTGGGTGTCCCCATTCGTACATCCCCCGCCCGCCTCTATCCCCCCCCCCTGTGTGAGCGCCACTGTGAATATGCAAGGTGCCAAAGGTGCACGCAGAGAAGCAGCTGCACATGCGCAAATGTGAATATGCGCATGCGCCGGGCAGAAACATCATTCGTAAGGACTAGAATGAGGGCCTTATTTACAATATCTGCAACTGGGAATGCATATGTCTCTGCTCAGATGCATGTGCAGTGTAAAAACTTGCAGGGTCAATTCACTGGCATGCAACTGTGAATCAGTCCCCCATTGTTTGCAAAATCCTTTGAGTATGTGCAAAATCAGCTACAATTGTGGCTGCCAGTCATTGGAAGTTGTTGGAAGTATGACACAGAGAGACTAAGTACAGCAGGCTGCATTCTAGAGCACTCTTCCTAAAACACATAGTAAAAAAATTATATTGAAAAAATGATTTTCAATGTTGTTGCATGTGCCCCATATTCAGGGCCGGCGACAGGGGGGGTCAAGGGGGACATGTGTGATGGGCCCCAGAGCCCGGCCGGGGCCCGTCTGTGTGTCACCCCTGTTTGGCTCAGCTTAATACTTAATACTTGTGCCGCTGTGCGCGCTGCTGCGGCGGGTCTCTCCGCGTACAGCACCCTCCGTCCGTCCCCAAGTCTCATCCTGGCCCTTATTCTAATCGGATCGGTACGGCCCGCGTGCGGCCGTACCGCCGATGTTTTTACTCTGCACATGCGCAGAGGTGAATCTGCGCATGTGCAGCCCCCTTCGCCGCAGACGTATTTCGTCCGCCGCAAAGGGGGCGTATAGGGGCGTGAGAGGCATCATGCCCTCATTTCCCTATGTGTACGCCCCGCGTTTCATGGGCGTTCCCATGCAAACGCGGGGCGTATGCATGGTAATGAGGCCATGACGCAACTCATGGGGGCGGAAAGCTGACGTCGCCGGATGTCAGCTTTCAGCCCCCATACAAGCTACCACACGGACGATTGTCCGTGTGGTCTCAGCTTGCGGGAGCTGCCGCGGCGTGCGGACCTGCCTTCGATGGTCGACGACCATCGAATGCAGGGGGCAGCTCCCACCATGGTGGAGGCGTAGCCTCCACCATTTTTATGCGGATCGCCAGCCGTCCGTGTACGGACGGCCGTGGCGATCCGTAGGGTGGGCGGGGATTGGTTTGTGCGGCCGGAGCCCCGTGTGCGGCTCTGGCCGCACCAACCAGAATAAGGGCCCCTGTCAGCTGCACTGCCGGGCTGCCACAGCGTGCCGGGCGGTGATTGACAGATGAGGTCCGCCGTCCAGGTCACAGACAGCCGCTCAGTGCTCAGAGGCTGAGTCGGCTGTCTCCTGAATGCACTGTGCACAGTAAGGATGTTACTGCGCATGTGCAACCTGAGTTCCGCATATTGAGGTTGGTTTTGGAGTCTGCTGCTGGCCTGCCGCCTGCCGCCTACTGTTCCTATTGCCTGCTGTGGTCCTGAGCTGCAGGGATTTGTTCCACTGACTCAACTACACAGTTGCAACTTGGGGAAGAAGAAGTTTGTGCAGAAGAGGTTTGTGTCGGTTTGGTATTACATGGGGGGGGGGGGGGGTCGGGGCCCCCCAGAGATATCAGTGTACAGGGCCCCAAGATTTCTGTTGCCGGCCCTGCCCATATTTGACGGCTAGTCCAGAACCAGACTGCTTAGCACTGGATCTACTGTAGCTATTTTTTCCTTTAAATCAAACTTGTATTTGCATTATATGCCAACACACGTGCCCACTTCCCACCCAAGTATCACTTTTCCAGATACTGCCATTTATATTTGATGCCCCCCCTTTTCTTCAGTTTAGAAATTTGCAGTACAAATACACATTTATTTTATCACAGAGGAAGTAACGATTTTTTCTTATTGATTAACAATATATCTGAGGAAATTTTACGGAAGAATAAAAGGTGTTAAATATTTATAGTATGTTGACCTTTAAAAGATTTTATGGAAGGGTTCTGTTATAAACCAATAAATCCAGATCATATTTACACCAACTGTTAGTGTGTTGCATGCCCCGGGTGCATCTACTTAACCCGATCATTCCCATCTCCAGTCCTCAACCTTTAACATTTGTCATTAATAACAAAAAGTTCAGCTTTCATCAATGCTACAGTATCTAAGGAGCTGATGCAGACCTGTTTGCTAAAATGCGTATACTCGCAGAACAACGCACGTGCCCCGTGGAGATGGTGCTCCCCACCACCACCATCGCCTGTCCGCACTGCCGCCCTTACCCCCCTAACCCTGCCCGTTTACCTGAAGCGGAGACGGGCAGGGTCCAGCTGCCCAGCCGCCGAGAGACTGGGACGCACGTGATGGAGTCCCTCTCCACCGGCTCTGGCCCGGCGGGGATATTCTGGCGAGAGCCGAGCAAGAATGAGAGGGGCTCCATCTGTAGTTCTTCCTGTTATTATGCACCATTGCACTCTCCTCATCCCACCAATTTCTCTAGGATTTAGGAGGCTAACTTACTCCTTTGGGAGTCCATGGCACTCCTCAAGAATTCAGGCATTCTCTGGGTGTTCAGGCAGAGTAGTAATATGTATTTGAGTGAAGTTTATATGAAAGCATTCTTTTTTTTCCACTGTATAGTTTAATGGTGGGTGTTGCATTTTTTGTTTTTTTGCAATAGTCTTTCATCATTGTCTTCTAATCAATTCCAGAGTGATGATTATGGATAAATGTCTTGTATTTTATGAAGGAGTATTTATGTGTTTAGAATTCTGCAGTTTGGAAGCCCCATTGTTTGGACCAAACAGGCTATAATGAAAAGCGTATTTCCGAACCACCGCATAGTTCTAAACATATAAATCAAATAGAGATAGTTAAAATAAGAAAAAGGTAAAAAGTTAATATATCTAGCCACCCTGCTTCTGCACAGTCAATCAATAAATATGGCCTTCACACTCATCAACCAGGAATCCTATTTCTACGTATAAAAAAAGTACTGATATTACATCCAAAAACTAATGCAGATCTCTCTACAGAAATATAGTCTTATGTAGTATAGGTAAAATAAAGCAATTAGAGGGTTCCTGGCATTCACTTTCTCTGATTTCTGATGCATTACAAATTCACTGAGTCTTTGTCAAAGCAATGTGGTGATGGAGTCAAATGTCATCCCATATTTTCTCTACTGTCAGTGGTAAAAAGCAAAAAAGTGAAAATGCCATACAGTATGTACAGATGTAGCGCCTCTCAGCCAGCCCAGGGAATCGCCAGATTCCCTGAGCTGGCAATCTCTGGTGGAGAGGCGCTGCATCTGATGGGGACGTGCGAGCATCTCACACGCACGTGTGTCCCCTTCACTCGGTGGCGGATGGTGGAAACCCTGCCTGTCTCCACTTCAGGGGGAGGCGCTACATGCTCCATCGGAACAGGGGGCGTGTGCCTTCTGTGAGCTGGCGACCGGCGGCTCCTGTGATTGAATTGCCAGGAGCAGCTCTAATGAGAACTGCTCCAACTAATCTTAGCTCCGATTTCGTGGTGGCAGACTGTATAGAATATTTATATTTGCCTATTGAAATGAAGGTAATTTTAGATTAACCTCTACAGGCCCATCTTAACATATGGTCTTAATGGGCTGCCCAAATGCCCCTCAATGCCCCTCAATTCTAAGGGCATTCCAGCAGGGGAAGATTGGGCTATGAGCATCTGCCACCTGAGCTTCTTGGGAGGCAGTGGAGAATATCAGAGTGCCCAGCAACATTTTCTTCCTGCTTCCCGGTTTGCAGCCAGTGAATGGCTGTCAGCATGCTGATTGGTGGGTGGCTGGTGGATGGCTGGTGCTATCCACCAATCAGAGTGCAACATTTTCTTCCCGCTTATAGCAAATTGTTGGAGTGCTGGCAGCCGTTTATTGTGTGGAAGCAAGTGGGGAGGTGGTGCGGGACTGCAATAGGGGTATGTTATTATATTACATTAGGCCCATGGCCTACAATACTGCTAAAATGGCCCTTAAACTCTAATCCGATGTGTTATAATATACAGAAAATGGACCTCCATAGACCTTCACAAAAGAGACAATTGTTTTGTTTTTAGAGAACATCTTTTTAAAATAGACAAATATTGCAACAATAGTATCTTGAACAATGTCTCCGGTTTAATTGTGTTGCAACGGCTAAGAAAATCTTTAAGTGCTCTCCATGGGGGGTATAAACGTCTTTGTATTCTTCAAAATCTGCAGTCATTCAAGATATAGACCTTTTCTCATTCCCACTAGAGCAGTGAATTGAATAAACTACTTTCTGCTACTTCTAGATATTTGCAAGTTAATCCTGACTGGAGAAAGCCATTTTCCTGTAATTTTTTGCATTTAGAACTATCATCGGGCATTTAATTTGGGATAATTCGTGCAATTCAGCCTGAAGTAGAATGTACAGTATTTTCCTCAACAGCTGGAGAGATCCCAGCACTAAATATTACACTGTAGAATATGTAAGCAGTAAAGTTTTATTGAAAATACGGTACTTGTTTCCTAGCACGGCCACAAAGATCATGATCGTGGGCTTCGTGAGGAAAAATCGGGGGCATCGCGGCCATCGCATGCACTAAAAAATCGGGTGCGATGGCCGCGACGCGATGCCCCCATAGGGAACAATGTTAAATGCCTCAATTTAGCCGCGATGCCCCCGATTTCCCATAGGAGACAATGTTAAATGGGTCAATTTACCCAAATCATCATAGGGAACAATGTTAAATGGGCCATAAACCCCCCAAAACACCCCTGAACAGTGAAATGTCCCCCCAAAAGTATTTTAGGCCACCCCACGATCAACGCGAACCCGAAGCGTGTCGAGGGCAGCGAGCCCGCGAGGGGCGTCGGTACGCGTCCTCCGACCTTTTCATACCCCCACTATCCACGTCGGCGTGGAGTTGAGAATAGAATAGTGTGGCGAGCGCAGCGAGCCACCGAGCCCGAAGCGTGGCGAGCGCAGCTAGCCCCGCGAGGGGACGCGGATACCTGTGAAGCCCGCGAAGGGACGCGTTTACCTGTGAAGGTATCCGCGTCCCCTCGCCACGCTTCGGGCTCGGTGGCTCGCTACGCTCGCCACACTATTCTATTCTCAACTCCATGCCGACGTGGATAGTGGGGGTATGAAAAGGTCGGAGGACGCGTACCGCCGCCCCTCGCGGGCTCGCTGCGCTCGCCACGCTTCGGGTTCGCGTTGATCGTGGGGTGGCGTAAAGTACTTTTGGGGGGACATTTCACTGTTCTGGGGTGTTTTTGGGGCTTTCTGGCCCATTTACTATTGTTCCCTATGATGATTTGGTGAAATTGAGGTATTTAACATTGTTCCCTATGAGAAATCGGGGGCATCGCGGGTACATTGAGCCATTTAACATTGTTTCCTATGGGGAAATCGTGGGCATCGCGTCTGGACCATTTAAGGCTTTTTTAGCAGCATACGACGCGACCGATGCGATTTTGAGTATTTTCAATGCATTTCAATGGGAAAATCGGGGGCATCGCGTCGGTCGCGTCGTATACCACTAAAAATGACACACGATGCCCGCGATTGTGGCTGTGCTAGGAAACAAGTACCGAAAATATAATTAATGGTATATAATTGTGAAACAACACTTTTATTTTTAAAATGGATTTCAAATGGAATTCCACAAAAACCCACACTTTAAAACTCTCACCAGGATGAGAAAATTCAGTACAGTATTTATAGATAGTTGGATTGTGTACATCAAAGTGGGCAGCACATCATATGAAAGTGACGCAATTTCCAACTCCTACCCAATATTCAGGAAGAATTTTGTACTTACTCTGCAGTGACTCTCAGGCGCATCTCAGGAAAATCACAACATCAATTATATTTTTTATCTCTTAGTAGGGGAGATTTACCAAATCTGGCAGAGACGAAAAGTGTTGAGAGATAAAGAGGAAATTTAGCAAAGCTTGGAGAGAGATACAGTACCAGCCATATACTTGTCTACAGTGTTTGAAAAATGACAGGAGCTTATTGTGGGTTTTTTTTTAACGTTATTTCTTTCTCCATTATATCCTCCCAAGATTCTATTAATGCTGCCCAATGTGAGCCATAAATTGGCCATCTATATGCAACATATCCTCATCACTTATAAAACTCTTTGGAAAAATATTAATAAATAATAATTATTTTTATTTAGGTACTTGTGTAGTTTCACGGCGCCAGCATGGCGCTGTGCTACTTCTGGGTGTACGCTTGCCACGAAATATGTCCAAAAAAGTAACTTAACTCCATGCCAACATGGATAGTTCATACCTCCACTATCCATGTTGGCATGGAGTTGATTTTTAAATAGCGTGGCGAGCGTAGCGAGCCACCGAGCCCGCAGCGTGGGCGAGCGAAGCGAGCCCTGCAAGGGGACTCAGACGCACATGCTGTCGCCGTGAAACTACACAAGTATCTTTATTTTTATAGTGCTCTTTCTCAAATAGGACTTAACAGATAGAATAAATTTAATACAGTACAGGAACCATGATGTACATGAGAGCTTTTCATAAAAACGATACTTACTGTAAGAGAATTATGGAAATGCTTGAGTAAACAGGAAAGTCGAGTTTGTTTTTGAAGGAGTCTAGAGTGGGGGCCTCTCGTACTATCGGTGAAGGGACTTCCATAGAGTCGGAGCCGCATGGCCAAAAGCATGAAGCCAGAGGAATTACGGGAGATTCTAGGTACTGATAAGAGTTCTTCAAACACAAAATGCAGTAGGGACAGTATGAAATCAGAAGGTGCTTCAGGCACCTTGAGCCTTGGTCATGTAGAGCTTTGAAACTCAGTAAGTCAATCTTGAAGAGGATTTGCCATTTTATAGGCAGCCAATGAAGGGAGTAGAGAATGGGAGTTTTGTGGCTTGTACAGGGCCTGTTGTTTAACAGCCTGGCAGCTGTGTTTTGTACCAGCTGTAATCGGTGCAGTTCTTTTGATGGGAGACAAAGGTAGAGGGCATTGCACTAATCTAATCAAGATGATGTAAATGCATGTATGACATTTGGCAGATCTTCAGAGGGAATTAAATGTTTAATTGTGGCTGATACCTGATGTTTAAGTGTCAAGCCACCATCCAAGATTCCACACATGATTTAAGTTTTGTAATTCTGTATGAGTCCAGTTGGGTGGCTATGCTGCAGTCTTGTCCTTTGATGTTGCGGCCCTATCATAAGGACCTCTGTTTTATCAGGATTCAGTCTTAGCCAACTGGCAATCATTCATTCCTGGAGATCAACTAGACAGCCATTTAGGGTTGTGTGTCATCTGCATAGCAGTGTTTAACCAGGCCATGGTGCCTAATTTCACCCAGTGGCAGCATGTACACTGCAAAAAAGCATGGAGATAGTATACAGTCCATACAGTCCATGGATTGCAAAACATCCTGGCAGAAGTACTGTGGTTCATCTTGAGCTTGAGTGCCTTTACCTGTTTGTACATGAGATAAAATATATACCATATATTATAGGACAGGCTGTCCACATCGTGACAATAGCAGATGTGCTTTTTGTCTGGGACACAAAGATGAAGCCCTCACCCATCCCTCCCTCCTTTCAGATAAAAGAGCACGGACTCCAAGACTCCCGAAACATATACTTGAATGATTGACTCTTCTTGATGATGCCTAATCAGTCTTCTTTAGTGTAATCAGCTGTAAGTGGGTTTGTTTATTGATTTCATGCTCTACAGCTGCCTGCTAATGTTCCTTTCTCTCAGGGTTTGATCTCAAGTTTAGTTTTTTTTTCCTCCTTTTCATTCTAATATTACACACAAGACCTTACTACTTCAAACGTTCTCTCTTTGATTCTGCACCATTCCATTTTCTGCCACTACAGACATCGAAAAACTATTTATAACAAGAGTATGGACAGGGAGAGTAGACTTACAGCCTGTCCTATGGTCAAGTTGGAGACAATGAGCTACTGTGCATCTCTAGGGGAAAAACACAGGAAGGGAAAGTGTTTGGGACACAAGAGGGACTCTACTGTACAATATGTAAGCCCATCTGATTGCACCTCTACTGTCATTCTGCTGATAGAGTGGTGTCTCAATCATGTACAATTGAAGTTCAATTACCCGTGCACAAGTACTTATCTCTAGGATGACGGTGATGATGGAGAGAAAATTGGAACAAATAATCCAATTCTGTCAGGTAATCTTTAAAATCAAAAGAGGCAAGGAACAAATCAATCTATGGCCCTATTTCATATCAGCTTGGGGAAGGTTGTCCTCAATCAACGAGATTGTGAAAAAGATAAATTATTGTTTGTTCCTGGAGTGAAATGTTTTGTTCGGATGAACGTCACGTTTGCATATGTGTGATTATGAAGTCCAGAGTTTTCTTCATGCTGGATTTTCTGAGAATACCTGGGCTGATATAGAGTTGGCCGCATACGAGTCGAGAAACTGATCTCCAATCGCACATAACAATAGTGTAAATATGCCCATATGCTGCAGTGTACTGTAGGGTGATAATACCTCCAGATCCGCACCAGTAACAGATTTACAGCAGACATACTGTACACCGGATTCACTGTCACCCCACCACTCTCTCCGGGTCACGTGCACAAGAAAGGTTTTTACATTTTGTTGTGGAAGCAAGAATAAACATTATATTATATTTGCTATAATAAAGCAGATACCATTTTCAAATATGCTCACAATAATTCACTACCGCTGCACCATTAAATTAATAGTCCAATCCCACCTCTATTACATTCAATTGCTAACTCTGTCTCGACTATTTATCAGTAAATAGTCCAGCCACACTCCAACATTACATTAAATGACTAAAAATGATAAAAATTACTAGAGATGGTTGATTAACTTAATACTTTATATCTGTTAAATTTAGCGATCTCCACTGCTAAGTAAATAGTCTCTTTTATCTCTCTCCAAACTTTGATGCATTTGTCCCACAGTCACATAGGCCATGCATATAGGTAAGTAGCCCATTACAGCATGAAATACAACATTTTATTCCTGAGCAGGGCAGTTAAGAGCCTGGATGGGCCCGGGTAGTTCTCAGGGAGCATGGTCTAATCATGGGAGGCATGGTCAAGGAAAAATAGCACTTTACACACCTCCCTGGCCACCCTGCAGCCCAGCACACAGTAGCGTGTCCTGTGTTGAGAAGTGCTCCTGCAGCTGCCGCCGTCAGGTAATGGGCGCCCTACAGGGTCCCTCCACCAGACCTGGGCCTGGTAATTAGTACCTCCCCCTCTCTCTGCACCACTGTCCCTGAGGTCTTCTCTTCTGCTGATGTACCATTTTAAAAGGGGATTTCTGCCACTATGCAGAGCTAGGCTGCCAGTCGACGAGGGATTTAGGAGAAGGCAGAGGGGTTATTATACTGCATCTATATATGGGTGTTGGCCCTGCACCTATTATAAATGTGCAATTGTGCAACTCTACATCTCTGCTATACTTGTTAAATCTGCCCCACCTGCAGGATAAAATTATTTTACCGGAAGTTATCTGCTATGTTTTTGCTTTATTCCCACCCATGAATCAGCCTACTGTCTAATGGTAAAGTTTCACTCGGATTCTTATATATAATTATTCCAAACTTATTATTTACAAGTGATAAGCAAATGACCCACCATTTCTTATAATAACTAAGCCTAAATATGTAAAAAAAAAAGACATGATGACTTAACGTGTATTAAAATAAACATAACCTACAACTCATGAATATATTAAGCATTTCAAGAAGATTTTTGGCATATTTTTCATTTATCATAGAGATCTTTAGTTTAGACATGTACTAACACCGAAACTATACCCAGCTTAGGATGATTACCCTTGGAGACAGTCATTTTGTACCTCAATGAAGTCTCTTGTTAATAATAGTACAGTCCACCAGAGGCATCACTTGTCCTTGTGACACCCAGGGGAATATGAGTGATCACGTTGCCAAAGGGGGTGTGGCTTTATAGGAGAGGGTGTGGCTTTGCATTCCAAACCACCTGTTTCCGTGACTCAGGAAGCCCGGGGAGATGTAGGCTGCCCACAGAGGCTGAAGGACTGCAGTGCCGGCCCCAACACAGAGACAGGAGCTTGTTGCTGCACGCCCAGCTCCTGTTACTTACCAGCATTTTGGTGTCACTCATCTAAGGGTGATACCACTGCAGTACTCAAAATGGCTGCCCCAGGCGGAGCACAGGCCTACAGTAAGACCTGTTTCATGATGCCTATTTTAAATATATAAAAAAGCCTGTCAGCACTATATACACTGTAGTCCGGTGTTTGTGAACATCACTGACCAGGTACGCACAGCCAAGCAGTGTGTTGTGCTAGTGTTATTCACTGCAAAATATAGGCTCTTTATCATTTTCTCAGGGACCGGGTTGCAGGCTTGATAATAAACCATTTTCTATTCTCTGCAGCCTCTCATCTCTTCTACCCTGAAGTGCTGCACTCTCCTTCTATCTGTGAAATTGTCTTGAATTAGCATTCTCTAGATGTACAGTACAGTATGTTAGGAGCACAGTGGGCTGCTGAGTCCCCTGCCCCTAGTTCAGGCTTCCTTTGATATTGGTTACCTAACATACTGTACAGTATGTTTTGTTGAAGACGTTCAATGGCAAGGGCATAGAGGGGTTAAAGGTGTACGGAGACCCCCTCTCCTACTTTTAGATCATATTGTTTAAATTGTGAAGAAATATCATTACACTGTTTTTTATAACTGCACAATAAACCTGCACTAACAGCTTCTGCTGGGCTGTGTTATTTAAAAGATTTCTCATAGATAAATTGCTACATTCAGCACTGATGCAACATTCATGGTATAATTATGTGTGTGTGTGTGCACTTTGCTGAGGTGAATTATTTCCGAGTTCCGCCCGCCAGACTGCTGTATTTCGACTCCCCTTCAAGGAGTATCCTGGGAAGGCACCGGTCACGTTGTCACGTTAAGGAGTGCTACCCCGCAGCCGTGTATATGTGTGTGTGTGCATGCATGTATGATGTGTGTGTGTATGTGTAAAGATGTATCTAATCCTGTGCTTGACCCTGTTGTAAATAGACAAAAATCTGAGCTGTATAGTGTGTGTGTATATATATATATATATATATATATATATATATATATATATACACACAGACCAGAGACGGATGGCACTCAGTGGGATTTGCGTCGGAAATAAACAGACCACACTTTGGGTTAACTTCTGCCAACGTTTCAAATCTAATTTGATAGATTTTTCGTCAGGGATGAAAAATCGTCTCTGGTCTGTATCTAACACGCTTGCTATCTTGCTGTTTTGGAAGGGCACCAGGGGTACTATCATTATTTGGAGGAGGAGTGCCAGCCAATCTCTGTTTATATATATATATATATATATATATATATAGAACGATGCGGGGGCGGCGGCACTCGAAATAAGGACACAGCAGGCAAATATACCAACGTTTCGAGACCTCTAGGTCTCTTTATCAAGGTGTCTTCACATGCACCTTGATAAAGAGACCTAGAGGTCTCGAAACGTTGGTATATTTGCCTGCTGTGTCCTTATTTCGAGTGCCGCCGCCCCCGCATCGTTCTACATACTGTCTGCATCACAGACACACGGAGGGCACCGACTTATGTGCTTGTTCCCTCGGAGGGATAATTACACTGCCATACTCTGTGGAGTGCCGACCCCAGGACATTATATATATATATATATATATATATATATATATATATATATAGTACACTTACCCCCCCCGTAGAAGGATGAAGACCAGCACTCAGACGTAGGTGAAGAAAAGCGAGTTTATTCCATGTGCAAAAGTATTAGCAACACGGGCTGTCCCCGGGACAGCCCGTGTTGCTAATACTTTTGCACATGGAATAAACACGCTTTTCTTCACCTACGTCTGAGTGCTGGTCTTCATCCTTCTACGGGGGGGTAAGTGTACTGCATTTCATTATATGACCTAGCACCGACGAACGCTACATCACTGGAGTGCCGTCCTGCTACCCATTTATCTATATATATATATATATATATATATATATATATATATCGGAGGTGAAAAAGGGCACTCACCATTTGTTAAAAGTAATTTTAGTACTTTATTCCATCACAATGAAAAAAGCTGACGTACCATCGACGTGACGTGACGTTTCGGTCTTGTGACAGACCATCATCAGGATTCCATGCAGCTTACAAACAGCAACTGTCAGACATGCATTTCAGGGATGGATGCCAGGTTGCATGTCTGACACTTTCTGTTTGTAAGCTGCATGGAATCCTGATGATGGTCTGTCACAAGACCGAAACGTCACGTCACGTCGATGGTACGTCAGCTTTTTTCATTGTGATGGAATAAAGTACTAAAATTACTTTTAACAAATGGTGAGTGCCCTTTTTCACCTCCGATATACCTTGATGTTCAGTCATCTGTAGGAGCACCCCTCCTTGCTTGTGATGCAATATATGAGTGCGGACTTTTCCGAAAACTATATATATATATATATCACAACAGAAGAATGACCCCACGTGCGCCCTTAAGTTATGAGCAGCTACTCTATGTCCCCCCCCTGTTAGTGGGAGGCAATATTTAGATAGGAAGAATAGAGATAGAGAGCGCTTTTTAACCACCAAATAGAGATTTCACCACCAGTTTGTCAAAATACAAAACAGTACAAGTATTTATAAAACCAGTGTGCCTTTTATTAAGTAATTTTTCAGAATCACATCTGGAATTAGTGTCCTTTTCGGAGATAAAAGTAACCCGACGCGTTTCGTCTTGAAAAAGACTTCATCAGGGGTTTAGTACTGCAGGTGGCAAAAATAACAATAATGGTATATTAAATACTGATATTTACAAAAAACATACACATTTTATACATACATTTAATAAAAAATAATATTTTTAAAAAAAAATTATTAAAAACAAGCGGACCAATCAGGTCTTTAAATATATATATATATATATGTAACTTAAGAGAACGAGCACAGAAAATGGACGGAATAAAGTGCTAGATTGCATAAAGAGAGGACTTGATGAAAAAATGGACTTGAGAGTAATTAGGAGGGTATTAAACATACCATTGAAAGATTATAACGCTTATACCAGCGTGTGTTTCCTCAGTTTTGCGTAGATAGCAATGACCTCCCTCAATGGGGCAGATTTCAGGAATCTGTACGAGAACCAAGTGTGAAAAATCATTTCTATACATTTTTATACCTAATGCAAAAAAATCATTTTTATATATTAAATAAAGCAGGTTTGGAGGATATTGGACATACCGAAAATAATTAAATAATGCTTTTACCAGCTTGTTAATCTTCAAAAATTACGTGGGTGGTAGTGACCTCCCTCACTGGGACAGTTTCAGATGTCTGAAGGAAAAGGATCATTTTTTTATATATATATGTATAGGTTTTATACTTTAAAAATTCATGAAAAGGTAGTGTAAACGATTGACATACCTAAAAAATAATTTAGAACATATATACTGACGTATAATTTCTTTTAGGTAGGTGGCTGTAGAAGCCTTCTCTTCAAAGGGATGATTCCCTAATGGTCATAAGAAAATTGTATAGTGAGCAATATTTCAAAACCATTTGGGGTAGAAGAAATTTTATACTTCACATACCCGAATTGTCCCTTTACAGGGTCAAGGTAACCACGGTGTGTCCACAATCTTTGTAAGTCACGAATATGAGCCCTTTCTAAATAGATATGGATGGGACCATCACATTGCAAAGGGTTGCCAACAAGTAAAATTCAATGTTTGGCCCGGTCCAGTTCAGTGTTTGGTCCGGTTTGAGTCTGCAATATCTGAAATAATGGGTATCTGAGTATATGGCGGCTATTATTAATACACCCATATCAATATGACTGTGGGATGCGTTGGAACATTTACATACCTACTGGTCCGTTGTAAAATGGATAAAACGCACATAGGAAGCAGAGCAGAAGATTCAATTTCTGTGAATAATGTAAATAGTACCAAATTAGGTCTATTCGGTTGAGAGGGTAAGTATCAGTCTCATTCATCTAAGGGCGATATTAGTTAGTTACACCTTCTGGTAAAATTCAGTAGGCTGTTGGCCCTTCCATTAGACTAGTGCAAAAAATGTCGCTAGCCTTTTGTTGGGCTTGTGCAAAATACAGTAATATTCTAATGACAACATGGAGTAAATAGGCTTATAGCCCTTTGTGGGATTCCCACAATAAGTGTGATTGCTTTGAACACATAAACAATTTAACCTTTGCAGGGCTCTATATGCAAAATGGAGTATTGTAATCAGTACATCAATGTCATAACAGTGCATCTGTGCTGAAACATTGTTGCTCTAAACAAATAATAGCAATCAACAGTATATCTGTGACAGGCATGGCCATCGCCACCAAAATGGGTTTAGTGCAGAAAGTTAACAACAGTTCTAGTTACCATGGTCAAACAACACACCACCTCCTCTTACCTGGTCTCAATGGGAAGTTCTGTAATGCTCTGTCTGCCAATACAACCAGCTGTTAAACTGGCTGCCTTTTAAGCCCAGGGATAGTGACATCACTTCCGTGTGTCAGAAGTGACAAACTGGGGGGATTAGTGCTAATTAATGGGGACAGCGTTCTTCCTGTCAATATGTATCGCTGCTGAAGCTGATGTATATTAAATGCTGGCATTATTGATGTTAGGGAGCTGTGATTTGTGTCCCCTAAGGTGCCTAATTGACTCGCGTGCGTTCCACTTGCGTGTCAAGGCTCATTTCCGGGATAGAGTGGCGCCTGTCTCTAGCGTGGGCGCACTTCCTGATTCCTATGCGCTCCACTTGCGTGTCAGCGCGTACTTCAGGAAGGGGGCTGAACACATATTCTGTGTCAGCGCATTTCCTGGATGACGTCTCGCCTATCGCTATCATTTCCTAGTTTTTATGCGCTTCACTTGCGTGTCAGCGCGTCCTTCAGGAAGGGGGGCTGAATACATTGTCTGCATCGGCGCCCTTCCTGATAGTGGTGCGTTCCACCTGCGGGTCACGATGTGGGGGTGTGTTTTAGTTAACACATCCCTGCTGTGAATCTGTCACTGTTGGTATAAATAATAAATAATAATGGTAGTAGTAGTCCTTCGGGCTAGTGATAACTTATTTTAATCACTAAGGTGTATATTTAATTATTTATTCAGTTGGCTTCTAATAGTTACCATGGTGAAATATGCTACTCTTTAAAGGGGTATCGTGGTCAAGTGAGTGTTGCTGCTACTTTTGATCGATGCCATATATAAAGGACATCAAAATCCCAGTGAATAAGGGGGGAACGGTTTTCTACTGTGTTGCTCATCAACATGGGGTGATTAAAATAGGTGAGTGGATATCAAATTAATATATCATAGGGGTATTAATTCGTGGGCTCTCTTTATATATCATAAACATAATAGAATTAATTAAATTTATTTCTGGACATTATTAGATTAATTTAAATTAAATATGTGGACTCTCTAAAGTCTCTTATGAAATGTCTAAAGGGGTAGTGCCTCCACGGTGAATTTTTATATTGATGATCTTCAACTTATGGCGGACAAATTATTAATAATTTATTAGTGAGGTGGTCTGTTGGGAAAAATAATATAAAGTGCTTGACTGGATGGAAAGGCTTTAAAAAGCCCTGACCTCACCATACCATAGGGTGGTGTTGGGTGATCCCTAGCTTCTCAAACTTTTTTTATATATATATATATATACACCATAATGTGTGTGTGCCAAAACTCATTACACTATTGATAGGTGCAATTGAGTGATGTAAATTAACAAGAGGGTTGTGGTGTTATGTTTGCCTTACATTGTATACTAAACCCATTTTTTACAATTTTTGAATAACATATATAGGCATTGTACATTTTTTGAATAACATGTATAGACATTATGCATTATATTTTTTGGATAACTAGTGTAAGAATTATACACCGTGACAAATACACCCGTGTGCAAAATTAGAGGAATGTAATAGAAATAGGGGAGGGAAACTTTTTTCTAAATATAGAAGAGTAGAAAGTGACTGTAAATGTTCCTCAAGAAGTATGGACACAATTTATCCCAAAAATGATACAATGTCAACGTTCTCATTGAGACCGTTGGGATAGAGCGTATTGAGGGTATAGATCCAAAAGGTCTCTCGTTTTGCCAGCCTAAGGTCTCTGTCACCTCCTCTAGGATCCTGTAGCAGCAACACTCACTTGACCTCAAGGATGGTGAATGTAAAATTGGTGTTGTTGACCTGTGAGTCATGTTTATCTTTATAGTGCCTTGGGACACTATGTACAACCAATTTGTGTTTGATGTTCCGCATATGTTCTTGCAGTCTTATTTTAATCTGCCTTTTAGTCTTGCCGATATAGGCAAATCCACAGCTGCACGTGATCCTGTAGATCACGTAAGTTGAATTGCAAGTGGCTGGCTGATTGAGTGTATGTTGTTTTTTGTCAATCTTGCAATTGAATGTTTTTTTCTCCATATGCTTACAGCAAATGCATTTTTGGCATGGTGTACAGATGATTCTTTTAGTGAGGAAGCCGGTTGCATTATTATTGGTGTTTTTAACAAGGTTAGATTTAAGTCGGCTGGGAGCTACTATGCTCTTCAAGTTGGTGGCTCGACGAAAGATCAAGTCTGGTTTAAGGGGTAGGTGTGGACCCAGTACATTGTCCTTGAGAAGGATGTCCCAGTGTTTAATAAGGATTTTTCTAATTTGATGATTTTCCTTATTGTATTTGGTGATGAATGATCGTCTGACTGTGGTCTCATTAGATCTAGTCAGTCCTGATGGGAGTAGAATGTCTTCTCTTTTTTTGGTCAAAGCTTTTGTTTTGGCTTCCTCGATCTTCTGTGGATGGTATCCCTTTTCGATGAAACGCTCGGACATCAATGCTGATTGAGACAAGTAGTCCTCTACATGGCTACAGTTACGTCTCAGTCTAACAAACTGGGCGTAAGGGACGCTATTTTTCCAGTTCGGGTGGTGGCAGCTATCGAAGGGGATAAAGCTGTTACAATCCACATCTTTGAAGTGAGTTCTAGTAGAGACTACTGTTCCTGGATTTCCCATGAGTTCCAAATCCAGATAGTCAATGGTTCTTTGGTCACATTTGTGTGTAAACTTCAAATTGAAGTCGTTAACCTGAAGCTCAAGCATAAAAACTTCAATGCTGGTTGGGTCGCCCTTCCAAATGAAGATCAAATCGTCAATATATCGTTGATAGAACAATATATGAGTTTTGTGTGACGATTGGTATATGTGTTTTTCTTCCCACATGCCCATTAATAAATTGGCATACGATGGGGCAAACTTAGTCCCCATCGCTGTGCCGTTTATTTGGAGGTAGAAAGTGTTGTTAAATTCGAAATAATTTCGCTTGAGGATGTATTCAATACTTCTAAGGATAAATTGTATTTCTTCTGGTGACCGATCTGCGGATTTGGATAGTATATATTCGACGGCTTCTATTCCCTTTTCGTGTGGGATAGAGGAATAGAGAGCTTGTACATCCACTGTTAGCCACCAGTATTCCTCCTCCCATTTGAACTGCTGTAGTTTGTTTAGCAGGGTCGAGGAGTCCTTCAGATGTGAAGCATTCTTTAGCACATAAGGTTGTAGTAGAGTGTCAACGAAGTGGGATAGATTGGAACTCAGTGATTGTATCCCCGCCACAATCGGTCTCCCTGGTGGTGATTTCTTATCCTTGTGAACTTTAGGGATGTGGTAGAACGTGGGTATCCTGGGGTGTTTCACGAAAAGGTAGTCAAATTCTTCTTTGTTAATGTGTGATTTCCGTTTGGCTTCATGCAGTAATTCATATAGTTCTTCTTGATATTTCGAGGTGGGGTTTTCTGGTAATTCAATATATGTTACTTCATCGTACAACAATTTCTTTGCCTCTTTGAGGTAGTTGTCGGTTGATTGAATGACCACTGCTCCCCCTTTGTCTGCATTTCTTATGACTATATTTTCATCCTTCTTTAGTTGTTTAATGGCTGCTTTTTCTTGAGAAGAGAGGTTGCTGCTTCCCTGGTTCCAAACTTTGATCTTTTTGAAGTCTTCACAGACTAAATTGTAGAATATGTCTATGTGGCTGCCTTTAGACTCCACCGGATAATATTTGGAAGGGTTCTTTACCCTAGGGGCAACCTTGTCTTCATCAGGTACCGAAGGGTTCTTTAGGAAGTGGCGCTGTAAAGTTAAATTCCTCACAAATTTGTTAAGGTCTATAAATAAATCAAATTTGTCTACATGGCCATCTGGAGCAAATTTTAATCCCTTGTCAAGTACGGCTCTCTGTGCTGCGCATAAATCCCTGTCCGCATTGTTGATGATTCCAGTCTTTTGTTCTGGAAGAATGACTTCCTTTTCTTTGGGCTTCTTTCCGCCCCCTCTACAGCCTCTTCTTCTTCCCCATTCAGGGTCCTTTTGGTGCCTTTTGGTGAATCCAGCATATTTCGCAGGGTTTCTTCCTTCTCTAAAAACGTCAGGCTTTTCTTTCTGCCTAAAAAACGAACCGGAGAATATCTCTCGGGAGTTGCGGATCTTTGTCTATATGGCCTGGTTTCGTAGTGATCCCGATGTTGTGGGGCTCTGCCCCTTTGTTCCACCCATTTGTTGCGGGGGTGAGGTTCGTTGAAATGTAAAGGTGTTTTATAATCATTCCTCCTGGGGCCTGACAGGTCTCTTCTAGGTCTTCTGTAGTTGGTTTCATATTTGTTGTCATCTCTATAGACGGGTTTCTGCCAACGATCCTCATTTTGCCATCTGGGGAAACGTCTGTAGCCAGTACGGTTTCGTTCATAATTGTAAGATCTGGGGGTAGTTTGGTCATTTCTTCTCTTATTGTCATTAGACCAATTGTGGACTTGTCCTGTTTGATAGTCATTCTTGTCGCGTAAAAACTTTTTTTGTTTTCTTGTGAGGATTTCATCTTCCAGTCTCTCAAGTTTGTTATGTAGATCGGCCGTGTCACGTTGGAATTCCTCGCTATTGGAGAATTTTTCGACCGCTTTGTCGATTTTGATGATTTCTTCCTCCAAACCGGCAAGTTCTTTCTTTCTTACATTGATGATGAGAGTTATTAAGTTTCTGGAGCATTCCTCCAGGATATCGTTCCAATTTTTGATAAACGTAGCTTCATTATTACCAATATTGGGAGTTTTGGTAAGCCTTAATCCCCTGGGGACGCGTTTAACCTCTAGATATTTCTCGAGGGTAACTATGTCATACCAGGTTTTCAGTTCTTTTGTAGCCACCGACTCGGCTGAATTAAGCAAACTATAGTAGTCCTCTTCGTCCATGGAATAAATGTGCTCGTCCTCTGTAAACATATTTTTAATTTTGGCAGACCTTTTTGATCTGTCACTTATGAGTGGCATCTTTGCAGATGGGCAGCTACTTTAGGGTCCTAACAGATAGAGATAGACAACAGAAGAATGACCCCACGTGCGCCCTTAAGTTATGAGCAGCTACTCTATGTCCCCCCCTGTTAGTGGGAGGCAATATTTAGATAGGAAGAATAGAGATAGAGAGCGCTTTTTAACCACCAAATAGAGATTTCACCACCAGTTTGTCAAAATACAAAACAGTACAAGTATTTATAAAACCAGTGTGCCTTTTATTAAGTAATTTTTCAGAATCACATCTGGAATTAGTGTCCTTTTCGGAGATAAAAGTAACCCGACGCGTTTCGTCTTGAAAAAGACTTCATCAGGGGTTTAGTACTGCAGGTGGCAAAAATAACAATAATGGTATATTAAATACTGATATTTACAAAAAACATACACATTTTATACATACATTTAATAAAAAATAATATTTTTTAAAAAAAATTATTAAAAACAAGCGGACCAATCAGGTCTTTAAATATATATATATATATATATATATATATATATATATATATATATATATATAACTTAAGAGAACGAGCACAGAAAATGGACGGAATAAAGTGCTAGATTGCATAAAGAGAGGACTTGATGAAAAAATGGACTTGAGAGTAATTAGGAGGGTATTAAACATACCATTGAAAGATTATAACGCTTATACCAGCGTGTGTTTCCTCAGTTTTGCGTAGATAGCAATGACCTCCCTCAATGGGGCAGATTTCAGGAATCTGTACGAGAACCAAGTGTGAAAAATCATTTCTATACATTTTTATACCTAATGCAAAAAAATCATTTTTATATATTAAATAAAGCAGGTTTGGAGGATATTGGACATACCGAAAATAATTAAATAATGCTTTTACCAGCTTGTTAATCTTCAAAAATTACGTGGGTGGTAGTGACCTCCCTCACTGGGACAGTTTCAGATGTCTGAAAGAAAAAGATCATTTTTTTATATATATATGTATAGGTTTTATACTTTAAAAATTCATGAAAAGCTAGTGTAAACGATTGACATACCTAAAAAATAATTTAGAACATATATACTGACGTATAATTTCTTTTAGGTAGGTGGCTGTAGAAGCCTTCAAAGGGATGATTCCCTAATGGTCATAAGAAAATTGTATAGTGAGCAATATTTCAAAACCATTTGGGGTAGAAGAAATTTTATACTTCACATACCCGAATTGTCCCTTTACAGGGTCAAGGTAACCACGGTGTGTCCACAATCTTTGTAAGTCACGAATATGAGCCCTTTCTAAATAGATATGGATGGGACCATCACATTGCAAAGGGTTGCCAACAAGTAAAATTCAATGTTTGGCCCGGTCCAGTTCAGTGTTTGGTCCGGTTTGAGTCTGCAATATCTGAAATAATGGGTATCTGAGTATATGGCGGCTATTATTAATACACCCATATCAATATGACTGTGGGATGCGTTGGAACATTTACATACCTACTGGTCCGTTGTAAAATGGATAAAACGCACATAGGAAGCAGAGCAGAAGATTCAATTTCTGTGAATAATGTAAATAGTACCAAATTAGGTCTATTCGGTTGAGAGGGTAAGTATCAGTCTCATTCATCTAAGGGCGATATTAGTTAGTTACACCTTCTGGTAAAATTCAGTAGGCTGTTGGCCCTTCCATTAGACTAGTGCAAAAAATGTCGCTAGCCTTTTGTTGGGCTTGTGCAAAATACAGTAATATTCTAATGACAACATGGAGTAAATAGGCTTATAGCCCTTTGTGGGATTCCCACAATAAGTGTGATTGCTTTGAACACATAAACAATTTAACCTTTGCAGGGCTCTATATGCAAAATGGAGTATTGTAATCAGTACATCATAACAGTGCATCTGTGCTGAAACATTGTTGCTCTAAACAAAAAATAGCAATCAACAGTATATCTGTGACAGGCATGGCCATCGCCACCAAAATGGGTTTAGTGCAGAAAGTTAACAACAGTTCTAGTTACCATGGTCAAACAACACACCACCTCCTCTTACCTGGTCTCAATGGGAAGTTCTGTAATGCTCTGTCTGCCAATACAACCAGCTGTTAAACTGGCTGCCTTTTAAGCCCAGGGTTAGTGACATCACTTCCGTGTGTCAGAAGTGACAAACTGGGGGGATTAGTGCTAATTAATGGGGACAGCGTTCTTCCTGTCAATATGTATCGCTGCTGAAGCTGATGTATATTAAATGCTGGCATTATTGATGTTAGGGAGCTGTGATTTGTGTCCCCTAAGGTGCCTTCTCAAGAAAAAGCAGCCATTAAACAACTAAAGAAGGATGAAAATATAGTCATAAGAAATGCAGACAAAGGGGGAGCAGTGGTCATTCAATCAACCGACAACTACCTCAAAGAGGCAAAGAAATTGTTGTACGATGAAGTAACATATATTGAATTACCAGAAAACCCCACCTCGAAATATCAAGAAGAACTATATGAATTACTGCATGAAGCCAAAAGGAAATCACACATTAACAAAGAAGAATTTGACTACCTTTTCGTGAAACACCCCAGGATACCCACGTTCTACCACATCCCTAAAGTTCACAAGGATAAGAAATCACCACCAGGGAGACCGATTGTGGCGGGGATACAATCACTGAGTTCCAATCTATCCCACTTCGTTGACACTCTACTACAACCTTATGTGCTAAATAATGCTTCACATCTGAAGGACTCCTCGACCCTGCTAAACAAACTACAGCAGTTCAAATGGGAGGAGGAATACTGGTGGCTAACAGTGGATGTACAAGCTCTCTATTCCTCTATCCCACACGAAAAGGGAATAGAAGCCGTCGAATATATACTATCCAAATCCGCAGATCGGTCACCAGAAGAAATACAATTTATCCTTAGAAGTATTGAATACATCCTCAAGCGAAATTATTTCGAATTTAACAACACTTTCTACCTCCAAATAAACGGCACAGCGATGGGGACTAAGTTTGCCCCATCGTATGCCAATTTATTAATGGGCATGTGGGAAGAAAAACACATATACCAATCGTCACACAAAACTCATATATTGTTCTATCAACGATATATTGACGATTTGATCTTCATTTGGAAGGGCGGGTCGCCCTTCCAAATGAAGATCAAATCGTCAATATATCGTTGAGGATGTATTCAATACTTCTAAGGATAAATTGTATTTCTTCTGGTGACCGATCTGCGGATTTGGATAGTATATATTCGACGGCTTCTATTCCCTTTTCGTGTGGGATAGAGGAATAGAGAGCTTGTACATCCACTGTTAGCCACCAGTATTCCTCCTCCCATTTGAACTGCTGTAGTTTGTTTAGCAGGGTCGAGGAGTCCTTCAGATGTGAAGCATTATTTAGCACATAAGGTTGTAGTAGAGTGTCAACGAAGTGGGATAGATTGGAACTCAGTGATTGTATCCCCGCCACAATCGGTCTCCCTGGTGGTGATTTCTTATCCTTGTGAACTTTAGGGATGTGGTAGAACGTGGGTATCCTGGGGTGTTTCACGAAAAGGTAGTCAAATTCTTGGGTCAACCAGCATTGAAGTTTTTATGCTTGAGCTTCAGGTTAACGACTTCAATTTGAAGTTTACACACAAATGTGACCAAAGAACCATTGACTATCTGGATTTGGAACTCATGGGAAATCCAGGAACAGTAGTCTCTACTAGAACTCACTTCAAAGATGTGGATTGTAACAGCTTTATCCCCTTCGATAGCTGCCACCACCCGAACTGGAAAAATAGCGTCCCTTACGCCCAGTTTGTTAGACTGAGACGTAACTGTAGCCATGTAGAGGACTACTTGTCTCAATCAGCATTGATGTCCGAGCGTTTCATCGAAAAGGGATACCATCCACAGAAGATCGAGGAAGCCAAAACAAAAGCTTTGACCAAAAAAAGAGAAGACATTCTACTCCCATCAGGACTGACTAGATCTAATGAGACCACAGTCAGACGATCATTCATCACCAAATACAATAAGGAAAATCATCAAATTAGAAAAATCCTTATTAAACACTGGGACATCCTTCTCAAGGACAATGTACTGGGTCCACACCTACCCCTTAAACCAGACTTGATCTTTCGTCGAGCCACCAACTTGAAGAGCATGGTAGCTCCCAGCCGACTTAAATCTAACCTTGTTAAAAACACCAATAATAATGCAACCGGCTTCCTCACTAAAAGAATCATCTGTACACCATGCCTAAAATGCATTTGCTGTAAGCATATGGAGAAAAAAACATTCAATTGCAAGATTGACAAAAAACAACATACACTCAATCAGCCAGCCACTTGCAATTCAACTTACGTGATCTAAAGGATCACGTGCAGCTGTGGATTTGCCTATATCGGCAAGACTAAAAGGCAGATTAAAATAAGACTGCAAGAACATATGCGGAACATCAAACACAAATTGGTTGTACATAGTGTCCCAAGGCACTATAAAGATAAACATGACTCACAGGTCAACAACACCAATTTTACATTCACCATCCTTGAGGTCATCAGTCAGGATCCTAGAGGAGGTGACAGAGACCTTAGGCTGGCAAAACGAGAGACCTTTTGGATCTATACCCTCAATACGCTCTATCCCAACGGTCTCAATGAGAACGTTGACATTGTATCATTTTTGGGATAAATTGTGTCCATACTTCTTGAGGAACATTTATAGTCACTTTCTACTCTTCTATATTTAGAAAAAAGTTTCCCTCCCCTATTTCTATTACATTCCTCTAATTTTGCACACGGGTGTATTTGTCACGGTGTATAATTCTTACACTAGTTATCCAAAAAATATAATGCATAATGTCTATACATGTTATTCAAAAAATGTACAATGCCTATATATGTTATTCAAAAATTGTAAAAAATGGGTTTAGTATACAATGTAAGGCAAACATAACACCACAACCCTCTTGTTAATTTACATCACTCAATTGCACCTATCAATAGTGTAATGAGTTTTGGCACACACACATTATGGTGTATATATATATATATATATATAAAAAAAGTTTGAGAAGCTAGGGATCACCCAACACCACCCTATGGTATGGTGAGGTCAGGGCTTTTTAAAGCCTTTCCATCCAGTCAAGCACTTTATATTATTTTTCCCAACAGACCACCTCACTAATAAATTATTAATAATTTGTCCGCCATAAGTTGAAGATCATCAATATAAAAATTCACCGTGGAGGCACTACCCCTTTAGACATTTCATAAGAGACTTTAGAGAGTCCACATATTTAATTTAAATTAATCTAATAATGTCCAGAAATAAATTTAATTAATTCTATTATGTTTATGATATATAAAGAGAGCCCACGAATTAATACCCCTATGATATATTAATTTGATATCCACTCACCTATTTTAATCACCCCATGTTGATGAGCAACACAGTAGAAAACCGTTCCCCCCTTATTCACTGGGATTTTGATGTCCTTTATATATGGCATCGATCAAAAGTAGCAGCAACACTCACTTGACCACGATACCCCTTTAAAGAGTAGCATATTTCACCATGGTAACTATTAGAAGCCAACTGAATAAATAATTAAATATACACCTTAGTGAGTAAAATAAGTTATCACTAGCCCGAAGGACTACTACTACCATTATTATTTATTATTTATACCAACAGTGACAGATTCACAGCAGGGATGTGTTAACTAAAACACACCCCCACATCGTGACCAGCAGGTGGAACGCACCACTATCAGGAAGGGCGCCGATGCAGACAATGTATTCAGCCCCCCTTCCTGAAGGACGCGCTGACACGCAAGTGAAGCGCATAAAAACTAGGAAATGATAGCGATAGGCGAGACGTCATCCAGGAAATGCGCTGACACAGAATATGTGTTCAGCCCCCTTCCTGAAGTACGCGCTGACACGCAAGTGGAGCGCATAGGAATCAGGAAGTGCGCCCACGCTAGAGACAGGCGCCACTCTATCCCGGAAATGAGCCTTGACACGCAAGTGGAACGCACGCGAGTCAATTAGGCACCTTAGGGGACACAAATCACAGCTCCCTAACATCAATAATGCCAGCATTTAATATACATCAGCTTCAGCAGCGATACATATTGACAGGAAGAACGCTGTCCCCATTAATTAGCACTAATCCCCCCAGTTTGTCACTTCTGACACACGGAAGTGATGTCACTATCCCTGGGCTTAAAAGGCAGCCAGTTTAACAGCTGGTTGTATTGGCAGACAGAGCATTACAGAACTTCCCATTGAGACCAGGTAAGAGGAGGTGGTGTGTTGTTTGACCATGGTAACTAGAACTGTTGTTAACTTTCTGCACTAAACCCATTTTGGTGGCGATGGCCATGCCTGTCACAGATATACTGTTGATTGCTATTATTTGTTTAGAGCAACAATGTTTCAGCACAGATGCACTGTTATGACATTGATGTACTGATTACAATACTCCATTTTGCATATAGAGCCCTGCAAAGGTTAAATTGTTTATGTGTTCAAAGCAATCACACTTATTGTGGGAATCCCACAAAGGGCTATAAGCCTATTTACTCCATGTTGTCATTAGAATATTACTGTATTTTGCACAAGCCCAACAAAAGGCTAGCGACATTTTTTGCACTAGTCTAATGGAAGGGCCAACAGCCTACTGAATTTTACCAGAAGGTGTAACTAACTAATACCGCCCTTAGATGAATGAGACTGATACTTACCCTCTCAACCGAATAGACCTAATTTGGTACTATTTACATTATTCACAGAAATTGAATCTTCTGCTCTGCTTCCTATGTGCGTTTTATCCATTTTACAACGGACCAGTAGGTATGTAAATGTTCCAACGCATCCCACAGTCATATTGATATGGGTGTATTAATAATAGCCGCCATATACTCAGATACCCATTATTTCAGATATTGCAGACTCAAACCGGACCAAACACTGAACTGGACCGGGCCAAACATTGAATTTTACTTGTTGGCAACCCTTTGCAATGTGATGGTCCCATCCATATCTATTTAGAAAGGGCTCATATTCGTGACTTACAAAGATTGTGGACACACCGTGGTTACCTTGACCCTGTAAAGGGACAATTCGGGTATGTGAAGTATAAAATTTCTTCTACCCCAAATGGTTTTGAAATATTGCTCACTATACAATTTTCTTATGACCATTAGGGAATCATCCCTTTGAAGAGAAGGCTTCTACAGCCACCTACCTAAAAGAAATTATACGTCAGTATATATGTTCTAAATTATTTTTTAGGTATGTCAATCGTTTACACTACCTTTTCATGAATTTTTAAAGTATAAAACCTATACATATATATATAAAAAAATGATCTTTTTCCTTCAGACATCTGAAACTGTCCCAGTGAGGGAGGTCACTACCACCCACGTAATTTTTGAAGATTAACAAGCTGGTAAAAGCATTATTTAATTATTTTCGGTATGTCCAATATCCTCCAAACCTGCTTTATTTAATATATAAAAATGATTTTTTTGCATTAGGTATAAAAATGTATAGAAATGATTTTTCACACTTGGTTCTCGTACAGATTCCTGAAATCTGCCCCATTGAGGGAGGTCATTGCTATCTACGCAAAACTGAGGAAACACACGCTGGTATAAGCGTTATAATCTTTCAATGGTATGTTTAATACCCTCCTAATTACTCTCAAGTCCATTTTTTCATCAAGTCCTCTCTTTATGCAATCTAGCACTTTATTCCGTCCATTTTCTGTGCTCGTTCTCTTAAGTTACATATATATATATATATATTTAAAGACCTGATTGGTCCGCTTGTTTTTAATAATTTTTTTTAAAAAATATTATTTTTTATTAAATGTATGTATAAAATGTGTATGTTTTTTGTAAATATCAGTATTTAATATACCATTATTGTTATTTTTGCCACCTGCAGTACTAAACCCCTGATGAAGTCTTTTTCAAGACGAAACGCGTCGGGTTACTTTTATCTCCGAAAAGGACACTAATTCCAGATGTGATTCTGAAAAATTACTTAATAAAAGGCACACTGGTTTTATAAATACTTGTACTGTTTTGTATTTTGACAAACTGGTGGTGAAATCTCTATTTGGTGGTTAAAAAGCGCTCTCTATCTCTATTCTTCATATATATATATATATGTATTTGTGTATTTTATATGAGCCGAACTGTTAAGGCTTTTACTGAATAAATGTTTTAAACAAATGTGAGGAATAAGCTATGTACCTTTACTTATAAGCGCACTCTGTTCCTTTGTCTTTATATATATATATATATATATATTCGCCATTCAGATAGGACACAGCAGGCATTTTTCGGTATTTGGGCATGTACTGTATTTGTGCTAGATTGCAAGCTCCTCAGAGCAGGGCCCTCTTCCCTCCTGTTGTCAAAGCCCTTTTCTCTTCACATTTCACTCACAGCTCTCCGTTACTCAAACACTCAGCGACCATCTTCGTCCGCATACTCATCTCCATCATTGGCCTCAAGCCTCTAGTTGTATGTTGATTGAGTCCTCACTACTTATTTTTAAGCTGTAATGTGTATTGAACTGTGGCGCCCTTTACTTGTACTCTATTTTTGTTATTTATTCAATGTAATGCCAAGTTTTGTCTCCCTATACTGTTCCTTTGTACGGCGCTGCGAAACACCTGTGGCGCCTTATAAATAAAATTATAATAATAACAATAATATTTAATGTGGTACAAGCCAAAACTCTGCTTTAATATAAGGTTCAAACATACATACAAACAAACAACAACAGAGGATATTTTGTCCATGCAGCGCTCCTCGAGCTCGGTGCCTCAGTGCCTCAGGACACTGGCAGTCCAAGTCCCTGACACTATAACACTCGTCCCTACTCACTGGCCCCGATCGAGCATCAGCACCATGAGCACCAAACTAAACAAGGTTTAAATCTCTTCTCCTGCAATTAGCCCACTTCCAACCTGTGGCTGTGAAAGGTCTAAAAAAAACCTGGACTGGAGCCGTATGTTTGGGAGCCCACCCATCTATCCCCCAAACACACATCAGAGACCCAGTCCTGGCTTTGCAGTGAACCAGGTTCAGTTACCTGACTGCAAAGCACTGTCTCTGATGCTGGAAGGCTCCTTAACCCTTTACAGGGCAGTTGTGACCAGGGAAAAACAACTCTGGTGAAACTAACCTTGTTTCACCACAGTATATATATATCTGTCTCCTTTATTCCTTGTCTGAGTTAATCCATTTTAAATATTACACCTGTTTTTATTTCATGTTTTCTGTTCCATTTTAGCCTGATTCATATCTTTCCTCCAGTTCTCTATTATTGGTATCATCAGGAGGCGGTAATAGACATCCGCAGTAAACTGTAATGCTGGCATGAGATCGCAGACCAAAGTGTTTTAAAATCACTCATGGACCACGATAATGGGGTCTATACTGAAATTAGCTCTGTGATCCTATACTTTTTATTTAATTGTATAATGTCAGCATTTATCAAAGATGTGGCATGATTATTTATTGTGCAAGAAAAAATCTGAGCACTGAAATTATGATACTGTTCAAGTAGGTAATAGCGGAAAATGCAGTAATAATAATCATAACCGGCAGTGCAGAAATGTGGTGAATTAATATGCCTGGAGATACTGTACTGTACAGTATGTGTCATCTGTGTGTGATTGAATATCTTGGTTTAAAGCAGTTATACCAGTGGCGTAACTATAGCACCGCAGCCCCCGCAACCGGGGGGGGGGGGGGCGCTATGCTTGTGCGGGCGCCGGGGGCTGCAGTGCTATAGTTACACCCCGCCGCACCAACCCCCGCAAACCCCCCCTCCCCCCATCCCCAGTCTTTACCTGTGTTCAGTACGTACGCGCTGGTCCCGGCTCCCTTCTTCTTCTATGAGGACCACCACAAAATGTCCGCCCCCATTTAGCAGATAGTTCTCTGAAACTGTCTGCTGTATGGGGGCGGACATTTTGTTGTGGTCCTCATAGCAAAAGAAGGGAGCCGGGACCAGCGCGTACGTACTGAACACAGGTAAAGACTGGGGATGGGGGGGTTTGCAGGGGTTGGTGCGGCGGGCGGCGGGCGGAGGGGCGGGTGGCTGGCTGGGCGCCCGCCCTTTAACGGCAGGGGGGGCGCCCAAAATGTAGTTACGCCGCTGAGTTATACTGTAAGCTCTTCATAGCCAAGGTGCTAGCTTGTAAAGGTGCCCATACACTATGCGATTTTGGGCCGATTTCACCCGATTTCGACACTTTGGGCAGATAAATTGGATGAAATTGGCCCAAAATCGCACGTGTGTGACATCTGATGCGATCCGATGCGCGGTCCCGTGCACATCAGATCGGATCAGGAGGTCGGTGGTTCAGCATAAGATCATGTCCGACCTCCCTGTTTGCTCATGCCTGACCGGGGAGCAGTGAGGAGGGTGCTGAGCGCTGCGCTAGCAGGTGGTGAGGAGCAGTGCTGAGTGCTGAGCTAGCAGGCAGTGATCAGATCATCAGCGGGACGGGCAGCGGCGGGTATTAGAATTGTAAAATAACATGTCAACTGACTGGCCATTCTCAGATTGGCTGGGAGCTCTCTGAACCAATCAGCGGCCATCCAGAAGGGAGGCAGCTGATTGGCTGAGAGTACTCCGGCTGTCAATATCTGTGAAAAGAGGCTATTGGAATAGAATAGAAACTCTCCACCAGTTACCTCTTATATCAGATCTAAAAAACATATCTGATAAATAAAGACAAATGTAACGATAGTTGGCGGTTTACTTATGTTTCAATTTTATTTTGACAAATTGCAAATTTATTGATTTATTTTTTTTTCTAATTAATTGATTAAAGGTATTATGGTGACAGACAAGAAATGGAGGACAAAACAGGACAACAATTACAAAACAGTCATATAAATCAAATGCGTTCAACGCTTCATAAATCAATAAGACACAGGGACATACTTGTGCTATATCCCAGTAGGGACATTGGCTCGCCCATGAAGATATATGAGCACTAATAAATCTTGACAATTCAAAACATGCAGCCATTCTACCCCCACCAAACAATTAAAATAAATATAATGAACATAAACAAGGAGTACAAATGGAGTCGCGCTCAATGTTGCAGTGATTTGCCCGCTTGTGCTTGTTTGGTTTGTCAATGTGGCACCCCCGGTACATAAACGCAATGCTGCATCATTATAACTCAATGCTTTTCTATGACCCCTCCGGGAGTGAATTAGACACTAAAATCGCTCAAATCGCCATGAAATCGCACATGGCAAATGGCATGGCAACAATGAGCGTGAATTCATCTGTAGGACAGGATTTCTAGAAGAAAGAGGGAGATTTGCCAGTCACTAGATCTTTTTAAATAACATGAAAAACACCCTGTAACTCTGACAAGTTAACACCACTACTAAGGGTAAATTTACTAAGATGGGAGTTCTATTAAAGATGGGATGTTGCCCATAGCAGATGTAACATGTGGCATGTGCAGAGAGAGTTAGATTTGTGTGAGTTATTGTGTTTCTGTGCAGGGTAAATAATGGCTGCATTATATTTACACTGCGATTTAGATTTCAGTTTTAACACAACTCACCCAAATCTAACTCTCTCTGCACATGTTACATCTGCCTCACCTGCAGTGCAGCAAGGTTTTGTGAATTTGCTTAAAAATGTGATTTGCAATCAGGCCTGAAAAACCCCTTCTCATTACATAATGCATCTAGGAATTTATTCAGGTCCATTCGTTGGCCCGTGTGCGTTCGCACGGGGCCGATGTTTGTCCATGCGCATGTGCAAGCGCTGGGTGCATGCACCCATGGTGAACAAACTGATTCCGGGTGTGCGCACCCATATTTGTGGGGAGAGGGCAGGGGGGCTTGGGGTGCCGGGCTGGCTCATTAGCATATGGGAACGGCCAGCATTTCAAGGGTGTTCCCATGAGAACGCTGGTGTTCTCATTCTAATGCGGCTGTGACGGACATATGGGGGGCCACTTCCCGCCCCCCCCAAGCATTCCATCGAAGGATGTGGGAGGGTCCCAGTGGCATGCGAATGGATGTTTATGTAAAACATCCATTTGCAGCCAGTGAGAATGTAGGTGCCTTGGGAATGGTGGGCCAGCGTACCACCATTCGCAAGGCGGGATGTGAATTTGCATCTGGATCTTTGATCTGTCTCCTATGCCTCCAATGTCTGAAATTCCAGAAAAAAATCCAGAAAAAATTATTTCATAGGAAAAATACCGTAAAGAATTATTTCGTATAAAAAATCGCTTTAGGCTTTAAAGCGATTTTTTTCTACGAAATAATTATTTCTGGTATTTTTCCTATGAAATAATTTTTTCTGGAATTTTTTCTGGAATTTTTTCAATTGTTTCTCTCTCTAAAGTTTTTCACATTTTTGGGGGGTTTCTGTACCAACTCGCCAGACAATGGTAGAATGCACATGTGGGATAGGGTGACACTGGTTGACCCTCTCTGACGCAGTCATTTTTTGGACTGGGCAGATTAGGGCCACCAGTGTCATTTTTTTGTCATTTTAAATGTATGTCACTTTATTGTAAAAGCCTAAAGAGACCGGAGGTGCTAGCACCTACCAGGGGACGGATACCGCTGCGCCCAAATAACCTTTAAATCTAGTGCATAATAAAGGGTACTAGAGATAAATGTGCCTAGTTTAATAGATTTACGTAGTAAAACTCCCGTGCGCTAGAACAAGCGTACACACGGGGAGATTCTAGTCGGAGAGCACAGTGGTATAGCCGGAACTTCCGGTGTATGAACCGCAAGTGAATGCGGAAATGGAGTCAGATAGAACGCACGCCGGAATAGACATGAGCTACGAGCGGCATCTCCATACTGGTATGTAACACGGTTCACTATGTAACCTGTGAGTTTGTTTAGAGATATGTTTTCCCTCACTAGAGCGCTACTCTAGTACTTCATCAAAGGACTTATAGAGCTTTTTAATGATACTGGGCATTCCTCTAGCAGTGTGCTATAATAAAGTGTCTAATGAGTTAAGTTGATTAGCAGGAGGCGGAGTTCCATGGTATCTGTGGGTATTTAAACCGGTCATTTAGGCTTTAGATTTTATGCTGTATGGAGCTGCTTTTGAATGCTGTCTTGACAAAGGGTCCCCAGTGACCCGAAACGTCGACCATACCCCTTTTAAAAATGCTGAATTAAAGAATTGATTTTAAAGGATTGGAAAATCTGGTGAGTGCACTCTTTTTCAAGATATATATATATATATATATATATATATATATATATATATATATATATATATATATTCCTATTCTGGGAGAGATCTCCCCGTGCCCGGCACTCACAAGCAGCCAATGAAAGAGACCTCACCATGGTCTTAAAGCAACGTATATATATATATATATATATATATATATATATATATATATATATATATATATATATATATATAGATATATTATAGATATATCTATATATATATATATATATATATATATATATATATATATATACTGTAAATATATGTGACAGTTTTCTGTAACAAATTGCTTACAAAACATATTTAGCAAATGTTATTAATCCTTAAAAAGTGCAGTGAAGCAAAAATTTTTTTTTTTAAATGTAATTCTCCAGGCATAATAGTGTATTAAAGAACTGTCATAAGTCAGAGAAGTGATCCGCAACACTTAACAGCTGTAGGCTATAATACAGGTCCAAAAATACAAACCTACTGTTGTGACAGGAACTTCCAAACCTCCGAGTGTTACTGCGACAAGATAAGAATGGCACTTGCTGGTTTTGAACTTCTTCCAAATGATCAGCAGTTCAAACCTCAAAGCTTGACATCTGGTTGGATCCTGAGAAGACATCTTCTGAAGTAGGAGCCAAACTTCTTGCTTAGATCAGGATTGGGGAAAAAAAATGTTTTCTCTAACTTGCCAGAGCTTTGCAGCAGTCAGCAGATGCTCTGTTACTACTGTGACACCCCTTGCCGCCACTCTTATTCACACACTCCCTTATTCCTATAAACCCAGAATAGTCTTGCCCTGCTGCAGGTTATATTACACACTGAGTCCACTGATTAAAAGTAAAGGTTTGGCATACTGATTGCACAGCCAAAGGGAGTTTAACAAATCTTAGACATGACGTTAGTGTTGCTATTTCTATATTCTCTATTAATCTCTAAATGCTATCAATCTAAACAGATATTGGAATATTGATCAGTGTTTTTTTAATGTACATTTAATGTAAGGGTAAGTTTGATAGCACAATCTCCATTATTTATTTTTTCAGGAGTCCCAGTTTAGCATGGCTACATAATGATATGGCCCCTCCCACTTTTGATTTACATAGATAATCAAGTTGGCAGAGGTTTTATGTTCTGATTGGCTACCAGTTGTTTTAAACCCACATAATGTGTCTCCTGTTTATCCGTGGGTCCCCAATTTAAAAAAACAAAACAAAAAGGACAATAGATTTCTTGCTATATGCCAGCAGTTTCCAACCTTTTTTCTCTCCCGTACCACTTGATTAGAATTTTCATATATGAGTACCCCCTCCTCTCAATGTAAAGTATCACCCGTATTTATAGTGGAGTAGAAGTGAGCGGTATGTGTGTCCTTATATTAAAGAGTGGCAGAAGCGTAGTGAGCGGTCAGGAATCTGGTCCCTCTGTGTCTGGCCGCTGGCTCTGTACTGTCTCCGGGGTTCCCACTAATGTGCCAACTTTTCAATAGTCAACTCCAGGAGAGAGCTAGTCCCAGCTTGGAGGTGCAGGAAGCATGTCGATGATGACACAGTGTGCACCATTGTGCAATAAGGAAAGGTATCATAAATGTAATTGAATTGCCACATGAAATGTCAGGGCTGCCAACTTCAATGGGGAAGTCAGGTTTACTGTCCCGGTAGTGTTGGAGTATTCCACAAAGAAGGCATTACACTACAAGAAATAACACTGCCCAGTATAGAGGCTGGAGACTCCAATCACGGGATTGAAATCACAGCAATTTTAAAGCCAAATCCCGGGATCCTGACGATCTTGGGATTGGCCACCTTATTTTAACACCTAGGGCCAGATGTATCAAGAGAGTGATAAACAACCAGCCAATCAGCTCCTACCTGTCATTTTTCAAACCCCGCCTGTAACATGACAGGTAGGAGCTGATTGGCTGGCTGTTTATCATTCTCCATTTTATCACTTTTTGAAGCTTGATACATCTGGCCCCTAATGTGAAAGCTGCAGTCGATCTGCGCTACTGCGGGTCATTGACAACCCTCTCCGTTGTCTGTGCATGTACAGACAAGGGCGTGGATAGTCATCAAGGGCCATGCTTCATCAGCAATGGGGGAGGGGTAGGGCGTGTATCCACTTGCCAACTTTTCATGAAACTCCTAGGTAAAAAAGTATATTTACACACGGTACACTATAGGAGAGATGTAGCAAGACTTCACTAGGCAACATTTGGAAGTGTAGCCTATAGCAACCAGAACCTAGGATTTATTAATCTAGCACATGCTATAGAACAATAGCTAGAATTTTATTGGTTGTAACTGGAAACGCCTCATTTTGTACCCGTTAGAAGATTTGATAAATCTACCCCTGTGTTCCTTGCCAAAGGTCCAGTGCTAGCCACAGTGACCTTGTGACATGTTTAACACTCAAGCCATGTCTGCCATCCCTCGGAGGAATGGAGAATAGTGAAATTGTAAAGAGATTTATCAGTTTCCCTTTTTTTCCCTCCAGTGACAAACTCATTTAAGCTTCTCTGTCAAACAATGAAGAATAGGGGGGAAAAATCTGTGCCATTCTGTGTCACTGTTGTGCTAGGGACATCCAAGATCAATAAGACTAATGGCTTCTAGCTTTTTGTGATAGTCAGCCGGGGGGCCTCCCCTCCGCTCGCTCCTTGCGTAATCTGTATTATTGATGGCGATTTTCATGCAGTCAAATCTGTCAGAAGCATTATAATCTCACTTGTGTGTGTCTGCTCCGAAAACAAACAGCTTGGAGGAAGTAGGAATGAAACATATATATTTTGATGAAGTAATGAGGTGTTGATCTGAAATCTCAGAACATTGATTCCCGGTTGTTTTGCTTACATTCATTTTGTGAGCTTCAGTTTTATTATGGGATCCATGGGGCAGATGTATTAAGAAAACTGTGGTAGCACAAAAAGAGTTCGTGCTGAAAAAGAGTTACGCTGTTTGAGTGCACACTATATATTTTGATAATTTGTACTGTATTGTAATGATGGATACGATATAAAATTTAACTTTTAATAAATTTATTTTTAAAAAGATTTCCTCTTTATTTTTATTCCTTTATATTCTTGGGAACAAAAGAGGATTTGGTTATCTAGGTGAAATAAAGGGTTAAAATCATACACATTTAAACATGGTGCTCATACAAAGAGATGAAATAAGAAAGTGTAAAGGAGTAAAGTGTTAAAAAATGTCAGAGCCCGTGGTCTGCTGCACTTAATTTGATATTTTTTAACAATGTTACTGTAGGTCTCCCCTGGGTCTTATCGTGTTTGTGCACTTTTGCCTATATTTGGCTTATGCCGGTTACCTACTCAGATGTATTACAAATGGGGATGTATGCTGATTACTACTGATGCCTAATTATATTGGCGTTTAGTTCAGCATATTCCCGTTATCCAAGAAAAAAAGGGGGGGGGGAAAGAAGAGAGGGAGATTTTTTGGCGTGGGGTTTATTGTATCTCCTCCAAGTTTGAGGTTATACCACTCCCTCCGATCCTGGGGATTGTATTTGCCCCGGCTGGTAATAGTATTGTTGGAATTTTTAGCTTCCAAAAGGTTTTAGGGAAAAGAAGGTTTTCTGTGTATAGTTTTTATGTGCACATGTCGCCTTTAGATTGTAATTTTAATATTTATACAATAGCGTGGTTTCCTAGTTGGTCTATCACTGTTTACCTCAGTATATATTCCTATGCTGCCGTAGGGGTCCCTGTCTGAACCGACAGTTGGAGCCCCTTTGCAGTTTTTTGGATATTTATTTGGGGTTTATTCACAGTGATTCTTCAAATAAAGATACACAGGAGAATAAGACCCAGGGGAGACCTACAGTAACATTGTTAAAAAATATCAAATTAAGTGCAGCAGACCACGGGCTCTGACATTTTTTAACACTTTACTCCTTTACACTTTCTTATTTCATCTCTTTGTATGAGCACCATGTTTAAATGTGTATGATTTTAACCCTATATTTCACCTAGATAACCAAATCCTCTTTTGTTCCCAAGAATATAAAGGAATAAAAATAAAGAGGAAATCTTTTTAAAAATAAATTTATTAAAAGTTACATTTTATATCGTATCCATCATTACAATACAGTACAAATTATCAAAATATATAGTGTGCACTCAAACAGCGTAACTCTTTTTCAGCACGAACTCTTTTTGTGCTACCACAGTTTTCTGTATATCTTAAGTTACCCTGAGTGGGACACCCGCATGTGAATTGCAAATAGCGGGCAACACGGGTCCATAAATAAAAATACAGACGACCCATTAAGAGTGTGCAGACGAACTCCCTACCCGTCCTCTCCCCATCATTTTTTTGGCAGATGTATTAAGCCTGGTGAAGAGATAAAGTGGAGATAAAGTGGAACGCACCAGCCAATCAACTAACATACATTTTTCAAACACAGATGATTGGCTGGTGCGTTATCTCCTTCCATTTTATCTCCAGTTTCTCTCTTCGACAGGCTTTATACATCTGCCCCATGTTTGTTATGTTTGCCTGTGGGATTTAATACTATTAGGTTAAGAATGGAAAGGGCCATAACAGGGCACATATGCACCCTTTGCCAATTGAGCACATGATGTCATTACATTGTATCAAGGGGGTGGGGCCAGCAGCACTGGTAAGTGCAACCCTGACCAAAGATCCCAAGGTCGCAGAATACAGAGTGACATGCACAGGCAGTACCATCTTAACATGCAGGAACACTGGGCCCAATGTATCTAGAGCAGGGGTGGTCAAACCTGTCCTCAAGATCTACCAACAGTTCATGTTTATCAGGCAACCTGTGGATCTATAGTAGGAATGAACGCTGCATGTTTGAAAATGCGACAGTTAATAAGCACAATAAATAATGTTTTTAGTATTTGTTATCAAGGCAAAAAACAAACAAACAAAAAACATTCACCATAACAGGCATTTTATTAGTTATTACAATATTTTTATTCTATTCTTGTTAATAACTACATATTGTCGTTTTAACTTTAACCATTCTACTGTGTGCTGTGATTTCTTTGATATGTACAGTATATATCATTTGTTCCAGAATCAAACATTTGGAAACCTGTCTGTTAGAATCCTGCGTTTGCCCCATCAGTCACTAGTGGACTTACCTCTCCTGTGATTTGGCAGATGGCACACGTTCATTTCACAGTTAATAATCCATTCTATCCATATACATTTTAACTGACTTAAGACGTGTTATGTATAACAAAGAACATTAAATAACCACCAATGGATTGTGCCTGTAGGCACTACCAGGAAACCTGGCCCATTACTTTGTCATCTCTATATTTCTGTATTGGCCTCCCGCGGTCTTGTAGTAGAGCCTGAGGCAGGAGCGCCCTGCTACCCATTTGGCCATCCTTACAGAATTAAACCTAGCCGTTACATCTAACTATACTACAATATCTTTTGTGTGTATGTAGACGACAGTACGCACACATCGTAGTCTTAACAATTGATAATCGGGTCTGTCATATGTAATTCCCTATGGGGGTTATTCTGGTTAATATACTCGGATTCGAATTTGCATCCTTGCGAGTCAACCAGATCCCGCCTTGTGAATGGTGGTAAGCCGGCTCACCATTCACACAGCGCGTACGATCGTACGGCATGCGAATGAATGTTTTATATAAACATTCACAGCCTGCAGGGGAACACCAACATCATTCGATGGTCGGCCATCATCGAATGATGTGGAATGTGTAAGCACATCTAAGGTTGCTCAGAGCAACCTTAGATCTGTGTGCACATTCTGAGGGAAGTAGGTGGGCAGCTGACATCCAGGGATGACCTGAAAAAGGTCCTACAGTATATGTATTATCCATTGTGTTATGAATCTTATAAAAAATGTATATATAAATTATTATATACCATAGAGTGCAGCACCATAAATTAACTTGTTGCTATGTTCCATTAGTGTCAGGCACAACAGATACACCCAGCAGTGCGGTCTGTAATCTCTATGATCCGGCAGCAGGTAAGTGGCAGTGTGGAGATCAGTGAGGCATGGTGTTCCTTGCTAAATAGCATGCTTTAGGCTCTGCTGTGCACTTAGAACTGCGATAAAAACCATGCGGTCTCTAATAATGCAGAGAAGATTATTATACATTGTTAGATATGAGCGTAAACAAGGAGTGTGAGGTAGTCATCTCAGTAGGTTAATATGGGGAACATTAAAATGCAAGCACTTTTATTTTTAATTCTTTATTGGTGCTGCAATTAATTCAAATAAATTGACATAAATTGAAATCTCTCCCTGGGCATAATTACTTTGTTTTTCAACTGCTTTAAACCTGGTATGATGCCTACAGCGTCTTATTCTGAGGGTGTTATAAAAAGCAGAAATGAGTAAGTACTGTTCTATGCATCTTGGCAAAACCAAAAGGGGTGGGGTTGACACGTTTCTCAGTATTAGTGTGTGCATACTTCTGTACCATCACTGAGCTGGTCAGAGATTTGACTAATGTATTGTCTTCAAGTTTCATGGTGCCGTCCTACGTCCACTTTTGCCCATTGTACATTGCTGCAACTGATTTAGTGTGATTTAGTAAAAGCCCTCCCCTGGGGTGTATCCATGCTAGGTCAAATATTAATACAGTAGTGGCAAGGAAGTAGTGCATATGTGGTTCTGATAGTGATTGTGCCATAACTAGATATTTTGGTGCCCTGTGGCAGAAATGGAATTGGTGTGTGTGTGTCCCATACCCAGAACAGGGACATTAAGATATAATGGTCAAATGCTGGGTATGATGTGATTTGTTCAGTAAACATTCTCCCCCAGTGCAGTAAAGATGCATGTCCATACTGTACAATAGCATGCATGTCTCCATGAAAACGCCATGCCATAACCATAGGCGAATCTAGAATTATGAATTAGAATTAAGCCACACATTATGAATAATGCCCCCACATACCGCCACTTGTAGCGTCCCTTAAGCAATGCCCCCTAAAGTGCCACTTACTGTAAATTTTTATATGACCCTTCACTGCTGCTGCAGGGAGAGATGGAGAGCAGTGCAGCTGCTTCTATGGGAAGAGGAGCAGAGCTGGTGTCCCCTCTAGCCGAGTGGACATTTGAAATATTGTGCGCACTGTTGTTGTGCGTGACATCGGGGGAGCACGCCAGCACCACATGATTAAAGGGGGGGGGCGGGCTGAGGTGAAAGTGGGGAGAAGAATTGGAGCGGAAGCTGCAGGGGTGACAGTCATTGACAGCTGGGCAGAGAGCAGGGGCCTGCCGGCTGTATTCAGAGCACTGCAGGTCACGGCTGTTTAAAATAATACCCCCTTCACAACAGAAAATGCAGGGATTTACCCGGCAATATGGTCCCAGGATCATTTTCTGGTGTGAGGGGGAGAGACTACCACTCCCCTCTCCCTACCCCCCTTTAACCAACCAGCTATATCTTCGGAACCAACTGACCCATTTACATGAGACCCTACCCCCCTTTAACCAACCAGCTATATCTTCGGAACCAACTGACCCATTTACATGAGACCAGTATCATATTGAAGAACTTTTGAGTTGGCTTTGAATGATTTTGGTCGCGTGAATCTAGGCTGTTTGGTTCCAGAGAAATCTGCCATCAAAGAACATAAACAGTCATGAAATTACATTTAAGAAATGAAAAAAAAAAAAAAAAAAAAAAAACGGTTTAACCTCAATATCCCTGGAACTAATTAACCCATATGGATCCAGCCTGGTATCATATTGAAGGCCCAGCGATTTGGGTTCGACTGAGATCAACCTCGAGCTTCAGTGATGCCGAAGGAGGAACTGGCAGCCGTTGAACTGGGTGGGGGTTGGAATTAGCGGGTCCCATGTTATCCTATAGGGAAAACGTTCCAGCTTTGCCTGGCAGTATCTCCGGTTCCCAGGGGGCTAGAGACACTGCGCTGGGCTCGTTGGAAAGTCCCATCCATCAGCTACAAAATGGGCTAATGGGTGGTCCGGTGCACCCCCGGACCACCCCCTAGATTCACCTATGGCCATAAGAAAGTTCCAGACAGAACACAATAAAATCCATTTTTGGGTTTAGTGCTGGTTTTAGTAGTGCTCTGCATGTCAGATGGAAGAATTTTCTTTGGGTTGACCATGTCCCAACGTTGCCTTGGTGGTGGCCGAGCCACTGTTGCCAAGACTTTAAATGTCTTTTTCTCTTTAAATAATTCTTTGTGCCAGTCAGCGGTAAGGATTTAGCGCAGACACAGAAGTAAATTATTATTGATTGGTAAATGCTGTGACACCACAGTAAGGTGTTTGAAAAGAGAAAATGAAAGAGTGATCTGTTAGCTTTAGGTCCTTAAGACAACACTGGTTTATAAGGCTTGTGAAATTCTGTCGTTAGCATCGATAAATACACTTAAATTACTGTACTCGCTCTCTGTTTTGTTTACCAAGCAGATGAACTTTGTATGCAGGAGATGCCCTGCCTGTACCCATCATTCATAAAGCTTCCTGCCACAGCTCCGAGCTCTGCAACTTAAAACCTGTCTTTTCACAGGATAATAAAAATGTCCAGCACAGTTTACCAGAGATGTAAATTTACGTTTTTAATTTGCCAGCATGAACCAAGGAGAATAATGTTGTCTTTGGGGGGAGGAAGGGCCTTGGGTTGTAATTTCTCCACTTCAAGAAAATACTACTGAACATCATGGCATATGTCAGAGGATACTGAATTCAGACTTATCAAGTCCTTGTTCTGTACACCAGGCAGAGACAGCTATTCTCTATAGAACTAAAAACAACAGCTACTCTGATATCCCTTCATTCCGGCCTACACAGCGAAAAAGGTCCAATGCCATCTTTTGATATCCGCAATTCTGGCAGCACAATCAACGCTATGTTAAAAACTAGAGTAGTGTATAAATTGGCATTCCCCTGAGTTATCAATGCTGCAACAAATATTATTACAATAGTGACAGGAAGTACAGTTTGGTGATTATGGGCCAGATGGGTCAAGCTTCAAGAGTAATAAAAATGGAGAGTGATAAACAACCAGCCAATCAGCTCATACCTGTTATTTTTCAAACTCAGCCTGTAACATGACAGGTAGGAGCTAATTGGCTGGCTGTTTATCACTCTCCATTTTATCACTTTTTGAAGCTTGATACATCTGGCCCTAAGAGTGTCCAGGGTGCTATTGTTGGAATGCGCATTATCAAAAAATGCATTATTATGCCCTCTTCACTTGGAAAGTAGACAACATCTGGAACTGAAGGTGCAGCGATAAGGCTGACACCTCAGCTATGGTATAATGGCTGTATATTAATAGTAGTAGTTACCAGTCTGACTAAACAACATACCAGCAATGTCACTGCAGACGGCTGTGCACACCTGAATGGTGCAATGCACATCACTTGAATTCCCCCATAGAGGTGAGGAGCTGAGTTAGCCTTTTATTGTATAGTATATATTCATTATACATTCATCTATCTATCTATCTATCTATCTATCTATCTATCTATCTATCTATCTATAGTGTGGCCATTAAGGTTCCTCTATTCAGCACTGTCTGTAGCTCTAAATAATAGTATGAATCCCAGCACACTCATGGGTCTAATGACAGACCTTACATAAGCATACAGTATCTAATGGGTTGTAGGTGTGTGGTGCACAGGTCCCTGGGGCACACACCGCACATGCTGCACCAGTGGCAGAACTTGTATCTGGTGAGCCCAGGTGGAAAAGTATAATTTGGGTCCGACACCAGTGACTGACAGGGGTACAAGCTGCTGGTCTGAGCAATAGTGGGCTCCTTACTCCTCAGGGGCCCCGATGCAATGCACCTGCTGCACCAATGGTAGTTCCACCTCTGCACTGCACCAATATAATTATACTTACCTCCGGCATCCCATGGCAGCCATTTTCCTGGTTATTTGCTCATGTGCATTAGAGACGTCATCTGGGAACAAGATATGGCTGCCATTTTCCCAGAGATCTGCACATGAGCAATAGGCTCTAGCTTGGTTTGGGGGCATGGTGCCCTCTAGGAGGCTGTGCGGGCATCATGAAACCATGTTTTCATAGTCATAGTCATGCTCTCTGCTATACAATGCCAAGATTACCTTCCTTTTACATTGGGGCATGGCTACAATGCTGCGATCCATCAAAAATTGCATTATCTGCTGTCAGGGCCGCCGAGAGGTACGCCAGGCCTCAGTGAAATGTTCTGCGTGTGGCCTAATTCTCAGTGGCCCTGTTTGTTTTCTGGCTGATGGTGGAGTCTGACGGCTAGAGACAATCTGTCGGCGATCCAGGAGACTTGCCCACTTTCACAGGGGGCTGGAAGTGATGCCCAATTTGCTGCCATCTGGTTACTCTAACTAGTATCCAATCTGATGCGTGGTCTTGCGCGTCTCAAGGGGGGTCAGATGGCTCTACACTGCTGCCACAGTTGTGGCAGTGTATGGCTACCTTAACTTTTAGGCACCGACCCTTTGTATAGCATCCCATCCACTACAGTTTATGCAGGTTGTTATCATCTTTGAAACTTACAAAATTAAATATTTTAAAAGCTACTAAGTAAGCTAGCCGTAAGTCTCAGAAGTCTTCGCTGACTCAGAGGCAGTCAGTTGTTTTGCTATTAGTAATTATCTATTATTTTTATTGGCCAACTTTTTAATGTACAGTTTATTCTATTTAATTCATTTTCAGTCTTCTGTGGAGCTGTTTGTGCTACCAAAATAAAGGAACTGCACTATATCGCCTCACACACGCCATTACGATGCCAACTCGGCATCGACATGGCAACATTCTATCAATTTCTGTTATGACTCTTTTATTATTTTCTAGGAAAGGAAAATGAACAGCAAATCCTTTAATTGCTGCAATTATAGACCTTTGTATGGGTAGAACGAAGGCTTTTGCAGTCTTTAGGATGTCATGGTCAGATCAGGCCAGCTTTACCGCTCCCCAGGTAGTGCCTTAACTTCAACAAACCAACAAAAACTCACGCACGCTGTGCAGTATGATTTGTTCTCACTAGGGATGAAGGTAACCTTGACCCCACAGCATGCGGGTCTGTGTCTGCGACACTCATAGGTATGAAAACAGAGCAAAGTCAGGAAACTGTACTCTTATTACAGTACTTACACATATTTTATGCATTATGCACAAACTGCTCTCTTGCAAAACTAAATAACTCAGGACCTAAGGGGGGGTACACACCAGAACGATTAGGGCTCATTTCCATCAATCTGGGTCCAATTCCGACCGATTGGATGCAGATTGTATGTAGATTGGGCATGTTTTTGCATGTTTAGATCCAATTCCAATCCTGCTGCAGGCAGGATCTGTAAAAGATCCATTCAACTGGATACAGACTCAGATTGGATTGGGATCAGATTGGATGCAGATTGTTAGCAGATTGTTAGCAGATCGTGTGCTCCAACAGATCGTGCGACCATCACACAATCTGCTAACGATCTACTTACAATCAGGATCGTTCTGGTGTGTACCAGGCCTAAACCATACAGCTAGCCGGCCAATGGAATCATTCTGAGAAGAGGCGCGGAAGATGAAAATCTCTTCGCCTCTTCAGTCCGAGAGCGGGTACCACAGCAGCCGGGAGCAGCGCGTCTGCCGGAGAGGATGCCGATGTCGTCGCCGGGGACCAGGTGAGCAGGATTTCCTTCCTCAGGTACCCCTGTGGACTTCATCGGATCCTGGACCCCAGACCAGCCCCGGAACCCCAGGACCAGCCCCGGAACCAGGACCAAGGCCCCGGAACCGGACTCTTCAGCCCTGGAGCCCCGGAACCCCAGGACCAGCCCCGGAACCAGGACCAAGGCCCCGGAACCGGACTCTTCAGCCCTGGAGCCCCGGAACCCCAGGACCAGCCCCGGAACCCCAGGACCAGCCCCGGAACCAGGACCAAGGCCCCGGAACCGGACTCTTCAGCCCTGGAGCCCCGGAGCCCGGACCCAGGATCCAGGGACCGACCTACGGGCTCAAGGTTGGTAAGTATCAGTATGTGTGTGTTATGTGTGTATTAAACTTTTATTTTTCAGGGTGTCAGTGTGTTTTATTTAACTATTTTTTGTACTGTAGAACTACAAGTGCCAGCGGGCCCTTTAATGCCCCGCATGCTGGGACTTGTGGTTCTCCAAGTCCCAGCATGCGGGGGAGGCTTGCTGGGACTCATAGTTCGCCAGTAGAAAACAATAGTTTTTCTGCTTTTTTTTACACAATCCATCAGCCCGATGCCCACCGCCCAGGGGCATCGGGGACAGCCCCGGACTTTCAGCATGGGCTGGTAAGTCCTGGAGGGGGGGGACCCCTTCATTGGGGGGGTCCCCACTTCCCCAGGACCCCTGCCCATGCTGACCAGCCACGGGGATAATGCTTTGGCCGCGGGACCTTATATAATAAGTGTCCCCCGGCTGTGGCATTACCCCGCTGGCTGGTTGGGTCCGGTGCTGGTTCTTAAAATACGGGGGACCCCTAGTCATTTTGTCCCCCGTATTTTGGGAACCAGCGCCGGACCTTGAGCCTGGTGCTGGTTTCATGAAATCAAGGGGACCCCTATTTGTCGGGGACCCTGATTTTATGTCACCAGCACCGGCTCAATGAGCCCGGGGCTGGTTATGCTCTGGCGGGGGACCCCGCGCTCGTTTTTTTTTTTTATTATTTGCGCTTTCCTGCAAACGTGCGATTTTCACGAAAAATTTCACATGAAAATCGTACATTTTCAGGACTAAAGACATCGCACCACCTCGCACCTATTCGCACTATTTGGCCCGTTTTTCGCATCTCATTAAATATGCGAAAAACGGCCCAATCATGCGATTTGAAAAAGGGCGAAGTGGTGCGATAAAAAAAACGCGATTTTTTCTCATCCCATAGAATGTCACCCTAAATATGAACTTGAAATTTCTATCCGCAGAACTGTGCATCTATAGAACAAAAGCTAGTTCTTTTGTGCGAAATGCCATCAATCAATGCATGTGACTCATTCGAATCATTCATTGCAATATAAATCTAGCTTATTATGCATTTGCATACCTGTGCAAATACATGATAAGCTACAGCTACACTCCAGCTGTTTCCCTGCTGCATCTCACATGGCTAGACATCTTGGAGAACATGAGTTAGCCGCAGCCAGAGTGCAGAAAGATTCTGCTGTTCAAAATGAAGCAATGAATGGAAAGTCACTTGTATTGGTTGATAGGCTCAGTAAATAATCCTGAAAGCAAACAGGACCTCTCATCGAGCTTTACATGTAGAGCGGTAAATAGCATGCACTGAAACTGCAAGGTGGAGTGTGCTTTATGTTTATTCAGTTATTTAGATGGGTTCCAGGCGGCAGTTACTGGATTTCTATTTGTACATAATGGAAATGCACTTTGCTTCAGATAGGGTGACGAATTATCAAAATCAGAGGTAATGTAGAATTGAATTTTTTTTCTGCACTCGGATTGAATACAATCTTTCTTTTCATCTGAAAACTCATCTTTTCTCTAATGCACGGGCTTGTTGTGTTATCACTGCTGTGGTTCAGCGCTGCCATTATTGCTGGTAATAATACTATGCATTAATAAAAACGCAGATGTAGCTGCTCTGTTATTTGTTTTCTGTCAGACTAAAAGGGGTCTGTACATGAAAATGAGAATTTTAACCCTGCTTTCTGCACATTTGTATATAGCAGTGATATTGTATTTTCTGAGACTGCCGATGATATACGTTTTTGGAGTGGGGGTTGTTAAGCTCAGTAATGACATTCCAATAGTAGGAGGACCAACGTGCCAAAATACAGTACACAAAAAATAATGTATGTAGATATAATTTGATATACTTAAATGAGAAAAATATTGATGTCGTTTGTTGTTTTTGACAGATGGGGTAAGGGGTAAATTTACTAAGATGGGAGTTGTATTGAAGATGGGATGTTGCCCATAGCAACCGCTATCTATTATCTTCTAGGACAGAGGTGGCCAAACCGGTCCTCAAGATCTACCAACTGTCCACATTATCCAAATCACCTAGTTGGTGCACAGCTGTAGTCATTACCAACTGTCACATTTTCAAACCTGCTGCATTCATTCCTACTATAGATCCACAGGTTGCCTGGAAAACATGCACTGTTGGTAGATCTTGAGGACAGGTTTGGCCACCCTTGTTCTTGAAGGTGCTAAATACATAAGACTTAGCATTTACCCCTAAAGGCGGAATGTCGTGATGTCCGAGTTTGGTGTTCGGACATTGTAAAGGGGCAATCATATTCATTTTAAAGTGTGATTCAGCCCGATCCTTTCTACCTTTTCAGAGGTACATACAGTATACAGCAAGTGCAATAAGCTCAGTGACTTAAAAATCCCAGGTTTCTGCACTTTAACGCGCAGCGACCCGGGATTTTTGTCAGTGGAAATAATGACCATTGCTTGATTCTTACCTGGGAATCAAGCAGGGTTTTCAGTGGGTTACACCTGGTTAACAAGCCATGGAAATGACTCTTACGCTGTTTTTTTAACCCAGGCATTGGTTGCTGCGTTTGTGCAGGCGCTCCCTGCCCCTCCCCGTGCCCATCGCTGACCAGTGCCCCCCCCCCCCCCCCCCCAGGGGAGTAGTGCATCCTGGCAACTATTACAGCTTACTGGTCTCTGATCATTGAAGTTGATGATATGATTAAAACTTAAATGTTAATCCGAACAGTGCTTAAAGGAGCATCAATGAGAAAGTGTTTCAAAGTGACTGCTAAGACAATAACTTCTTTCTTACTCTAATTCTTGACTTGACTTTTCTAGTGCAAGGAGTCTTTGTGTCTACACACTTCATACTGAAGACTAACTAGCTTTTTATTAATCTCTAACAACTCTGAATATGCTGGAAAAGTCCCCAATGACACGGAGCTCTCAGTAGGCCTCCTCTTTTCCAATCCAAACCTTCCTCTGTATTCAAATTAAGCCATATGAGCTGCAATATACAGTGAGACAGCTAATGAATGTGTCTCCTGAATATCAAATATGCAATCAACTGCACCTCATTAACTCAACCATTCAAGCCATTAACCGCTAACAGAGCTTCTTGCTGACAAGAGAGCAATGAAATACTTGTACTGCACTGTAGAAATTGAGACCGGACACTAGGACATAGAACGTATTATGTTCTATACTATAATAATAGGCAACGTACGCTTCTGACTTTTTTATTTGACATTCTCTATTATTTCTTTGTTATATCTGCAAACTTTGCATCACTTATAATGTATTTATTTATTTATTTATTAACAGTTTCTTATATAGCGCAGCATATTCCGTTGCGCTTTACAAAAGGAGACAGTGATACAACAAACAGGGTATTTACAGACAGTCAAAAGGTAGGAGGGCCATAATAAAGCATTTAGTTAAATCAAAGCATACAGTGATTCTGTAATGAGAATACATTTTCTCATATGAGAGGGCTAACATTAACTATTTAACCAGGGCCGGAGAGGATGATGGGATAGAGCATAAGAGTCAGTGGCGTAGCTAGAAATCTTTCTCCCCCTGCCAAAAATAAATTCCAGCGCCCGGGACCCGCTCATTACATATGCACGGGGAGAGGTCCCACTCAATCAATATACACTGCACTGGGTCCCCACTCATTAGATATGTACAGGGCTGGACCAGCTCAGCGCTCACTGCTGCCTGGGTCGCCTGTCAGTTCAGCCAGTGGCACCCACCACAGATCCTGTTGGCGCCGCTCCCCCAAGCTGCCGCAGGGTCTGCCACATATGCAGCTAAGCCACTGATAAGTGTTGTGTGGCCAGTGACCATATATCATGGGAGATTACATTGAGGGAGGGGCTTCCTCAGCCTGCCTGTCATGCTGTATAAGAGGTGTGGCATGGCAAGAACAGTAGATAGCCAACAGGTAAGGCCCCTCTGCAGCCAAGCCCCATCCCGCAATGCATACCCCCAGCTTAATAGACTATATTAAGATGAGTGGACTCCTGTTTTATTATTTGCGGAGGGGTCGCTTTCTCCATACTTGCGTACAATTATGCCAAGAGGGGCAGTGAGGGGTACTAGTTTGCTGCAGAAATCATTTGCATGAATTTTTGCAAGCCATTTTATCATAGGTGATTCTTTTGTAAACCAATGGAAGCTTTCCTATGTGTATATTTGAGAGGTACTGTACTTGTCACCATATCAATCCTCTGTTCTCTATCACCATCTTAATATATGTTAGAGGCTGCGATAGAAAACAAAATGCTCAGCACTGCACACATACAACAACGGCATCACTATATATAAAAGGCAAAAACTCCTCACCTTTTTGAGGTGAAGTACCCATAGTGACCACCAGAGGCCACTCAACAGACCAAATGACTCCTTAACAGAAAATGAAACCAAAATGATATGTTTCAAACTTCCTGGATATGGACGGGGAGTACTAAGCCTTCATTTTGAATGACTTTTAACTAGTTTAATGATAAATATCAGTGATAGATTTCCATGCAGCAGTCAAGAATTGTTTCTACTGTATCACTGCTTTTTGCTAACTAGACCCATTGTTCTCTAATTAAAAAAAAAATCCTTAGAAGTCATATTTTTCATTCAAAATTGACCACACATTATTTCTTCTGTGATAGACTGATTCCCCTAATTATATGTTGCCACTCAGTTATCAGGCTGCTTCACGTAATCATTAAATATCTCATCTGCTCTTCATTGCTGATTATTGATGTAATGAAGTTGAAGGGGACCCGAAGTATTTCTCAAGTCAGAAATAGCACCAAGCTTTCTCATAACAGCACCCCCCCCCCCCCCTCCTCCCCCCTAATAATTGTATCCCTAATAAACACCTCTTCCAAATTACTAAGGGGTGAAACAAGCCCAAATTAATTCATGCAAGTTGGATTTTTAATTGAAAGAAATTAAAGCAAAGGGGATAATGTTAACCAGCCAAGATCAGCTTGGGTTCAAATGAGTGATGGTCCACTTACACAAATGTGTCCCTAAATAGAAGCAGGAGAAAAATATAGAAACGTGAATCTCAAGAGGTACTGCTAATTGGAGGATGACTAATTATGCAAATAGGACTCAAATGAGAGATGTATTTTTGTTCCTCTTCATCTGACAAGCAGTGGCTTTCCACGGCTGACATAAATTACCTTTTCTTTTAACTCTTGTAGTGATACCTTGTACTATAGTACCTGATACACTCTGAGAGATGAACTTATTCCATAGCAGTTCTCGTTAATGAGTATAAACATCAGTAGCATAATTGGGAGGCAATCAGAGCTACAGCCTATAGCGATAAGGGATTGTGGGCGGCAGAGACTGCTTGTGACAGGATCTACTGACGCTGACAAAGATAGCTGTTTTCATTCCAAATACTATTTATTGATTCTGACAAGTCTTCAAGAGCCTGCCATAGCAATATGTGTCACGTTAGCTGGAAGCAGGAATGACTCTGCCTCTCTCATCTGATGTAATGACTCCGCCTGCCCAGTAGAGTGTATAAATAGACACAGGACTGTGGTGAGAATACATACAGCAAAAGTAGGCTTTCACTTTCTCTCATATGCTTATTACAGCATTAAAGGAAATATTAAAGACCACAGCTTATTATTATTGCTATTATATATCTCTCTGTTTCTAGAAAAATCCAGACATACTTATTCTGGATCCAGCATTGTGGCAAACTGACATGTGTTTGAGCCAGGCATACAGATGGTGCAGCTGTCATTCAGTGGGGTCTGGTGGACGGATCGCCCACCGCCAGCCGCTGAAAGGGGGCGAGACGTGCACGTCCTCTTCCGATGGAGCTCCCCATTGGTAGCTGTCCGCCGGTCCCCGCCGCCTCTACACCCCCCCAATGCTGCCCGTCACCCTGAATTGGAGACTGGCAGAGTTTGCGTCCCTCACTGCCTGAAAACTGGAACCCACCAGCGTGTGAGATGCTTGCATGTCCAAGTCAGATGAAGCACCTCTCCACCGGCAATCGCCAGCGGGGTGCATTCTGGTGAGCCCTGGCGCTGGCTGAGAGGCGCTCCATCTGTATGTGGGATTGAGATAAAGGGGCAGATGAAATAAGCCTGGTGAAGTCATAAAGTGGAAGGTGATTACGCAGCGGACAGCCAGCTCCTAAATGGCATGTTTCAAGTGCAGCCCGTAACTTTACAGTTAGGAACTGGTGTGTTATCACCTTATATTTAGGGCCAGATGTATCAACCTCCAAAAAGTGACAAAGTGGAGAGTGATAACCAACCAGCCCATCAGCTCTGACATTTTTTCGAACCCAGTATGTAACCGAAAGTTAGGAGCTGATTGACTGGGGCATTATCACTGTCCACTGTATTGCTTTTTGAAGCTTGATACATCTGGCCCTTTATCTCCACTTTATCTCTTCACCAGGCTTAATACATCTGGCCCGATGCCTCTGGTAGTAGAATGTAATATTGTCAGGAGGTAATTTGTGTTGAGCTTCTCATACTGATCCATGTGATCTGCCATCTAATCATTCTCTCGTCTGCGTTCTTATAACATTTAGCAGGAAGAATAACTTGATGTTCACATCATTAAATTACCAATTACTGCATTGGCAGAATTTGTAGGTGGTGAGTTCAGGTGCAAACATATCATGCACGCCCCCGTCCTCCACCCCAATCCAAGATCACATGTACAGATGGAGCCCCCATCATTCAGTGGGGGACTGGCGGTTGGATCGCCAACCGACAGCTGCCAGAAGGGGGGTGCTTGCGCGTCCCCTTCCGATAGAGCGCCTCACTGGTCACTGCTTCCCTCCATCTGTAGCATGGCAGTGGATGAGAGAAAGAGAGTGAGGCAGGGAGAGGCAAAGTGTGACAGGGAAAAACAGTGGGTGACAGGGGCAGCAGTGGACCCTTTAGTCTTCAGTGGCCTCACTGCAATGCACCTGCTGCACCAACGGTAGTACTGCCTCTGAATCACTGCATGTGTCCACCTGCGCCATCAATATGAGGCACAGCAATGCCCCATGCAACAATGATGTCACTTACTCCTACTGATGAGGATGCAGGCCAAACTAAGGCTTCCTCCAATATAGAACAGTTTTGGCTAGGTACTGCGCTGCGGGTGGTCTGACCTCTTTTAGTCCTCTAAACAAAAATTTAGCACAAACTATTAGACCCCTTTAAATGCTGCTGTTCTGTGGGGGATAGCTCAGTTGCTGATGTATTGCTGACAGATTCACTTTACACCAGCTAACCCATTGCTTACTGAAAAATTTTGTTTACTGAATTGCTTATATAATCCATCATGTTGGTGTGCCAATGAAAACCAATTTTTAATAACCAGAAGTCAAGCACTGCTCAGCCACTGGATATGATCCCACGCATTCCAAGGAAACATGATTCTGTGCTAATCCCGCACTACCTGGAGAAATGTGATTCTCCTTTTTGGATGGGGAAACATGTACTTAGAGAAAAATAAAGTGTTGCATTTATGTCAGAGGCAGATGCTTTCCTATTGCCAGCATGGGGAAATGATCCAGGCTGCGGAGACGTTCTCTTGGGTTATGTACATGGCTGCTTGTGTTAATGTTTTTTGCTTTAAGGTTGCAGTACAACGAGTCATAAATACTGGACATTTAAATGTAACTTTCAGAGTCTATGTGCTCCTGCTGCTGATTAGTATGCCTCATGCATTTCAAACTGACTGCAGGTTTAAGTCAGATTTGTACAATATCTGCCAGTCCCCCGTGCGGCATGTTGGCATGTCTGAAATCTTACTGTAGGTGATCGGATTTAAAGGTAGAAAAATGAGGTACACAGTGTTAAGGGACCTATAATGGAAATAGGAAATAAAGGATAAATGAGACACTGAAGGCAATATCTAGATTTTCTGTAGGGTACGCAGACTCTGGCGCGGAGTTTAGTTGCTGTGTAAATCTAGTTACTGGAATGGTTTGTGCGTTCCAATGCTGGATTGACACATTTGGAAGATCTCACACTTACCTCTTAGGCTCCGTGATTTAAAATGATGAATGTGTTCACTTAGAGAGGTTTCCCAACCAGCCTCATACAATTTCAAAGCACTGAGACACAGAGGGGATACACACAGTCTGTCTTTTGTTGCTCCTGCGGAACCTGACATGATTTGATTGTCTTTTTTTTAGGCTTTTTTATATTTTGATGCTATTTTATGTGGTAAAGATTTATAAGCCCGTAGATTTATTGCATGCGTTCAGAATACACTTGTTTAATAATATGACTAAACTTGGCTGTTTAGGTTTGAAACAGTGACATCTTATTTTACCGTATTTTCCCTGTCTGTTTATTCAATTACCTTCTGAAACCTTTATCAAGATGTTTTGTGCTAAAGACGCATCAAACACAGTCTGCTGCTTTCCAAACTGTCTATATATATATATATGTATGTTATAAAAAAGGTCACGCTTAGCACACATTTCTTGTTAGTACAGAATATAACAGAATATACAGTAGGACAGTCAGACAGGTCCCTTATGGGCACAAAGTTATTAATTTTTGACACCACCCACTTGGTATGACATCACCCAATGCGTTTCATCACATAGGACTTCTTAAGGGGTGTTTTTTTTTTTTTTTAAAGTGACTCTCCAATCTGCTGGACAGTTTAGACACAAACTACTCACAGTACCCCCCACCCCCCTCGCAGCTGCCAACTATCCCTGCCTATAGTAAAATGGGGTGGTGAGTTGAGGTTTGTGCGCAAAGAGTTTACAGGATGGTGATAAATATCAATGGTGTATGGGGATATAGTATATGAACAATACTTCCCTTCTATGGCTATCTTCCCTTCTATGGGTTCCACATATATTATCAGCCGGACCGAGCATACTTCCGGGTTCGCGTCATGGGAGACGCGACCATCAGCGTCACCAGGAGTGCGTTCCACCCATGTTATATCGGAGGCCCGGAGTAACTTCCGTGTCTGCAGCTATTAAACAACAAATCCCCAATTTCATACAGGATTTTAATTAATAAACGGTAATCTTTTGGATAGAGGGACTTATATAGGAACATATATTTGATTACATTACACCTATATATGTTAGAAGTGTGTTTTTAATTCTATGACCCTGGATTGATTGATCACCTGGAAGTAATCCATACCCAGACAATATAAACCTGTGATTCACCCCTTCCTGCACCTCTACTTGATAAAAGATCCAGGCAGGATCCGAAACATGTTGCAGGTGCAGGAGGGATTCTAACCAGTGTTTTTTGGAGACCGAACCACTGTGGTGTTTATATTGAGGCCCGGGCAGTTGTCGGAGGTACGAATCTGCTAATGTACTCTGATGAGCGCCTTTTGTACTCACCATTCTGGTAAAAATCCCCATCTTATTTTTATTGGAATTACCTCCTTTTTACTGATGCTATTTTCCCATATTTTATAGGTAATTATTTTCATATGAGTGTGTTTTTACAATAAATTTGTGTTTTTGAACGTATTACACCATCATATTTTTCATATCTCTTTCATGTTTTAACATTTTGGTGACCTGCCGAGGGTGAAGATACCCATAGAAGGGAAGTATTGTTCATATCCTATATCCCCATACACCATTGATATTTATCACCATCCCATAAACCCTATGAGCACAAACCTCTACTCACCCCCCCCCCCCCCTTTTTACTAGAAATTTTAGGTTATTTCTTTAATGTATAGCCTCGAGAAGTGTAGTGCAGCATTAGGTGGTTTGTACACATTAGCGCTATATACTGTAGTGGAACACTGCTCTCTTTATTTGCATATCCCTGCCTATAATTGCCCAAATGTGGGTTGTCTGTGAGGTATAAAGATGCAATTCATGCAGAATTGCATCATTATGGCCTCTTCTCCTAATGTTGAGGAACACCCCCTCACTATGCCGGTGTGGAGGGGACAGCCAGAATGTTGGCATGTTATTAAATTAGCAAATGATAATATATGCGTGTGAGTGTTATCACTATCAGATGTACCAAAAGGGAGATTTACCTTGCAGAGAGATAAAGAACCAATGAGCTCCTAGCTGTCATTTTACATGCTGTGTGTGCAGAATGCCAGTTAGGAGCTGCCGGGTGCTTTATATCTATACACTTTATCTCTCTAGGCTTTGCTAAACGTTCCCAAATGCATTCTTACAGATATTATTGCACTGAACTATGCATGTTACTGTACAATGGCTACTTCCTCTGTGCATGGGGTGAAACCTCTTATGCAGTATATGTTGTTACCTAGCAGATTACCTCACGATTACATAGTGCAGAAGTACAAAAACATCAATATATTCTTTAAACTTGTATTCAGTTTGTTTACTTGTTGGAACAGAGTAAGAATACTTCAGAGTTCCCCTCCATTACTCACAAGTTGACATGTGCATTAAAACGGATGCATCGTTAGCCATGTATTAACAGCTTCCCGCCATCTGGCAATAAGGCCACAGTATTTCACAGGTCACCTCCAATGAGCTCCCACAGTAAGGGGGGCTTAAGGCAGCACAGACAGATGGGGTGGACTCTCAGAGCAGTGGGTGCGGCGGGAAGAGTTAGGGGTGATGCTTGAAGTATATGCAGCAGAGATGCGGTACAGGAACCGAGAAAAGCTGTGAAAATAGGATTTGGCGGAGAGACTGGGCTCATTTGTATGGGAACATACAGCAGGCATGCTGACAAATGTTACTATTATCTGACCTTGAGCATTTTTTTTTGCTGATAGTAATAAAGTCATTTTCCATTAATACAAATCTTCTTTTGATCTGGCAAACTATTCAGACTTTGACCTCTTTGCAGCAGAACTTTAAGAACTGATATTATCATTACATGTCGAGTCCTTAGAATGATTGGAGAGAGAAGGGAGACGTGTTTGCGCTCCTCAGGAGCTTGTCCTAAAGCGCCCCTATGTGTTTGAAGTACGGCGGATAAGAAACAAGGGACTTAATATCTTTTCAAAAGCAAATATTTGAACGGCTTTTATCAGTAGTTTATCTTCTCTGAATTCCCTGCTCCCCTTTGATTTTTTGAGGATAAAAAAATGATATAATATAAGAAGCACACTTCCGCGGCTTGTACCGCAGCATAATCCTTCCTTTTATCGTGCAGTGGTAAGACCCACAAGCTTTGTTTTTCGTTTTATTTTGTCTGCCTAAGTGGCGGCTCAGTTAGCGAGAGAGCACCACCAGGGCCCAGAGTTATACTCCACGACTGAGAGTTGGATCTGCAATCAATGGCTGCCGAGATCTGTGATCTGCTCTTATTGAAGTAATTCCTCCTAATAGGACAAATCATGATACATCTTATCTGCACTTTAGATTGAGGTGCGCGCACTCTGCTCTATTGTTCTTACTCTGCGGAGGCACCAAAACATTGGACGCTGCTCAGAAATGCCGCACACATTTGATTAACCTACTTTTTCAGCAAAGTCCTTTAATCATTGATCTGTTTGGCGATTACAGGAAATCAAAGCTGCCTACTCCTTCTCATAATGGATTCATGCTTGAAATACCTTTCTTTTCGCAATCACAATGACCTTTCCCATTTAATACGGCATGCACTTGAAACCTGTACACAGAGAGGGGGAATCACCTATCAGGAAGGTGATGTTTTTAATGAGGGATATTTCTATTTCTATCTCTTAATTTTGCAAGCCTTGGAAGTTTGGTAGCAAGCGGAAGAGTGCGACTCTGTTTAGTAGATGACATGTTTGCTGGAGAGTGATAAACAACCAGCCAATCAGCTCCTGATTGACATTTTTCAAACACAGACTGTGGCAAGGCAGGTAGGAGCTGATTGGCTGGCTGTTTATCACTCTCCATTTGATCACGTTTGAAGCTTAGTGCCCTTTACCATCTATGTACAGTAGCAAGTTCCGCTCTAGGTATCTTGAAAGCTTACAATGGGGCAGATGTATTGAGCCTTAACAAGAGATAAATGCAAGGGTGATAAAGAGAGATAAACGTCCAGCCAATCAGCTCCTTACTGACTTTTTTCAAACACAGCCTGTAACATGGCAGTTAGGAGGTGATTGGCTGGCTGTTTACCTCTCTTTTCACCCTTGCATTTATCTCCTGTTAAGGCTTAATACATCTGCCCCAATGTAAGCTGTTGGGGCAACAACACCATAGGCCTTGTGCCTTAGGTAGGACCACCAGTCCCCTGACCCTCTTTTGGCCCTGTCTTGTTATGTAAACCTTCAAATATAGAATAATATGTATTTGTTTCTATTATAGAATCTGATACTGTATTTAGAAAATATTTATCCTTATTAGATGGACAATGAGGAGTTATGTCCAACTTCCCATTCGCCTATAGAGTATTAACAGCTCTTTCCCTGGCGTACAGTGCGGGAGAGCTTCACAGCTTATGCCTCTGCGCCAAGACGTGAGTGGTCTGTGACATCACCAGTAGAAACTGTTTTCCACAAGCAAGAGCCCTAGGTTCAAAATTATTGGCTTTCACTCCCATCCCACATCGTGATTCTGCAGGCATTGTCCACTTTGAGTGGCCACTGGTTCCATTGCCCCAACATCCAATGAAGCCCCAAACACTATTATTATTATTGTTGTTTATTTATATGGCACCGTGAGGGTTCCGCAGCACCTGACAATACATAGATGAGCAAAAGAACAGAACAAGAAAATTGTGATTTGCAGTACAAATGCCAATTAGGACAAATACATGGTAAATAAAAGACAGTTGCAGCAGCAGACACTGGCACGATTATAACAGTGGCAGAGGTATAGCCGTCAAAAGGCACACAGGGAGAGAGGGCCCTGCTCGTTAGAGCTTACATTCTAAAGGGAAGGGGCAGACAAACTGGGGTGACACAGCACGGGTAGAACACAATTTTCCACCCATGAAACCTTTGGAACCCTTTCGTCGGTTAACACATTGTGAAATCTTAAAAAAAAAAGATTAAAAAGAGCCTGATTTGGGCAATTGGCATTGCAAAACACGTCTAGTGGTATATTCACCACTGCCCTCAATAGAAGAATAGGTGGAAGCTTCTGTGAAGATCAGAGCCCTCATCCACCAAGCTCAGTAGCAGGTAGCAGGCTCTGGGGAGTTCCTAGGAGAATGTGATCTACAGTATACTCCACACCAGTCTTCCTTTCTCATATACTGTATGGACGACTGGGGAAAGCCTTGCTCCTCCTACAGGTGATGAGGGATCCCTTTCTGGATAATAAATTGCATCCCGTAGGACACAATGGCATTTATTTATCTGGTGGAGGAAGTTTGCAAAAGCTTGCTTTTTGTAGCTGGATAAACATTAGAGGGCTAAATCTCTCATTTAGAACAATGGGACGGTGGTATCATGCACAGTAGACATCTATGATATCTCCATTGTCTCTGCCTGATTTCCAGGTGGGGGTGGTGGTGGTGGTGGGGCTTTGATAAATAGACCTCTCCTTGTTCATTGATTTGTAGAGTATCAGGACATTGCATTTTCATGATAATTGGGTTCAACATTAACAATGGGCACCTCTGTAGGTGATGGTAATGGTTTAAGGTCCAGTCTTTAATCTGACCAAATGGAATAGTGTTAGCTCAACTGCTCTGCTCTCATGAGAGGGAGAAGGTGGGAACAGTGGGGAGAGTCTGCACAATGTTACTCCCATAAGAATAATGTAAATTACACCTTAGAGTAATGACGCTATGCGTCTGGCAGCTGTCACCAGGTCTATTGAAGTGAAATGCCTGAAATAGCTTCTGTATGCCTGTGCGCAATGCGCTACTCCTGTCTTCACAACAAGTGACTTCATTATTCACCTCAACTAGCCTGCTTTTCTGTCAAACAGCCTTATTTAATGAGTTGCTAAATTATAATAGAAGTTGTTTACCATTTGCACAGGCTGCAGACGGCTAATGGCTTTGTTTCTAGACTATTGCCTATAAGTATAGTATCAGATTATATTAGTATACTATTATTGGGCTGTATACACGGTGTATACAAAGCTTCTACTCATTTCTGCAGAACTGGGGGAGCAGCGTGCACAGTACTACCTCATACGTCATAACCCCTGCCATCTCCCTACATTACAGGAATTATTGCTCTCCCACAATGCCATTTTGTTGCCAAATATCACAGCCTCTGGGCCATTTAGTACAATGTATGAATGGATAAATTAGGGCAGGATGTGCTAAAATAGCTACTTTTAGATAATAGTGATTAACCCTTTCAAGTCCAACGTCTAGTCAGGTTCAACAGCCCTAGCGCTAGTAGCAGATCCAGTGGTGAGCCACTTTAAAAAAAAAAAAACATTAAAATCGTTCAACATTCAATGTAGACCATTTTTTTATAAAAAAAAAAAAACCTTACAATTAATTGAAACAGTTAAACCAGTTTTGTTTTAATTTAAAAAAAAAAAAAGTATACAGGGGCTGTGACTTCTCTAAAAGGTCTATGTGGAAGTGATACCTCAGTCTCCACTACTCCGGGGGGTTAACACCATCTCCATAATCCTCTATAGCAGGCCTGGCCAGCCTGTGGCTCTACAGCTATTGTGATATATGTAGGAGGGCTAAGTAAGTACATAGGTGATGCAGCAAATGGGTATACCTGACTATGGCCCTAATTCAGACCAGCTCGCTAGGCTGCATTTATTTAGAGGTTAATGCCGACCGGCTGAAACGCACCCCCTCCCCCACCACCACCCAAATGCCCCCTATGCTTACACATCTGCTCGCAAGCGCCATCACAGATGAAAAATCCTTTGATGGTTACTTACCATCTAAGTATTTATTTGGCTGCACGGTTTTCTGCGAATTGGGGGCAGGCGCTGGCATCATGTAATGTCGGACGCCCTCTCCAAGCAGGCAGGAGAACACCTGCGTTCCCTGGGGCCCATCCAGTGTTTCTAAGGGCGTGCATGACGTTTCTGCATCACCAGGTGTCCGCCCTGGAACGCCCCCTGCCTGTCAATCATGCGTTCCATGCGGAGGCCTGCACATGTGCATTAGTAGCCCCACCATCAACAGAGAGGCCGAATTAGCTGCTCTACAAGTAGGTCTGAATCGGCCCGTTTGGCTATAGAAGCCAATCCTGCAGAATAGATAGTTGCACACTCCTTTAAAAAAAAAAAAAGAGACATGCTACAACCTATGCTAAAGTTATACATCTTCTCAAAGAGGGATTTGCTTTTAAAATAGGACGCATCAATCTCTGCTGCAAACAAGCTTCCAATACACACTGACACATTCCTTGACTAAAAATAGACAAATCTGTCTAGAATTGGGAAATGTGTCAGGGTGTACTGACAATGTGACACTGCTCCTTACCTGGTGTTTGACGTTGCATGTGGGTCACACTTACCAGACATATGAGATACTGTACTACATATCTTCATGTGTAATGCTGGAAGCACAGGAAAGTACCATTTCTAGCAAACAGTATGCACTGGTTCCTCCTGGCAGCACTGTGTGACTTGACTACTGTCTGCTAATTAAATGATTAATAGACAGAGAGGAAGACATTTTTTAGACAAGTTAAAAAGAAAACCCCTCCCCATTACTTCATGCTGCTGACCTTCCCTCGCAGTTTTCACACATTGATCCTGATTGTACAAAACTGATCTGAGTAGTGCATCAGTCATTATTTGCAATGGTATCATGCACCGGTCAACCCTTGTAAGCTGATATGTATGCATACCTCACAACATCTGGGGCTTAGCAAGCAGGACACTCGTGCATGGCCGGAGAGGAGGCGTGGCTTATGTAAGGGGGCGTGACCTCACCAGATGATGATGATGCTTCTTAACCCCCCCCCCCCTGCAGTTCTGTATAGACACTGTGCACATGTGCACAGCATCTATACCCTTCAGGCTGGTGGGATTCCCAAATGCCCCCCCCCCCCCTCCCGCTGTGGGACACAGGCATCTCCAGGCAGGTCCCAAAAAACCGGGACGTTCCCGCAGAAAGAGGAACAGTTGGGAGGTATGCGTATGCAGACTGGCAGTTGGAACCCCAAACTTCATTGCAGATCCCCAAAACATCATACTTCTGCGCAAACCATCGGGTTTGCATACAAACATTAATTGGGTCCAAGATGTGGCATATTGAGGGAAAGGGGAACTGGGAGGAAGACCAGTGCACTGGTGTATAATATGAGGTGTATATGGACATATAAGTTTAGTAAGTCATGTATTTAGGTGAGGTGAAACGTCTGTCTCAGTGTTAATCAGTCACGTGGAGGTACTCCCTTTAGAGTAATGTAACAATTACAAGCTCAGAAGAAAAAGTAATATTTTTGTCGGGGGCTCTCTTGTATAGATTAAATGTAACTTTTAATTCAATAGTAAGAAGATAAGGAAGTATAGTTCCGTATCAGAAGTAAATATGGAAATGCTATACAACGATATGGACAGATACATAGAGAACAGGGCCGGTGCAAGGCGGTTTGGCACCCTAGGCAAAACTTCTAATAATGCGCCCCCCCCCCCCCCCACACTTACCCAGTTTTGTTACTCCTTAGTCCTTAGGAATAAAATATATATATATATATATATATATATATATATATATATATGTTTCCCTTCCCACACCTATACTCCAGTATCCCTCACACACCTGTACCCCTGTCCTGCACTCTGCAGTTTCCCTTACTCACATGTAGCCAGGCCCTGCACCCAGCCTCATCCCTAACACATGTTCCCCAGCCTTGCACCTCCCCCAAAACACATGTTCCCCAGCCCTGCAACACACATGTTCCCCAGCCCTGCACTTTACCCAACACACATGTTCTCCAGCCCTGCACCTCCCCCAACACACATGTTCCCCAGCCCTGCAACACACATGTCCCCAGCCCTGCACTTCCCCCAACTCACATGTAAAACCATCCCTGCACCTCCCCTCCCTCAAATATATATAGTATGTGCTGCCAGTCACCTGTGCTGTGTGTCTGGATGATGTGGCTGCTGGCAGGGTCTCCTAGGAACCGGCTCTTGTGCTGGAGGGGGCGGAGCTACCAGACGATCTCTGCGTGAAGAGCAGCAGCAGGAAGCAGAAGAGCAGGGACACAAGCCTCATAACTGCTGCTGCTGGAAGCTGAGACTGCAATCACCCACAGTACCTGCTCCCATTCTGATGTGCAAACTGTGCTGGGGGAAATTGTCAGACTCTCCTACAACTCAGGAAGTCCAGTAAAATACTTAATTTACATGATCAGAGTACTGGGGCTCCCTCTAGTGGCCAGCGCCCTAGGCAGCTGCCTAAAGCTGCCTAGTGGTAGCTCCGGCCCTGATAGAGAAGAGTACGTATTATGGCAAGGAAGCACATACACTGGATCAGATGATGGGCCAGATGCACTAAGCTTCAAAACTGATAAAATGGAGAGTGGTAAACAACCAGCCAATCAGCTCCTGCCTGACAATTTTCAAACCCAGTCTGTGACGTGTCAGTTAGTAGGGTTTGAAAATTGTCAGGCAGGAGCTGATCGGTTGGCTGTTTATCACTTTCCATTTTATCAGACACACAAAACACACATATAACAAAAAATAACAAAAATTTGTAACAGATCGCTGTTGGGACCCGTGGCGCCGGCTGCCGTGCACGATGGACGGGTCCCGGAGTGTGCGCCCCGGCTGCTACTAGGCAGCCGGGACATCAGTACACTTCCGGGCCTGACTTCCGGCTGCCGTCACTAAGCAGCCACGACGCGCCCCGGGCCAGTACTCCCCTCTGCCGCAGTGGTTGCCTAGGTGACTGAGTTGCCAGGCAGCCGCATGCAGGCGGGAGAATTTAAACACAGCTGTGGGGTAATTTATGTTATGGGCAGGTCCCGAAAGCTGTGATTGGACCGTGCCCCTTTATAGACCTCACAAGGAGAACAGGCAGATGCCGGATATAGAGTTTTGCTTTAGGTTGGCCCTGGCTTCTCTGCTATAGTATCTGGTCCCCTTGTGGAGTCTTGCTACTCGTGCACCTTCACAGTTATTACCTATCAGTTAACCTGTTACCTGCCGTGTCTCCCAGTTTGTCTTCCCTCCTTGCATTGTTTGGTACCTTTTATATTCACTTCTTACTGCTGGGCCATCCACGGTGGCATCCCAGCTCTGGGATACCTGCGTGGTAACTCCAGAACTGGGACTGGGGTTTAGCCCCTTTTGTATATAACGTCTCCCCTCTTCTGTACTTGTGATTTTCCTGTAGTCACTTCAATAGCACCACTCATTTGTATTATCCTTTTGTTAGCTGTCCACTCACTGTCGTGTGCACCTACCCTGTGTACCTAGTCCATTGGGTCATTAGTATTAGTTTCCCTGTACTCAGTCCCTCACCAGTAGCTCGTCCGCGTCGTGGAGGGTTAAGCTCACACTGCCCCCTGTCGACGTAAGTCCTGGCGGCATATCATTACCTGTAGACGCTTCTAGTCTTACGGGAAAGGGGCTGTTATAGGTGAGAAGGCTCGCTGGTGGGCTCTGTGGGGTTAGGCCAAAACATACACAGGCGGCTACCCAGAAGACGTCAGAAAGTTCCAGCTCAGCGCTCCGTTCCATTCAGTTCGGTTCCGAGTGGTCTCCTCCCGGAAGTCCGTTGGATTAAAGCACCGGCCACAGCGAGTCATAACAATCGCAAAGTTAACTGTTACTCGAATTTTGGTATATGTGTTCTTTTTTGTATGTGTCTGTCTTGTTATTCATTATTACCTTGTTCTCCCTTCTTCAGATAATTCTAAAGAATTTCAGATTCTATATCTATTAAAAGTTATGGTTTAAAACTATGTTTTGTGATTTAGATTCATGAGCATTTGGCTCAAAAATGGGAGATGTGTCTAAGTCAGAATAAGGCCCAGAGGAGCCAAGGTAAAAACAAGAGATAAGAACAGAGATCATGTGATACAGACCAGGGATGGACCTACAGTACCATTGGTGCAGCAGGCGCAATGCACTGGGCCCCTGCTGCCCTTGTCAGTCTCTTCCGGTCAACTACTGTTTCTCCATCACACTCTGCCTCCCCCTGCCTTACACTGTCACACTCTGCCTCTCCCTGTCACCCACTGCCATTTTGCATCTTGTGAACATGGGTTAATGTTCTGCCACTGAGTCAAGACATACTATAATGAGCAAGACAGTAAAAAGCTATTGGCTGTTATTTATACCAAAGATATCAGTGGCAGTAGCCAGTACAGCGGCGTAGCTACGTTTTGGGCGCCCCCACGCCGTTGGGGGGGGGGGCGCCCCCTGCCGCCCATGCAAACACCCCAATCCCCCGCAGCCTTACCTTTCGCGTTGGTCCCGGCGGCTCCGTTCTTCTGCTGAGGACCACCACAAAATGGCCGCCCCCATACAGCAGACAGTTTCTGTCTGCTGTATGGGGGCGGCCATTTTGTGGTGGTCCTCAGCAGAAGAACGGAGCCGCCGGGACCAGCGAAATAGGTAAGCCTGCGGGGGATTGGGGGGAGGTGTAACTATAGCACAGCAGCCCCCGGCGCCCCCAAATTCACAGCCCCCCCCCCGCGCGGTGGCGGGGGCTGCGGTGCTATAGTTACGCCACTGAGCCAGTAGTTGGTGTTTGTACCCAGCATGTGCAAGGCTAATTAATGTATGTTTCAGCCCTGCACTCCTGCGTATGTGACAAGCAGAGCAGTCAGAACAGTACCTGGTGTAGAAGCACACACACACAGCAATGCAATCTGCACATCACTTTCTTCCATCTCACTTTGTGTGTCTCCATTATGGATGTGAGACAGAAAAGCCACTTGGGTAATGTCTGGCACACTAATCATACATTCCCGGAGGTGGTCAGGTTAAACATGTTCCTGATGTGGCAAAGGTCATTATCTTGGTAAAAGTTAACTAAGTCACAGAAGGCGTGCTGCTTCGCTGTTCTGTCTCTCAGAGGCTTTCATCTTCTGCCCAGAGCGAGAGGATATGGCTGGTCTCTTTGTTAGCACAGGCCTCTCGCAGTGACTCTGGTCTCTTGGGAGCAAGGCTGCTCCAGGCACAAGGAATATAGTCTTTTAATATGTGCTTGTGGTACCTTGAGGGTTAATTATCCTCCAATCAGACCAGCCAGTCATACTAATTGCATTGTCAGTACATACCCATCTTGCTCAGTGTTAGCACAAATAGTGGTATAGTTCTACAGTTGACACAAATTACAATTATTTCTTAATTCAAACATCTTGAGACCATACAGTATTATTATGAGTTATGTACTGAATGCATTTATCTGGGCCTGTTTATGCAATTCTGAGTGTGAATGTATTTTGCAATCTTTATCAAACTGCTTGATATGTACGTTTGGACGCCATGCACAATCTAGGGCAATGCTGAGTCGGCTGCATCTTGGCTGTTTCTCACAATACAGCTGAACGTACATTACTGTATGTTACAGAAGAAGTTTATAGTTGCTGGGTCATGGACATACTTTATTGACAGAACTAAAAATGCATATGACAGCGGTGACGTCTGCAATGGCAAGCAGCAGGAATTGGGAACAGAATACAGGTGAATATGTATGTATGTGTACATGTGTGTGTGTGTATGTATATATATATATATGTATGTATATATATATATATATATATATATATATATATATATATATATATATATATATATATCCTGTAACATTAGATGATCTCGGAACAATGATCAAAATATAGTCCATCAGCTAATTGTTACTTGTGACTGAAGCACAACTTGCTGCAAAACTTAAGTTTGATGGTTTTATATTGTGGAATATTATTATTAGTATTATTTTTGTAGAAAAATAGGTTCAGGAACTCTCTGTGAAGGAGCAGATTAGATGGAGCTGTGGGTGGAGCTTTTGTGGGGGTGGGGCTTCAAACATCTGCGTTGGTCCTCATGTCACGCCAAACACAGCATGTGATATACTATATAGGTTAAAATAGAGAGAAAGATCTAATAGCTACACAACTCCCCTTCCTCCTAAGTAGCTCAAGGTTCATTCACTTAACAGCAGGGGTCAGAAAGCATAGCGTGAATCCAGGGGAGAAGTGTACTGGCACCACTGCCGCCTGCCTTGCCAAAGCTGCCTAGAGCCAGGTGGTGGTTCTGGAGTGGAGAGATCTCTCTCCTGCAGTTGACGGCACCCAGGGAACCTCCAGCAGGGGTCAAAGATTGTTATCCATTTCCTAAAGCGCTGGAGAGACAAACACACAGTGCACCACTTTGGGAAGCCTGTAAGGAGCCTTGCAGGAGGAGCACACTGCATGTGGAGAGACGGCAGTGGAGTATGGAGTTGGAAACTGGCAGGCTAGCTGGCAGTGGAGTCTAGCAACTGAGGGTGACTTCACAGATACTGCAGTGAAAATGGAGAGATGAGAGGAAGAGCCGGTGCACTCTGGTAGCGTAACCTGCATCACAGCAGATACCCAGTTATAGTTACTGCAGTGGCTAGTGGGCTGTGGGCTTGACTCAGTGATGGAGAGATCAGCTAGGTGGAGCTGGAGCAGGTTCTGGAACATGTTCCTGATGATGTAATTTTTCAACTGAACTTCAGGAATGGCATTATGGACTGTTCCGGCTCAAAAATATCCCATTTTATTATTATTATTATTATTATTATTATTATTATTATTATTATTATTATTATTATTATTATTATTATTATTCTACTCCACATAACCCACCATTATGTAAGATAGCAAATATTGCTTTAATTGTTCTGCTGTATTATGGTTGTAAAATATTGAGTTTTTCCAATTCATGAGTTTCACGGGAATGCTGCAGAGAACAAATTTTTTTCAACAAATTAAAAAAATTAACAATACTTGTAGCTGCTTTACAAATTCTACTGCACTGAACAAGGGCATTCTGATTATACTTACACAAAGGGATCTTGCAATAGAGATTATTGGGAGAGTTTCTGTAGGGGAAAAGCAGGCAAACTGATTTTGCAGTGGCGTATAGATTCCATCAGCGGCACTCAAATTCAACTCAGTAACAGCCCGATCTCACACGGTGGAGGGACATTGCCCATAACTGTACTGACCCCTATGAATCTGCAAGACAAATACAGTACCCATGAACAATTAGGGAAAGCTGTGGGCTAACATGGAATGGCAGTCATTTTTTTTGTGTGGACATGTTTGGGCATATTCAATTAATTGCTGTGGCGGAGGTTTTCAGTTACCATTATCTGCACTGCACCGCTTCTCCCCCATGTATGAAGGAGGAAACGATGGCACCTGTTATTATCTTTAAGATAGGGGACAATGGCTGCTCTCGCACTTCCCACTATCTATATCAACAGTTGCAGCTGTCATTTCCCTATCTCAACAGCAGGGACAGTTCTGTACCTGGTTGCGGCGTCTGCTGGCTCCGTACTGCACAGGAGATTTGCACTTCCCAATGAAAGTGGCTGTGTATTGAGACTTAGAGCATCAACACTAGGCAGATGCACTACGCACATTGATGGGGATTGCTTGACTCCCCCACTTTGATGCATGAAATGTTAATACATCTTGGTGATATAGTTTCCTGCTTTGCACCCTTCCCAAATGATGTTCATAAAAACGACAGTTACATTTCACAAAATTTATTGAATAAAATAAAAACAGAAGAAAAGTAGAAGAAGAATACTTCCGGCCTGCGAAAATTGCGGAAAGATCATTGGCCAGTAACTCTAAACAGACCCAGGAAGTGGGTATAAAAGGAGGTCCCGGGCTTGATAGTAGATATATCCAGCTTGATGAAGGAGACGTTTTGATCTCTGAAACGCGTTGCATTTTTGGACAATACCTACGCCACTGCACTTGCTGAAATAGAGCACCTTGGCACTTGGACACTTTTTCACCGGATGCACTTTATTTGGACACACTTGCACTTTGTGATCCTGGGACTCAACCAGAAACAAGCCTACTGCGTTGGTGCTGCAGACTTGCTTCACTAAGTATAGCACACCGCATTTAACATACATGGGGTAAGATTCTATAAGCTTCAAAAATAATAACATTGAGAGTGATAAACAGCCAGCCAATCAGCTCCTGTTTGACATTTTTCAAACACAGTCTGTGACATGGCAGGCAGGAGCTGATTGGCTGGCTGTTTATCACTCTCCATTTTATCACTTTTGAAGCTTAGAGAATCTGGCCCATGGTGAGATATCTTATTATACATTCATTATATTGCATGTACCCAGGATACCTGAACGTGTTCCTCATAAGTATTGCATCACTTTTCTTCTGTTTTTATTTTATTCAATACATTTTGTGAAATTTAACTGTCGCTTTAATGAACTTCATTTGGGAAGGGTGCTCCACACCGAACATATATTGTTGCCAAAATTGACCCTGTACCCCCCTTTTTTATGTTATACTGGGCTGCACCTTCCCAATTCATTGTGCTCTCATTTCTACAATTAATCTTGTTTTATGGTAAAGATGCGAAGGAAAGTTTAGTAGCATGATAAGTGCAACGATATAGAACCTCTCCCTATATACTGTATACCTTAGTGCAGAGACACACTTGGGTTAATTTAGTCACTAGGTAACCAAACCAACAATAACATTTCGTACTTGTTTCCTAGCACGGCCACACCGATTTGCATCGGGGTGGTAGTGTCGGAAAAATTGCGTCGGTCGCATCGCATGCGACCAAATCGCATGCGATGCGACCGACGCGATCGACCCGATTTTTACATTGACTCAAATGTGAATAGGGTCCCTGGGACCCTATTTTACATTGGATTCAATGTAAAATATTCCCCAGACCCCCAATTTTACCCCCTCAACGCCACCGCACGATTGACGCGAACCCGAAGCGCGGCGAGCGCAGCAAGCCCGCGAGGGGCGGCGGTGCGCGTCCTCCGACCTTTTCATACCCCTACTATCCACGTCGGCGTGGAGTCGAGAATATAAAGTTTGACGAGCGCAGCGAGCGGAAACGTATAACTTCACAGGTATACGCGTCCCCTCGCGGGGCTCGCTGCTCTCGCCACGCTTCGGGCTCGGTGGCTCGCTGCGCTTGCCACACTTTATATTCTCAACTCCACCCCGACGTGGATAGTAGGGGTATGAAAAGGTCGGAGGACGCGCACCGCCGCCCCGCGTGGACTTGCTGCGCTCGCCACGCTTCGGGTTGGCGTCAATCGTGGGGTGACGATGGGGACATATACAATGTGAAATGGGTCATATTGGCCCATTTCACATTGTTTCCTGTGTGAGATGGACTTAATCAAGTCCATCTCATCTTGTGCCATTATAATGGCACAAGACCGATTTCAATGTTAAAAATATTTTAACATTGAAGCCTATGGCAAAATCGCTGGCATCGCGTCGGTCGCGTCGGGGGCCATGTTAATGCACGCGACCGACGCGATGCCCGCGATTTTGCCTTTGCCGGTAAAATGGACCTGATTTCAAAGGAAATCGGGTCCATCGCGGGCATCGTGTACCTTAACTTTAAGGTACATGATGCCCGCGATTGTGGCCGTTCTAGGAAACAAGTACCTAACATTTTACAGAAAAGTAAATACGAGAAAGTTACAACCTGATTACAAGGGGGAACAATGTGATTTTGTTCATTTTAAAAGTTGGGTCCAGTGCATACAGTAGTTGCCTACCCTCCTGCATTCTGCAGGAGACTCCCTGAAATAGCAGCAATCTCCCTCTCTCCCTCATTAGTCTAGCAATCTCCCTCATTTCACCTAGCCCACATTACACTGTCACCTTTTTAAGGAAAAAAGTAATGAGAGACAGATACATTTACATTGAATCATCAGCTCCATTTCCCAGCACTTATCCAAGTATAGTATCTCTTACTAACTGCTTTGGGGCTCATGTACATTTGTATATAAGTCATTTTACAAGATTCCTGTAGATGTAGCAGTACACACCCAAGCTTCTATGTGCCACGTTCACAATCTCTTTTCACAATCTCTCCATATATGGAACAAGACACGCCCTTTGGTTAGAACATGACACGCCCCCTCAATGGGGCACTGTGCAAATTTCTGCCACCAACTATAATCTCCCTGAAACTAGTTTTTAAAAGTAGGCAAGTATGGTCCAGTGATTCCCTATACTGAACATTGGTGTACAGTTGTCATTGGAGGGGTCTTGCTGTATTTGTCTGATACTGTATCTTGCTGTCTTTCCTATTCGCGTGTACAGCAATAATGTATTTTTTTATTTGCTATTATGAAAATATATATATAGTAATAGTCATTTTCATTAGACTGAGGATTTGGATTAGAGGCTATCCCACTCACAGCAGACTCTGCCAACTTGTGTTATATCTGAGGCATAATTGTATTTTGATGAATAGCCTGTGATGGTTATACAATGGTACTGTAGCTGTGGTTAGAAATTTATCAGTGACCGAGCCATTAATCAGGGACTTTTTTTATTCTTGTGTGAAAATCATCAGTAAAGTAAACAAACTTCAGTAACAAATGATGTGTTTTACTCCTCACAAGATCTATATTAAACATGTGGCAAGCTGGTGGTACTTTGCTAGACATAGCCAAAGCCTGCCACTACTGTGTCCAAATCGTGATAAACTGCCAAACGCAAACAACAAGACAGTGGGCGGTATTCAATGAGCCTGATTCGCCATGTTTTTATGCGAATTTGTGCTGTTTGGCGAATTTTTGACAAAAACGGTGAATCACACGATTCAATGAGCAGATGGCGAATACATTTCAAGGTTTTTTTCGCCATGATTCACCGAGTAGCAATCGCTATCTTTTTATGGTGAAGTGTAATGTGAACTTTCAAAATAAAGTGTTTTTTTTTTTTACATTTGGTGTAAAAAAATCAGGAATTTTATTCTGAGGAGGGGCATGCTATTTTTATTCATGTGCTGTAAGCACATGAATATATATTTAATTTAAAAAAAAAAATTCTTTACACAGCAGCCAGCAGGGGGCGCCGGAGACGAGCCGCTCATTAGATATTCATATATTCACTGCACCCGATCGTTATCGGGTGTAGTGAATATACCCGGTCCCCTGCTGGCACCCCCGGGGGGCAGCCTGTGCTGCCTGGCACCCGGGGAGCCCACCTCCCCCCCACATACGCTCTGGGGCAGGCAGAGAGACTTCCATCTCCCTGCCTGCCACCGTCCTAAGGCTCCCTGCGGCATCGCAGCAGGAGCACAAATTCGCCAGTCAGGGGCAGTGAGCCCCTGACTCGTTGAATACCGGAGCCGTCGAGGCTCCGGAACGTGGCGGGCAGTGGCGAATGTGCAGCGAATCCTAAACAGGATTCGCTGCACGTCGCTGGTATTCACATTGAATACCACCCAATGTAGCCAAGGTGTGTATGTAAAAGAAGAAACTGGTACTGATGGGTTACAGCTAAGCTGTTGCAGCATGGAGCTGTGTTAGGAGGTTGACCTGGAGACAATGCATGTACCAGGAAGCTTAACTTTATACTGGTGGCAGCAACAAGGTGTCAACCTTCATAGAGGTACTGTAATTATCAGGGCCGTCTTAACGCATGGGTTTACTGGGCAGCTACCCTAGGGTTCCACAATTCTAGGGGCCTTCGAACAGCAGTTCGCTGCTGCCTCCAGAGGTTCTTGTGAGGCTAATAGAGATTGCTGCCCGGCTGCATTGGTTGTGCAATACACAGAATCAGAGCTGCCGGGAAACATTCTCTACTGGTTACTGGCTGTAGGCATGCTAATTGCTGGATGGCTGATAGCAGGTGGAGAGACACCGCAGGAAGTTATGATATTTTAACTTAAGAAGAGGCCCCAGTGCATTGCTTTTCCTAGGGCCCACAATGCAGTTAAGATGGCCCTGGTAATTATACAAAACGGGTGCAGGGTCAGTGCTGCATCCGTTATAGATATGCAACTGGCCGTGCCCCTTGTCCCGATCCTCTTAACCCTAATGTTGGGATATATATCGGTGAGCCTGGCTTATTTTGTACCCTTCTTGTGACTATTTGAAAGCTGATTAAGCATAATGACAAGCGTAACATACTGTATCTGAAGTATGTGGTTACCTATTTTTTATGTAGAGATCAAGATTTTTAAAGTTTCTCCTTGGAAATTTGTGATGCCCCAGTTATTCTTTATTAACTGGCACCTAATCTCATGTATAATTAATTTCAATGTTTTATCTATTTATATTACCTGAGCTGTATAGCTTAATGGTCTTATAGTTACATTATAACTTTGTTAAGTATGCATGCCATGAAGGGCATGCAAATAATAATAATAATTATACTTATTATTATTATTATTATTATTATGGATTTGTAGGGGATATACAGGGATATACAAGATAGAGAAAATACATTTAGACATAAAAGTAAATGGTAAAGAGGATCCTGCCCCATTCACACATTACTACTAATGATCAGATGCATCTGCTCAGCTGCAATGTTATTCTGGATATTATTTTCAAAATGCTGACAATTTTGCAGTAATGCGCTTTAAGATCATGATGTACAGTGTTATGGCCTGTCTTCTACAGATTTCTGTAACTTCAAGCTAAATAATGTATATTTGAAAGGAAAATTAATTTTTGGTTGCCTTTTTTTACATATTGAAATTAAATGATTAAATTATTTGTTCCGGGTCATTGGTAGTCCTAGAGGTCCCGTTAGCAATACCGCCCCCTGAAGCTCCCACCTCGCTGATCACTTTTATAAAGCTGAAAAGTTCTGTTATTCTTTCCTCCAGAGACGGGCATTGTGGTTCTTGCCTGTGACATCATAACTAATGTCCTAATGTAAAGGCCCATACACACGGGGCGATTTAGTGCTATGTTCTAAGTGATATAACTAGATCGCTCAGAAAAGGAGCACAGATCGGTCTGTGTGTATGCCCTGCAGAGACGGCATTGTGCAGTCCTGTGCTTGCACTGGCTTTCCTAAGAATGTGGGGCTTTTGCCTATTAAAAATAGGCAAAGGCCCGCTCAGCACTATCGCTCAGCACACAGCATCGCGGGTGCACTGCGATGTATGCTGAGCGATCGTGTTAAAGCATGTCGCTCAGCAAAAGTGCTGGGTCACTCCGTGTGTATGGGGCTGTAGAAAGTAAGCTCAGATTGTTCCGTGTCTACAGGCCATAGCAACGGTGATACGCGGTCCCGTGTGTCTCTATCACCTGACTGGATCATGACTGCATGCAATCATAATCCAGTCATCACCAGTGTTCTCTCACTGCTCATTCTTGTATGTTAATACACCAGCATATTGTGTCAAACGGCACCAGGGCTGACACAAGGGTTTTTGTCCCCCGAGGCAAGGAAGTAATTTGACTCCCCCATTGCAGGATTTCTGCTCCATAATGTGTGATGGTCCCACCGAGGCATTGGCTGTGGTGGGGTCTCTTCATCTCGGTGCACTCTCAAATATGGCGCCTGAGGCATTTGCCACCTTAGCTTTGCAGCCCTGAAGTCACCTACAAAGAGTACTGTATATTGCACCACTCATTGTCTGTTTCTTCTGAGTTACATAAACCAAAGTCATGCTCTTTTGTAATCCTACTCAATGAAAATGTATGCTGCCTGCAGTCAAAGATGGATCATGATACTACCTTGCCCCCCCAAAAATGCTGCTCTACCTCTTCTGCTAGATGAGTAAACTCTTGAAGAGAATCTATGATCTGTATTTGACACATGCATTTTCTATTGCTGTAATCTGTGTCCTTTAGCAAAATGTCCTTGATGTGCAATACATTGTATACATCTGTAAAACATTTCCACCTGCTGGGATGAGAGAGAGAGAGAGCTTGGGGAGTAAATGAGGATGTAGCTGGGCCCAACTCCACCTTTCCAAACAGTGCGATGTTTAAATGGTACGAATCGGTCAATGACCCTTTGAAGCCGAGATCACGCACCGCTTTCTGTAAACTCTATATTTTCAAATAGAGATTATGTTTGAAACCCATATACATAGTTCTTGGGTAGAATAGTTAAGGTTATTTTAAGATCACATTTTAGAGTTAATAAGTCTTATTCCTATGTTCTAAACTCATAAGACTACAAGAGAATCACACTTTAGAAGCAAGCTGAGTTCTGACCACATATATGAAAGCTTTGAAAGTAATAACAAATAAAGCTATTAGTTTAATGTACACTGAGGGATCCTTGGATCAAGGAGGTTTTTTACCATTAGATTAATGAAAGGAAAGGCATGAATCAGTTGGTGTCAATTAACTTTTTTTTTTCTCTGTGATGTGGTTTAAGCTTTTGATATGAGGAGTCAGAAGATGGGAATATGTTGTATTAAACGATACTTATCTGCATTTGTGTATTTTTCTCCACTGAGGACTCTTATTCAATTTGCATCAGACATATCAGCTAATGGAGAAAAAAAATATCCATTTTAAAAAGTTTATAAACCACAAGACAGACTTTCTTGCAAAGAACAGAATATGTTGGAAATTTCAAAATGGTGGCAAACAAAATCAAAATATAATAATACAAGAATGCTTACAGATTACCTCAGCTGACAAAAAAAAATCAGATTAAAATCATAATGATGCATACTAATGTACAAGTTATTTAAATAACTGCTGATATCCTGGAGTAGACCTTCTGCCTGAAATTGCCTGTTCAAAATGCAGACACACACAGTTGCTGCCACAGTCAGTTGTGTCAGAGTTTTCACCAAGGAATTTCAGGCAGAAGTCATTATTGCAGCATCAATTTTAGCAAATTCAATTTTAGCAATTTCTAGCAAAATTTATGGTAACAGTTACTAAATAGTGTTTTTTACAGAGGTCTGAAACCTCTGGTATTTTAAAGTACTATACCAGAGAATTTACTATTTACCATGTGTTATGGTATTTTGAAAACCACCATCAAAATATAGTACATCAATATGCAAATGTCCAAATAAAAACACCAAAAAGCCAAGAAAACCACATCTACAGTAATGGGTAATATTAATTTTGTTAATAATTGGTGTCAAAAATATTTTTTATGAGCGGGAAACCATTATTTTTTTGCTGAATAAATGGTGGCTCCATCATAAAAATATATTTTATTTCAACTAGCAATTAATTAATATTGTCCCTTTAAAGTAATTAATATAGAATATTGCTTTACAAAATTAAACAACTGTTTTCACATTTTTTTAAATATTTCCACCATTCCTGAATTTTTTTTATTTTATTTGCCTAATTGTTAATTTCTTACAGAAATGCTTGTCATGATTGTAGATTATTAGATAGACCATGTTTAGCTAGAAAGTCAATAGTTCTACCCCAAAAGTCGACATGCAATAGGTTGATTGTAGAAAGAATGACATAGAAGATGTCAACAAGGTCAAAATTTTGACATGACAAAGGTGGCCATGTATTTTAAAATTTTTTGGTGCTATGTCTACAATTGTCTACATGGACTCCCCAAGTGTAATGTTGATCTACTGTATTGTATGTTGAATTTTTGGCTCTGTCGATCTTTTCCTGTTGACCTATTGCTCTGTAGATTAATCAACTGGAGCCAGTTGTAAAGATATATCCACATACATCCACTTGCACAATTATACAGATATATCCATATACATACACTGGCACACCAGGGGGCAGATTTATTAAGCTTGCAGAAGAGATAAACTGGAGATAAAGCAGAAAAAAGGTAAAAGGAGATAAAGCACCAGCCAATCAACTCCCAATTGTCTTTTTCAAACACTGCTGATTGGCTGTGCTTTATCTCCTTTTACCTTTTCTCCGCTTTATCTCCAGTTTATCTCTTCTCCAAGCATAATAAATCTGCCCCCAGGTCCCATGAGGCTCGGCTAGCATTAGGCATATTTTTATTAATGAAAATGCATCTTAGTCTAACACAATGCTGATGGGAGGCATCAAAAACTGTCCTCTTTAGTTTAATATGCAAGTCTCTGAATCCATTTTCAAAGTGCTTTTTCTTATACAACTCTCATTGCGCTTCATACAGTATACAGACTCAGTCACACAAAATATACAAGTTAATAAAATGACTCAGCACAGTCTCTTGTTTAGTCCTAGTTGCATCACTTTGCTACTAAGTTGCATTTTCGGCATTTTCCTATGTAATTATGGTGTTTTCCAAACCACCAAAAATAATTGTTTTACAAAACTGAAGCTTAGTGAATTTAGCTCTTCTCTTTAGCTCCAACACAATGGTTTAGACAACATTAATTTAGTTGCTTTTCCAATATGTTGACAACACTTGGACGTTGTTGCCCCTCACCTCTTTCATCCCCCATCCTAACGTTTCAGTTGTAAGTAGCTGCAACTTTAAAGGAATTCATAAATCTAAAATTAAATGAGGTTATGTCTGGGTCTGGCCTTCTGCAAAATACAAAAATGTTCAAAATCCTCAATTCAACAATTCCAACCTCAAAATCATCAGAATTGGCATGTGGCAGATTGCTTTGGAAGATTTTGGCTGGATCAGCTGTCAAATTAGTGATCATCAGAGTCTGAGAACCATTGGATGAGCATCACAATTAAAAGTATGGCCTGCATTAGATGCGTTCAATTCTGTATGCATATATAGGCATATACTTTGTATGCATTTATATGTATATGACCTGTTTTAAGTCCTGGTTAATGTCTAGCTATTAGAGCTCAACCGCATATAGGGTGAAATTTAATAGGATGACAGATTCAGAAAGTGAGAGATTCGGTAAGAAATCTCCAGGTTTTTTTTTTTTAAAGAGGCAATCATTTACACAGCAAAATTCAACTGGTGTTGCAGTGTAAATGATTTCCGCTTTAAAAAAAAAAAAAACCTGGAGATTTCTTGCCAAATCTCTCACTTTCTGAATCTCTCATCCTATTAAATTTCACACATAAAGTTGATAGACAAAATATCCTCTGGGTTTTTATTTTTATATATTTTTGATGAACATTGTATGTGAATTCATGGCTCCATCTTAAGAAAGTTTCCCTCTGGAATGCAAACACTATTTAAGAGACTTTCTCTATATGTCAGTCTTATCCAGTAAAGTGAGATTTTTGTGAAACGACAAGAACCTGTCTTACTTCTTTTATTTCCTAATCTAATAATTACGATAGATCTGAGTGAACATCAAAAGCTGCTGAAATACAGTAGGTTTACTTTATAATACAACTTACACTTGACAGAACCTATTGTTCCTAGTAATCAATGGTTGCAAAAAGGTACAGTACATCAGCAGGTAGTCATTGTAGATTGTAATGGGATGATCAGAATTGTTTTAAAGTACTGTAGCTCCAAAACTGTTTATAGAGTTCAAAATAAATTTCAGCATGAGAAACAGGTTCTGTAATGTTCAAGCTTAAATAGCTGCAATGTATGTTGGTTTTTACATATTTCCATGCAGGGAACTGATACACAATGTTATATCAGTATTAATTTGTGTGGGAGTGTTAGCGTTTTAGTGCTAATGTATGTAATGGGTTTTTTCTGACATGTACATTTTTCTTTTTTTTACTATGATAATGAATTATACTGTATCATAGCAATAGCATGAGGATACCAGCAGTTGGGATCCCGATAGTTATTTTTGTTTGTTTTTAACTATGATAATGATAATGAGTATATCGTAGCAATAACAAAGATATTTGGTCAGGATCCCATCAGTTAGGATCCCAGCAGTCAGAACAGTTTGAATACATGAAACTTTTAATATAAGGACTAGCGCAGCCTGCTCTTTTTTCAGGCAATGGAGTCATCTGCCGCCAGGCTCCTGCTCCCAAGGGGGCACGTCTCCTCCCCTATAAGTTTAAAAAGTTTAAATAATTAATGAAAGTCATTGATATTGCTTCATATATATATATACTGTGTGTGTGTATATATATATATATATATATATATATATATATATATATATATATATATATCTAGATATATATATATATATCTAGATATATATATATATATATATCTAGATATATATATATATATATATAGATATATATATATATATATATATATATATATATATATATATATATATATATATATATATATATATATATATATATACAGTATGAAACTTAGGACATGACAGATCAGCTACCAATATGCTCCATGTCTAATTATATCTGTACAGCAATGACTCGGCAGTGCAAGACCCACATCTGTCAAAACAAAATTGTCTCTTTCTATGCTGTCAGGTTATTTCTGACAGTCATACAATCTCTTCCAGCTTTAGAGCGCAAAATAACGTATTCAAGTAATCCCACTATTATCATCTATGTGCAGTGACTCCTCTTCTTATTTTGATTTGTTGTCTGCAGATGTACTGACATATAATGTTATATCACCTTTGAGATACAGTAAGTTCCCTTAAATAGACTAACACTCATATGCAGTAACTGCTGAGTTTTGGTGTATTTCATTAAAAAAGGACCCAATTTGTTTGCATGCTAAATTTCAAATTAGCCACTTAAGAATTATTTTATGGGGTGTGGACTTTTTTTAAAATCAGATCAGGGGTGGCCAAACTGTTCTTCGAGATCTCCCAAAGGTCCACATTTTTACTAATCAACTAACTCGTGCACAGCTGTAGCCATAACTGTCACATTTTCTAACATGGTGCATTCATTCCTACTATAGATACACAGATTATCTGAGAAACATGAACTGTCAGTAGATCTTGAGGACAGGTTTGGCCACCCCTGGTCTAGATAGACAGTAAATAGGTCAAAACCAAAAGGTTGACAGGGCCAAAAGGTTGACAGTGTCAAAAGGTAGCAGTAGCGTAACAACATATGTTGCGCCCCCCACTGGGAAATGTCAGCACCCCCCCCAATTAAGACCGTGTCCACCCCCACCCCTGCCTTACCCCTCCGCATCTGGTCTGAGGATGGGACACGCAGATCTACTAGTTTGCATCCCAGCGTCTCCGTCTCCATGTCCATGCCGCCGCCTCCTCTAGCATCCTCAAAAACTATCTGCTGTAAGGGAGAGGTAATTTTGTCTCCTATCACATGGACTTAAATGTACACAACAGGATTATTGTTGCTAGAGCAAACCCATGCAAACCAGTTTGATTTTGCAGTGTAAATGATTGCCGCTTTAGAAAACTGGAGATTTCTTACCAAATATCTCAATTTCTGAATCTCTCATCCTATTAAATTTCACCCAGCAGTGTTTCTCATTATTACCTCACAGCACTGAGATCTTCAGATCGATACCCACCAAGGCAGGCTCTATATGAAGTTTGCCTGTTCTCCCAATGTTTGCATGGGTTTGCTCTGGAAACAATAAGCCTATTGTGTACACCTAAGTCCATGTTATAGGGGATTTTGGACTGGTGTGAATGACTGAAACATTCTCTATAAAGTGCTGCATATAATTTGAGCACTATATAAATTACAATTCATACATAAATAATGAAGAAGCAAGAAACATAGTTCTGTATGGGATTACGTAGACAAACATAGGTGGAGGTGGGCAGACTAGGACTCTTTAAGGGCTAGATGTGCCATTTATATTGTATGGTCACATGTTCTCCATGGAACAGTCTACATTAGCCTATATGGAGGCATGAGGTGTATAAGGTCTGTCATTGTTTTCAAGTGGAGGTGGGTTTAATACTGTAGTAATAAACACAATTTGAGTAAAGATCTCCAATAAGTGTCTTCACCTTTCAAATATATTAGGCGATTTATGGAATAACTTAAATATATGTTTATAGCATTTAAAGGGGCTGTTAGAGAGGGTATAGTTCTGTCCCTTCAAAGCCTCCATCACACTTTGGGTAAGCTTCTATGAATATCCGTCTCTGTAAGCAAGCTTCAAAGGAGACCTGTAGTATAAAGAGAGGTTGACACTGAGGCTGAGGGGGCAGTTTCATGTGAGCACAGGAGAGTCATTTCCTGCAGACATTTTACAGGCAATAGGATCAAGGATTAAATAGAGTTTCCTTTTTTTACTGCAGGCGGGAAAAGGGCAAGTGATTCTTATCTGCTGTCACATTTTATGTACGCCACAGACATTAATCTTGTAGTTGGGCAATTGCACTAATCGAAGAGCTCATTAATATAATATTACAGTTGCTGTTAATGACTGACTATAGAGATGATTCTAAATCAAGTCTTACACACAAATAATATGGATCCTATAATGATATTGTTCAGCTATCCATTTTTAGAGCATGAATAAGATTAAATGCTCCCATTACTGGTGCTTCATCCAATTTGCTTGCATGGAAAAGATTCCTCTTGTATTTCTCATTGAAGGTTATTGTCTATGAGATTTCTTTTAAGGTTATGTTAAAAAAAAAAGGACAGAAAACAAGTTTGGCAATGCGAGTACAGGTCTGTGAGGCCTAGGATGATGCAGTCTTATTCCCCATGGTTGGTGGAAGAGTGCCTTGTCCCAAGCACATCGAAATATGTGGATCTAGATCCACTCTATAACACGCAGTGAAAGGGGTTGTTAATTAACATTCATTGATATGGTTGTTTTATTCTCTTAGTGGCTTTCCTGTGTAACAGTTGGCTGCATGACCCAGTAATTTAGGTTAACTCACCTTTTGCATGATTAAAAAAATCCACAAAACAGGACTTGTTCTTTTACCTGCTTCAATATAATTGTCCCTTTGTCATACTGTAGATTAATCTCCATGCTTCTGATTAGCAGCCAGGGGCAGCAGCCTGGGGAGGGACAAAAGGACAGTGGGGATGGTCCCTCAGGCAGAGTTACAGATAGGGAGAGTGGGTTAGAAGAAAACATGGGAAAAGAAGGTCAGAGGAGCATATGGAGAGGGGGATCAGAGGAACACAAGGGAGGAAGGGGCTGAGGATACATATAGGAAGGTGGGGGGCCAGAGGCTTGCTTCGGTGGATTCAGAGGCATGTATGGGGAAGAGAGATCAGAGGCAGACATGGGGATGTAAGAGGCAGAGGCACTCATGTGGAGGCGGGGGGGGGGGGCAGAGGCACAATAGGGGTGGCAGTGGTCAGGGACACTCATTGGGATGGAGACTGAGGTACGTGTGGGATATGATATGTGCACATAGGGAGGTAGAAAGCAGAGACACTTCTGGTGAGGGGGTCAAAGGCATACTTGATGAGGCAAGGAGCCGAAGCATATATGGGGAGCTGAGCTTTTTGGTGCACTTGGCGAGGTAGTAGACAGAGGCAGTGGTACATATGGGGAGGGGAGATTATTGGTGCATATGAGAAGGCAGAGGCACTCAGGGGGAGGGGAGGGTTAGAGGCTTTCTTGTCAAGGCGAAAGAGGAGTATTAAGGAGATATACTGTGGGGCAAGAACATAGGTGGGTGAAGGATTAGCTGTGGAGTGGACTTCCTGAAATCTAAAACCTTCTGTGAGAGCACAGCTACTGCAGTTCTACTCTTGGCCACTGTGTGCAGTGTAGAGCACAACCATTCTTCTCTTACTGAAATTGTCACTCTTACTAAAATTGTCACAGTGAAGTTCCCTTTTGTCATAGTTTAATGTTCCATACACCTAAACTTTCCTCCACAAATGCTCAAAAAACATTGAAAATCGCATCAATAGCCATCCAGCGGTTCTCAAGATTAGCCCGAATGAACAGGCAGACAGGTGCTTAGCAGGGACCTTATGTTATTCTTTAAGAATGGATTTATTTCATGCCTTTGTGTTCAAAGCTATTTCCATGGTTTTATGATGTGCTGATATTGTAGGGTGGGAGTTGAATTTCAATTTCCAAACCTTCAACGTCTAGTTTTTTTGTTCTTCAAGTAACATCTACAGCGAGTGTATACTGTAGTAATAAATGTGAACTTTTTTTTTCTATGATTTTGCATACAAAAAAACTAGAATGATTAAAAATAAATGATTATTATAGTATTATTTATTACTTTTATTAGTTTTTAACCAGAGGAGGCATTTAGGATTTTAATAATATTCCCCTTTTACTGACAGATACAGTGGATATCATAGTGGTTAACTTTGCTGTTTCACCGTATAGAGGGTTTAAGTTTGTATGTTGTAGGGTTGTTGTTATTAATAAACTCATCCAATATCTCATTGATTCATCTCTAGTATGTCCTTTATTATTAGTCACTACATTATAAGAGAGGAGAGGCGCAAATGATTTAATACTTTAGTTATTAATTAGAAATAGAGACATTGATGGCCAGAGGGATGAATTGAGGGTTTGTGTAAGGGTGCAAGGCAGAGAGGGTGACATAGATGCTTCCCTGATAGCTCCTCTTCTAGGGCTCTCATAGACCGGTTTCACACACTCCGGCTCCTGCCGGACGGTGAAATCCTGCACGGCCAGGGAGCCGTGCCGCACACAGTAGTTTATCATGGAGGGGATGGCCACAGCCCGGCAGCCGTCCCTTCCGTGCGGCCGGGCTGTGGCCGTCCCGTGTGAATGGACACAATAGTGTCCATTCACAACTAATGTGTGCGGCATGGCTCCCTGGCCGTGCGGGATTTCACCGTCCGGCAGGAGCCGGAGTGTGTGAAACCGGCCATAGAGGAACAAGGTGTGTCCTTAGGATGTGTCTATTGCCAATCTTCCAGTTTATAATGCTTTACCAGTGACGTCATGTGTGTCATGGGCTGGGTGTGAAGACCTAAGGTGCTTATTTGTCCTGTTATGGCAGTGATGTACAATTAAATAATACTGTAAAAAGATTCATCATTAAACCATACTTCCCAACCTTTTATAATACATCGGGCTGGCACATCTCATGCTCATTGGAAGGAGGATGGCTTCCTGACTGATTGGCCATGCCCCCCTGGTGTGTAGCACGCTACATTCCTTATCATATTGACGGTGAGCATAGCACTCTGGCAGCTGCAGAGCAACTCTAAGCCCCCCACGACATAGTGCAGGTGCAGAGCAGTGGTGACAGAGTGTCTACCACCTTGGGACACTGCAGCCTATGGATGGGGCAGAAGAATGGAGGCCAAAAAGCGGGACTGTCCTGCTGAAATTGGAAAGGTTTTGATATATGAATAGGTACATTATTTATACATACAATTTTTTACCTCTACTTCAGGAGATCATGGAACCAAGGTCATGTAAAGCATGCTAGGAGCGCCACAGTGACCAGATTCACAGTGAGTGGCTCTGCCTATTCACACTTCTCACCTCACCATGGAATAAGCCTGGGTAAGATGTAGTTTGGGTGGCTTGCCTTTCTAGGCATCTAACAAAACTCACCAGAATTTGGGAGTCTCTCAAGCAAAATAAAAGTAGAGTCCACCTATAACTATTCTCTTTCTCCCTAAAGACAATACTTTAAAATAACAATGGATACAAATAAGTTTTGATTGTTCAGATCAGGCATGAATAGTCCTCTATATTATGACCAGGCTGTAGACTGACTCCTTGCCTTTGATAGATATGATTTTTTCTATTGGTATCCTAATTGATAAGTAACAATAGACAATTAGTTACATTCAAGACTGGACAAACCATCAGAGAACATAGAATTAGGGCTCTTTCATCTCCTAGCGGTGAAGGTATCACTTTGTCATAAGGCTGCTCGCAGGCAGATAACGGGACAGGATATTGCATCCTTTGTTAGCATGGGAGAGATTGCTGGCTACCCCAGCCCTGATAACAGCGTTATTGTCAAATCTGCTGCTGTCCCATACATCTGTCACAGTAATTGAGGTACCAAGATCTGGCAGCAATTTCCTGACACCAAGTATCCCGCTAGCGCCAGATCAGGGAGATTCAGCACATTACCTGCCATTGATAATGTAATACAAGGAAAGGTACAATGTCTCTGAGGTTTGTTAATGGAGAAACAGCAGCATTATCTGTAAGATTTCCCATGTACATGTTCATTCCAGTCAAGTATGTGTCCAGTCGTGTACATGCAGATCGCATTGCTCATTTCTGTATTACCACTGACCATCTTTATCTGTCTTCTTAAACTGGAATTTAATTTAAATAAAATGTGTTTTGTAAGTATCTGAACACGCTGTCTGTAATAATCATTCAGCTGCCTCAATTCATATTGATGAATTGCGATAACACATTTTTATCATCACTGTGAAAAGACTATAAAAAATGATTGTTATTGCGCCTGTTAAGGAATAGGCCCCTATTTCCGCCGATTAGGCCCCTATTTCTGCCCACTCCTGATCTGGGGCCGATCACCAGGCTACAACAATATATGAATAAAAATGACTTAACCCTTTGCAGTCCAATTTTTTTTTTTTGCAAATCAAACAATCTGGTTTAAATATTTAAATGAATTGTATTTTTTTTTTTTATTATTCAAAAATGGTCTACACTGAATGTTGAACGATGTTAATGTTCTTATTTTAAAGTGGTTCACCACTGGATCTGCTTCTAGCGCTAGGGCTGTTGAGCCTTGACTAGACGTTAGACCTGAAAGGGTTAAAGACACATCACCCTTGCTAAGCTTATGGCATGGGATGAAATGCTGGGACTTGTATTTTCACAATAATGGGGGTATTCGCTCCTGGCTGATATTTCCGATTGTCAGAAATATTGGCTAGGACCTACTCAATCGCGGACGTGACTATTTTCATGGCCAAATCTGCATTGTTGGAAACGGACGTTAAATTGTTACTTAGTGCCCGTTTCTGAAAAGACATTGGGGGAAATTTGCTAAGATGTGAATTCTACTTCACATGTGATGTCGCTATGGGCAACCAATCAGATCATGTCACCTATCTTCTAGAGGGTGCTAAATAAGTAAAACAGTAGATTCTGATTGGTTGCCCATACCAACATCACATGTGAAGTAAAATACACATCTTAGTAAATTTCCCCAATTGACTTGTCGATCCAGATCTTTCCTGACTTTCTGAATATTTGTGAAAGTTGGAAAAACAATAAAAACATTGAATAGATCGAATTCTAATTCAATCTATTCTAGGTGAAAACTGCAGATATTCCAACTATGGGATTTATCGCCAGGGATTGAATTCCCCCCATTTTTGCAGTTCGGTTGAGAGGAATTTTTGAAAGACTTCTATCTTTGTATAAAGGGTGCATATTTTTCGCAATATTATGCTGGCTTAACCCAGTGGGATCTTGTTCTAATTTCCATTCAATACCGGATATGAGAATAATGTGATACTGTATATCAGTTCCTGTAGATTGATAACTGCCCTGTTTGCACTGTCAAAAGGAGAGTTCTGCTTTGTTCTGTAAGGGACTACTGTGTGCTAGAGATGTAAAGGCTTGTTTTTTTTATAAATCTGAACTTTCTTGAATTAAGGGTATCCAATTTGAACTAAATCCTCATTCGGAGCTTTTTTCTTTTTGAAATTGGATATAAAATCAAAATCTTGGGTTTATTATTATTATAATTATTATTTTACGTGCCATTAACACAGCAGAGTGCATCAAAATTTACGGGAAAATAATATTAATGATGTTAATGTAGCAAAAAAAGAAAAAAAAACAGGTAAAAATTACATGATTTTAGCTGTTTATAGCAATTTTACAGAATTTAAAATTAAATGTGAATCAAAAACAAAACACTTGAGGGTGGTTACCAATACTGAAAAACAAAAACAAAACACTTAGGGGGAAATGGGGGGAGATAGGAGTTTTACTTCACATGGGATGTTGCTATTAGCAACCAATCAGAATCGACTTATCATTTAAATAGCACAGTTTCTAGAAGAGCAACATCCCGTATTAAATTTGAACTCCCATCTTAATAAATCCCCCCCTTAAGGTGTTTTGGGCAAAACACGAGGGTTCGCGTGCATCTCTAATGTGTGCTTGCATGAATTCCCAATTTGGCAAAAAATACTGATCTAACAGATTGTTCTGCACCCTCTGTCTGATCGTCTAGTCCAGTCTCAGCTAGGGTCAGGGTGCTCAGAGATACTCAGCAGCATAGCCTGACAAGGGCCAACTGGAAATCTAAACAGGTCCACGTATAATTGCATGGAGGCCTGACTACATCATATTTACATATTGTGCATGATTAACCTGTAGCCATGTTGGGGGCGTCACTGCAGGCTCCAGGTCTCTCTCTAGCTACCCCCTCTCAAGTGTGATAATGACATTCTAAGATCAGTACTAATAGCCAACATACGGCTCATCAGAGGGATTGCATTTGCATTACAGAAGATGAACTATATTTGTCTCCTTCCTCATGTTTCCTCCTGGCTGTTATGTTCAGAGAAAAAAAACTTACTGATAAGAAGCCTCTGACTTTGTGAAATATGCATAAGTCCTTAATTAACATGCACATTGCTATTTAATTAGAAAATATTTGTGCAATATAGATGATGTTAGGAACAGAACACCCCAGCAGCTGGCCATTGCCATATTAGGGCCCGGAGAACGTACCTAGTGGATATCAGCAATAACTCACACTCGGGCCTCCCAGCACTGACAGGCTACAAGAACATTGCTGCGAATACAAATTATCAAGGCAACTGGAGTTACCTCTGATGGAGCCTAAACACCTATCCCTAGACATCCAGCAAATTAGAAAAAAAAAAAGATTAATTAGAAGAACTTAATGATGTTTCCATTAATGTCATCCCATCTGTGTGCTCAGCCCCAAAAAGGCATCATTTGGAGATGAAATCTCCCTCTGTGGTACTGGGAGCTGTTTCTGTAGACGCTCCCCAAAACACCTACACATATGTTTCTCATCATTATGCCGAGTGCCAGAAGAATACCAATCATGCCGCTGTAATTAGGATGGAGACAATAAGGAGAAGAATGGGTTTCTGATGGAGAAGGTACATGATTTAGCAAACTCAAGGACATCTGCGTCTGTAAGCTGCAGGTCAGATTGATAAATGAGTAGAAAGCAGCATGGATGTATAAAAGTGTCAGTAATCAAAACCGCTTTGACCTGTGTGTAAGACAAAAGGCTAGAGAATAACACACTGCTGAGAAATGACGATGCTGCTGCTGCTGCTGCTGCTGGAGAGGAGATGGGCTGCAATACAATCACAGGTGTTGGGAGGTCAGAGCTGGATGTAATCTTTATTTTCCCCTGAAATTGTCCGTTTCCTTGGCACAACAGACCCAAATAATGACGCACCTACAGGGAGACTATAGAGGGGGTTTCTGGGTGATAAAGGGGAGAGTTCTTAAACTGTTGTAAATGACGAGTCCGGCTATGGACATACAGGTACATATGACTTACATATGCTACAAGTCTGAACTGCATTCATACATGCTGTATTCACTGCAGCTTTACAATGCATACCTTCAACTGTCCTGATTTTCTCAGTAAAGTCCCATTTTTTTTGGGACAGTCCCTTGTCTCACCTGGGGTCGACAGTAACCCTCAGGGGAGTCCCCCCCCCCCCCCCTGTCAGTGCTGCAGATAATAGACTGTGCACATGAGCACAGCTTCTAACCACAAAGAGAGGGGGCTGGGGGAATGGCCAGCAGCTCTCAGAGTGCCGTCAATGCCACCAACACTGATGAAAATGGGAGCGACCGTGGAAGGCCTTTTGTTCGGGAGGCCTCATCCCCTTTCTGGGAGCCTTGTTAAGCCACGCCCCCTTTATGGGAAGTGACACCCCTTTCCGCGCCACACATCCCGCCACATGTGTGAGTATTGGCGGCATGCAATGCACACACGCAGGGACTTTTCTGGGGCCGGGCAAGTTGTGCGACCATAGCCATTGTCTGATGCAGGTAGTATTCCATGTGGACTGGACCTCCACATGTGATATAGTTGAAAGTGTTCCTCCCAAAATTGCCTCAGAAGAGACACTGCTACAGGATGCTAGAGGAGGCGGTGGCTATTTTGTGAGGGAGTCCTGTCCCACGGACAAGCAGTATGGCATAATTCTAAGGGGCATTACTGTGAGTGACATTATATGATACAAGGGGCATTACTTTGTGAGGCATAATATGGTGACAGGGGCATATCTGTACAGGGCATAATATGGTGTAAGGGGCACTAATGTCTTCAGAAAAGCCATATACCCTTTTTTTATCTCTACAATGTCTGTGGAGGGTTTACCAACTTTTTATTTTCAAATTCCAGGATGAGAGGCGTGGAAAGGGGCGTGGTCAAAACAGCAGTAGGGTTTGGACTAATTTATTTCTCAGATTTCAGGCTCTCCCTGTATCACTTCACATGTCATCTGCTCCACATGTGCCTTATTTCCCTCAATGACCCTTTACATGCTGGACAGGGGGAAACTCTATAATTATATATATATATATATATATATATATATATATATATATATATATATATATATATATAGATAATTGAAAGACTGCGCTTAGCTGTTAATCCCTCTAAGTGCCAGTATGGAAAGTCCCTTATATATCACGGAGGGATGGGATACACCAAAGTCCAGATTCCAAAGGACCTGCAGACTCTTCTCTCTCAGGAAGCACACAGCTCTGGAATCCACAGAGCAAAAGATATCTAGAAATGGGCAGAAAGAAGGCGCTTCATGGTGTAATATTTCAAAAGTATGAAATTTATTAAAAATGAATTCCCCGATGTAGGCAAGATAAGACTCGTACCACATATAAAAACACTGTGGACTGGGTACCACAAGGCATGGGTTTTAAAACCAATGGCATAGGCTGCTCACACTGTACCAGGACCAGGACCTCGCTAGGACTCAAAACGCCGCAGAGCTGGATTGCAGGGAAGCGTAGAGGTTCTCAGCACGTCGGGGACACAGGTAACCAGGGCAGCTGGAGCGTCGTTGGCCACGCCCTGACGCGTTTCGTCACTTGCGGACTTCGTCAGAGGGCGTGGCTACAACGTACGCTCATCAGGTTTATATAGGGATAGCCCCATCCTAAAGAGCGGGTAAATTAGGGTAATGAGAGCCACACATAGGGGGCGGGCAGGTAACGTCCGTGTAATAACGTCGGACGCAAGTGGGAGGCATCTAGACCACAGGCGTACCAGACTACAGGACGAGAAGAGAGAAGACGCGTCAGCGTCATACGGTGACGCGTAACTAGTACGTGATAGGCCAATCGGCATCACGCGGTGCGTTCTACACTGAAGGAGGGACGCGTCAGCGTCATAGCATGACGCGTAACTCTAGCGTGATAGGCCGATCGGCATCACGTGGTAAGATAGTCTACAGCACGTCGGGCGGTACTGATGACAGCCCAACGTGAGACGTAATACGCTACACAAGAAGTACGTTACCTAAGAAACTGTGTAAACAATATGGGACGTAACCAGGCAACCGGCAAACAGTCCCAGCTATCTAAGATTAACATTGAAATCTGGGGGAAATATGTACAATGAAGAAAAAATTAAGACAAGCCAAGTAATTAGAGGATGGCTATAAGGTATAAAGTATAATATATAAACCGCTCATAGTACGGTAGCAGGGTTACAAAAGGCCTGGTTACCATAGTGACAGCATGTCTAATGGCATGCGTCACATGAGAGCCACCCACCAAACAAGCTTTTAGGTAGCTTTTAAATGAAATTTTAATTTAAACTAGGGGCCGGGCCATATGATTAGCCAAGCCACTGAATTTAATATTTTAAGAAAAAATATGTATAAAAAAAAATTGTATAAATATGCTTGTGTAGCTCATGGGGGGACAGAGAATCTATTTGTACAATTGGTCCATATACGTGCCAGCAGCGTATCTCACTGGTGTACATAATAAAATAAACACATATATATCACATCCCAGTACATAAAAATATACAAAAAAATACACATATATATATCAACTTAATCGAGGGAATACAAATGCCAACAAGTACATATATCCAGTATATGACAAAATGCATATAATCACATATATAACATATATGACATTTTAGATTCTACATCTATTAATTTCATATTAATTAACTTTAAAAACAAGGTACAAAGACCATCGGATAGAATAGTCCGTATTTTAGTCCTACCTTACTAGACCCTTGGATGAATTTGACCAAAGAAAAATACAAAAATACAAAAAACAAAGAATCTAAAGAATATATATATATACACAGATGAGGGAAACATTCATTTCAAAGGAAACCATTACTAAAGCATCAGCGATTTTAATTTATGAACGGGTTGATTTCATACCCCTCGTTCAACCCATTGGGTACCAATGTGTTCAACCTCAGTATCCAAATAGTTTCCCGTTTGAGCAAAAATTTATCATGGTCACCCCCTCTTTTGCTGTGTTGAACCAATTCAATACCTTTGCAGGTTAGAGATTTGGGGTCACAGCCATGACTCTCTTTAAAATGCCGAGGCACGCTGTGGTTCATGATCCCATGTTTGATGTTCCTGAGGTGCTCCAATACTCTCACCTTGAAGCACCTCTTTGTTTTGCCAATATATTTCAACCCAGACCCACATGTGAGTAAATATACCACAGAAGTGGAATTACAATTTATAAAGCTGTTGACCCGTATATTAGTCCCTTCAATCTCAGGACCTTTTTTCATATATTGGCAAATTTTACAATGGTTACATGGATAACTACCCTTTAAACTAAGGAATGTCTGCGAAGGTGGGTTTACATTCTCCAGTTGACTCTTGGAAATCAAAGTTTTAAGGGTTTTGGCTCGACGGAAGACCATTTTGGGGTTCTCTGAGATATGGTCACCCAAAATGGGGTCCAACCTCAGGACACCCCAATGTTTCCTAAAGATGTGCTTAAGTTCTTTTTCGTGCGAATTATATTGAGTTACAAACATGATGTCATTACCAGTGCTGGACTCGGGTGCAGTAGTCTGGACAGGAGTTTTTGGCTGGAACAATTTATTCCTATCCAACAAGCGTGCCCTTTTAAGGGCCCCATCTACGACACTATGTGGATATCCTTTCTCATTAAACCTGTTGACATATACTGCCGCTTGTTCATCAAAACGTGCGATGCTAGAACAGTTCCTCCTTAGTCTCAAAAACTGTGAGTAAGGGATGTTCTTCTTCCAAGCGCCCAAATGGCAGCTTGAGTATTCGAGGTAGCTGTTCGCATCAACACGCTTGAAGAACGTGGAAGTTTGGATGGACTTCTCAACAGGAAAGTTACACACATCAAGAACAATATCCAAAAATTCAATACGGGTACGATGGAATACTGATGTAAACTTCAAATTATATTCATTCACATTAAGGCAATCAACAAATTCATCAAAGGAGGATTTCTCTCCTTCCCAAACAATAATAATATCGTCAATATACCTTTTTAAAAAAATGATGTTGGTACTGAGCTCATTTTTTATAGTAGCAGTTTCCCACTCGGCCATGTACACATTGGCAAGGCTAGGGGCACAAATAGTGCCCATAGCCGTGCCACATGTCTGCAAGTACCAGTCACCCAGGAATTCAAAATAGTTAAATTGAAGTACAAATCTAAGACAATCGCAGATAAATTTTTGTCTAGAAACCGATATTTCAGGGTCCAGGCTCAGGCGATTAGCAACAGCCTGAATTCCCTTCTCATGGGGAATACTTGTATAAAGAGCCTGCACGTCTATCGTAGCAAAGGCAAAGCTCTCTTTCCACTCAATATCTGCTACCATTTCCAAGAGATGGGAAGAATCACGTACATAGGTGTTAATTAGGGGTACATATTTTTTTATGTATGTATCCACGTATTCAGAGACACGAGAGGTTAGTGACCCTACCCCGGCCACAATAGGGCGACCTGGGGGCGGCACCAACCCCTTGTGCATCTTGGGCAAGTGGTAAAACGTTGCCAGGTTAGGGGTGTTATTAAACAAATATTTAAATTCATTCTGGCAGAGAATTCTTTCTGACAGACCCCTCCTCAGAATAACCTCAAGATGGACAAGGTATTCATTGGTGGGGTCGGCTCCCAGCTTGACATACGATTTATCATCCAGCAACAGTTTGTAAGCCTCAGATACATATGCGTCCCTATCAAGCACAACGACTCCCCCGCCTTTATCGGCACTCTTAATAACTATTGAGCTATCAGTTTGTAAACTTTTTATAGCTTGACTTTCCTTAAAGGTAACGTTTGATTCATTGTTATTTTTTATATTCAATTTTTGAAGATCTTTTTTAACTAATTCAGTGAATAAGTCGACATAAGGTCCACGGGACTCTAGTGGATAGTTTGTCGACTTTAATTTCAAATTCGAATTTAAGGGGTCTGACAGTGCATCAGTCGGGACCTCAGGAAGCGGCTTCCTCAGGAAGTGGCGTTTCAATGTTAAACGCCTGGCAAACAAATTGAGGTCAATTTGTAGATCCTCTTTGTTTGCTCCACTTGTGGGTGCAAACGACAAACCTTTTTGTAAAACCGACATTTCCGTGTCATTCAGCACCCTTTTTGAAAGATTAAATACTCCTCTAATGTTATTAAGGGGATCAGGGTTAGTTTCCTCTGAGACAATGGATGAAGGGTTATTTATTGGACCATCCTCTGTTTGGCCTCCCTTCTTGGAATTTCCTTTTCCTCGCCTTCCCCTAATCTTCTTTTTAACCTTAGGGGGGTGCGATTCGGTGTCGACACCTGTATGTCGTCGTGCCGGCCCATGTCTAAAAAACGCCCATTCTCATATTCGGGGCGCAGGGCATTAAATCTGTTCCTAAAGGGGCCTTTCTCCTGGGCATTCCTTTGAAATACTGGCTCATCCCACCTATTTTTTGGGTGCCTATTTTGGTGATGATAAGTATTTTTATTACTGTTACGAGATTTAAAAGGCACTTTCTGCCAGTGCTCTTGTCTCTCATCACAATGGTCCTCATAAAACCTTTCGGAGCGGCCATCCCGCCTATAGCCGGTCCTAACTGGCGTTATGAAGGAACCACGTCTTTGTCTAGAATTTTGCCAATTTTGCTTCGGATTCTGTTTTGGGGGGTGTCTATCAGCAGGGGCACTTGGATGGTTTGCTAAACCGACCTTTGTCAGCTGCCAAGATCTTACTTTGTTATTTTCATAGTCACCCCTATCCCTGGCAAATTTTCTTTGTTTAGTGTCTACAATTTTGGATTCAATGTTTGATACTTTCTTATCAATTTCCGATTTTGCCTCGGATAGTGAATCTTTAGAATGGGAGGCCTCAAGTATGGGAACAAGGGCTGCCAGTTGTTGTTCTATATCATTGAACATTTTTTTCTTTTCATTAATAAGCAACCTCATCAGGGACATGGAGCACTCATCCAGAATGCCATTCCATTCCCTGATGAACTGCTCATTCTCAATGTTTACAGTGGGATTTTTAACTAGCCTCAGACCCCTAGGGATCCTACCGCAATTGACATAACTGTCCAGGCTTTTTATGTCCCACCATGTCTTTGCCTCCTTGATCAGGAGACGCTCCAAATCAAGGAGGTTACTATTGCTCTCATTACCAGATAAATTACTCCCCAGAACGGGATTTCTGTCATCAAAAATTCTATTACATTCCAAAGAACGTTTAGTATTAAGATCACTGTTTCTAAACCTTATGTATACAACAGGTTAATACTTGATAAATAGCAAAAAGGGAAAAAACAGTAATGCTGCAAGCCGTATCAAATGGATTCAGAAAGCACAACAATTGAAATAGATAATTGAAAGACTGCGCTTAGCTGTTAATCCCTCTAAGTGCCAGTATGGAAAGTCCCTTATATATCACGGAGGGATGGGATACACCAAAGTCCAGATTCCAAAGGACCTGCAGACTCTTCTCTCTCAGGAAGCACACAGCTCTGGAATCCACAGAGCAAAAGATATCTAGAAATGGGCAGAAAGAAGGCGCTTCATGGTGTAATATTTCAAAAGTATGAAATTTATTAAAAATGAATTCCCCGATGTAGGCAAGATAAGACTCGTACCACATATAAAAACACTGTGGACTGGGTACCACAAGGCATGGGTTTTAAAACCAATGGCATAGGCTGCTCACACTGTACCAGGACCAGGACCTCGCTAGGACTCAAAACGCCGCAGAGCTGGATTGCAGGGAAGCGTAGAGGTTCTCAGCACGTCGGGGACACAGGTAACGAGGGCAGCTGGAGCGTCGTTGGCCACGCCCTGACGCGTTTCGTCACTTGCGGACTTCGTCAGAGGGCGTGGCTACAACGTACGCTCATCAGGTTTATATAGGGATAGCCCCATCCTAAAGAGCGGGTAAATTAGGGTAATGAGAGCCACACATAGGGGGCGGGCAGGTAACGTCCGTGTAATAACGTCGGACGCAAGTGGGAGGCATCTAGACCACAGGCGTACCAGACTACAGGACGAGAAGAGAGAAGACGCGTCAGCGTCATACGGTGACGCGTAACTAGTACGTGATAGGCCAATCGGCATCACGCGGTGCGTTCTACACTGAAGGAGGGACGCGTCAGCGTCATAGCATGACGCGTAACTCTAGCGTGATAGGCCGATCGTCATCACGTGGTAAGATAGTCTACAGCACGTCGGGCGGTACTGATGACAGCCCAACGTGAGACGTAATACGCTACACAAGAAGTACGTTACCTAAGAAACTGTGTAAACAATATGGGACGTAACCAGGCAACCGGCAAACAGTCCCAGCTATCTAAGATTAACATTGAAATCTGGGGGAAATATGTACAATGAAGAAAAAATTAAGACAAGCCAAGTAATTAGAGGATGGCTATAAGGTATAAAGTATAATATATAAACCGCTCATAGTACGGTAGCAGGGTTACAAAAGGCCTGGTTACCATAGTGACAGCATGTCTAATGGCATGCGTCACATGAGAGCCACCCACCAAACAAGCTTTTAGGTAGCTTTTAAATGAAATTTTAATTTAAACTAGGGGCCGGGCCATATGATTAGCCAAGCCACTGAATTTAATATTTTAAGAAAAAATATGTATAAAAAAAAATTGTATAAATATGCTTGTGTAGCTCATGGGGGGACAGAGAATCTATTTGTACAATTGGTCCATATACGTGCCAGCAGCGTATCTCACTGGTGTACATAATAAAATAAACACATATATATCACATCCCAGTACATAAAAATATACAAAAAAATACACATATATATATCAACTTAATCGAGGGAATACAAATGCCAACAAGTACATATATCCAGTATATGACAAAATGCATATAATCACATATATAACATATATGACATTTTAGATTCTACATCTATTAATTTCATATTAATTAACTTTAAAAACAAGGTACAAAGACCATCGGATAGAATAGTCCGTATTTTAGTCCTACCTTACTAGACCCTTGGATGAATTTGACCAAAGAAAAATACAAAAATACAAAAAACAATGAATCTAAAGAATATATATATATACACAGATGAGGGAAACATTCATTTCAAAGGAAACCATTACTAAAGCATCAGCGATTTTAATTTATGAACGGGGTGATTTCATACCCCTCGTTCAACCCATTGGGTACCAATGTGTTCAACCTCAGTATCCAAATAGTTTCCCGTTTGAGCAAAAATTTATCATGGTCACCCCCTCTTTTGCTGTGTTGAACCAATTCAATACCTTTGCAGGTTAGAGATTTGGGGTCACAGCCATGACTCTCTTTAAAATGCCGAGGCACGCTGTGGTTCATGATCCCATGTTTGATGTTCCTGAGGTGCTCCAATACTCTCACCTTGAAGCACCTCTTTGTTTTGCCAATATATTTCAACCCACACCCACATGTGAGTAAATATACCACAGAAGTGGAATTACAATTTATAAAGCTGTTGACCCGTATATTAGTCCCTTCAATCTCAGGACCTTTTTTCATATATTGGCAAATTTTACAATGGTTACATGGATAACTACCCTTTAAACTAAGGAATGTCTGCGAAGGTGGGTTTACATTCTCCAGTTGACTCTTGGAAATCAAAGTTTTAAGGGTTTTGGCTCGACGGAAGACCATTTTGGGGTTCTCTGAGATATGGTCACCCAAAATGGGGTCCAACCTCAGGACACCCCAATGTTTCCTAAAGATGTGCTTAAGTTCTTTTTCGTGCGAATTATATTGAGTTACAAACATGATGTCATTACCAGTGCTGGACTCGGGTGCAGTAGTCTGGACAGGAGTTTTTGGCTGGAACAATTTATTCCTATCCAACAAGCGTGCCCTTTTAAGGGCCCCATCTACGACACTATGTGGATAGGGGTGACTATGAAAATAACAAAGTAAGATCTTGGCAGCTGACAAAGGTCGGTTTAGCAAACCATCCAAGTGCCCCTGCTGATAGACACCCCCCAAAACAGAATCCGAAGCAAAATTGGCAAAATTCTAGACAAAGACGTGGTTCCTTCATAACGCCAGTTAGGACCGGCTATAGGCGGGATGGCCGCTCCGAAAGGTTTTATGAGGACCATTGTGATGAGAGACAAGAGCACTGGCAGAAAGTGCCTTTTAAATCTCGTAACAGTAATAAAAATACTTATCATCACCAAAATAGGCACCCAAAAAATAGGTGGGATGAGCCAGTATTTCAAAGGAATGCCCAGGAGAAAGGCCCCTTTAGGAACAGATTTAATGCCCTGCGCCCCGAATATGAGAATGGGCGTTTTTTAGACATGGGCCGGCACGACGACATACAGGTGTCGACACCGAATCGCACCCCCCTAAGGTTAAAAAGAAGATTAGGGGAAGGCGAGGAAAAGGAAATTCCAAGAAGGGAGGCCAAACAGAGGATGGTCCAATAAATAACCCTTCATCCATTGTCTCAGAGGAAACTAACCCTGATCCCCTTAATAACATTAGAGGAGTATTTAATCTTTCAAAAAGGGTGCTGAATGACACGGAAATGTCGGTTTTACAAAAAGGTTTGTCGTTTGCACCCACAAGTGGAGCAAACAAAGAGGATCTACAAATTGACCTCAATTTGTTTGCCAGGCGTTTAACATTGAAACGCCACTTCCTGAGGAAGCCGCTTCCTGAGGTCCCGACTGATGCACTGTCAGACCCCTTAAATTCGAATTTGAAATTAAAGTCGACATACTATCCACTAGAGTCCCGTGGACCTTATGTCGACTTATTCACTGAATTAGTTAAAAAAGATCTTCAAAAATTGAATATAAAAAATAACAATGAATCAAACGTTACCTTTAAGGAAAGTCAAGCTATAAAAAGTTTACAAACTGATAGCTCAATAGTTATTAAGAGTGCCGATAAAGGCGGGGGAGTCGTTGTGCTTGATAGGGACGCATATGTATCTGAGGCTTACAAACTGTTGCTGGATGATAAATCGTATGTCAAGCTGGGAGCCGACCCCACCAATGAATACCTTGTCCATCTTGAGGTTATTCTGAGGAGGGGTCTGTCAGAAAGAATTCTCTGCCAGAATGAATTTAAATATTTGTTTAATAACACCCCTAACCTGGCAACGTTTTACCACTTGCCCAAGATGCACAAGGGGTTGGTGCCGCCCCCAGGTCGCCCTATTGTGGCCGGGGTAGGGTCACTAACCTCTCGTGTCTCTGAATACGTGGATACATACATAAAAAAATATGTACCCCTAATTAACACCTATGTACGTGATTCTTCCCATCTCTTGGAAATGGTAGCAGATATTGAGTGGAAAGAGAGCTTTGCCTTTGCTACGATAGACGTGCAGGCTCTTTATACAAGTATTCCCCATGAGAAGGGAATTCAGGCTGTTGCTAATCGCCTGAGCCTGGACCCTGAAATATCGGTTTCTAGACAAAAATTTATCTGCGATTGTCTTAGATTTGTACTTCAATTTAACTATTTTTAATTCCTGGGTGACTGGTACTTGCAGACATGTGGCACGGCTATGGGCACTATTTGTGCCCCTAGCCTTGCCAATGTGTACATGGCCGAGTGGGAAACTGCTACTATAAAAAATGAGCTCAGTACCAACATCATTTTTTTAAAAAGGTATATTGACGATATTATTATTGTTTGGGAAGGAGAGAAATCCTCCTTTGATGAATTTGTTGATTGCCTTAATGTGAATGAATATAATTTGAAGTTTACATCAGTATTCCATCGTACCCGTATTGAATTTTTGGATATTGTTCTTGATGTGTGTAACTTTCCTGTTGAGAAGTCCATCCAAACTTCCACGTTCTTCAAGCGTGTTGATGCGAACAGCTACCTCGAATACTCAAGCTGCCATTTGGGCGCTTGGAAGAAGAACATCCCTTACTCACAGTTTTTGAGACTAAGGAGGAACTGTTCTAGCATCGCACGTTTTGATGAACAAGCGGCAGTATATGTCAACAGGTTTAATGAGAAAGGATATCCACATAGTGTCGTAGATGGGGCCCTTAAAAGGGCACGCTTGTTGGATAGGAATAAATTGTTCCAGCCAAAAACTCCTGTCCAGACTACTGCACCCGAGTCCAGCACTGGTAATGACATCATGTTTGTAACTCAATATAATTCGCACGAAAAAGAACTTAAGCACATCTTTAGGAAACATTGGGGTGTCCTGAGGTTGGACCCCATTTTGGGTGACCATATCTCAGAGAACCCCAAAATGGTCTTCCGTCGAGCCAAAACCCTTAAAACTTTGATTTCCAAGAGTCAACTGGAGAATGTAAACCCACCTTCGCAGACATTCCTTAGTTTAAAGGGTAGTTATCCATGTAACCATTGTAAAATTTGCCAATATATGAAAAAAGGTCCTGAGATTGAAGGGACTAATATACGGGTCAACAGCTTTATAAATTGTAATTCCACTTCTGTGGTATATTTACTCACATGTGGGTCTGGGTTGAAATATATTGGCAAAACAAAGAGGTGCTTCAAGGTGAGAGTATTGGAGCACCTCAGGAACATCAAACATGGGATCATGAACCACAGCGTGCCTCGGCATTTTAAAGAGAGTCATGGCTGTGACCCCAAATCTCTAACCTGCAAAGGTATTGAATTGGTTCAACACAGCAAAAGAGGGGGTGACCATGATAAATTTTTGCTCAAACGGGAAACTATTTGGATACTGAGGTTGAACACATTGGTACCCAATGGGTTGAACGAGGGGTATGAAATCACCCCGTTCATAAATTAAAATCGCTGATGCTTTAGTAATGGTTTCCTTTGAAATGAATGTTTCCCTCATCTGTGTATATATATATATTCTTTAGATTCATTGTTTTTTGTATTTTTGTATTTTTCTTTGGTCAAATTCATCCAAGGGTCTAGTAAGGTAGGACTAAAATACGGACTATTCTATCCGATGGTCTTTGTACCTTGTTTTTAAAGTTAATTAATATGAAATTAATAGATGTAGAATCTAAAATGTCATATATGTTATATATGTGATTATATGCATTTTGTCATATACTGGATATATGTACTTGTTGGCATTTGTATTCCCTCGATTAAGTTGATATATATATGTGTATTTTTTTGTATATTTTTATGTACTGGGATGTGATATATATGTGTTTATTTTATTATGTACACCAGTGAGATACGCTGCTGGCACGTATATGGACCAATTGTACAAATAGATTCTCTGTCCCCCCATGAGCTACACAAGCATATTTATACAATTTTTTTTTATACATATTTTTTCTTAAAATATTAAATTCAGTGGCTTGGCTAATCATATGGCCCGGCCCCTAGTTTAAATTAAAATTTCATTTAAAAGCTACCTAAAAGCTTGTTTGGTGGGTGGCTCTCATGTGACGCATGCCATTAGACATGCTGTCACTATGGTAACCAGGCCTTTTGTAACCCTGCTACCGTACTATGAGCGGTTTATATATTATACTTTATACCTTATAGCCATCCTCTAATTACTTGGCTTGTCTTAATTTTTTCTTCATTGTACATATTTCCCCCAGATTTCAATGTTAATCTTAGATAGCTGGGACTGTTTGCCGGTTGCCTGGTTACGTCCCATATTGTTTACACAGTTTCTTAGGTAACGTACTTCTTGTGTAGCGTATTACGTCTCACGTTGGGCTGTCACCAGTACCGCCCGACGTGCTGTAGACTATCTTACCACGTGATGCCGATCGGCCTATCACGCTAGAGTTACGCGTCATGCTATGACGCTGACGCGTCCCTCCTTCAGTGTAGAACGCACCGCGTGATGCCGATTGGCCTATCACGTACTAGTTACGCGTCACCGTATGACGCTGACGCGTCTTCTCTCTTCTCGTCCTGTAGTCTGGTACGCCTGTGGTCTAGATGCCTCCCACTTGCGTCCGACGTTATTACACGGACGTTACCTGCCCGCCCCCTATGTGTGGCTCTCATTACCCTAATTTACCCGCTCTTTAGGATGGGGCTATCCCCCCGACGTGCTGAGAACCTCTACGCTTCCCTGCAATCCAGCTCTGCGGCGTTTTGAGTCCTAGCGAGGTCCTGGTCCTGGTACAGTGTGAGCAGCCTATGCCATTGGTTTTAAAACCCATGCCTTGTGGTACCCAGTCCACAGTGTTTTTATATGTGGTACGAGTCTTATCTTGCCTACATCGGGGAATTCATTTTTAATAAATTTCATACTTTTGAAATATTACACCATGAAGCGCCTTCTTTCTGCCCATTTCTATATATATATATATATGCGCCCTGCACTTTACCACACTGTTAAAAATTTATGTTCTTTCTATACAGTGTACTACATCACTGAACCTACATTATGGAAATATTCTGCCAATTTCAAGCTAACTTGTTGTGGCATCTTCCAAAACAATTGCCAAATTATATATTGACTATGTCATTAAAAAATATAATAGTAACTCCTCCCAGCATTGCATCTATTAACAATTTGAATCAATGTTTGGTAATCACAGCATGCACATACTCAAAGTAACATCTATATATTTTTTTAAATAATAATTGTTACCCCATTTTATAATCTACAGTACCTTGTTGGAGATGAGGCACCGAATATGATATGGCACAGAAAACCCACAGGGCCTGGAGCTGGCAAGATGGGCAGTATTTAGTATAACTAATGTCACTTGTTCTACCTGGGTTCAAAGGACCAATCACATAAATTACTATATCTGGACCTTCAGCAGCAACACTACCCCATGATCTGTCTGGCATCACCTGTATACAGTATGTCATACAGAAATGCATACCAGAGTACTCGTTATCAATATTGGTCAGTGTGTATGCACTAGATCGTAAGTCTGGGAGCTCCTTAAAAATACCATAGGCCACCATGATGGTCTATCAGTGGTGGCACTTTGTTAGAAACTGTATACTGAAAACTCCATAAACATAGTTTCTAATAATAATAATAATAATAATAATAATAATAATATACAGTACATTTCTTACTCCCAGTACAGCAGGTAACAATTATATATATATATTGTTTTAAACCTATAGGGACTCACTGAAAAATAATATTGTATTTATTGATGAATGGTGACAAAAGGATTCCCAATAAAGGATTGAAAAGGGCAATATTGGAATATACATTTTCACCTGACGTGTTTCCACTTCTACATAGGGGAGGGGTATTGTGTCAGCTCAGTCTAAGAACCAAACTGGCAAAATGCAAATGTGTTATTGAAAATCATTTTTGATTTGTCACATTTGTTATAATGAGAAATTTATTAAACCTAATGAACTGAAAAAATACTTACAGGAGCAGGATGGCAGCACATCGATTAAAGATCTTCTCTTCCTCCGTTAACTCATTTAGAAAATTCCATAGAAAAGGAACTTGCAACCCCCCCTCCCCCCACCACCACCACCCCCCTTTCCAACCATAGTGCATTACAGTACCTTCTATTCTATTGATGCAATAGTTCTAAGTTCTGCAAAATGGAGCATGAATAAAAACTTGTTTTAATTTTCTATTTCTATATATGCAAAACAATGCTCCTCTCCAATGAGTAATAACACCCCCATTTTGTAAAAGTTTTGGCACTGAATTAATGCACTTATAAAGCTTCTTAACCACTATATATATATATATATATATATATAGAAAGCAAACCTCTGGCACTTTGGCTTTATGCTCTCAAATAATGTTCTTACCCCGGTGCCCTCCTCAGACCTTTTCAGGTCTATATAAACAATCGAATAGGCAATAAGGCGTCACTCAGGGTTTTTCTTCAGGTGCAAAAAAGCGGATTTATTCCGACATGTTTCAGGCTGCTTTGCCCGTCCCTGAGGACGGGCAAAGCAGCCCGAAACATGTCGGAATAAATCCGCTTTTTTGCACCTGAAGAAAAACCCTGAGTGACGCCTTATTGCCTATTCGATTGTTTATATATATATATATATATATATATATATATATATATATATATATATACTAGAAGCAGAGAAACCGGCACTCCCCTCCTTTACTTGCCAAACTCACTCCGGTGCCTTCCTAGGATGTAAACACCCAATACAGATAATGTAGCTGGAAGCAGAGGCGTCACTCGGAGTCTCTAACATAGCTGAGCTGACGGAACGAGTTCAGCGTGGTGGTCACTAGGCAACGCTGATACACGGCGAGGGCCTGATGACGTCACACGCTGCTTGTCTAGTGCTCGCGGTTGTAGAACGTGGCCGTCCAGAGCGACACTCACAGGTGAGACAGATTCTCTTAATCACAGGTGGAGGAGGAGTTGATATGTGTGGGTATATATACATGCACTGTTTGATTGTATGGTTATCCCTGAGGACGAGCAGTAACGCTCGAAACAATTGTCGGATTGCCTGTTGGTGAATAAAGCCTTTTTCTACTTTTGAAAATCTCCGAGTGACGCCTCTGCTTCCAGCTACATTATCTATCTATCTATCTATCTATCTATCTATCTATCTATATATATATATATATATATATATATATATATTATCAATACCGATATTTATATGACCAAAGAACAATAAGTTTTTTCCGTAACTTGCGTACCCTTTATTCCTAGCTACATGCGAACAAAACGTAGCGTACCTTTACCGTGTATTGTACACGGATGAATCAATGCAGTAATAGGAGATCCCTTCGCAGTACTTAGTCTCTAATCTGCGAATACCCTTTAAGGACAATGTCTGTAATACACCTTATCGCTAGATGCGAATAATTAGACGAGACCACGATATAACAAGTGAGGAGATAGATTCTCCGTAAATAGTGTATTTAGTCCCTAGCGGACAAAAGGGGATTACAGAAAGAAGAAAATACAGGGTAACACGTGATACAATTTTCTAACAATAATAATACAATTCAAACACTACTAGGGAAGGAAAACAGGCACAGGATACAATCAGCCAACAATACAATATAAGAAAGTACAGGGAATGCAACCGTTTACCGTCTCAAATATGCGCAGCGCAGTCCGGTCGGAGCTCGCTATATTCAGATTGAACTATAGCCCGGTCAATGGTAAGGGATAGAAGCAGTGCCGAAGTGACCGAGGCAGCCCAAGGTTAGCTATCTTATAGGGTCAGAAGGGGGAGGTCAAAGGCCATTCCTATTGGTCAGGGTTGGAATGTCCAGTCCTCAGTGATTGGGGCAAAGTATTACACCTGGTTTGGATAGGTGCAGGGGGAGTGAACTTTGGAGTCCTTTGTGTGTTGGCATCGTCGTCAGGGGTCGTAAATAGCAACAAGAACCGGTTATATCTAGATTCTTTTGTCACACACATTTTAACAGAAATAGTCCTTGAAATATAGATTATCGGACCATGTGAGTTGCGAAAACTTCGCATAGACCGGAGTACTGCACATGAGAAACGGAACGTAATGGTACCAAACATTATACAGACAGAAGTATGTAATGCTGATTAAACTATGTGTAGTGCTCTAAACCTTTAATTAACTATATTTTATTTGGTGTAAGTATGGTATTATGAATTTATGTGTAATAGTATGGCTACGCTTCTGGTCCACTTTGTCACACAGACTCGGGTATGTATACTTTATTTGCGCAACTCTGCGAACCAAAATGGCGGCCATACTATCCTAAAATGGCGTGTGTGCAACTCGACTTTAACAATATATATATATATATATATATATATATATATATATATATATATATATATATATATTTAAATGTGTCAGTTTAAAAAAAAAAAAATTACAGCATGTGCTGCAGCTCCAAAATGACTGTCAGTAGTGTGAATACAAGCACACATGTCACCAGCCGATTACTGTGAATGCTTATGAGTGGACATGCCTGTAGTTTAAAAACACTACACACACTACCCCCTCAACTGAATGAGGATTCTGGGGGATGGCTCTTAGATATTGTTCTGATTGGCTTCCTACACCTTAAGGTTCATAAACACTGGGCGACTATGCCCAGCGTGTATGGACAGCGATGACCTCTATTATCGCGGAGCGGATTTCCCCTTGACCGGGGCCGCCAGTGGAGAGGACGGCTTTGCATAGCGCAGCATTATACCAAGCCATCCTCAAAGCCACTCATCTGCTCGTAATACCAGCAGATGAGCAGCTTTCCTGGCGATCACCGCTCACAGCCGAGCAATACACACTAGACGGCTTTAAGCTGAAAGCCACTCAAACTTGCTGTTTTGAGCAGCTTTCAGCTCAAAGTCGTCCAGTGTGAATGGGCCTTGAGGCTGGCGCCATGCATAGTGACCAAGTGATTCCTATTTAGCAGGACCCGCTTGATGGAAGCAGACTGCACAAAGGCTACTATTAAGTTTGGCTGACCATTAGGTATATATATATATATATAGATCTTTCTATCTATCTATATATATCTTGTAGGATTGTCATAATCCAGAAAGAGCACGCACTCACCAATAGAACAATCATTTCTTTAATGGTACTTCATCGGCAGTGGGGGCCCACCGGGGTTTACCCCTCTTCACCTGTGGGCCAGTCCAACCCTGTAAAAGACACATACTGGGGACTCGGAGCAGGGTCATCAAGACTTGATATGTACCGGGGTGAATGGGGAATTTTGGGTGTGGTGTTTTCCTTGTCTTGTATCACTGTGTGCTGCACTGGGGAAATAACTTGCTCTGAGCCCTAACCTAGTTCATTTGCACCCAACCACCTCTTGACAAACTCTGTCAGGAGACATTGGGGGAAATTTACTAAGATGTGTATCCTACTTCACATGTGATGTTGCTATGGGCAACCAATCAGAATCTACTTCTTATTTATTTATTTAGCACCCTCTAGAAGATAGTAGACAGGATCTGATTGGTTGGCCATAGCAACATCACATGTGAAGTAGAATACACATCTTAGTAAATTTCCCCCATTGTGTTTTCTGCGATGGGGTTACTTTATTGGAAAAAGTTATTCAAACATAAAAATGTAATCTGTAATGTAAAAATGTAATCTGAAGTATTTATGATTGACAAAAAGAGTCAAATGTGTTGTAATTTTTGTATTTTGTAGTTTGAAGTTACAGTATTTTACTGAAGATTGATCTTGTAAAATTATGAATGACCCCAGAGGTTTAATACACTACAAATATGTATGGAAATTGTTTATGAGCGGGGGACCGATAGGTTGTTGTGTTACCCAGCTTGCTAGGCTCCAATTATATGCTGCCTGGCCATCTGGGGTGCGCATATTCGGAGCCTAGCGAATAGGTTATCGCCTGCCAATTTACAATGCACAGCAACCAGGCTTTTCCAAATGAAGCTATCACACCGCACAGAGACCCAGATCGACCCAGCAACAAACCAAACCCTGGTGGCACCCAGGATATTTGTCCGTTGGGAAAATGGATATAATACATCTGCAGTGTGCGTTTCTGTTCAAAAGACGGTAGCTGCAATACTTGTATATCCTCTCAAATCCGCGGTGCATAAAGACACAGCAGCAACGGGAGTCGTGTCCATATCCCTATAAGGCCCTGTATCCGGCTTAATAAATCAGCCTGTAATAATTGTTGTCAGGTCCACAAGTGGCAGAGTAGGTGTGCTGGGCTGTCCTAATTTGCTCTTTTAAAATGTGTTCTGCTCATTCTATAACCATTATTAGCATGTAAAACTACATTATACCACTATGGGCGGTTGGCCATCAGACATTAAATTCCATTTTACATCCTGGGCACTGTTCAGGGCCAAACTGTTCTTAAGGTTTTAATTCACTGGGTGAAGAGAATTGCAGATTATGGAGCTGCTCTTTAGCCACAAGAGCGCAGCCTCCTCCCCATTTGATTTAAGCTGGTTTTCATAATTACCTCCTGTAATTGGAACAAACACATAATACTAATTCACCGCCCGCTGCCCCTCGGGGAGGAAGCTCAGTTAATCCATGGCTGTCCTTGCATTTCGCCGGCACATTAGGTGATTAGCCTGTGCTGTTGCACTGATGGGAACATTTTCATTCAGAGCAGGTTTGGAACTGGGAGAGGAATTGTTTAAAGCGTGTGGTTTATTGCAGACAGGGGGCCTGCAGTTCATGATATAAGCATTAAAACATCCTTAGCGGCTCTAATCCTTTGAGAGCTAGGTATTTAACGCTGTGCTAGCCAACAGGGAGCCTTATAAGATTTTGATTGTCACTACACATATAGAAAACACCTTGTAGAATCACTCCAACACCTCCCAAACAATTCATACTAGTAAAGGTGACTTTACTGTCTATAAGCAGGGCCGGATCTACATTAGAAAGCTGTAGGCTGCTGCCTATGGTGTCGGGATCTGGGTGGGCACCACTAGTCTGTCTCGCACAATATTAAGGCTGTTTATGAGGAAGGAATCCTTGTTATACATAATGTAGGTGGCGGATGTGGAACTTCAAAGACACCACCTCCATGCTTTCACTTGAGATGCCAGAAAGTGGGTATTGGTAGCTGTGTGTGATGACCGGGGGGGGGGGGGGGGGGGACGGGGGGGGGGGGGACTCTGATGCAACTCTGCTCTGGTCTGATGCATCAGAAAAATAATGAGAAGTTGCTTTCTGCAAGCTGTCATATTGTAATTCTAACTAAGGGTATATAAAGCTATTGTGTGTGTGTGTGTGTGTGTGTGTGTGTGTTTTAGGGGGTGGGCTTAGACTTGCCCTGGACTTGAACCTTAAGGCCCCCATACACTAAGCTGAGGTACACATGCAGAGTTGCAGATGTTCAGCTGCACCATGCATGACGTGATGTCAGAGGTCTCGCTGTGCAGCCTGCCAGCCATACTGCAACCAACCATCATGCCAGTTCCAGCTGCCCAGGGCCGGGTAAGTCTCCTCAGCACCCTAGACAAAGCTTTAACCTACTGACTCCCCCCCCAACCCCACACTGCAAGCAATACCCACTTTCCAGCCCCTCAAGTGAAATTGTGGTGGTTGTATCTTTGACTTCCATCACCTCACCTGCATTAAATACAAAAAAACGTTTTCCTCATAGATGTCATTAATTTTGTGATAGGCAGATCCAGTGGTGCCCCCACAGATCCTGGCACCCTAGGCAGCTGCATTAAGCTGCCTAATGGTAAAGACGGCCCTGCAGCTGCCACATCACTACCACCCATGAAGGGTCCTGCTGCTGACTGCCACCACCGGCCAGCCCTCAAGTGACACTGTGGGGTGGCAGGTGGAGGGCGACAGGATTAGAGTTTGTGTTTTCATTGAAGAGCTCAATCCCAGGTATCCCGGAAATCCCAGCATTGAGCATTTTTCAATCCTGAATCCATTGTCACATTGCTTCGATGTGTGTCCAGGTTAACTCTTTTTATAACAGCTGTGCATTAATATTCCTAAGGGGCATACACAAGTAGCGATTTTGTGCTGTTTTCGAAGCAATCTTTTTAGATCACTTAGAAAGTAGGCACGGATCGCTCCATGTGTACACCCTATAGCGAAGAAGCATCGCCATTGCCCACACAGATACTGTACTGTGGACACCGGATGGAGTGAAATCCCGACAATTGAAAGCACGCAAGGGGGGGGCGATCCACGGCCCCCCTTGTCGGGATTTCGGCAGTCGGGATTCCGGCTTCGGTATTTTGACCGCCGGGATTCCGACCGCCGGGATTCCGACCACTGGGATTTAGTACACTGCATGCAATTTCTATCCTATTAAGATTGCTTATAAGGCAAAACAAGAACTTCATCCAGGGACAAACAAATTTATAACATTAGTTCCCCTTAAATATAGGAACCTATCACGATCTTGTTTTATGACTGTTTCCCCCTCAAAACCATCTTGCAATGCAGGAGGGTCATCTTTGAAATGTGCAGAGATTTAGATATGGGAGGGGCGTTTCGAAACTGACATCTAAATCGCAGAGTAAAAATAAAGTGGTCCGGCATTTGTGGGCTACAACCAAAAGTTTACCCTGCATGTAAAAAAAAAACCCAAGTGTTTGTTTTTTTTACTTTATTCCCAACTCAGAATGAGGCCCATAGCCTCACAAAATGAAATAACATTAGACCTCTACCCTCTTTCCAAAAACATTTGCACTGCAGAAAGCAGGGACGATGAAGGGGAAGACAACAAGCTCCAGTTGTCACTGAGTAGGCCCAAAACAAATCTGCCTGCTACAAAAAAATGCATCTAGTTAGCAAAATTCTATCCACACTACTCTCCCTCAAACAGACAGAAAAGCATTTTGTATTCCTAGCAGAATTACTACTAGGGTATGTCGCAATACTTTATGGTGACTTTTTGTGTTTCTTTGGCTACATTGAGTTGGTGGCAATGGCCTGACAGATGGCCCCATTTAAGCATTGAGTTGTTGATGGTAGGCTGGAGTTTGATCCAAGCTAAACCTTTTGCTAGATTATTTGGGCAAGACGACAAGACTGTGTGTAGGGTTGTTATCTCTTAACCACCGTGCCTTTTCCACCCATTAATGTTTTACAGTTGGCCACTAACTATCATCATTAGTATATACACCCTCTTTCACAAAGACACCATTGGGTACAATTTCCGTTCAAATTAGAATAGCATGGACAAACTCACAGATGCATACATTTGCATTTGCACATGCTGTGTCCACAAGAACTCACCATGTGCATCCGCTCAACTCAGAACCAGCCCCTATGTGTGTATGTAACTTTATAATGATGTACATGTTGTTTGTAATGGGAAACAACATCTCCTGATGACAACTGTGAAGGGCCAACTGAAAGCTTTCATTTATCATGACTTAAAGTTTGAAATGTTTCAAAGTGGAAATTCCTGGTCAGCCATCGCCACTAGAAGCATTAAACAGTGGTAATAACTACAGCGGGAAACATCCTAAAAATGCTCTCTCTAAACATTCACTTATCAAAAATTATAGCCTTAGAAATTATGCTCTTTTATGTTTGTTGAATCTGTTTAAATTTGGGAATTGACGGCATGTAGACCCGGAATGGCAAGAACATAGTCATTATAATTTGTCACACAAAGCAGTAGAAACTTTATATGCCAATGCTAAAAAAGAAACTTTAATTGTGATGTTTAAGCTCTCTCTTTGACTTTCAGTTCCCTGTGTTGTGCTGACTCCTGCTCCCACAGAGATTGTAGACGGCTGATAGGAAGTGGGGGGGAATTTTTAGCCGAAATTTGGCTGAAAATCAGCAAGCAGTATTTCTGGGGCTCTATACAAACTAATTTTGTATTTCTAATGTTTAGTTTTTCAGTTCCCTGCGTAATAATACCATTCTTTTTTTCACTTCAATATTATCTAATTATGCATAACAGCTCTGTTTCTCGTTAATGACCACTCGCAACTAAACTGCAAATTGCCTAACCTACAGTATTCCAGTGATAATACAGATCTTCTTATAAGCATTAGATAATGCTGCTCGCCTGTCAGCCTTTTTCTCAGTAACTTCCAGCAGCCTGTATGTGGCAATGGGTCTTTACGGATTTTTAATTTTTTTAAATGTTTAAAAAATAAATAAAAGATGAAATAGTCTGGGAGGGGAAGCAAGGAGAGAAATGCTAATGAGTAAAACTCTTTTGTATGGATTTTATTCTTTCAGGTAATGCTGCTAAGTAATCAGTGTTGTTCAAAGCTTCATAATAACTTGGGCATTGTAAATTTTAGGAATGCGAAAGCATGATCGTTAAAGACCTTATTATATTCCACTTATATAATGTGAATTATGTACAAACATTTAGAATCACATTCTAACAGTACCCCATATATCTCTCTTTGACACATTGTTCATGGCTGTGTGTTCTAGAATTTCTTTGTATTACTGTACTATATTTTGTACTATCTTTTGTTTTATAGCTATGGAGTAAAAATCTCCAATCATAGATATCCCAGAGCCCCTTGCAGTGTCTTTTTTTCCTATAAAATGAGAACCTAATTTACTGTGACATTCTGACACCCAACTTGCTAAGGCTGCGTCTACACATTGCATTTTAGCAGGATGCTGTTGAACATGATCCTGTTTAGCAGGATGCTGTTGAACATGATCCTGTTTAGCAGGATGCTGTTTCTTGTGTCTACATATTGAGTTTTATCATTGAGTTAACATCCTGCTAAACAGCTCCTGTTTGACTGCATCCCGCTAAAACGCAATGTGTAGATGCAGCCATAGATTTACATGTGCAGTCTTCTTCTTGCCAAACAGGTCCCTTCAAAAGGGGCCTTTCAAAATGCAATGTGTAGACACAACCTTACTCCCCTTTCCAAGTTGTTTTGGTCATTGAAGTGCAGTGCAATGCACACACTACGCAATGTGTAGCCAGCGACATCACAATGGTGAGTATCAGACGGGGGAGCCAGCATCAGTAAGTGCATGTACAGACAATGGAAGATTTTGCTAATGAAAAGCAGGAGGGTTTGTCATCAGTCACATAGTGCGTACACATTAGACGATATGAATGATTTGTCATTCTGGACCATTGGAATCAGCTAAATTGTTAATTTTGTTGTCTAGTGTGTACCCAGCTTTAGCTACAGTACTGTACCAATCACATCATATCACATATGGTTTCTCCTGCAATCAAGAAAGACCTGCATGCAGTCTGTTCTATCGATAGTTTGCAAATTGCACATTCATTGTATTGTCATCTTTGCAACCATATGCATGGTTCAGATTCATACAGCCATTTCCTTGCAGCAGTTAAATGTCAATTTAAAGTATCATTGGGTTGTGATAATGCAAATGAATATAAGATAACCATTGTTTTTTTTTTTTTAAATAAAAGTCTTAACAGTAACTGAATGAAATCCATCTGATAAACCAGGAATCCCAGTCATACAGTAGGTCTTTAATGTGAAGATTTTTTTAAATAAGAGAAAGTATGTGAGAATATACACAAGGGACCAGTCCTATCCCTCTCCCAGATGTTAGAGTGAGGAAGGTCAGGAAGTCCAAAATACCATCTGGTACAAAGCCGCTAGTTAAATTTGCTCTATATTGAGCACCGTCTCTGTATCTTCAGCATGCTGGACACATTATTCCATTAATAAACTGCTTCATCTTTTTGAATCCTTATCTTGTGACTAGATCAATTTTCACTTCATCTTTATCATCTTGTTACATCCCCATATCACACCCACTCCTGTCCCTTTTAACAGATGTCACCATTGATATGGATGGGCATCTGCCTTAGATGAGTAATTGCACCATTGGGTTCTCTGCTCTGTGAATCAGCAGAGGTTGTTTGTGTGGGAGTCAGAACAGGGCGTGGCCACTACTCTGAGCAGGGTTACATCTTAGGAAAAAAAAAAGACACATCCCCTCGCATGTCCCTCTAGCGGAAAAATCATTCGATGGTCACCAACCATCAAATGATTTCTTCAGGCCACGCAAATATAAGTCAGTGGAGAGTGACTTATACAGTATTTACGTCCATTCTGCTGAAGACAGGGCACACCCCCGGCACACCTCCTCCATGGGCGTTCCCATGGATGACACCTGGGCCCGCCTCCTACCGCCCACACTGCCCTGTGTGAATGGCCCGGCAACATTGTAAATTGCTGCGGTTATTTGCACAGTGGACATGCACATGCGCACAAAAGACCGTACGCATGCGAAGTCCATCAACCATCATAACGGGCCCGGATTCGGCCCCATCCGAATGGATCAAAATGACCCCCATATTGTAATAAACAAAATGATTTGTAAATCCATTCAAATTGGGGATAATCCCAGTAAGACAGAAACAATTGTTATTTACAACGTTTTTAAATTCTTGGACTGATTTTTTCCCTTTACCTATATTGTTAAGACCAGTGGCAGATTTTACCTATAGGCTGCAAGACTACAGCACTCAGTTAAAATTTGTTACTGCAAGTGAACTAATTGCAATCTGTGGTTGCACTGGCTATACACTGTGACTTCCTATCGGAAGTCCTCCCTTCCAGTCACCCGCAGTACAGGAAGTGTTTCCTCTCTCTGGAACTATCAGATCAGGCTGCTATTAGTGAGAATGCTTGCTGTGGGAAACCACTATCTGTCTAATTGTCACCCCTAGCCGATTTCTCTGGGCTGCAGCTGATGCAGTCCACAGAAGCCAGGTTTTTGACATGTGCAGTGAAGACGTTACTTATCGCTGGTCCTGGCCCGTTAGCTCCTTTGTGCAGGATAGTGCCGCAACCTGGCTTGCAAGAGGCTAAGCGACAGCCCCCCTGCTCCACAATGGTAGGAGCCACCACTGGTTATGACCAAATTAATTGATATACCTCTACTATCCAAATATTTGCCAATTGCTTGCCCATGCCCTAGTGTGCAGAAGAATTTGACACAACATGCATCTAATAACTCATGATCCAGTATTTACAAATCTGGTAATGTATAATTACCATCACCTGTGGGGAGCTAGGTAGTTGATAAGATAGGCGTTTCACTGCAGGTGATGGCAATCATACATTACCAGGGAAGTCCAGGAACAGAGCATTTTCTCCCTGAAGGAGAGGGTCAGGTAGGCAACCCTGGGTTATTCTGATTCATTCGGAAAGGCACAATCGCACTCTAATGGACAAAACCATATGCACTGCAGGTGGGGCTGATGTAACATGTGCAGATAGAGTTAGATTTGGGTGTTTTATTGTTTATGTGCAGGGTAAATACTGTCTGCTTTATTTTTACACTGCAATATAGATATCAGTTTGAAGTACATCCCCCCCACCCAAATCGAACTATCTCTGCACATGTTGCATCAGCCTCACCTGCAGTCAGGGCCGGATTATAATGGGGGCACAAGGGTTCAGTGCCCCTGGGGGCCCCCTGTGGTTGTTTTTTTTTAGCTAAAGGTTTTGTGCATGGGAGTAGGGTAGTGCTACAGCTTCACCTATCTGCCAATGTGACAATGATTAATGGTGCTGAGCATTGGGAGCCAAGTGTGCAGTGCATTACTGGGAGTTCACTAAGTTCCATGACACTTTGCACCAGAGGGCAGAGGCTGAGACGTTTGTGCTGAGCTCTGATTGGTGGAGCTCATTACATGCTTCTCAGGCCTATGGATAACAGCAGCAGCAGCCTAGTCATGGGAGGGTTTTTAATCAGAGGCAGCACTGGGACTGTGAGGTCTCCTACAGAGTAAGGTGCAGAGGGTCAAATACAGGCTTTTCATGTGGTATGTATGTATGTATGTATGTATGTATGTATGTGTATATATATATATATATATATATCTATATATATATATATAGATATATATATATAGATATATATATATATACACTCTCCAAAAAGAATGAGTATATTGGCTGTACATATTGCCTGCAGGAAGGCACCGGAGCAAGATATCCCCCCCAATGCATATGGTTTTGTCCATTAGAGAGTGATTTTGCCTTTCCGAGTGAATTAGAATAACCCCCTATGTGTATGCTGGTGCAAGGACTGATATGAAGAATGACATTTGCTCTCGTTAACTTTTTGTACAGTGCTGCATAATATTTTAGTGCTGTTAGACAAGTAAAGGTTAATTTATTAACACTAATGGACAGTGTAATGGTTAGCTTTACTGCTTCACAGCATTGAGGTCATGGGTTCGAGTCCCACCATGACTCTAACTGTGCAGAGTTTGTATATTCTCCCTGTGCCTGGGTGAGTTTCCTCCAGGTACTCCGGTTTCCTCCGACAATTCAAAAATATACTGGTAGGTTAATTTGCTCCCAACAAAATGAACCCTAGAGTGTCTGTGTGCGTGTGTGTACATGTGGTAGGGAATATAGATTGTAAGCTCAACTGGGGCAGGGACTGATGTGAATGTTCAAATATTCTCTGTAAAGAGCTGCGGAATATGTGTGCACTATATAAATAACTGGTAATAAATAATAATAATAAACACTGTCTATGCACACACAGTAGCATACGTGTGTGTTTGTGTTTGCAGCTTCCAGTCGTACATTCATTTCACATTTCAGAAAATAAATGTACCTTGTTTAGAAAAAAATCCATTTCTTCTGCCAGTTCGTCCCTTTTACTTTTCTGCTCCAGAGATTCTGTCCTTCTCAGACGCGCCACACAAATTAAAAGTGTTTAAAAAAAAAAAAGCCAATAACTTAACTAGAAAAACACAGACGCATACACAAGACTGTTCCTTCAATTTTGTGAGGGCATTGCGTAAGCACCAGGCTCATAAAGATAAGGGGAGAAATTGGAAAGAGCCAAACCCAATTGGAAAAGAGAGGGGAAAAATCTAATTATTGCATAAAAGAGCTTCTGAAGTTAATTTAATGCTAATAAAACCAACCTCATTTGAAGCAGCAGTTGAAAAGGGTGGGGGGGGAGAGGTTGAGGAAGGTTAGAAGTTGTCTGTTGAGCAGTGCCGTGCTGTAAGGTGGCACATTCATTTATTTATAGTGTGATGGGTTCCGTCTGTTTGAAAAAGCATTGGGTGAGAACTGTGGAAACAGAAACCTTAACCTGTAAAATACCAGGTTACAATCCTAGGGTGGCATAAATGAACATAAGGTGATCTGTTTAATACATACTGTACTGTACCTGCCTACTTTTTAGGAGTGAAAGGGGGGCGGGATGAGGCTCCCATGATAGTCATCCGCGTTAATTTGCGGGTCCATGGATTGCGGGAGGGGCTGAAATTATGCAAAAGGTATGCGTCATTTTAGCACCAGTTCCCCCCCCCCTCCCCCCTGCGAACCCGCAAAATTCAGGATTTTATACAGCGGGGAAGGGGGAGCGGGGTCTTTGGAGATGGGGAGACTTGCCCTGCTACCGGGGGGCTGGGAGGGGGACCCGATTTGTGGGACCCTCCCGCCCATTCTGGGAGGGTAGGCGAGTATGGTTTAATAAGAGGCTAGCCTTTCTAGTGCGATCCATGAAAAGAGCTACAGTAATAGAAAGGTGCCCGAATACATATTGCAGCTTGCTGCATAGCCATAGACAAGTTAAGCCCCGTACACACAGGGCAACTTTCACGTGAAAGCCACTCAGTTTTCTCCGCCCAGTGTGTACGGGGCAGCGATGAGTGATATTACCAGCAGGTGAGCGAGGTAGTGGACGGTTTTCCACAGCGTCCTACTATGGAAAGCCATCCGCCCTTGGGGAAAATGACTGGGCAGGGGGAAAAATGCTCATTTGTATGCACTGAGCATTTTCCAGCCTAATTTCCCCCGTCATTGTGCACCATACACACTGGGCACCATCGCCCAGTGTGTATGGACCTTTAGAGTGCCCATGCTGATCCTTGTATGTCTCCCAAAGTGCCTACAATGGACAGGTGAGTGTCAGAAGAACTGGACCACTGAGCAATGAAAGAAGAGGGCCAGGTCTGATGAATCACATTATCTTTGTAGACAGCCAGGTGAGTCATTTACCTAGGAATAGATGGTACCGGGATCAAAGGAGGCACCAGATAGGTACACGTCACTTGGTCAACACTGAAAATGTCGACATGCATTATAACGACCACTGACAGTTGACAGGCCTTAGATCGACACACTCAAAAGGTCAACACGGCTAAGGTTGACAGTGTCGGAAGGTCGATAGGAGTTTTTCACATTTTTTATGACCCAACATAGTCGACATGGACAAGTGTATCGTGTCCACTCGCCATGCTTCAGGCTCACTATTTTATTCTCCCACCACACCGAAGTGGATGGAAGGGTATGGAATACTGCCTGTCGACACATGTTGGCTCAGAGAAAACCTCATGTCGAACTTTTAACTGTCGACCTTCCCACTGTCGACCTTCCGACCCTGTCGACATAAGCCATGTCAACCTATTCCATGACCTAATGCATGTCGACCTTCATCTGATCTACCTAACAACCATTTCCCTTCCTTTTATTATTATTATTATAATTTTATTTATAAGGCGCCACAGGTGTTTCGCAGCGCCGTACAAATGAACAATACAGGGAGACAAAACTTGGCATAACATTGAATAAATAACAAAAATAGAGTACAAGTAAAGAGCGCCACAGTTCAATACACATTACAGCTTAAATATAAGTAGTGAGGACTCAATCAACATACAACTAGAGGCTTGATGCCAATGATGGAGATGAGTATGCGGACAAAGATGGTCACTGAGTGTTGGAGTATAGGAGAGCTGAGAGTGAAATGTGAAGAGAAGTGGGCTTTGACAACAGGAGGAAAAAGGGCAGTGTTCCCTCTAAGCTGTGCGCACGTGCGCGCGCACACACCTCGACGAGCGTGCACACAGACATTGCAACAGAGCGCACAAAGCAGCAGTGGTCCCTTTTTGCAGTTGTGGACTAAATGAATGTATGTTTCACCCATTAACTACATTGTGTGCTGTGTTTTGAATGTTTAAATGTTTAATATCATTTTGAAGTAAAGTTAACACAAATGCTGAACGTCATTTTCTAGTTATAGATAAGTGACGCACAAAAATTTAAATTTCCTTCCAAAGTTGCACAGCCAAAATCTTTAGCCGCACACAGCCTTCGTAAAATTAGAGGGAACATTGGAAGAGGGCCCTGCTCGGAGGAGCTTACAATCTAGTAGGAAGGGGAGACAGACCGATTACAAGAGGTGCAAGCGAGTGGGTGGGGGCTAGATAGCAGGATGTAAACAGGCAGGTGGTCGGAGAACCAGCTGGTTTATGCAGTGGAAGGGTACGCTTTGATGAATAGGTGAGTTTTCAGTGCCCGTTTGAAGCTTTGCAAGGTCGGGGAGAGTCTGACCTCGAGCAGGGATGCAAGGTGAGACCGTCTGCTCTGCATTTTCAGTTCTATCATGTCCAGTCCTGTAACATTGTGTAACCTGGCCACTGACACTAATACTGTATATATAAAAACAACAGAGAAAGATAAAGAGGGCTTCCGATAAGGAAGCTGTGATAGACATGACATTGTCGGCTCTCAGTGACTATGGCGTTAATGTCTCGTCCCGTCTGCTAGTTGACCCCTTATTTTATACACATCCCATTTTTTTCTAAGTCTTTACTCTTTATCTCTATGCGACAGAATGAATCATGGAACATTAGCTTTATGCTTGCAGAATATTAAGCGAATATTAAGTTGTCACAAATCAAAAATTATAGGGAAGCTACAAAGCTTTTACAGAAGAATGGGAGAGGAGTGACTAATCCATTTCTTGCTATGTATAATAGCTGTTTCATCTCTCAGCACTGCAAGGGTCAATATCTTATCATTTATTAATATTTAGATGGGAGCAAGTGATTATCTGTAACCCTCTGACCAGGAAGGATAATGTGCACTTACTACTTGCCTACTTGTATTATATAACACATTGTACCGTAAGCTGTAACGCATTATTCCTCTTCAATGCCCGACCTTCTTTCATGGTCAGACAGGTTTTCTGTCTAGCGCGAGTACAGAGGCGAATTCCAACCGAAGCCGGATTGTTTTCCATGAACTCGCAGCCTTTCTGGCAAAGTGCAAATTTTGTAACACAGGTATCCAATAAAGAGAAGATAAACAGACACTGCTACCGTCTACTGCTAGTATATCTGTCTGTATTACAAAACAGTACTGTAGTATGAGTAAACCGGCCATTGCTCCTCACGTCATAGATATCGGCAGGTCGGCAATCTATGGTAAGTGTAGGGACAATACACACTAGGCGACTGGTGCAGCCACTGATATCGGGCAATGTGCCAACATTGGCAAGTACAGATGTAGCCAGCCTCAGCCAGCACCATATCCATAGCGCTGGCAGAGGCTGGCGGGGCCGGGGGCGTGGCCGGCGGATGGGGACACCAAGCGGCTCACTCACTCGTGCGTCCCACTCTGCAAGGCGGCTCTAATTAGAACCCATACCGTGGGTTCTTTTTAAGATTGGACAGATGTGAGTGTAACGGTGTAATCAAGGGTGACACATCAAGGGTGACACTTTCTGTCCCACAGCTCTCAAATCAGGAGCGGAGCAGTAAATCACAGGGCCGTAACTAGGTGTGTGCCAGCGGTGCCTTGCCCACAGCGCATCTGCACTGTAGGCGCACAGCTGGCACACACCTATTGTGCAGAGTGCTCAGGACATGCTTCAGTTTTCACAGGTTTGGGCTACAGGGACTCAGCTGCCGTTGGCTTCCCTCAGACAGGTCACTTATACAGGTCACCCGGCAGGAGCGCTGTGTATCACCAACTGTCACATTTTAAAAAACGACAGGTGACCTGGAAAACATGAACTGTGTAGTCCGGAGGACCGAGTTTGAGAATCTGTGGCCTACATATCATGAAGGTTGATTGGCATGGAGAATGGTTTCATACCCCCCTAAAGCTCCGACTGGCACAGCTGATGGCATAAGGAAACTTGTGTCAAACACCTATTCACATTGACTGCCGTGTACACCATTGAGAAGTCTGTAGCTTTCTATATACTCTTGTAAAGGATACATTTTTACATTTTCTTTTCCCGGTAAGGAAAGAAATAAGACAACATCCAAAAAATACAAAACTACCAGATTTCTCTTCTGCACAGCTAGCTTCTATTTACAAATATGTCTCCTATAGGGAGCTACTGTACTGTATATATGGAAAGAATGAATATTGTGTGCACCACTCCATGACATAACAACCATTGTGTCATGCAAACTATAACTACTGTGTGTAATAATATCTCCACAGCCGGCTCAGGTGACTGCCAGCAAGAGGGCTGCAATCCGGATCTAAAATGCTGCATGGTGCATTCAGGATACAGTGTTAGGGCGGCACAAAGCGATTTAACTCAATCACACAATAAACTGTTCCATATTGGAATAGTAGGAAACACAGTAGCAATAAAGTAACAAGACAACAAATATATATGTAGGTACTATAAATGGCAGAAAGAAGAGAACCTTTCAGTGTTGTTTTCCTTTGTTGGTATTTTGTTTTTCTTCACTGTGATAAAGAATAAAAGTGCACATTTCTCTGGTTTCCTTGTAATGGTATCTGTAAATGTGTTCCGAAGAATAGCAACAGCACTAATGCACAGTTTTAGGTCATGTAGACTGTCTTTGTGAATTCAACTGCTACAGTTTTGGATAAATGTCAATATTTCTTTGTGATCAAAAAAGCACTACCAAGCTGACTAGCCATAGTACAGCAGAAAGGCTAGATGGGTCATAGATGCGTTAAACTGAAATGTCCAATAAAATCCATACATTTATTGCATTACAATTGTGTACTGTTATCTAATGCTAGTGTGTATACCTAGCAAGATGGGGAGCGACGGGGTCCTGGAAAGGTGCCGGCATTGGCAAGTGCATAAACACTTGTAGATGCTGGCCCGTGACAAGCAACGGTGTGTGTTTGTGCGGGAGGGGGAGGGGGGGGAGCTGACAGGGGCCATGTGACATTCCGCAGCATGGCTCTTGCTAGTGATGTCTGCCGTTTTCCTGCATGCAGGACTGACAGGAAGTGTGCATCGTCAGAGAAATAGTATTTACCCACTGTACAATATTTAGATTTTGTCGTTCCAATCCGTCAAAATCGACAAAATCGCAGAATATTGTCTAGTGTGTACTAGGGATGCCAATTTCTGGATTCCTAGAATACCTGGGAGGTCAAGCCTGGAGGGGTGGTGCGGTGGTCGAGAGCCAGGCCGTGCGTTGGGCTGGAGCTGCGCGGTGCAGTGGGTGGGACCCGGGTCGCATGTCTGGCTAGAGCCGAGCGGTGCAGCAGGTGGGAGTGGAGCTGCAGGCAGACTGCCCACCATGACCTCTGACATCATGCCGGTGTCAGGAGAAGCCGGGAGTTCATAAATGCCATGTGGCTGGACTTGACAGGAAGCCGGCATTTGGGGGTGATAACCATTTTGTGCAGTTGAAAAAAGCAGGCGTGCCCAGGTGTATTCGGGAAGGGTCTGTGATGTCAGCGATGACCAATTTAGCCTGTCTCAGTCGCAGATTAGTAGACAGGTCAGAGCTACTAACAATTGCACAGACTGCAAAAACCTTTCGATGGTAGGTAAATTGCATATGGATTTGCCAGTGGAACGCGATTAACAATCCATTCACAATTCTCTCACAAATTTACGCCTGGCGGGTTTTCGTTCTGTCTGGTTGGCAGCTGACTACTCGCAGTCATCTGCAACATTGCAATCCAAGCTGAATTATAGTTAATGTACAAAATGGGCACTCCCACATATTGTGCCCCATGCTGATAACCAAACGGATGTAACTATGCTTGCCAGGAGACAGATGACTTGCGGACTCAAGACCGCTGCTGCTAAATGTAAACTGATAATGCAGATGATCGGCATTGCTGTGTTTAATCCCATATAATAAAAGAGAAACTCTGCTCCTCACCTCTATGGGGGAATACAAGTGTTTTGCATGTGTGTGTGTGTGTGGGGGGAGAGTTAGCCACTAAATGGCGTCTGCAAATGTGGCGCCGTATGGGCACCCACAGCCACCGGCACTGACATTATGTTGTTCTGTAATTTAGACATACTTGCAGCTAGTTACAGTAATATAATTGAAAATAAACGTATTCGATTTTAACATAACAGTGACTGTATCTGTACGCTTTCCATTTTTGAAGCATGTACTGTACTGCAGGCATTACGTCTAATATACATTACACCAGTATTTTTATGTTATTTTTGTATCAATATAACTGGAAGGTATAGCCGCTCACAAATATCCAAAGACTGTTGTCTCCCTTAGCTATTTTAATTGTAACGATTCGGCCAATTGTAATCAGAGACTTGACCACTACGAGGTCCTGTGCAGCGATGCCTGTATCAGCATTACAGCTCTTGGGATGCAGAGCTGTCAGTTATAGTTCCGCTTCATGAAATCTCTTCCTTCAAGAGTGTCAGGTCCACAGATTGCTCTGTCCAAATAATGGGTTTTCCTTCACCCCTGAGTAACAATAACACAAAACAAATGTTCTAAATTAATATTTACAACTCTTTGGAAATAACAGTAATCAAAGTTAGGAATGTTAATGTGATTTGCTGAATGATGGAGCAGGAGTCAGGACAATAACATTGCATCATAGAGATCATTTTTCTCTCACTTTTCCACAGGCACTTAGTGACTGCAGGGAAAATGAGTGGAACATGTAGTTTCTTTTTCCATTGAAAACACTTTAAAAATGTTGCCACAGTACATGATATTGAACCAAGGCCAATGCATTGTTAACATTGATGGCAAATACAAAAATTAAGCAACATATCATTCCCACCAATTGGGAACACATCTCTACACCTGTGTGGAAGCCATTGAGGTACTTGTGAGTTATCCGGGCTGCCGATTTCTAAATCGGGTCGGATCGGGCACATCGCATCGCATCGCATGCGACCATCGGATGCGATGCGATGCGATGCGATGACCCGATTTTTCCATAGGAATCAATGTTAAAATGGACTGAGTCCATTTTAACACGGAATTCAATGGGAAAAAGGGGTCCTTTTCATACCCCTACTATCCAAGTGGGCATGGAGTTGGATATAAACCTGTGGCGAGCGTAGCGAGCCACCGAGCCCGAAGCGTGGCGAGCGTAGCGAGCCCCGCGAGGGGACACAGAATACCGTCCCCTCGCGGGGCTCGCTACGCTCGCCACGCTTCGGGCTCGGTGGCTCGCTACGCTCGCCACAGGTTTATATCTAACTCCATGCCCACTTGGATAGTAGGGGTATGAAAAGGACCCCTTTTTCCCATTGAATTCCATGTTAAAATGGACTCAGTCCATTTTAACATTGATTCCTATGGAAAAATCGGGTCATCGCATCCGATGATCGCATGCGATGCGATGCGATATCGCATCGCATCGCATCTGATTGTATGCCTTAACTTAAGGCATACAATCAAAAAATCGGCAGCCCGGATAACTCACAAGTACCGCCATTGATGTCAATATGCTTCATAGTCTAGTGGCCCATAGACCTTTAAAATGCTGTGACAGACCACACACCTCTACAAATGAAATAATAGCCTACCCTTCCCCACTGAGACTGAACACAGACCCCTAATACCTTCATCTAGCAGACAAGCAACTAATTGACAAAATCCCCCAAATATTACAAACATCCACTTCCCTAGTTACCTCCCCAGATAGCACCTACTCCTGTCCTTTTAACACATGTCACAGTGGATATAGAGGGGTGCCCGCCTTAGATGAGTACTTGCAGTGTTGGGTACTCAGCTCTGTGACCTGGCAAAGGATGTTTGTGTGGGAGACAGGAGGATGATGGGGCCACTACTCTGGGCAGGGTCACATCTTAAAAATAAAAGCCACTGTCTGACAGAACGCCTTACTGGTGCATCAGCCTACCAGGAATGTTCCAAACAAGGTCTATGTATTACTAATCATCAATGATTATAAGTATGACAATGATGGGAAAATATGGAGGACAAAACCCACTTTGTGTGCTACAACTGCAAATACAAATGAAAGGTTTGAGATACATTCAGCAGACCTTCTGTCTTAGGGCAGGATGTATTAAAATACATCTCCGCCCTTCGCCGCCTGCTTACCATGATGCCAGCACATATGTACTAACATATGCAGCTGGCATCGCGGTGCGGTGACGGAGACCCCCGTGAAACCTGTACTGTGGTGTGCGGGGGGTCTCTGTCACCTCTCTGCCGCCTGCTTCTCCCCTCACGCCGGGGAAAGCTAAGCAGGCTGTCCCCGGCGTCTCCTCCTCCCCCCTGCAGCCAGAAGGATGTCTGGCTGCGTTGCTAGGGGGAGGAGGGGTTTACCTTCCAGGGTCCAGGAGGTTGCAGGGTTGCGGCAGAGGCAGCGAAAAGAAGACCATAGGCTTCTGTAGGGTATCTCCACCCAAAGGTGGTTATACCCTGCCCGGCGATATCGGTGCGGCCGGGTTTTAGTACATATGAAAATGCGGTGATTACCGCATTTTCATTTTAATACATCTTGCCCTTAGTAGCTTTAGGTGGTAAAATAATCACTTTCTCTTTTTCACAAGAATCCTAGACTGGGGCTGGCCAAACTGATCTCTACCAACAGTTCACATTTTCCAGATAAGCTAGTTGGTGCACAGGTGTGGTCATTACTAACTGTCACATATACAAACATGATGCATTCATTCCTAACCGACACATTCTACAGATCCACAGGTGGACTTCAAAACATTTGCGGCAATGGGAAGCGCGTGCGTGAGAGAAGCTTGCGCGTCCCTGTCTCAGCAAACGGCACACCAACACAGAAAGCGGCAAGTTGAATGAGTGGGGCTTCATCTGTAGATCTTGAGGACTAGTTTGGCCACCCCTTACAAACCATTATTTGATTTCATATGAGCCAGACACATTACATTATTGGGGTGTTTTACCACATGTAGGACGTATCTTTGTGCCCATGTATTGCTCATTTTGAACTCTGAAAATATACAGTATCTGTTGCAGTTTGATCATTAGGTTGATATTATTTTATCATTAAGTGAAGTCACCTTGATTTATAATGCTGATAGGTCATCATTTGTTAATTGTATGACTCTTCCTTTTCAGGTTGAATGGCTTAAAAATGAAGAACCAATTGACTCCCTGCAGGATGAAAACATCGACACAAGAGCGGATCACAATCTCATCATACGCCATGCTCGTCTGTCTGATTCCGGAAACTACACCTGTATGGCCTCTAATATTGTCGCCAAAAGGCGGAGCACCTCAGCCACGGTGATTGTCTATGGTGAGTGCCTCAGCTACATGGCGGTAAGAATACATGTTTAGGTGCATACTGATGATGGTAACTAGTAGATAACCAAAAATACATACCTATGGGTATATAGGTGTGGTTGCATTGCATTGTGTGTACAACCCTGTATATGAGCTAATATACACATTATTTGCATGCATGCAATTTATGAGCAGAAAGCACCCAATTTCTGTCTAACGCTGTATCAGGATCAACATTTGCATCATTATTCTATAAGAGAAGTTGAGTACCTAGAATGCCATAAGGCTGCTTCAGGCATCAGCTCTCTAGGCTGCAGGGTGCCTTTCCAAGCATCCCGCATCGCAAATTCAGTTGCATTTCTATCCACCCTCAGCTCGCCTTAGTAGAGAACAGCAAATCTGGTTGTCTTACCTGTGGCGGAAGGACCCCTATGGTCAGAAAGATATCATTAGCTTCATACAACCGTCATTCTAGTCATGACAGAGAGCTCAGGTCATTCTTTAGCGGAAATGTTTCACGTTCTTAAAGAGTTCAAGGTCGTTTACGTCATGAAGCGGACTATAGAGTGAAGCTAAAGTAAATTGTAGGAGCCACCTGAAGCTGGTATTGCCAGGTATATCCATCATTTATAGCAGTGATGGCTAACCTTGACACTCCAGCTGTTCTTGAACTACACATCCCAGCATGCCTTGCATCAGTTTTACCATGGCCAAATAGTAAAACTGTTGCAGGGCATGCTGGGATGTGTAGTTCAACAACAGCTTGAGTGTCAAGGTTAGACATCACTGATTTATAGCATAACTTCCAATCCAGTAGCAACGGAGGACCAGTATAGATGGAAGTATGGTAAGCACTTAATATACTGTAGAAAAGTGCTTCCAGATTTGTTAGCCATGTGCTCGTTACACGTCCCCTTCAGTGTAGGCACAGTTGTCAATGAACCGCTGTGACTTGCAGGTAGGGAATTAGTGGCGGAACAAGAAGTAAGGTACTGCTATTCTATTAATTACTACAATTACCAGAATGTTATGCATGATGCTTGCTTGTAATAGAAACCAGCATGCGGTAGAGAGATCCAAAAATACATGAACCACAATTCCATATGATCAATATTATTTACACTGTATCCGACTGTGTAAAGCCTTGACGGCCTGCGGCACACACATCCACTAACCGCTCACCTTTCAGCAGCTACAGTCCGTCTGTGTCTGCATCCCACTAGTGTCTGTCACCAGCATGCACAGCAGACCTGGTGTGTCTGCGTCACTCTATATACCGGCCACATGCAGAGTGTTCCTGGGGTGTCTGCATCAGGTGTGCGTCATTCCTCCCATTGACATGACTGATAATTTTACATTCAAAGGGAATCCGTCAATCATCTCCACACTAGGCATATTTTGCTTCAGAAACCAGCTTCAACATTTCAATCTTACTTTTCACATTTAAAACAGAAAGGTAATTGGTGGGAATATGTAAAACATTTCCTGAAGCAACTGACTTGTCGTATGTGTAATTTTTTTTTTTCTTACTTAAATTATTATGCATTTTTGGCTCCATGGTGCACCGATACCTCAGGGTATACATATAGCATCACAAAAGTTACACAAGAATTGAGTTAATTATTTTGTCACTCTAAAGTTGACTCTCTATACATTATATTATCAGTTATTTTCTTACATCTGTTTGCCTAGAAGAATATAGATACTCAAGAGGCAACATGATTCTTGGCAGCACCATTAACTCAATAATGTCCCAACTGTGGAATCCTTAGAAATGCTATCAGGGGGATTTAAAAACTCCAGCAATGCAAATGGAAGGTGTTGAACATCTAAGTCACCATCTGCACACATTCTCCTGAGTTTCTGGAAAGTCAGATGTGGTGTGTGTGTGTTAGTGGTGGGAGCAGTAAGCTGAAGCTTTGCCTAGGGTGACGAAAAGGAGAGAGAGGAAAGGACAGTAACATCTGTGAGCCATTGTGCTAGAGCAGGCCTGGCCAACCTGTGACTCTCCAGATGTTGTCACACTAAAAATCCCATCATGCCTTGCCACAGTTTGCTATAAGGGAGTGTTAAAAAAGGGGCAAGGCATGCTGGGATTTGTAGTTTCACAACATCTGGAGAGCCATAGGTTGGCCTGTCCTGTGCTAGAGGATCTCATATACTGTAGCACAATACTGTCTTCAAAATTAGAAATACATAACAAGGCTTCAATGCACTTTTATGGGGAAGTAGTAGAGGTCACCAACAAAGTGGTTGTGCCTACTTTGTGCAGGTACTCCTGAAGGCGGTTACTGTGCACTACCCAGAATTCTGTTATCTTGCAGTCCTAGTGGAACCAGGTTCTTTCACAAACAAATGGGCCTGATTCTGGTGCAGTTTCAAAGCAGCTATTGAATGCAAATTGGTCTGTGTTTTCTTAATGCACATATGTGTGAGCCACAGTGCACACGTGCAGTGAGTGTATTGCGTTTGCAATCAGTGATAAGTTGCAAAGTGAGTTACAGGAAGACAGCATTTGGGGTTAGTAATGTGAGTGGTCAGTCATTTGCAGACTTGCCATGGCCTACATTTTCTGGGCGTGCATAAATGAGCATTTTCAATGTAAATTGCTACCGGAGAGCTCTCGTCGTCTCTGGAGAGCAGCTCAGCCTACGCACCTATAAGAGTATTCAGATTCTGAGACTTGACCCAATTTGTGATGATGGTACCGATGTTTCAGCAATTATATGTTGTCGGACGGATATGGGTTAGTTTCTGCCCACATTAGCATGTACATGCGTATGGAAAAAGATAGCGACAGTAATCACAAGAACTTCCACATCTGAATCCAGCCCAATGTACTTCAAATGTATACTTAGTTTTTTAACAAAAAAATGCCATGATTTCCTGTGGGGTGCATAGCGATAAGTTCAGTCAACATGGATTCCAGGAGTCCTCAAGACTCAAGCTGCAACGATCTGGTTACAGATTACTGGCTCTGCTCCAGTTATGACACAGTTCTGTTCCTCAGCTTATATGTAACTAGAGAACCACAGTCCCAGAGACCACTCACATATAAGAGTATAAACATAATCTAAAACCTATTTGCTAAACTGTGGTTACAAACATTGCCAGCAGTTCCAACTTCAGGAACTGTAGGTGCGTACACGCTAGATGATATTTTAAATTATATACACGATAATGACCAGTCATAATTACATTTTTGTGCATACTATCCAGTGTGTATGCACTATATCGTTAATGATGTGCATTCCTGTGGGTCATTAGCAATGTCCCTTGTCATCTGCCGACGGCCATCGAACGATATCTCCTGCTAGCGGAGGCATGTTAGCGAACACATCCCCCCAGATCAGTGGTGTCAAATTCATGGCCCCCAGCTGTTGTGGAACTACACATCCCAGCATGCCCTGCCACAGATTTTATATAATGGATTGCTACAACTGTGGCAGGGCATGCAGGGACGTATAGTTCCACAACAGCTGGAGGTCCATGAGTTTGACACCACTGCCCCAGATGGTACTGAGGGGATTTGACAGTGTGTGTGTGTGTGTGGGGGACGTTAGGTGGGGGTGGAGATTCATCGCTCAGCAAGCAGTGCATTTCGCTGCTTATTGAGCCAACCAGAATTAGGCAGTTTCAGGGAGATTATAGTTGGTAGTAGAATTTTGCACAGCACCCCATTGAGGGGGCGTGTCATGCTCCTCCCAAAGGGTATGTCTAGTGCCATATATGGAGAGATTGTGAAAAGAGATTGTGAGAGTGGCACCTAGAAGCGTGGGTGTGTACTGCTACATCTGAGAGGAATCATTTAAAATGACTTATATCCAAATGTAGATGAGCCCCAAAGCAGTTAGTAAGAGATACTATACTTGGTAAAGTGCTGGGAAATGGTGCTGATGAGTCAATGTAATTGTCTCTCATTCCTTTTTTCCCCAAAAAAGTTACAGTGTAATGTGGATTAGGTGAAATGAGGGAGATTGCTAGACTAATAAGGGAGAGAGGGAGATTGCTGCTATTTCAGGGAGTCTCCTGCAGAATGCTGGAGGGTAGGCAACTATGGAGTTAGGCCCAAAATGTTGAAAAAGTGAAGCACTGTATGCACTACTGTAAATCATTTGTCAGGAAGTTTAAGGGAAACGGTGGGTGACACTGTCTCATTTGTGTGTACTTTAAAAGAGGAAGAGACATAAATCTGCAGAAATATACACATTTTTGGTATTAACCTTTTCAGCAGTTTTAAACCACAGGTGCAATAGTAGTGGACCAAACACATTATAATATGTTGACGTGTCCAATACTTTCCAGTGACCTTTAACTTTACAGATAGCAATAGACTTTCTGTCTATGTGCCAGATATACTGACATAGTTTGGGGAATTTATAAGATTTTAGTGACTTCAGACAGACAGCACATTAAAGTTTAAAGCAATAAGATGGAGGCTTAAGCACAACTTTTGTCAAACTATCACATCTAGTTACATATGTTTGTGTTTGTTTTTGTTATTCTTGGATAGCAAAGAAGCGCAAGTCTTGGAGATCTGTATATCAGATGAATGAACACATGAAGGTGGAAGTAAAGAAAGCCTGGTACTTATGTAATATCTGGGCTCCCGTTTTTCTTATGAGACCGCGTCCGCTCGCCACGCTTCGGGCACGGTGGCTCGCTGCGCTCGCCACACTATATAAAATCAACTCCATGCGTAGTTGGATAGTAGGGGTATGAAAAAATGGGGTGCATTTAACATGGGAGCCCAGATAATACATAAGTACCGAAAACATAATATGGACAATGATAATACATGACAAAATATAGCATAATGAGTTAAAAGAGCTTACAATCTAGAACTCCATTTACAGTATCACAATGCCCTGAAGGTAGACAGGTTCTCTAGATGTGAATGATAATTTGGTTTGTTCATAGGCTCTCCTGCAGTACTGAGCTGCTAACCTCGGAATTCCCGACAGGTCACCACTGTCAGTCAGCACACAGTATACTGTAAGCTCGCAGCCGTGAAGGACCGAATGAAAAGTTCACTGGCTGAAACTATTGATTGCAGATGAAATATGTGTTTCTTGTAGCAGAAATGTCAGGATACTCTTGTGGAAAAGAGCTGTCAAGGAAAAAGGGAAGTCGGAGAATCTGAATGACTCCTTATTGGGTAAAAGACATCAAAAGAGGATATTTCTCCAGAATATGGCTTTGGAATAAATTTAATTTTAGAGTGTGGAATATTAACTTAATAGGGTTTTAGTCTTACAGATGTGTCTACATAGACGTCTCCTCAAATTGCACCAGATCATACAATTACTGTAAACTGCACTGGGCATCCCACCACATTTTTCTACATCACTACAATGCACAAGTGTTCTGGAGACTGGCTCTGACATTGCATGCAGCAACTCTATGTGACTTGTAGACTAATTTAGGTAAAAAGGCAAAAGATTAAGGACTGATACGAGTCAGCTGCATTATGTACCCTGCCATGCAACATTGTGCTCAATCTGCAAGTGTATACTCCATCTCCACTAGGAGAAAAATTCTAACCCTAACCAGAGGTGGCACTACAGAACAGTCCAAGTAGTGCAGCCACATCAGCTGCCACCCCAACTGCTACCAAGTATCACTGCACGGGACTCCCTGACAGTTGGTGTGGCTCCACTATTTGAATTTTGTATTATGCTGCATCCCCTCCTCTAGAACTCCCACTGCTTCTAACCAACCAGTGCACTATAAAATACTATAGATGCAGCCATAATGCAACACTAGGGGAGTATCTAAATCAAGCCACACATCTCATGCCACATGGAACAAAAAGGTGAATGAGGACAGTTCTTTATAAAATATTAATCCACTGCAAACATTTACTTTTTGAGGTGATTGTGCATATATTGCCTTTAATGGCATACCAACAGTATAAACAGATATATGTTGCGTACACACAATTGTGACTTGTGTAGACTATAGACTACAGCGGGAGATTTTAGCAGCCTAAAGAGGATAATCCAGCTACTAGTACAATGGGCAATGCTTGTTGGCAGGTTTAATATATATCCCAGTAATGCATACTTGCCTACTTTTGAAAACTAGTTTCAGGGAGATTAAAGTTTGTAGTAGAATTTTGCAAAGCGCCCTATTGAGGGGGCGTGTCATGCTCCACCCAAAGGGCGTGTCTAGTTCCATATATGGCGGGATTGTGAAAGCAATGGTGCTGATGATTCACTGTAATTGTATCTATCTCTCATTCCTTTTCCCCCAAAAAATGATAAGTGTAATGTGGGCTAGGTGAAATGAGGGAGATTGCTAGACTAATGAGGGAGAGAGGAAGATTGCTGCTATTTCAGGGAGTCTCCTGCAGAATGCAGGAGGGTAGGCAACTATGCAATAATGATGAATCAAGCAGCGAAAAGTGGTATCAACCAATGGAAAAGTTGCCAAAAGCAACCAATGCGCATTTACCTATGATTTTATAGAATGTAATTGATACATGTTTCCTTAAAACTGATGCTATGGGCAACTTGTCTGCTTTTTCACTCGTTTCACTACATAATACATGAACTCTTATATGGGAATTCAGATAAATTACTTTTCTACTAACCAGTGACATGACTGAGGTACTTCAGGCATCAGTAATGTCATTTGGGTCCTAAATTATTCATACGCTGATTTCCTTGGTATAATGATTTAACCTACAGTATAACATGGTCACTTCCAGTGTGTACAAGCGACAAGTACACATTTCATGATGTTCTTACTTACTCTAATGGGACTTATGAGGTGGATATTACATATTTTATTTATTTACAGTTTCTTATATAACGCAGCAGATTCTGTTGCACTTTACAATTGTAGACAGTGATAAAACAAACTGGGTAACAACAGACAGATTTGGAGGTAGGAGGGCCCTGCTGCAAGCTTACAGTCTTTAGGGACATAGGAGGGAAACACAAGGACAGGTACCAGTAATAGCATAGCAGTCCCACCAAGTTGCAAGTCCAGAAGGGAAGCTACAGTATAAATTACAGATGGAGCGCCTCTAGTTCTTGCAGGGGGGCTGGCGATAGAATCACCAGCCCCCGCTAGCCTCCAGGCCCCGCCATCCGTTGGAAGGGAGCTCCCAGCTGCCGTCTGCCGCCTCCCCGTCTGCTGTTGCTGGTCCCCACTGCCTCCCCGAACCACCCCTTAACCTTGCCCATCTCCCTGAAGTGGAGACGGGCAGGGTTCCGCTGCCCAGCCATTGAGTGACTTGGACGCACATGCTCTCGCGTCCCAGTCTAATGGAGTCCCTCTCAGCCAGCAATCGCCAGCGGGGACATTCTGCCGAGCGCTGGAGCTGAATAAGAGGGGGCCCCATCTGTACATAAGTGCCTCAGAGGGTTATGTGTGCGGTACCTAAGTACATATGTGTTTCTTTTCTCATTCCCAGTGAACGGAGGGTGGTCGTCCTGGTTAGAGTGGTCAGCATGTAGCGTAAACTGTGGCCGCGGGGTGCAGAAACGTTCAAGGACCTGCACCAACCCGACACCTCTAAACGGCGGAACATTCTGCGTAGGGTCGTCCATGCAAAAAATCAGCTGCTCAGTACAGTGCCCTGGTGAGTCATGCATGCTAAACCCCTGACTGTATAGTGTCTCCAGTAATGATATATTTACTATGTGCCCTGTTTCATCTGTTTGGTAGATATGCAAATCTGTCACCTAGACCTACATTGCTGAAACATACCACAAAAATATTGTAAATAATTGATGCAGATGCTGACTCCAGCATGTTGGTAGAATAGTAATGTTATTTCCATGTAAGTAATATATTTCCTCTGCCTGAAGAGCCTTGAGTTATAATTATTCTTCAATGCCTAGTATGTACTTTAAGAAAAATTGTGAAATAACTAAAATCCATTACACAAACAACAAACTGATTGCTTTGCAATATGTTCTAAGCACGATAGAGAGGATATTTCTCCTCGCAGCATCGTCCCTACAGCAGTCGCATTTCAGGGACACCTTTAGAAAATGAAACTTTAATAGCACTGTTCTGTACAATGAGACAATGCTAGTAGGGATCGCTGTAATGTCACAATCGCCACTTTTAAATGCAACCTGAACTATTGTAACAATATAGTTTGTTTGTTGCATATACTCTAGCAATTCAGAAGGGAATAGCTGGAAATTATGAAGACAAGAAAATTAAGTTTATCATGATATTTCCTTAAAGAAAGCATACTAACTAATATATATATATATATATATATATATATATATATATATATAGATATATCTATATATATATATATATATATATAAATATATATATATATATACATATATACATATATATACATATATACATATATATACATATATATATATATAAATATATATATGTGTAGTTTCACACCAGCTGGAGACCCACAGTTGGACATGCCTGCTCTAAGCACTAGGGGCCTGAATAAAACATTTTCGCTAAGCTGTGTATATTCGCAGCCTGCTTTGGTGCAGGCTGAAGTGTCTATGGTGCCTGGCAGCTTGGGGGGCCCAAGGCAAACCACTGCACCATCTATAGATGGGTGGCCGATATTTGACTTATTGGATGGAAACCAGAGGTAGGAGCTGAAGCCGCTTCGTGTGCAGACTCCGGAAGCTAACAGCGGCGATGACAGTTTGCGGCTGCCTTACTGCACAAGAGTAATCACTGCGCGTCCTTCAGCTGCACACCACCCCACACTGTCAGTGCTGCTGTTAGCTCCGGAGTCTGCACATGAAGTGGCTTCGGCTCCTACCTCCGGCCTCCATCCAATAAGTAAAATACAGGCCGCCCATCTATAGAGGAGGCAGGGGGTTGCCTTGGGTCCCCCCAAACCAGCGGGCCCCATGTAATGTAAGTTTTTCCATAACTGGTCTGTGCCTGTATCTAAATGTTTGCCAGACACATTCCCGACAGTCGGGATCCCGACAGTCATTTACCCGATGTTGGGATCCCAACTGTCAAAATGCAGACAGCCGGGTGTCCGACGGCCACCCGCTATTTTCCCTGGTGGGGGTCCACAACCCCTATTGACCGAGAATAGAATAGGTAGCTCGCTTAGCTAGCCACTGTGCCCGCAGTGTGGCGAGCGTAGCGAGCCCTCAAGGGGTATTTTGCACTCGCCATGATGTTTGGGTCCGGCCAGTCGGGATCCCAACGTCGGGCTAATGACTGTCGGGACCCCGACTGTCGGAACCACATACCACACCCATGTAAACTTTACCAGAGCTTCATTTGTATAATATATATAATATCCTCTCCTAAATAGCCTCTAAATAGAGTAAGGGAACTGACAATCTGTCCACAGTTTTAACAAACTTTGCTAAAGCCTAATTCCCATATAGTTCTCTCCAGTTTTCTTTCCATACCGAAGATCTGAGCAATAGGCATTCTAGATTCTCCTTATGATCTTTTAGTTTGCTATAACTTTATTTTTCCCTTTTCTTCCGTAACAGTAAAATCCCACTGTTTGTTTTTTAGCATAGGACTCTGTACATATATTCCCCTGAGAATAATACTTTAAAATGTATTTTTATTTTCTGAGCCATCTTCTTACGGATTTGTCATTTTGCGCTGGAAAAGTACCTGCTAATGCAATATTCTTCTATTTTCCTACAGCTAAGCCTTTATGACATGCAGTTTTCTGTTATTGTAATGAAGTGTGTAAAGCATTCATCAAACACAATATTTTCCTATTTTAAATTGAAATTGTGTTCAGTTCTTCTTTCTCTGGAGGTGGGAGGATGGAGTTGGCTGGTTATGAAATGAGTCCAAATTTCAGTGATTCACAAAATTTTACAGTATAAAAGCTTCATAGTCATCCGAAATGTGGAGAATAATTTTGCCTTCTAATAAATCAGGCCAGTCACAGAGCATGGGACATAAAAGGACCAATCAGCAGTGAAAACAAATGTCACATATGCAAAGCCTTAGTTACTTGCCTGATAAGTATTGGTCCATGGGCCAACTGGCTTAGCACATCCTTTTAGACCATACTGTACTTTCCTACTCTACCAGAATGACCAGGGGGCTCCTGAAAATTGTTTGAAAGTCTCCCCGATCCTGCACCTTAACAGCCTCACCCTTCCTTCCATGCAGCCAGCCAAAAAATGGGCGGTCCGTAGACAAATGACACAGTGTGATTTTGTATCATTGTAGCTTCGCCCTATGCTTTACAATGGTGGTTATCTGGAAAACACAGCACACGGATGTGTCCTTTATATGTTGTTACCAGGTTAAGGGCCAGATGTATCGAGCTTTAAAATGTGATACAATGGAGAGTGATAACAACCAGCCAATCAGCTCCTACCTGTCATGTTACAGGCTGGATTTGAAAAATGACAGGTAGGAGCTGATTGGTGGTTGCTCACTTTTTGAAGCTTGACACATCTGGCCAGCTGGCATATACTATTCGTACAGTCCTGCTATGCATATGGTCAGGGATACTCCAGCGGTGCAATAAGGGGGAGGGGTCATTTCCAGCAATGAGCCCCCATGAATTTGTTGCCCCTGGGATTCCACCAGTCTTGATCCGGCCCTGGGCACAGAGGATACTCATCCATCACCCTGCGTGATTTCAATAACTTTGTCATTTCTGCCATGTGTTGTGTTCTGTCAGAAGCAATGTGATTTTAAACATTTTGAAGAGTATAAAAACAATTCCAGTTGCCAGTTACGGGCCTGATTATTTGTCCTCTGAAATATCTATCCTTGATTATGTATCTTTTTTTTTTTTTAAGACTTTTCATTTACGTGGCATGTTGTTTGATATCCTGGATGTGTACTTATATATGGTTCTGTGTGCTGCATTTAATTAATAATTAGACAAACAATTGACCTTATGCTGGGTACACACCAGGATGACAGGGGTCCGATCCCATCAATCTAGATCCAATTCCGACCAATTGGATGTAGATTGTGTGGTGATTGGGCCCTTTTCTGTCCTGGTGTGGACCGATACCGATCCGATGCGCGGTCCCGCAGGTTGGTCGGTCGTTATTCAGATCCTACCTGCAGCAGGTAGGATCTGAAGAACGACCATACAGCCGGGTGCGGGTCGCCATCGGATCGGACCAGCTCACGGTGCACATCGTGAGCAGGTCATGCCCCCCCGCATCATCGTGAGCGGGTCTGAAGAAACACTGACGACCCACTCACAATGTGCATCGTGAGCGGGTCATCGTGGTGTGTACCCTACATTAGCCTTTATGGAAACAACAAGAGCAACCTAAAATTCCTAGCACCATTTTTTCTCTAATAGTCTGCAATTATTTTGCCCAATTTATAGTAATTGACCTGATTATTTCCACTAATTTACAGTGGAGGGAAAGTGGTCGGAATGGAGCGATTGGTCTGTCTGCAGCCCAGAGTGTGAACATCAGCGGGAAAGGGAGTGCACAGTACACGCCGCAACACATGGGGTCAAGCCGTGCGAAGGGCTGAGCCAAGAGTCTGAAAACTGCACAGAAGGACTGTGCATTCAAGGTGAGCAAATCGTGTTGCATAAACCTTCTGTCCTGGGGTTCTCTGAGCCATTTATAAAGACACAAATGTCTTATTGTAATCTACAGTCCATCATATTTTGAAATCTGTAATCACTCTGCTTGTGAAAAACCACAAAACCCAGCATGTGCTGCCAGTCAGCAGTGGTGCCCTCTGTAAAGAGATTTCATTGTTGATACATATACAGTATTGGAGACATTGATGTAGATTTGCTAAGTGGCGGCTGTGCAGTTTGTAAGCCCCTGATTATTGGTGGGGTTTACCACATCATTTAAAATGGCAATAATATTAAATGTGAGACCAGACATTTTCAAATTAATATTATTGCTATTTAATGCCACATCTACAGTACTGTAATTGTATTATGTCACTCTAAAGGGAGCAGGAAGCTACAGTACTGTATTAAGCAATCTGATTTATAGAGGTATTGTTTTTGACGGAATAAACTTTATGTGGCATACCATTTAATTGCCCTGTTTTTGGTGAGATGGTGAAGATTTTAAACGTGAACATATATTGGTAGTTTGGTTGTGCAAAGGTTAGACCTGTATATAGTATAGCTGGTTTATCAATTTATCACTGGTCGCTGATTATCAAAAATAGCTTTTAGGTGATATTTGCTAATCTACGCATATGCGTATGCTTGCTGAAACTGCAGTTGCATTCTTGAAAATGTTACCGCAGTCCAGGATGGTGGCAATGGGGCTGCGACACACAGTCACTGCGACTTAAAACATCTGCCTCTGCAGGACTGCCCTAAAGTTGCAATTGCTTCTCTGTATAGCAAATCTTTTACATTTTTGCAATGTGTGTGCAAAATTTTGCAGTTACATCACGTTGAGGAACCATGTATGTGGGATAGCCTTGCCTTGTGCTGGCTGCACCCCTCCCGCCCCCCAATAAGGAAAAAAATATATAGTTTTTTTTGTGTCTGAGCCGGTGTGCAAAAGACGCTTTTGTATAAGATAAATCTGCATAAATGTAAAAATATGAACAAAACGCTATGTGTGTGTTAGCAATACCAAATAAAAAATGCATAAAAATAATTGTGAATTGTGCATAATGGTATAAGCTCTTTTCAGGGGTTATTGTGGTTTCCATGTGGACAGTCAACAGAATTGCCATGCATATAGCTAGCTTGTCCTATATTACTTGCCAGTATTAGGGATGGACAATGCATCACAATGTTTCACTACCATCAATGTTTTTGTTTGTTTGTTTTTGCTTTTGGCAGTGGTTTTACCATTCGATGGCGGCATTTTGATGTTTGTCGCCATCGAATGGTAAGCATTCAATGGTGTTTCGATGTTCCCACCCCAGCCTGCCACGCTGCAGTGCTTCTGTACATGCGTGAAAATGATTGTGCATGGGCAAAAAAAATGATTTTTTGCCCAGGCACCAATCATTTGAACTTTTTTTCTATCAATTTCTTTTGATGCGATGGTCAGTCACCATTGCATCTAAAGATTTGATGATGGAAGCCCAGCCATCATTTGTCCATACCCAGCCAGGATGCGCTGAATTTCACCCAGAACAACTTCCGTTGGCGGCTGTCCAAACTTCTGTCTCCATCGCATTTCATGCCGATGCACTTAATCATGGAGCCAATTTTATTGACTGTCTACCCAGAAACCAAAATAACCTCTGAAAAGAGCTTTAACATTATGCTACTTCCTGATTATTTTTATGCATTTTTTATTTGTTATTGCACACCCACAAACACACACACATAGCGCTTTGTTCATATTTTCGTCAAACTACAAATCATGTTGAATCAGGCCCAATGTTACAGATACCACCGTTTACGTACTGTATTTATTTTGCTTTCTTTCATTACACATTATAATTTAGTATAATAAAATAAAAGCGCACTAAGCCGTATAACTTGCACGATACACATCCTCTGAGCTCCTTACATTTATCATTGCGAGAGGTGTTGCTGCGTTTCCAGATTATCCCACCTATCGGAGCACAGCCTTGCACTATTAACAGGAATAATAATTTATGTTGAAGATATGCCCGATGTTTCTCCACCAACAAAGATTCCAACATAACAGATTTTAGCGATTTGCAGTTATTCCTATTACAATATATTTGTGCCACAGACGTCCCACAAGTTCTTTATCACTAACGTCAGGCTTTGGACGGCGAATACTTGAATAATTCAGATGACCAATGCCTTAAAACATTTGCTCTGTCACAAAAATGGATGGCATAGATAACAGGCCGGGCTTCCACTTTTCAATTTTGCCTTTCCTCTAGGGAAGGACGATTGTTTCTCAGAATTTAAGAAATTAGATTTCTGTCCTTCACAGAAGTGTGATTTTCAGGAGAGTGGAAACTAAAATAGATGGGTCTCCAATCCAATTTATACCCAGGTTATTAACTTTGTAACTCCCTTTTGTTCATAATTATAAAGTTTTCTAACATTTAACCTTTTCAAGGCCAATTCCAAAAGCCCAAATATCGTGATCTTTTTTACTTTGGTTACAATTGCACCTTTTTTTTTTCTTATTGAAGCTGAATTTTACTCAATACATAGAATTATCTGCTCACTGAACATGGTTGGTGTAATAGATGTGACACTAAAAGTCTACTCTTCCGGAATGGCCGGGAGGCTCCTAAAAATCGGATCCCACTCCCGGACCCCCGGAAAGGTGGGCAACCCTACTGGATACCAACATGATGCCTGATATCAGGTTTGATCGATTGGGTCAAATTCGACCCCGTTCCTGATTGTGCGTGCCTGCACATGCGCATGGGCGAATATTTGCATGTGCAGGCCCCCTGTGTAACGCCTCTGGCGAGTACTCACTTAGGTGTTCACATGGGTGGGGAAGGGTAGGGGGCGAGCAGGGGGCTGATGCAGAGGAATGCCCAGTCCTCATAAAAATGCTGGATGTTCCCCTGGGCGTGGAAGTGGGTCAATGCATGCTCGTGGCGGGCAGCTGACGTCACATGATGTCAGTGCCCGTCCCCTTTTGGGCCATCTCTGTCAGAAATACATTTTTTACTTGGGAACAGGGAGAAAATCATTTGATGGTTGGCAAAAGGTCACACGCACCATAATGCCCATTACACATTGTGCCAAATACCATATTGCCCATTACTAATTTTGCCATACACCATAATGCCCATTACACATTATGCCACACTGTAATGCCCCTCAAACATTATGCCACACACTTTAATGCCTCTTATACATAATGCCCTCACTAGTGTCCTGTATGCCCATATTTCCATATTTTCCTGCTCTCCCATAATTTCTGTGAGATTTATAATTTATGGCGTTCCCCTCAGATTCTGGCCCTTATTCTGATTGACGCGGACTTTACCGCATTCTTACGGATCGCGTCTTTTCGCCGTCTGCGCATGCGTGGAGAACGCAACGCGCATGTGCCACGCCTAGACTCCGTACCAGTTCGGCAAAATCCCGTCCAAAACTGTTGCCCGCAATCAGTCGGGAAATATGGGCGTATTATGGGCGTCATGCGGAATGGCACATGGGCGTAGTTTCAAAGTGGGCAAAACGGGGCGGAAACATGGGCGGACACGGGGGAGTACACTTATGTTGGGGGGCGTACATTCGGAAACCACTCCGAATGCACGCGATCAAAAAGGGCAGAAATGTGCGGTGTCCACAAGTGTACTATTGCTTTGCGGACACCACTCGTTCATGCGGTAGGCGAACGTACGCCTAATGACTACAACCATTAACACCTGAACCCAATAGAATCTACTCCTTTACTCATTACTCACTAATAGGACGCTTGTCAGTGCTTTAATTGAAACCATTGCACTTCAATTGCTGTAAGGGTTAATGTGTGCAATGCATGTGTTAGGCATGGTTGTAAGGATATATTGGAATCTAATTGATTCCAATTCCAAATAAGCAGTTTTTTATGAGGATAGGTAATTGAATAAGTGGGTCATGTGATGTATAGCAGAAGATACTTCATAGTGGGTTGTTTGGCGTAAATACTCCGCTTACGTGCGGTAGCACCGCTTGGCTCCCGTTCGGATGCGGTATTCCCGAGCATACTCTGTAATACTCTGTAATACCGTGCCGAATCTGAGTGTTTCTCCCGCACACGCATGGTTTGTATGTCGTCCGTAAACACGCCCTGTTCTTAAAGAGTGAGTCCGTCCGAATGCGGAGGACACGTGGGCGTTTCTACGGACGATGGCCGCACGCGGCAAAACACCGTGGCGTGCGGACCGCACCGTAAGAATGCGGGAATATCCGCACCGATCAGAATAAGGGCCTCTGTCTTATTATCCAGAGATGCAGGACTTGCCCCCAAATTGTGAATCCACAGAAATGTAATTTGTGTCATCACCAGTAGCATAACAATATCCCCGCAGACCACGCAGTCGCGGGGAGGCTCTGAGTATATGTAGGCACCGGGGGTCTGTGGGGCTATTGATACGCTGTACTGTCATGCCGTACCCCGCTGGCGCTGCTTGCCGTTGCCGCCGCCGTGGCAGGGTTGGCGGAGGGTGGGCTTTATTTTACCGGGAAGGAGGGGGGCGCTGTTTTTATAGTTGCGGCACTGGTCATCACGCCCTTAACGCTGCTGCTAGGCTCATCTTCCTCTCCCGCCGCTCTACCTCCGCCTCCCCCTCTGTCTATCTCTTCACTGGCTCCCCATTCCTTTCCGAGTTCTCTTTAAACTCCTCACCACCACCTACAAGGCTCTCTCCTCCTCCACAGCTCCCTACCTCTCTTCACTGATCTCTATCCACACTCCCTCCCGTCCTCTTCGCTCCATCGCTGACCGCCGACTGACCTCTCACCTAATCACCTCCTCCCACTCCCGTGTCCAAGATTTCTCTTGGGCTGCCCCCCTGCACTGGAATAACCTCCCGCCACCCATCAGGCTATCTGATTCCCTTACCTCCTTCAAGCGCTCCCTCAAAACCCACTTTTTTCGACTAGCCTATCCCTCCTCCTAACCTCTTTTGATCCTCCTATCCTGCCTCCGTTCCCCTCCGTTCCTACTTATCCTATTGTATTTCGTTCGTCCACCCACCTATTTTTAGTATGTTAACTCTTATGAGCAGGGCCCTCCTTCCTCACGTACTCACCCTACCTCATTACCTCACCTCTGCTCCTGTCCTGTTCTTCCCTTCCTCTACTTCATCTCCAGTCTCCTTGACAATTTTGACACCTACTTCTGAACTGATGCTGATTTTAGTTCTACCAGCTATACCCCTATTTATACTGTATCTTTCAACACACCCTGTACGTTACCTTGTAATTTGTTTTTTTTTGTTTGCTATGTACGGTGCTGCGGACACTTTGCGGCGCCTTATAAATAAACGTACTACTACTACTATGGTCTGCTTATCCGAACCTCCTTCTCCATGTATTTCCTGGAGCACCATATGTAATAGTAAGTAGATACGGCTTGTCCTGTCATAGGCTGGTGCTGGTCGTGATTTTACCATTAATTCTCAGAAAATGCTGTGGAATTTTGTAGATCACGGGTAGGCAAGTAATTTTTGATGGAGTCTGGATATTTCTAATTAATTTAATCGAGGTCCACAAAATCAAATATCTGTAATGTAATTCATAACAAGTTTTTATTTCGGTGCTGAAATTTCTACTACATTACTTAAAATGTAAGTATAAATTTCAGCACCAATATAAAAACTTGAGGCTTAAAACTTTACTAGACATTACGAGCCTGCACCGCTGGGTAACTTGATTTCCCCTTGAGGCAGGACAGAGCTGCAAGTCCGTCTCCTGTGCCATTATGTTTGTTTGCCAGGTCCTTAGGGCGCTTCCACACTGCAGTGCACGGAGGACTAGGATCCACTCAGCGCCTCAGCCTCCACGTCAGTCACTTCCCAGGATGGCATGTTAGCCCGCTCATGTGATTCATGTGACTCATGTAACCAATCGGAGGACCAATCGGAGGATGCTCCGGCTTCTCTTCATGGTTACAGTACACCTGCCATGCTACTGTAGCACCGCGGCACTAATCTATATTCTAGAGATGGTCCGCCAGTTGCCTACCATTACTATAGATTACAGCCAGATGTTTAACAACAAAAATAATAATAATAATAAAAAAAAACCTGGAGGCAGATCCAAACGATGGACATTTTAAAACAATAGAAATGGATTTGGTGAAAAAAAGGCTCTTGATTGAAGTGCAAGCTACAAATCTAAAATGCATACACTATACACAGTAGTGCATTACAATATACAGTGTTTCCTAGAAATAACATGGTTAATTCCTCCTTGAATGTCACAGCCAATTCCTTTTCATTTATAGAACATTTCAGTAAAAGGGTAATTAGTCTTTGAACATTAAAACGTTGCTCTGTAGCAGTTACTTAAACACCCAGACATTACAGTTTATAATACACAGTACAGCATCAAAATCTATTTATCATACAAATGTTATCAAAGTACAAGAGGCGTAATCTCCGATTACAACAGAGCTTATCTCCATTGCTGACTGATCCTCACTGCTTCTCATACAGCAGCTATTCAAGGGCCTATAGTTAATATTGAATAGCTGCATTCTGCAGGCTCTTCTCAGTGACTGATTGCAGATGGGGAGGTGAAAAGATCTCAGCCCTTCATTCATTATACTAACAGCAAGGTCCCCACAGCACAAAACAGCATCTGTTATCACTTGGGCATTCAGATTTCTAACTTTGTTAGAAACTATTAAATCCCTTCAATGCTGGAAGGGCATCTGCATTGTGTCTCTCTTCCACTTTGCCAGTAAATTATTTTATATTCAGTCTACTGTGTGTATCACTGCACACATACAGTAAAGCAAAAAAAGAGGAAAAGCAATCCTGACATAATGATATGTTACAGTATGTTAATCGGAAGGCTATATCTTTCTAGTCAAGTGCTTTTGGTAGGGTTCTAGTGGCACAGATTTTTTGTGACTGTCCCACCAACTGATAGCAGTGTCCCGTGGTGGGAGGGCAGTTAGGAGACCCTGACACTGCACATTGGCCTGCACATAGCATCTATTCACTGGGACAGAGGGGCAGGGGGCATGGACAGCAGTGATGAAAATGGGGCGTGGCTCATGATTGGGGCGCCTCTTTACCAGAAGACCACCACATACAGGAGTCCCTCTGCCGGATTTGTAAATATAGGGAGGTATGCCGATCCATTCGCCAATAATAGTTATTTTACATCATCACAGTATCCAGACAATAGATCTAAAGTGTCTAAGTAGACAGTCAATACCAAAAGGTCAACAGGTACAGGTAAAGGATGACAGATGAAATGTCGAAAGTGCTTGTTGAGCATTTGTTTGTCGACCATTGTCCGTTCGATCTTTTGACCCTGTTAACCTTAATCTTTGTTGACCTTTTGTGCATGTCAACTACATTGTGTTGACCTATTGACTGTCCTAGACACCTAGACACTATAGATATTCATACCCTCCCCAGTCTCCACTCATCAAACATATTGCCCCACATTTTGGTCCCCCTTCAGGCCAACTCTGTGACATCATCCAGGACAAGCACCCATAACTTTACCTCATCATTTCTATCTGCTGCTCCATACGCAACTATGCATTTGGGCGTGCTGTACATGATTCCAGAATAATTAGGGATGGCTCAGTAGCAAATAATCACTCAACGGCTCAGTCATCACCTGCACCTCTAGATCAAGCCCACTGTGACCAGCACTAGAGACTTCCTCTGATGATGATACCGGCTCTTCCTACAGACCAGGCACATTATTTCCACCCTGCGGATTATTTATGTGCATTGACAGGGTTATGATCCAAATGATGACGTCCTAAATGACTCCATTAGTTCTTAACATTGATGGTATTAAACATTGATAGAAAACCATTAATGGTTTAAAACAACAATGGGCATCCCTGGTATAAAGATGAAAGATCTGTCATTTGTGCGGCAATGCTGTCCAGAAGCGGAAAGATTTGGTCTCACAGGATAGGTGGATGCTTTACAGCAATCTGGATCATTTCATAGCTCCTCTCTCTCTCTCTCTCTCTCTCTCTCTCTCTCTCTCTCTCTCTCTCTCTCTCTCTCTCTCTCTCTCTCTCTCTCTCTCTCTCTCTCTCTCTCTCTCTCTCTCTCTCTCTGTGTCTCTTGTGTGTGTGTGTGTGTGTGTGTGTGTGTGTTACAAATACTGACCTCAAACAATTCCATTTTTTATTAGCAATAATAGAAGAGAGCGATAACCCCTTATTGTACACAGCAGCAATAGGAAATTTTGACATTTGCAAAATAATATAACTAAGTTTAAGATGTCCTGATCAACAAGAATAAGCTCAGAATGAACTTCAGGTTTAGACTCTTTAAAGCATATTCCTGCAGTACAAGTAAACAGCAGTTTGTTACACTGCTCATCTCTCATGCACAACCATTGAAAACAGTAACCTTGCTAGTGATTGGTATGGAAACTTGGGGGTGATTCAAGTTGGTTTGCAAAAGCAAACTCCTTCTTTCATGGACAAAACCATGTGCACTGCAGGTGGGGCTGATGTAATATGTGCAGAGAGAGTTAAATTTGGGTGAGTTATTCTGTTGCTGTGCAGAGTAAATACTGGCTGCTTTATTTTTACACTGCAATTTAGATTTCAGTTTGAACACATCCCACCCAAATGTAACTCTCTGCACATGTTACATCTGCCCCACCTGCAGTGCAGCATGGTTTTGTCCATTAAAGAAATAGTTTGCTTTTGCAAACCAACCTGAATCACCCCCTTTGAGTGTTGAGTTTCTCCAAGGCTCCTGATCTCATTCACACGGTGCTACTGGATTTATTACAGATGGTATGGTGTCATCTAATACTGATACTCTCACCTGTTTGCTTTTCCATGTGGCCTAGCCAAATAATTTTCCTTTAGTATCGGTAGTTCTACCCATGAGATGTGAAAGCTTCTAGCAAAATAGCAACTATGCCTTTGGTACATAAGTCTTTGGGTGCCCTACTTCTCCCCACAGTACTGGGCAAAGCATTAATATCATCTATGGAAGTCATAATGTTAAAGGCTCCAAATAGATTTTCTTCCACTAAACCAAAATGGTGAATGTGATTATATTTATACTGTATTATACTGTTAAGAAAAGTACGGTATGCCTTCATTCAAAAGGCGAAAGAAACCACCATCTGGAATATCAACCTCTGGGGACAGAGAGGCCACTCTTCTGACCATTAATGATGAATGTGCATTGTAGTGTACATTGTGTGATTTACAGACGTAAGAGTTACAGAATTTAATGCTGTAAAATGTAGCTTTGCCTAAAAACTTGGCAGCATTCTCCAGGGTCTTCGGTAACTCTGTTCCTCAATAGATTTTGCCAGACAGCTCCATCTGACGACCGGCATGTAGCATCCTAATTACTGTGTTGTGTACGTCTATGTTCTTTTGTACTAAGCTGTACACCATGGGCAGACAAGAATTCTGGCTCTCTGCAAACACCTGTGAGGAAACTGCTTCCCATTTGTGAGCATTGAATATGTATGAGCCTGCCAGGCCCCTGAGCCAACACAAGCTCATGCTGAGAACTTAAGAGGGCAGTCTTTCGTAGCTTCAAAAAGCTAAGGAGACATTAAGCTAAGGAGACACTAACAAGCCTAGGATAGTTCACAGTGATTGGCTATTCAGAACATGTTGGACTGAATGTGCAGCACTGTCTAATGATATAACTGAACAGCGAGGTAAAACAAAGTTCAATATACTGTACATGATAGCCACAAAATGCATCAAAACAGACACAGTTACTTGTCCAGTGTTAAACCAATCAGGTAAACCAAACTTGTACTGGGGTAGATATATGAAGCAGTGATAAGGGAGGAGAAGTGAGCCAGAGGAGAAGTTGCCCATGGCAACCAATCAGCTGCTCTGTATAATTTTATAGTATGCAATTTATAGATGTTACTTCAGTGCTGATTGGTTGGCATGGGCCACTACCTCACATTTTTTAATTTACACATTTGTATCTACAGCAGTAATGTGCTGACAGTGCAAGTGAAATAACTGGGACCAGACTTGTCTTGGGACCCTGGTAGGAGCCTCGACCAGCCATGGAGATGGAGGAATGCACCATTGGTGTATAATAATGTTGTCTGGAGCATTTTGTGGCAATGCCCATGGTTGACCATGTTGCCTCTAGCACCTGGGCCCACAATATGTCTCGGCAGCCTTTATAGTACAGATGTAACCACGCTCATTGTTGCCGTGTCAATCTGACAGTCGGAATCCCGGGTCGTTTTTGCTCAACTCGACAGTCTAGTGTTGGAGAGTGGGCGTGTCGGTGAAACAGCCTCAGATTGTTGAAAAATGTCCGAGAATTTGACAATCCGTGTCTGTTTACAACAAAACAGATCCAACTTGTTTTAAAGTTGGATCTGTGTTGTTGTAATCTGCGTTCAATGCTGTCGGAAACGGCAACATTGAATAGGCGGATGCTGCTATTTTCGCCTGCAGACATAGCGAGTGAGATTGAATATCCCCCTAAATGTTACCATAACTGAATTTGTATAAATAATTGCCCCAAAGAAGACAAAGATTTCAATCTTGCCGGCCACAGCGAGCTCTATATTTCATCATGCTTTCGTGGACTTGTGGACTTGACGGTTAATACATCTTTTTTTATTTTATTGAAAGCACTGGAAATATTGAGAACAACAAAGGCCGCCACTAGTAATTTTAGGGCCCGGGACTGACCTGCAATCTGCCCCACCCCCCCCCCCGCAACCCCCCACCCCTTCCCTGAAACTGACCTTCATTCACACCATTACTTACCTAGCTGCGGCATCCCACGTCTCCTCAGGAGTGCACACTGCAGCCTGCAGAGCGCCGAGCCCCTCTGTATCCTAGGCTCGGCGCTCTGCAGGCTGCACTGTGTATCATGCATGCCTGGCTAGGGGGCCGTCGGGTGGGGGAGGCGGTGTGCAGAGGTGGGGGATGTTGCTGTGGGCAGCTGCCCGGGCCCCTCCCGAAGCCGGGGTCCAGGACAGCTGTACCCACAGCACCCCCCTGTTGGCGGCCCTGACTGTAATACTACAGATTGTGATTTGCAATTCTACATTTTAGCAAAATTGGAGGGTGTTTCTTCCCAAACTAAGCTTTTAACGCTGGGCCTCTAGCAGAAGGTGACAAAGAGAAAGGGTACAACCTTTATGGCAGATTTGTCTGAACATGGCCTGTCATGTGAAGTGTAAACATTGCTTTCAGCACGTAATGCTTTTCTGTGACCTTTCATTCTTGTTCTCATTTTGTTGGAAACTGACAGACTTTATAAGTGTTAATGACCTTAAAATGACAATATATTCACCTGAGTGAAGAAATGTCAAGAAATGTGTGCAATTGCCAATCTATAATGGAAAAATATGTCTTGTATACTTCACGTATGAGAAAGTATATAAGCTGACTGCAGTATAGTCCAAATATTAAGTGCACTTTTTCTCCTATTTTTCTCTCTTTTTTTGCTTTATTTTAGAGAAAAAACTTCTTCATGAGATAAAACCTGAAAGTAAGTTGCTCTTCTTTTGTCAAAATTCTCACATTTTAGTCACTTAGAGGCACTAAGAACAGCACGTGGTAGAAGCGATGATACAGTAATATGTACAGTATAATGACTGTATATATATATATATATATATATATATATATATATATACATATATATACTGTAGGTAGATGGATATACAAATATACACGTTGATAAGGAGTGTGCTATAAACACCTGGGGTTTGAGCTTTCATTGCAGAGTATTTTTGTGTATTTGTGGGAATGTGGTTACGTTCCGTAATGAAATTTCATTCTGAGCTGCTAATATTGCGCCAATTACTGGGGATCTTTTTTTGGGGGGAGAAATAAATATATATACTTTTTCATTCTTCATATATATACTTTTTCATTCTTCCTTTTTGCATGTTATTATTCAGAATGGCATTTTCTCATTCATTTCATCCTTTATATTAAAGTCAGTAGTGTATGACCACAGGTAGCAGTCTATACGGATCGGCCTAAAAAAAAAATATTACTTAAATTCTGTTTGGTTTAGAATCTCAGGCATGTCCAACCTGCGGCCCTCCAGCTGTTGTGAAACTACACATCCCAGAAGGCCTTGCCACAGTTTTTATATTAGGACATACTAAAACTATGGCAAGGCATGCTGGGGTGTGTAGTTTTAAAACAGCTGGAGGGCCTAAGGTTGGACATGCCTGGTTTAGATCATATCTATGTGATCCATCCTTCAACCAGCATTCCATGTCTTGTTCACTGTCTCACGCATGCCCCTAATGCACAATGATTCAGGAAGAAGTGCAGGTGTAGGTTGGTGAGTACCATGATCACTAAATGCATACCCCCCAACTGTCCCGAATTTTTGTGGAACAGTCCTGTTTTCTTGGGACTTGCCCATCTTCCCGGGGGACTGGGGTTGGAAAGTTGGTATGGGTAGGTTGAAGTTTTGCTTAGGGTGCTGAGAAGCCTTACACCGGCCTTGGAGACCACCTGTCACTCACAGCAAGTGTGCAGCATCCTATGCACAGTAGACAGAGGCACTGAGGCCATGGGAAGCAGCCCACAGAGGCAAACGCTGGGCATGCCCACACAGTGATGAAAACGGCATTCTTGGGAATCCACACCTACTTTTGTGAGGCACCCAAACACCATGAATGTTGGGGGGTATGCTATATATGAAGGGTGTAATTGAACTACACTTTCAGGGACTGGTTCTGGGGAAATTTACTAAGATGTGAAATACACTTCACAGGTCATGTTGCTATGGGCAACCAATCGGACCCTGTCTACTATCTCCTAGAGGGTGAAAAATAAATAGGAAGTAGCTTCTGATTGGTTTCCCATAGCAACATGACCTGTGAAGTGTATTTCACATCTTAGTAAATTTCCCCCTCTGAACTGGCAGCAAACCAAAATAAGCATGTAACCTTTTACCTGGACAAAACCATGCTTCACTGTAGGTGGGGTACAGATGGGGCAGGTCCCATCTTGGCAGGGGATGGCGCTGGCGTCGCCAGCCGCCATCCCCCGCCAGCGCCATGGCGATGGCGAGAAGGGGACGCGCGCGCACGAGAGGCGCGCGCGTCCCCTTCCGACAGCGCTTCCATCCGTTCCCCCTGGTCCACGCCGGCTTGCCGGCGGTAACCCGGGGTCCCTGCCGCCTGCCCGCACCCCCCCCTAACCCCCCCCTAACCCTGTCCGTCTTCCTGAGGCGGAGACGGACAGGGTTTCCGTCGCGCTGGCGACGGAGATTTAGACGCGCGTGAGACGCACGCGCGTCTCACTATATTCGCTGGCGAGGCTGCTGGCGGGTCGCCAGCGGGGACGTTCTGGCGATCCGCCAGCCAGGATGGGAAGTGCCCCATCTGTAGTTGTAAAATATGCAGAACGATTTAGATTTCAGAGAGGCATGTCATTCACTTTTCAAAGCCGCAATTTGCACCATTTTACAGCGATTGTGGGTCTAGGGTGATTCAATTCAATATGAACCACGTCATCCAATCTCTAGGCCACTTTATTTCCAACTCCCCCTTTGTCCAGGTGTAGAGTCACTTGCTTCTTTCACACCCAGATTAGAATCAGGCCTTACATCTCTGTGGTGTTGTTAATTTTTACAGTTGGAACACAAAATGGCTGCTGCAATGGAATGAAGGGTACATAATATACAGCATGTGTGTATATCATTTGTTTGGCACCATCTTGTCTATGTACTATAAGGTACACAAAAAAAGTATGCATGTTAAATTTATTTTTATACCACCGCCAATCTGTACAGCACCATAAAACAACAAGTTACTGTACAAATGGAATTAAAATCATGTAATTGTTACTGTAATAAGTTAATGCTGGTTTTCCCTGTCCTGAGATGCTTACAGTTTGCAGTAAATGTAAAGCATACAGACACCATGGGACCAGTTAGTGCAGCAAGGCTGGTTTACAGTGTGATGTTCTTAAAACTTCTTTATAAACTTTCCACAACCAATACACCCACACTCCACGCGCACAATCTTATCTAAAATAATAACACAGACCACAGTATTTGCGGTGAAAGGGGGCAGCTTTTTATTGAGAGGAAAACTATTTTTTTTTTTACTAAGTAGTATTAATTATAAATAATTAAGTTGTAGATTAGGGTGGAAGAGGGAAATAACAGCCTCATTTTTATAAGGAAAACAGTGACAAATAAATACCAGGGCCAACTTTCCCGAAAATGACGAGAATGAACCAATTGCCACTATCCTTGCCTAAGTCGACTTACAAAGCAAAAACTAATTGCCCACCCCTTGTGGCAATATATCCACAACCTATGATGTCATCTGCCTTCATAAGCATCGACTTGAGGTGACAGCCCAACAACAGAGGAGGTAAAGGGCCCATGTGGACCTATGGTACCCTTTTTCTGACACTGCTACCCACACCTAACCTCCTTCAGGAATGAGCCCCTCAGAGAAGTTGCCCTAGTATATGGGGGCCTTAAGTCAGGAGGTTTATGACACTATTGTCATACTGTAATGTCATACGTTTTCTTTCTGGCTGAATTTTTCTTAAATTGTGATATATTCATGATACAAAGTTATTTCATGTGTAATTGTCAGATAATGTGACGTTTATGCACTGTTTTTCCTAGAAATCACAGCAATACTGGTCAAGTGAGAACAGCCTCATCTAGAACACATATTACTTTTTTTATATAATTTACCTCACAGGCAGTTCAGTGAGGTGTGTGTGTGTGTGGGGGGGGGGGGGCACTGATGGGGCATCTGGCGGATCATCCATGTGGGGGTGTGGCCAGTTTGATCACTTCCTCGTGACTATGCCCCCTGCCATGCAATGTTGGTATTTCAGGCATTGCACAGAGACCACAATGACACGCTTCAAATCATTTGCTCCCACGGACCCCCCCTCCGTGGGGGGGGGGGGGGGAGTGTGTCACGGGAGACTACCCAGATTCCAGGAGGCTTGCCCGCCTTTCTGGGTGGGCCTGGAGGTTGACCCGATTTCCATAACCCTCCTGGCCATTCCGAGAGGGTAGGCAACCCTGAATATAAAATATAAGTAATCCTACATAAAAAAAAGTATTTACAATATTTTGTAAATGACAGCGGATCTCATCTGTACTATCCATATAAGTCGGGATTCCAACTGTCGTTCTCCTGACAGTCAGGATTGTGATGTCGCAAAAACGACTGTCAGAATCCCGACTGTGAGTCATCTGGCACCCTTCCCAGCATATCGCTTCTACTCAATTCATCATTACATGTAAGAGAATGTCTAATGTAATGTTCTGACAATGTATTGGAACTTTTCTAGCTATATATGTGAATTGTGTTATTAGTAGGTCTTTTATATAATATACAGTATCTTTTCAGTTGAGTGGGGGATTTTATGATTTCGTATAATCTGCGTGCATCAGTTCAAGCTATGTTTTATAGCCTATGAATATTATAGTAATACCCTGTCTAGTACACGTGTACCTTAATCTTGGTATATTATACATCCGCGGAGCTACTTGTAAGATCCTTAGTGACTGCAGTGAAAAATGAGAGTGAAGTGTAGACAGGAGGAAAGTAGTTATTTATTACATTGTCCACATGCTTATTATCTTACTCCATAAAAACACTTTATGCTCTTCCTGACAAAGGGACTGACACCTCATTAATGTCCCTCTGTGTGTTAAACACCCTGTCAATACACAGATAGCATTCAGAACCTGCCACATCCAGCTACGAGAATACATTCTTCCTCCAAAACAAATGCATCAATAAAATCAATACTGGTGTAAGAGATATGCAGCCCAATGTCATTTCACTGTACAAAGGGAACACCAATGCTCTTTATGTAGTGACACTGCGGCAATTCAGTTAAAGAGGCGCTGCTCTTAACAGCACGTGTATCAGCCGTGAAGCAAAATCAAAGTCAATTATGGAGATAATTGAAGAACAACCTGTTCTGCTAAATATCAATGATATGCAACGTGTGTTTCAGGTGCCAAAAGCCGGTAAGATAGATAGGTCTGCATGGTACAGAACAGAAAACTGTGTACTGCACATTTATATAACCTTTCCCATACCCTGAGCTGAAGAAACTGTACACTGTTATATAGTCCACCCACGTATTGTCACCTTTAGCAGTACAACTGGTAATGAGTTGTTATGCCAAGTTTTGCCCATATTTGACTAGGTGCCCCCTTGGTGTTGCAGGTTGAATACATTAAAGTAGACAAAGGACATGATGCTATTCATGGAAAGGAAAATATTTTATAGTTACCCCAACTGCTTCATCCTGCTCCAGTCTGTTCAATGAAGCAAAGCTATGCTAAATGATACAGGTGTGATCTGAATCTACCCTTGTGAGAATAATGCCTTTGGCGTGATTATGGGCTTTATTCAGATCCGTCCGGTCCTCCGTGCATTCACACGGAGGCCCAATGTTTTGCGTGCAGACACATGGTTTGCCAGGTGCACGCACCCTACAGGGCAAGCAGGGGGTGGAGAAGGGCGGGGGAGCAAGGCAAACCCATTAGCATATGGGAACACCCAGCGAATGATGCAAACAGGGGACATGATGCAAGCCCATGCATACCCACCTGAGGCCATAACCCTTCCCAACTGAGGCCCCACCCCATTTTCTGTGCATGTGTGGCTGCTCTGTGTGAAGCTTACTCATCGCAGAGATTAAAAGTGGGCGGTATGGTTTAATATGTACCCTTGAAACAATGTAGAGGTTTAGTAGTGCGACCTGCGCTGCCGACACCCAAGGTCTAACAAGGCAACCTGGGGGTTCCCGATGGGGGCAATATAGAACATAAATATAGAGTTATGGGTTTCAGTATTACATAGAGATGGGAGTTTGGGGGCAGTGGGGAACATGGAGATAGAGTTTGTGCAGGAAGTATAGAACATGGAGATGAGGGTGTAGAGGGCAGACTAAAACACAGAGATAAGGGTGTGAATGGCTGTTTGGAACATGCATATAAGGGTATGGAGGACAGTACGTGACAAAGAAAAGGGGATGTGGAAAGCAGTATGGAACATAGAGATTAGGTTGTGGAGAAAATATGGACGATAGAGATGGGGGTGTGGGTGCAGTATGGAACATAAAGATTGGGGTATGGGGGACAATATGGATGATAGAGATGGTGATGTGGGCGTCAATATTGAACATACACATTTGGGTATTTTGGCAGTATGGACCATAGAGATGAGAGTGTACAGGACAGTACAGAACATAGAGAGAGGGGTTTGTGGAGCAGTTTGTAATACAGACATTTGGGTGTGGGAGGTGTGGGAGCAGTATGGAGCATACAGACAGGAGTGGGCAGGACAGTATGGGACATAGAAATGGGGGTGTGGGGAGCAGTATGGAACATACAGATGGGGGTATGGAGAGTAGTATGCAACATAAAGAAGGTGGTGTGGACAGCAGTATGGAACATAGGGGAGAGGTGTGAGGGCAATATGGAACACAGAGATGGGGTATAAGGACTATTTAGAACATTGAGATAGGTGTGTAAGTGGCAATATGTAACATAGAAATGAAAGTGTGGAGGTCACTAGAACATAGAAAGGATGCAAGTGTAGTATGGACCATAGAAATGAAGGTGTGGAGTACAGTATGAGCCATAGAGAAGGGGATGTATAGAATATAGAGATGGGAAAGGAGAAATGGGAGGGCAATATGGAACACAGAGTTGCTGTGTGGGTGGCAGAATGTAACATAGAAATGAAAGTGTGGAGGACATTGGAACATAGAAAAGAGGGTGCAAGTGTAGTATGGACCATAGAGATGAGGGTGTGAAGGACAGTATGAACCATAGAGAATGGGGATAGATGGAGTATAGAGATGGGGGAAGAGAGGTGTGAGGGCAATATGGAACACAGAGTTGCTGTGTGGGTGGCAGAATGTAACATAGAAATGAAAGTGTGGAGGACATTGGAACATAGAAAAGAGGATGCAAGTATAGTATGGACCATAGAGATGAGGGTGCGAAGGACAGTATGAACCATAGAGAATGGGGATAGATGGAGTATAGAGATGGGGAAGAGAGGTGTGAGGGCAATATGGAACACAGATTTGCTGTGTGGGTGGCAGAATGTAACATAGAAATTAAAGTGTGGAGGACAGTGGAGCAAAGAAAAGAAGATTAAAGGGTAGTATGAAACATATAGCAGGGTGTGTGGGGAACAATATGGAACACATGGTGAATGAAGGGTTATTCTGTGCGTGAGGTCCTTATTTTTCACCTTCCCTCCTGCCAAAAGCTGGCTACAAAACTACATGTCCCCTATCAATCAATGTTACCGATTACTATATGACCAGAAACAACTGCATCGTAATTTCTAATAAAATACTTACCACAGCTGCCATTATTACGGAAGTGTATCTATATCAATAGCATGAGTATTTTAGAAATACTGTAATATCTGAAGTCAAAAACATCCTTGACCTGGCACTATGTATATATCTAAATATAGGCACATGAGATGCAGGGTTGTCTATCATGAGAAAACTGAGATGAGCTGTCTGTCAGTAGATTTTGTCTGACAACAAAGTGCTGGGATTGAATAAAAAAAAATGTCAAACTCTCTGGCTGTAAATGTCAAAGTTTGGATTCTGTATTGTTACACTGTATTAAATAATGGTGAGAATGACACTATTTAAGAGTAGTTTCAATAATATAGACCACAGTATTCTATTGTTTGTGTGACCATTTCAGTTACCATCGCATGCAGGGAAATGGCTGCGTAAGAACCTGTCCTGAGATTGTAGATATGACAGCTTTTTCACTGGCCATCTGTGCTCATAAAGGATTACTCTGACTAGTTCAGATCAGTCATTGAAAAGGTGTGAGGATCTCCTTCAAGGCAAAAACACATAGATTCTTGTTTTGCACCCACTGCATGCATGAGTTCAGTGAGCGGTCACTGTTGCTTGGTCCTTGTGAAGTTTAACAATTTCAATCTGTATAATAATCAGCATGTCAGTATACAATGACAATTTCCTGAACATATTCTAAATAATCATTTTATTTATATTATGCACTTTCTCCCATAGGACTCAAGATTGTTCATTTCCCTCTAGCATCCATGAACTTGTCATTGTATATGTCTAGGAATAAGAGATGCACATGTAAAACTCTTAGGGCTATGTGTGCTAATGACAGGAGCTTAGACGATAACATTTCTGAATTAATTGCAATAATGACAAGTGATGGGGTAGATATTGTGGCAATTACAGAGACATGTTGCAATAAAACCCATGACTGGGACATACAGTACTGTAGCTATACCAGGCTATTGGAAGAGAAGTGGCAATGTTTATCAAAAACAGCATAAATGCTACTTTAATACACATTCAATAAAAAATTTCCAGCTCTTTGGGTGACCATATAAACAGAGTACAAGGACATAATTTGAACTGGGGTGCAAGAGCTTAAGGGGGTTCTGGTAACCCCATGGACATAAGTAACTCCGCTAGCACAAGTTGAAATTCAAGAGGACTTCCAAAGAGTGAATGCAGTCCCACTGCATGAAAGTGGATGCAAAGAAGAGGCAAGTAACTACATAGATGTATCATATCTAGACTTTAGTAAATCTTATAATATGACTGCTAATGATACTAGAAAGCTTGGAATCGAATTCTATGACTGTTGAATGGATAAGATCTTGGCTGCAGGATAAGAAACAGAGTTGTAGTAAATGGAGCATAGTCACAGGAGAGGAAGGTTGCTAGTGGAATGGGGAAGGAAACCGGAGCAGATTGGGTTGCAAAACTAGCCCGGGAAATTTCTGGAACCAGCCCTAATCGGGGGAGGGGTCTGTTGAGGGGTGGGGTCTGATGAGGAGGCAGAATGCGCTCTGCTCAAAAGCAGTCAACATTCCCATGGAATCAGTTAACATTCAGGGTCTTAGAGAGTGACAGCAGGGACATAGGGACAGAGAGAGTGACAGCGGGGACACAGGGACAGCGAGATTGACAGCAGGGACAGGGGGACAGAGAGAGGGACAGCAGGGACATAGGGACAGAGAGAGGGACAGCAGGGACATAGGGACAGAGAGATGGACAGCAGGGACACAAGGACAGAGAGAGGGACAGCAGGGATGCAGGGACAGAAAGAGTGACATCAGGGACATAGGGACAGAGAGAGTGACAGCGGGGATGCAGGGACAGAGAGTGAAAGCATGGACTTTGGGGCAGAGAGAGTGATGACAGGGAGAGTCACAGCAGAGATAGAGTGTGACAGCAGGGACATACAGGTGGGAGAGAGAAAGGCAGCAGTGTAAGATTACCTTACCTTAGGCTGTGAACAGAAGTGCAGAGGAGGAGGCTGGGAGGACAATCTGGCTCCGGTGGGAGCAGCCAGAAAAGGAGGTTAATGGGGAGTCGAGAGGAAGGGAGAAGAGCTGGGTATGAACAGCAGCAGACACAAGAGATGGGCGCTTCACTAAATAAAAAACTTCCCGCTTAGTGTAAGCAAAGTGCCAACAAAGAAAGTCCAACAGATTAAAATCAGCAGGTGCTTCCTAACTTGTTTCGTTGCTGGCTAGCAACTTTATCAAAAGACCTTTGATAAAGTTGCTAGCCAGCAGCGAAACATGTTAGGAAGCACCTGCTGATTTTAATCTGTTGGACTTTCTAAGGATATACCGGAGTTCCCCACTTTTTATCCAAGCCGGCTCTCAACTTGGTTCCTGTTCAATCCAACAAACTTGCATCCACAACTGCTGTATTTGGGACATCACCACCTGCTTAAAAATTGGATATAAGGATCGCATAATCGTGAGGATACCTCCATGACTGAGGCTAACAACTCTTCCTCCAGCGAAACCAAATCATGCAAGGTCTTTGGACTCCCTTAAAAACACAGTCTGCAATTTGGATATCTACCAGGGACCACACCCGTCCACCATTTGGGACCCTGAAAAATAAGTATATAATCTCATTTGTCCGCTTCATAACTATTACGTGAGATTATTTTTATTCAATTTTCATTTTAATGTGACAGTCACTTGCTTCTATATATATACTGTGTTTTCATTTTTTAATATACAATTAAAACTACCAATTTTATTGTTGTACTACCCAATTGATTCTATAATTGGTTTAACCTTTAGCGCTCCACCACACCTTTTGTTTGTTTTTTCCTAGATTTTCAGGAGACTAGACACCCCTTAGTGTGAGCTGCTTGGCCTCACATCCCATGAGGCGCCTGTTTGTTTCCAGCATTTTTTGGGGGGAAACTCTATTGGTTTCGTATTATGATCACTGTTACCTAGATGTTCTATTACTTTGGTATTTGAAACTAAATCTACATTATTAGTTAATACTAAATCCAATAATGCCCTGTTACGTGTTGGTTTTTCAACCGTTTGTGTAATAAACTGATTCTTTATTACGTTTAGGAACCCGCTGCTTTTTGCTGCGTTACCTGTCTCATTTGTTCAATCAATATCTGGAAAGTTAAAATCCCCCATAATTATATATTATATATACCATCCCCTGGTCTGACGATTTTTTTGATTTGGTATAAAAGTAGAGACTCATCCCTTTCATTAATGTTAGGTGGTCTGTAGCATACCCCTATTAAAATATAATTTTTAGAGTTTTTGTTATTTTTAGTTATCTCTGCCCACACTGCCTCAGTTTTATTATTATCCACCCCGAGCTCATTTCCTTTACACATGGTTTTAAGTTATTTTTTTACATAAAGGCACACACCCCCGCCCCATTTGTTTTCCCTGTCTTTTCTGAAAAGGGTATAACTCTCCATGTTTAGAGCCCAATTGTGTGACTCATTGTACCATGTTTCAGTTATACCAATTATATCGTAATCATCACTTGTGGCAGTGGTGGCCAACCCGTGGCTCTTGAGCCTCATGCGGCTCTCCCCCTTGTAAAGTGCAGCTCCTGCTCCCACTGCTGCCCGCCGCCCACCGTCCATCCCAATCCCCCCTGCCGCCGGTTATCTGAATCCCTTCTCCTTCTGAGGGGAGGAGAGTGCGCATCGCGCATCTCTCCTACCCCTTACTGTGCATCCTTGTGACTGGGCCGTCTGCCAATCAGAGCTTGCGGGCCAGCAGCCAATAAGGAGCCAGCCAGCGAGCTTTGATTGGTGGACGGCCCAGTCACAGGCCCAGAGGGGGAAGGAGACGCGCGGTGTGCTGTACTCTCCTCCCATCGGTGACATGACAGGAGGACTGCAGGGGGACACCAGACTGTCCTCTCCCCGCCGGCAGCAGCAGCAACAATGGTGAGTGCTGCTGCTGGGGAATTTGCACTGTGGGGGCATAGCAGTTTGTGGCACTGTGGGGGCATAGCAGTTTGTGGCACTGTGGGGGCATACCAGCTTTTTGGCACTGTGGGGGCATACCAGCTTTCTTGCACCGTAGGGGCATACCCGGCACCGTGTGGTGCATACTTGGCACCGTGGGGGGCATATGTGTATCTGGCACTATTGGGGGGCATATGTATATATGGCACTGCACTATTGGCGGCATATTTGTATCACACCCACCCAAGGGGTCAAAATAGACTACACCCCTTTTTTTGGCGCATGCGCCTTCGGGGCGCGCATGATGTCGGCTCTTTAGCTTGACTACCGATATTTTTCGGCTCTTTACCTCTGACCGGTTGGCCACCCCTGACTTGTGGCCACAATTTCCAGTTCCCCAATTTTCCCTGCCAAGCTTCTTGCATTAGCCAGCAAGCATCTTAGATTATGTTTACTCTTTTTTTCGGCTAAGGGTTGAATGTGATCCTGATGTGCTATTGATTTCTTGCTAAATCTAGTTATTCTCCCCAACCCCCCTCCTCCAACCTCTGTTCTCTTGCTTACCCGTTCCTTGTTACTTTGTCTTTCACCCCTATAGTTTCTATTTGTACCCTCCCCCCCATGTCTTGTTCTTTATAAATTCTTTTCAAGTTCAAAACAGTTTATAAAAAACGGAAGCATTTTTGTTAGACAGAGTTATCATCTAGATAATTATCCGACTGCCTCATCCTCGGCTATTTTATATATTATATATTACAGATGTGTCCACGTACATCTTGGTTTTACTGCACCATGTATGGCACAATATGGCACACCTTGGACTCTGAAAAAGAAAAGACCACACAAACAGGTTCAAGACCTGATGACGAGATTAAATTTCGAAAGATCTTGAACCCTGTGTGTGGTCTTTTCTTTCACCAAGACGCCCAAGTGCCGCCTATTTTCTTCAATACATATGCCAGCCTGGAAACAGCCTGCAGCAGAGGAAGGTACGGGGTGCGCATTGTGCTACTAAGCAGTAGAGTGCCGGCTTCATCTTCTGAATATATATATATATATATATATATATATATATATATATATATATATATATACACACGCACGCACAGTGGTCGAAGTGGGAACTTGGAAGTGGTGGTATGGAAAATTTTATAGAACACCTGGGAATCTGAGTTACACCTAGCGCCCCAGAATCTAAGGATTTTGTTAATGTAATATCAAATTTAGATACACTTTAACACTATATAGAATAAAAAAAAAACATATTAGATTATATAGAATTACCCAACCTACATTGTGTCCATCTACCTCTTCCCGATACAGTTGCTGCAGTAAGTAGCGTACCATAGCAGTGCCACAATTAATGCAACCTCCCTCAGCCAGAGGCTCGCTATACTCTTACTCAGAACTTCACTGTTAAAAATCTATGGGTAGTGGGAGCAGAGCCGGCCTTAGGCATAGGCAAACTAGGCAATTGCCTAGGGCATTTGGAATGCCTAGGGGCATCAGCAGCTTCTGCTGATTAAAATGATATGCAGCATGCCTATATTCTGTGTGTGAGTGAGGCTGTATCTGCATATGAAATAGTGTATTCATGGAAATTATGGCATTATATGGCATTATATGTGTCATGTATAAATGCATTAATAATGTGCAACATATGTGTAACATGCATTATGTGTGTCATGTGTATAAGGGTATTAATAATGTGCAACATATGTGTAAGGGGCATTATGTGTGTCATGTAAAAATGCATTATTAATGTGCGACATATGTGTAACAGGCTTTATGTGTGTCATGTGTATAAGGGCATTAATAATGTGCAACATATGTGTAAGGGGCATTATGTGTGTCATTATGTGTATGAAGGGCATTAATAAAGGTTGGCACAATGTGTAAGGGACATTAATAATGAGTGTCATGTGTAAGGGGCATTACTGTGTGGTATTATCAGGGGTGCCGAGAGAAAGGGGTAGGGGGTACAAATAACCCAGGCCAAAGACTGATGGAAGGGCCCAGTGGGGGCCCCGGGCCCCCTCCCCTTAAGTGACAGCAGCAGCTGCAGCTCTTCTCCTCTGCCCAGCACACACTGCTTTGTGCTGGGTTGCAGTGTGGCCATGGAGGTGCTTAAAAAACAATATTTTCTCAGGATTTTTTTCTAAGGGTATAATGTGAATAATGTGAGGAGTAATGTACATAAGGTAAAGTGGTACTACTGTGTGATGTAACGTGAATAAGGGACCCCATTGCATGATATAATGTGAATAAGGTTGCACTACTGTGTGGCATAATTTGAATTGGGGGTACTATTGTGTGGCCATGCCCCTTCCCAGCAAGAACACACCCCTGTTTGGGCTGCGCACCAAATGTGTGCGCTGTTTCTATTTAAAATATTGCGGGTAGGGGCACCAAAATGATGACTGCTATGATGAGGGTTGATCGTGCTGGGAAAGGGGAGCAGGGTCAGAGGCGGAACTAGTGGCGGTGCTAGGGGGCACCAGCCAAAATATTGCCTAGGGCATCATTTAGGCTAGGGCCGGCTCTGAGTGGGAGCATAGCAACCTGACCTTTGCTGGCACTCAGAGCAATGGGAGCATCGCTTCCCCGCTCCCTGTGTGGCTTCTTGATCAGTGGTGTTGGGGTAGTCGGTGCCAGCACACGTGCACTTCTGCTACAATGTACTCTATTGGGAGATAGAGCCTATAATGCCCTCGCAATGCGGGCCACAAAATATCTGGAGACATCAGCTTTGTTTTATTTAACCTCTCTTGAATATGTTATGTCACCTCTGGTCCTCTCACTTTTTCCTTACCTTACTAAAACCTATACCCCCATACCCTTTATCCCTCTTTTTCCCTAACTTCTTTCTCTCTCACCCCTGCAGCACACTTCTACTTTCTGTAACACCTGCACCTGTAAATCTCACATTCTATCTGGGCACATCATTGTCACACATTACCATAGGCGAATCTAGAATTATGGTAATGGGTGGTCCCAGATCTAGACATAATAGAAGGGGGACCTTTGCGTGGCGCAGCCGTGCGGCAAAAAAGGGGGCGTGGTCTCATGGGAAGGAGGCATGGCATCACAAAAAGGGGTGTGGTATTACACTTTAGACCATACACAGTAATGCCCATTACACATTTTAGCAAACTCCGTAATACCCATTACACATAAAGCCACACTCCGTAATGCCAATTACACATAAGGCCACACACCATAATGCCCATTACACATTGTGCCACACATCATGATGCCCAGTACATACTATATAACAAACCGTAATGCCCATTACATATTTGCCACATAAGTGCTGCTTACCTACATGCACATTGCTAGGGGGTTCTTGCTTGATGGCACCATAGTACCCATTACACATGATGCCGCACACCATAGTACCCATTACACATGATGCCACACACCACAGTACCCATTACACATGATGCTGCTCACATAATGTCCCTTACACATGATGCTGCACACATAATGCCCCTTACAGATGATGCACACATAATGCCCCTTACACATGATGCTGCACACCGTAATGCCCCTTACACATTAAGACACACATTATGCGTAATGCCCCCACATACCACTACTTGTAGCGTCCCTTAAGCAATGCCCCCAAAAGTGACACTTACTGTAAATTTTTATATGAGCCTTCGCTGCTGCTGCAGGGAGAGATGGAGAATGGTGCAGCTGCTTCTATGCACGCTCCCACTCCCCTCCTGGTGTCCCCTCTAGCCGAGTGGACATTTGAAATATTGTGCGTGCTGTTGTTGTGCGTGACATCGGGGGAGCACGCCGGGTGCCGGCACCACATGATTAAAGGGGGGGGGGGGGGCGGGCTGAGGTGAAAGCGGGGAGAAGAATTGGAGCGGAAGCTGCAGGGGTGACAGTCATTGAAAGCTAGGCAGAGAGCAGGGGGCTGCCCGGCTGTATTCAGAGCACTGCAGGTCACGGCTGTTTGACATAATACCCCTTCACAACAGAAAATGCAGGGATTTACCCGGGAATATGGTCCCAGGATCATGCAGGGACATTCCCAGGATGACCCCTTATACACCAGCCTAGTCCCTGCATTTTCTGGTGTGAGGGGGAGAGACAACCACTCCCCTCTCCCTACCCCCCTTTAACCAACCATCTATATCTTCGGAACCAACTGACCCATTTACATGAGACCAGTATCATATTGAAGAACTTTTGAGATGGCTTTGAATGATTTTGGTCCCGTGAAACTGGGCTGTTTGGTTCCTGAGAAATCTGCCCTCTAAGAACATAAACAGTCATGAAATTACATTTAAGAAATTAAAAAAAAAAAAAAACGGTTTAACCTCAATATCCCTGGAACCAATTAACCCATATGGATCCAGCCTGGTATCAGATTGAAGGCCCAGCGAATTTGGGTTCGACTGAGATCAACCTCGAGCTTCAGTGATGCCGAAGGGGGAACTGGCAGCCGATGAACTGGGTGGGGGTCGGAATTAGCGGGTCCCATGTTATCCTATAGGGAAAACGTTCCAGCTTTGCCTGGCAGTATCTCCGGTTCCCAGGGGGCTAGTGACACGGGGCTGGGCTTGTTGGAAAGCCCCATCCCTCAGCTACAAAATGGGCTAATGGGTGGTCCTGTGCACCCCCGGACCACCCCCTAGATTTGCCTATGCACATTACCTCTAACTCCTGAGTCTCTATCAGAATTTCTGTGCTGGTAGACACAAATGGGCAACATTGTGGGGAGGGACACAAGCAAGCAGACATGGGGGGGAATGAACGGGAAGTCAATCGGTGGAGCATGGGATGAGAAGGCAGATATTGGGGGGGGGAGTGGTCAGTCAAGCAGGGAACGAGCAGGCAGACATGGACAGGGAGATTGTTCAGTCAAGCGGAGGACAAGGAAAGCAGAGTGACGAGCAGGTAGACATGCAGGGGGGAATCTGGACAAATGGGCAGACCTATGGGGGGTACGAGCAGGCAGACATGCAGAGGGGAGTAGGGACAAGTGGGCAGACATGCAGGAAGCTGTGTAACCCACCATGATTCCAGACACAGGACGCTGTACAGGCGGACGGCAACGGCAAAACAGGTGAGTGCGAAGGTGCGTGGTTGCATGCACCCCTGAAGCTGGCCCCTTCACTGTCCACCAATGAATCAAGGATGGGGGAATATATATACTGTACCCCAAAAACAATAATAATAGCATCTCCCCCAAATAGATTATATATATATATAATCAGCAAAGCTTGTCTGCTACTGCATACATTGCATTTATTGCAATTTAATTACTAGGCCAGGGGGGGACAGGGTTGCGTCTGTGAAAGACTTTCTAAGCAGTGGCTGGGAGGAAAGCCTGGACCTGGCAGTGGAGGACAGCAGAGCCAGGCTCTGGGAAAAGGAGCACGGGGGAGACACAGCCAGACAGGCACCACCACCAGCCTGAATTCAAGCGCAACGCGTGATTCACACCGCAAAGGGCCACAGGAGGAGCTGCACACTGCTGCACATGCTCAGCAGCCCTACCGCGGCCATTCTCTTTACTGGCAAGCGGCTGCTGGCCGCGGACTACTGAGATTGCGGTAACAGCGAATAACAAATAGGTAGAGCGTCCGGCTTTAGCGGCAAGTGGGCCGGTCCACCGGAATCTGTCCCGGTGTTTTCCGGCATGCCATTCCGCCGATGTATATTTTTAGGTATTTTGGCAGACTGTTTCTGTTTTTTTCTTAGGTAGGACTTTAACCATTTTAAAATAATAAATCTTTGTTTAGTTCAACACATATACAGTAAGAACGATTTTATAAAATGTCCTACTCTCTCTATCCACCATTTTATGTTACATTATCCAATGCTATTTAATTAGCCCGTCGTTTCTTCCTCACCTATTTCATCACCACCTCCTTAGAAAATATAATTGCTTCAAGATTAAAGGGAAATCATAATGACATATCTTATTCTAAAAAGAAAAAAAAAATCAGAGCGAGACTGGGACACTCCAGTGCATGGAAGATTTATTCAGATATTATTGCTTGTCAAATACTTGTACATTACTGAATATTATTTTAACATAGCATACTGTACATAACATTAGCATTCTCCCAGTAATTTTATTTTTAATCAGGTCAGCCATGTTTTTAGAATCTTTTAAGGGTGTGTTTTTTAGCTGGAATTAGGGTGGGCTTATCACATCAGAATATGGCAGTGATTACCAAACAGAGCCCTTAAGATCAGAGAAGTCACCCGTTGTGGTGACACCCGAAGTGCACTGTCATCCTCGTGGCATGGCCCATGGGTGCTCGGAAAGGGGGTGGGGACTTATTCAGAGGATCGGGCCTCACAGGGAACCTGGTTCCTCACTCGAGGGGTGGGGGTTGGGGGGGGGGGGGGCTGGTCAGGTGGACAGCATCCCTGGAGATGCTGTCTGCCTCCAGAGTCTGGGCAGTCTTCAGTGTGCCCAAAAAGTCTAGGATGCAAGGATATCGATTTTAATTCATAGGTGACCTAAGTGGAAGCCCAGTCATTTTGGTTTAACCATCTGTGCTCCTTTACAATGCAGGTGACAGGTGCTGGGACCTGCACATGTGTAGTTTCACTGACAGTACAACGCATGCGCATACCAACAGCCTTTATGGGGTGCAGCCATATTGAGCTGCACAACAAGACTGGTACTGGCTTCCTACAGGAATACAACACTTACCTGGGGGGGGGGGGGTCAGGTGACGGTGGGCAGTGCTATAGCCCCTAGTTAAAAACCGCCACCTCCTAGGTTCCAAGAAGATTGTCTTTGGGAACACTGGTATAAGGCTTGGCTTAAATTGATTGTTGAAAGGCAGATCGATTATGTTATGAACTATGATAATTTGATATGAAATTACTGATACAATACACTGTAAGGTGTAGTAATCCATAACAACCAATGGTACATTTGCCTTTGTGATATCTGACTTACTGTGATGAAGCAATAACTTATTACTGGTCACTATGAGTTTCTGTACATCTGCATGCATGCACTGTGGGGCGGAATAAGAGGTGGACTCTATTCGCCTTTTTACGCAGGGGCAGTGCAAAAATATGCAAAAGCTGCAGGAGGCATCTTGAGTTAAAAGACACCCACTTCCGGCTGCTGTAGTCGGCTGCTGCATTCAAGGATGCAGCATCGTTTCACCTGTGTGACCATCAGACTTCAGAATAACTGGTGTAATCATGCTCAGAGTCCAGTATATCTGCATCAGAAAACACAAACCCTGGGTCAACATGCCTACAATGGGGCTGACATGCCCTTGTTTTGTCAAACGCTTCCCATCATTCACCCCTGCCCTTAAACAGCATCCAGGACACAGTGAGCAATGTTGTAGAACGAGATCTGCACATAAAGTGATCTGCACTGGGATCTGCCTGAGATCTGATGGACAGACCTCAAACCAACAGAAATGTAAATTATTACCCATATTTATCTACTTTGACAATATTTACAATTTTACGGGTAGTCCTCCACATCCCCCAGAAGAGAGCCAGGATAGGCAAAAATGCAGCAAATTGCAGGTCTGTATAGAGGAGCTGGGCTACGATGCAAATTATCATCATGGTGGGCATGACGCTTCTCCTGGAGAGGATAAAAAAGAAAGTCAGTTCTATCCCTGTCAGCAATAACCCAGGTTGTTGCACATGAACGGTTTTGATTCAGTCTGGAAGGATCCAGTTGAAATAACAGTCGAACAACTCTTCATTTCAACCCAGGTAGAGAGCTGGGTTAAATACGAGTTCAACCAGGTTGTGGTGCGCTGTGAATGGGTAAACCAGCTTGATGCGACCAGGGACCTTTTCACAGCAAGTTAACAGTCGGCTCATAGAGATGATCACATCTCCAAGTGGCGGCTGAGCAAATTGTAAATGTTATTTCAATGCTGATTTGTTGCCATGGGCAACCACTGGCTCGCTGCTCCCCCCTTTAACTTCTTAGTACATCCCCCCATGTACAAGGCGGTGTAAAAAGAGTAAAAGTATGGCATTAACATTGAGGTAACGTACATACAGTGTCTGATTCAGGCCCTGGGTTATTATTTCTTATACCACAGCTAATTATTAATTAATTGACTGTAACATAACAATAACATGTAACCAAGCCTGTAACACGACAGCAACTGATTGGCTGGCTGATACTTTATCACTTGTTGAAGGTATGATAAATTATAATTCTTACTGGGTAGTATTCAATGCCACTGCGAGCGGCCGGCGAGGGGGTTAAATAGCGAGGATAGCAGAAAACCAGCGATCCTGGCTGTTTAACCTCCTTGCCGGCCGCTCTCCCTATTAAATGTTCTTGGGTAATCCTCGCCGTCCCGTGACGGCGAGGATTCCCCCAAACATCGAGACCCGCGGCTCAAAAGACAGAGCGAGGGGGAATTGGCGTATGAGGGGGGTGAGTTGAATACTTACTGGGAGAGCGGTGACAGCGAGCAGGAAGCCCTGCTCGCTGTCACCGCTCACCCACGGCATTGAATACACCCCACTGTGTTTTTGACACAAACACACACACACAGAGTTGTTTACACATTTTTTTCCCCCTACAGTCCCATAATATTTTCAGAAAATGACTATAGCTTCTAAACTGGGTAAAAAAACCATAAAGAATATTTCCTCACTACTGGAAAGACAATCTAAATTGTGTGCTACAAAGAACTAGAGAAACACATCATTATTCTAGTAAAAGGAAAACAAAAGCTTATCCTATCACGATTAATCTAATACCACATTTGAACAAAATAAATCTCCACACAATTAGTTTAACAACAAAAGAGAAATCTATCAACAATGGATAGCAATGAATTTTAGATAGAGTTAATGCGTACACTTAACAAAAAATGAACGTGTTGGAATACAGGGAATTATCTAATCAATTAATATGAATAGAACCCAGCAGTGGAGTGGGGTGAGGCAGGTGAGTCAATGCCTTTCCTGTCATACTAGCGTATATGCATACTTTTGAGTTTATAAAGTATGTCAAAAATACAAAGAATACAAATAAAAAAAATTATTTTTATTATTCTATTAATATTTGTAGCCAAAACTCTGGAGTAAAAAGTCTATGGCAGGCGAGGCAGTGCCTCACCTGGCTACCTTTTCTGTACATCTCTTATCAAAACTCAGCAACTCTCCAGCAGTATATACAGTACTGCTGCATTTGTGTATAATGCCCACATGTACCTCATGGCTCGTAAATTGTGTGCAAATCTGGCTCTGGTACTTGCCAGGGACTCCATTCACCTCACTGTACGTCCCTGGAACCCACTAAATTTGACATGTTGTTTAGACTATTACAGTGAGCTCAGTGGACTTTAAGGTCATGTATTATAGAGGGTTTTTTATTTTTAGTATGTTTAAAGGCAGTACATCTCAAACTTCATTGTTAAGACCACAGGGGCAGTTGTATGAAGCAGTGATAAGGGAAGAGAAGTAAGATGATGCAGAAGTTGCCAATGGCAACCAATGGGCTGCTCTGTATAATTTTATATTATGCAAATTATAGAAGTTACTTCAGTGCTGATTGGTTGCCATGGGCCACGTCTCTTCTAACTCACTTCTTCCTTATCACTGTTTCATATATCTACCCCACTGGGTGGGATGCACTAAAACTCTCCGCCGATGTAACCAGCCATTTCAAGGTCCATTGCTCTCCTCGCAGTTGCACTAATTAAGTTTAGTGGAAGCGCATATGCTTCACTCTGTTTTCTTTTGTCACAGAACTTGGTAGGACAGAAAATGTGGCATATCAGGGGAGACACAGGAAAGGCCAGAAGAAAGGCATGAGGTAGCAGTTGTTACAGGCAGTGGCGTCTTTAAGAAGCTACTACACATGACACACACACAAAAAAAAGTGCATGCGCGGTAGGTACACCAAACAGATCCACCCAGGATTTAAGAGGTGGCGGAACTCATTTACACTTGAAATGGACAACTCAGACTAATTTAAGCCTATTGGTTTATCAGGCACTGAGTATTTAATAGTATGGCAGCATGTATTGAGCAACTTCTAAGCATTTTTCTCATGAACCACTGTGTTCACACAGTGCATCAATTAGACCAGAACAATGCTTGATCTCACGTTTGTGGCCAAGTGTTATTTAAATCATAAAAAAAAAGTTTTATAAAATTGCTGTTTTATGACCAGCTTCAACCTAGATGTAATTAATATAAATTGACTTTTATTGTTCTGCTTCCACACTTTGATCATCTGCATACAATAGTGGAGTGTGCGTGGGAGGAGTACAATTCTTTATGATTAACTTTTTTTGTCATTTGAAGCACATTCATATTTGCTTTCCTGCATTGTATACTGTTTGGAGGGTCATTTGCTTTCATTCTGCTTTTATTTAAATACAGGTTATGTCTTTATACAGTACAGTATAGGTTGCAGGCTGTTTTATCTAGTCATGCTCTACATTACTACGGTAACATTATAAGGAGATTAAAAATTATTTTCAATGAACTGCATCAATCAGCTGCACTACAGGGTCTCTAATTAACCCCTTGAGTGGTAGGTTTTGCTGGGGAAGGACAAACCTACGAGGGCAGGTTTGTCCTGCCCCAGCAAAACCCACCACAGATCGTAGGAGCCCCCCCCCCCCCCCCTCCAGCCCCACCTAACCTCTCCGGCGCTTGTGATCCCCTGCCGCCGCTGCCCCAGCCGCCAGCCGCTAGTTACAGCAGTGAACTCAGGCGGCAGGCTCGGGGATGTTCGTGGTGGCTCGGGAGGACTCAGGCGCCTGAACTCTCCCGAGTCCCCCCGAGCCACCCCGAGCCTTCCACCTACTTCACTGCTGTAAACTGCATGGTGGCTGGCGGCTGGAGGAGCTCCGGCTTACAATCGCCGGAGCAAAGGTGATGGGTGGGTTGGGGGGAGTGACGGGAGGGTGTGCTCTAGAGGTGGTACGGCAGTGGTGCACACCTGGACACCACTGGCACGCACCTATTCCACATTAGTGGTATGCCTGTGGTATGCGGCAGTGCAGCTAAACCCAGAAAATATCCGAGCATACCACCCAAGGGGTTAAAGCATTTCATTGAGTGATCTGGTCTTCCTTGGGGAGACTAAATATTTGGTCGACCCTGGCTTTTGAAAAGCTGGCTACACACCTACAGATTTTTGTGTCCAATCTGTCTGGTGGGAACAAAAATCTGGAAATGTACTGTATGGGAGCAAAAAATTAAATCGTCCATCTGCTCCCTAACACTGGAAAATGTACAATACTAACTGTTTTCTGGATATTGATTTGTGAAATCAAACAGATCTATCAAATTTGTCTGAATGGTCATCTGTTTTCCAGTATTCCAGTGTCATTTTCTCCCATATACTACCAGATTTTTGTTCCTACCAGACAGATTGGACAGATAAAACTTTATAGGTGTACACAGCTTAACACTACAATGCAAAACACAGAAATTGTTTATTTGTTGTCAATACAATGTTAATAAACTGGATAAGCCTTGTATAACAATCACACTACACATTTTCTTTCTCCCTCTATATAGAATGTAAGCTCTCACAGGCTCTACCCAATGTCCTGGATGCTGGGGACATAACTCCCAACTGTCCGGATTTTCGTGGGACAGTTCTGTGTCCTGTGGGAGGGAGGCACTAGCTGGAAGACTCCCTGTCACTTGCTGCCCTGCTTAACAGAGCAGCATCTATTCACAGGAGACAGAGGCACCGCCAGCTGCCCCCAAAGTCACGGCTAACTGGAGGCGTGAATCGCGGGTGTGTCATCCTGTGAAGCAATGCCAAGTCCTGCTTGGGAAAATTTGGATGTTTGTATGTGGGGTCGATGCCAAACCTTCCTGTGCAGAACTTATCTATGGTACCCAACCATGTTTATCATTGTCGCAAAAACTGAGGGGCATTGCTGGAGTGGGGGCGGGTGTTTGTGTACAGAGGCTCAGGCATAGGTAATCTGTACTCACCCCTCACTCAGAAGTGAACACAATGCCAATGTAGGACACAGTGGATGCATTTTTGGACACTGCATGTGCATCACAGCCATATTACGCACACTTGGAAATGTATTACTGCCGGTTGATGCAGTAAAGGAATTATTTGTATAGCAAATTACAGGTAGTGACCGTTTGGGGGTGGGGATGCAGCCAAGTTGCTACAATTTTTGAGGTGTGTACTAGTCAGTCACTGCAAATTCTCTTGCAAGTGGAAGGACATTTTGAGACACCATAGGGATGCTCTGAACCTCAATGGTGCAACTGATCTTCCCAGTGTTGTGTCTTTTGTACATAAGCAAAGGTGGTGACTCCAGTAATGGGCATCTCTGTACAGAAGACAGTGGCTGAATCATTAGCATATTTTCACAGGCCCACTGTGCAGGCCTGTCATCTTAAGAGACCAGGAGGTCTCTTGTTTGTGCCTTCTCCTCTCTAGTCATCAGCACATTGGAACTCTGAGCACTAGGGTCACTAGGGTACCCTCGCAATGAGTCCATTGCGCATGCACTGGTCTCCAGGATAATGGAGTGGCGGACATTTTCACAGCTATTTTCCTATTAAGAATGTGCAAAACACTGTGAAAATAGCTGCAGCACCATTTACCTGTGATTTTAGCAGAGCTGCTGCCAACATTGGACTCCGCAGGGGTAAGTATTCAATAAATGGGTGCAGAGTGTGCAGTGTGGGGCCCCCTGGACCAAGGGCTCCTGTGAGAACCGGACACTTTTCACACATTATAAATACGCCATTTGCCAGGAACAGCATTTAAGATTTTGCACCTCTGTATCAGGCCTATTGAAACTTTGGTTCTGGTTCATAATGAATTTGCAAAATTCTTTGGAATATTATTTCAACCAACAAGATGTCTCCACTGAATATAGGATACTGTAAAGGTAAGTGTTAAGAGGATCTTTCATTGTTAAGCCATATTGCTATCTTTCAAACATGACATAAGTGTTTGATCATTAATCACATGAAAGGTAGAGTGACAGGTGGCATCCTCAAAACTGTGAGAACATCTATTGTCTCATCCCTATTTTGTATTCAGTGTAAGTAGCAAAGGAACTATAGGAGGATAATAAAATGTTTAAAGTTGCAGTACTACCTAAATGTCAAGTTAATAGAGCTGTATAGCACTTGTGGGCATGAGTAAGATGACCAATTACAAGCCAGCTAAACCTAGGGCGTGCTCCCTCAGAATCACCTTCAATCTGAGCACAAGATTAGTTTTCTATTGGACTGTGAGACAAACCATAAAGCCTTGGGATACAACTGGTTTAACTGTTTGTTCCGAGAAGGAAAAAGAATGAGCTACTACATAGAGTAACATGTGCGTATTTATTTATAATGGATGCAGGGCATGCGGTACAATACACACTGCAAACCCTGCATACTTATACATGGAAATCACCAGGACCAGGGCTTAAAATGGACCTGGAGAGATGGGGAAACTCATTTCCCCTGCCACTGACTCCCCACCCCATGAGGCAGAGCCCAGACCAATATATTTTTGCCCCACCTCCCACACTTTATAAAGGGACAATGTTGTACAAGGAAGGCAGCATGGTCCCACAATAGTGCCTCCAATTCAAATGACTCCACACAGTAACACAATCATATTCACATTACACCAGATGTAGTGCCCCTGATTTTTTTTCACCACAGAGTATTGCCCTTATTCACAATATGTCACTCAGTAGTGCCCCTTATTCATGTTATGATACACAATAGTTCTTTTTGTACATGTAAGCCACCCAATGGGCTCTCTTAAACCACCTCTGCTACATGAATGGTAATTGTAGATAATACTACAAGACAGAAGGAAATTGGACAGGTTTATATTTGCTCTTAATTGGTAGCAAATACTTGCAGATTCTGATGATAAGTGGTATAATATTGATGAGTGGACAGTGCTGTAGCAGGTCCAATGTCTGTGCCATGGACCACCCCGGACACCCAGCACATGTGATATTATGACATTTACAGAAGAACAGGCCAGGAACAGCAAACTGGATACTTAGAACTTAGAACCTGCCAGACCCCTCTACAAGCAACACACAAGGGGCCTTATTCTAGTTCACTCTTTCTGACAAAATTCTTCTTAGATGGACAAAACCATGTGCACTGCAGGTGGGGCAGATGTTACTTGTGCAGAGAGAATTAGATTTGGGTGGGGTTTTACATCAAAGTGAGATCTATATTGCAGTGTAAAAATAAAGCAGCCAGTATTTATCCTGCACAGAAACAAAATAACTCACCCAAATGTAACTCTCTCTGCACATGTTACATCGGTCCCACCTGCTGTGCACATGGTTTTGTCCATCTAAGAAGGATTTTGTCAGAAAGAGTGAACTAGAATAAGGCCCAAGCTTTCCAGCAGCACTTGTTCCCATCCTGCCCACATACAGCTAGTGGGGTTTACATTGCAGTGTAAAAGTAAAGCAGTCAGTATTTTCCCTGCACAGAAACAAAACCCCCCCCTCCCCCCATCTGCAGTGCACAGGGTTTTGTCCATTTGAGAAGGAATTTGCGAGTGAACCAGAATAAGGGCCAATGTGCCGACTAGTCTGAGATCGAGCTCAGACAGGCTTTGTTTGGGTTGTCATAGCCCCTCTCTTGTCAATGTTTCATTCATAATGCTTTTGTGTAGACATTTGCATCTCCTGGCAATCTTCATAATTCCATGTTACACTAGAAAAGTCAACTCTTCCCATATGTAATTGTAACATTAGTTTGTTCAACAGAGCATGAAGATTTTAGCTGTACAGAATACGTTCTCGAACACTGAGCATAGATCTTCACGCTAAGCTTGTACAATATTGAAAGCAACATTGTTTTTCATTTATGTTAGGAGATAGCATGTTTCAGTTTTTAAGTATTTTATTTTAAAACATACACTTGAATAAGTAATATGAATGTTACATGTTGTAATACCTTTGCAATGCATTGCTGCCACCACTATTTATTCAATACATTGTGTTTTAGTGCTGTGCTAACAGGTTATCCACATACTGTAGCAGATTCTACGCTCATCAAATACAAGTGGATACTGTAAATGAGTTCATTTTAATCAATTATGTTTTCTAATGTACTAAACAGAATCTTTCATTTGATGCTTGTGCACACGTTAAATTATCTTCAGGTGCGTTCAGCAAGTATAATCACGTTTAATAGAAACTTTCACATTCGGTTAATACAGTATAAATTAACTAAATGTTTTGTAACATTTTCACTGAAGCAAAACATGGAACCGTCCCTGTTAAATGGGTGAGAGAAATCTGGTATTTTCAGTAGAATAGGTTTAATATTTGCCGATGTACTTATGCCAAGTTATCTAAGACAAACAGGCTCTCTTATGTTGGTGTGTTTAGTTTTCATTGCTTACAATGTATTATACTTTAGCTGAAACAGTGTTTTTTATTGGACTGTGAACGATCTCCAGCTGTGTAAATCTAGTAAACTAGGGGCGAATTGTGCATTTTTAACTTTTTTAGTTAATGTTTAATGAATAGCTAGGTGGTTCCCAAACTGGGTACCTCAGGGCACTTGAAGGCAGGGCCGGTGCGAGGCAACGCATCGTTCCAGATGGGGGGGGCGCCTCACTGCTCACCCGCTCAGCATGGGGGGGGGGGATTCTGGGATGTGGTGGCTGCAGCCACAAGGGAGAGGGATAAGGCCACCTCCACAGGGGGGAGCTGTGGTCGTCGCTACAGGGGGGAGGGATCCACTGCTCCCGTCGAGTTGCTCTATGAGTGCAGGGGGATTTTAGACAATCCCCACCGCTCACCCGCTCTACTGCGGGGCTCACCTGGCTCCACCTGCTCCCAAGTACTGCCCTCCAGTGGCAGGCGCACCCAGGCAAATGCCTAAAGCTGGCTAGTGGTGGTGCTGACCCTGCTTGTAGAGGTGCCCTGGGTTGGTGTTTCAGGACCAATTTAAATTATTTATGTTTCATGCAGATTTAGACCTCATGGAGTCCTAAACAAGATAACTGTTTGGGGCCCTACTAGCTCAAACAATCCATTGCACTATATTTTTGCAGCAGATTGCAGCCGACATTGATAGAGTACCTTGGCGTGTGCGTAGTTTACCAATAACTGCTCACTGTGTGAACATCGATAGTGCATACAAATATAACAGGATATACAGGTCTTTTGGAAGTAGGCATAACACCTGTGTCACATGTAAAGTAAACCAACAGCCCACATACAGCGGATGAGACCATTTTGTGTGTCCAAACATTTTTTTATCCTATCAAAGAACATCAAATGGACTTTGGAAGTGTGGGCAAGTGCATGTGATTTTATGAGGTCGAGTGGTAGTTTCTCATTTGGGAAAAGTTTGGGTGGCCAGGGTATCTTTATGGCCAGGGTATCTTTATGGGCCCCTTGCGACCTGCTGGGTAACTGAACCAGAAGATGGCATATAAACAAAATTTACTTAGTTTCAATTTTTCCCCCCAGAATTTCTCAAAAATAAACTCTTGGCTTAGGAAATAGAAATAGTTCATCATAGACATTTTGCCACTGTCAGCTCTGTGGATTTTGTTGAACAATTTGCAGTACATAATCTCCTTTGTTTTTGTTTTTTGTCCCCTATTTCTTTCATTTCTCTGCAGGCGCTGAGAGTGCTAGTGACATTGCCCTGTACTCAGGCCTGGGAGCTGCCGTCATTGCTGTGGCAGTGCTGGTGGTAGGGATTACGTTGTACAGACGGAGCCAGAGCGAGTATGGTGTGGATGTTATTGATTCGTCTGCCCTGACAGGAGGCTTTCAGACTTTCAATTTCAAAACTGTGCGACAAGGTTAGTCTACTGTGACATTGTTCTCCTGTGCCCCCAATGAACATAGGGTCTAAGTTAAAACCGGAGGGGGGCTTAAACAGGGGGGGTGGGGGGTTGATAGCTTTCACCAGGGACATGGGGCTGCTCAAGTCAACACATTTTCAAAAGAAAATGACAGACTTTTGCACAGTGTGGTGATCAAGAGTTTCTTCAAGTCTACTTCAAATCTTTTACTGTATGTACAGTATGGTGAGCAGATTGTGGGCCAGATGCACTAAGCTTTGAAAGTGATAAAACAGTCTGACATTCTTCAAACACAGTTTGTGACATGACAGGTAGGAGCTGATTGGCTGATTGTTTTTCATTCTCCATTGTATCACTTTTGCAGCTTAGAGCATCTGTCTCTGTGTCTATTAAGCAGCCCGATTCTAGAGTATAGTAAAGACACCAAGCATCTTCTGTCCTGTAAGAAAAGCTTACGGTTACTGTATACAGCCTCTGCATAGTGTAGAGGGGGGGTTACAGTATATCACCATAGGACTTTAGTTTATTATCTTATACATGTCATTCTGCAACATTTAACAAATATTTTAAATGTACAGAATTGCTCAGGTTTCCTTTGCATTGGGGGCAGTGCATTGTGGGTCTGATTAAAGTAAAACTATAAAGCAAGCAACCAGGCAAAACCAAATTGCACACGCAGAGTGAGATCTAGATTTGGTTGAGGTATGTTAAAAATGAAATGCAAATTGCAGTGTAAAAATCAAGTTGTTCCGTATTTATGGGTTATGTGAAAAAACAGTCAGTATTTACGCAGCACAGAGATAGGCCCTTTTTCAGATCTGATCGCAGTACAGATTTGTTCTCAAAATGGGCAAAACCATGTGCACTGCAGGTGGGGCAGATTTAAGATGTGCAGAGAGAGTTACATTTGGGTGGGGTGTGTTGAAACTGAAATCTAAATTGCATTGTAAAAATAAAGCAGCCAGTATTTACCCTGCACAGCAACAAAATAACTCAAACAAATCTAACTCTCTCTATACATGTTACATCTGCCCCGCCTGCAGTGCACATGGTTTTGCCCATTTTAAGAACAAATTTGTACTGCGATCAGATCTGAATAAGGGCCATAATATGAACCATCAAACGCTAAGGTGAAAATTTACTAAAGCCTCTACCCATAGCAACCAATCAGATTCTATCATTTTTCTATTGCATCCTAGAAAACTATAGACATAATCTGATTGGTTGCTTTGGGCAAAATCACCTCGATTTATTTTTAGAAGCATTTGAAAAGGTACCCTTAAATCTCTCTGCACATGTTACATCTACAGTGCAGTGGCAAACGCAGGATTTTTAGAGGGGGTTTCCATTTGTAGCATTGCGCTAAGTATGGGATTCGGAGGGAGTTGTACCCTGAAAAATGGTCTTTTTATACAATATATATATATATATATATATATATATAAAGAGAGAGAGAGAGAGAGAGAGAATACAAAATTAAAGTATTAATATTAACAGTATAGATGGTCTATAGTATAGGCTGTCTCACACATTTAAAGTGGACAGGAAAAGGTTAAACATATAATAAATAAATATACAAACAAATAAATACACAAACATAGTAGAACCAATACTGCATTTTCTAAGCTCACAATCTCCCACTTCATGGTTAGGCTCCTGTCTCTCCTCCTGCAGCTGCTCTCTGGCCCACTGTGATGTTTGAGGGCTCAGATCCACACATACAATAAATGTGGTAGAAGACGCTGTTACACTAGGAATGTGCAGCAGCTCTGTTTGTCCCTTACACTGCATGATATGGGAGCAGCTGTATTGATCATATCATATACCAGTGCTATTGTTGCCATAATTTAAGACACTTGCCAAGAGGAGGGGGTTTTCTGGGTAACCAGACCCCCCCCCCCCCCCCCCCCCGTGCGTATGCCTATGCAGTGCCACATGTTTTTGCCCAGCTGTTTGCTTTCTTGCTTTACTCAGAAAAATGAATTAGGCCCTATAGCGGTACAGACTTTTTTTGTACACATACTGTAGCTAATACTTTAGTTAGTCACAAGAAAGGAACTGGAATGGAACTGCACCTTTCACTCATTAGTTAATGCAAATATGCAGAGGATTAGGGGTCTTTGTGCAGAATAATGTATGTGCATATGTTTTATTCAGTGTTCTAGATACATGAAGTGGAAAGAACTTTTCCTTATAGCTTAAATAGGGTATATTATCCCTTTAAGCAAAGTAGATGCAATTAATTCAGCGAGTCATAGATTACACCAGGCTGTAAATGTTCTAAACTTGTTTTTGCTGTTTACACAAAAAGTTAATTATTCAGCAAATATTATAGTCTGCTTTTTATACACATCTCTGTATCCTCTCCTAACTGGTAGGTCAGGTTTACTGTTGCTATTTAATGATACTGAAAATGCTTACTACTGCTGTGTAAGGAAAATATGTATTTTATGTATGAAATGCCCTCTAACCTGTGCTAACCTGTACACTATGTTGACAATTTCATCTCCTTCACAATTTGTTTTTTATTTCTTTTCACAGAAATGGGTAGGTCTACTTCACCTTCTAAAAGGGTTAGTTGGGGGAGTTGTCTGTGTCAACTGTGCCATCATGCCTTAAGAGTACTGCTATGATCCCATTGCCTTAGATAACTAGCCCAAAGGGGTTGAATGACTAACGTCCTGTGGCACTTACGCCGATAATTATGAAAACTTTTGAGCTGCTGGTCTTGGCGCATTTGAAGGACAGTCTTTCCCCCTTGTTGGATACATATCAGTTTGCGTACCGTAAGAATAGGAGCACGGAGGATGCTATCTCCTTGTTGCTACATTCGGTGTTGTCTCATTTAGCCAAAAACAATACATATGCTAGATTATTGTTTGTGGACTTTAGTTCAGCATTCAATACGGTGATTCCGGCTAGGTTGGTTATCAAACTATCTGAGCTGGGAATTAATAGTTTTATGTGCAACTGGATTGCAGATTTTTTGACTAACAGACCGCAGGTTGTTAGATCAAGATCCAATAGTTCTACAGCCATTATACTAAATACACTGGTGCCGCAGGGCTGTGTGCTAAGTCCTTTTCTGTATTCTGTTTTTACTTGTGATTGCAAACCAGTTCATCCATCCAATACTATTATTACGTTTGTGGATGACACGACACTAATAGGTCTCATTAGCAATAATGATGAAACAGCTTATAGGGAGGAGATACGATCTCTTGCTGCTTGGTGTGGTGACAATAATCTGTTACTTAATATTAGTAAAACAAAGGAGATCATTGTTGACTTCAGGAAGAAGAAAAGCAAGCAGGTTGTTCCTATCCAGATAAATGGGATGGAGGTAGAAAGGGTCCTGAGTTTGAAGTTTTTAGGTACCTACATTTCAGAGGACCTTGCTTGGTCAGTTAACACCAAGGGTTTAGTGAAAAAGGCCCATCAAAGCCTGTTTTTTAAAAGGGTGCTAATAAGACATTGTTTGTCATCAATTATATTGATGAATTTTTACTGCTGTATGATAGAGAGTATCCTTACCAACTGTGTTACAGTTTGGTATGGGAATTGTACAATACAGGAGCGTAAGATGCTGCAGAGAGTAGTTGAAACGGCAGAGTGCATTGTAGGGAGCAAACTTCCATCAGTGGAAGCTATCCAGCGGAAACGCTTTATGCGCCGTGCACATAATATTGTAAGGGATCTGACGCATCCAGCGCAGGGTTTATTTACACTTTTACCATCCGGCAAGCATTTTAGATGTTTTAGAAACAGGACTAGCAGATTGAGGAATAGTTATTTTCCTTCAGCTGTTTTAGCATTAAATCCTGGTCAGTGATTATTGTAACAGGTTTTTTTTATGTACTGTAATAGTTTTTATGTATTGTGTTTGTTGATGTATACTGGATTACGGACAGATGTTAAAACTTAATTTTGATGTCCTGTCATGGGGCAATGACAATAAATGAATCTGAATCAACCAATCGGTTCTAGCTACCATTTATCTAGTACTTTCTAGAAGTGTTGTCTCCTGTAGTATCACAATAGGAAACTCCATTGTAGCAGTCAAATCTGCATTGCATTGTGGGAATTAGATGATGGCATAGACACGCGCTCAGCAGGGTCATTACTAGCAGTGTGCAAGTGGTTGCTCTGTACAGAACACAGTGCTCTATGGGTAGCACTGTTGCTTCCCTACAGTTTATGCATGTGGCTAGCACTGTGCCTAAAACATCACTTTGCAGCCACCACAGTGTCTATGCGGCATACCTTTGGATGCTCCAGTTACCAGCACACAATGGCAGGGGCATCAAGAGCTGAATGGGTATTGTCCTTCTCATTAATTTGGGGTTGAGATCAGGGGCGGATTGGGAGGTCAAACCAGCCCGGGAAATTTATGGAAGCAGCCCTGGAGGCGGGGTCTGCAAAGGGGGTGGAGTCTGTCAAGAGAGGGAGCATCCCTACTAATAGAATCTGATCCAGAGTTGCATGCAATTGCGGCCTTTCTTGTATTTTTAGATGCAGTTGTATATGCAACTTTATGCTGTTACACTGCCATCGTCGGATGCATTATTGAAACTTTCACCAGCCCTATCCTAGGCGCAGATCATCCGTCTCAGTATGGCCTCCAAAGCGAGCAAATCAGCTTCTCTGTAAGCAACCATATTCAGAAACTCACCCATACTGTATTACTCCAATAAAATGCCCATACTGTAACGCCAAGGAAAGCATAACACATTTATAATACACTTGTTGGTGCTTGCGCCTCAGAAGCTCTGTACGATCACCATTACATTGGCCCCCAAAGAAATAAATAAAAAGCATTGATCCCACAGGAAAAAAACTTGATCCCCAACAGGTAACAAACATACAGAAATCAATACACATTGGTGGCCACAAAAGGGGAAAACACACACCCACAGGAACAAAATAAAAACACATTGGGCTCAAAAATAGCAAAAAATGGGGTGGTAAGTATATGTCACTAGGTTGGCAGTACTGTTTATAGAAGGCTGTGGGGTTGCATGGACCGTATATGTACCTGAGGGCAAGGGTATGTTCAGTAGTGTATTTCCCTGGGGCTGGGGCAGGGATACTGTATATCTAGGAAGGGGGGGTATATTTTGGAGGCCGGGGCTAGATTGGATGGCGGCTATGTGCCAGGGTGCTGTATGGTAAGGCCTGGAGGAAAGCAGGGGGCAGGCTGGAGTAGTGGCAGTGCAGATAAGGGCACAGGCTGAAAGTGGTATTGGTGAGCAGGAAGCAGGCAGGTAGAGGAAGTGCGGATAAGGGGACAGGCTGGGAGTAGTAGTGTGGGAAGCAGGAGACCGTCTGGAGTAGTGGGAGGGGAGAAGTAATATGCTGTGAGGGTGTATAGTTAGAGTTAGGCTGGTCCGGTGCCCTCCATGTAGTGTCCTCTATAGTAGTAGCACACCCCACATATCCATATATTCCGGCGGCACTCGGCAAATAACACGCATGGACAGACGCCGATAGACGCCAAAGTTTCAATACTTTATTGTATTTTCGTCAGGGCAGCAATACAAATGTACAAACTCACCATTCTTGTAGTGCTCCCCGGAGGCCCGTTTCTGGCGCCGGGAGGAGGTTTGGTGAAGGGGAGCACTACAAGAATGGTGAGTTTGTACATTTGTATTGCTGCCCTGACGAAAATACAATAAAGTATTGAAACTTTGGCGTCTATCGGCATCTGTCCATGCGTGTTATTTACCGAGTGCCGCCGAATACATGGATATATATATAGATATATATATATATAGATATATATAATCAATAGATGGTGGGTGCCTTGTCCAAAATCCTGGTTTATATATATATATATATATATATATATATATATATATATATATATATATATATATATATACAGGCTTGGGACCGGCACTCCTAGATCTACTCATCTATAGCTGCGGGTGCCCTCCCAGGGTAATCATAGACAGTTCTGGATAGAGGTGCGGCTGTACACAGGTTTGGTCAAGCAATGTTTCAATGTCTTTATCATGAAATTTTTATCAGGCAACAAGAACACTAGCAAATAGACATACCTTTATACACCCGTGTTGAGACGCCGCCATCTGCGTCCCGGATCCCCAGGGCGCATGAGGACTGACGTCATCATTCAGCATCACGGCATCTGACGCTGCGTGCCACCATCACCATAACAACTATACAACAATCAAAACAATTGCCATAAGCAAAAAACATCTAAAACCAGCTTAATTGTCACCTCTAATTAGTAGCGCTATCAAACTACCATATAAATATGTAAATATCCGTGTCCAATATGACACAATCACATTATGTATACCAATGCACATGCTGTCCCCACTCATATGGGTGCTATAGGAGATTATCAGACATGAATTACCTAAAAGGATAAATTATTTCTGAGTCATGCCAGCGATTCTCATTCAAACCTTTGGGGGAAATAGTCTCCAAACGGTGACTCCATCGCGTCTTGCACTGTAATAGTTTGAGACCACGATTACCCCCTCTCATATTGGCTGGCACATGATCTATCATGCGGTACTTTAAGGACGGTAATGTATGTCGTATAGTGACATAATGCTTAGGGACAGGGAGCTTATTTTTACCACCAGCTAGGGCTATATATTTAATATAATTTTAAAAGCAATTTAACAGGCTTAAGTAAAACCACACAAAATAAATGTAGGACAACATATAAAGTAAAAATCGGAGCCGGACAAGACCCCAGAGCGCTGGACCGGACATCAAACTCTGCATTCTGGAGCTTGTAGTGTCTGGTCCGGACCATACAGGAAGGCTTTATTCTCTCTTTCCTCCTCTCCCTGGTGACAGGTGTCACATGCAGGACAGGACACCCCCGGACCGGACATTACAAACTCCGGAATTACAGAAATTGATTAATGGCGTTCTAAGGTCCTGCCTGGTTCTGGTTTTTACCCATAACCCAATATATATATATATATATATATATATATATATATATTCTGCCCAGGGCCGCCGAGAGGGAGGGGGGGAGGGTACATTTTACCTGGGCCCGGGCCTATCAGGGGGGCCCGGGCCAGGGGACACAAAGACACACTTTAAAAAAAAAAAAAAAACTTTTTTAAAGGCAGCGGTTTAGCGGGGGTGCGGGTCAGCAGCGGCAGCCTGTGTCACTCTCACTGTGTGCAGATCTGCAGTCTGCAGACAGTGACAGAGGCCGGCATCCAGCTGCGGAGCGTCTGCAGAGAAACTGAGTCTGCTGCAGAGCACAGCTCTTGAGACGCGAGAGGGGAAGGTCAGAAGGTCAGGTCACGTGCAAGGACGCGCGGCATGTGACAGGGGAAGATGAAGTGCAGGCTGGAGCCAGAGGAGCTCCTGAAACTGGCTGCCTCCGAGTCATGCCCTGTAAGTACATATTTTTCTGCCCTGCCTCTTAATACTTAATTATTCTCCATATCTATCTATCTATCTATCTATCTATCTATCTATCTATCTATCTATCTCTATAGATCTATCTATCTATATCTATCTTTCTATCTATCTCTATAGATCTATCTATCTATAGATCTATCTATCTATAGATCTATCTATCTATCTATCTCTATAGATCAGGGGTGGGGAACCACCGGCCCACGGGCCGGATACGGCCCCCGCACCCAGTATGTCCGGCCCGCCCACCTATATTACTTTTTAAACAGCCACCCACCCGGCTATATTACCGATTAATCAGCCGCCCGCCCGCCTATATTACTGAAGTATCAGCCGCCCGCCCGCCTATATTACATACCAGCCGCCGGGGATGGCTGCTGCTGCTGCCGCCAGGGAGATGTACATAAGACGCGCCCGCCAATCACTGCTGGCGCATCACCTCCACAGCCACTGTGATTGGTGGGCGCGTCTTCTGCACATCTCCCTGGCGGCAGCAGCCATCCCCGGCGGCTGGTATGTAATATAGGCGGGCGGGTGGCTGATACATCAGTAATATAGGCGGGCGGCTGATTAATCGGTAATATAGCCGGGGAGATGTGCATAAGACGCACCGGCCAATCACAGTGGCTGTGGAGGTGTGTCGCCGGCAGTGATTTGCGGGCTTGATGCGGGCGGTAGGGAGGGGGACTCGCGAGGTTTGGGATGTGCCCGCCATGCATTGCACTGCATGGGCGGGAGCATCGGAGGTCAGAGTACAGCAGCCGCAGCAGCAGCAGCCATCACGCTGTGCTGCCGCAGCTAAATCAGTGTAAACTTGTAAAGGTAAATGCTGCTTTTCTCACCCTCCCTTCCCCTGTGACTGACAGATCCAGGGGTTGTCATTTACCCCTGGATTCACCCCCAAACAGGTTAATGTGATTATGTCTGATTATCGTAATCAGACATAATCACATTAACCTGTTTGGGGGTGACACCCCCCCCCCCCCCCCTTCCTCCACATTGTCACTTTTTATGGTGTGTCTGCCCACATGTATATGTCGCTGTCCGTGTGTATATGTCGCTGCCTGTGTGTATAATGCCCACATGTATATGCCGCTGCCCTGTGTATAATGCCCACATGTATATGCCGCTGCCCTGTGTATAATGCCCACATGTATATGCCGCTGCCCTGTGTATAATGCCCACATGTATATGCCGCTGCCCTGTGTAAAATGCCCACATGTATATGCTGATGCCCGTGTGTATAATGCCCACATGTATATGCCGCTGCCAGTGTGTATAATTCCCACATGTATATGCCGCTGCCAGTGTGTATATTGCCCACATGTATATGCCGCTGCCCTGTGTATAATGCCCACATGTATATGCCGCTACCCTGTGTATAATGCCCACATGTATATGTCGCTGCCAGTGTGTATAATGCCCACATGTATATGCCGCTGCCCTGTGTATAATGCCCACATGTATATGCCGCTGCCCTGTGTATAATGCCCACATGTATATGCCACTGCCAGTGTGTATAATGCCCACATGTATATGCCGCTGCCCTGTGTATAATGCCCACATGTATATGCCGCTGCCCTGTGTATAATGCCCACGCGTATATGCCGATAATTGATAATTTTTATATGGCCCCCGAAGGGTTTTCAAATTTTCCAAATGGCCCTCGGTAGAAAAAAGGTTCATACTTTTTGTACTGTACTTTTGTACTGTACTATGTGATGCGCGGGAGTGCGCATCGCATAGTTCTAAACGGACGGCAGAAGAACGGAGCGTCTATGGGCTCCTTAACTCTGAACGGTCTTCTCCAAAGCATAAATATACACACAAAAAGACATTCACTTTCCCATATAAATACCCCCACTGTAGTCACCGCTGGGCGCCCGGATCCATCCTCCCAAAAGTGCTCGGCACCTTACTTCCCACTTATCCTGGAGCAGGATAAGTGGAACGCACGTGAGTGTGCCCTGACTTCCTACCGGAAGCCGGGCGCCCGGCGGGGATGGAGAGATGGGTCTACAGTGGAGGTATTTATATGGGTAAGTGAATGTCTTTTTGTGTGTATATTTATGCTGCCATGCTCCTGGGAGTGGGTTCTTCTCATGTGCTAAACACGCCCTTAACATGCCGTGTCACCCCCATGGGGGCCCCTGGAAGTTGATGTACCGGGGCCCAGGATTTTTCTTGGCAGCCCTGCCTGGGAGTGGGTTCTTCTCATGTGCTAAACACGCCCTTAACATGCCGTGTCACCCCCATGGGGGCCCCTGGAAGTTGATGTACCGGGGCCCAGGATTTTTCTTGGCAGCCCTGATTCTGCCCCACGAACAATCACACGTGCTAGCCACAGAGATAGAGGCAGCATTGTTACTACGCTTTGTGCTGCCAGTGCCGCTGCCCAGGTGCGGCAACCAGCAGATGCAGACTCAGAATATCAGCGCAGGGAGAGCGCTGAGTGGCTAGAGCCGGCTCTGCTCAGGAGTCAAGCAGCCACAGTTAGGGGGTGACAGGCAGCCCCGGGTGGGAGATTGGGGGGTGAGAGGGGGGGAGATATGGAGGGGGGGAGGGTATGGGTGAACAGATACCAGCTTAATGTGCAGCATGAGCAGGGAGGGGGAAAGTATGCTATAATGTGTGGCTCTGGTTAAAAAAGAAAATTGGAAACACACTTACACACCTCACTGTAGAAAACCAGGGTATGAAGGGTTAACCTTTCAGTGTTGACATTGTCCAGGACTCCAGCTCCGTGCATCAGCATGTAGACGGGGGAGGGCTTAGTAACGGAGTGCAGCGGAAGAGTGCCTTCAGAGCCTTCACGTATAAGAGAAGTAGGAACAGATCAGAAGAACATAGTTAGGGGATTATTGCAATGCCACTGCCAGCCTGTGCGGATGGAGATACAGGCTGAGCGTGCACTGTGCACAGAAACCCCAGGCTGTGACTGTGCTGCTGGGAGGGAGGGACAGGACATGAGCTGCTGGACGGAGGGGCTTCAGTCTGCCAGTGCTGCTGCCTGTCAGGTAGTATGACCGGCGCAATGGCAGAGTACGCAGCAGCGCACAGTAGCAGGGTAGAGAGCAGGGAGAGCGCATCTACAGCCTCCCTGCAGCGTATCCTCTGCCCAGACATGTCAAAACTCCGTCCTGCGCTGCCTGCTCTGCTAGGGAAGGGATTACTACTTGAGCACACCGGCCACACTAGAGCCGCGGGAGGAGCTGAGTGTTGTCGCGCATGCGCAACAGCTCTCCCGCGGCCATCTTGAAAGCTGTCAAATCTATACCCGGCCGCGGCCATTTTTGTTTTGGGCAGGACGCTGCGGCCGCGGTCGGGCAGTCCGCAGCCCAGCCAGGAAGGAGAGCGGCCGGTTTTGGTCTCTTATGGACCGGCCCACCGGGAAATGGCCCGGTTTCCCGGTGGGCCAATCCGCCCCTGGTTGAGATTAGGGAGAATAACCTCAAATTATACATACTGTAAATTTTCATAGTACTTTCCTACACTAGGGGGCACTGTTATATAGATTATATAGATTTAAGATACAAGGTGACCAGTATTTTCCCAGGATTAAGAAGGAAAGACTCTACTGTTGACATATTTACCAATGAAAAACACATGTCTGTCTGGTTTGGTCTCATATAACCAGACTTTGGCCTTTGAGAAATACATCTGTCATAAACAATACATCTTAAATCAGTTTATAATGACAGATATTTTCATCACTCCTGATACACTACTTCACAGGAGAAGGGTGGGATGTGAAAGAGCCCCCTCATTCCCCAGAAACATTGGTTGTACTGCTACTTACAGTACCTCCATTCCAGTGGCGGCTACAGATTTGGGGAAGCAGAACAGTTCAAAATTCTACTAGGGGTACCACAATAAATACAATTCGAAACTGGCATTGGCAGTGGGTGTGGTTCCCCTATTTGAATTTAGAACTGTGCTGCAGCACCCCTCTAGAGCCACCACTCCCTATAAATTGAGTAAAGTATTACTGAGACATACTGTACATGTTGCATTCTGCTATTTCTCTGCTAGGCAAACAGTCCAGGAAGTTATAAGGGGTTATGTTCTAGGTTTAAGTCTAACTTTAATGAAAGTGGTGGTTCCATAGAGAGAGAATGTGGTGGCACATTAAATGTAATTTACACTTTTATATAGTGCATCTGTCTGGATTTTTTCATCTACCCAAGAGCGCAGCATGAACAGTGATATCTGATGCCTCAGATGTAACTATAGTTATGTCATTTTGCAGCTTGTTAATATCGTTGAAAAATACAATACATATGTTGTGGAACTATTTCCACTTATTAAAATAAGGGTTCTGACGGTTTTGTTTGATCATTCCGACTTTATCAGCGTATTTGGAATACATTTATTTTGACGATAATCCCATTAGCTCACATTCACCCTGTGTGTTTGCAAAATGGGTTGACACGCTTTAAACTAGGATATCACCTCTATTTTTTGCTGAAATTGCAGAGTTAGGAAAATATAATAAGGTCTGTATAAGGAGCAATATATTTGCATGGTGTCTTTTTTTCTGTTTTGGTAAATTATAAATAGAGTTAACATTTAGTACAGTACTAAAAATAAAATTTGCGAATGCAGAACGAAGATTTTTTGCAAACTCTCCCAAAAATGTCAAAAGTAGCGATCCAAATAATATTATGGGAAATTCTAGAACTATTACTGAAAACTTTTTATAGCAAAAACAGCTTTTAAAGCCTTTGGTTGCCAAAATATTTTTTTTTACATTTATTGTTTACTATTCAGTGCTTTATTACAGGCGCTAGATCTGTTTGGTGTTCAGGTAGTAGATTATATACTGTAATTATCCGTTTTCATATACATTTTTATATAAAAGTGATTAAGTTTTATTAGAGCAATGTAGGTGATAAAAAAATACATTTATTATGGTTATCTATTTCATTACAACTTCAAAGCCTCCGGCACCCCCCCAACCCCCACCGACAACCTTGACATAGCCTCAAGGGTACAGGCTGTAAGGATTTTTATTTTAAAGCAGCATTAAAGTCTTCGAATCCTTGAGTTAAAGTTGGCCGGTCACGGTATTAACAATGGTGAAGAAGGTTAAAACGTAAATCACAAAAGGAAGATACATTAAATGTTGTCGAAGTTGGGGAAAAAAATTGTCCACTCACCTTTTATCTATCATTATATAGAATGTACTTAATAAATGATAACTCAAGTTTCATTAGGGACTGTGTGCCATCCCTCCACTTGGCCTTTTTTAGAAGGTTTGATAAATAGAAACATACAATTTGACAGAAGATAAGAAGCACGTGGCTCACCTAGTCTGACCTAAACACATGAACAGTACATGTGCAAGCGCACACACTTGGGTTAATGTTTTTTTTTTCAGTGGCGGTTTTTACCTATGGGCTGCAGGACTGAAGTGCCCCCCCCCCCCCAGGTTAAGTCCTGGCTTCACTGTGACTAACAGAGACCTCCTATCTGTCCAACCTGCCAGTCACTCAAGGCAGTCTCATTGGGAGATATTCTCTCCCTCCGGGATGCCGCTCTATGCGCAGCAGCCCCAAAAATGGACAATACTGCGCATGTGCTTAATATGCCTCCGGGGCTGCTGCAAAAGAAGCCCATACAGGCTGGGGCCAGCGCATGCACAGTATGTAAGAAGGGATGTGTTACAGGGGTCCGACAGTCGGGATCTCGACAGTCATTAGCCCGATGTCGGGATCCCGACTGTCCGGACTCAGACAGCATGGTGAGCACACCTAAGCCCCTTGCGAGCACGGTGGCTCGCTACACTCGCCACCTATTCTATTCTCCCTCTATGGGGGTCGTGGACCCCCATGAGGGAAAATAGCAGGTGGCCGTCGGGAACCCGGCTGTCGGTGTTTTGACAGTCGGGATCCCGACGTCGGATAAATTCCTGTCGGGACCCCCGTCCGGCACCCTGTAAGAATCTACTGAGCATGCACTGGCCCTGTGCAGGGACCGGGATTCACTTGTGGTGGCGGCAGCTGCAGGGAGCACAGCAGCGGTGGCAGCGGAGAGGGGGCCCGCAACGTGGCAGTCCCCTTCTCCACAGAGGTAAGAGCCGCTGCTGGTTTTTATTGTTTTGTTAGTCAATTAACCTACCGTTATCCAAGCAAGCACAGGGAGAATATACTATCTGCATACAGTTAGGGCCAGATTAAGGGATCGAACTCATGACCTCAGTGATGCAAGGCAGTAATGGTAACCATTAACCATAAATGCAAGTTTATGCATCTTGGGAGACATAACCAGTGTGCTAGTTATAAACTGAGCAGGTGACATTGGGTATATCAGGCCTGGAAAAGGATCTAGGAGTCCAAATTGACAACAAATTGGGATGTAGTGCTCAGTGTCATGTAGCAACAAATAAGGCCAACAGGATACTAGCCTGTATTAGAAGGGGTTTGGAGACTAGAGACTTAAATGTAAGTATGCCTTTATACAAAGCATTGGTTAGACCACATCTAGAATACGGAGTACAATTCTGGGCCCCCGCACTACAAAAAGGACATCATAGAACTGGAAAAAATCCAAAGAAAAACAACAAAGATAATAAAGGGAATGGAGAATTTAATCTATGAAGAAATATTGAACAAATTGAGATTATTTACACTAGAAAAGAGACGTTTATGGAGAGACATGCTTAACATGTACAAATATATCAGGTGCCAATATAAGGAACTGTCAGGCACCCTTTTGGATTTGAGGTTGGAATTTAGGACACGTGGGCATGAGTTTTAACAGAAGATTTTGTACCCTTAGTAGAAAAAACTGTTTTACCGTCAGGGCAGTTAAACCTTCCTGGGGAGGTGGTGTCGGCAGACACAATAAATACATTCAAAATAAGTTTGGACAAACACCTATTGGGTAAAAACATCCAGGGGTACATAATCTGTCTATAATTACATCAGAATACACAACGTATATAAGGGGATGTAGCAAATAGATCGTACACTCTAACGAAGGTTGAACTCGATAGACGCACGTCTTTATTCGGCCGTAACTACTATGTTACTATTTATTAGAGATGTGCAGGTTCTAATTTACTCTGATTTCAAAACAAGATCTTATTGGCTATCCCAAATGACAGCTGATAGCCAATAAGATTCTGATTTTAAATCAGAGTAAATCAGAACCTGCACATCTCTACTATTTTTATCCACAGCATTCAACATCTACAGTATAAGAGCCATAAAAAAACACCACTTTTGAAGTTATGTTGGGAATACAAGACCGCTTCTGGTATATGTCAAAACTATAATAACTTTTTAAAACAAAAGAGTACAACACTGTCACAAAACTACCAGCTTGAAGATGTTGGATATTGAGTAAACGATTGTAAAGAAATAGATTGTATATGTATTTGTGTGACTCACAATATGTAATAAAGTGCAGCTAGGAAGATCATCCATTTAGTGTAGCATATGAAATATTTTATGATGTTTACTTTGAACACTGCTAATTCAAATGCACTTTACTAGTCAGTTTCTAGGTGTAATGTTGCTATCCTAAATTCAACCCCAGATATTCAAGAAAAGGTAACGGCCCTACTTTTCTTCCCATACCAGCTGTTTTCTGGCTTGCTATGCAAGAGAATTATGCATAGGGTGAAAAACACCACTTAAGGTTAAGGAACAGTTCTCGCTCATTAAGTGAAGAGTCTTGTTACATAGTGTTCTTTAGCATTGGGTAAGAATAAATAAAATATTATGCTTCAAGAAGCCTTGAGGCGAAGGCTAGAAATGAAAATACAGGCATTTTTTTTTTATTTTAGAACCGGCAACTTGAGCGTTCCCAGGAGAAGAGTCCTGTGACTATTTTACATAGTGAATCTAGAACACTTTAAACATTGTTGAGGCTTCTGACACTTTGGCCCATTTGAGTCCTGTATTTATTTCACAAGTTTCATTTTTGGGGTGAAAAAGTAAGTTCCAAGCAGAGATAATCAAGTACAATCAGCATTTTATATTTGCATCCATTAACAATAGGGATCAACGTGGCTTCTTGCTAATGTGAATACAGCTCACGTGCACATCAGATGTGCTTGACAACACCCATTTGTTAGATGCCTTAGATAACTTTGCAACGGCATGAGAGAAATATTACAGTATACCGCGCCTGGACAGAAAATACAATCTAATAGATTAAAGCTTGAGTTGATCTGATTGAGCACAATGGGAAATCTAGTTCAGTTAATGGCCCTCGCGGCCATGGCTCAGGTCACTTAGCAAGATGGGTTGGTAGCCAGTGTCGGCGCCTCTGCATTGGTGAGACAGCACCTACTGTATAATACTGCATTCAGCTCTGGGGGCCTGGCCATGAATCCAGAATTATATAACTAAACTAGGAATGTTTCAAGAAGGCCTTGTAAATTGCTGTCCAATATTTGCAACAAGACTTACCTGAAAAGGTTAAAGGACCACAGTATGCAAATCTCAGAGTAGAGAAAACAACGATGCAATATCATGGAAGTTTACAGATATATATATATATATATTTATATATATATATATATATATATATATATATATATATATTATATATATATATATATATATTTAAATGACCTGTACTAGAGGCACAGATATGTATTAGAACGTGGAACAGCTGAAAGTATAGTAAATAAGTGGAATGCAGGGGCAAATTCAGGATTTTTCTTTGGATTTTCCCCCCAAAAATATATAACTTAACCCTGCCCCCTCACGGCAAAATGAGGCAATTCACTGGTCAGCCAGAAGGGATGGGACCTAAAGAACACAATCCTAATAGAATCTTGTCAGATTGGATCTGCCCCCTCCCCATTGAAACGCGAATCACAGGAGCTTAGTAATATCCTGCTTGTTTCTCACTGCTGTCTGGGGGGTTTCTGCGTACTCAACAAACCCCCCCCCCCCCCCCCACACACACACACACACACACACACCTGTGTGCGCTACTAGAACAGACTATTAACAGAACCAACAGATGCTAACAGAAATCTAACATACTTAAAATGTAGGTAGCACTACTGTGTGCAGATGGTATTTCTCCAGAGGAATTTGGCTGTAAGTGTTTGCACAAAACACTTCAGCCACTACACAGAGTAAAATGTAGTGACACTATTGGTGTCATTGTGTAATTTACTGACTGCAAATTATGCAAATTGAGGAATTTGGAAATTCTAAATCAGAAGTAGCTAAAATTGAAACCTCAATCCAGGACATTGCAACTCTGCAAAACAGGTTTAAGAAAGAAGAAAAGGATTTGCACGATGGATACACACCAGTAGGAATAATTTTATTTTTTAAAACGTAACCTTTATTGGTTTAATGTATAAAACATAGAGGGGACCTTGGTGTCTTTGTTCTTTATAGTTATATAGAACTGCAGGTCTCGACCCACTCCGCAACTCCCAACTCTGCAAAACAGCCTGTTCTTATGCAAAATAAGCTGTGCAAAGTCACTCATCTCTACAGTGGAAAGGTGAAGGGCTCCTTATAGAACTATAAAAACAATAAAGAATAGCACAATACACAGTTAAAGCCAGAGACATTCTGCCCAAGAACTTACACAACATTAACCAGTCGTTTCTGTGACAATGGAGCACGTGGGCGTGGTATGAAAATTCAACATTAACGTGCATATTAGGTCGACATCAATAATGTTGTCATGATTAAACTGTCGATATATTCATTATGTTGACATTTAATGTGTTGATTCTGGAACGTCAACATCATATTTTTTTTCTTGTTTTAGCCTAACACTGAACCAAACCATAACTCTAAAATTGAGCAAAAACCATACGGTGTTGACACGTTAAATGTTGACATTCTGAACATGGGAACATTTTATCCATGTTAAGTTTGAATATCAACATATTGGTTGTTGACCAAAAGTAAATGTTGATATTCTCACTGTCAACATTTAAGGTTTATTACTGAGATGGGAGTTCTACTTCAGATAGGATGTTGCTTTGGACAACCAATCAGATTCTATTATCTTCTAGCAGGTGCTATATAACTAAGAAGCAGATTCTGGTTGGTTTCCTATAGCAACATCCCATCAGTTCATGTTTTCCAGGTCTCCACACAGAATCACAAGTGAAGTAATTAGCCCCAACTGTGGATCTTTTAACATGTGTCAGTGAATAATAAATGCACCTGTGCACCTGCAGGGTGACCTGTAAAATGTGAACTTTTTTTTTTGGGGGGGGGGGGGGGTCCTGACGATCGAGGACCACTGCCTTAGAACCTTCTGACTGATTTGATCTACGCATAACTTTGCCATTCTGAAGTTTATATAAAATATAGACAGACGCACCATGATAGAGAAAACATGGCTTCTGTATAAGTGCACAGTAAAATGACATTAACTTGGAAACACATGAGTGAACAGTCTGTAATTCCCATAACACTTAGGTGGTTTCTGTCACATAGGATTTAATAGTATGTGATACACAGAAATTCCTTATGCTGGGGGATTTACAAATTTAAGAACTATGGGTCTTATTCTACTTCACTCTTTCTGACAAAATCCTTCTTAGATGGACAGCACCATGTGCACTGCAGGTGGGGCAGATGTTACTTGTGCAGAGAGAATTAGATTTGGGTGGGGTTTTACTTCAAAGTGAGATCTATATTGCAGTGTCAAAATAAAGCAGCCAGTATTTACCCTGCACAGAAACAAAATAACTCACCCAAATCTAATTCTCTCTGCACATTTTACATCTGCCCCCTGCAGTGCACATGGTTTTGTCCATCTAAGAAGGATTTTGTCAGAAAGAGTGAACTAGAATAAGGCCCTATACGCTTCATAAGCTCTTGTTGTTTCTAGATTTACAAATTTAATAAGGTTCTACTCTATGCTTGGAAACCCCACCTTTTTCCTTTGTATTGTTTAATGTTAGAGAAATTAGAGATTTTCTTTTTGTCTTTCAGGTAATTCCCTTTTATTGAACTCATCTCTTCAACCTGATTTAACAGTGAGCAGAACCTACAGTGGTCCGATTTGTTTCCAGGACCCAATGGACAAAGAGCTAATGACTGAGTCTTCAATATTTAACCCTCTAACAGACATTAAGGTCAAAGTGCAGAGTTCTTTTATGGTCTCGCTGGGTGTGACTGAGAGGCCGGAGTTCCATGGGAAGATGCTTTCAGGGACATTTCCACATGGGAATAACAGGTGCTTTGGTACCTTACATAGCCGGAATAAAACGCCCTACATTCAGAACCTGTCATCTATTTCATCCAAGCCAGAAATGAGAGTATGTGGGCTATTCGGCCATCAAGGGGGACGATTGGTGATGCCTAATACAGGTGTGTTTCTTTATTTATCATGCTTATACAAATATGCAGAATTTTGCTAGTAAACCAAATGGAATAGACTCAATATAGTCTTGCATTTTGCTTAGCAAGTGAAAAGATGGGCATGTTGTAAGTACAAAGTATATAGTACATACAGTGGCCGATCTTTTACACCTATTGTTTTTATAACGGAATACATATGGATGACCAGCGGTCACACTGCTAACACCAGGGTTCAGGTGCAGGGAATGCCGGCAGGGGTCCGGTAAGTATACTTACCTCCCCCTGCCCTCCCCTAACCCAGCCTAGCCCTACCCCCCCCTGTAGCCTAACTCTAACAATCCCTGCTAGTGTCTTATACTAACCTACCTACCCTGCTGCCTAAACCTAACCCTCCTGCCCTGCAGCCTAATAACCCCCCTCTTTCTAAGTGTCTAACCTTAGTCCTCCCTCCCAGCAGCCTAACCTTTCCCACCCCTGAACAGCCTAACTTTAAGTCCCCTGCTAGTGCCTAAAACTTAAACCTTAACACCCCCCCCCCCACACACACACACACACACACCACCACCACCCCACGGTCTAACCTTAATCTGCCTCACATTAGGCCTTATTCTGGTTCAAAACCATGTGCACTGTAGGTGGGGCAGATGTAAAATGTGCAGAGAGTTATTTTGTTTCTGTGCAGGGTAAATACTGACTGCTTTATTTCTACAGTGCAATATAGATCTCACTTTGAAGAAAAATCCCACCCAAATCTAATTCTCTCTGCACAAATTACATCTGCCCCACCTGCAGTGCACATGGTTTTGGCCACTTGAGAAGGAATTTGCCTCTAAGAGTGAACCAGAATTAGACCCATTGTAATGATTGGGATGCCAAGAGTTAGGAATCTAGCTTTGGTATCATCGTTGATGTTGGGATTCTGATGACGGTCTTGATGCCTGCGTTGGTATTCTGACTGCCAGCATCCTGTTCGCCAGGATCTTCACTGCATCCCATTATAGTAAAGGGCCTGATTTAGAGCTGGTCACAAAAACTGTCACCGATGTGATCCCGAAAGCAGCGGTTGTATGAAAAATGCAAAAGTTGCACCTGCACGAATTTGCATTGAGATGCCTAATGGCGGCATCTCAGATACACCGCCTGTGCATGAAGATGTAAGCTTCTGACGTACATCGGTCAATCATCAAGCTTCTGAGTAGCCCCCGAACCTACCCATAAACACCGGCTGAATGTCAATCACTTTGGGAATACATTCTCACCTACGTGCAATGGCAAGAAATCGCTACACATGGCATCTAATGAAACATCATTGTAAAACTGTAGTCACCAGGAGTTCCCAACGATATAGGCACTTTGTCATAATATGTAGGTTATTGTGACTTAAATAATACAAGTAGTCTGCTGAGCAAGTTGACAGATCTGGTGTGAACAGTGACACGTTACATAAATAAGTTAAGGTTTGTTAGGTGCAGCATCTAGTTTATCAGCCACAACGGTGAATAATTTACCAGCAATGTTACAGGGTTTGATTCTGGAAATAGACACAAATGTATAGAAATGAAGACATGAACATGTATATTGAGAGACACTTGTAATCTGGCTTTACTTGTGAGCAGACAACTATCAGGAATAAACCATTGCAGAACATAGAAATAATGTGCACCTGTTTACTCAAAACACAAAGGTTGTCCCATTAAGGTCCAATAGCCACTACAAAATGTGGAATGTGTAAAAACAAAAAAGAGAAATGAGAGATCACTGCAACCATCCAATAACCTGTAACTGTTCATTCACTGCACCAAAAGCTTTGGTTTATGCATGTGGGTAGTGCACGATGCACGTCATGGCACTAACCTGCATTTACACACGTATAGTCCAATCCACCCATTTGCTTCCATCACCAATAAAAATTTATTATATTCCTGCAGTCAACATGACCTTTATGTGTCAACGTTATATGGCTAGGATGTACTTAGAGACGACTTTAGCGCCTCCAAAAAAAGTCGCTCTAAGTCGGAATGACTGTTTTCCGGAACTCTTCCGGACTTTTCCTCTCTCCATTTGCAAATCTGATCTAACGGTATTTAGACTAGGAAGCATCCAATGAATTTTGACAGACTCGAATGCAATGTACAGTATATAGTTTAACAGTTGCAAGCCAGGAAAATTGGAGCTAGCAAGTCTCCAACTGTATAAATAGCTCTGTAAAGTCTGATATAATTACAGATGGTTTGTTTGGGGATTTTGAATTGGCCATTTTTAAATCAGCTTTAAAAATTCAAATGATGCTTCGGTTTGTCAAAATAGCTCATGTACTGTACATGTATTTTTTTCAGGTTTTTTTCCTGATAATTACATCTTATGTATATTGGGAGGCTAACTAGATGTACAATCATCTTTTGCTGATTAAAATGATATACAGTACAGCTTGCCTGTATTCTGCATACTATTGCATCTGTATCTTCATAAAAAAAAAAAAAAAATGTTCTGTTACAATGTTTCACAGCCAAACAGCATAACAGTGTTTGAAATGGTCATGCTTATTTACAGTATTACAAATGTGCTCTAATGTTGTACTTGTAAAGGGGCATACACACGGATGGATTTTGCGCTATTTTCTAAGCAATCTGACTAGAATACTTAGAAAGTAAGCATAGATCTCTTTGTGTGTATGCCCCAAGAGATTAATTATCTCTTGCTAACTAAGTCAGTGCTTGCAGTCAAAATTTAGTCAAATTGCTTTGCACTTTTTTACCAGCCGTTCGCACTGAAACTTGAACGTTATTGCATTGTCCGACTCTGTAGAATGTCCATTTTTTGCGTACACAAAATTGGACGAACATCGTCTCTCATAACATCCCGGCCCATGTTTGTAAACATGTATTGCCACAACTCCCAGGCTGTATCTATTGTATAGTATATTATAACGTTTTCTAACTACAGTAGGTTCCATTGTTTTTATTGATGACGTTTTAAAAAAAAGGGTCTACAAAGTGCACTTACGCATTGAATATGTTCAAGTACATTACATTAGCAAATAGAATGTAAAAGCATTTGGACTTTTCATTTCATTCCTGGCATAAATTACTTTATAGAAAATATTGCACTGACACAACAACATTGCAGGCGTTACCATATTGCATATATACACCATATTGCAGCAGCAGAATATTCCATTTTGCAAGGAAATCTTGTGACCCGATAGCCCTGTGACTTCATATGATATATCACTGTACATTTGCTATCCATACATCTTCCTATAACTCCTGTCCAGCGCCAAACCCTATCCCATTTATATGTACGCCTGGGAAAATATTACTGAATTTTACCTCTGTATGACAGAAAGGTCAGTATGACGATCTATTAATCCTACAGCACCCATATAATGAATATACATTGCCAGTTTTTCAGTCATGTTTTATGTCGGTTAGCTGGGTTTAATAATACTTCACGTAAATAATGAATTTTAACTAAAATACTGAAAAATAAAATAAAAATTTGACTTATTCAATACAAACTTTTTTCCTTTTTATTTTCTTTGAATTTGAGTGCAGGTAACACAAGAGGAAAATGGCGCTAAAGTGTATAAGTGCAGAGTACAATGTTTTGTGAGCATGAATATTGAAAGTCTGAAGAAGGCGGCCTCAATTAGTGGTTTATTTATTATACCACTAACAAAATAATAATTATTTTTTTGTTAACTCTGCTCATTGCCGTTATAGGATTTTTTTTTTCCTATACTGTTTATCAAACAATAGTTACCAGGGCAGCTTAGTGATGATCAGCTCCCAGTACACGCTGGTTAGAAACTAGGGTCATAATCAGGAGTGCTGATTCCTAAGTATAAAGCTGTGGTGGCAACATTGTTGCTGCCCCAGGGTACCTGCAGTGGCACCTTGCAGCATTGACAGCAGCCTGGCATGCCTTATCATGGCTCTATCTTCAGTGACGTTATCACGACATAGGTGGCAGACAGTGGAGCAAAACCAATCTGCATCAGTGACCTTCTTTAGCTCTTGTGGCAGTGGTAAAACTTGTCAGTCCAATCAGAGATCTTTACCTAACCCAGCAATCTGCATCTTCAAAAAAACAGACTCAAGACTTTCCTGTTTACTCACGCATTTCCTTCATTCCCTTAAGTACTGTTTATGAAATGCTTTTCTGTACTTCATTCTTTATATAGTGTATTCCATTCATTCTATCTGTAAAGTGCCTTGGAGAAAGAGCGCTATATAAATAAAATTATTATTATTATTATTATTATTATTATTATTATTATTATTAGCCAATGCCAAACCGAGAATGTGCTGTCCATAACTTCCCAATATTTTCGAAGGAGAACATTTCATAAAAGCTCATTAGCCTTTCTCAGTACCTTTACTACTAATAACCTCTGTCCTCCATCATTACCATATATACTCGAGTATAAGCCTACTTTTTCAGAACATTTTTTATGTTGAAAAAGCCCCCCCTCGGCTTATAATCGAGTGAGGGTCCCACTTGAGTCAATAAGTTTTCCCAGTTTTTTGTTGTAAAATTAGGTGCCTCGGCTGATATTTGGGTCGACTTATACTCGAGTATATACGGTATTTCTTCCCGATTTACCATCTCTCACTTGAAGGTCTTTTTACCGTCTTTGTCCTCAACCAACTCTACCCTTGTCTCCAGTGCACTCCTTCCCTTCCCCAGGAACATTCAAAAGCTATGATCCTTTCTGTAGGTCTCAGGTGCCCTAATGTTCTAGAACACAGTTCAAAATCAAAGTTTTCTCTTTGGTTTTAAATTCTCCTCAACAGGACTCACACGTACTATAGACATAAAAAATAAAATAACGTAAAAATAAATAAAAAACAAATGTAATACGATCATCCGGTGGCCTTGAATACCACTGCTACAATATGTCTCTCAATTACATAGAGAACTACTATTGGATTTTCCCCTCCTGTACAGTCTGTTTGATTGTATTGGATTTAGTTTATGTAGCTACAATCAGTTTGAGGTGCCATACAGTACATTTATTTATAACAATCAGAGGCCCATTATGAAGGCTACCGCCTACTGTAGACACTCATCACCAGGAGGGGCTTTGATAATTAGGTAGACTTTTGCATGATATAGCAGCGGCGGCAGCAGCTCCCAGACTGCAGCACCGACCACATAGTGTTCTGATGTATGTAATATATGTGTCCTCTCAGTGCTGTGTGTATCAGTTGCCATGCAGCACCTGGTACTCAGCACACTTCTTTTAAGCCCGCCCCCAGACACCTGTTAAACTAGCCAATGGGTGTCTGCGGGTGGGTTTAGGAGGATGTGCTAACTGGTAAGTGGTTACTTCCTGCACTATGCGGTTTGCGGCAGTCATGACTATTGTGTAGTTAAAAAGGAAAAACTAGCGTAGTTCTGGCTATTAAAGAATTAGCACCTTAGATCTACAGTAGCTGCTAAATCACCAACCTCATTGATGTCTACAAGATGCAGGGTTTTAAACTGTATACACCCCATAATGCTTTCCATTATACTCCATTTAATACCACACCTTCCCCACCCTACACACACACACACACACACACACACACACACACACACACACACACACACACACACACACACACTATCACCAATCTAATCCTCTTACTAATAAACAAATTAAAAGGTACAAAATGCTTCTAATGATTGAACACTGTCTATGCGCTGGTGGTGTAAGTATGCATATGACATCCGCAGTATATCAGTCACTCACATATCAGTATTACAGTATGTGAATACAGATAAGCATACAGTATGCACCTATCCGGAGAACTGGTGATAGACACAGTGGCCCTTGTTCTGTCAGTGCTCAGTGAAAGCCTGAAGTACAATCAACATTTCAGTGACACTTCATGGCAGCCACACAAAGACCAAAAGACAGGTGATGGTGGTTCAGCCCCTTCCCTTGTTTAATTCACAAGCACATCACCGACCTTTCAAACTTGTCTCTTAAAATCTTGCATTCTGCTCCATATATATATATAAACTACCTGTCAAAAGTGGTTCAATGCCAGCATGCCTGCTAATTAGTCACTTCCTATTGCTTTCTCTTGGGAGATGAGGTTTCTGTTGGAAAAAGTCCTCCATAGCAACCACAGGTTGGTGCTGCTCTGATACGCTGTTGCCTTCCTTCTGGACAGTTTTTAACTTACCATGTGGATGCAGCACGCATGTCATTCTCTGGTGTTATCAGATGTTAATATTATGTTATACTTTAGCATTTGTAGCAGTATTCTTCTTTATATATTTTTTCATAACTAGTTCTAATGCATTTTAATACACTGTGGAGTGAATTATCACATTATTTTTAATAACAGAATAGATATAATTGGTGACTTGGAAAAGTTAGAATACCTTGCAGTGGAGAATTATCTATCTATCTATCTATCTATCTATCTATCTATCTATCTATCTATCTATCTATCTATCTATCTATCACACTGAATAGATGGCTTACTGTAACCATACCTCCCAGCCTTTCCATTGCTGCGAGCAGGTGTTCCTGAAAAGGGGTGGAGCCTTAGGTAGAGGGGCATGGCCTTGTGCCGATGGAGTATGGCTGAGCGGCACAACCCCCATTTCTGTCACTTTGGGGGTGTACCTAGTTCTCCATGAGCAGTTGGGAAGCCCCTGGCTCCTCTCCCCACACTGAATAGATGCTGTGTAGAGCAGAGCAGCGGTGCTCACCATCTCCCCTAAAAACCCTCCTCCGCTCGCGGGACATTGAGGGTCGGACAGTGTCCACTTAGCAGGACTCTCCCGCTGTAATCAGAATGGTTTGGATGAATGCTATAACTACAGTAACTTAAAGTTCTTTGTGAAGCAAAGAAGTCACATTGCAGGGAAAAGTACATTTAAACCATATAGTTTTACACATATGCCATAGAACAGTCCTACAGAGGCATAACTTTGGGAGACAATGGAGTCATCTGCTGCTGGGCTGCTGCTGCCAAGGGGGCATCTCTCCTCCTTTGTGGGTTTGAATACATGGATGTATGTAATCCTCTGCTCGCAGAGAACTGAGCACACCCCCAAAGTGACAAAAATGGGAGTTGTTTCACTCAGCTATGCGCCATCAGCACAAGGCCATGCCCCTCTACCTAATGCTCCACCCCTTTTCAGAAACACCCGCTTGCAGCAATAGAAAGGCTGGGAGGTATGGTTACAGGAAGCAATCTATTCAGTGTTAATTATAGATAGATCATTTCGCACTGCAAATTATTCTAACTATACCATATAACCAATAATATCCATTCAGTTATGGCTGACTCCCCCCCCCCAGGACCATAGACACATCACACTGTCTTTATCCTAAACATAACATACATACATACATACATACATACATACATACATACATACATACTGTACATACATACAACTATTTATGTAGGGCAGGGGTCCTCAAACTATTTTGCTCTGGGACCCCATTAGACAATAAAAATAATTACGGGACCCCATCAAGTGAATGCAGAAGGTCATCACATCACATGTGTAGTCATCAGACAGCACATACGTGGCAACATTGTGGAGGTACAAAATGATGGGAGGACAGACAACTCAACAGATATTTCAGAATCTTTGAATCAATGACTGAGATTAGAAAAGTCATGAGCCTGATGACCAGCAACATGGAGTAGCGACCCCATGCTGAGAAGGTCGGGACCCACTTTGGGGTCATGACCCACAGTTTGAGAACCGCTGATATAGGGTATGTGTGTGTGTGTGTGTGTGTGTGTGTGGGGGGGGGTTGAGTGAAGGCACTCCTAGTAAAGAGTATAGTGGATGTGCTAGGAAGATCATCTTAATTACATGGAGGCAGAGGCATAGCTAGGGTGGAGCCGGCGGAGCACCAGCTCCGGGCGCCGACATGTCACCTGGCGCCGGAGCTCTGCCGCCGGCTCCCCTGCCCTGCTCGCCAGCTCCCCTCTGTGCTGTGGATCCCCATTGTGTCTGTGTAGGGGGGCGGAACAAGGAGCCCACATTAGCCGTGGAGAGATGTGCCTGGTCCCTGGAGAGGAAGAGGAAGCCCGGGGTCGGGGGTCAGCGCGTCGTGGAGGAGGACAGTGAAGCTGCGTGGCGAAGGGCAGGAGGAGGAAGAGCAGCAGCGTGGCCAGCAGCACGTGGGAGCAGAGCAGAGAGAGGACGGAGCGGAGATTGACAGCTCCAGTCCCAGGCAGCCGACTGCAGCGCCCGATACCCGGCAGCCGCATCACCGCACCAGTCCCCGGCACCCGACAGCAGCGCCCGATACCCGGCAGCCGCATCACCGCACCAGTCCACGGCACCTGGCTGCCGGGTATCGGGTACTGCTGTCGGGTGCCGGGGACTGGTGCGGTGATGCGGCTGCCGGGTATCGGACGCTGCTGTCGGCTGCCTGGGACTGAAGCTGTCAATCTCCGCTCCGTCCTCTCTCTGCTCTGCTCCCACGCGCTGCTGGCCACACTGCTGGCTGCACTTCCTCCTCCTGCCCCTTGCCATGCAGCTTCACTCTCCTCGTCGCACTGACCCCCGACCCCGGGGCCCGGGCTTCCTCTTCCTCTCCAGGGACCAGGCACTTCTCCTCTTCACGACCAATGTGGCCTCCTTGTTCCGCTAGTCCTGGTGGCCGCAAGTCCTGGTGGAGCCCAGGCCTCACACCTAGCCTATGTACCAGGCACCTGGCCGCAGTACCCAGTGTCACCTGGGCAACAGCCAGAGCGGCAGGGAGCCAGCACCTACCTGGCCACAGCAACTGACCCCCCACAGCAGCACCCCACATCAGGCAGCGACCAGTGCTGGCCCCCAGCATCCGGTGGCACAGAATAGGAAGGTCTGGAACCAGACCACCCCATACACCAGCCCAGGACACGTGAGTTGGCCAGTGTGGCCCTATCTCCAAGGGTACCCAGAGGAACACAGGCAGGTCTAATCCTTAACCCCTTATGTGCCTTTTACTAGTAGAGGGGGGATTTTCACCCTCATTTTTTATCGCGTTATTTATTGAGCAGCTTTATTCTATGTTTCAGCGTAGTGTTAACCCTGTGCAAGTCTGTGGGGACAGTTAAAACCTGGCGAGCGCTCTCACTGCGCATGCGCCGGTTTGGGACGCCGGAGGCAGGGATGCGGTGCCATGACGATGGGGGGCGGGAAACATGCCCTTGCTCCGGGCACCGTGGAACCAAGCTACACCACTGCATGGAGGTGGAGAATTCTCAGTTTTTATTGATTCCTGATTTTGTGAAAGAGATCCAACCATCTCTAAACAAAAGCCTATGGAGATCGGTGGATGGGACAATCATTTTGAATCTGGTATCTACACTGACTCATACTGTAACAGCAGATGGGGTTAGTATGGACACCTATTCTAAAATTCAAACATCTCTCCTAGTGTAGGAATCAAGGAAAGCTGTAATACAAATGAGAATAAGTATAACGTGTACACTGCAAGTTGCTCAACTGACACTTGCCAAAACAACCTGTGCACAATGATACATAATTTCTTGTGTTACAATATATAAATGGATACACACATATTGTGCCAGGTCCACGTACTGAACCACTACCAGCACAATGATTGACAATCCTTGCACCAAAGACCACTGTTATATTTTTGGAACATTTGGGACCTGGGGAAATGCCTATAATACAGTAGATGCAAAAGATAGCCAACAAGTACACGAGGCTCAATAAATACATTCTGTATAATTACCGTTAACTAGATGATGTGACTTGCTCTGCAATTTGTACTCTCCCATTGTAATAGCTGGCACGTAATCACAGTGGACTATAGACAATGCCACACTCCCTATAATATACCAGCAATGAGCACTAATGAATCTCATTAAAAATCCAAACACTGGTTCAGTTCAATTAGAATTATTTGTAAGCCAACATTGTAATAACTCTTTAACAAATTAGCTATGTGGCAGTATTAGTGCAGGATGCCAGCAAGCAAAATGTTTTTAGATCAGTAAATGTTCCTTTGCTGCACTGATTTAAGGTCTGACTGCTAGGGCTGTATTCAATTATCAGTTCTGTATCCTGAATAAACCTCCACTGTTGCAGTACTGTCTACTGTTAAATTCATGGAACCAATGGCTTAAATTAAGGCAGATGAAGGTGGTGAGTCAGATGTGGATGCAGGAAAACCACCAGACGAAGGTGGTTAGTCAGAGGTGGATGCATGAAAACCACCAGACGAAGGTGGTTAGTCAGAGGTGGATGCATGAAAGCCACCAGGCGAAGGTGGTGAGTCAGAGGTGGACGCAGGAAAACCACCAGGCGAAGGTGGTGAGTCAGAGGTGAAAGCAGGAAAACCACCAGGCGAAGGTGGTGGACGCAGGAAAACCACCAGGCAAAGGTGGTGAGTCAGAGGTGGACGCAGGAAAACCACCAGACGAAGGTGGTGAGTCAGAGGTGGATGCAGGAAAACCACCAGGCACATGTGGGCCTGATTCAGGCCTCATTCAGACCTGATTGCTTATCTGTAAAGTTGGGGGTATTTAGCTGCCACCCTAGACATACTGTAAATAAAAAAAAAAAACATCTCATGTGAATTTACGAGTTAGTTGCAAAAATATCACTCACTATCAAATGATTTTCCTTGTGATTTGTCTGTGTAAATGTGAGTAAGTCTGACAATTCCACAACTCTGCTATACAGACAGTCTGAGTGAGGCTGGAACGGATGTCACACACCCTCCCTTAAAACACCTGCTCACATCTGCATTTTTGGACACTCCCAGAAAACGTCAGGTTACCACCTCTCAAACGCCGATTTCTTGTCAGTCAAATTGGAAGGTGATTGCGATTATCAATATCGCCCGGCGATTAATATCCAGCATGCTGGATAGATTTACAATTGCCAGTGTCAGGGCCAGTGTTCTCACCGGAGAACACTGGCCCTGATAGGTCGCTCAGCTCATAGTGCTGACACATTGCTGTGTGCTGAGCAATCTTGCTGAAGTGTTCTGAGTGATCTAGCATCGGTATTTGTACCACAGATTATCCACACCCTCACTGGGACCCTGCGTACAATCGGCTAGGGTATATTGTCTGATTTGCATATGATATTATTCATTTGTTGTGCTAAACTATCATTGTGTAGACAAATATCACTTTGAGTTTAAAGTGTAGCAGCACTTATCAATTAAGCAATTTTGTATTGAACCAGCCAGACCAACGGAGATCTGCATTGCCGGTTATTTGCACAACCCAGCCGTTTGGTACATGTTGTATGTCATTATATTGGATTTAATACCTCGCATGTTTATAATCATCTCACTGCTGCCTAGAAGAGTATCTCTTCAAAGTTAAGTTAAAGCTACATCAGGTGCAAACTGCTCTGCCCTGCAAAATTGGCAATCACAGTTGTCTATGATTTGGTATCGCTGACATTAAGTTTATAAATGTTGCAAACTGTCTTGTGTGGCTCTGATACAGTTTATTAGACTATGAGCAATGATTGATTGTGTACCAAGTCTAACCAGTTAAGCAATTGCATATATAACTAATTAGACTTATACGCTCTTACTCTAAAGGACCACATACCATACCTGATTAAAGTTTAACTGTCCGTGTGACTGAAGAATTATCAGTTGCACAAATGTATTCTTTTTTGTTACACAGTATATTCTAACCCCCATGTCCACACATGTGATCAGTTATAAACAATACTGACACCAGTGAGACCTCCAGGTATAGGGGGTACATTTACCCATTTTCCCACCCTTTCCTTCCCACTTTAGCTGGACCAACCAGATTTTTTCTAGTGGGGAGCGCGTACAGACCATCACTCTCAACCCCCATCCAATATAATATTATGGTGGATAGCAGAAGGGTCTGTATGTTATAACAACCACATTAGTCTCTTCAAATCTTCCTTTACTGCTCTCTCATCCATTGGATGACCAGACCCTCCCTGCAATACCCGAATAACAACAGGTTGGTGTCTGAGCTAATCCTTTGGAAAGCAGAAGCGGCCTTTGGTCCCGCATGCCATTCCGGTGCCCTCTCATCCATCAGACTATACGACCACACATCACTGTGCCGCCTGATCCCGTCCGATCTAAGCAGCTAAGCAGTGACCGGCCGGATCAGTACCTGCTGGGAGACCTGTAGGGAATACGGTGCCGTATGTAAGCTGTAAGAGTCGGAAGCACCTGGTACCCCATGAGGAACTGTTTCCCACTTTACTCTCTTTGAGATCTCCATTTCCCAATTTGTAATACTCATATTAAATATAATATTGACGTCAGGATTGTTTTGTTCTCCAATTGGTGGGAACAGGGATTAACCCACAAATTGTTTGGGGGTGGTTACCGTGGAACAATTATTTTCGCCGAACACCAGTGATTCATTTGTGTTATTGTAACAAGTGTACTCATATGTACACTAACAATAGTTTTGACGCTTACATTTTATAATAAGTGTAATAAAAGTTATGTTTTAATTGTAGACATATTTTATCAACCTCTATGATTTAGTAAGTGTGCCCCAAAAACCTAATTGGTTCCTCCTCTGTCCTTCTCTGGACACATCTTGTTGATCTAGCATCGCTCATCAACACATATCCCCGTATGTAGGCAGTATAACAGGCATCTGTAATCATTTTTCGGTGTTCTAGGAAGGTCATCCCACTTTTTCAAGCACTTCTCTCACTTCACACTTTGCAAAGCCCCTCTCGGATTACCCTGTAAAGACATTGTTATCATGAATGCAGATTTTTTTGGGTGTGCACATTCGTGCAAAATCTGCAAGTTTCATGAAGCAACTTGCAAATTCGTATGTAGGGAGATACTCAGAGCTGTTCGCTCTTGTACAAATTCACAAGACAAATAATTATGGCATGACTATGATCTTAGCATGCATGCTCGAGGTCAAGTAGCAGCAAAAATCAGCAATCACTTGAAGTAGAGATGTGCTGAGCATTCTGAGCAATACTAGATTGCTCAGAACACTCAGCAAGATCGCTCAGCACACAGTGATCTGTCAGTCCTGTATTCTGAACCATCTGTCAGTGCCAGTGTTCTCCTGTGAGAACACTGGCCCTGCCCGATTAATATCCAACATACTGGATATTAATCGCTTGGCAATAGGGCTGCGCGGAGCCGCGCATCTCTATTGCTATGGCCCCTACACATGGAGTGATCTAGTGAGATCACTTAGAAATTGCCTCCTGTAAGTCCCATTACGCTAACTTGCACAGACTGGTGATAATCATTACATGGTGAGTGAGTTGCTAATGGATTTACAGGTCAGTGATCTATTTGCAAGTCAATCGCAGACTTGCATGGGGGGGGGGATTTTCACTCTGACTGGACTGCGACTATCTGAATCGCAGACCACTGCAATTTAGCACAGCAGCAATCAGGCCTTTATTGGATTGAACCCAAATAATGTATATGTTTAGGCTTGTGCTAGCTGTGAAAATAGTTTTTTGAGGGGAAATTGTACCATTCTTTCCAATGTCATGCCCACAAAATAAACTAGAATTTATAGAATGTTATAATTTACTTAAAGAAAGACTTTTATGCCATGAAAAGAAAATACACAGTGTATAAACTTTGTTCAATAATTGCAAATTGATCCGCACATGGTTGTGTAAACCACCTCCATTTAGGAGAAGGTTACTACATAATTATAATGAGAGAGGATTTATCGTATTGGCTATAGTAAACATATGAGCCAGACAGCAAATAAGATGCCATTTTGAGATGTGAACATACCAAAGTTAAACTAAACTCAGCACATCTCTAATTATAATTCAGAATGTGTTGAAAGGTGACATTTTAAATGCAGCATTTTAATTCGCTCTGTTAAACAATAGCATAACATACACTTTTTCAAATAAGGCCTACTCCCAGAATCCTTTGCCCAACGCAAAACACCACCTTTGCCTTTGGTGGGGACCCGAATATGGTCATTCAAACATAATTTAGTGGATTTGGCCCAAATCATCATTCTAAAAAAGAATATGAACATTTAAAATAAAAACACATTGTATTTTGTCAACTGTGCATCACATTGTGTTCTGAGTTTGCTTTTTCAGTCACAATGAGAACCCCACAGAGAGACAGATCGCAGACTTGTTTTTGTGCAGGTGTCAAAAAAAAAAGAAAAACGAAGATAACAAACAATGTGAGGGGCTTAAAGCTGCAGAGAGAACTCGTTTTATTGGGATGCGAACGACAGCAGCTCAAAGTATAAGAACAGGGAGAGCAGACATTTATACAAAACAATCGTTAGACAATTTAGTCCCCCTGGGGCGCCGAGAGAGTGTCATTTTAGGCCTGTTAGATGCAGAGTGGGTGGGGAGGAGGGGGAAACACGAGTACATGTACAACGTTTACTGAAAATGACAGCACTCGTTTAAGACCAGTGGTTGGAAACCATCAGCTGCCAAGCAACTGAACTAGTGTGTGGGAACAGAGAAATGGCGAGAGTGGGGAGATTTATTCTGCTCACTGGTCAGCGCATGACAGCTCCTGCTGGGATGACCAAGACAGAAGGGATATACTGCTAACAGGTCAGGGAGAAGAAGACAGAGAGATGACAGGAGAGATGTTTGTAATATATTCCTGAATTATATGGGTTAGGAAAAAGTAAATCTCACTGTCTGTATATTCTATGCTACTGTGAAGATTTGTGTGCGTGTGTGTCTGTGTGTGTCAACATAATCAGTGGACCTATTAATGTTATCCTTTATTTAGAAAGCACAAATATATTACGTACAAGGAAGGAATAATAATAATAATAATAATAATAAAATCCTAAAGTTGTTATAGCTTCTCTTTACTTGTCCTCACAGTTTATCTTTTCCATTCAGTGTATTTCGAATACATTAAATGGGAATTTCAAAATGTGCCTTCATAATGGCTGTGTGCACATCAAGTCCCCACACAGACTACGTGTGCTAAGTAATATGGCAACATCACTTGTTTAAATACTTTTTTTTACATGAAATTAAAGTAAGCATATTTATTTACCCAGTATTTCCACCCCATGTACAGTATTTCCCTGTTTCCACTCAAATTCCTCTTTAATCCATACCTCAAAACTGTCCCAATTTTAGCTGGACAGTCCCACTAAATGGATGCTGTTCGCCATGCGGGTTGCAGTGTGCTGCAGGCTGGTGTGGGGGGCGCTACGGTTGGGAGAGGTTGTGAATCAGCAGAGCAGCAGGTGATCACTTATTAAATGCGCATGGAATCTAACAGGGCAGAGAGGAAAGCGGGGGCTGTCCAGCTATTTAGGGAGTGCTGGACATGCCCCCATATATGATGAAACGTGCAGTTTTGGGCTATAAGTATAGCTACTCCGGCTTTTTTCGTGGGGTTGTTGGCCATTTCATAATGGGATATCTGGAGTTAGTGAAGAGGGGTGGGGTGGGGGGGGGGGGGGGGCTGGGGTTTATACAACCAATTAAATTCTAATGCCATTGTTTGTCCACATTTTGAGATCTCTGTGACTGCATTGCATAACCTGTTCTAGGTATAAAAAAAAGGCATCCTTTGACCTACACAAGACCCAGACTTTTGTGTATATCACCTAACACCCCCACACACACACACACACACACACACACACACACACACACACACACACACACGAGGGCTCTCTTACATGCATTAGTTCTACTGACTCCCAGTAATGCCCATTTGTCTGTTGAATAGATGAAGACAGGCAGATGAGATGCATCTGGAACTGAACAGTACAGATAGTAGCAAAGCCGCAATGTTTGTTTCAGTATATTTGTGGTCTGCAAAACACAGGTACATGTACAATACTGTTGCATATGATCCTGCATGACTCTCAGAATCAGGTCCTGGATGAGTAATGTACATGCATGGTGACGCTGATAAATACAAAGAAGAATATTGTTTGCTGCAAAATAGTTTTACATTGTTGGTATCTGTGGAAAATCTATGGGGTCCTAGCCATGTGTCAAGAGTAAACGTGCAGCTATATGGCTGCAATGATGCATGCAGTGCTCAAGGTTACAGTATGAGGTGTAGCAATAGGGACTGTTTTACAGAACAGTGGCATGTTGCACACATTTAGGAGGTGTGCTGAGATAAGGGTCTGTCTACTTCCATGGCCACAGCAATCTCCAGGTGCAGCAGTGAGTGACACAAGCATGTGGGAGGAGTCTAATAACACAGTAGCCTATTTAGCATATTTTGAGTACTAAGACAATGCGGTAATGCGAAACAACTTTGTTAAACTTCAATTTATTTTGCTGAGAGAGGTTTATGTAAAGTGACCAAGGGCCTAATCCAAACTTGATCCCACACAGGCAGGGCGAGTATCAATAGACTGCGCATGCGTATGGCCCATAGTATGCATGCATGAGGCCACCCTCCAATAAAATCCTCCTACTTTTTTACTTTTTTATCGCTGGCTGCACGCAAGGTGGTTGGCAGGAAGCCGGCATTTTGAAAGTGATAACGCAGGCCGCTTTATGGAAGTGTCAAAGAAGGTGGGTGGCCTCAGCTCCGGCTTCAAACAGCTAATTTATTTGCAGCTAATTTCAGGTCTGCAATATTTTCACAAGCCCTGCTTAACCAATTTGCTGGCTTGCACAGGGCGGGATGTCACTCTGGCATGCTGGTGTAAACCTGATTGCAGGTCTCCAAAAATTAGCATCCCCACGATCAGGCCAGAATTAGTCCCCATGACCACACTTCTGGCTGTAGAACTGGATTGCACTCTTCCTTAGTGGGGAAATTAAGTCTGGAATCCCAGAATAGAGAAAAGATATGTATGTGTGACTGGGCTACACAATCTGCTTATCTGCCCTTCTGACTGAAATATGGGCTCCAAATCCCTATGTTAATGTTGCAACTGACTCTACTTTGTCTTAGTGATTGGTACAGTAAAAACAACATATTTCATGTGGCACCTTCCTAAAAAGGCAGTATGGATGGTGTTCTGTTACATGTGATCTATCGGTAAGCAATCAGGGGATAAGAAAGGCCTATGGCAGTGTTTTGTGTTTAAATAAAGCAACATTAGAGGCAAACCCTTGATGACAGGAAATTTCCATGTGAACATTTGTAAAGTTACAGAAACCACAGAAGACATCTCAGTATACCTAATAAATATTAATAAGAACTGTATGTACTGTATTGGATGCAGCAGACTAATAAATATCTAAACTGAGTATAGATGTGTTTGACAGACAGAAAGTACAACACTATACCCTTTGTGATTAACACAAGGCCTGATTCAGAGATTTATGCAACCCCTCTGCCTCATCAGATATAAAAAACCGTGGCATTAGCATATTTTTGCACAGCGGCTACATCCAAAGGTGCAGCTGCTGAGAGAACTGAGTCCATTTTTGAATCAGGCACATAGTTCAAGTTTCAAAAATACTAATATATAGTATACAATTTACTCAGAGTTTGCCGGTGTGTCAATATTTTTATCAATATAGGCCACAGTTCACAACCGTTTTACACAGGTTACAATACAACCTTATCTAAATAAATATAGAGAGACATATTGACAGGTAAATGATCCGCTATATTCTTTTAAAAAGGGTAAAAAAAAAGGCTTTGTTGATGAAGAATGAGCATCCCTATAACACATAATTAATAAAGTGAGACAGGTCCAAATGCCCGCCCATCACCAAATGCCTGCCCATCACCAAATGCAAGGCTTGGATTAGGACCAATTGCCAGTCTATTACTAAACTCAAGGCCTAGATTTGGGTCAAATACCAGCCCTACACGAAACGCAAGGCTTAGATGAGGGCCAATTGCTAGCCCATCACCAAATTCAAAGCCTAGATGGGGTCAGTTGCCAGCCCTCCACCAAACCCAAGGCTAAGGTGAGAGCCAACTGCCAGCCCATAACCAAACTCAAGGCTTAAGTGAGAGCCAAGTGCCAGCCCATCACAAGAATCAAGACTTAAGGTGCCCATACACTAGTAAGATTTATCTTCAAATCTGGCTGGTTGGAACAAAAACATGGTTATGGATGAGTAACAGTTTGTCAGTTTTCCAGCATTTCCAAGCAAATGGTCAACTGTCATTTACTCTCATCCATAACCATGTTTTTGCTCCAACCAGACAGATCTGAAGATAAATCTGCGTGTGATAAATCTACCTTTTGCCAGCCCATCACCATACTCAATATCTATATGATGGCTAGTTGTAAGCCCATCAAAATCTCAAGGTATACAAAATGTTACAACTCCGGGACACACCACTCAACCTGTAACCTACCTCTGTTGCCTCCCCCTGTGGTTGACGGACACGTGTGGTGCCAACCTTCACCCTTATCCACCGCATTCGAAGGAGCTGGTTATGCCGGCTCCAACCTCGATGCCGCCAGGCCTAGAGTAAGACAACGTGTCCGTCGAGACAAAGAGAGCACAAGAGGATTGCTAGCTACAAGCCCAAACAGGATGGGGAACCTCCAGAGTCACCGGGGAAGCAACAGTGCTTGAGAGATGACAAGCTAAATAAGTACCAAGTGTAACAATACACAGGATGGAAATACAATAAAGAAAATAACAATGGCTGAGATACAACAATGCACCAGAGATGACACCAAAGTAATAATAATAAATAAGGACCAAGGCAAATCCTGACTTATCTCACTAGATGGAAAATGGAGACCAGCACAGGGATTCCTCAAAGCGGACTGACAGGCGAGCTGGAGCACTGCAAGATAGTTCAAGCACTGGACCCTGAAGAGGACAGGCACACTGGACGCTGCAGAAGATCAGCTGGGACCGGGAACACTCTGACAGGACTGACCATATACAGAACTACAACCGGCGTCTGTTCCCAGCAGACGCCGGCTATTTATTCAAAATTGCCGACACCCGGCTGATGACATCAGTCGCCATGCAGGGAGCTGCAGGGCGCTATTTCGGGGACGTTGCCGAGCAACGCCCCGACGCCTGGCCGTTGTCAATCTCGGGGTGTTGCTCGTCAACGTCTTCGAGACCTCCCCGCAGTCTGGAGCAGTGTCTGCCGCCCGTCCCTAACCTCCCGGCAGCAGGAGGAATCACAGGTAAGGGACGGCGGCGGCTGACACAAACTTTTCTCCCAATAACACAAAAAGAAGCCCACCTGAACCAGTGGTGCCGCTTACCCCAGTAGGGTAGAATAAGCCTAACTCATCTATTGGCAGGGAGAGCACCTCAAGACCTAAAGCAAGACAACTAATGCTACCATTGTTTCCTTCAAAAAATAAAGCAGACAGACACAAGATTATAATAAAAGGAAGGGAGGGTCCAGCAATTAAAGATACAGTACCTCCCAGTTCAGGAAACAATAGTATAAAACACAGGGAGTTATGCAGAACTGATCGCATGGCTGCTACTTTGCAAAGCCCTATAATCAGAAATACGCCACCCAGTGTAAGGCTGCGGTAAGCCTGCAAAAATTTAGCAGGCCTGCGATTTGCTGCAAATCCATTCACAATCATTCACCAGCAAAATTATATTTCCATTGTGTGCAGTCTCTGCGTAGGCTGTTCAGGGATGGAGCTGACGTCACACGCCTTCACTTCAAATGCCTGGGCCTGCCTGTATTTTTCCCTGACACTCCCAAGACACAGACGGTTTTCACCCACAAACGCCGGCTCCATGTCAATCAACTTGCTATACCATCCCTGCCCATGTGGGTAAAGTGGAAAATCCAGTCCAGGATTTAGAACAGCAGCAGCGCTAGGGAGATCCAACCTAGGTTTTCCAAGGTTGTATTGTCAATCACTGCCTGGTGCTTCCTGTTATACTGTATGTGTTTTCAAGACAGAAGGTCGGGGTTCCCAATGGCAGTTAGTGCCTGGGCAATAGTCTTGCGGGTGCCTGGGGATTACGTTAGGGATTCTCTGCAAGTACCCTTATTGTGAGAACTGTTGATACTGTGCCATGAGAACTGACATGCTGTTACTTAAGAAATGCCAATCTGTTATCCTGGAATGCTGTCTACCTGCTGAGAATAGAACCAGACTTGGGGCCACATGTATTAAGCTTCAAAGAGTGATGCAATGGAGAGCGATAAGCAACCAACCAATCAGCTCCTGTCTGACATTATTCAAACACAGCCTGTGACATGGACGTTAAGAGTTTATCACTCTCCATTTGATCACTTTTGAAGCTTAGTGCATCTGGCCCTTCATCTTTAACTGGTGTGTATAATTCCTTGTCACACCAGCGATTTAAAAATGCATCGATTATTGCGCAGCCTGCAAATTCACTGCAGAGCGATCAGTTCAGAATAACCCCCTCAAGCCGTACCCCAAACAGATCTGATCCAATCCTGATAGGCCAAACCAGTGGCGTAGCTACGTTTTGGGCGCCCCCCGCCTTTAGGGGGGGGGCGCCCCCCCTCCGTCGCTGCCCCGCCGAGCACCCCTACCCCGCTGCCCCACCGAGCACCCCTACCCCGCCGCCCCGCCGCCCATGCAAACCCCCCCTCAATCCCCCACAGCCTTACCTATCGCGCTGGTCTCGGCGGCTCCGTTCTTCTGCTGAGGACCACCAGAAAATGGCCGCCCCCATACAGCAGACAGTTTCAGAGAACTGTGTGCTATATGGGGACGGCCATTTTGTGGTGGTCCTCAGCAGAAGAACGGAGCCGCCGGGACCAGCGCGATAGGTAAGTGACAGTCTGCAGGGGATTGGGGGGGGGGTTAACTATAGCACCGCAGCCCCCGGCGCCCCCACATGCACAGCGCCCCCCGTGGTGGCGGGGGCTGCGGTGCTATAGTTACGCCCCTGTGCCAAACTCAAAACATGCCACAATTCACGATCCCAACCTTCTAGTACCATTTATCCCCTGCTGCTAAATGTATACTGTCCATTCCAGGGATTGAGAAATGTCAGTATGGCAATAGGTGGAGACACAACAAGACAAAGGGATAACTAAGCAGCCAGTGTAGGCTTTGCAGCAGTTATGCACAAAATCCAGGTAGCAACATTCAGTCAGTTCATCATAAATATTAAACAACCTCAAGCAAATATTAGAGCAATTTCTAAGCTCTCCATTTTTACTTTGTGGCATACTGTGTATTGATTTTACTCAAAAGATTCTGAGGCAAAACACAGGCTAGGACCCACAAACAGATATACAGAACAATAAAATGTATGTACATTTCGCAGGCTCGTGATGTGAAAACAGATAAGAGGCAGCAGAAAATATGTTTTTTTTTTCCCTCTTTCTTATGCCGTTATTGAATGGAAAACACGAGGACTTGTTTAGCTGCCAAATGAAATAAAAGGCAGTCTTGGGTAACAGGTGTTCGGGTTAATCAAAGCTAGCTTGTCGAATGACACAGGAGAGGGAAAGTGGCAGCTTCTTCTGGGGTCTACGGCAGCGTGCTATTAGTCACCAAACTCTGCATAGTATTTGGACATACGCTTGGCTGAGCGCTAAGCTGAATTTGATCATTTCCAGGCTAATTCCAGATTCTTCTCAGGGTTGGCGGCAATGAGTAAATAGATGTGTTCCTGGAGATAGCGGGGCGCGTGCAGGGAAAGGCGACGTTCCTTTAATACATACTATCCTCCAGACACGCTATGTGCATTCTGGGCCATTGCCCAAGAACAAGGCTGAGTTTGCCTTAGAGCTCAGCTGGTTCAAGGAACTAAATTGAATTACTTGTGATATAGCCAGGAGATCATGGCCTTATTGGAATCTTGTTTTTGCTGCAACATTTTGCTTGTAAATACTCATGTTTCAAAACACTGTACATTTTATTGCCTTATTTTATTAATGCAGATATTATACAGAGATGGACGGCATCTCAGCAAAGCTTAATAATCCAGCCCTATTACAAGTCTCGGTTTTGGAATGTCAATGGCACTTCTTCAGCAGTAATAGAACTATAGGTCTTAGCAAATTGCGACTTGTAGTTTCACAACACCTGGAGAACTAGTTTACCTACAAACCTGTCCATATCCACCTTTCCCCATAGACTTTGTGACTAATCTGCAACATGTATATAGCCAAAGACCTTTTCACAACATGTGTAACAAAATTATAATGCACTCTGTGGACCCTGGTCCTGGCATTGCTCTTGGATGCTAACCTGTGTAAAAACAGGTGGGTCTTTGATGTCAACAATGACCACTTCCAGCTTCAGTCTTGAGAAGATGTCTGGGCGGCGGTGGCTCTCTGCTCGCAGTCTACTGTGAATTCTCTGATTAGGGATCCATGCTGAATTACGCCCATTGTTCTGCTTAAACTGTGATTTAACTAATTCCTTTGTTACAAAAGTAATAATCTAGTGTTCTTAGTACACTACAGTATAAATTATTTTGTACACAGCTATGATGCGAAAAATATACTAAAATTAGGGAAAAGAATGAAAGACTGGGAATGGCTGACAGTTGTAGATCATCTAGGGCTGTGACACAACAGACAACCCACGTGCGGGTCAGAGTCCTGGCACTTCCGGGGACTGCTGTTCGCTCCTGCCTCCATTATCAAAGCCTATTCCAGTAAATGTCCTTTCCAAAATGACCACTGCTATCTTTCATCCTTCACAACTGCATCCACTGAGGCAGCAGCCATTTTAGGATGGACATTTTCAACACTTTTCCATGCGACCAGCCAGGCAACATGGAAAACTGCCCAGACACTGGCCGCATCATGGTACCCTGGCAGCCCCCCTCCCCAGAAAAGGTATGGGCCGCCACTGGCCGCCATACTACAGTGAATGCAAAATCATAACATATGTAGCTTCTAACCAATTGAATAGCTTGCAGCACAGATGTTGAGGCTTTCAATTTGATTCTGATATTCAAAAATCAGACAGTGTCTATCTAGCTTAAACTAAAAAAGAGCAGATAACTGCACCTAGATAATACCATGAACACTTCGGTAGCAATCACTACTGAAGTGTTATACACATACTGTGCTGTAGGAGAAAGCAGCTTGAGGTCTGTACACTCCTTACCAGTTTATAACCACAGTTAGCCTATAAGACTTATCTTAACTCTATACACAAATCAAAAAATAAAGACTATCATCTCCCATCTTCACTGAATTGTGTAGTAGAGCTCCTCATATTAACTATAGGAAAATTCACATGTTGATTATGTTTCTATATAAACCTTATGACAGCGGCGTAACTCTTTGAGGCAATGGAGTCACCTGCCGCCGGGCTTCTGCTCCCAAGGGGGCACCTCTCCTCCCCTGCCAGTTTGAATCAGTTAATTGAAAGCCATCCTTTTTGCTTCTGTGGCTGACTCCCCCTCCTAACATCATTTTTGCATGTGTCACAGCCTGTATTGGAACCCATGACCTGTCTTACTAGGGACAGACACCTTACTGATCGAGCTGTTTGGGAGGGGGGGGGGGGGGGGGGGCACCAATATATATCTTGCCTCAAGGCAACTGGGACAAACTTACACCACTGCCTTATGATGACCCTTCAAGCTAATTTGTATGTCTGTTCTTGGTACAGTTTAGGCTTTTGTTTGGGGGGATTGAGGAGTGAATTATGTATAGAGAAAGTTCATGTTCCTCCAACCAATATCAGGTGGGAGATAAATCAATGGATCACACATCATACATACCGGAACATAACTTGAGACAAATTAGTGGCTTTCTGCTCGAAAGAGCTTTCAATCAATAAAAAATGGATTCATTGCCAAAGGACTGAGATATGACTTGGACCACCCCTTAATGCCATTCATATAACATCATAAACATTACTGCATGTCATTAGCATTAATTGTGCTTGACATTAAATTACACAAATGTTCTATAAATCTTTCTACTAAATTTACAGGTTGTAAAAACACAATAAAGTTACTCACTAATACTTTCATCTGAGAGATACATCGGGAGTCTCTATTGATTAGCTGACTTCATTTATAGCAGCCGTTTAATTGATGCCGCAATTAGTCATGAGTTATAATAATGTTGCTATTATGCACAGAGACACAAATGGGATAACATTGGACAGTGTTTGTTAAACAAATGCTGCCTGTAAAAGAACGTTCACATTAGTGAATAAAATGCGTATTAATTTCTCCAAATGGAGATTTAACGATGTTTTAAGCAGTTTTAACAATGCTGATGCTATGTCATAGTCCTATTCAGCAGTGTCCAGCCTTTTAGATTGGAGCTGGCAACACACAACACATTGATGCTTGTTTCAGGCACGGTATAATGATGCTGCTATTATTGCAGAAATCTGTATTCCAAACAGGGGGCCTTATTCTGATCGGTGCGGCCCGATCAGAATATGCGGCCAGGACCGTGCAGGCGAATCCCCGCCTTCCATACGGATCGCCACCTCCGTACGTACGCGGATATGTGGCGGTCCGCATGAAAGTGGACGGGGATACGCCTCCTCCATCTTGGGAGCAGCCCCTGCATTCGATGGTCGCCGACCATCGAATGCAGGGCCGCACGCTCCACCAGCTGCCGCCACCCAAGACCACACGGACACTTGTCCGTATGAAATCATGTACGGGGGCGGGCAGCTGACATCCGGCGATGTCAGATGCCCGCCCCCTACACATGCGTCACGGCTTCATTACCATGCATACGCCCCGCGTTTGCATGGGAACGCCCATGAAACGCGGGGCGTATGCATAGGGTAATGAGGCTAAGTAGCCCTTCACGCCCCTCTCCGCCCCCTGTGCGGCGTCTGAAGAATACGTGCGGCGAAATCGCCTGCACATGCGCAGAGTGACCTCTGCACATGCGCAGACGATAACCATCGACGGGACGACCGCATGCGGTAAAATCCGCACCGTTTAGAATAAGGGCCAGGGTGCTCTCTGTGTATAGTTTGTATGTCTCCCCAGGGTTGGCATGGGTTTGTTCCATGAGGCATGGCATTGATACCTACCGCCTCATCCATATATTGCTCAACTAATAGTTACAATTGTAAAATGTAGCCACTTCCTACACTATTATAGTTTTAACCCTTTCGGGTCCAACGTCTCGTCAGGCTCAACAGCCCTAGCGCTAGTAGCAGATCCAACGGGAAGACACTTTAAAATAAGATCATTAACATTGTTCAATATTCAATGTTTATAAAAAAATATATATATATATTACAATTAATTTAAACATTTAAACCAGACTGTTTGAAATTGAATTGCAATAAAAAATTTGGACCGCAAAGGGTTAACGGCAATTCATAATCCCGATGCGTCTAACAATAAAGGGTTTGAATGAAAGGCATTTGAGCTTTTTATTTAGAGTTTCCCGTCATGTACTATGTAGAGAGATGTATTTTATTGATGTCTGTTCTAGTCAGGCATTCTCTCCCTGATTCTATCGCTAAGCTCCGTCTCGTTATTTTCCAGGGGTGAGCCTGTTGATCCCACATGAGGCGATTGCAGAAGACAACTCATGGGAAATCTATCTGTCAGTCAATCAAGGGGAACCAAGGTAAGGCGAATGATAGGCACGTGTTAATGGAAACAAACAGAAAAGTCTGAAATGAGAAAAGTGTTCTTTGTTTCAGGTCAGTGATACAGAGTGATTGGAGTGGGAGCCTCGAATGGATTTGGTTGGAGCTCAACACAAGCCCTTTAGATAGACTAGAAGTGTTTTTTTATACAGTTTAGGTTCAAACAATAACCAACAGCAGTATATCTAGAAAAATAGAAATTGAATTGAGAATTGAAACCATGTCATTCAATGTAATTATTTAGTATCTTGGTGGGACACATATGAACAACACACAAGAACATTCTATTGACTTAATAAGAGAATACAATTGGAAGAGGGCATATAGCTCACTGTTCTCTATACAGTGACACAGGTACTGTACCCGCAGCTGTCCTTGCCAAAGTGATGGAAGAAAGTAACCCATGTTCTTTTTTTCCCATTACTCCGCTTTGCCATCTATCTTAATAAGATAGTTGTGTGTGATGGGTATGCTTTGTCAACATGTCATGTCAATATGATAGTGTGGATATGGTCCTAATGTTGACATGCACCATTTTGCATGTTTAGCATGTCAACATTGTCCTTATCAACATCCATCCTGCCAACTCTGAAGAAATGTCCCATGTTGACATGTAATAACTGTTGAATTCTGGTCTTGACATTCTGGGCAGAATGTACCAAGCAGTTGCGGTACATCTCACCACACTCTCACACATCTCAATCATACTAACAGCATATGTATTAACATATGCGATTATTATTGCAAGGGGCAGCTCTTGATAAGAGCTGCCCTTTGCGAAGCAGCAGGCGGGGCGAGTGGGTCCCCGCAGCTCTCCCCCTCCTGCTGTGCCGAGCAGCCTCCTGCTCAGACGGCTCCAGGGGCTTCTGGATTCCACCTCCTCCTCCCTGCACCCGGAAGGTGCTAGGGAGGAGGAGGTTTCTGGTCCGGGCAGCACAGCTGGATGCGGCCCGGACAGAGGTGAGGGTGGGTGGTGCGGATCGGCGGTGGTTGATAACAGGGTTTTTCCGCATTTTCAGTTATGACAGACCACATTTTGAATATTGACATGATGACTGCACATGAGATCTGGGATGCCTCGGACAATTCTAAGAGATCAATGGCCTCTATGTGAGCTTTTGTCTTGTACTCTATTCTCTTGTCAAATACTGATTGGAGGAGGAAAATGTAATAAAGCTGGTTTGTATAAAGCCCTTAAATACTCCAAATCACACCAATCAAATTGTCAACATTGAGAGGGCAATTATATTCTGCCTTAAGGTCCTGTCAAGCTTGGTCAACTACAGGCAACTAAAGTCACCATCAGATACGTCTGCTTGTTTTAGTACATTTTTATATATTCTTTATTACTTTGCTGCCAGGTAATGCAAGAAAGCCTTAGTTTGGACTGATATGGCCTAATCAGTAGTAGTATTTTTTTTACAATGGGCAAGGTAAGTTAAAATAATAATAATAATAATAATAATAATCATAATAATCATAATAATAATCATTATTATGATTATTATGATTATTATTATTATTATTATTATTATTATTATTATTATTATTATTATCATCATTATCATTATCATCATCATCCCAGAACAAAATGTTCTAATGGACAGTCCAGATTTCCCAGAGTAAACTCAATAATTACTTTTTTTTTTCTTTTTGTGGCCATAGGACATTGGCCCTTATTCTGATCGGTGCGGCCGGATCCGAATATGCGGCCAGGACCGTGCGTCCTAAACCCCGCCTTCCATACGGATCGCCAACTCCGTCCGTACGCGGTAAGAAGCTGTCCGAACGGACCGCACGTGTATTTCTCATGAATACACCTCCTCCATCTCAGGGAACCTCCCCCATCATTCGATGGTCGCAGAATATCGAATGCAGGGCCGAGTAGTCCGCCAGCTCCCGCAACCTCAGACCACACGGGCATTTTTCCGTGCAAAAGCAGGGATCTGGGCGGGCAGCTGACATCCGGCAATGTCATATGTCCGCCCCCTACACGTGCGTCACGGCCGCATTACCATATGTACGCCCGGCGTTTTCATGGGAACGCCCATGAAACGCGGGGTGTAAACATATGGTAATGAGTCCAAACAGCCCTTCACACCCCTCTCCACCCCCTGTTCGTAGTGTACACATTTCATGTGGAATGTGGCCGTGCGGCCGGCTCGCACATGCGCAGAGATGCCTCTGCACATGCGCAGACACAAAACATCGGCGGCACGAACGCACGCGGATATTACCGCACCAACCAGAATAAGGGCCATTGTGATTTGCCAAGAGTGAATGAGCATGGACAATTAAATCCTTTTTTTTATAGAGGAATGATGGGAAATAGAACACATGCATTAAGCATACTCCTAAATCCTTGCAGTGCAGTCATAAAATGGATCCGATACGATTTGCCGGCGGTCGGGATCCCGGCGGTCGGAATCCCGACACTGGAATCCCGACCGCCGAAATCCCGACAAGGGGGGGACATGGATCGCCCCCCCTTGCGGGCTCGCTGCGCTCGCCACGCAGCGGGCCCGGTGCCTCGCTACGCTCGGCACGCTATTTTATTCTCCCTCTTCGGGATTTCGGCGGTCGGGATTCCAGTGTCGGGATTCCGACCGCCGGGATCCCGACCGCCGGCAAATTAACTGCATCCCTCATAAAATATATCTCTAAATAGTACAGTATAGTCTAAATAGTATATCTCTAAATAGTACAGCACAGTCCATTTTGTATATAAAATCCGAGTTATGACTCATTTCCTCCTTTCCTCCTTTGATACAATTAAGCAACTGGTTCTAGGTGTCTCATTCAGTGTCTGATGCGTTGTCACTGCAGCTTTTTTTTATAAGAGATGGGCTTGTTAAAAATGGGAACGAGAAAGCTGCAGATCCAAGCCTATCTTACTCATGCAGCACCTTAATCCTTTGCCTATGGCTTTTGAGACACCTTGTCTTATGTAAATATGGTTCAGAGAGAATGTTTGATGGATAGAAATGACCTGACAAGGTCTGTAGGATAGTTACTTATGTAGTCACCTACATGGTATCAGAGACACCTTTGCGTTCACCTTCACTAATGTCATGGCTCTTACTTTCATAAATCACTGAAGGATGTCTCCCATCGGTCTCCCATAGGAATTTTTGCCTCTTATTATTTCCCCTGTGTTATTCCATTGAGACTTTAAGCAACGCAGGACAAATCTATCTTTTCCCATTATCGGGATGTTAACCAAACAAGTTCTTTTTTAAAGCAGCCAGGTCTACAAACATTACCGGTAAACAGGAGTTAATGAAATTCCACAATGTTTGCAAATAGATATACTGTAGGACACTACCTGAATGACATGGGGAAATTTACTAAGCAAAATATGGTAGGAATTGGCGTATTCATATTCAGTCGCATTCGTATTCAGGCACGTACTGTATTTGTATTTTTGAAATTTACTAATGTGAAATAACATTAGTATTTTTTTTTATTTTATAACCATAACAACCTGTATAAACGTATTTTTTTTTAAAAATTAAAATACGCCATCGAAAGAATACGCCTTGAATTTTACAATACTCAAATGTCATTTTTAAATTTACTATCAAGTCGTATTTCAAAATACTGTATGAAAATATACTAGGCGTATTCTAGTACAAGTTGTAAAAAAATACTCCAAAAAGAAAATGCACCTTAATTTAAAGGTGTATTTCACAAAATCAGACTTTTAGCTTGTGTATATTAGGCGTATTCTAGTAAAAAAAAATTTAAAATACTCCAAACAAATACGACTCCATACGAAATAGAAAAATACGAATCTCAAAAATATGACACCTTTGTAAATTATGCTCTGGAATACGAATGTGTAAATAAAATACTCCACCAATAACGGTCATATAAAAAATAATTTTGCACACGACAAAGTGGTCCATCTTTGCAAATGTTTTTTTTTTTTTACTGAGCCAGTGCTAAAGTGCATGTATGCCGCAATACTGCTGCACCTCTAGACACAGTATGGTAGAAGAATATACAGACTGGTTGACTGGATGTAGCTGTTTGGTGGAGGAGACGGGGTCAACTTTCACAAAATAGAGGCATGTTGCCTATGATTTGTAAGACGGTCAAACCCAGGGACTGCATCTTATTATGCAGGGTTACTGGTCTCAGCAGCGGTGACGTGGTAGCCATTCTGGGTAGTCCAAGGGTTACGTAAATAGCTGATGTCAAACATATGATCTGATGCTGCACTGATGCCATCAGGAGTTATCTATTTATACAAGGTGCTTCCTGTAGCATTTATATACTATTGACCAGATGCTGCATACAGGGCATTTGAGAGAATAGCCAGGCAAGTGTATTTTTATGTGGGCATGGTCTAATCACAGGGGGTGTGGCCATCCATCCTTAAAATAAAATACAGAAAAATATAGTACTTTTATCACTCTGGCTACACTGCACCCCAGCACACAGCAGCACATGCTGGATGAGGAGAAGATCTGCTGTTTCCAGTTGATGGAGAGAGGACCAGGTCCCCACGCTTGGCCCATCTAGAAGACCTGAGCACGGGTAATCTGTAAACGCCCACCCCTCTTAGCACCACTGGCAGCAAACAGCTTCCTCAGAATCAGCTCAATAATACAAAACTAAGTTGCTTACAATAAGACTATTTGTTGAAGAAAACAAGATGCCAAAAGTAGTTGCTATTTTCATGCAATAACCCTTCATTGATTAAGTTTGTAGAATTTTTTAATAAAATGTTGAAATCAATGATTTCATCACCAAATCCAATTATGGATTCAAATTATGGAATCATGGTAGAAATAATATAAAATAAATATTAATCTGGAAGACATTTAGGCCAATAGCTAATGAAAGGTCTAGCACCAAATATAACAGTAATTTCTAACACATATAGGGTTGGACTGGCCCACAGGGGTACAGGGAATCCCAAATGGGCACCACTGACTGGGCTGCCATCCCCTCCGATATGGAACAGGCAGTGGCATAAATTAAATTGAAATTTTGGACCAGCCAGCCAAAATGTATATGCTGCCCCCCTCTATTAAATATATATATTTTTTTACCTTCAGTCAATGCTGGTTGCCAGCAGTTTCTTGCTTGTTGACAAAGGTTACATGTGGTTACATGCTCATTGCCAGGGCTTACATGCTTGTTGCCAGGGGTTACAGATCTGTAATTTTGAACCAAGCATTCCAGTTAGGGTCACAGGGTTAGTCACTTCTGCTTTCTGTTTCCTGCTGTGCTCCCTTGTACAGTCTGAAGACGCCACACAGTGCTCCGCCCCCTCCTTCATTCTTCGGCTCCTTTGCTATGTAACATTTTACGTCCACAACCTGCTCCTAGCAGACCACAGAATAGGAGTGCTGCTGATGTTGATGATTGGTTATATCGCCTAAAAAGTCATCATTTTGGATAACTGGGGAGCCATTATCACGGCATCACATGGTGCCAACCTGGTTCCATCAGTGCATATCAAACAAATAACAAGCCAAAGATCATATTTATACTGGCAGCTTACCTGGCTACCCAAATAGTGTGACAGGGAACCATGCCCAATAATCTCTATTTCTATTACACTACAAGCCAGACAGCAATTCCTTAATCGGTTTCATTTTTTACATATCATACAATAGTTAAACTGAAAAAATAGTGTTTTGCTCTGACTAATAGTGTTTCTAATTTTGCCATTCTTTCATCAAGGGGTTAAAGTGAGCCGGAACGGCATGGTACTGGGTTCCGTCAGTTCCATTTTGGAGGCGGAACGGTTCCGCCTCTGTCCACTTACCTTGCCCCGCCGGTATGCATAATCCCTTCTCCCACAAAGCCATGCCCTAACTTTTTACAGGAGTGTGTGGGATAGGTCATAAATGTAAAGAGCTTGCAGGGTACGCCAAACATCTGCATATCTCCCAATGTGCAGGCGGTGCACAAACTTCCATAGACAACACTACGGTATGTGGCTGTTTCCAGGATCTTCCAGCCTTCTGCAGGATTGTACAGTACTACAAGTCTGTATGGGAGGAAATAGCCATGAACAATACATTCCCACTGGAGGCCACAGCTGCATGCTATTATATCTAGCTCTGCAATCCTTCCTGTATTGGCTTATTAATGTCAATGTTTAGGTTGACTTGTCAACCCTTTCTTTATCACAACTGTGATTATACAGCATGATTCTTAATAAATGTCTTTGAATAGTTTATTTTGTCAGTAGATTTCGTTTGTGTCAGAATACCATCTTTACGAGCCATACTGCCAAATGCCAACTTGTCCTGTAGACTTGTAATTTCATCCCAGAGTCTTAGGAACACGAGCTTACATCCTACTCAGCCTCACATTTATTAATCTGCTACATTCATAAGCCATTGTCCTACTTACCATGTGACCTCGCCATTCGCTGCAAAGAAAAGCAATTGAATGTTGAAAAAGGGATGAACTCAATAGAATATGGCTCATTGCCCTTTTCTTTTGTGCAGAACCGTGACAATTTTTTTGCTCTATAAACTTAAAAATGAAGCAATATTGTAAAGGTCACGTGGATCTGTATTAGTAATAGTAGTGTAGTAATAATAGTAGCTGTAGTAGCAGTGGCAGCAGTAGTAGTAGTAGTAGTAGTAGTAGTAGTAGTAGTAGTAGTAGTAGTAGTAGTAAAAATAGTAGTAGTTGTAGTAGAATTTTTTCTTAAAAATTACAAATATTTTCTGATTTAAAATTTAAGATATTTTATTGGGGCAGGATAGATGTAAATAATAAAGGTTTAGTTTGTAATCTATAATAAATATTAACAGTTTTACAATAAACTCCAATTAAAATTGTTTTCTAGTTTGAGCCCATTACAATGCAATGTCCATTGTTTAGATTAGTATAGTGCAGTCGTTTATCCAACATTATATTTCCACTTCTTCATCCCATTGTGAGTGCCACCATTGATGCACATTGACATTTATTAAAGATAAGTGCATGATTATTTCAGCAAAGGACAGCTCTAGCAGTGAGAACTGACCATGGTGGGTGTGTGTACACGTATTGTGTAATGCTCACGTGATAAGCGAGTGGCCAAACCTCAGAAAACAGCATTTTGCCTGCAATTTTAGTTCCGATGCATCCCATTCCCTATGCGAGTAATGCTGTGTGGATAATATTTGCAGTATCACTGGGGCAGGAGGACTGTGTATCACAAATTGTCACAAATTTTTAAATCCACCGGTGACCTGGAAAACATAAAGTATGTGGGGTCCTCGGGAACAGGTTTGGGATCCTGTGCTCTAGTTTATAGCAGGCACAGGATTCATTATGATGGAGGGATTCAGGAATTTTCTTGCCAACTATATTAATATAATAGATTTTTCTGTCTGTGTATTCTCCAAGAATGACATCACAGAATCCCTTGCTGCATATCTTGTATGGATGACCTCTAATAAGAACAAGTATGTAAGCTGGAGTTATAGCTTAGTAAAGGGAGTTCTCAAACTTGGTCCTAAGGACAGCACAGTTCACATTTTCCACCCGGCAGGTGCACAGGTGCACTGATTACTCATTGACACATTTTAAAAGATCCACAGGTGGAGCTAATTATTTCACTTGTAATTCTGTGAGACCTGCAACACATGCACTGTGTGGGGACCTGATGACCGAGTTTGAGATCCTGTGGCTTAGTATGTCTAGCTGAATCTATGCTATAAAACAACTTATTAATGGTAAGTTAAGGGTGGCGATTGGGCACGTTGCGTGCGTCTAACAAAAATTTTCATGGAATACATACATGTCCATCTTCTGTAGGATAATAATATGAAAAATGACAGTGAGAGTGTGTGACAACCTTTCATTATAAGACAACATAAAAATATAAAATGATACATATTGTCCAGCATATTGCAATACGTCTTGTTTTATTAATGAATAAATAACTGGATTACGGGAAGTCCGCTGACCTTCTTATTCAAAGTTCAAATTGTCAGTCAAGAAAAAAAAAAAAAAAGCATTACTGCACGGTAGATCCTCTGATAAATCCCATCACATTGTGTAAGAGAGGTAATGTCTCATGTTAACAGCGTTCTACAATTTGCCAGAAAACCCACATGGGACAAACTGATCACAGCTTCACAATCTAACACAGATAGAAAATGCAGCTTGAGCTCTTGCCTGTATTCAAAGAGATCTCTACAAGCCATAATCTGCAGCAGGTCAAACAAATGCTGTATATTGTCGCAGATTTAGAGGCATATCCTTACAGGGTGATTTAGATCTTGTCTAGATTTATAGGTCTTTTAACCCTAGAACAAATACATCATCAAGTTTCTTTGGGGTATTTTATTACCCCCTGTATGTGTTCTAGGGTAATGATAAATACTATATTACTTGTGTAGGTAATGATTTAGGATGCTGGAACCAGCAATACAAGCTCCATGGAGTTAATGTTGTACTGTATTTCCAAACTACACAAAAAAACTGTATAAACTAATTCATTGCTTGACAATAGTGACCTATGCAGGGTTAATATGTAGCTTATTAGTGTGTTACCAATGTGGCATGTTACTTTGTGCATACATCTGACATTATGTGATTTCCAGTGGTCAGTAGATAAATAATAACTAGGGCCAGGGATGAGGATTCCCAGACAAATTTGTATTTTTTTTTAAAAAGCGGCAATCATTTACTGTAAAAGACAAAACCATGCCTTGTAAAATGATTGCTGCTTTAAAAAAATGTCCGAATCCGGCTGGAAGCCTGCTCCACAGGCCAGCCAGCACATCATTACATCCAGCCTCTTGTGTCTCATGGAGGAACTACAAACATATTGGGAGTTATCAACCACAGTCTCCTGCATGAGGCTATATATATATATATATATATATATATATATATATATATATATATATATATATACACTATATATATATATATATATATATATATATATATAGTTAACTGTCTGACCCTATGCTTGTAGTAAAGTGTTAATACTACATACCAGCATACTTACCTACTTTGTAGTCAGCGGCACTTAAGTCCAGAGGGTGGGGCCATACTGTTATGTCATCAGATCTCACCCCCAAGGGGGAACTGTCCATGATTCGTGGGACTGTGGGTAGGAGGTGGAGCTAAATGATTTAATTCCCATCTTTTAACCCTGCTTCTTGGCATTTGCACTGGGTTTTCCCTGCTTTTATCACCATCATCATCTTGCCTACATCACTAGGAACCGGTCAGGAAGTGGGAGAGAGCTACCTACCCTTCCGAGGTTGCGTGAGACTACCCTAATAATTGGGAGCCTCCTGCAGCTTCCAGGAGGGTAGGCAAGTATGCATGCTTTACCAGTGTATGTAGAATTTCAGATATGTACAAGAGATACAACCCTTAAGTCTTTATATTAGTGGGAGAGTTCAGTACTATTTTAGTGCAGCAAATAAACGAATACATTGCTTGTTAGAGACATAACCAAGAAGGAATGTTAATTTAAATAGAAACTTGTTGCAATCCTGTAATGCAAAAGTCATTCACTTCAACAGTAATTTAATCCGATGCAGAGATCACATCCAACAATCCTTCAAAGGCAGCACACACAAACAGAATATAGAATGCTCCCTCCGGAGTTTATTATTCTAGGACCGCAGGAAGGTACAATAAGCTTTATGTACTGGGGGTGTGGCCAAACACCATCCCCAATAAGGGGCTACACACCACTCACGGATAGAGCTGCTCGCTGTCTCCTGCAGCGATGGAATAAATATATTCCTACAGAAGCATTCTTCCCTCTGTTTATGTGTACAACCTTTATATGCCTTTGATATACACTATGCATAACCAGGCTAAAAATAAATGCGCACGGTAATACCCAGCATTGCTAGTTTTTTGAGGAAGTAGTTACCAATAGGTTTGTTGACATCTCTTTTATGTGCTTGCCACGAATGATCCTTGATGTGCCTTTATCGCATTATGAGATATTTAAGTTATCAGTATGTCCCTAACATCTGAAAATGTCAGATTAACAGCGCTAAAAGCCTTGGTTCGCTCAGACAGAAATGTGCATCCCGGCATCTCTTTCCAAGTCTGTAAAGATGAAAGACCTTGACTCCAACACCTTATCGGCCCGCAAATTCTGTCCCTTCAAGTCCGTTTGCCTCTTCATTAAATTAAGACAGGCCTTCACACTGTTTCCATCTGCACTGGCTGCGACAAGGCCGAGATAAGGACATAATGTTTTCCCTTATTTTCTAAGGATCTGTCTAAAATAAGAACACTCCTTTTCTTATTATTATTATCAGCGTCTGGTATATAGATTAACTGAATGACGCCCCAAGATGCTGTTAGCCTGGAGTGAGAAGAGATTATTTTTAATATCAAGCATCTGACAGACATATCTTTAACAAAGCAGACGGGGAAACACGGGGAGTTTGGTTGAAATATCTACAATCCAAGGAGAATGGAACAGAGAGAATATGATGAGCAAGACGATCCTGTCACATACAAATATATATGGAGAAGACATGAAAGTTATATAAAATATAAGTTGTGTTGCATTTCATTAGCTCTATAAAAGGCATGGAAAACTCAATTAGCGAGGGCTCTGATGATACAAGCTGTTCCCCTCTTGTTTTGTGCTGGTAAACACTGTTACAGCTCAGATAATGACATCCTGAGAACACAGTTACAATTTGTACACACAGAGTAGCCTTATGGTGACGCTAATAATGATAAAGCTGCTTTAATGTACAGTAGGGTACCCTACTTGTTCCTTTCCACATAATGATGCCGGTTTGAGGAGTATGTCTTACTGGCTTTCGTAGTGCGCATGCTCCAGAGGTGGGCTACAGCAGAGTCCAAAATTAAAATAAGAGAGAAACACCAACTGCCAGTGAGTCAGTTTAGAATGACAGTTGGTGGCAGTTGCTGTGCCCCCCTCCCTCTGGAGCCTACCCTGGGTGTACTGCAAATGTGCATTACATATTTTTTGCTGTGCACACAAATCAGAACATTAGTGGTGGCTGCTGATTGTGGTCTAAAGCACAAATGATGCATTGCACGGGGGGATGAAGAGGGGGCGGTTAACACATATAAACATACAGTATATGCAAAGTTGTATGTAATATATAGAAACATAGAAACATAGAATTTGACGGCAGATAAGAACCACTTGGCCCATCTAGTTTGCCCCTTTTTTTTAAACATGTTACCTCAAACCATATTTGATCCTTATTTTTATGTAGGGATATCAATATGCTTATCCCAAGCATGTTTAAATTGTACTACTGTATTTGCCTCTACCACCTCTATGTGCTGTCTGCCTTTACCCCGGAGATCACAGCTGCACAGGAGACTCAGCATTTTGATTTACTTCTCTTTCCTTTATAAGCCCACTCCCTGACTCCTGAGAAACTAGTAAATGGTAGTCTGGGTGCGGGTTTTTATAGGAAGGAGAAGTGAACTGAAATCTGGGTCCCAGGTGCAGCAGAGTTAACAATCCCTGGGGTAAGGCAACCAGCTTATACTGTATATATTACATACAACAATGCATATATGTTTATATGCATTTACCACGCATCACGTAAATTGTGTTCTGCACTGCAGCCCATGGGAAGCAGCTGCTACTGATGAACATACACCCAATTTCGGTCTAACTTTGCATCAGTTCTATAGTGTGGGCAGCCAGGGTGTGGCACTACATTGCCTGGCCACATGGCGAAATTTCAGTACATGGAGAGTTGTTGTTACTGATCCATTGACTCTTGAAATCTTATCTTGTGCTGACCCACAAACATGCTTAGAAGAGTGGAGTTGGAACCTTGGGAGTAACTGGGGGCCTCTTTCAGAATTTGATGCAAATGTCCCCACCTCCTTCGACTTTGTACTCAGTGGCTGTGTGAAAATATGAAAATACGTAAAAGCCAAATGAGACATATCTAGGAAACAGTGCCACATGCCCCCATTTCCTGGAACACTGCCTGTCGCTACCCCTAAATGTCTGCAGTCTGTCAATCAGGCCTTGGCTAATGGGTCATTGCAACTGATGAAGCAATGCCATCAAGAAACATGTGGACTGTAAGTCCAGTGCAGTCCAATTGCAACCATATTGGGACTGTATCTGTATGTGAATGAGGCCTTAGGTCAGCATCAACTGGTCCCTCTCTTTTTCCCTTGACCTTTGCAAACCATAGTCTCCCAACCACCATTCATTGGATGTAAGTCTGCCACTGTAGGCAGCCATTTTGTATACTGAGCCAATATACATGAAAATAAATCGTATTAATTAATTACATACTCACTGATGTACCCATTGCAGTGGTTTAGTACAAAATTGTCTGCTCCTATAAGCAAACTCGAGACTTACCTGTTTACTCAAGCATTAGACTAATATCAGTTGTTAAGCTTGTTTTCTATTTTGTGCTGAAAGGCGAAGGAAAAGCACTTTAAACCCTATTAGGATAAAAGTGCTATATAAATAACTATTATTATTATTATTATTAGTATAGATGATCGGTACATTTCAGTGCTGATTCAGCATTAATTATAATAATTAATTGTCCCTTTAGTGTTTTCACATTTGCAAAATTAAGTTATGTAATTTACTTTCTTTGGATTCCGATCTGTTATCATTACAAGATATGAAAAATAAATAGCTTTAATTATACCTCTTTCAACAAAACTACTTACGTTAAACTCACCTTTCACCAAAATTTCCTATCAGAAGTATACAGGGTCACGTACAAGGGCTCTCTGTTGAACTTAACATATTTAATGTAAAACATATTTTATATATCTAATAAATAATAATGTACACTAGGACTTTGCTTTTAATTGCTATTTCTCTATATTAATATTGGTACTTATGTAGTATCTGGGCTTCCGATTTAGAAATCGGATCGGATCGCATCACATCGCATGGGGACACAGAATACTTTTTAAGAAATATGCGTTCGCTCGCCACGCTTCGGGCTCGGTGGCTCGCTGCGCTCCCCACGCTATATAAAATCAACTCTATGCCCACTTGGATAGTGGGGAAATGAACAGGACCTTCTTAACATTGAATCCTATGCAAAATCGCATCGAATCGCATCTGATTGTATGCCTTAAGGTAAGGCATACAATCACAAAATCGGACGCCCAGATACTACATAAGTACCATAATATCACTTCTCTTGTGTTTTTTGATGGAAATATTTAATAGTGTTTATCTCACATATTGATGGGTAGTCAGAGAGAGATCTAGTTACTGCTCCCATTGGGCCAGATGTATCAAGCTTCAAAAAGTGATAATGTAATGAGTGATTAAAAACAAGTCAATCATCTTCTACCTGTCATGTTACAAGCTGGGTTTAAAAAATGACAGGTAGGAGCTGATTGGCTGGTTGTTTATCACTCTCCGCTTTATCACTTTTTGAAGCATGATACATCTGGCACTTTATCTTAGCCACTCTTATTGGAAAATCAAAAGTCTTTATTGTAGGTTACAATCAGATCCACATAACCCATGTTCCCAAGTTAGAAACTCTGAACCCAAATTGTGAAACACTGTATTATTTTGTGCATACTCTTTGTTTATTAAAATCACCTTACAACTCTTTATTGCTGTGTAACAAAAATTTTCTAAAAAAAATGTATGCAATAAAAAAAAAAAAAAAATCGCCTTACAACAATGACCAGGTTTTAATAGCTGTCCGTAACTCACATTGCTGGGTCCTCAGATTATTAATAGATGTCTACAGTGTTTAGTACACACATCATTCCCAACTGGAACATTATTATAAATCTGATCACTGAGGGACACCAGACCTGCTGACTAAGCGAGAACTGCATACTATGGATATCTCACAAAGTGCACTGAATTCAGTTTTCAATGTAATCAATATGCTCTGTAAACACAATACTTCCGTTCATCTTATCAGATCACCTATCTATCCACATTCATCAATCATCCTATCTTTTACTGTCTCCATTTTCTAATATAGCTGCTATTTTTCCAGCAAGGAATCATGATCCCCGTCATCCTGTTTTCTACTCGTCCCTCTCTCTCTCTCTCTCTCTCACTCTCTCTCTTCTCCACACTACTGACCTTATATCTCTTTCTTTTGGATCCATTAATGGTCCCCTGAGATCCTTCCTAGACTTTCATGTATCTTGAATGGGACCTAATGGGTTTTTAGCACCTTTCTTTGAATTAAAAGCTTTTACCAACTGGAAAGGTGAAGACGTAAACCTCCATTAAATGGGAATAAACACAAGAGACCAAAGAATCCCCAAACACCACTTTTGTGTCTTCTCATTTATACATTCAACACTTTTAAGATGGTAAGCCCCAGAGCAATGCAGATTGCATCAACCTTCAACCTGACAGCATATACTGTACAGTACATTACACAATCCTCTCTTCTGCCCTTGCACATCTATGATATATACTGTATGTATTATACTTCTGGAATGGACTAGATGCTGCACTTGTGTTTTCAGGTATAAATATGAAAGCTTTTTGGAGCTGGCAGCAGAAACATTCATTTCGCTGATACAATTATAATCACCAGCTGGATACTTTCCATTGGACTGTGAAATTGTAATCTTATATAACCATTATACTGACAACTGGCAATTATCACTGATCAGAGGCCTAACTCGACATTTCTGGTCTTTGATGCATTTGACGCATTGTAAACTCCCAAATTCAACTCAAATCCAACACAAAGTGATACATTTTCATAAATAGCAGCATAAAGTTGTAATGTTGTAATGTTGAATGTTGCAAACACTCTACAATGTCCCATAATAAAAGAGCTTGACCTAAAAAGATGGTGAACTTTTACCAGCAGTGGTTCCTACTTATGTTTGGTAGGGGGCTGCTGTTATCCCTGTGCCTGTGCATGGGAGACAGTCGCCAGCCCCAGATCCCGGCACCTGTGCAATGGATCCAGCAGGTGCCGGGAAGATGCATGCATAATCACTTTGTTAAGACAGCTCTCGAACAATCCACCAGCTTCTAAGGACTGCACTAACTGCAGCCATATAATTCAGACTGAGCTGCATGAAAGGTAGGCAGTGGCTTCCTACAGGAAGCCAGCTCATCTATTTATCATGGCCCAGACTAGCAGTCTAGGAGGGAGGTAACACTTCCAAGTGGGACGGGCTTTTGTGTCTGTGACTGACAGGTAGAACTTCCAATTGAAAGTCACTGCTAGCCACAACTAAGCCAGTACAGTCAAAGAAAACCAGACAGGCTACATCTGGCTTCACTGCCACTGCCACTGAGTGGTGGGTGGGTGGTTGGAATAAGCCACCACTGATTACCTTGAGTAACTAGCATCACCTCCATAAGCAGACATGTCTTTAACTACAGTAAATATTTCCTGCAGGCATTTTATCTCAATTCTCAGCTTGGATGTGTTTATATTTATGTGATATCTCCCATTCATTGCAAACTTAAGGTAATGCCACAAAATGTACAATTAATTTATGTGTGGGAGTTCTATTTCAGTTGAGATGTTGCTATGGGCAACCAATCAGTATCTCCTTATTTATTTATTACGTTCTAGAAGACACTAGATAGAATCTGATTGGTTGCTTATAGCAACATCCCATCTGAAATACAACTGCCATCTTAGTATATTTCCCACTTTGATTTTCTAACTATAAATTATTATGTCATTTTTTTTCCATTCTATTTTTAGTTATTTAATGCCATTGGAATTAAAGGCCACCTTCTGCTCAGATGCCTTGACATTCTATTGTAGAATTAGCTGGTATTATCCAGAATATATTATTCCATCATAGACTATGACTAATTCAAAATCTGTGACAATTATACTTCTATAAATACTTATACTGTCATGTTACAAAACATGGCTGACCACCTCTCACCGTCTTCCTCACGTAGTGAATTATGGTTCAATAATATTGCCTCCCTACTAAAATGCTATATGGAGCTGAGCTACAGTATAACAAACCAGTTACATGCAGCAAAGGGTTCTAGAACATGTGGCTTGTGTATAATGTACATGTTGGTTTGCCACACTAGATGAGTAAATCATAAAGTTTTTTTGTTTGTTTTTTCAATAGAATCTAATTTAATATTTTCTTATATAGAAGAATCTGGAGCCAGAACATTCTGTAAGCCCTACAGACTGAGTAGATGATGCTCTCAGTCATAGATACAGTATATAGAACAAAAAGTAGATAGTTTCACAGTGGGATGTTTGTTGATTGCCTGTCACTTGCTAAACCTGCAAGATTTACTGGTTCCCATAAAAGAAAACTGTTATCCAGCTGTCAGATGATCTAATCCTGTAATTACACAGTCTACCCAATGCCACTGTATAAAACCACTCAAGTGTGGACTTGAGAAAACTGTGAAAAGTGCAGTCAGCAAAGCTTCTTCTTGGCTGCAGACATCTAAACCAGGACAACTAAGGAGCAGTTACTTTTGGGAAACAGTTGTGAGAACGATACCTGTTAGGACAATAGATGAAGCACCTCGCGGTTAACAACATTAAAGTGTTTTCGCAAATCACCATGATTTTAAAAAGACTAGAAAGGACACTCTTTGAGGACAATATATTTCTGTTATCATATCATTGTCCTGGTTTACAAGAGGTGTTTGTCCTTTTTATATGGACATTGAAGCTGGGATAATAATGGACCATTAGAACAGTTTCTGCTGCTGCTCCTAAAGGGGTGTTAGATAGAAACATAGCTTAAATAAAATTCTGCCAGGTTTAGCCTATTGATTTTATCATGTACTGAGCAATTCAATGCTACAAAGGATTTTATTATTGTAGAGAAGATGGGGCATGCGGTTGATTGTATTTTGCTCCTGGCATAGCACACAGTTTTGTATCGTAATATGCTCTGTCTTTTTATAGCTTGCAGCTGGAGGGATCGGAGGTCCTCCTTGGACCTGAGGTCACCTGTGGACCACTTGATATGACCTTCTCTACTCCTGTGGCCTTAACCATCCCACACTGCTCTGAAGTCAGCTGCGAGCACTGGAATGTCCGACTCAAAAGAAGATCACAGCAGGGCAAATGGGAGGTAAGTGACCTACAGTATACTGATGCTATACCTACCTTGCAAAACATTGATACACAGAACAAAGTGCTTTCAAAATAAACCACTAAAATGAAAACTGATGATTTAATTCAACTCTTTATGTAAATTATAAAGATATTACAAGACATTGGAGTAGATGTATGAAGCAGTGATAAGGGAGGAGAAGTGAGCCAGAGAAGAAGTGGACCATGGCAACCAATCAGATGCACAGCATATTTTTAGAGTATGCAAATTATAGATGTTACTTCTGTGCTGATTGGTTGCCGTGGGCACCTTTTCCACTGGTTAACTTCTCCTCCCTTATCACTACTTCATACATCTACCCCATTGAGTGGGTTTGTGGCCAATCTAAAATACTTCGGATTCTACTGGGAGAGCATGGGCTGTGCAAGCTGAGATGAAGGCAGTTGGACAAGGGCAACAGTTTGGCTAAACTGCTTGAAGGGGTTGGGTAAAAACATTTATGTTAAGGAGAACCTAAACTGGTATTTGGTTGGACTTTTATGCAACATTTTTACTACTTGAACATCAGCCAGAGGAGTAACTCTATGAGGCAGTGGAGTTATCTGCTGCCGGGCTGCTGCTCCCAGGTGGGGCACCTCTCCTTCCTTGAATCAGTTAATTGAATGCTGTTGATATAATTTTTGTGGTTGACTCCCCCTCCTAGTGGGACAATAGACATCACACTCTACACACTATACACACATACAGTATGCAGTATTTCTATAGTTTGATGGCACCAATATTTACAGTATCTTGCCTCCGGGCAACAGGGACGAACTTTTGCCACTGTATGTATGTTACCACTGCAATTTATGTGTTTTGCTTGTATGGGGGGTATTCAATGTCTGTCGAGTTTTGTGAAATCGCGAGTTTTTATGTTATCTCGCCCAGAATCCTTAGGTTTCTCGTCCTCGATTATTCAATCTGCATTTTTTCTCGATTTTTTTATTGTCCCGTTTTTCATATTTTTTCGATTTGGTCGACTGTCGAGGGCACAAAAGCTCGCATTATCGAGCATTTTGTCCACACATTTTCGTCGACTTTTCTCGTAACCTATGCAATCTTTTCTGTTTTTGGTTTTCTCGACGTCAGTTTCACCAGTTCTCGTCTTGCAAGTCTCGCCAGGCTTGTGTGGCGTGATTTTAATATTATGTATTTATTTTGGTCCGTATAACAGATTTGTGATATATACCTATATGTAATAGTCTACTATTGTTATCTATTTTGTGAACTACTTGTTAAGAGTGTCTAAAATCATTTTAGGAAGGGGTCATAACTTTATTCTTGCTGGCTTCTTCCGCAGCAAAATGCAAGCAATATTTCTGCTACACCCACGTACAGCATACACTTCCTCCTCAAACTCGCTCGCTCACACGTGGCGAGCAGCACAGGGACTTATATAGAAGATGTCGAGGCGGGAAACGGGAAAAAGTGACGCCCACAACTCGCAACATTGTTACAACCTCGACGGGAGTGGTCTCGCTTGATTGGCACATTGAATACCCGAGATCTCGCTTCGTCGAGCAAATATAATCTGTCGAGCAAAACGAAAAAGTAAAATACTCGCCGAGGAAAATAAAATCGACACAGATTGAATATCCCTATGTCTGAATCAGGTTCTTATGTCTAGTAAATGACCCTAGTGATTCAGAATTGATAATACATTAACTGAGCTATAACATTGATTACATGGTATACTGTACTTACAAGCCGAAGACACTTGTTTTATTGATTGTGTGCCTTTAAAGGCGATTCCTTTGTATTACTGTATATCTTTTACATACTATACTATATTTCTTTGTTATCACCCTGCTTCTTTCTGTTCAATGTCTCTGTTCTCTTGCAGGAGGTGATGTCCACAGATGATGAAACCACCTCCTTTTACTGCCTGTTGGATCCCTTTGCTTGTCATATATTAATGGACAGCTTTGGTACTTATGCTTTAGTGGGAGAACCTCTCACAGACTGTGCAGTGAAGGAGCTCAAGGTAGCTGTGTTTGGCTGTATGTCCTGCAACTCCCTGGATTACAACCTTAGGGTTTACTGTGTGGACAACACCCCATGTGCATTCCAGGTAAGAAGGTCTTCAATCCTAAAAAAAATATATATTTGTAAATTAATTTACGGTATATTATTTTTGAAATCATAACTAGATTATATAATAAAAATATCCCCATATGTTATGTTTCTTTTAGTAACTAGAATGCTAGCCTTAAACATTTGCATTTTGGTATAGGGTGGAGACATTTTGTATGGTGAACCAAAGATCAAAGGTATTCCATTACTAAAAACCTGTGACATAATTACAACATGAGACAAAATATGCTGACACTTTGTTATTAATAAATAATAGTTTTTTTTTTACTGGAGTTCGTTTATGACGTTTGACTGCAACATTCCATAGTCCTGCCATTAATAGAGCTTAATAGCATTTAAACAATCATTTAATACAATGCACAATACACAATTCACCTCGCAAAATGTCCAAATCTAATAAGTTACAGTTACATAAGCACAATTCAAAAAATAAATAATAATAATAATAATAATAATAATAATAATGACAGTGCCATCTACATCCCCAAATCCTCAACCATACCTAGTACAAGACAGGTGTGGTATGACTGCCTGATAGGGGGGATCCCAATGGTCAGTATCCCAATGTCAGAATCCCCACATCAGAATCCTGACTGCCAGTGCACCAACAGGGGGATGAGTGCAAAAAAGCCCCTTGCCACAGATTCTATTCTCCATCTATGGGGGTCGTGGACCACTACAAGGGAGAATAGCCCCTATCAGTTGGGATCCCCCTGTCGGAGCACCAGCAGTCTGGATTCCAACGTCGGGATACTCACCGTCGGGATCCTCCCTGCCGGGCAGTCATCCGGCACCCGTAAAGCCATAATAGAGTGGTTACTTCAGATAACAAAGTAACACAAGTAAATCCTGCTTTGGTGCTTGCTCTATTGTAGTGGTGAATGAGGCATTTTTACTATGCATGCACGTATTTTGGGCTGTGGGGCTCAGATGCTGTCCTAAAGTTTTAATGGGTAATAAGTTTGATAAATGGGAATTTACTTCCATTGTTTGTTTGTGCTATAGCCACGTTTATTTACTAAGTGGTGGCTTGGAAACACTGGCACTTCCCAAAGTTTTTAGGCACAAAAACTAAAAGGACAATATCATAAATTTTCAGGACTTTTTACTACTTCCCTACTCTCCAGCAAGTTGTGGGAGACTTCCAGTTTTCCCACAGAAGAGTGAACGGATCTTCCACATCCCAACCACTTCCTAGTGAAGCAGATACGATGAAGAGTTTACACAGGGAATCATGGTGCCAAACATAGTGGATGGGTGTAAATTATGTGAATGTGTGTCTAGCTCCTCCCAGCAGACCCATAAATCCCACCATTTTGGGGGTGAGGCCTAGTGATGTGACAGTATGGCCACACACCCTTAAGTGCCAAAGCAGTATCTCCACTAGGCTTCACCTGGAGAGGAGACCTTAAAACTAGGCAACTATGGATGTTCTAGCAGTATTTACTATAGATATTTATCAAGAGGCACAAGCTATTCACTAACTGTTAGCCAAGCCTCTAAGCCTTGGCCCCTACCACTGCATTTCCCCCATGGGCCCCTCATGCCCCAGTCTGACACTGTACAGCTATGAACACCCTTAATATCTCTTTGCAAAAATTGTGCTCTGAAAAACTGAAATCCCATTTCTGCACTGTTCCGCAAACCAATGTTCACAGCTGGTCCAAAGCTTCACAAATGACCTTCTATGTGATGGTAATAGGTATATGTTGGTTGCTTCTCCAATGACGCTACTTTTCTCATTTCCTTTCATGGAAGATCTGTGTATTATTTACTGCAGGGAAATAAAACCCATGCATTAAAAGTAAGCACAAAGAAATATTCATGGAGGGAAAGACATCCTCATAGTGATATACCCTCTAAAAACGACAATTGACTGTGCAGCAGGATAATCAGAGATGGTACGGAGAGCACAGACTGTGAAAGAGAAGAGGGAACACATTCTCAGCTTGCAAATTGCGCTCATTTTAATCGGAGACAAAAGGACAAAGTTTCAGTCTCATCAGGTTGATCGTATAAAGGGCAAATCAAAGCAGTTTCTCTGCCTGTGTTCTTATAATAAAATGAGAGTGTCAAACACAGCAATTGCTCACTTTCCCAGAATGATCTATGCTTCTGATGTGCTGTGTCCTTATTTCAGGAAGACTGTGCTTCTGTGCTGCAGATCCAGCCCTGCGCTGCAGTACATTTTATATATATATATATATATATATATATATATATATATATATATATATATATATATATATATATATATATATATATACAGCTTCTATGGTATCCAGCTTCTATGGTATCCAGACTCTAGTGCCGCATATATATATATATATATATATATATACATCGTGGGTCTGGCACTCCTAATGATATAGACAATAGCCCGGGTGCCTTCACAGGGTGAATAACATACAGCTTCTATGGTGCGGCACTCCTGGTATAAATCACGATACTGACCAAATGGATATCACAACGTTTCAGTTCTTTACTGAACTTTTTTCAAGTGAACACTTGAAAAAAGTTCAGTAAAGAACTGAAACGTTGTGATATCCATTTGGTCAGTATCGTGATTTATACCAGGAGTGCCGCACCATAGAAGCTGTATGTTATTCACCCTGTGAAGGCACCCGGGCTATTGTCTATATCATTAGGAGTGCCAGACCCACGATGTATATATATATATATATATATATATATATATATATATATATATATATATATATATGCGGCACTAGAGTCTGGATGAACATAATGTATTACAGCTGCCTTTGTCCCCAAAATAGCATCAGCTCTAAGGGATAAATATCTGGAAACTACTGAATCTATCTACAGTTTAACCACACAGCGATTCCATTGCACAGACGTACTGTAGGTAGAAAATCAGAAAGAAGGTTAATTATGCTTATAGGTGGAATATAATTCTTTGTGATGTCTGAAAAGTGGTGTCAGGATAGTTGGGATGCTGTCAGTTCATAACCGTCAACATCTTCAGTGCTCCCTCTCACTTCATAGATGGGTGTGGGAAAATTAGCAATTATCATAATCTTGGGCACCGAATCAGACCTGTTCGCTCTGCTGCAAATTAGCAGAATGCGATTATCGGACGATCACGCAGTACACTGTAACGCCAGTGAAGGCTAGCCTTTGCTGGTGATTGACACCCTGTGGCCATTTGGTGCAGTAACCATGCGGTAACCTGAACAGAGTCATAGCCATGGGTGGGATTTCCCTTGGGCAGGGTGGCCTTTACCTGCTTGCGGTGCTTTAAACAATAGCAGCACAGAGAGCAGCTCTGAATCAGGCCCATTGTTGTGGCACAATTAATCTCCCACACTACCTTAACCCTTTCAGGTCCAATGTCTAGTCGGGCTCAACAGCCCTAGTGCTAGTAGCAGATGCAATGGTGAGCCACTTCAAAATAAGAACATTAACATCGTTCAATGTAGACCATTAAAATTACAATTAATCTAAACATTTAAACCAGACTGTTTGAATTGCAAAAAAATAAAATATATATTTTAACTCCAAAAGGTTAAGGGCGGGAGATATTACCAATTAACATACATCGCCGCCCCTCGCCACCTCCCCCCCCCCGCCGCGATGCTAGCGCATATGTACCAACATATGCAGCTAGTATCCCGGTGTGGTGATGGAGGCCCCCCGCAATACCTGTGATGTTGTGTGCATGGGGTCTCCATCACCTCCTGGGCTCTGCGGCCGTACCTGGTGTCCCCCCCTTCTCCTTGCAGCTGGAAGGAGATCCCCGGCTGTGACATGCTGCTGGTCGAGGAGGAGCAGCACAGTGGGGGGGGGGGGGGGTAGGAGTCTGCGGCGGATGGCGGCGATAGAAGCCCATAGGCTTCTATAGGGTATCGCCACCCAAAGGTGGCTATACCCTGCCCTGCGATGAAGCGGCGGCCGGGTATTAGCACATTTGAAAATGCAGTAAAACAGGGGTTTAGTACATCCCACCCTAAATGTTTATTTTTTAAGTATTTTTTTTATTATGACTTGAAACAGATCAGGCTCTTACAAATAAGTTATTTCATGTACAATTAATATTTTTTACACACCATTCAGTGATCTGGTATTCTCAATGATGCAAAGATACTTTATGTAAGAAACCATTGCCTGCAACTAAGCAATAATAAAATGATAGCATTAAAAACCATACGTACAGCGAACAGCAAATTCTGAATTGCAGAAAATGAAGGCTAGCAAACGGAATTCTATTGGCTAGTGGAGTGACAAAGTTTTAATAATAAGTAGGAAGCTTTACAGAATAATCTGTAGTCAATGTTGAAACCAGGATGAGTCTGATGTATTGTGGAAGTAGGTGGTCATTGAAATATATGCTTGGAGGAATTCTTGCCTGCTTGTCTCCTTCTGCAGTGTTTAATTAAAAAAGGTACCTAAAGGTGAATCAGCCGAGTTGCACATTATTATAATACACTGTCAAAAAGCTGTGTCTGGTCCCGGGGGCCCTTAGTGTTTTTAGCATGCTGATCGCATCAGTGAACTCTTTGCATATGATTGATGCATTGAGAAGGTCCAGTTTCCCCGGGCACACCATATTGAGCCAGGAGTCACAGACAACCAAGCCACTGGCACAAGCCATCAACCGAGACAGATATTATATTTCGGGGTCGTTGGAATTAAGTTTGTATGCAGATGAGATATTCTTTCATGTTTAACTCAGCACTTAATTAATTTTACTTTATTTTGATAACCACCCATCTTACTACCCGGTAGTAAGAAGTAAGTAAGAAGCAATGCTCCTAAACATTGCAAGGTTTCTTCTGGTGCCAGGTATACTTTCCCCGTTGGGTTATCTACCTTTACCATGACTATGGCTCTTTTTGTAATCATTAATGCCTAAAATTATTTGCAAAGTTCCAGAGGTATTTGTCCCTTTAGTACAATTTATGGCTTGGCCATGTATCACAATTAAGATCATTACCCCACATTTGTATATTATTATAGGTTTTGTTTACATCAATGTCTAAGGGAGGATCGACGATTTCATGTTGCTCAACAGCATATCGCCAGATGGGATTCAATGTCCCACCTGCCAATCGTCAAAAAGGGGGCGTGTCCACGTAAACGGCCATGGATTGTCGCGATTCGACTGTGATCGCAACAATTCACAGACATTATCGCAAAGCAGGCCCAGCAGCTTTTAAAGTTGGGCCCGTTCTGTCAATCTGCCTCTTCAATGCTGTTGGACAAGACAGCATTGAATAGGTGCCGGCCGCTATTTTCCCCATCGGAAATAGCGGCAGGGAATGAATACCCCTAAGACTTTTATAGAGACATTTTCCTTTTTTTTCAAACTTAACTGTAAAAGGTCCTGGATGATGCTACTGTATGCATTAATTGTGCAAACTACAAGTCTCAGTTATCCAGACATCAATGGCGTGCCACATGTACCCGATGTGCCCTCCATCCCGCCTTCAGATAACTCACGTTACCGTTCCTTTATATTGAGTTGATATGATACCCAAAACTGAAATTATAATTTGCTCTTTGGGAGTCGAACCTACAAGTACAATTTCAACATTTAAATCCCTACAGTACAGTACAGTATGTGATAATTCCCCATAGCCAAATCTGTCATTTCTCTTTTATACTCTCCCTTTGGGCCTGATGTATCAAGCTTCACAAAGTGAGAAAATGGAGAGTGATAAATAACCAGCCAATCATTTCCTACCTGTCATGCTACAGGCTGGGTTTGAAAAATAACAGGTAGGAGCTGATTGGTTGCTGGTTTTTCACTTTCAATTTTATCACTTTTTGAAGCTTGATACATCTGGCCCTTTGTGGGGGTCTTGGAAGTAAATTTTAATCTACCCCCATCTTGAAACAAAATATTTGAGGCAACGTGGCATCTTTTCTGATACATTTAACTTGATGGCAACTATGCTCAATGTATTTTAGAAGCTGCAGTAATCAGGAAAAATACATACACTGCAGTTTGTGGTGGTATTGTCTTATAGCGGAGGTTCTTGGTGTGCGAGTACAATTAAGTTGCCATTCGGTCAAACTTACAGAATGAGATAGTTAAAAAATGTCTACACCTGGCGGAAAATTAACTTACAGATATAACCACGCTCATCGTTGCTGTGTCATTCGCCATGTGCGACTCCTGTGGCAATTGGCACAATCTCGTCTCCACACGAGTGCATCTAATTCGCTCCCAATGCACGTACCAAAGCACCGAGTGGCGATATCAGAGCGTAGCAATTCTGCGGAGCCAGTACGAATGTCGTGTGAAAAACAAGCATGAATGACAGAATCACCACAACGATGAGTGCGGCTACATATGTACATAGCAAGATGTCTAAGCCTTGAAAAGTGGAAAAATGGAGAGTGATAAAGTACCAGCCAACCAGCTCCTAACTGTCATTTTGCAAACACCGCCTGTAACAGCGTGGAGCTGATTGATACTTTATCCATTCAACACATTTGGCCAATGGTTTATTATGAACTACTCCTGGTTGCTAGCTGCTAAAGCGCCAGGCAATGGCTCAAACCCAATTTACCTTTAACAATGATTCCAAACAAACTAGATGAAATTCTGATTAATTAGAAATAAATGGAAGTGCAAACGGAGGAAATGGCAGCTTTTCACTCAGCCAAGACCTTTGAAACCAATTAAAATCCTAAGATGTAAAGCCACAACTACAGAACGTAGAGAAAAGAGTTCTTCAGAAGGTAATGACTTTGACTACTCCAATAGGCGTTACATGGGTGGTGGACTGAGGGTGGCAGCCTTGCTTTTATCTTCTTTAGTTATATTATTTACTTTTCTGGGATATTGATATCAGATAAGTCCTCGCCGAGCCACATAGCTTATATCACAGCTTTTATTTATGTTAGGTTCATTTCTTCATAACTAGTTGATGCTTCTTAGAATAATATTGAGATTGCCCAATTAAACAATATGGCCTGTTTTTTTCCCCTTCTCATTTTAACTCCTCTCGACCTGTATCCCCCTGTGTGCGTATTATAGACCAACATTGAATGATTTCTCTCCCTTTCGGAAATCAGTCAGTTTAAACCGGGGGGGGGGGGGGGGGGCTGACGTCATTCCGACATCTATCACCCAACCCCGGCAGGCATCGACCCGGCCACGTTGATAGGGGAACACCCAGCGTTTTCATGGGGACACCCATAAAACGCTGGGCATTACCTTGATGCTGCCCCCTGCGCGCCCCCTCCCTCCCCTACACATGCGAATGCCTCAAGAGTTTGTATAGTGGTGGTGGTGGGGGGAGAGTGCATAAAGCGCATACACAGTTGCTAAACATTGGAAAGGAGGCTAATTTGTGCTTTATAGAGAATAAATCGCAATTACCCCCTCAGTACTTACTGTGTCTTTGACATCCATACCAAACATGCCAAATTCTGCAGAACAATCCTGATTCACATACAACTGGCATATGGGGGGCAGAGCTTCATCAGATGCGGCCATGGTTGGATGTATAAGGGTGTGTTGGTGTGAAATGAAGTTGACATTTCTGTTGATCAGGTGCCAACCTTAATTTGCACTGGTACTGCATGACGGATGTCAGGAAGCATCACCAATCTGGAGTGTACACCAGTTTTCAGAGTGCATATTGCCTTTATCTCACTGCTCATGCCCCAGAAATAAAACACGCATATGTGGCTGGGCTCGGCTATCCCATGACAATCACTATTTGCAACTCCCGGGGCAATTGGCGTAATCCCATTGCCACCTGCGTGGTGATCTAATTAGCTCCTACGGCTCATAGAAATGCATTGACCGGCCATATCGCAGCTTGGTGACTCCGAGCCTCGGGTGCAAATTAGGCGTATCAAACGGGAGCGAGCGGTGGTGATTGGGGATAGGTGAGCGCAGGTACATCTGTGCACAACTATAGTCGATATTGTCATGTGCATTCCCGCTGTTTCTAAAATTCCACTTTGGTAAGACCACATTGCACTCCAGTTACTGCAGATCTAAAATGTGCTGGAGTTCTAGCGATGGGAAAGATGCGCCCTAGCTGATATCTAAATACATTTATTTACATCCTTTGCATTGCAACATGGTTTGTCCGTGTACCTCCCCAGTTATTTTTGCTTTGTTCCCAACTCTGAATGAGCCCCATTTTCTGAAATCAATCAATCAATCAATCATTATGCAATTTCCCATAAGAAAGCACCAAAATCAACACAAAGTGCAATTCAACTAAATACATCATCAGAATACAAAGATGCAAGTGAAAAAAACAAAAGCTATTCTTAGTGAATTACCCCCTGAAAATAAAAATACTGTGTTCCCTTATAATGTTTTCTGTGCATTGTATAATGTACCCTGTTACCGTATAGATAAGAGATCCAACCCCGCTACAGCTGAATTTTCACGAGATTTCATCTATTTTTCTATTTCAACACTTGACAGCCAGACTATCAGCGGAGCTGGCACACAGAATACCCCCTGCCCTCCTAAATATACTGACCTACCATTGTTAGAAATTTCTATTCTCTAACTCAAAGGGCGGCTCGGAGCCATTTAATGGTTATTAGGATGTATTTTTCACCAGTGCAAAATTGCTGCCAGCTGACTGAGCAAGATTCCAGCTGTAGCGAAATACTCGCTCCTGGGGGAATGACAAGGGTATGATTGCTAAAGGGACAGCTGAGCGGCTTTTGTACGAGCGTGTTTCCTGCTCCTATTGTCATTGAAAAAGGCAACTTTCTTCATCCATTAATATGCATGTTGCTGTTTATTCATTATTTCAGCAAACTTGTGTTATGAAGCTACTGGAAGTCCAGCAGATTGGTCTGACCCTCCTTTATAGAGAACAGCACATGGCAGATACAGACTTAAAGAACTTGCAGATGTGCTTTGTCTTCAGGCTCCAAATTGCAGCAGCCATAAATGAAAATAAGCCACATCTGTTTTACTGCACATTTGCCCCGCGTTATTCCAAGTGGGCATGCAATAATTATATTATTCATTCATTTTTAGTTATAAATGGAGGCATTGGCGGAACTTGTGAGTGGTGGGCCCAGGTGCAAATGGATCATTTGGGCCAGCACCAGTGGGTGGCAAGGGTACAAAATGCTGGTCTGGGCAGCAGTGGGCCCCTTATTCCTTGAGGGGCCCCGGGGCAATTCATCAGATTCTACTTTTTATTTATTTATCACCTTCTAGGAAATAATAAATAGAATGTGATTGGTTGCTATGGGCAACATCCCATTTTTTAGTAGAACTCGAACAGTTTTAGTAAATTAACCCCGAACAGTCTATTATAGTCACTATTCAGCAGGAGTCACTAAGTGATAATCAGTGTGTTCATGGTGCTAGGACTTGAAGTGAAGTTAATAAAGTTTTTTTTATGTGTGTGTGTAATAAATATCATACTATGCGTGTATTATTATAATTTATTTATAAACTAACCTGGTGTAGTATGTCGAAAGCAAGGTATATACTAAGCTATTATGCACTAATATAGACTTACAGTGCTTCCTGTTTATTCTGCCACATTTAGTACACTGCTCTTACTTACACAGTTTATCCTCCCATCATAACCCTGCAGGTAACTGGATTGGACCAGGGGTGCAGCCAGAACTTTGTGGGCCCCATACCAGACATCTCTCTGCAGCATTTTTATTTTTATGCCCCATAACATTACTTGCCTGGCCTCACACTAGCTAATATTAGTTTGCTACTATCAGGGGTGTAAATAGACCTTTGTGGACCCCATAGCAAATTTTAAAATTGCCTCCCACCCAATTCCTGTCTCTACCAGTGCACATCACACCTTGCGCGGCCACCATTAGTGCGAACAGTAAATATGTGCCCATCCAATAGATATTTTAAAAATAAAGAATGTACACGTTCTAAAAAAAGATGTGTGGCCTCACTTCAAAGGGTAATGCCCCTCACACATTATGCGACACACCGCAAAGCCCATTATACATTATGCGACACACCACAAAGCCCATTACACATTATGCGACACACCACAAAGCCCATTACACATTATGCGACACCACAATGCCCCTCACACATTATGTGACACACCTCAAAGCCATTATGTGACACACCATAAAGCCCATTACACATTATGTGTTTAAATAGATTTAAAAATCCAATGTTGTGATCTCAATCACTTTTGATCATGATTTCTTATCAGGGGACCCCATATAGTGTTGATTTATTAGGACAATCATCTGCAAAATGGATAATTGTATTAATATATATGTGTGGGGGCCTTTAGTTTTCATTTTTAAATCTAGAATTAACCCTAATTGTCCCATTCCACAACAGCACATACAGCATTTGTGTGTAGCATATATATATATATATATATATATACATATATATATATATATATATATATACATATATATAGCAATGTAAGTCAGTGATCGAGGTGGGACAGGTAATAATCTTTGTAAGCTCTGGAACTTGATTTAGCGATTATACTATGGCTGGAGGAATATCTCTGATGTGTGTTTCTGTTATTATAATTATGCTGGCATTTTATTACAGCTAATAGACACCCAGAGTAAAATGTGGCCAGGCCTGACAGTAATAGCATTATTCTTTTATCTTTATATCCATTTTATGATCATCTTAATATAGCTTGCCAAGGGAGATGACATTATTCACATTGCCACTCAGCCACCTTATAAAACACTGAGGTTCCATCCTCTTATCGATTTCTCCTTTCCTGTTGTAGGAAGTGCTTTCCGATGAGCGGCATCAAGGTGGACAGCTGTTGGAAGAACCAAAGTTGCTTCATTTCAAGGGTAATACATTCAGCATCCAGATTTCTGTTCTCGACATCCCTCCCTTCCTATGGAGGATCAAACCATTTACTGCATGTCAGGTACGAGAACCATTCCTCTTTCCTGCTCTCTGTCTGCTGCAGACATGGTGACCTACTAGACCTGGTTTTCCTTGCTTTGTTTTTTGTTTTACTTAATACACATTGTTTAATACCTAATGGATTTAGGGCTTCTGAAATGGAATCAGGTGAACAACAATAATGATTCTTAAACACTCTATTGTCTAATTGTGTGATGCCAGTATCATCCCAACTCCTTAATCAGACAGAAAAAGTGACTGAAAACCAGCAGTGATGGAAAAGGTCCAGCAGCCAAGACCTCCAGTGGAAAACTAGGCATGCATGTGTAGATAGATTATCTGGCAGCCATACAACCTGCAGATATCTTAGACATACACTGTGACATGTGACACTTAAATCTGTGCTCGTCCCCAGGGAAAAGACGTTTCTCCATTTCTTCCCCATGAAGGCCCAATGCACTCAACTTTTTCCCAAAATATTGTACTAGATGGACATGGTGGTTGTCCGGCATTCCCGACTGATTGATATTTATGGATTGGTCTACCAAATATACTGTACAATTATATAAATGGATAGTCTAGTTAATTGTATTGTCCCACTTTAGCAGTTTATGGTAGAATTAGCACGGACACTTGGAATCTTCCACACCCTGGTCTATCACAAAATAATAAAGTAATACAACTTTTTTTTTTGAGTAAAATGTACATAAAATATTACAGCTAATAATCTTTATCTAAACAGGAATAAATAAGAATATTATAAAATATGAATGAAGATGAAGCAAGCTATAAGTTATATATGGAAGCTAATGTTAGCTCCAAATCATGCAGATTTCCACAACCAACAATAGAAGTACACCTGTATTTTATTTTTGTCTTTGTGAAGCAATGGAGTATCTATGGGTATGAGTCATAGGGTTGACTACAAGAAGGTCGACAGTCATTAGGTTGACCACTATTGGTTGACAAGCCACAATTGACACATTTAAAGGTTGACATGGCTTAGGTGGACAGGGTCAAAAGGCCAACACAAGCAAAGGGTCCAAATTGAAAAGGTCCAACTTGAAAAGGATGACATGAGCATTCACAGGTTTTCATGTCTGTCGGCATACATAGACATGGACACCGTATAACAGTGGCGTAACTACCTAATTGTCGCCCCCCGCCGCATATTTTTCAGCGCCCCCCTCCCCTTGGCAGCACTGCACCTATCACCAGGAAATTGAGGTGAGTGCCATTTTCTCAGAGACTTGCACCTAGTCAGTGGACTCTGGCACAGCAGCTGAGTCTACTCACTTGTCCCACTGGCTAGAAAGGAAAAGCTTCATGCCACCTTCTCTCTAAATTCATACCTGTTCCTTTATAAAGACAGTAAAACACTTTTGAAACTACTGTGTAATGTAGTGAGGTGTCTTGTTATAAAATGCACCTATTTTTCAGGTTGATTCTTGGCTGTGGTTTCAAGACCACCATTTTACTTAACGCAACAGAGTCAGCCATTTTGTAGGTTGGATCAGTATCAGTGAGGATTCTCTAGATACCAGTGTGTCATTAATAGTGACTTATTGACTGATAATGAAGAAATGGGTTACATCAGTTTGTTAAGTCCACAAAAATGCCTTCAACCACTGTGTGTAGGGGCCAATTAAAAAAAAAAAAAAACTAATTAAAGACTTGTAGGTGTAGTCTGAGAATATTCCTATTTAATCAAATCTAAAACCCACAAAGTAGATATTCTGAAATGATCCACTATTGGGAGGAACTTACACCACTGTCTGCACCCACTGTCAGTACAAGCATGGTCATGCTCAAACAGAGCCTCATTGTGCATGCACAGTCCTCTTCACTGATACAGTAGAGTCTAGTGGAGGTTGGGAGGGGAACTTACAGTATGTCAGCCCCCTTTCAAATATTTATATGGGGCCTAGCAATATGGTGTTTTGCCCCTGCTTCAAAATATTAAGTCTATTAAATAGATTTCTTTACTGTGTGTAAGACTACCCTTTTTCAATTCTTTTCAGTCAAATTTGATTTGACTAACATGCTAACCTGTATTAATAAAAATTATTGTTTAACCAAGAGAATGCTTTGGTGAAGTTGCTGTGACTTTATATAAATGTAGTTCAAATCTACACCTAACATAAATCCGAGTCGGGGAAGTCCTAATAAGAAGAGACCATTTTTGTAAACTTTTTTTTGAAAGGATGCTTGGTTATCGAAAATGTCCATGAGTCTTCTGAATTTTGATAAGTTCTCCTGTTGTTTTGGGAGAGAAGACACAGGCACAAGTCATGCGAGTGCAACAGAGATGGTCCAGAGAGGGAGTGCAGGTGACAAAACACACACATTTGCACCTGTTTCTTAACTTATGGTAGGGGCTTTAGCTGGCAAAAAGTGTAAGGGCTCTACCTGGCATAATATTTATAGGGGATTCTACCTTTAGTAATGTGTATAAGGGGCTCTTCTGTGGTGTACTGTGCAGTGTAATTATAATAAGAGACATTATTGTGCAGTAAAGTGTGAATTTGTACTATTATGTAGCTTCACCCTTCACCCTTAAAGCCATGCCCCTGTATTATTTGTGGTGCTTTTAGTGTACACTGTCCCCGTTTTAAATATGGGGAGGAGGGCACATCAATTCTCTTTTTGGCAATGGGCACTAAAATGCCTAGTTGCGGCTTTGTGGACCTCCCTTAATTGGATCTCAAGGAGTGGACAGTTGAAAGGTTGCCCACTATTTTTGAAATACCTGTATTACATTTGTATTATTAAAAAAATTGAAAATGATCACACCTTGGTGCTCTGTACATTAGACGTAGTTCCTGTATACCTTCCGAGTCAAGCCTATAATAAATATACTTGTCTTTTGCGTGGTTTGCAAACATTCTGCCTTTACTAATAACAATCTCCTATTTCCAAATGTAAAATGGAACTTCAGGGTGCCATGAAAAGTGAGAGTGGCATTATAACAATGTAAATTCTTAGGCATTAATCTTTATGGTGTATCCGATCCGTACACTGCTAAAAGTTCCATGAGTGTCGTAGACCTAAGTAACTATTAAAATTTACAACTCGGAGATAAAATGCAGATGAAAGAACCATTACTTTATAACAGCACAGTATATAAAATGGGAAAGTGATATGCTGAAGTATAATAAAATGCACCCGGGAAGAAGTAGCGCACAGAGGCGGGCGGCGATGATTTAGGGAACAGGGCCATTGTCTTACAAACTCATAGGCGTTAAAAGGGGTGCAAAGAATTCTAATTCACTGTGAGGTGGAAGCAACGAGGAGTCTTTTATATATTACTACTGAACAAGAAAAAGGCATTTGTGCCGTAATGTTTTCGCCAGACTATATTTCCTTTGTGTTTGTGGCGCTTTTTGTAAAAGGAATTAAATAACGCACACACACACACATTATATAAAATACCACCATTCAGCCTGTCAGAAGCTGTGAGAAGGCTAATGCAGGAACAATAAAAATATATTAGCTTTCCTTTTAATATGGCAACAATTTTTGCAGGCACCTGCAAGAATTATATTGTGTTCTCAGCTATGGCATTTTTCCTAAAGCCCATAGCTGCCATCAGAGGCTGCAATCCAGTGAGTAGAACAGCTATCGATAGCATGAAATGGACTAAAAATCGATGAGAATGTAAATGTTAAATGTGCTTTCGCTTTCTTTTTTCAGAAAATGTAACAAGACCTGGAGCAGAGACATAGCATCTTTTATAAAATGCATAAACCATATATTGATAAACAAAGTAAATTAAAATGCCAATACCAAAAAATGAATAAATAATCACATGAAATAAAGGTCTATACACTATTGCATTAGATGCAAATTTGTATCAAAGTTGCTGTGATCTTGTGCTTTGATGGTCTTGAATCGGTGGTTGCAAACACAGTTTTATCTGCAATGGTCAGGGAGTATTTGTGGGAGGTAATGGGGGAAAGCAATCAAACGCAGGTGTGTTGCGATCAACCAATGCGTGTAAACAGCGGATCTGGGATGCCCCCCCCCCCTAGTAAATCCCCCCCCCCCAGTCAAGTTAACCTCCTCTGCCTTACCCCTCCAAAAGCTGCTTCTGGAGCAGGTTCCCGCTCCTTGTCTGTGGTCCCGGCTCCCTTGTCTGCTCCTGGCTCCAGCTTCTAATGAAAACGGACCATCACAAAATGTCCACCCCCATACAGCAGACAGTTTTTGAGGATGCTAGAGAAGGCTGCCACCACCTCTAGCATACTCAAAAACTGTCTGCTGTATGGAGGTGGACATTTTGTGATGGTCCGTTTAGATTAGAAGCAGAAGCCAGGAGGGGACAGGGGAGCCGGGAGCGCAGACAAGTAAATCTGTGGGTCCCTACCACAGATGAGGTCCCGGCAGGTAGCAGTGGCATTACAATTGCCCCGCAGACCCCTGGCGCCCACACCTACACATCGCCTACCCGCCACTGCGTGGTCTGTGGGGCTATTGTTACGCTACTGGATCTGACCCATGAGCTGTTTGTTGTGACCAGTCTGTCGACACAAATGTACGTGACCAAGTGCGTACGTAGATGTTTTCATTAAGAAGCGAGTGCAATAATTGATGCCGCATTGCTTCATAGATGACTGGGTACCCATATGTACTTTGGCAGCATTATTCTACGAGCCTAATTTTTATTTGTACACAAATGCATTTGCCATTTTCTAGGCTACAGAGCTTATATTGTTAGCAAGGGAACCTTCTGCCCAGGATGTCCATCGCAACCAAAGCTAACTCAATTGCATACACATTTGCAACCTATATGCATGATCGAGGAACATTAGGGCTAAGGGTTGGCCTATGGCTACACAGACTGGACATAGCAGTGGTACATTGGAGGCCATATTTTTGCATGTACAGTATGAGTTTGTAGCCATCAGCAGATACACACCCCAAAACGTCCATGACATATCTGCGTTTTCCCAACCACTCACCCTGACCATTCCATTAACACTGCCAAACGGTCACTTTCTGTCTATCCCTTTTATTTAAATCCTCAATTTGAGCAAGATTGCAGTGACCTCTTCATGCATATTTACTGCAATCACAGCACATACACAGTTTGCCTATAATTGCGAATTAATCGGCCATTGCGTATATACATTTATTAGGCCCTATGTCTTTAAATGTGCTGCAACCACAGAAACTAATTGGATTTAAACTATCTTTTTGTAAACAAAGTTTTTAAAAAAACGATGTGTTTAATAAGCACATTTTGTATGTAGCAATATTTTATTTAGCAGAATGTGACACTTTTTGGATAATTAGTTGTTTACTGTATGTATGTAGAGCTAGCTGTTACAAATAAAAATAATAATGTGCATTTTTCTGTGTTAGCTCTGATTCAGCTAGAAAACAGCTCACCCTGTAAGGAAATATTGGGACTCAGCAAATGCTAAAGGTGCATACACACACTACAATTTTTGTTGACCAATATCGTTCATTTTGGCCCTTCTGAACAATATTGGTCAAAATATCTTTCAGTGTGTATGCTACGAATGATGATGCGCATGTCCGTCGGTTGTCCACCAACTGTGCAAATCGTTCAATGTGTATGCACCACCTCTTTCATCCAGGACATTGGGGAAGTTCAAGAGAAATTGGTCATCAATGTCTTTCAGTGCGTACAAGTTAGCTCATTCTCTGCACTATACTTATTTTGGGTGCCTACATAACACAGTAGCTCCTTCTCAGGAGTGAGGCTATGTGAAGGAAAGAAGCATCCATTGCTGAATATAATATAGAATTGGGACAAGCCTCAAGCAGAGTCCCTACTCTGCTATAACAAAGTTTGTGAGGTTGAAAAAAGACAGTAGTCCATCAAGTTCAACCTACAGTATAACTGATCTTCTGTGCTGTAAATGACCCTGATGAGGTTACCATCTATTATAACCAGGGCCCTAGATGAAACAAAGTGAATCTGCCATCACAACCTTCTCTGGTAGAGAATTCCATACAGTCTTAACTTATCTTAACTGCCCTTACTGTAAAGACACCCTTTCTACACTGAGTGAGAAGAAACTCCCTCTTCTTTGACCTTAGTTGGTGACTGTGTGTCCTGTGTACAGTCCTTCTGGTAGACAGATCGCCAGCTAGTTTGCTGTATTTACTTTTTAATGTATTTGTATACAGTATATCAATCATATCCCCTCTAATATCCCTTTTACACCACCACAAAAACCTGGGTTTTTGCCTAGTGGGCTCAGGTCAGTGTTGGTGTAAACGGCGCACTGAAGTGAGGCAGTGTGAACGGTCCCAACCCATGTTGGGACATCTGGGTAGTGCTGAAAGGTGCTGATTGGAGCTTCTGGGGCACTTGCAGATGATGTCATCTGCCTGTGCCCCAGAAACAGAAGAGAGACATGCATGGCAGAGCGTTGATGCGCCTCCAGAAGAGTATGGGCACCTATCCTCCATCTGCCCGAGCCTGCTTGACCCTGCCTGGCTGGAAGCTGCTTCCCAAGCCCAGGTAAGTATTACACATTTCAGTGGGGGAGATGCTGTCTGCTGCTGCAAGGGATGGAGGCTGGGGGAGCCCACATTTTAATTTAATTTGTATTTTAAACTTGAGGGAAGGTTGGCTGGCAGTTTATCAGCAGCCCTAAAATGGCCATTTTTAATGTCATTAACAGGGAAAAGCAGGGCTGACCGAGGTTCATTGTAAACAGCGCAGACCCAGGTCTAAGTGCTGTGGGGTCTGAAGCAGGGTCTGACCCTGCAAACGCCTGTGTTCAAAATCCGAAGTCCTGACCAGGGATTTTGGAGTAAAAGGGGTATCAGTTGCCTCATCTCCAATGTAAACATATCTAACCTTACTAGCCTTTCCTCATAACTCAATGGGGGAAATTTACTAAGATGTGTATTCTACTTCACTTGTGATGTTGCTATGGGCAACCAATCAGAATCTACTTCTTATTTATTTAGCACCCTCTATAAAGACAGTAGGCAGGATCTGATTGGTTGCCCATAGCAACATCACATGTGACGTAAAATATATATTTGGATTCATTAATTACATATTATTTCAAAGGTCCACCTTTTCAATAAAGACACAAGACTCAAAAAGTATTATCATCAATATTTATAGACATATAATAAATTAACACATTACATTAAAAAACAATTTATTAGAAAAAAAACTGGGGGCCCCAGCTATATAGAATTAGTTATAATAAAATATATAATACTTGATGCTTTTGTAGCGTATAGATTTTAGTGTCTATATTTTTCCCAGTAGTCCTGTATAGAAAGTGGGAGCAATATAAAGGTGCTTGACGCCGGCTTTATGAAGCCATATATCGGTGCCTCAGGTTCTGACTCCCAATGTTGGGAGCAGTGTGGAGACGCTTACCGCCGAGTTTGAACAGCCTTGTACAGGGGTATTTCCCACTCCAATATGGAAATCTTCTTCACCAGCTATAATATTCTCCAGCGGTGTCTCCTACCTTTCTGTAGGTGGTGGTGTCGCTGGCCACATCCTGCTCTCCTCTGCCAGGACCCGCTTCCCTCCGATGGGACTTGCTCCCCGCCACCAGGTCCCGCCGCAGTCCAGGGACACTGGGGCCTGTAGAATGCACTGATGGGCGCATGTGCAGTATCGGTAACGGTACTGTACATACTCCCGGCTTTTATGGGCTGCATCAGCTGCAGCCCATAGAAGCTGGCTAAAGCTGCATGGTGAGGCAGGGAGTGGCTTCCTATAGGAAGCCAGCTCTTGGACTATCTCAGCCCCGACTGGTAGTCTTGGAGGGAGAAAACACCTCCAAATGGGACTGCCTTACTGTGGGTGACTGGCAGGTAGGACTTCTAATAGGAAGTCACTGCCAGTCACAGTAAAGCCAGTGCAGTGTCTCGGACTGCATCTGGCTTCACTAAGGCTGAGCAAGGTGGCAGATTTTACTGGGGAGGCAGCAGGCCTGCAGCCCATACGTAAAAATGAACCTTCTTAAGTTTCAAAAATTTATTTTTCTGGAGTGGTAAACAGAACTGCACACTGACTGCTGTGTTATTGTATCTTGTCTCCTGAGCAAAAAACATTGACTGTTTTTCCTGTTTATGAACAGTATTTAGAAGTACTGTAGTATGGATTGAATCAATGTTTGTGTGCAATGACCATTGTTTATGCAATGGAGAGATTATCAACAAACTGCGCATGTTCTGAGGTCTCACTGTGCATGCAGTGATCTTGGTCTCCATTAGGATTTAATTGACGTTATTATCCGGGAGTAAAAGGGGAGTGTCTGCAGAAAGGTATGCATGTCATTGCCATTTTTGAGGGCAAGTATATGCAGCCAGATGCGATCATGCCTGCGGAGAAACATACCATTGCATACAGTATGTGTGCAAACATGAGATAGGCCCTACAGTATATACTGTATGCAAATAATTAACCCAAACATCACCTTTTTTATATCATTTTCATAGACTACTCCAACAAGTAGCTTCCCATTATAGATATGATATATGGATGGATCATCCTAATCATGTGTATTTATTATTTGTATATTTATAGATTGTAAAACAAATTACTATATTTTATTTTTAAAGTGTTAATTAAATGTAATTATCACTTTTGGGTAATTATACTGTTGGAAGGTTCTGCAAGGCAGCTGCGTTCCCTTATATGTCAGAACTAGACTGTGTGCTCACCACTTAATGAATGAGAAGACAGTTTCATTAGGAGCATTTTATTATTGGACTGTTTATGATAGAAGAAAAGCCTCCCAGCCAGTGATAGCTCTCACCGACAATAGTCTTTGCCTGCTGACAGCAGTGATATCTGCCAATTGAAGAATGATTGCTTCAGTCCATTTATTGCCTCACCTCTCCTAATACTATTGTGATTTCAGTACGGTCACAGCATACTTGCCCATTCTACTGGATAGGCCGGGAGGCTCACTGAAATTGCGTAACAAGTCTCCTTGATAGTTGTCACCCCCCCCCCTTCCTTCTTGAACACACTGAACAAATAAAACTGAATGGCGTCACCATGTCCTCACCTCCTGCCCCACAGTGCCAGTAATCTCATCATTGCGTGGAAGGGCTACAATGATGCACTTTACTTAATTTTATTATAATGGGTACTGGCTTTTTGGAAGAAAAATATGGCCATGGTTTATTTTCAGTTTGGCATGAAAACGGGTTACGGAAGCACCATACCCAACCTCGCTGGTGGATACTGGATGCGGACATGCATTTCCTATTCATGCATTCTGTACTTACAGTATGCTGGAGTACAGCAACAACTGCAGGTCAGTAGTGCTTGGGATGCTGCACTGGAGAGACAGTATGTGGCATTGTGGCATAAATTCACAGACCTGACTATGGAAAGAGATGCAGAAATGGTTGCAACAGGGTACAAATCAGACACAGCCCGAATGTGTTCTTTTTATCTTTTGTCATCTGAGAAATGTACCTTTAGAAGTGTCATCCAAGCTCCTTATTACAGAGCTTCAAATGTTATTTTGTATTTCTCCGACTGCACATCTTTTTGCTAGCCTTTTTAAAAGAAGAGAATGCCATTGAGTGAAGCTGCCAAAACATAGTTAACTTGTGCATTCTATCATGGTGTGACCAGAGAGTGAGACCTCTAAAGCATCTCTATTACAGTTAATCTTTAAAAAGAAACCACTCAAATAGTTCAGTTGAGACCTTGAGGGTGTAATTCCAAGAAGCCTATGTCAGACCTCAATAGTCATCCCAATAAAAAAGTATCACTATTGTAGAACATCATCTTTTTTTTTTCTTTTCTTTAGGCTCTAGAAGTCACACTCACTTCACAAAAGCATCAATCATACCGTATTACCGACTGAAGGGAGACACTGCTTTTCAATCCAGGCTTACAACAAAAACATTTTCAATAATATTAAAACATATATATTATACTATTTTAATTATTTTTTTAAATTCAAGACCTGAATTTGAGCAAAGGCCTCCCAGGTTCGAGCAGATATCGCAGCTGTATTAGTTTACTGTAGGTGAGAAAGTCATGCTAGTCAGATGGGTCTTTGCTCCAACTACAGGACTTTGTGATTTCTTTGTCCCATTAATGAATGCCACTTGATGCTGCTGTGTGCCACAATAAAGGTTATTTTTTTACATTGTTGGATGAGAAGAGAGTACAAATTTACAGTATGTATTACATGCAGTGTTTTTTCCAGTAGTCAGTATTGATTTCGTTGGATGGATGTGACATTTTGCACTTTTCCCATTTGAATTTGGTCCCCCATCATTGTCATACCTCTAATTATAGACTATTATATTTAATGATACAGAGGGCGGAATTTAATACTTGCCGAGTTCAGCGGCAGTGCGAGATTTTCACCGAATTCAGACCCTTTTTTAAAGGGGAATTAACTTACAAGGCAAAACCATGCCCCTTTAATAAAACCTCAGAGTTTGGCGGATACCTCCCACTGCCGTTGAACTCAAGCGGCAATAAATTCCGCCCCAAGGTGGAACTCACAGCTTGTATCAAAAGAAGAACTAGTGTATGACCTCTGCAAAACATCTTGTTCCACTATAGAACTCAATTTGTGGAAGTTTGCTGCAGCTTCATTCATATATTATCCCAAATAACCATAAAATGTGGCACGCCATCACACACGTACTGTATGATCCTACATTGGTTGCTTCAGCGTAGGATAATATGTAGGCCATGATGGGGCACTAAACATTATATTTAACCATCTACAAATCATTATTGTGAGGAAAACCCTTAATACAATAAAAAAGTGATACTTTCGCAACTTTTTTTTTATAAATGGCAGCCGTATTTTTATTTATTTATTTTTTTCAAAATGTTATTTTGTTCCTCATTTTCAGTGTATCTGGAATTTGATACCCAGACGGGATACATATGCTATCTCAGCAGTCAGGATGCTGCACTGCAGCGTCCAGTACAAAGAAACCAGGCATGAGCTCTGTATGTATCCTAACTCTCTCAAGGGAACAGTAGGCCCCAGAAGTGCACTATAACCTGCAAGGAAAAATCTATGCTTTGGAAGGGTACACATTGAGGGCTCCACACCTGGAATCTATGTGCAATAACCTATAGATTCTTGGCTTCTCTAGTATGGGAAATTGACTAGTAATTGAATAGCTCTGTGCACTAAGCCTGGAACTACAGGCACACAGTAAGCCCTATGACTAATTGAATTTGCCTCAATGTCCCTATATTTACTCCGAAAGATGTGGATGCAAATGACTTCTATGCCATAACCCAAATGAGATGTAGCTTAGTATACTTGAAAACATTGATCACAAATGAGCATTTCTGATCTGCTATTCCATACTTCGGCCATTGCAGTCCTGTGCAGTCCTGTTTTTTTTTATGCTGTACAGTATGTCTCCTGTCATCCATTTAGACTGTAGGCCTGCGGGAAAGAAACTGCAATACAAATGCTATTATTTTATGCACTATTTGACCACAATACATTTTTTGAATACTGTCTGTGGCACTGCAAACTCTGTCTAAACTCAGACCAATATAGCATACGGGAAAGCATATGGAAAAACTGTGCAATGGTCTGATCCAGGTAGAAGTTCTATACACCAACCATCATTAATTTAATTGACGCGTGGTGTCACCTTTATTTGCCTTGTAGATTGGCTCTGTGCCAAATATCTGATCAAAGGCTGATTAGCATTTCAAAGGCCTTGCCATCAGGAAATGGTTCTCACCTCAAATCTGTGTATGAACTGAGCCCAGAGTTTCTACATTACCTCCAGCACACAAGCCAGTTCCGTTACAGGTCTGAGAATATCTATGCATCAATATTTGTAAAGTAGTTTACACTTTACCTGCAAAACTATTTTAGTTTCATCCATTTGCAAAGACTGAGCTTTGCCTGTTGGAGAACAGGAAGTTGCAACCCAATTCCTCTACTGTCCATAAAGTCATAATCTTAATTCATGTAAAATACAATCTATAAAATGGGTGTACAGTGAGTTTAACTGTCCACTAGTACAGTATATTAGTGTCTGATTATCCTCATAATCCTGATTTCGGGATCTTTCCGGCTTCTGTCAGTGCTTTGACTTTAAAGAGGGGAACACATGATGCTTTACCGTTATAAATGAACCGGTACTTGTGTAGTTTCATGGCGCCAGCATGGCGCCGTGCTACTTCCGGGTTTTACGCTCGCCACAAACTATCTAAAATAAAGTAACTTAACTCCATGCCAACATGGATAGTCATGCCCCCTCTATCCATGTTGGCATGGAGTTGGCTTTAGATAGTGTGGCGAGCACAGCGAGCCACCGAGCCCGCAGCGTGGACGAGCGAAGCGCGCCCCGCAAGGGGACTCAGACGCACAGCGCCATGCTGGCGCTGTGAAACTACACAAGTACCATTGAACCATATATAATTGCTGAATACACTACTAATGAATGCCATCTTCTGATGGCGTAATGTTAATGCATATGAACAGTGTTTCATTGATTAGTGTTTAGTATTGCTTTTCTCTAAATTTAGGTATGAATGATTGGAATATTCAAGCTAAATGCAATTTATTTTTATAATTAAATCATTGAGTCCTACTGGAAGAAAAGTGCTATATAAATTATTATTATTTGAAATTAAACTGAATTCATTGCAATTAACTACTTCACCTGTCTGCAGCAATACCCGCTAAAAACTAGCACCATGTGTTTTTACTATCTGAAAACAATCTTGCTATAAATCATAATGATTAAATATAGAATTTTGATTAGTTTTTCTTGTAGGGGCCATCATTTGTTTATGGCTAAATAGTGATTAATAGGGAATAATTCAAGTTTCCTATTTGTCACAGTGCTAAAACCCAGGTTTACCGAATAGATTTCCAGGACGCATTAATCGAATTTTCCTGTGCACTATTTTTTTTATCCTTTAATCAGAGGAGGCTGCGCTGATTAATATGCTCTATAAAAATTAATGTGACGTCCCCCTCACCCTCTTAAAAAGAAGTTTAACTTTTTGGCAGGCTACCTCGTATGTTGCTACGTGGAAGAGATTTGTCTCCGGTAATCACCTTGATGGTGCTACAATTGAAATAATCATTCATTAGATTGCCTTGGACATAATAATACATTGCCCTTCATTACATTAGTTAGAGTGATGCAGTGGTCTGGAACAGGATGAAGGCTTTGTAACATGCTCAATAATTATTAATAGCCGTGGATCGGTTACGGGTCCCCTCTGTGTTATTCACCATGTAAATGAGACCATGTGTCAGATCTGTTGTATTAATTTGTGATGTGCTACAGATGTCATCTGATTTTTATTTTTCTTATTAAAGTCACAGAAGCAGAAGATTTTGATGTTCAACGTGCCCAGACTATAGCACTGGTTATAACTTGTTCCATAATAATCTCCCTATTGTTTGTGTAAAATCTAAAATGCATTTGAGATTCAGACTCTGGGTTGTCTTCTATGACAAGTGCATTTCTCTATGACCCTATAGCTGTTGATTGAACTGGTTAAATTGTCTTTCCATGCTGGTTTTATTGATATAGTCTATTGGAATGGTGATCACAATAGGGCCACAGAGGGTGTATAAAGAACTGTTAGGCCACAGAAAGGGTCCTTAACCAGGCTGCTCTGTTTATTGGTAAACAACAGTAACAAGATATACAGGAACACAGTGGTAATAACAGATTTAATAGCAGTGGTACCGTATCAATCGCAGATACAGTAGAATGCTCTGTCCAGAAAGTAAAGAGACTGATTTTTTCACGCCACGTAGAATAGGCACATGGCGGCTCTATAGGGTGGGATGGGTCTCAGCTACACATTCCGGTTCACGGCAGTTGCCCACAAGCCTTTACAGTGTACAGATCGAGCTGTAAACAAAGTGTCCTTTTTCACCGCAATCGAGGTTCGAGATGGAGCGTACCATTGAGCATTGATATGGGATAAAATTTTGTGTTGAACTTGGGAAATCGTGTACCGAGATACTTGACATGCTTCAAAAGGCCTTCAAGGAGGAATCATTGTCTAAGACGCAAGTTTACCACTGGTTTTAATGCTTTAAGGAGGGCAGAAAAGATGTTAAAGATGAACCTCACTCTGGATGACATTCAACAAGCCAAAATGAGCAAAATGTGGATAAAGAATGTTGATTGTTTGAGTGTTAGAATGGTAGCAGTAAGGTTGGGACTTCCAAAAATGACTGTGCTAGAGATTATGACAAATGAAATAGCTGTGCAAAAGGTTTTTGCCCTGTTGGTTTCCAAGATTTGGCTCATGATCAGAAAGACAAGCGTATGGCGATTATCCGTGAACATTTGGAGCGTGTACAAAGTGGGCATCATTTTTTGGACAGAGTGATAACAGGTGAGGAAACAAGGATCTTTGAGTGTGATCCAAAGACCAAAAGACAAAGCACAGAATGGCACACACCATTGTCACCTTCCCCCAAAAAGGGCTGAATGAGCAAATCAAAGAATAAATCAATGCTCATTGTCTTTTTCGATATGAAGGGTGTGGTCCAAGGAATTTCTATCTTCCCGGCAAACTTTCAATGGTGCATATTACACGGGAGTGCTCAATCCCTTGAAAAAGGGGTCCTCAACATCCACAAGGAGATTACCGCTACCTGGGTCCTCCATCACGACCCATGCGCCAAGTCACAAATAGCTGCAAGTGAGGGAGTTATTGACCAAGCACAACATGACAATACTGCCTCAATAACCCTATAGTCCAGACCTGGCCCTGACTGACTACTTTTTGTTCTCCTGGATCAAATGCGGCCTTAAAGGACACCATTTATTAGACCGCAGGCAAAATGGAAGTGGCCGTGACAATATCACTCAAGGACATTAAGGTTATTGCCTTCTAGGAGGCGTACCAAGCTTGACAGACATGCTGACAATGGTGCACTGATGCTCCAGGGTCAAATTTATTATTAATCCTATGTATCTATGTACCATTCAATAAATAGTTTTTCCCTCATTACTTTCCGGACCGACCAAGCAGGTATCGGGGTCTCTCACCTCAAAAGTACAGTGTGTCTGCAATGCATCACTCTATTACTATAGAGTAATTATGGTTGCACTATAATTCTACCTCTGTAAGGAAGCAGCAGCCTATACACAAGGATTCCTCCAAGAGAAACCATGAATAAATGTTTTAAACACCAAACCACCCACTCCTCCTGTTCCTAAGACTATCCCAGTGATGGACAGTCTGGACTATAGCAGGAACACTACCTGTTTGATCTCCCCTTTACCCTCTCCCAGAAATCTCACAAGCCGTCTGAATTGTGTTAGTTTAGTAACAAAAAAGACTGGAACTCCTATAGTGCAAATATTGTCATTCCATCCATCCTAGTACAATAGTTCCTAATGCCTCTACCCATTGTACCCACCATCCCCCCACCTTAAACCTAACCCTCCCATCCTGCAGCCTAACCCTAACCCCCCGCCTAACCCCAACCTTCTCTCCTTACAGCCTAACACCAACCACCACCACCCCCACAGCCTAACCCTAAGTCCCTGCTAGTACCTAAACCTAACCTATTACCCCTGCAGCCTAATGCTTACCAACCTGTCTACTTATGATAGGCAAGTCAGGATTCCAGCTATAGCATCTCCATCAATGTTGATGCCGGTCTTCTGGCCGCAAGTTGGGATTCTGGCATTAGTATTCTGACTGCCGGTATCCTGCAGGTGGGATATTAACTACGTCCCCTTTATTTCACGTAGTGGATCTTACGTTCTTCCTTATTTTTTCAACCATTGTTTAAAGGTGGATTTTCAGGGACCAAGAAGCCAGCATCAGTGCCTTGTTTCATAGGTTGCTGAAAGGGAGAAAGACTACCTTAAACCTTATTTTTAGAAGCGAGTAAATTAAGTCAATGGTAATAACATTGCAAATGGCTGAATATCTCTGATAGAACACCCCATGCAAGTAGCTCTTTATTAGGAGCCTATAAACAGTAAAAAGCAGACATAATAATGCTTTACTAGTCAACTAACGTTCAAGGTATTAATCTCACGTTAAGTGTAGAAATAGTAATAATAACGCAGAAAGCATTAGCTACGAATGGAACGCCAGTTGAAGTGTAATTAGGATATGTTCCCAATGTAATCAGCATTGTTTTATGCTGTGAAAAGCCATTCGCTTGTGAGAAATATATACTCTCTAATGGGAGAGGACGGGATATGGCACAGGCAGGAGTGCTTAAGGTATTTTGGAAATTGTTTTATTTTAATTTAAATTATAATGAGGTCTCCAGCAGTTGCATGAAATTGAAATTATTGGGCCAATCGAATCATTATTTATATATTTTGCATCTCCAGTGCTGGTTCTGAGTTTTTTGTTTTCCACTGCATGGGAAGAAGTGGTTACAGAAGCTGCACAAACAAGTTGATCTTATGTAATACCTTGCACAAAACTACATAAACAAAAAAAGAAAAAGAAAAAGATGATATTGGTCACTATGATGAAGTATTTCACAGGTTTACGAGCACTTTTTAATAGATAAATGTATACTCTCTTCCAATCTCTCCTAGAACTGATCGTCTTAAAATACGGGGGAAAGAGATGTAGGCAGCTGACCACTGATATGGAAAATTAAAATGCTGATTAAATTGTATTTATCAAGGCGCTCAAAACCAATGCTAAATGAGTAAAAACAGATGTATTAATCCTAAGCATCCAATCAGAATTTGAGTGTTTTTTACAGTATGACATTTGAAACTTATTTCCCATTACCTTTGCTCCTCCTACAGTACATCTGACTCATATCCTTATGAAAATACATCAAAAACTTACATGAAGAATTTAAGGGCCAGATTTGGTAAAGAATAAATGCAAGCAAATGTGTGTCGAACACATCATGTTGCAGTGTAGGGGAAGCAAATGTATGTGTATTGTTTCTGTGCAGAGTAAATACTGTCTGCTTCTGCATGCTGCCCACATATGAAAGACAGCTTTATTTATCAGGGCCATCTTCCCTGCAGCATCACCTTTGTACTGGCTGCACCTACCTCGCAGTCCTGGATCCCACGGTCTAGATACTTTGGTTTTTTTTGTGTCCCTGATGCAAACTGTTTTATTGATTCTCTAGGTCTTTCATTTTGTCATTGCTCCTATCATCCGTAAAGTACATCTTCATTTTTGCCCTCAATACACTGTCTACTGTATTCACCTCCTACCTAAGTGCCCCTTTTCTTTGCCTCTGGTTTTTCCTCTTACCCCAATTCTCTTTACAATGTTGATGTTGCTTTTCTAACTTCTCATTTACCTGTTTTATCAGATAAATCTCTGATTCAGTCATCAATTCTGTCCCTTACTTTCATATCTCTACAACTTGTGTCAGACATCCCTTGTCTGCATACAGTATATCAAGCCTTCCATTTTAATTGGCTAAAACATTGGCGTGAGAGACTCACCTTAACCAGCAATTGGACAATATGGCATCCCCCCCTCCCCCAGTGTATTGCAGGCTCCACTTTCTAATCCATCTTTCAACTATCATCTGCCTGTATATAGATGGGGAACAAACCTCTCATATGAAGCACCGCAGAACTGCTATGTTAAACTTTTATATTGTATAGACATATTTTATAACAAAATTAACTTTTTTTTTTTAAATTAAATACATCATAGGGATTTAAGGCAGTCATACATTCATGATTAATAGACAATTACAGTCACATTATAATAATAATATATTGTGAACAGTCACAAAAATCAGCTTTTACTGAGAGTATGATTCTGAGCTTTCAGCACCATGGCCAGAGCATCAACATTGAAAACCTTTTAACGCTTATAATAGCACTGTCCATGGTGCTGAAGAAATTCACTACTGTATACGCTCAGCAGTATTATTGAAATGTATGCACTAGATTACAGCAGGATGTCTGTGTTTTTTGCAGGAGGTCCCCTTTTCCCGCGTCTGGTGCAGTAACCAGCAGCCACTGCACTGTGCCTTTTCTTTGGAGCGATATACGCCGGCCACAACTCAGTTGTCCTGCAAAATCTGTGTCAGGCAGGTGAAAGGCCACGAGCTGATTCTTCAGGTCCAAACATCAATTCTGGAGGTAAGTTGGTAACATTAGTTCAAGTTCCCTATTTTGCATAACCTTAATCGGAGGGTACATATAACCCTCAGTCCTGTATAAACTTAACGGGATCTGAAAAGGAAATATGTTACATAAGATAAATACAAATGCAAACTATGACACTTTGTGACGACCGACTAGAAATTCAGCATAGTAACACAACAACACTTTTGTACAGACAAAAGTTAGCATTTACTAAAGACAGGCAATGATGACCATTATGGACACTGGGGCCAATTCTGGATCACAAGAAAAGATCCGTATTCGGCTCCTGTCCCGATGGTCGCGTTTTGCCAAGTAGTTCGCAGAAGGGAGGGAGGGACAAGGTGTGGGGATGGGAACGCCCAGCGTTTTATGTGCATCCCCATGAAAATGTTCGGCATTCCCCTAGGTACGCGGTGGGCTGATGTCTGACCATTGAACGATTTCTCCTGCAGTGGCGGCATGTGAGGGGATGTATCTTCAGAACACATTCCCTCTCATGACTGCGAGGGAAAACGGCGGTGGAGTGGCCATTTTCGGCGGGGCAGTGGGCTCTCTGAGTCACGGTAAGGTGCGATCTTCACAGCTTACAGAGTCAATCTGAATCAGGCCCTCTATTTGCTTGGAAACTGGGTGTGGTATTTTAATAGTAGTACTCTAAGGGCCTGGTTAAAAAATGCATGCAAATGCCATTACAGCTGTGGATTTGTATATAGCAGAAATATTCCAATATCACAGCCATTGGATTTGCAGAAAGATGCCCACTGTAAGTGTCTATGAACTGGAGTTTACATATAAAGACAAAACCAGTGGACACACATCGGTCAAACATTGACCTTCTGTATAACCGTTATGTCGCTGGAAGTAAGAACCCTGAAACATTGGAAATGCAAAAGTTGCAAAATATGACATGCCCCTGAAATGGTCACAACATATCTCTTGTGTGAGGCAAAACTCCCCTGTTGTCAAACACAACTCATTCCCTTACTGCCAACAACTTGCACCTGCTATTCCCATTGCAGCACATGTGCAGTGGTAGAGAAAAATCACTCTACTGAACAACATTAACATTGAGTCCATCTCTGAACTAGGCCCTCAGTTAATTGTTGCTCATCAGATGAGCCACTCCTAGCCTGTAGACCAGGGAACTGTGGGCTGTTGGAGTTTCTTTCTGGGCTTCCATTATTGGTGAAGTAGGAACCTACTGTAGCACATGGCATGTAATACACTTTGCCTATGGTGTTCTGAACACATCGACCAATAGTATTAGAACATGTGAATGTACAGAGAGAATGTAAACTATAATAACAAAAGTTACATTTTACATGAATGATATTTGTCGGTGGATACTCTCTATAGCAGGGGTGTCCAAACTTTTTGCGACGAGGGCCAGATTTGGTGAAGTGTAAATGTGTGGGGGCCGACCATTCAGCCTGACATTCTTTGAATCATTAATCACATCAGAATGGTCCCCCACTCTGCCCCCATTCACTCTATGTCCCCCAGCCTGCCCCTCTTTCACTGTATGTCTCCCATTCACTGTATGGGGGAAAGAGTGAATGGGTGCAGAGTGGGGAAAAGCCTGCCCCCCTTCTCTTAATGTCCATGAGTGCCTCCATTCATTGTATGTCCCTAAGCCTGACCCTCCTTCACTGTATGACTCCCATTCACTGTATGACCCCCATTCTCTGTATGGTTCCCAGCCCATTGTGTGAGCCAGAGGAAGGAGAGGCAAAGCAGGCACTGCATGGACAGGAGATGCTTGGACTCCCGCTGCTGCCCTCCTCCGCTCTGCATGTTACGGGAGCAAGCTTCCCCCTTGCTGCCCCCCTCCCCAAACACTGCTGTCACTGTGATTGAGGAGTAGGGTGATATACGATTGCAGATGCATGGGTAGGACACCAAACACATCTGACTGCAGCAGACAGCAAGGTAAGGGCGCACTCGCCGGGGCCCCACCTTTAGTGTTCTGTGCATCCAGTGGCGGAACTTGTGAGTGGTGGGCCGAGGTGCAAAAGTACAATTTGGGCCCCACAACAGTGGGTGACAGAGGTACAAGCTGCTGGTCTAGGCAGTAGTGGGCCCCTTAGTCCTCAGGGGCCCCGGTGCAATGCACCTGCTGCACCAATGGTAGTTCCGCCTCTGTGTGCATCCCACATCTGATGCTCTGCCCGCTTCCAGCTGGAGGCTGCGGGCCACTTCAAATGACAGCACGGGCTGCAATTGGCCCCCGGGCCTGACTTTGGACATGCCTGCTCTATAGGATAAACTATACAATACATTAGTCCAGTGAGTGCCCCAAATTGGGAATACTGGTTCTTCTTTCTTCTACTGTACAGAGGAGTAAGGTTGTACAGTATAAGCCAAAAGTACACAATACTGTAAACGAACGTACAGTATAAGTAACTCTGTTTATTTGGCTTATATCCTGCTTTACATTGTTTATAACTGGAACTGAAAGCATTTTGCATGGTATCTTATCATGCCTGCAGTGTATCTGTTCATGCATTGCGCACCCTTTATTATTTTTATTTGTTAGCAGTTTCTTATATAGCGCATACATATTCCACAGCGCTTTACAGAGAATATTTGAACATTTACATCAGTCCCTGCCCTAGTGGAGCTTACAATCCATATTCCCTACAACATGTACGCGCATACACAGACATTCTAGGGTTAATTTGTTGGGAGCCAATTAGCCTACCAGTATTTTTTGGATTGTGGGAGGAAACTGGAGTACTTGGAGGAAACCCACGCAAGCACGGGGAGAATACACAAACTCTGCACAGTTAGAGCCATGGTGGGAATTGAACCCATGACCTTAGTGCAGTGAAACAGTAATGCTAACCATTACACCATACGTACTGTATTATAAATAAAAGATAATAATACTAATATTAATAATCAAAAACATAGCAAATGAAAAGTTAGACTCTGCATATTTGTTATTTAAAAAACAAAATAACTTACAAATATATAATTATCACATTAAAAATGACCTCTTCTATGGCTGATTGCAGGATTGCCCGTTTCAAATTTCGCACCACTTTTGACTAAAAATGATCAATAGACCACACAATAATCTCTACGCTAATAATAATAATAATATGCAACAGTAACTTTACAATGAGCAGAGCGATAAGGACTGAGAATCGGAGGAGAATGGAGTTCAGCCACTGAGTCCTGCTGCTGCCTGGCAGTGCCACTACCAAGTCAATCATGTGAATCCTGGGATTAAGCATTCAATCCCAAAAATGGTAGAGTAGCCTCCCTACTTATGACATTAATATATACAGTAATCCTTATGTGTTGTATAATGAGCATAAAAAGAAAATCTCCCTATATTCATTGAAATACAGAAAATTGGCCCAGGGAATATGCTTAGAAATAAATATATAAATAAAAGTTTTCTATTAAACATGTAACTGCCCAAATATTTTTAGAATAACAGCAAAACCATTGAACTGAATGTATGTCTAGTCAAGGTCATACAGTACCATTACTGACTTTGAATGGGAACAATCTCCTGCCCTCTGGCTACCACTCTGAAGGGGAAATGTACTAAGATGGGAGTTCTATTACACATAAGATGTTGCTATGGGCAACCAATCAGATACTATCTATTATCTTCTAAAAGGTGCTCAATAAATAAGACATAGATTTGTTGTCCATAGCAACATCCCAAGTGAAATAGAACTCCAGTCTTAGGGGTGTATTCAATGCGGCCGGCGAGGGGATTAAACGTTGGGGATCACCGAAAACAAGCGATCCTCGCTGTTTCACCCCTGCGCCGGGCTCTCACCCTTTTCAACGCAGCAGGGAGCCCACTGAATTTAGCCACGAGACTCGCTGTTTTAGCAGCCCCATGCGCGTTTCCCCTTTGCTCCAAAAACACTAGCGAGGGGGGAAACGGTGCATGCATGGTGGGCAGTTGAATACTGACCGTGCGAGCTGTGACAGCGAGTAGGCAGCACTGCTCGCTGTCACAGCGCGCAGAAAGCATTGAATACACCCCTTAGTAAATTTCCCCCTAACCATCGTTACTATAATCTGCCACGGATTCCTACGCATCATACATTTCAATGTACGTAAAGGAAAAATCCTATAAAATGTGAATTACACATATTACACGGATCTGTGATTCCATATTATATGCCATAAGACACATGCAAAGCCGGTTTTCTGCCTGGCTGCAAGCATTTACTCCGGTCTGCAAAACATTAGCAGAATATATATCAGCATGTAAAAAAAAAACCTGAAAATGAAAAAACAGGTAGCATTCAGAATTGTAAGGGAAAGCGAATCTGTAATTTTAACTTCACCAAAATTCATATTCATCAAAGTGGCATTTAAAGCACAAGCCAGATAGAAGGCGAGAGATGGAGATGGCACCTGAAATTGATGTGAGCTGTCTCCAGTCAAGATATCAGCATTATTAACTGTCATTTTCTTTCACATTAGAGCAAAGTCCCATCTGCCAGTTACATCCCAGGACTCGGAACACTGGTACATGTGGAGTGCGACTGCTACCTAGAGACTATTTTATATCCCAATATGAATAGACTCTGCAGAGGATTAATAATACAGATAAATGCAATATATGACACAGGTCTTTGTCATGCGGTGATGAATTGCAATGGCTCCAGATACAATGTTACCTCTTGTTAGCAGAGACCCACTCCCACATCAGTCATACATGTTTCATTTATCAAGTGATGTTCCAGTAATAATTCAGCCTATCAGACATACCTAGCTGGGTTATTTTATATGTACATTTCCTTATCTCTAAAGTGTCTCTTCTAATGGCAAAATACTTCATATGTTTTCCTATTACTGTCAGCATTTGTATTGCATTGCTATACCATACCGGAGACCAAAATAGTGTCCCCAGACTTTTTTTTTTTTTTTTTTGGGGGGGGGGGGGGGGGGGATTTACTAAGATAGGAGTCTTATTTCACATGAGATGTTGCTATAGGCAACTAATCAGAATTGACTTATTTATTTAGCACCATCTAAAAGATAATTGACAAGATCTGATTGCCCATAGCCACATCCCGTTTGAAAGAGAAATCCCATCTTATTAAATAAACTCCTAGGCATCTGCCTTAGTATCCTATTTTTTTATGTAAATACCACACTTTAAAATTACAAATATAAAATGATATTGAGTAATGTGTTAATGGAAGGATGTCATATCCTTTGTACAGTAAATCCGGTTACAAGTAGTCATTTTTGGTGGTGGTAAGGGTTATAGGTGCGATCTTGTGTCATTGCTCTCTCCAAACAGCACAGAACCCCTCTCAAGGGGCAGATTTAGGTGCATGGGAGCCCTAGGCACAACAATTAAGGCATGCTCCCCCACTAACTCAGATTTTTTTACATTTATTTTTAATTCTGTACTAATTATTACTGTTTACAGGGACAATATGTGCATGGCCAATTAACTTGCACTTCATTCACATATTTGTACAGTACAGAAAGATTGCTGCTACTTTTCTGGCTGAAAGTACCAACACAAGCATTCACATGCTGCCACCATACAAGTACCTCCCAGAGGAACATGCCTCATGCTCACCACTGCCCTCTGCCCTCACAGCACAGCACCCATCACACAGTCCAGCACCTCTTACTGCACAACACACGTTTATCTCCACTTTATCTAACCTTTGTCTTTTCACCAGGCGTAATACATCTGGTTCCAATTTATTAACCTCTCCTACTTTATAAATGGCTACCTGACACTCCCAACTCTGTTTCCAGTGGAGCTGAGCTTGTCATGACGCATATTATGCAGCAGGGGGAGTAGAATCTAATTCATTTTTAAGAGCGCAGACTATGGTAGAACCTTATAACAGAGGTTGACAAGAATACAGAACAGTACAGGAAGTGACAGCGGGCATACCTGCTGGACAGTTATAATGAGATAATCAGACGAGTATTTTGTTGCTTTTTAACATTGATCACCTGGGAGAAGTTTAAGTGTACGTGGAGTATTCCAGTGACCTGATCAAACAACTATGGGGGTTGTTCTAGTTCACTCCTTCTGGCAAATTCCTTCTTAGATGAACAAAACCTTGTGCACTGCAGGTGGGGTAGATGTAACTTGTGCAGAGAGAGTTAGATTTGGGTGGGGTTTTACTTCAAAGTGAGATCTATATTGCAGTGTAAAAATAAAGAAGCCAGTATTTACCCTGCACAGAAACAAAATAACTCACCCAAATCTAATTCTCTCTGCACATTTTGGGGGACATTTACCAAAATGGATTCGTAGAAAAAAGGTGTATTCGTAGGCAGAAATACACCTTTTTTTTACGAATTTGTATTTTCGGGATTTACAATCCCGAAAAAACAACAATTCCTATTCCTAAAGATGGAACATTCGTATTTGTATTTACAAATACGAATGTCTACACCATCGATAGGATACGACAGGAATCACCATTCAAAAGAATGGTGGTTCCTGATGTACTAAGCAGCCGTACTGATAATACGGCTGCTAAGTGGTGTAAAACACCCACGCAAATACGACAGGAAAATACACCTTGCTTTTCCTGTCATATTTGCTTTAAGCCTGCACGGATCAGTCAGATTCGTGCAGGCTTTAGTGTAAAAAAATAGAAAAATTAAATAATAATAAAAAAAAAACGGCGTGGGGTCCCCCCCCCCACAGCTATAACCAGCACCAGGCTGAAGGAGCCGGGGCCGGTAATTAAAAATCAGGGAACCCGACAAATAGGGGTTCCCTTATTTTTAACAACCAGCCCCAGGCTCCAGGTCTGGGGCTGGTTCCCAAAATACGGGGGACAAAATGACTAGGGGTTCCCCGTATTTTAAGAACCAGCCCCAGGCACAACCAGCCAGCAGGGTAATGTCACAGCCGGGGTACACTTATTATATAAGGTCCCGCGGCCAAAACATTAACCCTACCGACCAGTCAGCCTGGCCAGGGGTCCTGGGGGAGTGGGAACCCCCCCCCCCAATGAAGGGGTCCCCCCCCTCCAGGACTTACCTGACCACGCTGAAGCCTGGTGCTGTCCCCGATGCCCCTGGGCGGTGGGCATTGGGCTGATAGCGGTGTAAAAAAAAGATTAAACTATTGTCTAATACTGGGGCACTATGAGTCCCAGCAAGCCTCCCCCGCAAGCTGGGACTTGGAGAACCAAAAGTCCCAGCCTGTGGGGCATTAAAGGGCCCGCTGGGTCTTGTAGTGCAACAGTATTAAAAATAGTACAATAAAACACACTGACACATACTTAAAATAAAACTTTAATACATACAAAGCCCACACATACTAATACTTACCTATCTTCTTTCCATAGGTAGCCCTGGTCCTGTGTCGTCTTCTGGTCCTGTGTCGGCGGTCTTCTGGATCCATGTTGACGTCCTTCTTCAAGTTGACGTCGCTGTCGGCGATGGTGTCCGGAGTCCGACGAAATCCATGTGGAAGCTGTGGAAGGAAACCATACTCACCTGTCCCGGGGCGACGTAGTCCAGGTAAGGGTCTTGGCAAAAAAAACAAACCGACACCCGAAACCAGCCGGACAGCAGGAGCCGCACGGTGTTTGTGTATATTGTGCGGCTCCGCCTCCCGAATGCCGCTATTGGCCGCCTTGCGGCCTAGCGGCCAATCGGGAGCCGCTAGGCCGCAAGGCGGCCAATAGCGGCATTCGGGAGGCGGAGCCGCACAATGTACACAAACACCGTGCGGCTCCTGCTGTCCGGCTGGTTTCGGGTGTCGGTTTGTTTTTTTGCCAAGACCCTTACCTGTACTACGTCGCCCCGGGACAGGTGAGTATGGTTTCCTTCCACAGCTTCCACATGGATTCTGTCGGACTCCGGACGCCATCGCCGACAGCGACGTCGACTTGAAGAAGGACGTCGACATGGATCCAGAAGACCGCCGACACAGGACCAGAAGACGACACAGGACCAGGGCTACCTATGGAAAGAAGATAGGTAAGTATGTGTGGGCTTTGTATGTATTAAAGTTTTATTTTAAGTATGTGTCAGTGTGTTTTATTGTACTATTTTTAATACTGTGGCACTACAAGACCCAGCAGGCCCTTTAATGCCCCGCAGGCTGGGACTTGTGGTTCTCCAAGTCCCAGCTTGCGGGGGAGGCTTGCTGGGACTCATAGTGCCCCAGTATTAGGCAATAGTTTAATCTTTTTTTTACACCGCTATCAGCCCGATGCCCACCGCCCAGGGGCATCAGGGAAAGCACCAGGCTTCAGCCTGGTCAGGTAAGTCCTGGAGGGGGGGGGGACCCCTTCATTGGGGGGGGGTCCCCACTCCCCCAGGACCCCTGGCCAGGCTGACTGGTCGGTAGGGTTAATGTTTTGGCCGCGGGACCTTATATAATAAGTGTCCCCCGGCTGTGACATTACCCTGCTGGCTGGTTGTGCCTGGGGCTGGTTCTTAAAATACGGGGGACCCCTAGTCATTTTGTCCCCCGTATTTTGGGAACCAGCCCCGGACCTGGAGCCTGGGGCTGGTCGTTAAAAATCGGGGAACCCCTATTTGTCGGGTTCCCTGATTTTTAATTACCGGCCCCGGCTCCTTCAGCCTGGTGCTGGTTATAGCTGTGGGGGGGACCCCACGCCGTTTTTGTTTTTATTTATTTAATTTTTCTATTTTTTTACACACTGCAGCCTGCACGGATCTGACTGATCCGTGCAGACTGCCTGTACGAATTCGTATTAGCGGCCGTATATATGTGCCCCTAATACGAATCATTACACCATCGGAGGGTTACAAAGCAGTCGTATCTGACTGCTTTGTAATTTCCCCTCCGGAACACGACTTTGCATACGACTAAAACAGTCGTATGCAGCCGTAGGGGAAATACCAATACGAAAAACTAGGTTTTTCATATTGGTAAATTTCCCCCTTTACATCTGCCCCCCTGCAGTGCACATGGTTTTTGTTCATCTAAGAAGGAATTTGCCAGAAGGAGTAAACTAGAATAACCCCATATGTGAGAATCAACCGTTAGCTGGCAATACTTTTACAATAATTTGATTATTACTAGTGCAATATACTACACTGGCTTTACAGGAATATATAATACTTTTATTACTACAAGGGGAATAAGCAACACTTGTCTCATTATTTACAGATTGATTAAAATGAAAGTAGCCTTTATGTGCAATTATGTTGGAAGTAACTAGGTAACAATCATGTATGTGCATAACTCCCAACATTTGATCCCTGCGAGAAGGGACAGTGCGTGCCCGCAAATGTATGGGGTGTGACCTAATGAAAAGGGGCGTAGTCTGTAATTGCTGTGC